>NC_139046.1:49726508-51158119 GCF_965140915.1 Aythya marila
TGTTGTTTAAAAGGCTTGAAATCTGATATTAATATATTTTAGATTTTTCATCAGAAAATCTGTGAAAATAAAAACAAAACAAAAACAACCTGAAGACTGAAATAGGAGGGCGACATATTTAATAACACCCAGGTACATTATCCCTGAATTTTTATAATACTCTCTAGAAAGTAAAGATAACATAAAATTCAGGCTGCTTTGAGAAAGAAAGGGAAACAAAAACAAAACAAAACAAAACAAAAAAACAAAACAAAAAAAAAAAAACCTCAACAACAAAGCACTCTCTACCATGTGAATTAATTACTTCATCATTAAATTAAGATTCACTTCGGATCTGTATCCATTTGAAGATCACAGTCCTTAGCTATAAAACCTTAAACAGGCTAAACTTCCTTTATGCCAAAGACCTCCGCATTTCTGTTAGGCGTCTGTATTTAATGGGGATTCAGCAGCCTCTTTTTTCACGTGGGTGAGCAGCAGTTGATTCTCACTGCAGTGACCCTGGCTGTAAACTTGTTACCACAAAGAATTATACAGCACTCAGATATGAGAATTTGGAGGAAGAACTTCATTTTCACTGAATTCATTCAGCTGAGCTACGAGTACAGCTCTTACTACTGTGATATTTAAATCTTTGATTATTGAACCCCTGATCCTCATACTCCGTGTTGCAATTGCATTGCTTCATAAGAATGTGAGGTTGCATTGTGAAATAAAAACTTTTTCTTGAAAACTGAAAATAAACACTTTCAACACGATGAAAACAGTCACGATTGTGTTGTCTGATGAAACAGAGAAACAGTATATTGTGTATCTTTCAGAGAACAAAACAAAACAAACTAGATTATCTCCTGTATTACGGCATTGACTGGTGCCATTGTATCTGACACCTGCAGAATGTTCTGTTCTGGAGTAGTTGTGATTTGTACTGTCATTGCATTTCTTTTGTACAATTAAGTGGTTAATATAAGGTCAAAGCTGTTTACAAACTCCTCCACGTCTTAAGAACAAACAATGTATATATGAATTTTCTCAGAAGCCTACACATCTTATTTCCTTTCAAGCAAGAAGATTCTTGAGAACAAAGACTGGTTTTGATTCTCAAGTAAATGAAGGTGAACTTAGCTTTGAACTCCCTAGGCTTTTCCTAGAATGCAGCATCTTACTCACATAACACTGAATGCAGTGCTCAGTATTCACTGAAATCTTCCTAAGTAGCTGCAAGCACAGCCTTCTGAGGAACAGAGAGAGGAACATCCTGAAATGCACTCAGAAGAGTCCTGTAGCTACACTCTTAACAAGTATACACTTGATTTCTGTGCATGTTATAAGGCATGCTGAATTGCTTAGTACGTTGTACGGAGGAGACTAAATTGAATGGTTATAGCTTGTAGGAAATCAGAAACACAAAACCAGGAAGCTACAAGAAAGAGGATGAAGAAGAAAATGGAAAACTCTTGGCATGCAGGAGAAAATACAAATACAGGAAGTAGCATGGTGAAGTGCCAAATGAGTGGAGTGGATAGAAATGAGAGTGTGATGGGCTGAGGTGACGTGAGAAAAAATTAAGGCAGAAGCTTTTGCAGAAAAAACACTGTGAAAGGACTTAAAAACCCCTGACACTATGAAGTCAATTACTTCCCCAGCTAATAGAGAACTGTTCAAAGACAGCCAAGAGTGCAGAATTCTCAAACAACTTTGACTACTGCCAAAGCAGTAATAATAGAAAGCAAATACTATTTGTTATGCTTATTTTCCACTGTATGTATTTTTTCACTTCTCCCATCTCTTCCCCTCTATCTGACCACATTCAGGTTAAATATTCTCTTCTATGGCAAAGTTTATGGAAAAAACAAATAATGAACTTCAAAGGCCAGTACTCACACGGGAAGGGATTCACTTCATGAGACCTGAAACAGGCACTGGCCTCCTACTTTCACCCTTAGTTCTTTCATACCCTGACGCCTCTGTTTTGAATGACTTTTCCCACAGCAACTCTTGAGAGTCTTTAAAGAAACCATGAAGTGATGGGGCAAAAGAGAAAGACCTGTCATAGGCAAATAACTGCTTCAAACACAGAAGATACAGGAAACAAGAACAGTTAGTCACCTGTTGGGTTGGAAGGGGGTCCCTGGTGCAGTTCTGCAGGGTGCTGTCTCACTGTCTGTGCTGCTTAACACATTTGTAAAGGATGTGGAATAGGAGGTGAGCAGGAAGGTAACAGAGGTTGCTTCTGATATGAATTTACTCTAGATACAAAGGATAAGGGCAGAGAGTGAAGCACTGCTAAAGTACTATAGAAGACTGGCTGAGTAATGAAAATAGCATATGAAATTTAGTGTAAGGAATTGTGAAGCACATGGGAAAAAGGCATTCTAGTTTCACATATAAAATGATGGGTTCTGGGCTGACCATTTGCACTGAGGAACAGAGTCCTTATGTTATGATAAATAGCTGCAGGAAAAACCCACTTTCTTCTGGTGGCTCTCTATGGACAATGAAAGGACCAGCCTTTTATTTTAATTATTTCGTTTTGCTTAAAAAATGATGTTGCCAGAGGTACTCCAAGGGTTATCTCTAGATAATGGACATTTCAAAGCACTATCTATTTTTCCAGTCTGTTAAGGCTGCAATGTTTGCCTTGTGCCACATTAATCTAATTCCATTTGTTCTATTGATAATTAGCAAAGGACACTTGTGGTGGCTCCTTAGTGTTGTGAAATGCTTTTTTACACTTGTGACACCATTTTGGGTACTCACGGCATTTTATATTAAGCTTCTGAGATGATACAAATGTCAGGATTTATAGTGGAAGCTGACAAGTGCACTTTAAAAAAGCCTTAAATGTGAAGCCTATGGCCCAGTGAGTAACAAAATGGTCAGTGACTGAGGACAAAGGTTAACAAGGAGGAAGCAATAAATCTGATTTAAGTGAAGGGCTCTTCAAATCTATCTCAATATCACATCTTAATTTAACAGTGTTTTCCACACCACATGGGATTTTTTTTTCTTCCTTTTCAATAATTGGATAGATACTTGAAAGCACAATCAAGAAAACAGAGTGGTATAATAGAGCACTGAATTGCAGTCTGTATATTATTGTTCTGTCTTTTCAAGGCATCGTAAGACATTTTTGCTTTAAAGATTGAGCTTCAGACTGAGCTTGTGTGGAAATTACACTGATTTAAAGATGGGTCTTTGGAGAGTTACATTTATGGACAGTTCTACCAAGTGTCCAATGTCTTCAAAATAAACCTGCTACCTCTTAGATACAGAAGAATTTCAAACTCAGACTTCATTACAGCTTGTACTGGAACATAAGCTTTTCAATATTTCTTGTCTGCAGACAGTCAGAGAAAAAAAAGCATTAGAAGTAACCCTATTTCACTCAACAGGTTGGCTTTGGTGTAAATGAATCCAATTGCACTGCTTACTGACAAGAAAAAAAAAAAAAAAAAGGATGAGAATTTGAATAATTCAAATTCAAACAGAAACAAAACAAAATGAAACAAAAAAAAAAAAGCTTCATTTTGTCTATATGGGACTGAGAGTTAATTGAATGTGATTTATAGTACTTGAATGAGCTGGTTCACGTCAGTTATAAATTGTGAAAAACAAGCTTTTGTGTTCACAAATGGGTATAAATGCAGATATATGAATATTTTAGTATAAACTTAGGCACCTGTGATGACTTACTTTCATATCATACATTCACTGTTCAAATATTCATAGTCTGAACAGCTCCATGGTTTTTTTTATTCACTTAGAATGAAGCAATATTAAATAATAATGAAACCTAATGTTGAACACCAAGCATGAAAAACCTTCAACATAAAATAAGGATAGGAAAAAGAGACACAAAAAAATGAGAAGCAAAAAGCAACAGAAAACTTCTGGAGAAAAAAGAATGAAAGCCTAAGTACATATTTATCAACATAAATGAAGAAAGAAGATACATAAATGTCTTCAAGATCACCTGTCCATTTCCACAAACCAGCTGCTGAGAAATTATCAAAAAATCCTACCCACTGAGAATTTTACAGAATTGTAGCACAATCCAGTCAGAAGGGCTCAGGTTTCACTACCGCATAACTAGCAGTAAAAATCAGTTACTTCTTGGTAGTTAACCACCTTGCCCAGGTAGTTAGGCTTTAGACAAAGAAAAAAAGAACAAACAAAAAATTCACCAAGAAAAACAACCCTGCAACAAAATAAGCTAATTTGCAATGAATTATTGCCAATGTTGGACCTACGATACAGCTAAGTTGTTCTGATTATGTCTAATACCTAAAGAATAATTTTCACTGCATATACACAACATTACAAGTGCTAAAATACTGTTAGAATTTTAAAGAAAAATGCACTATCAGCACATTTTTGTTTGTTTCTGTTCAAGAACAGCATCAGCCCACTGTTACTGTGTTATACGCTTATCTATAGCAAAAAATTTGAGACCTGCTCTGAGGCAAGTAGATTACAGTAGAGTCAACTAAAGTTAAAAAGACTAAGAAGGCAGATTTCAGCTGACAAAGTAAAGGATGAAATATCAAGAAACACAGAGAACTGTCCCAAGATTCATTCAAAATATTATATTTCCTTTGAAAGCAACATAGAACTTGTGATAGATTGACAGGCTGATTGAAGTCTGAACTCTGTCGTCCTCTAATTATTGCCCAGAACAAAGTCCTCATTGCATGATATTTTGGGAGGTTTTTGGGAGGTGCAGCTTATTTTCCAGTTAACAGTCAAAGAATGACTTCAGCTAGAGATTAGAAAAACTAGGATTTCCTAGTGTCAGGTTTCTTTTGCATTGTGTGCATGTGCTCTGAATATGTAGTGTTTTGTTGTTGTTGTTGTTGTTTTTTCTTAAAAAAATATATATTATCATTATTATTTTCCAGCTGTTCTACTTCAAAGCCTGTACATTTTCTCCCCTGCCCCCATCACACAATAATCTCATTGGTATATGAACCTGAAAAGTGAAAAATTAAAAACTACAAGAAGAAATGCAAATTCTTTAGGGAAAATTTTCACTAAGGTGACACTGGCCTTTTGATAAATGGATTCATTTGTTTTCAGAACTGGAGTCAGAATATTGTTACACTGCAATCTCTCTTTCTCGCTCACCCTTACCAACCTCTTCCCTAGCCATTTTTACTATAGTTTTTGGTTGTTGTTGTTGAGGCTAACATCAAAAGCATTTTGAAGGAATAATACCAAAAAGTAATGTCAGAGCCTCAATGGAAAGATAAAAGAGAGTCTATCAACAGCTGGTCCTGTGAGTGCTCAAGAATTCAAGAAGTGTGACAATTGCTTTGTGGAAAAAGCACAGCAGCCAAGGCTTTTCAAATTGTCATCAAAGCATCAAAACAGAACAAAAGCATTACCAAAGACAATTGCAATCTGTAGGTTTATACTGTGTGTGTGTGTGTGTTTTTTTTTAATTTTATTTATTTATTTATTTATTTTTATTTAAAGACAGATGATCTTCACATGCTAAAAATCATGACCCAGTCTCTGTGCTAGACAATGGATAAATAACCATGTCTACACTTTATGGTATCTATAATGAATGCTACTATAAGAAACCTACAGATGATCTCTACTTGGTAAAAAAGCTAGTTTTAAGTATTTTTATGTATTCTTCTGCTGAAGGCCTGAGTGACTGAGCTTTACATATCTGAGTGCTCGCATGAAATACCTGTTTATTTGCAAAGGAAGCAATCTTTCAGGATGAACCACAGCCTGGCAGAACAGGAGAGGGCACTGTTCCACACGGATGCTGGTCCACCTCTGCCTTCCCCGTAATTAAATGAGCTGCAGAGAAATTTGGCTGCAATTTGCACAATGAACACGGTTACTATCTGCAAACAGCCTGTGATAACAAATGGACATGAAATTTGCTTGCTGCAGTTTGGGCATCTTTGCACAGCGCCTATGTGAATGTACCAAGTTTTCGGAGCAGGGAGCGTGTGTACTGTGCATTTTTATAGACATTATGTATACTTTGTTTAGAATGTTTAGGGTAGTTCAAAGTTCTGGATAAGAAGAATGCTGTCTTGTATGAAATTATCTGTAATGTGTATGCATCACTTATAACACTGACTGTTTTCTGCCTAGAAAATTCATACTGCTTTTCATGTGGAACCTCTACAGTATTTATCACAGGAATTCAGAAGCAAACAGATAAACAAACAAACGAACAAAACCTTGTAATAGTATTAATTAAAGAAGACCTAATAAGAGGTGGGTAGGAAGAGATTAAAAATGACAAATTTAGAATAACAGGCAAATCAGATGTACATATATTTTTCTTAATTGTGAAGAAATAATTATCATAGTGGGAAAAATTATTTGCATTTGGAACACATAAATTTTATTTTTTGATAGATAGGAAGCAAGGTTAAGAGGTTAGATTTGTACTGCATCTTTTTGCCAATTGCCTATGTCTTACTGGAAATCAGAAATTCCAGTTTACTTAAAATCAGGGCACAACCGCAGAACCTCTAGCCATGCCAGTGCCCACGCACCTTCTTGTCTGGGGTCTTTGGTGTCATTACTGTCATATGATAACGTGCTACACCAGCAGCTAAGCAGCATGAGAGAAGTAGACCTGCTTAAATTCAAAGATGTGCAAGATGTTCAAGTTATATTAGTACATTAATATGAATGATTCATTGTCTGTTTTGAACATATGATATTTCAGAATGATATAGAATAACATAAGATACTGCACTGTGAAATACACACCTGAGAAAAAAAATGATATCAAAATATGGGGTAAAAAGCCATATACTCTGTGCACAAATCAAAGAACAGGTGTTTTACAGATAAGCTTTTATCATTGAAAATTTCAAAACTAATATAACTTCTCACATTCTCATCATGTTGTAAGGAAATTGAGGATGGAACTTCTGATAAAAAAAGTAAAACAGAAAGATGGAAATCCGTCTTTGCATATAGTAAAGCTGCTACTACATCTTTGTTTTCTGAAGAAGAAACAAGAAATAAGTTTGACAGTACTGAAATATCTTACTTTGAAAAATATCTTACTTAGAACAAGTATTAAAAACTCATCTTGTTCCCAATGAAAAATGGTTCCTTAAGGTTTTTAATTATAGCATAGAATACATAATAAATTTGAGCAACTTTAAAAAATGTTAATATAAAAAATAAATTTCGTGTTACCATAAATTCCTATATTCCTTAAATTATACTTTAAACTGTACAACATTTCTTTTGATTCCAAATAAAATGAGTTTTTAAAAACTTTATGCTCTTTTTTTCAACAAGCCTAAGTGCAAGGTGCTGCATCTGGCTTGGAGCAATCCCAAACACGAGCACAGGCTCTTTGAGAGCAGCCCTTCAGAGAAAGATCTGGGCATTCTGGTGGACAAAAAGTTCAACATGACCCAGCGGTGTCTGCTTGCAGCCCAGAAGGCCAACTGCGTCCTGGGTTGTACCAAGAATTGTGACCAGCAGGTCAAGGGAGGTGACCGTGTCCCTCTGCTCTGCCCTTGTGAAGCCCCACTTGCAGTGCTGCATCCAGGTCTGGGGCCCCCCATCCAAAAGAAGGATGAGGACCTGTTAGAGTTGGCCCAGAGGAGGTTATGAAGATGATCAAGGGGCTGGAGCACCTCTCCTATAAAGAAAGGCAGAGAGAGCTGGGGTTGTTCAGCCTGAAGAAGAGAAGGCTCCAGGGTCACCTCACTGCAGCTTTTCAGTACTTAAAGGGGGCTTATAAAAAAGATTGAGAGTGACTTTTTGCTCAGGCAGATAACTATAGGACAAGGGGTAATGGTTTTAAATTAAAAGAAGGGAGATTTAGATTAGAGGTTAGGAGAAACTTCTTTGCTCAGAGGGTGGTGAGGCTCTGGAACAGGTTGTCTAGAGAAGCTGTGGATGCCCCATCCCTGGAGATGTTGAAGACCAGGTTTGATGAGACCTTGGGCAACCTGATCTAGTGGGCGGCATCCCTGCCAATGGAAGGGGTGTTGGAACTATATGATCTTTAAGGTCCCTTCCAATCTGAGACATGCTACGATTCTATGAATGTAGTCATACACAGCATGTTTTGGATACAATACTACATATTTCTGGTTTATAGTGACTGTCTTGAAGAATCTAAATTACAAACTCTATCTAATCTCTTATGAGAAGAGCTGTATGTTGCATTTATTCTTATTGAGTTAACTTTCTGTAATTTTATGGAATATTCCTTCGTTTTCATTGCAGCAAATGTTAAATAAAGAAAATACTTAGAAATGTGAAATTGAAAAAAAAACATTTTTTTGTGAACTCAGTACATTGAAAAGTTCTCCTAAGTCAGTGAAACTATTCAAAGGATTAGAAGTCTTTCAGCTCCAATTCAGGAAATCCTTAACAAACTGCTTTCCTGAATAAGACCACATATTACACATAGAATCAAGGTCTACAGGTAGCTGAGAATTTAAAATGTTAGGAAACAAGTCATCAATCCTTTTAAAGTCTAAACAAAGTCCATTTCTTTAGACACAGTGGCACATATCAAAATGGTTGATAGGTGTGACAATTACGACTATGCATGTCTCATTTCACTAGAAATGACATCACTACTTTTGCTGCACAATTTATGGTTTGCTCTTTAATGATACTCTTGGGAGATATTCTGAAGAGAAAATAAGATACTGGCTTTGGTAATTTAGTGTATGTCTTAATATCTGGGAGCAAATACCTGGATTTATTTGATCCTTTTTGACAGTGACATATTTTTCTGGGTAATAATGGGGAAAAAAGAGAAAAAAACATTGGTGCAATGTTTATATTCATTATAACCACTTTCTTTCTATTGGATGTGGAAGATGACATCAACTACAATCAAAGTGAAGGCTTAACAGAGACAGTAAAGTGGGCCTGGGCCAAGACAAGGCCCTGTGGTGGCTAGTGCCATGTAACCTACCAAGCTGAGAGATTGGCAAGGACAATCCTTTCCTGGCATCCCATCTGGGAATGACTAAACTTGTATTTTTAACAATATTGCTCTATTATTTTTTTTTTTTTTCCATAGATCAACAGAAGCCCTCAGTGTTCACTATATCCATTACATGGTCTTATAAGGAGTTAGAGGAGAACCACTGCTGAAAACATACTTGCCTTGATGTTCAGCCCAAGCAAGGGCAGGCAGCTACTGCTATGTGTAATTTATGTATCAATAGAGATGTGCTGCTTGTTTCAACTGCCTATTTTATCAAGAGATTTGCTGATTAAACTAGAAATCCAAGTTAATATCTGACTCGTTACCACTGCAAAAATGAGGTCATGAACCTCATTTTTTTGGGGATGAAGGTCAGCTAGCCAGTGAAGGAGCAAGCTGAACAGTTGCACAAAGGAACACTCTGTAGTTGTATCACAGCATGTTTTATCAGAAGGGTTGAATCCAGTTGATTACAGACCATTACAAAATATCATAGATCTAATTCTGTAATACAGTACAATTGCTTTCACTCCAAAAAAAAGCAAAACAAAAACAAAACAAAAAACAACAACAACAACAAAAAAAAAACGCCCTACGTTTTGAACAATTCATACAATTAAGCTTGGGAACTATAATTAAGTTTTGTAAGAGTATTTGTACCAAACATTTCCTGATCTTATCTTTTTGATAAATGGAGGTCAACAATTCACCAGTAAAAGTCTGCTCCATTAAGCAGACTAAGACATTTGTCAAAAATTGCAAGCATCATCCTGACAAGTTTCATAGACTTTTATAATATTTGTAAAAACATCACCAAAAACCATGTCACCATTTCTATATTCAGGCGCACATGATAATGTGCTCTCCATTCTCTGGATATGTTTTTTTCTGAAATGACTTTTGTCACTGGAATCTATGTGATTGATGATGTAGGAAGGTATGTCCACACAAAAGGCATCAGTGCAGTTAAAACCTGAAGGAACATTTAACACTTCCCGAAATGGATAAAGGTTGTTGTAGATGACCTTAAGGGATTTTTCAGTATGTTGATTTCTACTGAACACTTGTCATAATGGTTGGCTTTTGGATCAAGATGATCTTTCTTCTGGGATTTAAAAATCTGTAAGTTTATTCTTGGCTGTTTGTTAACATTAATGAAACCCTATTTCATATTTCTAGTGATGTTACTCCCTTGGTGTTTCTACAAATAAGTTTTTGGTCCTCTCAGTGGATCCAAGAATAATCTTCACATCCACCATATGATACAGCCACCAGGAGACAAGAACAAAATCCCCTTTTGCTTCCCCAAAATACAACATTTGTACTCTGATATAGATATATGTCTTGTAAGAAAATTACAAATTATGTCAAATTATATTCAGCCATGAATTTATACTATGGTAAACTAGATATGAGGATAATAGGTTGAAGGCTAGTGCATGTGTACCATACAGCAGAACCATTTAATTTTCAAAAAATATGAAGATCCTTAAAGCATAAGTGGGAAATAAAAGAAAACATATATTGAGATCTCTATCAAACTGGCTTATCTACTATCTAAATTTTAAACATAGATATGAAGAACATATCTTAACACTGTTCATAGATATTAGATACTATCACGTGCAGCATTTCTAACACTAAACTGTTGTATATTTTATTTCATTCTTACAGAAGTTGGCATACCCAGAAGCTTTTTGTTTTGTAAATGCATATACTTTGAAACCATTATATGTATATTTGACTAATATTTCAAACTCCTAGAAAGTCTATCTGACTTTGCATTTTATATGCTGTATAACATTTCACATTTTTTATTTGCTTTCAGATGCACAAGTTCGTGTAAGTTTAATTTATGTATACGTAAGATGAAAAATAAAGAGTTAGTAGGATGACGAGGAGGCAGACTTTAAGGAATAGTTACACTTAGTTAGCCATAAACAACTCAGATTACTAAAATCCTCAGTAGTTTCATAAATAATGTCAGGATATTCAATAAGACATATCTATTGATGAAAGAACATGGACTAGTATATTTTTACTAATGATTTTTTTTCTTAGGTTTGGGCTGCGATCCAACAATCATCATTTACTCCCCAAAGGCCATCTCAGCATATCATAGTCCATAAGAGATCATTAGATTCAATAATATGCAATTTCTCATTTTTTCCCTGTTAAATCCCTGCAAAGCTCCCTGTTCTGCCTTTTTTTTTTTTTTTTTTTTTTTTTTTGGCCTCTGAAAAAAAATATTCCATCTTCCTGATCATGCAGGAGGCCATATGTCACTTTGTCGCAGAACTGGAGTTTCTTTCCAGTAACAGATTGGGCAAACATGGAAAAAACACCCACTGAACTCAAATCTAATGGTATCTGCAGGAGTTGGATGATCCTTGTAGGTCCATTCCAACTCAGATATTCTATGATTCTATGATCTGGTTGAAGGGAGCATAACCATCCAAATGTAACAACATAGTGGCATTTTTCAATCCCACAAGCCATGTAAGATTTGCAGATTGTCTCTGTGAGCATTGTATGGTAGCAACTGGACAGCTGGTGTGGATTTTCTTTCTTTTTACTCATTATCGTCAAGGGGCCAGAATGGTGTGCTGTTTCGATTCCAAAAATGTAAGCTGATACATGGGCTTGCATGTCGAGGTAGGCATTGAAACACAGCTGAGCAGCCTGTTATTGCCTCCTCAGAGATCCAGGCGACCAATTCCAGCCTGGGTCACAATGGTGATTTCATTTCTGAGCTTTAGGTAGGCCTTTCTTTGCATAATGGTGACAGAAACTTGCCAAGTCTCTTTGTGGGGTAGGTTTCTGACAGCTATCTTGCTGCCAGTTCACAGATTGGCATCTCTTCTTCTCCACATTGTAATTTCTTTAATAAATCCTGATTCTAAGCCTTAATGAAAACACAGTAAATTCTCCTGGGTGAAATGGAGGTGAATCTGTGGGTTAAAACTCCCAAATTATGAAAATGCATAAGTTTGTTGGGCAGGAAATTCTATGATCTATTAAACAATTTCAGTTTCTCAGTTTCATGTGCAAGTTTTGTTATTCACTGTCAAATCCATTTCTATTTTTCTCTGGGTTACTTGCCTTAGGATGCAATTAATGTAATAATCTTAGGTATTGCCAATAGCAAAAATGCATTTGGTAACAGGATTGCTCATAAAATCTCTCTTAAAATTCTAGACAAAATTTCCCTTTAAACACTCTTTTCCTCTCCCTTTGCCTCTATATGATGCAGAGATAGGACATAAACACCTATCCTGCATATGCTGAAGACAGTAAAAGTACAAATAAAGTCTATGAATATTCACAGAAACAAACATTAGTAACGCTCATTCCCTATTGCTAGGTAAACCAAGGATTGCATTTAGCCTGGCCCCTCCTGTTGAACTCTAGGGAGAGAATGTATGAACATAGTAATGTTTTCTTTACAATGATTTGAACAAAATATCATTTGTATGGCTTTTAGTTTTAAGTTGTAGATATAGATGTTTTCTCCATATACTATTATGAGAGGGTATTACACCTACTGGAAATGTATTACAAACATTTTCTTTTAGGCTGTCACATATAGCTCAAAAAGTTTACGTGGAATTTCACCAAATTTCCCTAGCTATTACTTTAAGAATATACCTGGTTATATACGAAGTTGAAAAAAAGAGATACACAATTAGCCCTGAATTCAAAAAAGAAATTATATTCACAGATATAAGAAAATGTTCCTGTAACAAGTTGGTTTTCACGCTTTCCAGATGAATGTGTTTTTCCTATTTCTAAATCTGCAAGTTTTCATTTTTCTTGCATGGGTCTTTTTGTACTCTCTGCAATAGCAAGGCATATCTTGTAGACTTTCTTGTATTTAGTTTCTCCATCCAAAGTCTACTGGCAACATGTAAATGAGGTTCAAGCCTGTATACCACTCCATGTAACTCACTGTCTTCTCTTGGGAAGAGATGGAGAATTGATGTGAGACCAGTGAGTGGTGTCCAGGCAACTAACATGGCTGCTGTTACTGCCTCACAGAAGCAGAAAAGGAGGCAGCAGGATCAAGGGAAGGCTTAAAATATGTCCTCTGGCTTATACCACCCTCTTAGCTTGCCTCTCCTGGAAGACTGGAAAGAGACGTTGGACTTGGGCTAGTTCTGGGATTGGGCCACCCAATATGGAATAGCTCAGTTAGCTCAGATTTTAAATATATTGTTTCAGAAAGTTTTTCTTCCACATTGTTTAAGCTTCTGCTGTTTCAACATGTTGAATTTATTTTTTAAATTGTTTTAGTAGTTATTTTTGTTATCATGTTTTTATTTATTTATGTTCTGCTATCATGGTGTATCAATTCCTGGTGGTATTACTAATAGGGATCTGCCACATAGTCCTTATCTTTTTTTTTTTTTTTTTTTTTCCTAGATTGATATTTTATTTTTTTTTAAATTTACTTGAATTGTTGTTACTAATTTTTTGTCTTGCTCTGATTTACAGCAAATGCTAATTGCACACATGTTCACAGAGCTGTGCAGTATCTACAGTACAAGAATGTCTGCCTTGAAGACACAGTTTATCAGATGTGTTTTGCCCTGCTTTGGAAAGTTACAGCAAGACCTTGAAAATCCCCTGCTTTTCCTCCATCTTTCAAGGGTCAACAGTTTCAGCTATGGCATATGAACTGCACTGTTACAGTATTTATCTGCCTGAGGGTCTTATTCATTTAACATGTAAAATGAAAATAAAGGGAGACTTTTCATGAACTGTATCGATTTCGTCACTGTGAGATTGCTAGTGGGTGTATTTGACACAGCTTCTAAAAAGCCATAAAGTAATTAACACTTCTTCGAAGTGCTTTAAGGGCATATTCTGTCTTTAGCTCTATGAAAAGTTCCCCAGAGTCTTCACAACTCATCTGGTTTCTGTCTCTTAAAAAGAAAAAGGAAAAGTTAGTAAGTATACAGCTGTATGTATTTATGGAGGATGGAGTCAATTGATATGACAGCCCATATGCTGTTTTTGGTAAAAGCCAAACAGGGTTAGGAATAAAATTTGTAACATGAGTTTTAAGATTTTAATGGTGTTTATATATTTTATTTTTTTTAAGAGAACTAAGTGAAAACTAGTGAGGATGCTGCTGAGAAGGGTAGAATATATTGTGAAAGTTGTCTGGTTCTGATTTTAAAAACTGCATGGATTGATATACATATACATATCAACATACATGTATATATATATATCAACATATATCAACACACACATATATAAATGTGAAAAGGATGGAACAACTCGATTTCCCATCCCTCCAAACCAGTGGAGTCTCTATTCAGGAGAAATGTCTTCAGGTAACCTCCACTTTCAAAGCTGAATAGGAGGTGTCAATGATTAAACTATATAAATATATTGCTGAAAAACAGATTCAATTTGTACGATGCACATTATTTCTTGATAAAAGAATAATAGAAAATATGAAAATAAAAAGAAAAAATTATTTAAAAGCCTTTTTTTTCCATTTATATTCTTTCTGTATTTGCCAGTCTTGAATAGTTGTGTGTCAGCTCTCAAGCTGTGGAAATGAAAGGCGTTGGCATGTCTTGTGCTTAGAACTCTTTTGTGGTAGGTGTTTTTTATATTTACAAACTGAATAAGCGGAAAAAAACAGAAGTTCATAGCATAATGTTTTTGCTCAAATAAGGATCATTGTAAGACAATATATTTGTGAAAACTGGCTAGAGAACTTAAATTTTTTCATTATGTGGCTAAAATTATCAAATTGTCTGTGCTGCTGCTGCACTGAAATGATGTTTTGGCTTTACAAGGTAGACTCTCCACCGTGTTATATATAACTGTGCAGAATGTCAAAACTCTGACACTAACAATAACTCTGTAGACTTGTCAAAAACAAAACTGTTTGTTCTTTGAATTGTCTGTCTTATTCCAGAATATGATAATTAACCATCTGATTTCACACTGATACAGGGTATATCATTTGCACTCAGATCTCCGTACATTCATCCCCTCTACTGATAAAGCATTGTCATGAAAGGAGGTGCTGACATTTGTATAAAAGCTGAACTAAGAAATTAATAGATGAATGCTGTAATCAGGGCTTTTTGAAGACTTACGTGCATTTGGCATCAATAATCAGAGGAGACCCAGAAAGGCCTGTTAAACAATTGTTAAAGTCTTTATTTTCTATCTGTATAACAACAGTTGAAGTCTTTATTATTCAGCTATAAAACATGGGTTGGTTGCTTTAAAACCACATTTCAGTTGCAAAGTAGTAGATGTCTTTTAGGAGTCTGCTTGTTTAAGAAACAAGGTGTCATCTTTTATTGAATTAGAAAGTTAAATGTAGTAAAAACTGCATGCTTCAACTGCAAAACCACTTAACCAAGAGATTCAATTGTCTCAAATATCTTAACAAATACCTATTATTAAAAATAAGCTAATAGATATGATTGAGATTTAAATGAGTGAGCAGAAACAGTCTTCTAACTCCTGCCTTAGTTTTAAGACTGATTCCCACTTCTCAAAACATTTGAGGATTGGTTTACTTGAAACCTGCAACATTGCCACTGAAGACGGCAACTTTCATCCTTTAATGTAAATAAAAATACTGTGTGCTGCAAGTGAGAGCTTTTGGAACTCCTACTTTCTGATATTCAAGCTGATATGTCATTCAAGAAAGATTAGTTTGGAAAAGGACACCCTCAAAAGAACACTACAAAGATAAACAGGTAATTGGAGAGTCTAACTTAGGATACTAAAAATGTTTGGCCTGTATAGTCTGGAAAGAGAGTGGTGTTTATTGTTCTCTCTCAGTTCATCAAGGGAATAAACACCAGGGAAAGGGAAAAGCTATTAAAACTTAAGGACAATTTTGGCAAAAGAATAAATGAGTATAAATAGACTATGAATAAATAAGGTAGATACTGGAAGTAAGTTTCTAACCATTAAGGGAATGATGTTCTAGAAAAAAAAAGCCTTTGAACAAGAGAAAACGAGGAAAAAAAAAAAAGTAATTAGTTTTACGAAGGAGCTACTTCTGTTTGCAATCAGCAGTTCCACTGTTGCCTGCAGTTTCCAAGGACTGTAATAATGAATCAGAATTTCTTGTCTAGCTCCATGCCCCAATCTTCTCTGTGTGATACAGAAAATGTGCAGTCCATATGCACTGCTAGCCCTACTCACATGCAGGTCTCAGACCTTTGCTTAAACTATTAAGAAAGATATGTAGATGCAGAGAAACTTGAGAATACCATGCATTTTTATGTAGCCGTAGGAGTCTTTGCTTCTTAGTCTTTGTATATGAATAGCTACACGTTTACAGTAACATGCCTATATCTTATCTATGAATTCTATAGCTGATAAACTAGTATATTCACAACAAGCACTTTTAAAGTTTGTGCTTTTCATCTAACAAAGGGAAATTACCTTAAAAAATTGGGTATGACATACAGTTTAGCCTATAGACTACTGCTAACTCTACCATCAGAACCCTGAGCTTGTCTGTACCATGTCCTTTTTTCTCATAAAAAAGTTATAGGACAAAACAGTCACTCACCTAAAAGCTTCCAGCTCAGCAAAGAAAGAGTTGGAAATTACAGTTAACATCCTTCTCATAGGGAAACTCCAGAGGCACTCTGTGTTGCAGACAGAACTAAACAATGTGTGAATTCAGGTTTGGGGAGAAAACTGCACAGACTGAACCCAGACTAAGCCAGGGGCCTTTGAATCCTAACACTTTCCCCTCTGCCTAAGAACTGAATACTGAAGGAAGGTGGTACAGCTGATTGTAAGAAATGGTAAGACAAATTATTTCTGCAGTGCCAGAAAAGAAGTTTGCAAGACTACGAACCAAGCAAATAGCATAATTAACTTAGTAGAAAAAAATAAATAAATAAGGAACATATGAATACAAAGATACTAAATTCTTTGCTACAATACATTTTTAAAATATGAAGCTTTAGAAATCTGTTCTTATTTCTTCTTATTTAAGTGAAAGTTCTTCTGCTGACTCTGGGGACAATCACTTATTTTCCTGTGTCAAGAGCACTGAAAATACAAAGTCTGGAATCCTGCATACAGGTTTCTTCTTCGCCAGTAGCCCAATACAAGTTCATGTTAGAACAAAGCTGGTAGATGAAGAGCTGTGACTACCCATGTAACTCTTGAGAGAATAACTGATTGTGCCCAGTGTCAGTTATGCACTTTGGGTCATTTGAAATAGATATTCCCTCCAGGCTTGTCATCTCTTTGTGTTACCCTCTTCAACAGAGCACAGCAAGAGCAATTCAATTATGTTCAGAGACTTGAGGAAAATTAAGTATATATGCAGTGCCAAAACGCAGTGCAACATGACATAGACGAAGCTAAACCTCCATGTAGCACATGCAGGACTTGCTCTCCAGTGGAGATCTCTATGCACAGAAGCAGTGTGCAGCCTGAGCCTTGATGCACGCGTGCCTTTCTGTTGCTTCTCAGTAATGACTTCTGTTTTAAGAGTATAAAACACTGAACTTTGTTTTCGGTTCACCAGGGAACGGAGTCCTTTGCTTTCAGATGAGCCATGCTTCTGAGTTTGTCTCACTTTTAAGTGTGATTTGAAGCTTAACGCTCTGTGCCTGGAGGTAGGCTGCAAGTGAAGCTGTTGCTAGTGCATAGTAATACCAGTGTCACATAATGACATCAGTGAGAAACCAAGCACAGAGCTTGGCAAGGATCACCTGATTCTAACTAGAATAATCCGTTTATATCTTCCAAATGAACTCTGTAATAACTAAATTGGGACCGCTCTCGAAGTATCTTTTAATTTAAGTGTAAAAGGCATTTAATAATGCAAAAAAATGTACACATATACTCCCTAGATCAGCAATTATACATGTTTCCCTGTATTCATTAAATCACCACCAGGAGCCTAAGATTTTCACTTAGCTTTCTTGTATAGGGAAATTAAACCAGACCATTATTTCTGATTATTTTCTCTCTCTAATCCATGGATACCCTTCCCTCTGCCTGCTTCCAGCTTCCTGTGCACCAAGGACCAAAGGCCCAGCTCTGATGCTGCACAGATGCATAGCTTTCACTCTGATTGCTGAGGAATAGCTGTGAGGAAGTTCATAGATTAGAAATTAGACAGAGACAGGGCCATTAGGATAAAATCATTGTATCAAGCAGGTAAAGGGAAAACTCCATCATGGGAAGGTATAAATATCTATTGGAGAAAAAAATGGGAGCCTGACTGGGGCTGTGATATTGGGTCATCACATCAAGTTATCAACATCACCTATGTCGACAAGGTGCTGAAAAATTACATCTCAACAACATGGAGGAGCAAATTCACGAGAGCTTCAGGGGCCAGTCCTTCCCCACTTGACTGGGGCTGCCTGGCCAGCAAAGACTTTTCAGGTATTGTAGCAGAAGACATGAACAATAAATAATTGCTTGGTATCTTTAAGTTTGGTATATTCTGCTTGCAAAGTCTCCCTGCACCCTGCTGAAGAAGACCAAACAAACTAATCCACTGTAAAGCTTCCTTGAGACCTGTCACTTCTGTTACATTTGTGAAAAAAATAAAACCAAAAATCTAACAGCCATAACTCAGCTGTATCTGTACTCCTGAAACACTAAAGAGTATTTGGAACTGGGTGGAAGATGGCAGATGTTTAATACCTCCTACGACTTGCATCAGTGAGCACATTTGGAGAGGAAGTGAAGAAGATTATTACACCCAGTTGGAGTTTCAAGGAGAATTTAGTATAAAGCATAAGTAAGTATCCTCATCAGAATTTGTTCAAGAGGACACAGTAGTTAATAACACTTTTATTCTTTTGAAGAGCACCAATTTTTTCTCCATTTATTTTCACTACTTTGCAGAAGAGAATTTCTGTTTTGAGATTGAGAATTGATTATAAGATGCTCAGAAGTACTGAGACAAAGAAGAATGCCATCACATTATTGGTTCAGCAAACAAAGCCCTTTACCCGTTACTATCACCTCATTTTCCTACTGCCACAAAGGACAAAAAATAAATTAAAAAAAAAATCAAAAAGCAGGCAAAAAGGCTTTGAAATTTTAGCAATGCCTCTCCCCCCACTTTCCTGTTTGTTTGTTTTTTGTTTTTGTTGTAGAAAAACATTTTAAACAACACACAAATTCATATTTCCAACTATGCTGTTTCCAACTGCTCAAAAGAAAAGTAGTTTAAATGTTTGGCTAGGCTAGCTAATAGAAATGCATTCCAGCTCATGATTAAATTCCATGGTGTTTACTGAAATGTAAATATTTACCAGTACTGTCACTCACATCCTAACATTGCACCTATTGAAATTCCACTGCAGCAGGTGGCTAGTATTGTTTCTTATAGACTACAGAATATCTAAGGTCTACCTGACAGACAGAAGAAGATGACATACATAAGTTAATGGAGTTTATTTCAGCAGCATAACAAATAATAACAGAAAGATGGGTAAAAAGAAGGAAAGTAGATATGCTATTTGCAACATTTTCATGCAGAAGAAAGATATATATAGAAGAAGGACCCATATGCTACTTTTTTTTCAAAAACTATATTGCTCATTTCAAAAATAAAAAAAAATAATAAAAAATCTCTTCTTCTGTTAGTCACTATAGACCTAATAGCTCACTGTTCTTTTCTTATAACAATTATAATAGTCATTTCTTCTTTTGAGAGAGAAACTTACTGTCTTCTCTTTTTTGTGTTTGTTTCATTTTAAAACATTTTAACTTACTTAATTGTATCTGTTTTGAACACTCTACTATTATACTATATACGCTAAGTAAACAACAATTCTTCATGAAAAGCACTTTATATGTTCAAAATGCTATGTAAACATTCACTACTGAAATTATAGAGATTAGAGTTGGAAGGAGCACTCTGGACTTTTTCCATAGCTCTATTCAATTAGGTACCATTTGAACCTATTTAAAAAACTTGCCTCCTTCTGACAATCAGTCTCAGCAGCCTCTCAAAATGAACCAAACTAACATAAAATAAGTCTGTTTAACACCCAACCTTGCTACATGGATATCATATTTTCTTTCAACAATCTTATTCCTCTAAATTGGCAGCTGCCAATGACATTAATGGAATAGATTTGCAGATGGGCAGGAGGTGTTCTTACTATTTTTTTTCAGCTAGGCAACTTTCAGTTGCTTTTCACTTCAAAACAATGAAAAGCTAGGTTGTTGTTGTGGTTTTTTTTGTTTGTTTGTTTTTGTTTAATAGATGAAACATTATAATTTGCACTGTGTACATTACATATCGAGGGCTTTTTATATGTTTTTGCCATTGTAATGATACATCTTTCACTTGATGTGTGTATTCCTTTTTTAAGCTAAGAAGACATTTTGTGGTGGTAAAAAGTAGTTGAGAATAAAGTGATCTGGCAGAAAAGAGGCCATTTCATATGTGCAGGTATGGGTACAACACAGTTAATGGCAATTTGTAGGTCTTTCTATATTCACTGTGGAAGTTGTTCACAGTGCTGTGACAGAATCCTTCAGGAGAAGAGCCTAGTCCTGCCTCTGTACATTGTCACACCTTCCTAATGGGAAGCCTCCAGTACAAGTAGCACTAAAAGAGGACAGTTGTGTAGACCCCTTTCTGTTGAGAAGTTATACATAAAAGTGCTAGTGTTGAATGAAACTTGCTCATAGGGTTCTTCCAGCTCTGGATCAGACACAAAACTGTCAGGATAACGCTGATTTCAGGGCTAGTATTTGACTTTCCCTCTATCTGAATTCTAAAAGACTCTTCTGTCAGTTATTAATGGGCACAAGCATGAGATGATAGCTGTTTCTGGGCACTGTCAGCAGTCTCTGTCTACCACACAAAAAGAGTTCGTGTTCTGGAAGTACAGAAATGACATTACCACTTTGATAACTCATTCAGTGCCATCAACAGAAACTTCTACCCAGTGTATTTTAGTATTATGAGATTTCAATAATAACGATCTTAAATTGGGATCCTTTCAAAGGAAATTGATGAATTACTCAGAAGGTACGTTACTGAAAAACTACAAAAAGGTCAACAAAAAAATTGACGTACTTCTCTTTCAAAAATGAAATGAAAACTGCTGCATTGAGACACCCTTGTGCCACCAAGTAGCTACTTAAATCAAACAAAAATGAATGAATGAAAACTTCTTCTCAGTCACTCTCTGTGAAGAACACAGAGTGCACCGAAAATTTTATGGTGCTGTAATTACTCTGATTTGTTTTAGCAGGCTCTGTCACTTACCTGAAAACTGCCATGAACTGATGCAGCTGAGCATCACATATTCATTAGAGCTTCTTTTTTTGATTTATCTTTGTTATTTTCTCATCACTCCATAAATGACACCCAAAGGTCTGAGGACTTGCCAATCACAATTGAGGAAATGATATTTGAGGTAAATCCTTCAATGACATCCTCTCTTGTCCCAGAAGATCTAACGCATAGTTGCTTTTGACTTCTCCATGCATTGAATTTCTTGTATACAATTTACAGATAGTCTGTCACAGTGCCAATGTAACACCCAAATAATACACTGGAATCACTCACAATTATATAAATGAAGCATGTACATAGGCGCATTTAGTTGCCTCTGAAGTCTGTTCAGTCTTCAGCATGGATACAGCACAGGCTCAGCCTGGCGGTTATCTTTAGATTCATTTCACAGTGCTACCTGCTCCTGTTGCAGTATGTGCAGCCATAAGAACATCAAAATGTTCCCTCTCAAGGAATCAGAACCTACTGCAATGAGATTGCCTTTCTACTTTTTCATATAATTGTCCAAATGCTGACTTTTTTATGAGCCTGTATAACTCTAGACCATTGTTCTAAGATTTAAATACTAACATGTATCTTCCAGTTTGCATAGGCTAGAACTGCAGCTGCTAGCACTAGCACAAGCCAATTTGTTTGACAAATGTTCTAAGGTGAAGTGGTATTATTTTTAGAAATCAGGTCAGTGGATAATTATGGAGCAGAAAAAGCCAGTCTCATCTGTGTTAGCTTACTTCAGATGTTTTCCTAGAGCTGGATGCAAAATATTTAAAAGACTAATAGGAATTCAACACTTCGATAAATAAATTAAATGGAAAAAAAGAAAAAGAAATATCAAAAGGAAGGAAGTGTGAGCTCTTTTGCTTCAAGGGATTTTATATTTTAGCCTTTTCCATTGTGATAGGTAATTCTCTAATCTTTTGTACCAGCATCCAAATTACATTTCTTATACACCTATATATGTTAATTCTACTAGGAAACCAAGATAATGAACAGCACTTAAGAGGAGCTTTAGAGATCTCAGTAAATGAAAAAAAAAAAAGATTTTCTTTAACTGAGGAAATTCACACTTCTTCACTGAGTACAAAATCTGACAATCTGTTGTGAAAGAATTAGTATATATATAGGCCAGCACTGAGGTACAATAACTGTTTCTTGAGATTGTTGTTCAGAGGGCTGCAGTATTTCTTGCCCCATTTAGAGAAATCCATGTCTCTATTTCTTGATTGATCAGCTGTGATAAACATATGCAGATAAGGAGCTGACGTGTTTTATTAGTCTTCAAACATATTGTCAGGAGAACTGTCATTATGTCTGATGCAAGAATAGGGCATATTTTATATATATATATTTAGGCACACATATGCACAATCATATATAAGTATATATGTGTGTGTGTATATAAGTATATATATTTACATATACAAGGTATGTTCATAACTCTTGCACCTGCCCAATGGTGGACTGATTTAAGGGGATACTGCTGCATGGAGTACCTATCACAGTCAGGCTTAGATGATGCATATCAGCTCTTGAAGTGTAAGTCTTTGGAGTTATCCCCACTGATAGATCTATATTCATCACTTTTCAGCCTAATACAAGGACAGTTTACCTCTCTCTCTCTTTTTTTTTTTTTTTTTTTCTTCCTAATTCTAAACACTTCATAAAACGTTACCCTCTTTTAATCTTTACATATCTTTAAAAGTCCAGGCGAGGTCTTTGTGAATTTAAAACAATTTCACATTACTCTGGCAGAATAGAAAGATGTGAAAGAGGAGGTAGATGAAACCCACTTCGCCTTTATGCTTCCAGAACAAGGTGAAGTGCCTGTGGCCTTAATGAGAGCCCGAGCCTTCAGTGCCTGTGGCCATAACGAGAGCCTAAGCCTTCAGACTTTCTTCATTATTTTTTTTTACTGTGATGATGTGAAAATTAGAAATACCTTATATGTGCCCTGAAAAGCCTTCTAGGAAGTAGGCTGAGACCACTGGCGTATTAACAAGGGTAAATGAACATCCATGTTCCCATCATCTGCTTCAGCTTTCTTCCTTTTGGCTAGCTGCCCAAGGTTACCCACTTCACTAGCCTGATTCCACTTAAAAGGATGTTGAACCAAATGGAAATTTAAGGAGAAGCCTAAAAGTGAAGGCAATCATTAACCATTACACTTTAGTTCAGGGACAAGTATGTTCTGCAACAGTGCAATGTTCTCTTATCACTGTGCAAGTGACTTGTTGCTGATAAAGCTCTGTCGGAACATGTAACCATGTAGAAATAGGAAACAAAGGCCAGCAGGACTAGAGAAAATCATATTAAAGAGTCAAGGTTTGAAATTTACGTTTAAGTTCTCCCTTCAGTCTTGGAAGACACTGGAAATAAAGTCACAATGAAGAGAAACCTTAGTGGAAGTATGATATTACTTCATAAGATTTGTATAAATACACTCTTTTCATAAATATTGCATCTGTTGTATTTCCATGGTAACCGTTTCAGAAAAAAAGTATAATATTGTTACTGCAATAGTTTTAAACTTTGCTCGTAACCTTGTGTTTTGGCCCTATGCAGGGAATTTTAACAACCTGCTTTTTTCGGCTATGTTGTATCTACATTATAGCTTTAGGGTGAAAAATGTAGTTTTTAAGGCAATCTCAGAGTTGTCGTCACATTGCATGCTATGATTTGCATCACATAGTAGTCTGAGCTTGGTTATTTTTGATGAAAACAGATATGCACCAGCTGCTAGTGGATTTTCAGTCTGAGAGACAAGCACAATGGTGGTCAAAATAAATTCCCAGCATCCTGTCCTCTGCTTGAGTGTGCATGTCAGGTCCTCAGCTCCAATTCTTTCACTCTGCAGATCCTTGCTGTTGTACCAGACTACTTGTTAATGCAGACATTGCCTTAGTTATCTCTAGTGAACACCAGGGTTTAAGACTACAGGTTCAAAGACGCTATTACGGAGAAGTAAGCTTGAGGAATATATTTGTTACTTCGGTCTTCCTCCTGAGGAAATATTGGCTGATGGCTTCCTTTAGTGTTACATCAAACACTGACCTGAAAGTTATTTGGATATCAAATTGCCTTCTGCAACAGTCAGAATGTTTTTATCCGGGAGATTAAAAGAGTCAAAATCAAATAACTGATTTTCTGGTAGTGAAGAAGAGATGTATTATTTCAGAACTGATTAAACTTACAAAGTCACATCATACATAAGGCAGTATAAATCCTGCCAGAGATCCTTTGGAGAAACTCTTCTCTGGTTGTTTCCAAACTCTCAAAAGAAGTTTGGAAAGATACTGAGTGATACTGCAATAATCATGGTGGAAATAACCCATCCAAGATACATCAAAGAAAAAGCATGATAGTCAGCAGGAAAATTTGTTGTCTGTCACAGATACCTTTGCAGTAGATCCATAACCTTTTTTTCTGCTTGTTACATTATATGCAAAGCTGGCATATTCAGCCACCTGCTAGGTGGGAATCCCAGCCTAGTTTTAAAGTTTGTTCTGAGATTATTATGTAGAGGGTGATATGGAAGGTATTCCTACATAAGAAAAAACTTAAAATTAGAAAATTCATTGCCTACTTTAAATTATTATCTCATGTTCACATTCTCATACAGATAAGTAGAATAAAACCAAAAGTACCCATTACTTCTAAAGATAGTCAGGATCCAATGGGGGAAAGAAAAGATAGATGGTGACCAGTCCCACTCACCTTCTTTTCTAATTTTCCCTACTGTACAGGTTACTTAAAAGCACACCAAATATATTTGGCATCTCAGTTGAGTGAACGGACTATTTGTATATGACTGGAGAAAGCAGGTGGTTTATTTCATTTTTGAAAACCCCTTTTCACTCCCAGCTGGAAACACTGAAAAGTGGGAAAAAAGTGTCAGTTTCGCTTTTGGTACAAAAAAATCTCATTGCTCTTGGCAGTGACCTCAGCTTCCAAGAAGAGGTGTTAGTTTTGCATCATTTCACAGCACTGGCTGATCAGGAGTGGCATTAACCTAACTTTAGCAGAAGCTCGTTTTAGCTCCCTCAGCCAGAAGAGAGTCAAAGTGACATGACACATATGAATGGTACAACAATGGAGAGATTACATTAAAGAAAAAAAAAAAGCTTGACGTTTATGAAGGCTCGGGTCAGAATATATATAGATGGAATATTAACCCTGCACTGCAAATTGTGTGCCAGCTCCAGATCTTGTTGAAACTGACGCAGCTTTAGATCCTAACAATATAATACAGAGATACCATCATGGACACATAAGTGATTAATAATCATAGCTTTCTTCAACACAATAATAAGCAACATTATACATTGGCTAGGAATTGTTTTCACAGAACATTTTAGGATTTTCTGTCTAGGCCAAAGAAAAGGGAAACACTCTGGTGTGGCAGTAGATTTGTAAAATTTGAAGAATATTTTTTTCTTCATGAATGTTGCATTGTTGAAAAGCAGTTTCATTATACATTTTTTCAAGCACATAGAGTTTTACATTGTCTGATCTTTTGAGTTCAATAGTTGCATGTATAATTAAATAACCTGAACAAATATGTCAACATTTATATGGTTCCTAGTTTGTAACTCATGTTCCAAAAAGTATTTGACACAATTTAAAATACTGTAGTTTGAAGTATACACTCATTTTATATTCAAAAATATATTTGAATGTGAAATTCTAAATGAAATATTGGAATGCAACACCATGATGAAATCACTTTTTTCCCCAAAAAAATTTATGTCTCAGGTTAAAAAAATACACAACCATCACTAATCATTCTGAATCAGAGCAAAATAAATGTTGGTATTTATCAGCAGATTCCCTTGAAGAACAGAGATGCAATGGCACTACACACAACACAAAGGAGTGCACAGACAGATCTATCTTATATGAATATCAGTGGCAAAATAATTGTGCATAGACATGAAATATCACTGCAAATATCTATGTGGTGTGTATAATGACGCATTTGTTAGCGTCTTTATATGTATTATATTGGTATAGCAGGCATTAGGTGGAGGCATGGCACTATGCTACCTACTTATATTGTTCAAACTACATAGGTATCAAAGTTCATAGAATCTACAGAACAAGAGAGGTGGTGAGAAGCTTTCAGAGAAAAAAGCAGGTCAGTTGCATACTGAGGTGACCAAAAACAATTCAAGCCTTCACTGGATATCTTATTCCCCCAGGTTTTATTCACTACCCAGGTTTTGCAATTTACTACACACCCCTTTGTATTTCTAGCAAAGAATAAGGCAGGCTTAAATCTCTATTTTATCTAGTTTATACTTTTTATCTTCCTATTTTACTTACTATTTCAGCACAGCCAGTATTGTACTTTAATTTCACATTTAAAAATTTAATTTTTACTGAATTCCTTCTTTAATGTATCTTGTTAAAATAGCTGCATTATTACAGTATACAGATTAAACTAGAGATAGAAAGCCTCTTCCTTGATATTTAATGAGATAAAGTTTCTATTCATTACATTAAAGATTGGTGGTAGCACAGATAATGTACTGACTCTCTTAATGCTCTTAACTCATGAATAGCAGATGTTTCAGCTCTTGCTAATTCCTCTTTTAATCCCCTTTCTTCCTTACACAGTTGTGAAAAAAAACTTTGCATGTAGTCTTGCCATGTCTGTTAATATTGTCTTTACGTAAGAATTCTTTCTTGTGTAAGAACTCTCTATTTCTACAAATAATTACAGATTCATTACTGCCATTACCCTCTCCTCTGCTTTCACTGCTTTCTCTGAAAACAGCCATTTGTTGAATTTCATTAGCATTAATAAACACAGGACAAAGCTTAAGAATTTCTGTTAACCCAAGTAGGACTAGCACATTACACTCTGCATGAGGTCAGAAAGGACAAGTTTCTTTAGCAGAATTTTCCATTAATAAAATGAATGTGATAATTCACTGGAAAAAGTATTCACTGCTGCTGAAAGCCTATTCTATGTACGTTGCATAGGCAACAATCACTAGGTAAAGGAAGTGTGTAGGTGTAGCACTTTGCTTTTCCAGAGTAAAGCTCTGATTTCAGAAATGTTGAATGTGAACTACTGAGTGATTCCTGTTGGATTTCAGCAGGAGCTGTCAGTACCAGTGGTGAAAACATTATACTAAATTTGGTAGGCTCTCAGTAATAAGCACAAACTGGGAATTAGTAATAAGCACAAACTGGGATCTTTGCAAGTAGCACTGGACAAATACCAGTGGATAGTAAATTCCCTAGAAGTATTATTGTAGTTGTTCTGAAAATTATTCACAGAATTGACCTGAATTTAGTTCTGGCTGAAAGAAACCTCTCAAAATATGAAGGCTCACAACAGCTAATTCTAACCATTGAGAAGGTACTTAGAGCACTTGGAGATTATTTTTAAAGAATTCCTTCATCTACTTCAAGTTCGAACAATATTTTGAAAGAGAAGCACAAGACTACAAAAGGTTTCCAGTGTCTATTACTCTCACAAAGGAAGTCAGATACGAATAAAATCTACACTGATGCTAGAAATGCACAGCCCCCACTAGGTCGGTATGTTGTATCAGGTAAGAAAGACAACCTCAATGACCTTTTTTGAGTAATAAGTACAAAATAGTGCACTTTCTCCAAAACCATCCTCAAAGAACTGGCTTCATAATATGCTTCAGAGGTAGTATTCACGTTCAAATACCCGTATACATTGGAAAGAAGAGCCAACTGTGAGTGATAATTTTGGTTCTCATTACTGAACTTCTAGGCCACAAAGGGCATGGTCAGCTGATTTTGAGATATTTACTGATCTCAGCAAATCCCACTTTTGCATTTTGCATATCTGACAAAGTAGAGCTATTTAGCTTGGGCTCATGTCAGACTCTGAGCTAAAACCAAAGAGAGGTCCAGTAGTTACTAAGCCACATAAACACAAATTAGAATGAAGGCTGGCATGAAATTGATGAACATTCACAGCATTTTGTGTTTAACCCTGTGTAAAGTCAGCCGTTGAACAGCCAGGGGAAAGCTCTTGTTTCTGCAAGTTTGTACAGAGGTCTGCGGTTTATTAGGAGGGATGACAGTGGCTTTGTTAGGGACCAATTTCCATTTATTTACTTTCCTGTCACTGAGTTCAAAAGGGTTTGTCCTGGCATGGAAAGCTGGCAGAGGAAAAGCAAAGTAAATGCACTGTTTGGCACTTTGACTACTGCTTGCTTCTGCCTGTGAATAAAATTACTGTAAGAGACATGTGTTAGTGACTATACAGTCCTTGTGAGATGAAATTGAGACAATCAGACATAATTCAATGATGTTTATAAAGGTGTATGTCATGTCAGACTTTTTCTTTTCCCAATACTGGCCTTGTTATAGATGTTCTCAAACAAAACTTATTACTGACCTCTAAAAATGAGGCTAAAAGCTTCCCCAGCTTTTCAGTGGGGCTTGATGACCCTGGAGAATTACTTCTGTCAGCATGTCTTGTGTACCGACAGAAAATGACAAGTAATCCTGTGCTTAATTCACATCTCTCTTTCATCGCTGAAGCTTTTTGTTAGTTACTGATACACTTCTGTGTGCACTGCAAGCAAGGGGTGAACAGTGATGGGCAAAATTTTGAGGCTTTCTCTTAAACTACATGACTTCATGGAGAACAGTCACTTCCCATTTTCTTCATTTAACAGTATGGATGCTTGAACATCAACACTTTCAAACAAGATTCCCTGTAGAGTTACAATCCTTAGTCAATTGTAAATGTTACTCCTACAGTAGTAGGGTCTCCTCGACTTGGACGATGACAAAAAACCTAACTAGAGTTATCTGCATCATCATGCAGAATGTTAATCATCACAGGCATATCAAAGAGTCTTTTCTTTCTTGGTTATGATGTTCTTGAGAATCACCTCTTTAGTGGTATTTGTAAATATATTGTAAAGTTTAATGATCCAGGCTCTGCCGAGAGCTTGTCACTGTGCTCCTTCTCTCAGATAATAAAAGTAGATTAGAGCTAATAGATTTATGATTGCATCTGATGTACAATAAAAAACATGTTGTATTTAACAGTGCATATTCTCTCACTCTTCCCTCTGGTATCTTTGCTGGTAAATTGTGACCGTTCCCACCTGAGACAATGTTGGGATTTGTAACTGGAAACAATTTTGGTTTTCCAGTTCAGTAGTTCAAACAACTACTTCAGATTCATAAATTGGCATGTGTCTTGGCAATCCAAAAAGAAAGACAGATTTACTATTAACAGATGGTAATCTCTGCTTCAGCAGTATCACCTGGCCTCCAAAAGACCTCAGCAAAGGTCGATAAGCACCAGAGCCACAAGCTCCTGTAGGTCTGTGAGAGGGAAGGTTCATCTCAAAAGCAGAAGTCAACAAGCAGCCTGCCCTGCAGAAGCTGTTCTGCATGGATGAATTATAGTAGCATAACCTTTATCAAGATTCCTTCCTGCTTTGGGTTGACTTGGAACACTATCATATATACTTTGACATCTAGTGTAAATCAGGCAACAAATAAAAGGTGCCGCCTTCACTTCTTCCTTCCAGCATGTTTTAAATGCTGATGACTTGATCTAGAGGTTTAGTTTAGTCTCTAGTGGTACATAGCTTCTACTGAAACTGGGCCCCTTTCCAATGGTTTCACTACCCTGTTTTTCAGAAGTTATGAAGCTTTCCAAACTCAAAAAACTATGCATTATTCTTTGCATTTTTACAGAAAATAATTGAATCATGTTTATAGAGTCATTACATGTACACGTATGTAGAACAAAAGCACAAAGACACTAAGCTGAATGGTAAAAGGTTTGAACTACCACAGTGAAAGAGTAAAAACCTAAATATGAGCCAAACATGATCCCACTTGCAGGGAAGTGTGCTAAAATAATTGAAGGGGGAAGGAAATGTTTTAAGAAGTGATAAGGAATCGGAACTGTTATTCAGCTGAACAATATTCATTGTTTCCCATGAGTTGTGGAGTACTCTTTAATTTATCATCTTAGCCCGGGTGTATGACACGACTTAAAAATTTAGAGGAAATGTACTTAGAGAGATGTCATTTTATTACTGTTATAAATAGAACATCATTTGGAAGTTTCTGCATTTATAAATATTTCATGGGGTTTGATGGTGTGCTAGAATGAAAACAGAATAAAGCCTTAGGGTCACAGGCAACCCCAAAGGCATCTCTTTGCATTAGCAAAGGATATTCACCCCAGGGAGATACTCCTTTCAGAAATCCAGACTGAGAAAGCTGCGATAAGCTTGGCTTTCTGAAGGGTACTGCTGACAGAGGTGATAGCTGCATTTCAATCTTCTGATTGCTTCCAGTTGCAGTTGTAAACTGCTTGCTAACCTGTATCAGCTCATGTCACTCACCTTTTGGGACAAAGTCCACCCTTTCTCTTGACAGACAGCAGTGTATAGGCAGTTTGTATCCTTGCTGTCACACCTGCCATAGCCTTTAAAAGCCAAGGCCCATAAACTACAGTATTTGCAAAATACTGGCCACACTGCCCCTTGAAAGAACATAGCCTGTATTAAACTCAAGGGCTAACCTTTAGCATGAAGTCCTTTAAGGGTGAATCCTTCTGAACAAACCTTCTGTACTGAAACAACAGCAACAGGTATTCAGTGCTCCACTTTCTAATAGACTTTCTCACAAATGACTCATTTAATATGGAAGCTGTTGCGCTCATTAAATCCCCTATGTTAGAGAAGTTCATTTTCCCTATTTTTTCTAGATAGCTCATAACATACTTTAAACTTACACAGTACAAGATGTAGGGTTGTTTCGTTTTGTTTTCCTTTTCTTTTTCTTCCTCATGCTTTTAGGAAAGTGGTGAACCCTCATTCTCTTTTCATTTCCTATGGCAAGGAAGAAACCTAGTTTGTAATCACTGCGGAGAAATGACTAACCTATTGCAGAGATCCTTTGTGGCTTTTTAATTCCAATTATTTTATATCAGCAGTGAATAATTCTCAACCTGGCAAGTATGTATTATGATACTCAAGGTGTACTTCAGATGTGCTTGATTTTGCCCTGAAAACACATTGAGAGTTTATTTTGCACCTCTTTCTGATATGCTTAATCTTACTAAAAGAACAGTTAAAAGTAGACCAAGGTTGGATTAATCTTGCTGTGAGATGTTCTTGAAAGCTAAGAACAGCTTGAGCTCAAGAAGAAACTCAGCTTGACAGAGTTACTGGAGGAACCCAGAACAGCAATCAAATGGACTTTAGTCTACTGGGCATGGCAATGGCTCAGGATTCAGGACACCTTTCTGTGCATTCAGAGATACAATTCACTTGCTCTTTGGTGTAAGACAAAGTATGTAATTTATTTAAAATCAGCAATTTCCTGTCATGAGTAGGTGTATCAAATACTAGAATGTATCTGTCCTCAAACCTAATAATCTTCACCTATTCATTGTGTGTGTATACACTGATTCATAGCATGTGACTGAGCAATTCACTATATGTTGCTGATTACTCTTGCACAAGTGAGTCCATGAGGATTTATTGACCTATCTGAGTTTTAAGCATGAAAGAGTTGAAAGCTGTATGTTTAGAATGACCTTTCATGGACATGGCATGGCTTAATTATTGAAAATTTACAAACTGCAACTGAATCCATGGTTAAGAAAAGATATGGCAACAAAAATAGTCATTTTGTTCTCTCTTAAAACTTTTTGATAACTTCTACTAGATAGGATTAAAGGTTAGAAAAGAAAGAAAACTTTAAGAAAACACAGTGTTCACTGGAGTAGTGATCACTACTAACTAGAAAGAGCAGGTGAAAATAGGGGGGACTCACTGCCAAATTTTGGGTCATCTGATCCAAAGTAGCTCTTCTGCTTTTAATACTCAAATCCAGGCCACCCAGTATTACAGAATGAAATTGCCTGATTGTGATGTAGTAATAACTTCTGGAAGCAGAAAAACAGTCTTCTTTAAAGGAGTTATAGATTTGACAGAGTGCTATCTGGAGTGCCACCCCCGCCCACATCACTGATTCATGAGTTCATCTCTGATAAGACAGCAACAGAATTACTTCGCCACGGAGAAGTGCTAACATACTGGGGGAGAAGAGGGTCACCCTGTCACTTGGTGAATATCATACAACATAAAACTCAAACACTATAACCCTGTAAAAACTCATCAGGTATCTCAGAAAACAAGGGTCTTGCTGCTGGGATTCTGTCAGGCAGCAATTTTTACTTTGATTACCTAAAGTCACTTCATCTGTCTCTCAGCATTACACCACCTGTAGACTCTCCCTCTTTCTCAAAAGGTTGTTGAATAAAGTGTCAATCTTTCTCCATGAATTGACATCTCTTACTCTATGCATAACCTTAAAAAATGAGCTCTTTGTCCCTTTACTTTGCAACACAAGTTCTAGTAAACTTTTCTAGGCGAAAAAAAAAAAAAACACTCCAAAACATTCAGACACATATATTAATCTGTTTCCAAAAATAATGCTATTGACCTTTGCATATACCCGTGATAAGTTCCTGTGTTAAGGACAACATTCTTATGTCTTCATCATTTCTCACAGGAAGGACAGACAACTATCTGAAACAGCTATGTGGTTTCATGCAGGAAAAGAGTAAAGGAAAAGCAGGGCTAGAGCTGCAAAAGATCTTTCAAGAGAGTACATGTAAATGTGATCCTGTCTTTCAAAATGTAGGTATATACATAATCCAGGAAACTTTGTTTAACAGTATTGACAACAATTAGCATTTCTTTGTACCAGGCAAGAGACTATTTTATTTTACATTACTGAATTCATTTCTCTGTTGCTGGAAAATGGTTTCTAATGCTGTATACATGCACCGATTTAGCACCAATCAGTTGACCACTAATATTCTGGTGTTTAATAAAGCTGCTAGGTATTTTATTTTATTTTTCCATATTTAAATTCATGCACTGGCAGTAACCACTTACACAATACAATACTTGCAGTGTTCCTACTCCCATTTTACAGGTAGAGAAACAGATACGAAGTACAAGGGGTACGTCCAAGGCTGATTCGGCAGCAATACTGGTGTTAGTGGTTTTAATACATAAACCACTTTAAAAGATTTAAGAGTGAGAAAGCTTAAACATGTGGCATTTAAGAAACAAAGCCATTTTTATCTCCTTAAAGATGTTTGTGCATAAATTGCTTTACGGATTAAAAGGTGCTTAAGTACTAAAGCCCCTTTAAAACCTTAAGCTTTTAAAGTGTCTTATGAACATAGAAATGATAGGTCACCCTAAGAATACAGAAATTGACTTTGTTTTTGATGGAGCTTGGTTTTCTAAAGAGAGAACTTGTGCCAAAAATGGTCAAAGCGGATATTAATAAAGACAAAAATCTGACCTGTGGCTTTGTGATTTTTGGTCTGGATGTGCTAACTCTAGTTTTGTGAAAGGGCCTACAAAGAGGTCTTTTCAGACTGATGGTTTCCATGGAGGTACCAGTTAGACTGGTCGAGGAACCATCAGTGGTGGAACCAAAGCAGAGAGGAAAATGGTTGAAGTCAGATAGAAATTGCTATTGATAGCACCAGTGAAGAACAGTTTTATGAGGATGGCTCTGTTCGGGACAGGGATTTTGTTGAGTGGAATTCCTCCAGAATCAGGATTTTGGATGTGCACCAGACTGGGATTTGGAGGACGATGCCTGAATTAATTTTGGATTCCTTCATACAGCAATGCCTTTCACTTAGCCCAGATCACGTTGCTGTTACCACTACCTGATTTATACCTGGGGAACTACCCTCAGAGCTTCCTTAGCAGCTGAGAGGGCTTCAGATCTTTGAGGTCAGTTGGCACACACTTCCCATGTAAACTCAAAGCAGCAGTTTGCATACTGTATTTGAAGACAGCTTAGCAAATGCACATACAGAGGAAGTTTACTCTTTTCTCTGCTACAGACCCCCTCTCCCCCATCTGTGAAAGATGTATGCATTTGTCCTTTTTTTGAACTTCCCTTGTTAGTCTGTCCATATAACGCTGTGCTAGCAAACCCAGCTCTTTGTACCTGCTTATTAACTCCACTATTCAGAACAGTCTTTTCCACTAAAAATAAATAAAATAAATAAATAAAACCTGCAGCAGAAATTATTTTCTGTGATGTTTACAATGAAGCATTTCGAGATAATATTTCAATACCCTAATCCCACTAAAACATAATACACATCATTACCTTTGCCTGCATCAGTATTTTTAGCCCTCTTTTCAAGGTCTTTTTACAGATTTTATTTATTTTTATTTTTTACCTTTCCATTAAATAAAAATTAGGGAGAGACCCCAGCCTTTGACATATTATTTAGTCCCCTAGGTAGCCACCCCGTATTTGATTCAAGAAGGATAATGCACTTACAGAAATTATTTTTGTACTTTGCTGTTTTCATTAGATTTAAGATAAATATTTAGTTGAGAGTCTATCCTTGCTGCCATCTGAGACTGCTTAAGACTGCATTAATAAATAACGATTTCTAACTAATGAGAAAGTAGTCTAATCTTTTTTAAAGATCTTGACCGTAACAGCTAAACAGATGATTCCATCTGCATTTTTGAATAAATAGACGACAAGGGTAAGAGGGAAGGAAAGAGAGTACCATTTGAAACCGTAAGAGTTTCCTTATCTCTCTTACACAAAACGAAACACACTACTTCTCATTAAAACATTAAAAACATCTAAAACCAAAACCAAGTTCTCAAAGATATGAAATACTTAATGGACAATTTTTTGCTGTCAACCTAAACAACATAGTTTTCCTCAGGAAAACAAACAAACAAACTTGTATGTATATATAATGCACTGACAAATTAGAGAAATATATGCACTTGAATGCCTTCTAGTATGCTATTTAAATTGCTTTTGCAGCAGGATAACTACCTTTCACATTTTCTGAAATTGCATATTTTGGATAGCTAAACTGATGATATTTTAGAAGGATTTCAAATTAATTCTTTTTGTCATTACCTCTTTGTACATAGTCTGTTTCAAGGAAAAAAGAAACCTTTCAAGCTGTTGAAAGATTACCTTCATTTTAAATTGTCTTACAGTGCTTCCAAAGGTGGTGTCAAACTCTGCTGCATGTGAAGAATTAAGTAGGCTATCCCATCTTCAAAACGCCATTGTCTGATAGGAATGTTTTCTCCTGCCCAATTGAGCCCATAAACTCTGCAGAAATGTGTGTTTGTGCATGTGTGATGGCAGGAAAACAATTAGCACTTATGATACTGTTAAAAAGAGATTTTTTTTTTTTTTTTTTTGCAGACAACACAGAAGAATTGCCATCCCTTTGGCAAAGCAATGTCACTTCTACTAGTGCTATTAATCATTTAAAATTATTTTGTAGGCTTGTCTGCAGCTAGAAGAGACGTTACATATTTACTGGAATGGGCTTAAGGCAAACAGCATTCTCATCATAGAAAGGTCCTTAGATACTTGAATAAACATCAAGAAGTCAGCATGGTCCAGTGGACAATGTAAAGGACTGAATAACAAGAAAACTGTTTACTGGGTTTGTTGCTGATTCACTTTCAAGGAATTTTAGCATCTGTGCATACAAATACAGTTCTGTGAATGACAATATGATATGAACTTAGGATGTGCTATCTATTACGTTTGCTTGTACATGTGAGATGTATAAGGAAAATAGTATTCTGGATGTCCCATTTCATACCATTGTTTTGTATATCTTTCAAAATTTCCACTTTAAAACAAATATTTTACTCATTTTTGTTGCTTGTCTGTCTGATTTTTTTTTCTAATGGTTAGAAAGAAGTTAAGTTAGGTAACCCTAACTTCACTTTTAGGGTACATATGTGTATATGCAGTAACACTGTCAGAGCTCACCACTAGATTTCCAGATTCCAGTAAGAACATATTAGAGATCCATAGAGCTATATTTTAATATTCTCCAGCTTATAAATTGTTGAATCCTAACACTCTTTGCTTTTCCTAAAATGAAGACATTTTTTCAATCTTTCCATATTTAGGTGAAGACATTTATATTCACAACAAGGAAATAACTTGCAAAATGTGCAAGGCATTGAAACATGGAGAGACTGAAGCAGAAAAGGATGTAAACTTAGAGATGGAGTGATGTATGATGTAGGGACGAACACTAGAATAAATGAGAGCAACAGATTTATCAATTCAGCCTCTCTGTGCAGGCTTTTGGACAAGTTTGAAGTATGAATCCTCTAATGCAGTAACAGCATGACAGTCATACTAAGATGTTCTTCAGTAATGTTTTGTGTTTTCTGAATGTCACTTAGAATCTCAGCAACAGTACAGGTTCATGATCATGACTGCTTAATGAATACCAGTCGTTTTTTGCCATGAAGGCCTTTCTACTTACCAAGGCAGGTAGTCTGACAACAGCAGCAACAATAACAGCAGCAGGCTGTTCAAGGTATGTCTTGCACTGCTCACTCCTCCTTGAGACACGGCACTTCATCTTGTCTTTGCAGTGATGCTGAAAGCATAATCTTCTTTCTCTAGACAAAAACAGAGCAAGACAGAGGTCATGTCTCTGCTTGTTACAGGACAAAAGAGCTTTTGGCTGAGGCCCATGAGAAACTAGCTAATTTTGAAAAAAAAAAAAACAAAACAAAAAACTGCTGTCAAATCTGACTATAGATGTTTCCCACTTCAGTGCTCTCTCTCCCTCTAACAAGGTAAGATGCATTCCCTCTAGAACTGGGCTTGTCACTGAAACTCCTGCTGCTTGGGGACAACAGAGAAGTCCACCATCTTAATATTCCCCTAGCCAAAAGAGCTTTTGTCATGGTGCCTGTTGAACCACATTATGTATTATCTACTAAATACTTACCTACCAGCTAATTTCAGACAGGCTTGGAGTGAGAAAGCACTTTTTAGTTAGAAAGAAGTGGGAAACTAAAGGAGATTAAGTATTTGAAAGAAAGACAAAGTTCAGAAATTAAGGATTCAAATTACTGTTTCCATTTACTAACAAAGTCAGACTTAAGTTATAGATCAATTTTAGCATCCACATACTGTGTTGCTTGTATGGTTGGACTGTGAAAACCACATTTTTAGGCTCAATATTTATTGGTTTTGTCTCTGTTGCACAGTCTCAATTTCTTTCTCCTCATTAGTCTGCTTTTTTTTTTTTTCTTTCTTTTTTTCTTCCATGCTTTTGCCTTCTTACACTCCTCTGTATCCATCTTAGGCTCATTCCAGCAATAACAAATGGCAGTAAGCTGAAGATGTACATAGATAGATAGCCCAGAAGGGACAAAATTATTGGAATTGGGGAATGAATTCCCAATGAATTTTCCCACACACCTTATTCCCTCAAATATTTAACATGAGAACTGACAATAGGAACAGCAAGTGCCTGTCTCAGTAGAGAATATGTTTCAAAATAAAGCTCCTGTGATATTGAGAGACAGGAAGAGTGGCTGAATTTTCTGAAAAGTGGCTGCTCCAATTAGGGCAGGCAAAACAGTGAGACATTCTCAGCAGTTTCTGAACTGCTGCAATTTTTGCAGTGCATGTTCAGAATCAGCGAACGTTTTCTCTTTTCTGAAGCAGGAGAGGTCAACCAACCCAGTATATTTACAGTAAAGTATTTCATAGTGCTACAAGCAAAGCATTTATAGACATTGCTCTCTACTTGCACGGTTTACAAACATTTAGCTAAAAGTAAGCCCCCCAGTGCAGTGTGTTTTGTAGTATGTAGACAACTTCCAACTAGTTTCTATCAGTTAGTAAAAAAAAAAAAAAAAAAAAAAAAAAAAAAATAAAAAGAGGAAAAAAAAATAACCTTCCCCAAGTCCAAGGAAATGGATTGCAACACCACTGGAGTCTGAGAAGCCATGATGTATTTCTGTTGGAGGCACTCAAAAACCATGATCAAAAAGGACTATTTAAATGGCAACAATAAGAACAGAAAGCTTGTTCACTTGCTAAAGACGCTAATTATGTTGAGTTTATTTAGTAATTAATCATAAAGGCCAGTAGAAACAAACAAATAAACAAAACAAACAAAAACCACCAACCACATTTCAGCAGTGGTTTTCAAACCCTCAATAATTTAAGCAAATCATTAGGAAACACCAAAACTGCTGTACTTTCAGCACTCTTTCAATTTATAAGTTTCAAAAAGAATTCGATCAATTTATGCAGATTTTTTTTATTAGACAGAAGGGATGTTCTATTAGGCACTATATACTGTGAGACCCTGTATGTAAGACCAGCAAATAATATTTGATCATTAATTTCAAGCCAGATTTATCACTCCTTGAATGAAGTCAGTAAATGCCACTGACATTATAAAAGATTAAAATTTCAGGTGATCACTGCACATGTCTAAATTTAATCTAACAATTGTTAATGCCAGAGAATACTTTTCATATGCTGAACACCTTGTTTAAAATCACAGGTTTCAGGCAGCCTATTCGACTGCAGGAAGAGTTCAGAAATACCCTTTTATTTCCTGGTTCATTTGCACATACCTGAACAGTTTAGGATTTTGCCTAAAAAATATGTAGACATTTGTACACACGTAGCACAGGTGTAAAGTTTTCATTGTATCTGGTTCAAATATCGACTATTAAAATATCGACTAAATGATTTTGTTTCCAGTTTAAATTTCTGAAATTAATTTCTCAATGTATTTCCTCATATATTCTCTAACATTATTCTCTCTCTCTCTCTTTTTTTTTTTTTTTTTTTTTTTTTACCCAGATCACCCTTCTTTGTTTGGAATTTCAAATTTTCTTTTGCATCTTTGGACTAATCTAAAATTCTACATAGTGACTGGGCTGTTAATGTCTATTTAAATCTCTCAGGCTGGAGACAATTTATGTATTACCAAGCACTCCTGGCAGGAGCCTCTGCAGCTGCAGCCCAGTACAAATTCACTGTGACTTTTTTGCATTTCTAGGATGGAATAAAGTCTCATTTGTTTTCCTATGATGTAAAAATGCTTCCACAGTATTAAAACAGGAGAGAATTATGCAAAGACACTGAGAATGTGAACTTCACCGTGCTTATATTCAGCCTCATTATTGACCCACTGGAGGAATCTGATTGTATCAGCCTCATGTAAAAATATTTTACTGCATATGAAAATATTTATTTGACTCAGTAGAATGTTGTTAAGCTTAATTAATGTGCTGTGAATTTCTGAGATAACAAGTTCTACACAAAAATGCAAAAATATTTGCTAGAGACTTGTTGCAGGAATACTAGTATTTTTTAAAGATTTTCTGAAATTGTGTGCTGCAGAATTTAAAATACACTGTAATAAGCCATGAGTATTCAAACCATCTTTTTCTTAAAACATTTTCATCACAGACAGTACTGTAAAGTACTGTAGAGATAGCCATAGAGATTCATGGACTTAATCAAGAAGAGATGTAAAGATGAGAAATCTAATAATTCTAATTTATAAGTATCAAAAAATGATTACACCTTGAGCCATTAGCCCAGAGCAGCACTTTCTAGTTAGACTTCTATCTTATTTCCTCTCTGATATGATTCAAACGTAATAATCAAATTCCCCTAAACTCCACGAAGAGTCTGTAGAGATGTATTTGGCATAAAAACGACCTACAGGTTCTTCAGAGCTATATAATAATACTGCAAAATGTGAAATGTCAAAAGTAATAGCCATAGTGAAGAATCTAATTGCATCACAGAGGAATTCTCTACATGAAGTGGAAACATAGAAAACTGTTACATACTTTCCAAACTGTTTAATTCCCCTTTTTTAGTTTTTCCAGCTGAAATCTAAGATATTGTTTGACTTTCCACATTTGTGTGCATTACACAGCAGCATGCAAAGAAGGTGCATGGATTCAAGATGTTGATTTCTTCTTCTGATTTATGTTAAGATTTTCCCCAAAACAGATCATAAACTTCATTTTCTACACAAAGATATCCTGTTGATAAATTAAGATCCTTCTGGTAGACTTGCTCACTCTTAAGGATAAGTCCTGTGCTGCACCACTTCAGAGATATTTGGTGACATTACTTCAGAGTATTTCCTAAGCACTGTGGTGCCTTCAAATTAAAGGTTTTCATCCTAAAAGGCTAAGCAATATAGGAGACTGAACACTTCAGACATTTCTGCTTCCTTTCATTTGCCCTCTGTGCAGTTGAAATGACTCTGAGGTTCCCAACTTTAATTTATTTTTTCTGATACCAAAAAATTCTGTACCTACTTGCATAAAGGACACATTTTTAGGAAGCTAATTGCAATAATTAGTTCAGAAGCATACTATAACAGAGTTACTGTTCTAGTTGATTTAGAGCATGGTAGGATTCACTCATGCAAATTAATTTTGCTGCCATTCAGGTAATTAGGAGATAAAGAATAATGAATAAATGTGGGAAGATGTCATCTGACAAGAGTCTACAATAAGTAATTGACTTTATAGACATAGGAATAATGATCCTGGGTAGAAAGCATTCTGGAACTCTTTCATATCTGTGCTCTGTTTCTGTGATTAATTTCTAGCAATTGTTTTGAAGTCTGTTTTTCTGTGCACGTTTATTAAATTCATTCTATGGCTTACACTGCTCATTTTTTTTTACAAGTTAGGAAAACAGCTCAGTCACCACTGTGTCATTATCTTATAGTAAACAGGAAATTATAACTTTAATTTTGCGTGTGATTTTATCTTCTTTTTGGCCTGAATCTTTCAGAATCATCTAAATCTATAGAACAGAAGAATCAGAAAGTTCAGAGTTCAGGATTCAGAATTTGCCTCCAGTTAATTTTTCTACCTCAGTAGCTTTTGCAAAATAAACTTGAAAATGTCATAAATACAAACTTTTACTGCATCATCTATAGCTCTGGGCTTATCTCTAAACAGTAATTTACAGTTATAGAAGTAAAGGAAGAGGGAAATTTCAACGTGCAGAACTGAGAAGGTATCATAGGTCTTTTGGAAGGATAATGCAAACTTAAGGTTTTCATTTGTATTTAATCTTTACTGTCCTGAATGAATGATAAATAAATACACTTAAGACCAATACTTGGTTTGAATGCTTGCATTAAATCTTACCTATAATTAGTCTTACAAGCATCGTGAATTACAACTGAGATTATTCTCTTCTGGTTTTGGACTAGCATAAGCTGACAATTTAAATATTTCAGAGAATCCTCTTTCAAACTGAAAAGTGGAAAAACAAAAACAAAAACAAACAGCCTGCTCCAAAATGTTAACCTTGAGATTTCTTCACAGTTTCAAGATTGTGTGAATAGTGTATTCTGCAGAACTTTTCCACTTTGAACAGAAGATGAGTTAGGGTTTCAAACAGTGACTTGAATATGTATTTAAAGATAACCTCTTATGGACTGAGGTCTTTGGTCATGAAGATTCAAGAGAAGAAACAATGACGATAAAAAAAACAATTTAGAGTACCAATAGAGCAGTTGACTGTACAAATCTCTTGAAGTCAAGACTGATCAAGCAAAAGATTTGTTGTATACCGTTCATCACATCCTCCATGAGGAAATAAAAGCTGCTTCAATCCCATAATCGTCCCTCACACTAACTTAACAAATCAGCCAACTGGTAATTGTGACAAGAACAAGGAACAAATTGAGTATTATATGGAAAATAATGAAGAACATTGCATTACTATTACTGAACACTTCAGATACAAATGTAGAAAACAGGAAATTATTAGTATTTACTCTATGTAACAGACACCTCCTGCTAATATTATCTTCATTTCACTTAACAGATACGCATAAATTACAGTGGAGAAAATGTACAAGTGAGAAGAATGAGATATGTTCAACTATCTCCACTCTGGAATGCTGCGTAGAATACAGAGTTTTTCTCTGAACTGAACTTGTTCGTATTGACAGAACTAAGATTTTCCATGTGCATTCTCCATGCACAGACTAAGATTCTGATTTGTCAAAGCATTTAAGTTAATGCCTAACTCTAAAAACATGCCATGTATTATAGGACATGACAGCTATTTATAAGATAGTAAAAAAGAAGATAATGTGATCTTAAGTATTACAGTGGTGAAATATGAAAAGTGCTAAAAGCCCTTAGTTAGGCTCAGTTATTTCATGTCACTCAGGCTATGTTTGACAGACTGTGTTAATCTTTATGCCCTCAACATACTTTTATTTCTCAAGTTTAACTATATCAAATAAATTTATGGATTTTTAGACAACTGGTCCATAACCATAAAATACTTTAAAATACTGATATGAAATATATCTAAACAAGGTTTATGTAAGACATAATTAAAGAAAAAGAAGAAAAGAAAGAAAAAGAAAAAACAACCTGCCCTGCTCCCCTCCTCCCTCCCCCTGAAAATAAAACCAAAAAGAAAGCAAGCTGAAGAGACTAATTGCAACTGCAGGTATTTTTTCTTTCCTATGCATGTGGGGCACTGTACAGATTTGAAGCCACAAGTGTTTTTAGTACTTGTTCCTATCTGTACTTAGAAGAGATAACTGTCTGCATGTTTTTGTTTTGTTTTGTTTTTTGGTAGTCTTACTATAGACCCAAAATAGGAAAATGAATTGAATTGACTTCTTTAAAAGTCACCTTTACAATACACATGCTCAGATACCGGAGAGAAGAGTTTTATACGGCACATAGAATAGATAATCTCCAAGATTTTAAAATTAATTTGTCATCCATCTGTGGAATATATCCCAGATGAGTGAGACAAAAAATACTTAATTGGCATTGGTAATCTATATTTTCACCACGTCTTTAGCCATTTGAGATGAATGGTTCAATTGGCTGCTTAAAATTATATTAGTAGAAGTAATGTGACAAGAGACTACTAACAAGGCTTATTAATTGTCCCTAAGATTAAGCTTATTGTTGAATAGATTGCAAGAAAAATGACCACCACCTGAGGCAAGCATTACTCTGAACCAATGACTGATCATTTAAGTCAAGGAAGAAGCCATAAAAAAACATCAAGCTTGTCTGCAATAACTTAAGCTAAAGGCTTTAAGGCTTAATATCATGTATTCAATAGCTTTGGTATTTGTACCTGTGGTGAAGTTTTTCAGGGATAGAAAGCATCCACGTTCCTGTGTCATTGCATATATGATGAAGCAATGCTGTTATCTACAGAAAGACTCAAACAAGCAGATGACTTAGCGAGACTGAAGTCGGGCTGTAGGCCTGAGAACAACAGTTGTGTTGGCTCACACCCTTCCTTTTCCTGTGAGGAAGCATGCCATAATGTTCTGTACTAACTGGAGTCCTTGCTCAAATTTGAGCCTTTTGTGGTTCCTTTTCTCTACTGCAAAGACATGACTGTAGTGGGTTTACATGGCAAAGTTTTGGTAGCAGGGGGCCATAGGGGAGGTTTCTGTGAGAAGAATCTAGAAGCTGCCCCATGGGCCCCGGGGGGCAAGGGCCCCACTGCTGACCAGAGCTGAGCCAATAAGCAATGTTGTTTGCACCTCTGTGAGAACATATTTAAGATGGGGGAGGAACGAGAAACAGCTTTGCAGGTTCCAAGTTCAATGAAGAATGAGGGGGAGAGGTGCTCCAGGCACAGGAGCAGAAGTCACCTGTGGCCTGTGGTGAGGACCATAGTGAAGCAGGTTGTCCCCATGGAGTACCACGGTGGAGCAGGGTTCCACACTGCAGCTCGTGGAGGAGACAACGGTGGAGCCAGTAGACCTGCACCGACAGAGGCTGCGGCCTGTGGCGGACCCTTGCTGGAGCAGATTCCGGGCCGGACCTGTAGCCCATGGAGAGGAGACCACGCAGGAGCAGCTGACCTGGCAGGAGCTGCTGCCCATAGGGGAGCCAGGTTGGATCAGTTTGCTCCTGAGGGATGGACCCTGTGGTATGGACCCATATCTGGAGCAGTTCTTGAAGAGAACTGTGTCTGTGGGAAGCCCACGATGGATCAGTTCATCAAGGACTGCATCCCATGAGGGACCCTACAGCACAGGGGACAAGAGTGACGGAGAAGGAGCACTATAGACTGGCCATAACTCCCATTCCCCTGTGCCGCTTGGGGGGAGGAGGTGGAAGAGGGTGGATGGGGGGGAAGGTGCTTTTGGTTTCTTTCATTTGTTTCTCACTTCTCTAGTTTGTTAATAATAGGCAATAAATCTTACTATCTCCCTATGCTGAGTCTGTTTTGCCTGTCATGATAATTGTTGAGTGATCTCCCTGTCCTTATCTCAACCCTTGAGCCCTTTGTGTTGTATTTTCTCCCCCTTTCTCTTTGAGGAGGGGTAGTGAGAGAGCAGTTGTGGTGGAGCTCGGCTGCCCACCTGAGTAAAACCACCACAGTGACAAAAGCATGTACAGCCACCAATGATACACTATTGATATATAATGTCAGCCACAAGCAGAGCTTTCACGCCACTGTGGAAGCCGGTAATGTTCCTAAACATGAATCTGACATGACCTGCGGTGAGCATGTTTTTTTTGGCAACAGGAAACAGCACCAAGACTGTGGTCCCTTGAACTACTGCTCCTAGCCTACTGACAAGATATTTTTTTTCTATCTTTAAGTTCCAGACATTGCTAGCAATTCAATCACTGGTTCAGGAAATCAAACATCAGATTATTCCAATGAGGCAAATTGTGAAAGAAACCAAAGATGAAAAAATTAAGTAATTAAAATGTAGAATTGATCAGTTGATTTAAATGCTGTCCTGTAAGTAGGATTTTATACCCTTTCAAGGGGAAATTTATACTCCTCTGTGAAATTAATATAATTATATCATTCCTCAGATCAGCTGAGAATATTGCTGGCTGATCTAGGACAGCTGCCTTTCACTTCTTCTCTCAGCTGTGACATGGTAGCCTTATTAAATTAGAGACACTAAGGAGCAGTCTCAGAAAACTGGTCACATGAAATAAAATTATTTCATTAGTTAAGGCCTGACTCTCAATTTTCTGAAATCACTCCAAATTCTTCCATTGACTTCAGTACCTATTAAAAGTTTTTGGGAAGTACTAATCTAAATGCAGTTCTTAGTTCAAAATAAACATCTCTATAATACTAAAACATCAATTACAATGATTATTCATAGAGAAATGCAAAATTACTCTTTGTAATTTTGTTTTTACAGGGCAAGAGTTAGAAAAAGTGAAAAAGACAGGGTCAGAAAATCTGTATCAAACTGTCCAACTGTTTTGTCATTAATTTTCATCTGACATGCAGGAAACAACTTCTCCACTTTTGTTTTTGCAACTGAGTTTTTTGTGAAGATAGAGCGCAGCACCAAGAAAGAATATTGCTCCAAATATTCGCTCTTTTTTTTGCAAGAAACAGGTACTGTATCAGTGAGAATTCTTTGACTCAAGCTCTGCCTAAATCACCAAAGTGCAGATTTATGATGAATGATTTACAACGCTTCTTTCTAGGGAGAAATAAAATGGTGTACAACTCATGCTGCCGCAACATATTCTTTGAACATAGAAAATGAGTTTCTCAAAAGGTATCAAGATGATTTTATCTTCACATGTGCTAGGAAATGTAAAGAACAAGAATAGCATTCAGAGACCATGTCACTTTTGAACAAAGAGTAGAAAAGTTTGACTGACATGTGGACCTCCCACTTACTATCCAAACAAAATGATTTTTGTGCAGTTAATGCTCTTATCTTTTTTTCAATGCAAAGACAAGAAAGAACTGAGATAAGAACCTGAGACAGGAAGTAATTAGAGGTGGTAGAGACCCAGGAGTTTGACTTGATGATGCTTCCGTGATGATGAGTCCATTCCAACTTGGGAAGGATATTTGGAATCATATTCTATGATTTTATGATAATGAGATCCAAAGAAAGACAATGCATACGGAATAAATCAGTGTTTTGATAGGAGCCAAATGCATGGAGAATGCACAAAGTATCAGAGGGGAAGAAAAAAAAAAAAAAAAGGAAGGGTAATCTGTAGCTTGATAGTGAAATGAATAGAAGGTAATGAACTTGTCTGAGGCATTGGGTCACATAGCTGTTGAAAGAGTAATGGCTTTTTGCATTTAAATTTTATTTTATTTCTGTGCTATAAATGTAATCCTTAGCTGAGCTTATAGAGTAGCTTCAATATTTGATCTAAAGATTTTGGCACTAACAGAAAAGAAATGTTCACTTTCACTCATGTGGACCTATTTTATGGACTTTACAGACATTTAAATTGGTGAGAAAGTAATTTCTGCCAGGACATGATACATTATAAGCTATGTATTCCTTGCTATGGGGCTGAAAGGAGCTCCCAAATAAATTTCTAGGTCATCCTTTTACTTTTACGGGCTTTGAGACAGGCTTAATATAACTAAACCATGACTGAAAGGATGTTTGTAAAATTTGTCTTTTTAAAATCTCTGCGAGGTGTGGGTTACAGTGTTTTGAAACAGTTTTAAGAAGCAGAAATGCTTTCCTCAAATCTAATCTAAATTCCACTTTTTATAAATGAAGTCAACTTCCATTTGTTATACTCAAGTTTGAAAACAGGTGATTGGAGTTCTCTTTGTGAAAAGGCTTTTAACATTATGTTCAAGAAACAGAAAACAACAGCAGGATTCAAAGCATGAGACAGTTCCCATTGAAGGAGAAAGCAAGTTACTTAAGAGTGACAAACGATTCGGGGAAGATGCCCTGACACTTAGGAATGCTCTTTTTAGAGATTGGAGGAAGACCTGCTCTCTTCCTCTTCTCTTTGATGTTACAGCAGTCTTTCTCATGGGCTAGAGGCAGCTGCTCACTGAAACTCAGCCTTGCTCTAAAATAAAGCCATTTTGTGGACTAACCAAGAATAAATATCTTCATTTACCATTAGGAGCACTCTGTTTTAATTTGTAACTGACACATTGTCAGCTGATCCTTTTAGAAATTTTTAGAAATGAGAAAATCAGTTTTGAAAAATGGTAACAAGCAATAGCATATTTTACTCTTTCACTCATAAAAGTGGCAATTACAGATCTGCCTATATCTCTTCAGGTCCAAGTAGCTTCCAAAAGATCTGTTGAAACCTTAACCTCCTCAACTATATTAAAAGGTGTATTAAAGTTACTAGCATTCTTAAAATTAGCAATAAGCAAGATCAGTCCATGAGGATCAAGCATTCACTTAGAAGTTAAATCACCTTAAAATGCATGGAACATTTTATCTACAGAAGGAGTTCCAGGAAAAGATGATATTGAAAAAAAAATAAAAAGCTCCTTAGGAAATCCTGAAACAATCACATTTTCTAGGTTTCCTCTAAACAGTTAAAAAGCACAACATAATATAAGACTTCACCTCCTGATACACATGTCTGAATCAGAAAATAAAATTTATAGACCTTGACGGCTACTAAGCTTGTTTGTACATAAAGACAATCCTGACCTGTATGATATACCATTTTACCACATGGCATGTTTATCCAATTTTGTTTAAATCAATGACTCTCAGCTCTTGTAGTAAACATAACCTTACTTCTTTTTCTAAAAAGCTAATTAGGTGACAATCTTAATCCATCTTAAAAGTACCTTCATTATCTCAAGTCAATTACTGGTTGATTTATCAATTACTTTTGTCACTGATGGTTCCAAAAGCATTCTGCATTGCAATGTGGTTCAATTTAATCACATCAGAGTCTATTAGTGCTTTAAGGCACTCAGAGCAATCTCTGCTGGCTAATAGTAATAAACTATATTCAGGTTAGGAATTTTGAAAAAATTAGGAATTTCAAAAGTCAATACTACAAAGCACAAGAGTATAGTGAAATATATATCCTGATGTTGATATACTTATGTTTCAGTTCTTATTTAATGCATTTTGATATGCTTTTCACTCTTTTAATACTCTGCAGTGTTGTATATTGTTGAGCATCAAACAACATGAAACTACATAATAAAACCGAGTTTTCAAAAAAAAAAAAGTTTGCACTCGTAAAAATACTAGGGAAAAAAATATATGGGATACATTTATTAACATCATACATTCCTTTAATTAAAGAAAAATCATGCTTAAATAAATTTCAGACAGCCTGATTGTTTACACAACAATATCATTGCTTCCCTCTCCCAAAACACGAGTTTATCAACATACAAAACTGAATATCTCATGGCTAATTCCAGAAGAACCTAGTAGGTATAAAAAACCTGGTATTGTTCTATGAGTTTCATCTGCACAGATCATTTTGGTAGGTTTCTCAAAGCAAGCTTGACTGAAAAACCAACCTATTCAAGTGAATGTCCATGCATGTTACTTAGAGATTCCTGCTATCCAGCTCCAGGTGGGTCTAGTGGTTTTACACTTGGATCTCAACTAAAGAATTTGCAGAAGCAATTCAGAGGCTCAGCTCAGTAGTGGAGTGTCTGAAGCATTCTCAAGGGGTATCTTCCTTTTTCTGAATTACAGATCTTATCCACAGCTTCCAAGTTCACATTTTCTTAATTGTTTTATGTATGGTCTCCAAGAATAAGAAATGTTCTTGGCAATGGTTCATTGTTGAGTGAACATGGATTTCTCTTTATTTGAACGGATGAAGATTATGTTGAAATATGCAAACACTAAGATTTCTGGTGTTTTAAATTTTGTAGTTAAGGTCTAGAACTACGAATTCAGCTCTTAGTAACACAGCTTGGAATAGGCCTCACTGTGGGACAAATTAAGACCCATTTCCACTTCAATCTTACTTGTAAGAACGCAGATGTCCTCTCATCACTTCTTCCTGAGCCCTGCACTTAAATTTGGTTCTTTTACAAGCTAATCCATTCTTTTGTGAAGAACTCTGTATGGCTTTTAGTAATAACAAGATTGGAGTCAGCTAAGAGGAAAAGAAATGGGAAAAGCAGAGGCAAGAGATCCATCTTGCTTTCCACAGTTTTCTGCTGTTAACATGTTTCCATAAACTGATTAATCATAAATTATTAATGTCAGCCTCACTGAGATAGAGTGTATCTCCTTTATTGAAATCTGTCTCCCAGGCATTCTGGCAGTGTTTTTGACTGATAAGCCAATAGTACCGCTATTTGCATAATTGTGCTGGCACCTGGCTGCATAGCTAACTTACTGTAGTGTTGACACAATGGCATATGATATATTTGTGCCTGGCATAATCTTGATGGCCCACAAACAGTACTTTTGGATGAGAAGATTATAAATAAATCACAGTTTTAAGTTATAACTCTTTTTTGTTGTTAACACTTAGTTTTCATGATATGCCATCTAGAAGGATGAAAGTTCCTTTTGGTGCATGTGAAACAGGTGCAGAATGTGTTATGCTAGGAAAGTAGCTGCAGAGAAGACTAAATACAGCAAAACAAACCACTCTGTTTTTATCATACCAGGATATTACTGCCTTTTTTAAAAAAAAAAAAAAAAAAAGTTCATAGATACAAGCACTGTAGAAACACTAGTTAAATTCTTGGCAACACTGAATCATTATTATTTGAATTCTGTCTGAAGACCGTTACTTCATTTTGCTTGAGTTTTCATATAAATTGAAGGTGCTCTTACAATAGCCAGAGCTTTACAGAAGATGGATCCTTCCTATTTCTCATGTAGACAGGCTGTCTTAGATAGAAAGATTCTTAAAGATGAAATAGTAGAGCTAGTCATAACTAAGTAATATTTTTGGCCAGAAAGTGAGATTTTAATGAAAATCTTTAAAAATCTATTAGATGGTGGAAGTTATGACAAAAATGCTTGCAAAGGTTAAGAATGACTCAAAGCCAGTATATTTTTTGGCATTAACTTCTATTTATTTATTTCTAGTAATTCTTCCAGAGCTTGTCTCTCTATTTTATCCTGCTGTGTATATTCTAATTGTCCAAGGGATGGTATTTCAGTTTAGTCATTTACCTATTCTCTCCTAGGATAGGACACATTTTATATATGTTCAGCAGATCAAAACCAGATGACTTGCATCAGAAATTTTAACAAGGTCTCTTAAACATGAGGCATGGAAACTATTGTTCTTCTCCACTTCCTACACTAATTTCACACTGCTTATCACCTCAGCATCTTGTAGCTGTGAAGCCTGTATGTTCCTCCCCTGCTGCAAAATGAAAGTGGTACTGTAGAACTGTGACTCCTATGCCCTGTCCCTGTCCCTTTCATTTAGCTGTAACTTGGTCAAGCGTCTGAGAAAATTTCAAAGCTATGATCTCCCCCAGGAACTAGATGGGGCAATTCAGCAGTGCAAAAAAGAACCTAGAAAGGTTTAAATAGAAAGAAGCCTTGCAGCATAAAGAGCCTGAAATGAAAGTCAGGAAACAAAATGAAAACCATTTTACATGGTGCAGGGAAATTGTCTTCAAATGAATATTACTTGCATCTGTTTACTCTCCCAGGTAACACCAGTGGTGGTAAGAACATGGCAAGAGCTGTATCTGCTAATAACCCAAGAAGCTTTGTAGAAGTGGACTACTGCCTAGACCTGTAGACTCCTTCAATGACTTGTTTCACTATTTCATTTCTAGAAAGTCCATCACTAGCACTGATACACAAAATATCTTCTCTCTAGAAAACTGTCTCCAATTATTTGGATAATTTTTAAGACATTAAACTGACTTTGCAAAATATTCTAGTCAGCTAGGGAGAAGTGACACAATGTTTGAAGTTCTACTGCTATTGGCTTCAGACTTTGACTCAAAATGCTCAAAAAAAAAAAGCTCTCGACATTCTACCATTAATTGGAAACAAGCATCAGGTGAGTCTGCATTACTGTTTATGCCTGTCCAAGCTATTGTTTTGTAGTGAAAAGACATGACATTTGGGAATCATCTATAAACTTTAAAAAGGGAGCTATTAATGGGTACTAGGCTTTCCAGGGTAGATTAAGAATAAGTTAAATTAACAGAAAACAAAGAATCATACATACATTATTGACTCTTGTAGGTGAATTTAATTTACAAACATAAAACGCACCTGAATAAATGCATTGACGCACTATGAATTCCATCAATATCTCATTGCTGTGACCATTGAAGATTACATAGAGGCAATATTATTCCCCTAGTAACCATTTAAATGCATATTAGTCCTTTCTCTCTTTTGTGTTGGCAATGAAGTAGCAGAAATGCAGCTACTGAAAGGCCAAAGAGGAAAAATGAACAATCTTAAACAAGCAAGTTTTACTAGATACCTCATTGGTTGATTTTTTTTTTTTTTTCAGGATTTGCACTTGAAATAGGTATTTGTAAGTATATACACCTATTCCAACTTGTACGTATGAATTGCCTATATATACACATGCAAAATTCAAATATAAAAGTCTTTTCTGTCAACATAAATGCATGCTAGTATTTTGATCTTGTCTTATAGGACAGATGCTCAGAAGAATAAGTACCAGCTGTTCATGGAGATCATATATTTATATCTTAGTGTAATAAAGTTATTCAAATATGCTGTCATTTTTTAAACTATTATTCTTTTTAACCTCTTTTAAACATTAGGCCCATGCATTCCTTCTCTTCTACAACATATAAAGCCTATTAATTCTGTCCTTCACTGACAAATCTCTTTGATTCCAACTGCTTCTCTGTTATGACTTTGGTCTTATCTATGCTCATTTTTAGACCAACCCTTAAGCTTTCTCATGGAAATATTTTAATCATGATCTTCCCTGCCTGTGAGACATGAAATCTTCACAGCACAGATTTTATATTCCTCAGTAGGCATTGAGAAAACTCAAAATTTTATTTTCATTTAAACTATGGTTAATTCTACTGCTTTTGAAGGTGCTTGCAGACTCAAATTTCTCATACGCATGAACAGCTATTTGTGTAGAGTGAGACAACTCTTGGTAGAATTGCTTCCTGGCAAAACTTTTCAGCATATAGCTATTCTCTTTTGAAGAAGTTATTTTGTAATATATAGGAAGGATGATGAAATGAAGAAAGCAACATCATTTGGACTGAAGTCTTTCACAAAAGAAATACAAAGTAAACATTTTTCTTATGCCTCCTATCAAAGGTATGAAGTGAGATTTCTTTTGTGTGCGTCAATTTCCAAATGTAAGAGTAGGTAGGTAAGGTTGTTTTCTGTTGAGCACTTCTCAGGTTTTCTACTGAGACTTAGCAAAATCTTGACTATATTTGACACAGATATCTGTCAACCAGGAAGTGCTCTAACATTGACTCCCTTTCTGCAAGGCCAAGAAGAGACTTCTGCAAAGTAGAAAAGCCAACATCAATTTGAGATACTTATAGTTCATTCATCTAAATAGAAGAGCAAGAAGATAAAAAAATAAAAAAAGAACTTAAAATCATTTAACACTTTAAGGACAACTTGGACAAAAATCATGTGCTTAAATCTCAGAGATGAATAAGTGAAATTTCTGTCTTTTTAGTGTCTGAGAGATTATGGTCATTTTCAGTTTTTTTGCAGTAACAATCAGGAAGGATATAGCCTTCTATTCCTTTACACGTCCAGAAGCACTTCCACTTTAACAAAGCTGGATATCTTAGCACCTAACTCATGCTTAAATCCAATTCAGACAAACAGAACAGGTCCTGCCCTGTACCTAAGCCTGAAGTTCCTCTATGAAAGATGCATGGTTTCAGCACAATCAATATATACTGTCAGCGTTAATCAGACAAAAACATATCAGCTTTACATCATAGGTCATAGCATTTTCTCCTTAACCAACTAGAATGCAAGCTCAGAAGATGGGATACATTTGTGCACACCATATCTTGACGACTTCAAAACAGTGTCCATTACCCTGGAGATGCCCTGGAGCACTCTCTACCCTTCTGCTTCAAGTACATCCTTGAACAGTTGTAATAGTCTGATTCCCGCAAGGCCAGAATCCACCTGAATTTTAATATACAGTCAGCTGGTTTTAAACATAGCTTCATGACCATGTGGCATGAGTATATCTACATGATAGAAAAATAAAGCTTCCAAGCACTAAGACTTGCTTTACTGAAAGTTACACAAAGTACTGTTACTTTATACAAGGTTGAACAGCATCTTATTATGAGAAATGAATGACATCAATTCACATGCAGTTAACAGCATTTCATTTTATGTTTAAAGAGATTTTCTTTATCATTACTTTCAATTTCCAAATGACAAAACTGGGAAATCACATCAAGTGAATCTCAAGATCTGCTGAAGAAACATTCCTGATAATCCTTAATTGAGACAAAGCCAATATATTCTATGTGAAGTTGTTCTGGGACAGTTAAAAATTGAAGTTATAGGCTCTTAGGAATGCCCCTCAGAAACAAAGAAATCCTTTTAAAACTTTTATTCTTAGCACAGTGTACAAAATGATTACAGAGGTGAATGTTTTCCTTTAGGACACCTGGGAGTCTGATGGGAAGTGAAAAGCCATTTACTTGCTATTCCAGATGCAGAGGTAAGATAGCAGGGTGGTAGGATCCTCAGACAAGAGACCACAAAACTATGAGTCTAGAAATTACATGATATCGACTTTTAGTTTTAGCACTTTCATCAAGTGCTTCAGCTTTACACTAGCTGTAAAACACAATCTCTGAATTCTGTGTAAACAGAATATGAATAATGATCAGACCATTATTGAAACTAAAAATAGGCCTATGAAGGCCTGTTTGCTCATAAGTCCATACCTAATATTGTAGAAAAAAACTTGGGAAGTAGTTTTTAGAAATTAAAAGACAAAGCTAGCTACAGACCTTTGAGTCAAGTGTTGATATTAAAATCCTTATTCTCAGCAGAGGGACTACTTAAACAAGAGAGAGATGTTACTTTGAAACAGAAAGTTGACAGAAAGAAACTGAAATTTCAAATGAAAGTGAAAAGGACTGCGAAAATGGAAAGGTTATGAGCCAAGTGTGTATGCTTTGGAAACAGAAAATCAAAAACTAATACAATTATCATGCTCAGCCACAGTCATCCTACCTACGAAAATACATGCCTCATTGTGTCTTAGGATACCTTGAAAAATGAAGGTTAGCCTAGCAATATTTACATTTAAAGACATTTAGCTTGATTCCTATAAGAAAACGGCAATTGTCAGTAATACTTCTTTAATAGTAGAGGCTATTAAAATCAAAGAGAAAAACACATGCTGCATATCTGGTTTGTAGAAATTTACCACAAAATGAGATTGAGGGCAATGGTTAAAATGCATATAAATAAAGAAGGAAATCATTATTTCAAGGGAATTGTCAAAAATATGCATTTCAAAACACGTAAGGAATTAAACCCACTGCTTCTTAACACTGAGTTCCTTGATACTTCCTCTTCAGAATAAAGATACTATCCATACTATATTGTTTTATTGTATCAGAAGAAATAAAAGTTTAAATATTTGCTGTTCCCCATTGGATTTTGACTACGATGAAAGAAATACTGGAATTACAAAGGAAATTAGTGTACTGTATTAAAAGGACATAAGAGCATGAAGGCTGATATCACTGCATAGGGAGGAGACACCTTGATCTACAATAAAGCTACTCAGTAGGATAAATAAAAAATATAACATACTTGTATACCATGAAAAATGCATTGGAGATTTTAAAATAATGGAACAGAACTTCAATCAAACATTAAATGTTCCTTTTAATCACAACAAATCCAGTGTTTGAACAATGGTTTTGTCTTTGCTTGAATATATGATAGCTATTTAAAAGACTCACACTGAATATCATTAGTCTACTTTGCATTCTAGTTTTTAAATGTTTTTCAGAAAAACAAAAAAATCCAGCTGTGCTGCACAAAAATGTAATGTCAAAAACATAGCAGCCTATTCACATCATAACTTGCTTGATTCTCACTTTTAATGGGTACACCACACCACAATCTAAAAAAATTGATTACAAAATGACTCTTAATGTGCTTGCTTCTTTTTAGAAAACTATTTTCAAAGTCAAAGTGAAAAGAGACTGGTCCCATTTACATATGATAAAATAAGGCAGATAGGGTGCATGCTGGGTCCTGTATCATATAATGCATAAAAATGAGATGCATAATACAAACATTAAAATGTTCTTCATGTCCTCCTCTGTGTGCTCTGACCAGGGACAACCAGAGATTTAGGCATTAAAATCCCACTATGAGACAAGAATTCAGAATTTTTGTTCTCGTTTTCTTTACACAAATCAATAAAAAATGACTAGGTTGGATGGCTGCAAGGAAATTCTTGGAATTACAAATGAACTTCATCAAACATGCTACCACTGGGGTAAAGGCAATGTCAAGGTCAGAATGGGAAGAAAATAAGTGTGTAGCAGCAGATTGTCTGTCACAGCATCACACTCAAGAGGATATATACTTGGCTACCATGTCAGAGAAAAACGATAGGACTTTGCACTGATGAATGTGTTCCTTTAAACCACAGATTACTGATTGTCTGCACCACTTTTATGAACCAAAATTCATGGGATAAAGACCCTAACAGAGCGCAAAACAAAAGACAACAGTTAGGTTCATCACTGTCTGCTGTTTGCCCTTGTTGGTGTTTCCTGACAATTTCTTATCTGTAAGAAAGCTTTACTTATTTCTTTGGATTTTGCTTTTCCTGCAAGTTTTGGTATGTTTTCCAGATGAACTAAAATGGCAGCTGCACTAAAGTGAGAAGAACAGTACATTTAAAATAAATGTTATTTAAAGAATACTTCAGTTCAAAATTAAAATCCACTGTAATGTGACTATTTGTAGCAGGGATTTATGGGATTATGCCCACTTGTTAAAACAAACAAAAAGAGGATGCACAACTCCAGAAAGTCCTTCAGTCTCAAAGAAGTTTCTTCCAGCTCTTAGTATAATGGGATGGTAGCAGCACTAAACGTTATTATCTGGACTTCAAAGATAACAAAAAAATCGTGCTCAAAGTTTAAGCTAACCAGTCTAGGAAGTTGTGTTGCTACTCCTATTTCCTATTCTATAAGGCAAAATTTGTTGCAGGCTGTACAACAGAAGAGTTCATTTTTTCTTATTACCTGCCAACATTTGCCTTAGTGGGAGATGTATGAAGAAACATCTCAGATTTCATAAAGAAATTTTACATGGGAGAAGCTTCTCTAGTAGCCAGCATGCTACAGGATGGACAGTAATCTCCTGTGATTAGGAGCTTCACTCCAAAGGTCTGTATAGGCACTGTTGGGATATACCTCACAAACCTATCTAAATAAAGTACTGGGACTGCTCTTTCAACCTGATAAGACAACAACACAATATCCAGAAAGCTCTTAATCTCCAGCAATATTTTTTGCCAGACATTGTTTCACAGACACTTCTTTTCCAACCCATTACCTGCAGGCAAATATTGACAGCCAAGCATGGTACCTGCAGTTTGACTGAAAACAAACCACACAGGCATTATCTGTACTCCCTTTCCACTGCTCAAGCTTTAGAGCCAAGTTGCTTTTCACGTGCACCCATTAACTAAGCAAAGGCTTCTGCTGGTCTTGTGCAGATCTCCGCTTTCTAGCTTTGCAACTTTCTAGTAGACTACAGGAAGTTATCTATATTTATAAATATAGATATTTAGAAGGGATTTAATTTAGTCCCTGCTTTTAAACTATGGGAAGCCTTTTTATGTACACTGATATTCATACACCACATTGCAGGTGTGTTGGAGGAAGATAACACACAAGGAAAATACATATCCAAAGAGAAAAATATTTGCTCTCAGTGATGAAAATTAAAGTTTTTCCTTTCTTCCCAGTATCAAATTATTATTTTAAATTACCTGCTAAATTAGATTACATACTAATATTCTATATGCAGTGGTATTTAATTCTATGCTGAGAAAAAATAACAAATTTAAATGTGATTTAACATTGAAAATCTGAGGTTTATTTCAAAATTATTACACTTGACACTATTATAATATGTTATAATCTATGCATTGTTGTAAAGATTTCTGTTCTCAATGTTAGATTTTGTGTCTTGTCTTCACAAAGTAGAGAAGGGCATCATATGGGGATATGAAATGTTATTCTCCCTTCAATTCTGTAATGGCACCTTTTGAAATGGAAAGGGTTCATATATATTTTGAAAATAGGGGATTTATCAGAAGATACACTGAGCAGCTTTGTGCAAATGAATTATAAAGATATTTTCCAAAGTAGTTTCATTCATATATTGAAACTAATGCAGGGAATAATGCTTCATACTACTTTTTAGGGAATACAAACCAATGGAAGAAGATCATGAGACTGACCTTGGAAAAAGGAGTGGACATGTAAGGATACTCTGATGAAACTTGGTGACACAACAAGAAGAAAGATGGATTAAACACTTTAGGCAGAGAAGTAAATAATGTTGACAAGTTTTATTTTCCCATCCTGCCCAACTAAACCAAAATAGTTTAAAAAAAAAAAGTGTTCTCTCATAGATACCAAGAATTTGATCTTTACCAGGAATTCATATTCTTTTGTATTTCATGAACTTAGAAGAATCAGTTTTGCAGAAGCACAAACTCACTTCTGTATTTTTTCCACAATTATAATCATAACCAAGTGGTGAGGTGAACACTAGGACTAATGGAGTTTAATACTTTATACTCATATATAGGCCACATGGAGAGTGAATGGAGACATACAGTGACCTGTTCTGCATGCTTGGAGTGGCCTCACACTGATCATACTCTTCACTGGGGTACCCTTCTCTTGATCTGCCACATTAGGAACACTGTATGTGAAGTCGGTGAGATGTTATCTGAGCAACACTGGCCTAGTGTTCACTCAGGATGGATTCATCTTTGTTCATTCGCAATACAAAACACAGATCTTATTTTAAAAGTTCTGTTACATTATGGTGTTAATAAAGTTATTTTTATATTACCTCCCTCATTGTGTTCTCCTTGTTCCATTGAGCACAGAACATCCTCTATATCACATCAAACTGATATATCCCTATAAACTATTTCTGATGGAGTAAATACCAATTTCTACAAAACCTCAAAAAAAAAAAAGAAAAATCCAGTTTGATCCACTCACTAAAATTAAGTACACCAGTTTCTATATAGAAGACTTTTTATTTTTTTAAAGCTGAAACCGTGCAAGTTGCAATGCTGCTGGTTGAACATGCTATTTATTTTTCTTACTTATTATCAGAGCAGTTGCAGAAACTGCAGGCTCTAAAAACATCATTATGTGGTTTTACTTGGTGCAGTAGAATGATATCAGAAGGATATTTGGAGGAAAAAAACACCTCTCTACCTTGAAATCTTTTCCAATATTCCTACCGAGATTTATACACTAGGAAGCAAGGACTCTCATCTACAGTGATATTACTCATCCTTCTTAGTCTACATTAGAAGTAGAGTTCTGATTTTAAGATTTTTATTTCCTTCTCACTTTTCCAAGGAGAAATTTCTTATTTCTAACAGTTTGTATGCTAGTCAAGAAACATAAAAGGTTCCATGAGTGACTTGTAACTTTTCTATTTCAATAGTTTCTGTACACCGCATGTCAAGGACAAAAAAGCTTTCACATATACATTACATCTGAATCTCATCTAAAGCACCTAAAATATACTGAACTCTTGGAAGGTGCTGACAACAGTTAATAAACCATATACAAAGCTTTATGCGTTTTTGTTTTAGTTAAATCTCTATGATGGTTTTAATTCATTAGATTTATACATTGGAGAAACAAAAGTAAGAATTATCAAATTGAAAACAGATTTTCAGGCGTATCAATCATTCTCAGAATGATTTGTTTTCATTTGATCTACAGCAAGCAGGTATTGCTAAAGAAGATTCAAAAACTGGCACAGAAGAAAACCTGGAATATTTTTCTTTTGGTCTTAAGATAAAATTGCAATGTTATCTGATGAGCAGCCTGTGACACTTTCCTGAAAGTGAATTATCTCCAAAGCATGTTTTAAATTTGGATATGTAAATACTCAAGGAAATTGGAATTCCAAAATGTTCAGGTGGGAATCTGATCTTGAGATATACTTTTATTCTGCTTTTTAAAAATCTAATTGTATTGTAAACCCCAAGAGCATGGCGGTAAAAGTAAAAGGGTATCCAGAAGTTTACTTGCCAAAAGATGCCTTTGTGTTAGTTTCCATTTTTATTCCAACTTTTCTTTGCCAAGGTACTCTTTCTAGACACTTTTAAGTCCCTGTTCAGTGCATAGTCAAAGGAATATATTTAACAGTGGGAGGTATGAGAGAAAGAATGAAAAGAGATGTATTCAGAGTAGTCTGATAACTTTGAAAATGTTTTAGCAAGGAAAAGATCTTTCACACATTTTTGATTTGATGCAGTTGCTATGAAAACTATTTACTATGTAAAAGACCATTCATCTGTAAACTTTCTTGTATGAAGGGAAATGTCAGATCCATATACTTCTCCAGTCTGTAAGTCAAAAATACTGAACTGCTTTTTCCACTTTGAACGGAATGAAGGAAGGGCAGTCTTGGTGATGTACCCTAGGCCAATATTTAAATTGGAAGTACAAGGTAGGAATGCTCAAAGTAGAAAAATATACATGGAACAAGTGAGGTATAAAATACTAATTTAAATAACTTCTGGCTGGATTTTTCAGTACAGCTACTGGGAAAGTTATCCAAGTGTAAATGCAGAAGCTGCCTAAGAGCTAGGTGGTTTTTTTCCCCCTCTAAATTTTGTACCACCCATCTCACCTGATCAATACTAAGTCTAATTGTGAGATGCAATCTGATTAGCAAAGTAATCAAAATTAGGAGACTATGATGAATGCTTTACTCCAGAGATTCTCAACTATTAAAACTAAGGGTTTACTTAACCTTTTGAAAAAATCCTTGTGCTATGTACTGCTCCATATATCGGCTTTTATTCAAAACAGACTGATGGGGCAACTTAGCTAAACTTTGTCTTTTACCACTGCTTTCTACTCCCCCCCCCCCCTTTTTTTTTTGTTGTCTGAATTTTTTCTTGCTTGTATATGCAAAAAATATTACTGAAACTCTTTTGCAGATCCTCTGTCAAAGTCTCATGGACCACAGTTGGAGAAACATTGCTCTAGGTGTACTAGAGAGACTATCTGATACTCTTACCTAAGAAGGGCAAAAACAGTTTTGTAACCTTCATTAGAACAACCTCAGGAAAAAGACATATAGGAAGAGAGGGAAATACTTCTAAAAACATCACTGATTATTGACTAAAATATTTCAGATGAAACGCTACTACACAAATAACTGAAAATAAAACAAAGGTTAATAAAGAAGTAATTCTTTCCCAGTAAACTCTGTTTTTCACCTCAGGCTTAAAGACACAGACTAGAGTGGGGAACGGAAATATTATTTGCTCAGATATCCTCCAGTAATAAATGCCTCAGATATCTTGAGTTGTATTCTACTACCAGATGTTGTGAATTAAAGTTACATGCATCAAAAATAAATTACAGTCCATGGTTCTTCTGAATGATGGTCTTTGGATGCCTAAGTGTTAACATATTAATAATTTTTAAAATAGGAAACAACTGCAACAGACCTAAAAAGATCCATCCTCACTTCAGTCTAGAACTGCTGTCAGGATATTTGTTTAAGATGTCATGATATGAACAGAAGAGATAAACTTAGCTGTCAACAGACCCAGTATTATGCAGGAGAATTTGCTTTGAACAACTTTCTGGCAGACAACAGAGAACAGGACCCGGAGAGTGTATTTTAGCAACATCTGTCCCTGCTGTGTAAGTTTGCATAAATCAATAGTTAAGGCATTACCAATGCCTTAAGAAACTGATAGTACCTGAGTATTTTTCTTCATTTCTCCTTTTTAACTTCAGGTCACTTTCCTAAGTTTTCTCAAGTTCTAAATTCCTTTGGAGGATCATAGTGTAATTTATGATAATTTTAAAATGCTTCTCTAAAGAAGTCTGTTAGGTTCCAAACAATTTTACTCTCTTACCTAATAAATGGTTAAACCTTGAAAAATCAGACTAGACAATCTGTAAATGTAAAAATGAAGAGAAGAGACAGTAAGAGGGGAGTAATTCCTCCCTAGATATTTATTAAAATCTCATAATACAAACTATTCTGATATTTGTGTGTAAAAAGGACTTCGTTTCATATGAACAACAAATGTGGTAATCACAAGTCTAGAAGAAGCTTAGACAAGCAACACATTCCTGCCTTTAGCCAAATTACATGTTCTACCCACCTCAATCCAATTCACATGTAAGAGACTTATGTTGCTGGTCACACGATGTTTGCTGCACACCTTACTGGAAACAAACTGACAGAGCACTGTGCACAAAAGTCAGTCTGTTGGTACCACACACTACTTTTCACATCTATATAGCATAATGTTCCATCTTGCAAATCACAGAGTAAAGGAAATGAAGCAGTGAAATCTTTTTATGCTTTTCACATTTTACTTACTCATCTGTCTAGATTTGCTGAAAGAACTTGCCTTTAAGGAATTCAATTCATGAAAGTACAATTTTAATAATATATATATATGCAAGAGATGCGACAGGACCATGAATCTGATTGGAGATTTTAAACTCCCCTAGAAAAATAATTCTATTACTGAAATTTTCCTGTCTATGGCTACAAGAAGGTTCTGTAGCAATTCTGAAGACAAAAAACACAAGTTAGGGGAAAAAAAAAAATCTAAAAATTCTCCCAGTTGGCTAAAGATGGTAAGGAAGGGAACACTTGATGCAATTAAAATAACAGACAGTCTCCCCCAAACATCTGTAAGTTTCCATTAATTCTTTTTAACTTACTTAAAATCCTTAACAAAAAAAGTTTAAATGAGATCTAAGTGTTCCCAGTGTGAATGATAGAAAGCTGGGGGAAGAACTTATTCACCTAGAAAGAGAAGGTTACCAGCACTATAAGAAAAACAAAAGCCCAGAGGAAAAAAAAAATATCAAAAATGGGAGTTATCCTGATCTTGAAAGAGCTTTTACTTTGAATACACTGAGATCATTAAGTTGTCTCAAAAATATTTGAAAAAATGACATGCAGAGATGTCTGTTTCAAGGAAAATGTTCTTAGGGAAATAAGATGACCTGATTTCCATCTCAACAAGTTTACCCTTGTCCCTACTCAATACTTTAAAGCTTTTTTGAGCTTGTTAAAGATGCAGTGAACCATCCAGGGTTCTCAATTAGGATACATTTCAGAAAGCTCCATGTAAAAGATAATAGGTCTATCTTGTGTTCTTAGAACATTAAATTTAGATTGAGATGCTCTATCAGTAGATCACCCTTTGAAAAAAAGGAAACATTACCATTTTAGATCAGAATTATATAGAAGTGATTTATGCTTTTGTTGATTCCATCTTCAGGAACATTATTTCCCCGAACCTGTCATAACGGAAGTATTGCTGCATGCATTTCATTATAGTCCAGATAAAAGGAAATTCTGTAATGATTTCATAAATTTATTTCCAGTCTCAAATGCCTACAAAAAAGATTAGAACCTGTCACATTTCTGTGAAAAATGTTATTATAAAATGGTATAAACAATTTGAGGTGGCATAGCACATAGAATGGGGTTAGTATTTTCTAACTTTTCCAACTATACATTTTTGGATGTAAGCTAGGAGGAGACAGTTGTATACCCACTTAAGACTTATTTTTCTCTACATTGATAAAACTATGTGACTAGTGTTTGGACAACTAATATTAAGATTCATGACAATCCTAAATCATAATCTGGGTATCTCTGTGACAAAACAAATCAGAACAGAGCTTCAGCGGGTCAATAACCATCTTGTATGTAAACCCTGTTCTGTGCTTTGATTTGATGGTAAACACTTAATGTAACCAACATAGATGTCATCTTATGTTTTAGTTTTTAAGTCCTAAGAAAATGGTGATATGAAAGAAGCCACTAGTAAATGCACACAAACAGAAAAATCAGCAAACTTAAAAAAATCCAACGTAATCTTTTTCTTGTCAGTTTTCACACATTCATGATTTCTCCACTCTCAGCAGGCACTAAGCAGTTAATAGCAAGTCAAATGGTGTTCTCCTACTGAAGTGACCAGGTTTAACATCCAAGTGGGACAAGTATTGAAATAATGGATTTTGTACAGCATTGTTGCACTCAATACAAAAAAAGTGAACCTTTTTCTCTTCTTAATTTTTAACAGATTGAGGATTCTTAGCAAATACTCTGTAATTTTGTGTTACAGAGCATCACTATATGGATCACCACAAAAGGAGTGGAAGTTGAGTTCTGACCTGCCTTTGACAAACACACAGGCGTCCAGTGATGAAATTTAAAGGGACTCTCTTATCTGTCTATGCTCAACATGCAAAAAACAACTGAGTGAACCTCTGTCAGTCCAGCAGAAAGCAGGAAACACATTTCAGATCAAGCCTGCTGACTTGTCTGTAGGCTCCTGTTTGTGTGTCCTCCCATGTTCCACAGTGGTTGTGTTTTTCTTTCTCTAGACTTTATACCCCTAACTTTACACAAGTTTAATTCTGATTGTGTAATCTTACTTCTTCATTAACTTAATTTGGGTCTAGCCTGTGACCACATGCATTTTCTTTCAGTTGAGATATAAAACAAACATCAACAATGCACTTTACACCTCTTTTAAGGTCCATCTGCCTTGGTTAAGCATCAACCTACATTTCCTTGAAAGTTTCAATTAGACACACTTAACCTCTCCAGTTGTTATCCCCTAAACTAATACTGTTTAAAGACTGTCACTTTACATGGCAAAATTGGAGCTGCATTTCAGTAATGGAAGAAGTTGTCATTTTCATTCAGGTAATATTGTTTGATGTGAAATTTGAAGATCATGTATTTATACCAATTCAAAGGTCAACCAGCAAACAATTTTAAACAAAAGGTATTTTTATTACCTCAAGTCTGTAGATGACCCAGTAGCAAACGTCAAAAATGATGTTTCTTAAAATCCTTTTCCTTCACTCTGTGAAATGGTATGGGCAGGTAATTATAATGGTGTGAGTACACACACAGAAATAAGAATTGATCAATTCATTAAGAAAATAGGTTAAATGATTTGTTCAGCAGATCAATAGATTTTTTTATGGAAAATTTTCTTTAAGTTGTTCATACTCCAGAGATCCTGACTTTACAGCAAACAAAATACATGCACTACAATTAAACAAGTTTTTAAACCCTTTTTGTCATGAAAAATGTATTTCAAAGTTATATATTAGACCTGTAGGCTTAATTACAATTCTAAACAGGAGAGAAAAATCTGAAATGTGAATGCACATTAGCATTTTAGTTTGGAGAAGGAATGTGCTTTTGAAGTGAATGTCCCAATCATCTCCATTTACTATGCTTCAGTTCACATTGTGGAGAAGTCTTTGAGTGCATGAACTGAATTTCTTTGAGGAAAAAGTAAACTAAAAAATGCAGTCCCACATCACAGATGGTGTTCTAGCCACTAACAAGCAATCAGTAGGCAAAGTGTCTGTGGTCTTTTCACAGCAAAAGGGATACCATGTTTTGTAATATTTGAAGAATGTACAGGATGACATATTTATATGATTTAATGACAGCAATGATACTGATATATTGGATTGTATTGGCTGCAAGAGGACTCCAGATAATACTGCAAGGCTTTTACTCCTATTACAAACCTTCACAGATCTCTCATGCCAATAGATCATTTCTACTTAGAAATAGTAATCTTCCAAATGTTCTTAGTATTTAGGGGATTAAAGTGCCCCGAAGCAATATGACCTTCCTGGTTGTGGTTTGGAGCATTATGAATATCTGGTAATGTTTCTACATTCACTGAATAGAACAGTTCAATTGAAAGGGACCAAAGATCAAGTCCAACTGCCTGACCACTTCAAGACTAACCAAAAGGTAAAGCATGCTATTGACAGCATTGTCCAACTGCCTCTTGAACAGGCATGGACATCAACCACCTCGCTAGGAAGCCTGTTCCAGTGACTGATCACCCTCACAGTAAAAAGTTTTCCTTGAATCTAATCTGAACAACCCCCTGCCCCCCCTTGTTCAGCTTTATGTTATTCCCAAATCTCCTGTCATCAGTAAATCAGTAACCAGGGGGAAAAAAAAAAAAAAAAAGCACCTTCTGCACTTCAATGTCTCTACACCTTCCTGAGGAGAGGAAGTATACTTTGGCTTTGGATAGATTTTGGAAATAGGTCCTCTCCTGTTGTTGATCACTGAATCGTTTTCTGATCACCGTTGTCTGAGCTGCACATTTGGGCACTGAGACACTGAATTGGGCATTTTTACAGAGAATTATATATATGAAATTCCTAATGGCCACATATAGACAGAAGCAAAGTGTTTTGTAAGATGTAGTACCTGTAATTAAAGTCTAATTCTTTACTTGCCAAGGAGCAGTGTTAGAATCAAAGGCAAGCAATATGGGATTTAAGAGTGTGTTCTGCTGAAAATAGATATCCTGCAGAACAGAAGTCTGAAAGAGAAATGAGTAGCTTTGTAGACATCTATGACAAATATCCTTAAAGGACAAACTGGAAAGGGTCCATTCTCCTGCCTGTAGGCAAGATTAATTATGCCTGCATCATTTCTGCTTAGTAGTCTGAACTTTTCTTAAAAGTCTCCCATGATATCTGAGAAATATATCCTCTTTCAATCCTCCCTTGTAGGTCGTATTTTCTAGTTCTATAATTGTTCCAACTTTCTAATAAAATCTCTGGAATCTTTTCTATCAGTCCACAGTCTTCTCAAATTCTAGCAGAATCTATACACAGTACTTCAATTTAGGGACATACTAGTATGCACAGTAGAAAAGATACCTTGCCTATGTGATGATTTTCCTGCTTGTTACTTCACTTATTTCCTGAAATTTTAAAGCTCATAAACAAAGTGAACGAGGTGAAAACAAAACAGTATGTTTATCTGGATCAAGTAGTATGAGAATAAGTAGAAGCAGCTCTGGTAGATTTGTTTGTTTCACTAAAGCAAAAAGAATATTTTACTTTGTTTTTTGCTTCATTTGAGGAATATGGCTAAATATTTTGTACTCTATTTGACACAATAGCACTTCATTTTAAATCCTGACAGTGGTACTTCCCTGCTTGTCCATTCCTGAAGCCTTACCCTAGGAGCAAGAGGTCTTTTATCACTTCATTTATGAACGCAGAGTATTCTTCTTCCAGATGATACCTGTACCTAAGCATATCAAGAAATCTTATTTCATGAGTACATAAGCATATCTATATTACTTGCTGTAATCTGCCGTTTATTTCCTTACATGCTATTTCCCATATAGTAACTGCGTATTTTATATCCTCATATATAGTACAGCAATTAGCATAAAAAAATGACCCAAGTTACAGTAGTGTATTTGGTATTTCTTTCCTTTTTCATCTTAAGGATAAGAAACCTTGGTTCATATGTAAAACCAAATGCCACTTCAGCTTAGGACTCAATGAATAAGATAAATTTTGCAAGAGATAATTTACACAGATAAAGGGAAAGGAAGTACAGAGAACATTGGCTGCCAATGTATAGACAGCAAAGAAACAAGGGCTTTGATATTGAAAATCTATATTTTGTAAGAGAAGAGTATTGTGCTTATGGCATGAAAGCAGATTGGAATGCTAAACAAAAGATGAAAACTGCCAAAAATGTATGAGATTTCCATGGCAACAGGAGAGGCTAGCACAAAAAGCTGTTCTACAAACACCCAAGTCCAGGTCCTGAGCTGCATCCTGGAGGCATAATAATAATAAAATGGATAAAGTACTTAAGCCACAGGAATCTTCAGTTCTCCTGCACAGGCCTGAAGTAAGAAACCCTTCTTAAGATCATTCCAGTAGATGGGACTTCCCTGGATGAAACTGGGACAACACTACCATCAGAAATAAGGACCGAAGTAATATCATAGAACATCCTGAGTTGGAAGGGACCCATAAGGATCATCAAGTCCAACTCCTGGCACTGCACAGGTCTGCCCAAAAGTTTAGACCATGTGACTAAGTGCACAGTCCTATCGCTTTTTAAGTTCAGACAGGCTTGGTGCAGGGACTACGTCCCTGGGGAGCCTGTTCCAGTGTGCAACCACTTTCTCAGTGAAGAACCTCTTCCTGATGTCCAGCTTAAACTTCCCCTGCCTCAGCTTAACACCATTCCTACAGGTCCTATCACTGGTGTTTACAGAGAATAGGTCACCTGCCTCCCTGCTCCCCCTCACAAGGAAGTTGTAGACCGTAATGAGGTCCCCCCTCAGCCTCCTCTTCACCAGGCTGAACAGGCCCAGCACCCTCAGCCGCTCCTCATACATCTTTCCCTCTAGGCCCTGCACCATTTTCATTGCCCTTCTCTGGACACTCTCCAACAGTTTAATGTCCTTCTTGTATTTTGGTGCCCAGAACTGCACACAGTGCTCAAGGTGAGGCTGCACCAGCACAGAGCAGAGCAGGACAATCACCTCCCTCAACTGACAAGCGATGCTGTGCTTGATGCATCCCAGGATACGGTTGGCCTCATATATGCAAAAGATTATCAACTCTGCCAGCATTAAGCATTGCTTCATTAGGACATCGCTTTAGCTCTTCTGTTTCATTCATAACCATATTTAAAACCTAACTTCCTGAGAGCTCAGAATTGTAATGTTTCGGACAAGGTGGCAGTGTTGTGAGAAGACAGTACATAATTTCACATAATTCTTGGAAGTAATAAATAAGGTAACAGCAATATTCTGTAGAGATCAATGAGATTTTTGCATAATACTAAGGTGTTCTAACATTGCCCTGGCACAGAGACAGGCTACTGCCAATTCAAGCTGAACAAGTGTAGAACAGGAGTCACTGAAATGACTGTAAACATCATCTTCTGTGGCATGGCTAGCTGTGTTCTCTACCACATGTCACTGTCACTTCTCTTACACTGCTTCAGTGATGTTTTCTACTCCTTATAATAGACACCAAAGTTAAGAAGGCAACAGTTTTTGCTGAGGAGAAAATTTCTGAATCAAATCCAGTAATCTCATTATATTTTCTGCTGCAGAAATATGTTACAACAAGACAAAAATCTCATGACAAATAGTTGAGAGGCAGTTTTGTATCTATCAGAAATGATGTTTAGTGACAGCTTTGTATAAAATATTTTAGTTTTATAAGACTTGAAATGAAAGTCTGAGTATGAGATGAAGCATTTAATTTTAACTGTTATTTTAAGTTAATTTTAATTACGTTAAGGTAAAACTTCTAATTAAATGTAGTTTAATAAATGTTTTTATTTTAAAAAAGCATGCAATGTTTGAATTATTTCAGCAGATTCAATTAAATGAGAATAATGTTGCCCTTTCCACCAGCTCTTTCCATAAATTCTTAAATATTCACTGTTTGTTGAAAGCATTTTATGCAATTTTGTTATTAACTGTCTATCGAAGTAAGTAGTTGTTCTACATAATAAGTTTAATTTGAAGTCCTTGAGTTGGATACCAGAGTCCTCTAGGGCAAAAGCAGCCAGTCTTACAGATGTTCACTTTCACCATGTTTCACTGACTTCATACTTGTTCTTTGGTACCAAACCTGCCAACTTTTCTGATTTGGAAAATTAGTACTTGAACATCACCAGATCAGTCCATTGCCACAAAGTATTTTCACCATGCTATAATTACTCGTATTAAGTAACACAACTATTAATCTTCCTTATGAATACCAGACAAAGTAATGATTGTGTTTGATTAATTTGTTTGTAGTATTAAAATACCAACCTCAGCCAAGATCAAGAATAATTCCTCAGTTTGAAGTTAAACAGAATGTATCACAGGTTTATAAGGAAATATTCAATCCAAAACTGATTTCATCATGTATAGATAGGAGGCAGTTAACATTTTCTGTAATACAATGACTAAAAGGCAAAGCACTACTGATAAATACCAGGAAGTTGCAGACATTCAGTACTCAGCTGACCTGATCTATTTTGCGATAATCTCACTGTAAGGGAAAAGTGGGATGGGATGATCTTTATAAGCAACTTCTCCATGAATCTGTGGCCAACCAAACAACTCAAATACTCACAGATTATTATTAATGTATTGCCAGATGTGGAAATCTGTACTGTTTTCATTCCTATTATACACTCAATATCCTGTTTCTCCTCAGAAATTGGATAGTAGATTTGTGCTTTGGTATTTTTGTACCAAGGGTGTTCCACGACATAGTCTCTTGCTAAATTGATCTCAAATTCTGAATCTTTGGTCTGAATTAAAACTCCCCATTTCCATGACCTAAATGTCCTTCCTGTAGAGCTGATAGCAATGTACTACTGTAACCCATCGATTTTTGCCAGACAACTTTGCTATCTGTAATACATGTTGCTATTATGCTATCAATGAAAAATAGAACTGTCAAGGATTATGAATTGTAACCAAATTGTAACCTTGTCATAGAAAAAGCAAAGTTTGCATTGTTGTATATGAAAAGCAGAATATACATGAAGAGAAGAATAATCATTCCTACCTTCTATCTGCATACTGTCTCTTCATGTTTGAAGGTCCTTCATACTATTTCATTATGAACCAAATCATCTTCTTTCAACTTTTGTAGATTCTTTCTGTAGAGATACCTATACTGCTGTTATACTATATAACAACAGACAACATGATCCTTATTCTAAAAACAACAGTTGCCTTTTATTCCATACCACAAGAAGCAGACTTTTTTTTTAAACCAGTTCCAGTTAGGCTATAAGACAGAAGCATGAGCCTGTAGTTCCTCCTAATACATAAAATGAAATAGGTCCCTTTCTTAAGGAAAATTCTGTGATAAAAGTAATGAAATTTACCTTTAAAATAATTATTTTTAAATTTCAAAAATAATGAAATTGAATCTGTTCACTCCAAGGAAGAGTGGAAGGTTTTGTGTTAATTTATAAGGGTCCATATGTCTTAGAGATATATCCTGTCTACTCTCCATTCAGTTGTGGTCATCATCAAAGCCTTCACTGTAGCAAACAGCTACATGGACTTTTTAGTTGGTATTTGAAGCATCAGAATGAAAAGACAAACTTGTGTAGGACTACTGGATAACAATTTGGTTGATACTTAAGTATCTGTGCTTCCAGACATTTCTCCAGATATAGATATATATCTGGATAATATATTTTTTATATATAATTGCTAGTAATTGCTAATAATTTTAAAACAGAGAAAAGACCTGCAACTCATCACAACAAAGTTCCATAAAGCTAAGAAAACTGCTATGAATTTTTAAAAGTTAATCACTACAGTAAATGATGACTCCCTAAACTAAATTTGCATTTGTGTTGACAAAGCAGGAAATCTTGAAAATCATTGAATTAAGCCAGATTGTTAATGTACTTTTTAAGCTGCCTGGAGAATTTGCTTACAAAGTTATTCTGTGCTGAAATACATGGTAATCCTTAGCCTTCAGGAGTCATTGTTGCTCCTCACTATATAATATGGCATCCAATAGCCTTTCAAAACAAATACAATAACCCATTCTCTGCTTATACCAACTTTTCTAGTTTTTCAGTCTTGGAAAAAAAAAAAAACATTTTGAAATACTTTCTCTTGACTATTTTACATCTACATGGATTAAGACTTGCTAAAGATAAACTCCATAAAAAAAAAAAATCAATGATCAAGTCTCTAATTGCTCACAAGAAAACAAATGACAGCCTGTACCATGACTTTCTAGAGAAAGAATAGGTACTTAATTTTCAGTTGCTCAGATGTGCACATATGTGGTACTATGGCATAGTTACAGCCATTATAGATGAACTGGATTTCACTCATGGCCTGCAAGGTAGAAAGATTTTCCATACTGCATGGCAGATGCTATTGCAGGGCTGCTACAGCAAGCTTTACCTGTATCTGTATTCACATTTACAACTCCAGGCCTCATCTCTCTTAGGGACTGAACTAGTTTGCAGTTACAGATTCAAGGACCCTGACTGTCTCTGAATTCAGCTGTTGATAAGGATTCTACCTCGGTCATTGTACCAGCATGACCTCCCTAGAAGAAGGAACAGGATCAAATGCCTGACAGAAAATGCGTATTTCCTTTTGGATCCTCCTGTTATGCTCCTACATATTTAAAAAAAATGGCAAATGGGTACACTGCTGGTGGAGTCTCATAAGTGGATGGACTCCCTGTCTCACTGGTTGCCTTCATACAGATTTAAGACTAAGTGGGTATAGGTCAGGTTTTACATTAGGGCTATTCATATCACTACCTTTACCCAAAAAAAAAAAAAAAAAAAAAGGTATATTTTCAGATGATTTATCCTGATCCCTGAGACACCCAGGCAACTCATCTTCAAACAGAAGTTACACACAGAAAGCCAGAAAAATAGAATTGAAAGAGACATCTGAAAAGTAGCTTCTGTCAAATGTTAGCCAAAAATACATCTCATCTCAAGATGCAGCTACAGATTGGTATTTGTTAGTGGAAGTTGCCAGTTTTCTGTCAGTTTTAAAACCTACAGAATATACAAACTTTATGTAGTCAAGAAGAACTTTCACCTTTTTTATTGAGAATTTTTGCAAGTGTCTGACCTTACTAACACAAAGGTATTCAAGGTGTCTGAGCTAGAACTCTAAGAATAGATTTAAAGAACAGCATTAGGCACAGAAGAACATGACACATCACTACAGATTAACATTTTTTTCCTTTTTTTCTCCCCCAACAGTAAATATATGTCAGACAGAACTAAAAGGTTAAGACAATATAGTCAGTTTGCTTAGGGAAAAAAGAAACTAAGCCTTTTGGTAGTCTGCTCCCTTCAAATAAATATATGTATTTGCAATAGATGATACTTGTAACTCTTGTGATCTTGTTTTCTGCATACTGAACCTGTGAAATATCTACAGGTTTGTCTGCAGATGAGGCAGGTGACCTTCTGTGATGCAGAAATGGCTGCTTGAAATCTCCCATTTTTTCTTGCTCTGAATTATAAGAGTCACTAAAATAATAAATAAGTCTGTTCTTCACAAAAGAATAAATATTCTTTAAAAGAAAAAAAGAGAATTGGAAGAATTTGAAAGGATGAACATGATGAAAGGTGAGGTTTAAAAGAAAAATACAAAAGTTCGAGAAATAAAAGATAGTGTTTGAGTAAAGAGGGAAATTTGAATGATTATGCTGTCTGATAAATATAAAAAAATAGAGAACATGCTAAAATATTATCTGTTTTGCCTTGTGTTTATTCTGAAACTTATGTTTTGATACAGCCTAGTTTTTGTATTAGAAGATGCAGTTAACAAAAGCTCTATTCTTACTCTTTAATTTTTACTCAGGATGTTATAGACTTCCAGCAATGTATCTCCCTTTAATTGTCTTTCCCAGCCTGAAAAGTCTCTGTGCAATTACTCTATGCAATTGTTCCTTATATATAATTTATTCTGTATCTTTGACCACATTTATTGACCTTTTCTGAAACTTTTCTTCTTATTTATCCTTTTTGAGATGTGATAACAGATACTGCAGATTGTATCAGAAGAGCAGACACTAAGTATTTATAGCATCCTAATGATTGTCTGTATGTCATCTTTCCTGCTGCTCTCCTTATGTGATTGGTTACTGGCCACTAAACACCAAACTAACATTTTCCTAGCATTGTGTGCTACAGACTCTACATTTCATTCTGCATTGAAAAATTATTACTTTTCCCTGCATTAATCACTTAGTATTAACCTGTTGAATTACATCTACCATTTTTAAGCTCAGCCACAGTCTTTAAAGCCTCCAAAATTCTTTATGCTTAGATTTTGTCTTCACTATTCTGAATGTCTTAGTAATATTTCCTTCTGATATTTCCCTTGCTACTCCTTTTCCAGACTGTTTATGAGTATGTTGATATGCACAGTTCCCTCAGGAATTTCTACTGATGACTATCCTATACTAACTCTTTACTTCTGCTATTTCTTAACTTCAACCAATATTTCAAACATAGAACCTTTCTTCTTACACCGTAATTGTTTTGCTACGCTTTTTAATGAGATTTCAGTGAGAAGTATTGTAAAAGACATTTTTGAAATCAAGGTGAGCATTATGTTACTCATTTTATTTCAGTTGTATAAATTTCTGGGGACCTTATGCTTTGCAGATAACTTCTACTGGTAGCTCCTTACAGCACAGATAAAGCTTTAAGGAGCAGCAGCTTCTGACCCTGCCACCACTTTTTCTCAATAATTGATTCTGCCTATTACATAATCATCACAAACACTCTCCTACAAGCAAAGCTGTGTGGTCCTGACATGAAAAATACAATATAAGCAATCCATGTAAAGCTGGAATGTGCACCAGAGACAAAAAACACTTTGACTAAATGAGAGAAGACCTGTTGTAGCTGGAGGCTTTTCAGAAGTTGGGAAAAGATGAAGAGGGAAATCTTAAAAGATTAGTTTTATTCTGCTATAGATTTTACACATCTATATATATATATATATTTTATTTTGTTTGGGGGGGGGGGAGGAACAACACAATTATCCTGATAATTCTACTGAAAAAAATATGTCTTTTAGGCAATCTCCTCATTTTCACTAACACACAGCCAACTGAAGAATAGCACACTATATACCAAAGAATTTCAAATTGCTACTAGTAAGGAAAATTTCCCAACTGAAATTTGAACATTACACTGAGAAGCAATGCACTTCTCATATATAAACGCCGAGGGAACAAAGGGAACATGAGATAAGTAACTGTCAGGACAGCAATCTTGCTGTTTATGCTAGCCATTTTGTCTGTATTTTTTAATAGTAATTGCTTCCTCGTATTTGTGCAATGTCCTCTGAAGTACACATACTAGCATCATTTTCCAGAAGTAACTGAGAATAATGAACCTGCACTAGAGAAAAAAATCTGTTCACATTTATTATTGTTGTGAACAATATACAATTGATAGATTATTGTGAGGTAAATTATTACTATTGTGTTGGCTATAAAACAAAAGTGAATTGAGTTGATAAGCAGGCTAGACGTTAAATCAACACTGCTCTCAACTCGCTAATTGTAGTCTTAAAAAGCACCATGCTAGTGCAATTCCCAAATATCGTGACCGTGCATCCTAATGACGAATAGAAGGCAATGATAATAGAAAACACAACAGATGTATTCTGCTTTTACTCATGTTTAAGTATTCTCCCCCTTCTTTGTAAATGCAAAATTTGCTTAAAAGTTCTCACATGCTAAGGCATTTGTTGAACTTGGATATCTTTTTGAGTGATAGAGCTCCCTAATATTATACCACACAAGTTAGAAAGTTTGAATGAGCAGACTAGGTTTCCTATGGCATGAAAATGTCTGAAACATTCTAGTTCAGTTAAATTATACTTATGAAGATCTCAGGAGGTATTAGAAGCTTCTAAGCTGCTCTTTCTAAAGAGACTTGTCTGAGACAAGGTTTTGTTAGCCCTTTATTTTTATAGTAAATTATTTTTCCAATTTCTACATTTATCACAAATGAATTAGAAGAGACAACAGAAAATCCACAAGGTATTCAGCTAAAATCAGTGTCTTAGGAGGATATTTACTTAGAGTCTTGTTTCCTCAACACAGGACATAGAAGTCCTCTATCCTTTCTATTAGATATTCCTAGCAATTTTAGGATAGATATTCTGAAGAAAAATTCTTGCTTGCATCCACTGTATTTAAAGTTAGGCTTCAGATATTAAATGGTACTGTAAAAACAGTAAATGGATATAGCTAAATGCAAATTATTCATATTTTGATATAGTGAGTTAAGAGTTTAAGCACTTGTGTGAGCATATAATTTTTTTTTTAGAACACAAGGGTAACTGAATGAACTGCAATAGCCTATAGTATGCAAGGGTGAGGCTGGATGTTGACATGACTACTTCTGGCCCCATGCACAGTGAAACCTTCAACAGTTTATAAGTCACTGCCAGACTTAATAGGGTTTCAGGGTAACAAGAGTGTGGTGAGCATCCTCTCAAACCAACACAAAAACCTACTTTCATCACCTTTGCTATCCTCATACAGAGGCATATGGTTCTTTCATACTGGAGATGTACATGGAGACTGGGAGGTGGACCTTTGCTGCTGACAGACCAGGACAAAGCAGTAAACACAGTTTTGTAAGAAGCATTTATTTCCAACCTGAAGAAGAGGTCAAAATAACTATTCAGTGAGCAGCAGCAAAATTACTGTCCTCTTATGTACTTGAATACTGCTATAAGCTGAGAGGGACATAGGTGAGGAACAAAACACATGAATATGAAAAATGCCTACTTGCTTTGGACATTTGGAGAATGAAGCACAAATCCTTCAACATAAGATAAAACTATCTGATGCAATTATAATTTCAGCATTATTGTATTGTAGCAAAACTTGACAACTGAAAGTTGGTGATAACAAGCAGCCTAATGAAGAGTCTGCAAAACATTCTCAGAATTACTGACATTATCACAGAAGTAGTGATAAAATGTCAAAGAAAACTGGACAAATATCTGCTGCTTCCAAACTTAGAAGATAACTTAAAATGAGCTTGGCCTTGTGCTGATACATGAATCAATTTCCCCAGAAAACAAGGGAGAGGGTAGCTAGAAAACAGAAGGAAAAGACTGAGACAATCTCAGTGTTCCAGCAGAGCTAACTGCCTAAAAATGACTTCCTTGCATCTACTCACATGGAAAGAATGAAAGGATACCTAAGACAGCCCAGTGTTCTGTAATTATATGGGATGATCCATGACCAAGATATTATATACATTGTTGAATGTGTCTTGTGTGGTTTATTCAGGAAAAAAAAAAGACACTTAGGGAGCATTTAATGACTTTTGGCAATGCTTATTCAAGCAGACAATCTCTCATTAAACCTTGATGTGCCAAGGGAATGAAAAATAACATTCTTTGGCTATATGACAGCAGAAACTAATTAATATGAGTTTTAATTTAAAGGCATGCTGTCAATTTATACATGAAAATTACTGAAGCTTGTTTTTGTTTTACATATACTTGCAATAGTCAAAAGTTACTGGCATGATAGTAGCCAAAAGATTAGAGCAAAATGTATTTTGCCTGCTTTAATTTTTCCATTATTCCTGCTGCTTGTATGGGTGTTTCACACAGCAGCATAGGATAACGTGCCTGAAAATGGGAGCAAAACACATACGCACAGACAAGGATACTAAGAGATAGATAGGGAATCTGAAATGGAATTTAACATTACTTAGAAATTAACCAATTTTCCCATCTGACAGTTCACTTCAAACCTTTATAATATAGGTCATATACTATACTTCAGTCATAAAAGTAACAGGAGGAACACTACAACTGATGGGTAAGTAGTCTCTGAAAAAAATTGCTAATCAGTAGTATGAACAATAAAGAAAAAGTGTGGTTTTCATATTTGCATAGCTAGTTTTCATACCACAATGCTACCATCTTGTCTTTCATAGGCATGTGGACACTTGGAGAACAAAAAAAAAAAAAAAAACAGCTTTCTTAAGTGGTGTTTTTAAAAAATCCTTCTTTGCAAACTCAGTGCTTGTGTTGTGTGTGAAGTCTGGAAACGATTCATTAGAGAATTATGTACACATATGCTCAATAATTTTATGCTTTAGTTACACATAGTATGACTTAACCAGTCAGTTACTCCTGTTTCCAAGAGTAGGAGCTTCTGAATTCCATGTAGATTTCCAGTTAAATTTAAAGTGAAGTTGAAATACGTATTCTTTGTTTAAACTACATAAGCAGATGTTTTCCCTTTTTGCATTTAGATTGTTGCATGTCCTTGGTGAGAAGAGAACACTCTATGTATTACCAGTATGAAATGAAGATCCAAACTGATAGCATTTTAATATGCAGCTTGAATGCTGATCTCATTTCTGAGACAGATTTATACCATTATTATACCATTACCAACTTCCTAAGAATACATTTTTATTCAAATAAGAACACACCAGACTTTTAGGTGATCTTTTTTACCCTCAATATAACGATATACACTGCACTTTCCAGAAGCATGCCAAGTTTTGTATCAGTACCTTGATACAAGAGATGAGTCTATTCAGATCTGTAACAAGAATTTCAAGGTGAATAAAATATTTCTGGGTAAAATATATCACACCAGAATGGAATCAACTACTATCCTTAAGAGACCAAATGTCACCTGTACCTCAAGCCGGTAAAAAATCCATATAATCATGGATGGCAGATTGGTAAAGTAAGAGAGAAATCTGAGCTAAAATTGAACAGAACAGAGAATGAGAGAAAGAGGAGAAAATCTTTCTTATTTTCTGTGACATTAAAAAAAAAAACATATTACTTGGATAATGGAAGAAAGTCACTTTTTCCAGTTTAGAATGAGTTAGATGATTTTTTTGCATCCAAATTAGAGCAGGTGACTTTTGAAAGTAGTAAAAGTAAGGTTTAAATTAATGAAAATGTAAGTCACTGAATTACTCAGATTTGGAGTTTAATACAGCTATCTTATAGCTTAAGTAGCCAAGAATATTATATAAAGTTTCAGCAGTACCAACACCACCAAAATTATCTTCTTGCCATAATAAGAACACCAAAAGCATTATATACAACTCTGTACTATCAAGATTGCTGATAAATGTAGGAATCTTGAAGTAAAAAAAAACCACAGATTTCCATCCGCTGGGTTCTGCTACACTAAAATCACATATAAGTTTTCTTTTGATTTCAAGAGGCAGATGATCCTCACCTGGTCAGTTCATCAACTGTGGTGTTTAAAGGTTAATATGGCCCCATAAACAACAACAACAAGAATCCTCACCACTGAGTTGTGACAATACAATGAAGGAATCATGCATTAGTATTGCATTTTGCATTGTAAAGATGAACACGAACACTGCCTACTTGGCAGACTAAAATGTTACTATCACTGTTAACTCAAGGACTTCTTAACTAGAAGTCATCGGAATGTGCCCCCCACCCCCCCCTTTTTTTTTTTTTCTTTAAGTGCTTATATAGAAGATTCTAAATTAAGAAGCAGAAAAATGGAAGAGAAAACCTATATTGTTTTTTTCAGAAAATGGGAGGACCAAATGCAATTAGGCACATAAGCCTTGGGAAAAAAAGGGGGTGGGGGAGGGGTGGAGTTCTTGAGTCAGCTCTTACCACTAGAAGCAACTGCATTAGAGATAACACAGCATTCTCAGTTTCTGAAAGGTACCATAATGTGAGGGTGTTATTTTTTTTTTTTTAATAACCCTTTGGAATACTGTTTCATTGCCTTATTACTAAAGACTGGAATTTTTCTTTTACTTTCAAGCTTTTGATAATTCTTGAACACTCTAAAACTTTGTTTTTCTACTGATAATGTTATATTTTGTGATGGGATCCCATTTTCATCCTACTCCTCCATAGCGTACATAAGTACCACATTTGAAATGGCGTATGGGTACAACTACCTTGCTAAATTAAATAACACTCATAAAAAAATCACAGGTGTAGACCCCCTGGGCCTTACTTTGTCATAAAGGTTGTTGGTAGAATCAGTCCAAAACCCTATGAAGCTTTAGGAGAAAATCAGTTAGCATTCTATGTCCTATAGCCAGTATGACCAAGCAGCTATCAGGTTCCCCTTGTTCTGCCAGGTATAGTCCTCAAACTATATGTTTTATATCATTATACTCCCTTGTGTGTCCTCACACTATGCCCCTGGGCATGCCAAATGCAGCTTCAGTGTTGTGCTTCAAATATATAGCTGTCAGCAGGTTTTTTGTTTTTTTTTTTTTAATGCATCATGTTCCAGCCACAGAGTAGGCCAGTGTACAGGCCAAAGAGATCAGGAACATAAACACAAAATGGCTTGGGAATGAGGAAGCTTCACCTATGCCTTGGTCAGGCTGACTACATACACAGAAGTAAAAAAGTAATAACAACATTAGCTAAAAAAAGTCATCATGTCTACCATGCCTACAGACATCCTGGTACAGTTCAAATTGGTTTTGCCATGTCAAGCTACACTGCAGGGAAGATAAATCCCAGCCAGACTCACTACAACTTCACCTTGTGGGCAATTCTGAGAACCCTAAGTGTTCACAGCTCCTAACTCCTTGCATCTAGGCATCTGCTTTCTAGGAAGAATTTATCAATACAACCTTGTCTACCCTACCTGCTCCTATGCCATCTTCTGGGACCAAGGATACAGGGAGGTCACCTTCTGCCCAGCTCCCAACCACCCCTTCCCTTCCAAGTGGAGTCATCTCTATGCCAAGATGTTCTTTGTGCTGGGAGATATGGCAAAAAATCAGTAAAAAACTTAGACACAAAGAGCATAGAAAGTTATCTCAATATCTTTGAAACGGATGTATGAAACTCTAATTTGGTGATATGTTAGGCAGCAACCATCTCAGGCTCAATTCTCTAGGACTCCTATTTTCCACCATACATTGGAATGCATATTGGAAACACATATTATCATAAAAATTGAAAATTACAGAAAGATCAAGCATTTTGAAGCTAGACTAACTAGATAACATCAAGAACTTCTGAAAGTTTTTCCATTAGCCCCAAATATTCTTTCTATATCCTCTCTGCCTACCAGTAATCAACCCCTTTCTTTAACGTTAGCTGTTCAACTAGGGGGAAGCTAATTAAGGTAGTGGGCTTCAGAAAGCCACAGGTCATTGTTGATAACCAGAGCTTATGGACACTGAGGTAATAAGAGTTTATAATAATGTAAACAAAAAGACACATTATCATCTTTTTTGCCCCTCCTGTTTTCAATGTGGCATCCAGAATTCCTTTAAAATTAGCTGTTTTGTGAATACTATGCAGAGTGCTCTGCATTGAGTTATGAAACAGATTTTGCAAGAACTGTTTATCAGCACGAATAGATCTAACAGAAGAAAATATAAATATTACAGTCACTGAGCAATTATGGAGCAATTATGATGTAATAAGCTACAAAGTGTATACACATGTAAATAAAAGAAACAATTTCTTCATATTTATGAATATTTGTAGTCATTATATATGCCAAAATTGAATAATTCACTTCAAGAATCTTTATTTACTGTTGTAAATTGCTCATACATCTACTTATTTATCACAATTATTCATCATATGAATGAGATTTAAAGATGAATCAGTAATCTAAATGAACAGTTGGAGCAATCTGAGTGCTGCCATGAAAAATAAGAGGGGTTGTAATATTAAGGACAGAGCTTTTCATTACACAAGTATTGTAGATTGATCGCACTCGATTTTAAGAAGGTCAATGTAAATCAAATAATTCATGAAGTCTAAAAGTACAGAACTTTAATTGATCTGTGTTATGTTAAGGACTACCAGCAATAAACTTTTGTTGATAGACAACTGAATGTACATTGCCTCTGTGTAAATTACAGTTCAACACCAAATCTAGAAGTATGATGGACAAAAAGTGAAAAAATAGCTGAACAGTATTTTGCTCTCTGCTGAAATTGTGCAATTCTAGATTTTAAAACCTTTTTTTTTTTTTTTTTTTTTTTTAAACTGTATGTATTGGTCTGTAGTCCCTCTTTTTCTACTTCTAATGTTAAGTAGAATTCAGTCTTACCTTGAATGATATTTCCCCTTTTTGCAACATCCTAATACTGGGAGCTGGTATGTTTCTGTTGTTTTCCATTCCCTAGCTGTGTTTTTCCTTATATTTGTGCAAACCATTGTTTCCTCCTATTCCTAAGCATAAAACCCTGCACTTTTTTTTTTTAAGTTATATTCTGATCTGTAAAGCCCTTATTCTAATTTTATTAGAGTATTTTATATTCCAACCCTGTACAAGTCTTACAGATCTCAATAGTTTAATATCACTCACATCTGCACCAAATACAGGACATCCATCCTCTCTATTCCATCATCTAGACTATCAATGAAATTACTGAATGGCACTCAATCCACAGCCATCTGCAAAATTTAACAAAAACATCCTTCTCTTTTGATAGCCTCTGTACTACCCTGCATTGTGACAATCTCTTCAAAAACTACAATGAAGAACAGTTCTTAAATAATTGTATCACTGAGCCGACATTCTACTTAAGATTTATAGATGACATCTTTATTATCTGGATTGGAAATTTGGACTCCCTTATTGATTTTCACCACAAATTCAATAATCACCACTCTCCATCAAACTGTCACTGTGACTGCAACACTCATACACTAGCACCACCCTCCCACAGCAACATCAGCAGTGGTAACTTGCAAGTGTGATAAATAGAAAACTGAAGGCCACCACAGCTGAAGACATCAGAAGTAGCCCTCCAGAAGCCTTTATATTGGGTGTGAAGCATAGGCTTCACATACCCAACTGCATAGGAGCATACTCATGGTGTTTACTTTAGCAAGATGACACTTCCCCTCATCACTGAACATGCACCTTCTATTGTCACTTCCCGTCCTACCCCAGGATATCATGCAGAATGTCATTAAATAATTATAGCTTGTATTACAAGAAATGTCTTGCTCTTCAAACAGCCCTGCAGCCTCACTAAATTTGTTTTGAAAAGGAATTCCTGGTGCTCTCAAGCATGCTAAGTGAATACAGATTTTGCTTAAGAATGGATCTACCAACATATCTCTGTCATACCACAATAAATGTTCTCAACAGCAAAACAATTAGTACTCAGTAAATATTACAACCACCCTTCCTGGATGCTCCATCCACATTCTTCATAATTCCATTCTTCATACACCACATTCACAGAATTGTGGAGGTGAAGTTAAGCAACTTCCCCAATACAAGAATAATAGCTTATACAAAATCTGCATAGGACCACAAGCTTCCAGAGAAACATTTACTGTGAAATTCACAGTCCATGATGTCTTTAGTCTTGAGCCCTAAGGAGATACTGCAAAGCTTTTGAAAAAAGCCTGCAACTTAAAATTCATTTGTTATTTTCATATCTAGAAAACTAATTTGTGTTCGATACATTATAATCTTCCTCTCCTCCTACCTTTTCCATTTTGCATGTCATAAACTTCCTGTTGTCTACTTGCTTCAATTATTTATAACTTCTAACCTCTCCCCACTCATTCTGCTCCATATGCACCAGCCACCTTTATTTCAAAAACCCCAAGATCTGAGCAAGTATGCAGTTTTTCCTCAATTTGTGCTGAGTTTTGAAATCATTCCTTCTGTTTCAGACCTAAAAAAGTATGTATGTTTGCCCCAAAGGCTGTTTAATTATTCTATCAACTGGTCTAAAGAGATACTTACTCTACTTTCAAATCTCATCTGCCTGTCCTCCAACCCTCATAGCATTAAAACAACATTTATCTTCAAGTTGGTATCTAGTGTTAACTTCACAAAAAATGTTTTCCTCTGGTTTACTTTTGAGGCTGCTCTCTGAAACTATTTCAAAGCCTCAGTAAACCCAAAGTATCAGAGATGACATTGAGGATCAATGATTCTCTGCAGATAGTTGGTTTTCACCCCACAGAAGAGAGACATGGCAGGCACCTCTTAGAATCACTTCCCTAGATTCTATCATTTGAAGAGAGATTATTATTTCTGGAGAATGGACACCCTGACATCATTCCTTGCCTGAACTAAATTGTTTTATTCTTGAAACCAAGGATTTTGTTCTGTTTTACTTCTTCTCAATGTTAGTGAATGGCCAGCGTAAGGAAGGTTGCCTTATATGTTACAAACTATGTTCCACCAATTATACTTTGAAGGCCCCTTCCTGAAGCTTTAAACTAAGCTCTGCATCTTTTGAGGCTGTCCTGGTTTCAGTTAGCACAGAATTAATTTTCTTCCTAGTAGCTGGTGGAATGCTGTGTTTTGGCTTAGAATGAGAAGAGTGCTGATAACACCCCGATGCTTTAATTGTTGCAGAGCAGTGCTTATACTAAGCCAAGGACATCTCAGCCTTTGCTCTGTCCTGCCAACGGGCAGGCTGGGGGGTGCAGTAAGAGCTGGGAGGGGACAGACCCAGGACAGGTGACCCAAACTAGCCAAAGGGGTATTCCATACCATCTGACGTCATGCTAAACAATATATAGGGGTGGCTAGCCGGGGGGAGGGGGGCCGGACTACTCGGGGTTAGGCTGGGCATCGGTCAGCGGGTGGTGAGCAATTGCATTGTGCATCACTTGTTTGTACATACTATTATTACTTTCGTATTATCCCCATTGTATCATCATTATTATTATTGTTATTATTATTTTTGTTATTTTTTTTCCTGTCTTATTAAACTGTCTTTATCTCAACTCACGGGCTTCACTTTCCATTTCTCTCCCCCGTCCCAGAGAGGGAGGGGGGAGGGTGAGCGAACGGCTGCGTGGTGTTTAGCTGCCGGTCGGGTTAAACCACGACAGAGGCTCACTTATTAAACTTAAGCCTATCCACTTCTCAAATATTCACTAGCTGCAAATACATAGCTTGCGGATGTCAGCAATATCAAAACAGTCCTCTGGATTTTGAGGGTCAGATTCAATTTGTTTCACACAAATAGGCTCTTGCTTTCTTTGTAGCCAGCTTTTATAAATTAGTCTTTTGGATTCCCTGTCCAGGGAATGTGTCTGACAGGATTGCACATTATGCAAATTTGCTGCTGAAGCAACAAAAACGTTACTGCATCTTTGGGTTGAGTTTTTAACCTTTGTTCCCTTACATTATTCTCCAGTACTACATCAGAATCTTAATGCAAGATCTATGCACATAAACTCCTATGTTTTCATAAATTAAGCTGGCAAGATATGCTGCACTCCCCAGCCAACAATTTTGAACAGTGTTTTTGTTTTATCTGAGTAGAATATGGGAAAGAGACCTTAAGAGCAATAGATCCCAGATCTTGACTTTCATGCCTGCTACCTTTTCAAACGGTTCCACCTTCTTCCTGATATTCCAAGGTTTTATGGAAAATAGAGTAGAGAAATGCAGAGAAAAAAGCTGATTAACTCATTTTGAGTCAGGGCTATAGCCTACAGTCACAAAGAAGAGACTAGTGCATTAAAGTAAATCACCTCATGGGCATCCAAATCCAACATGGGGGCGTCTTTTTTTTTTTTTTTTTTAATTTTATTAAATAAAAATGAAAAGAAATTTAACTGTGTAGGATGCCTCCTCTGCTTGCCTCTTCTCAAATTGCATCCATACTTCGATTTCCAAGGATGCTTTTATTTCTAAGGTAATGACTTGCAAAAGAGTAAGGTTGCTGGAAGTTCTATCTTCATATTAATTCTTTATGAAACACACTACAAAGATGAAGTGTTTTTTTATGATTATTTTTGTAATCAACATTGAATTAGTATATCCCTATGTAGAATAGCATCATGACCAGTTTCTGAGAGCAATCTTAACAGACTTTTGTTTCATTTGCGCAGTGGAAGTCTATGTACCTTATTTATAATAAGGTACCTTATTTATAATACATAAGACTTATGCTAAACCTTTAGGTCATTTGCAGTTAGACTGCTAAAAATAGTAGACCATTTTGCATGATAACAAGATACTGTTCAAAAATCAGAAGCTGCATGTTGAGAAAATCTTTTGTTAATATATTCAATAGCATATTGAAAATGAGAAGTGTCAAATGTTTCCAAAATGCAAACACAGACTCTGTTCCTTTGGCTATGAACTTTCTTCATGCACATTTCCTCTGAATTTTTCCACACAAACTTTTGGTTTCTTGGTACACATACACATATATTTCAGAAGCCACTTTAAGTGCTGTCCTACAATCTAGGATAGGCAATCTTCTAGCTTAGGCAGCCAGTGAAACATTTAGCCACTTCCTAGTGAGTTAATAAAATAAGGTAATATGCTTCAAACCAAGGTTTTTAAAGTTGTAAGATAGAGTTGAGACAATTTTGTTGAAGGATGGCATGTACTGCCTTCCTGATCCGTACCCTCATGTTTATGTTTCTCTTTGCCACTCTAAGGTATCTCTCAGAAATTCACTCTTTGCAGTAAATAGTGAATTGCTGCATCAGAGGAAAGACTGTTACCCTGAAACTCACATGATATTAAGTTGCTGTAGTGGACATAGTCTACTTCCTTGTCCCAAGACATGCATTAAAATCCAGTTTCACCAACTTCCCAGAAATGTATACACAACCATTCTGATGAAATCAAAGAGCCCATTACAAGACAACGGCCTTTCTCCCCTAGGCTCAGAGACTTCTACAAAGGCAGCTCTCCAAAGAGTCAGAAGTACATAAAATAACATATCTACTTGGGGGTGAATTTAAACTCAAGTCAAGCACCCGCTGGGGACAGAATGGCTTCAAGGGTATTATGAAACAGTCTTTTTACAGTGGCAGAGGAGATTGAAGAGAGAATTATAAAGCAAAGACCTCCCGACAGAAAAGGAAAGGACAATTCCTTCAAGCTATGTAAAGGAAGAAAGAGCCAGCTGCATAACAAAGATTAATAATGTGGTTCAAAGGGTTTTCTGGTATCTTTGGTCCAACTTTACTGTTTTAGAAGAACCACCTCATCTTCAATCTTTTGCATATTTCTGATGCATATTTGCAGTTTTATGAGAAGAGGTAATAGCAGAGGGAAAAACAACAAAACAGTGTAGCCTGTAGAAACTGTATTTGGCAACACACTGTGCCAGCGCATGTGGCAGTGCTGGGAAGTAACATGCTCCCAATAGGAGCCTGCAAAGACACCAGGGGCTCAGTGGCTCTCCAGAGCAGTCCAGAAGGCTCATTGGGGAAACATTAAACCACAAGGATGGGCTCCATCTTCACCTCCCTAATCCAATCCTGCTTCTCTTCATGCTGTAGACAAGCCCTTGTGACTAGGCACAACACCAAGAGTGCTGCCACCCACTCATAACAACTTCTGGAAACCCATTATGATCCAGTTTCTCCCAAGAAGTACTCTGCAGAGAAATAAAGCATTCCCCCACAGCTATTGCTGCAGACAGCAGTTTGTGATGCAGGTGCCTGCACAGAAGACAGGTAGAGGCAAGCATGCCGTGCTGTGCAGGCTCTGTGAAGGAGCAGCTAACTCTTTCTGAAGAAACAAGGCCAGAATGGATGGGGCTTTGAGCAACCTGCTCTACTGGAAGGTGTCCCTGCTCAAGGCAGGGGGTTCAAGCTAGATCTTTAAAGTCTCTTCTAATCCAAGCCATTCTACGAAAGAAGCTTATACTAGCTGACAAAGGCAAGGAAGGTGTTTTTACCCCCCTATGAACCTAGCAAAAGATGCAAACAAATGGCATTCTTGTATTCGAGATCTTGATGTTAAATAGTAGCTATCAGCACTGAGCACTCAGATTGCCAGTCTCAGAAGGAAGCACATATTGGTGTCACTTGAAGTGACTACAGATTCATTGGGACAAAAAAGAAAGCATGTGCTGCTGGCAAGGTGTTGGAGCACAAAAAGGCCTATGGGATCATGTTCCTTGCCAGATAACACTCCAACCACTTTACACTTGGGGAACATTTGCATTGTTTTAGAGGATAGCAAGTTTATTAGCACTGGTACAGGTCCATTTTGTGCCAGATTTTTTCTACACCATAGCAATTCCCAGAGCTCTAATTTACTCATGTGCCAAATAAGGATACGTATAAGTTTGCCTTGAAACTTATGGTTTAAATCAATTACTTACATATGTAATAGAAATATACCTACATACATGTGTACATACACAGAACTACACAGTCTGTATTTGCCCTCTACCCATGGTGATTAAGGAGTTGAGTAAGGAGTTTCTGCCTCCCCACCATGTTTCACTCAGATATTCTTCACTGCAGTGACTGACACCAGAAACAAGTTATTTTCCTGGACAACATTGAAGTTTCTAAGTGCTTAGGTGAAAAAGCAATAAGTTTGCTGAAAAGGCAACTGCTCATCTTAAGACCACACAATGCCCAGACAGAACTGTGACAGAACCTGAGAAACACAGCTACAGCATCCTATTTTTTCCATGCTTAAGGCACATGCTGTATCTAATATTTTCACCAGCTCTTTGCTTGCTTGTTGATAAGAAACTCAGGTTTCTGCCCTAGAGGCAACCTGAAGATATGCAGTGGATCCCCAGAGAAGGAGATCTTCTCAAGCAGGATCTTAAGAAATTGAAAAGTTAAAGGATTTGTTTCTTACTGTTTTGTTTTTTTTACTTGTGATTTTTGTCTTCATTACTTGACTGTAGGGCAGAGTTGCATTCCCCTTTGATAGACGTGCTTATACAGTACACATGTAAACAGCAATTAAAAGGTAAATTAGATAGACTTGAGAGGTTTTAGATTTCATTGTACATATCTAGCTCAAGGATTTCTAGAAATGCTGCAAGAGGGGCTAGATGGTATGAGATTTTATATAGTAAAGAGCAAAATTTTGTAATATTTATTGAATTGAAATTACAGAGTTGAAATGAATTAAATCACTTACTGGCTTAAATGAAAAGTCTTATTGACATATAACTGAAAAACTTTCCAGACTGTATTGTTTACTCACTGAAGTAGCTGCTTTTCAAACAATGCCTCCTAAACCACCAAAGAAAAGCATTTTTTTTTTTCCCCTCTAAGTTTCAAATGCCACTTGGGGCTCAGTCTTAGACTTCCTGTACATCTTAGGTACTATTCAGTTTTTCTAGCTGAGCAGTCAGGTGCAGTAAAGAGGCTGACCTGCACATCACCCAGGTTGCAGGGCAGAACAATCAGCTGGAACCATCCAGGAGATTTCAGAACATCTGATGTTCTTAACTGCCAGTGAGGGAATTTCTGAAGAAAGAGCAGAGGCAGCAAGCTCATAATTCCCCCCTGACCTCTTCCTCCTCCTTCTTTCAAAATCCGTTTAGATTCTCAGGCTTTGCAACATGATTGCTGTATTGCAAATCCTGTAGTTTGTAATAAGGAAATATAAGAACTGTTATTGTAGGTCAACCTCTACAACTAAGATGTGTAACAAATTAGATGGTCTCTACTGTGGATGTTTGGGAAACATACAGCACACAAAGTTTACTACTTTAAAGGTTCTCCGCAACAAAAGAGTTGTTTCTTAAAGAACTGATGCACAGAGAAGTTTGGTTTGAAGATGCTAATCGCTGCTGTTTAATATTGAGCTGAAACAAGGATTCAGGTGTAGTGACATCGGTGATTACCTTTGGTAATACAAGGACAAATAAAAGGCTGCTGTAAATGATAAGATGTTTGTTGAAACTATTGATTTCAGAGTTTAAGACAAAAATAAACTGACTCAATTAACTAGCTATGATATGCAGAGGATAAGATCTCACCTGTTCACCCCTGTTTCAACTTAAATTTTAACTAAGAACAACAGTCCTCAAATAAATACAGCTTCAGGCAGGCAGATTAAGACACTAAAATGCCTAACAATGACTGGATTAAATGAAATGCACACAGAAGCAGCGAGGTGGTGAAACACCTACACACCTACAAATGGCAACACCTAAACACCTACAAATGGCAAATGTGTTCCTTATCTCAAATCTGAAGATCAGTTTAACTCTGATGAAGGCAGAAAGATGTACTATTAGATAAACAAGAAACAGATTACTGTGTCTTCCCATAAACTTGATTTATTGCATCTAACAAGTCATTGACAGTCACCAGTGTTCAAAGGAAAAAAACATTCCCTGAATATATTTGGCCAGGTCTACATCACCAACACCACTGTCTTTCTGGGTTATCCTGGGGCTGACTGAAGCCCTGAAGCCAACTCTTCAGAACTCTAGGTGTATGAACACACCAAAAGGAACATCTTCGCTATAGACATCTGTTGTACTGATTACTTCACCTTCTCTTACTGGTTACTTGTTTTAGAACGTTAATACTCATCCAAGCTTCCTTGCTCTCCACAAACTTTTTGGTAATCGTTATGACTAGCATGTTTATCAGCACTATTTTTAGTGTTTAAGAAAACAATTTCATCCCAGCAGCATACTGACAAAATTACATTTCTCTACATCATATAGCTGTTATTTGCATTTAAATTAACTGAAAATATTACTGATGAAATATAGAACAAAATCTTGCTTCTGATAAGCAACTAAGTACAAATGGAGTTAAGCTGCTGCTACCTTGAAGTCGCCACTAACGAAACAGTGCCTCTTCTTGCAAAAAGCCATGACACTTCAGGGACTCATGAAATAATTCAGATTGGGAGCAATGGAGAGCATACAGTCCAACACCAAGCTCAAAGCAGAGCTGGCTCCCTCCTATATCACAACACAGAGAAGCACTGCTCCTAAATTATTTCTTCGAAAAATCTTTGAAATGAAAGATTCTACACCAACAGAAATTACAACTGTAACTGAAAGCCACTTTGAAGCTGACAAGTGTGCAACTGTTTAGAGTTCTCTACTTTTGGTCTGTTTTTGTATTTACTTTGTTTACTTTGGGGGGGGGGGGGGGGGGGGGGACATCTATCTTTGATTTTGCAATTTCAACATTTAAACATTCTAATTAACTAGGCGTACATTACACTGCAGTAAAATATTAACCAATGTGATTTTCTCACCTAATGGTACCAGAATGTTATTTGCAAGCTGCTAGGCATCCACTGCCCTTGTTAAAAAATAAATATTAAATTATGATTATGTTAAAGAGCTGCAATATTAGCTGATTTGGCATACTTAACATGGGCATAGCAATTACAAATTATTTACAATATAACAGTTCCTTACAGCTGTAGCTTCTGTCATTCCTTTATAAGAACTATGCAATTCTCATGTTGTACAAATCAGATATCTACCTCTAATCAAAACTCATGAATTTTGAATACGTACTGAAAATTAAAACAAGATATAATTCTCCATTTAGTATTTAAATGATTTGTGACATGAAAGTGAGGAAGGATTAAAAATCATGCATTTCACATACGTAACAGATTTCACCCCTCTTGTTCCAGAGCATATTCTGTCTTCTGTTCACGTTGCTTTACTGATCTACTCAGGTTTCTGTATAGGAAGTGGGAAAGGGGGATTTGTATTTGGTGATTATTGCATGGATTCTTTTTTTTCTTTTAATATCATTTTAAAGTGGATGAATTTCTCCCTTAAAGGGTCAAGATAGATATGCAAATCTTTTATATTAACAATGTACCTTTAAGTTAAGAATCTATAAATGCAAAGTCAGACAAATATATTATAAATGTTAGGATAGATCTCACCTGAAGAGCTAGTAAATGTATTAAAGAACTGTGAATGTTCTCCACCCACCCTACCCCTTTTATGGTCATTAAAGCTATACAGAACTCTTCCATATCACAATACTACTACGGAAAAAAAAAAAAGAAAAAATTAAAAAAAATTACTGTCAAAATAGTTTAATTTTATAGAAAGAAAAGATTCTGATCTGCACACACTAGTAGTAAAAAATTAAGCTCTTTGCATGATTATATCTACAGGGGGCTGCTCTCTTTCTCAAGGGAGTCAAAGATGTTTAGAATCCCAATCCAGTAATAGTTGTGTCAACATTTAGATGTTTCTGAATATTATCCAAATATTGCCAATTTAGACATGTCCAAGTTCACAGGTAACCCAAAACGATAATTCCCCATATACTTTTTATCTTAAAGAAATGTTAAGTCTCAGACCAGTTAATCAAGGAGAAGCCTGAGAAGGGCAGTTTTACCAGTTCACTGTAGCTTCACTAACCAAACACTGGTATGCATCTCCATAGGATCTGAGTGAAAACTATGCTCTCCTCCTCTGACAGCACTGCTTTTACATCTCATTGTAGCCCTATAATAAGAGTTCATTCAGCTAAACAGATACAGTTTTTGAAATCTCTAGACATCAGAAGTATAGTTCCCTAAGACTGTAAAGCCATACAAATATGTATCCCTATAGAAGGTTTTAGAGGATGTAAGCAGTAGTTTTTAGCACTTTCTTCTGGAGTTTCATTAGAGAATCATAAAATAGAGATAAAATACACTGAAGAATATCCTGCAAATGGCTCTATAAAAGCAAAACAAATCCACCTACACAAATATACAAATAAACTCTGGTACAGATAATATCGATATCTACTATTCATTCTAGTTTTATAACTTCCAGCATTTTTCACTGTAATTCCCTTTTCCAGATAAAGAGCATGGAAAATCTTGTTAAATGAATTAGGAGTTTGCATAATCTAGAAAAGTGCAACTGATCATCCAGAAGGAAACACATTTTTTCCACAAAAAAAATGTTTCTTGTGTATTCAAACCTGCATTTGTTTTGTACTTTTATTATTCACTAAGTACAAATGGAACATATTCATGTCTCTGCAAGTGAGAGCACTTTGTCCAAGACAAAAACAATCCACTGGGCCATAAAGTAGCTTTTTACTCTTCATTCATCTTTCTAAAGGTATATAATGCCCTGTATAGTTGGGCTTTGTTGGCTCTAGCAAGTGCAGCTGCAGAGATACTCTGTGGGTAGGTTTTCATTAGAGGGCAAGGACCAATTCTTCTCTATCTTTTAGTTCCATAAATTAGGTCCTGAATCCTCCCTACCAGGTAAAAATTTAAGTCATGGGAACTGCAACTGAATTCATGAATAGCTGCCGATTTTAAAAACCAAATTCAACAGTGAACTCCCCAAATAACGACACATTATATCTGCTGAGCCACAGCATGTTCCATCCATTCAATTACACCTTGAAACTTGGCAGAAACTGAGCGGCAATTCCACTATGAAAGGAGAGTGGATGCTACCAGCATCCTGCCAAGCCACATTGCTATCAGCCTTATATATGGCTTACCCTTAATATAGTTTCTATAAATACAACTAATATATATACACACAAGCAGATAAATATGTATGTATACAAATATATGTACATGCATAGAGGTAAATAAAGAGATTAACAATGCCAGTTGAATGCAAGTATTGCAAATTTATGTTGAAAAAGCTTTCCTAATCTAATGTCTTCTAATATTTAGTAATGTGTATTACACTAGCTACTGTAGTTTTAACTGATCAAATAGTGGAAAAAAGTTAATATTCTTTAGAGAACTGGCTTAAGTATAATAAAACTAAATTTCACTGTTTTTGCTGCTTTTCTTTTTCTTCTGTATATATGGATTTTTTTTTTTTTTTTTTACTGATGATTATCTAAAAGGTACAGCTGTAAGTGAAGTCATTTATACAAATAAATTCATGATATTCTGCCAGAAGCATGGTCATCTAGCTGGAGTTCTTATTATCACTGAACTCTGGCCTAGATTACTACTGGTAAGTAAACAAAGAGGATCATTTTATAAAGCTGTGCTAAAAACAAACTTAACACTCATTTGGGATGAATAAGATAAATCACATATCTAATCAGTAAAAGGAAAGTTCATTCACTTCCTTATGTATTTTTAACGTAGCTCTATTTATCAGGGATAAAACTGAATCATATCTTCTGGAGTCTTAACACCTTTTTCCTTTTATTTGTGTGTGCACAATTTAGTAATGGAAATTTTGCATTTAGAAAGTTTCTAACTATTTGGTTCCACTTTTTTTTTTTTAATTCTGACTTTTCAAGGTTTCTTCTCAAGCACTTAATATGAAACTCCTCCATAGCAGCAACAATTCCAGCTGAACATATTGACATCTAGGACTGGAAAAAACACAAGAAGGTACCAAGATTACTCCTTGACTTGGCTGAAAAGTCTGATAACTAGAAGTATTCTTCCATCAGTAGTTTCTCAGAATGTTACATAAATATTATTCTACACTTGCAAGTATTACAGGATAGTATGAGTATACCAGATATACCACAGTTTCCAAAAGTCAAAATTAACTAAGGTTGTAGAAAGGCCATCAAGCTCAGAACTTTAACAATCTTCTTGGATTCTTCTTACTGATGCATGGACTTCTGATTTTAACCTCAAATAACTACAGTTAAAGAATTTCTGGATAATTAAGTATTTCCTAAAATGATTTGTACATTCAAATGCATAGTGTGGTTCCTTAGCCTACAACCAGAAATGGAGATATTATTATGTACTCTAAATTAATAGTTTTGCTATGAGTGAACTTTGCTACGTTCACTTACCTAGCTAGCTATTAAGTAAGGACAATGAAATAATCAGTGGAAGGGCTGATTGGGAATATACTGTTGACAACATGTGAGAACATGAGTATTTTAAAAGGGAAAGAAAAAGTAGTAAACTGCTGATTTTGCAGGCATCGTGCAATTTCCTGTCAGAAATTTCCCCTTAGTTGAACTACAATTAAGGAAAAAACATCAGTTCTGAGATGGATTGCATGGTATCGTTACCTGTATTAAACAGAACTGGAGTTGACAAATTAAACCGTCCCTGCCATTTCTGACATACTTTGGCCATGCTATCTATGTCATCATGACTAATACCTAAGTACAGAATTACCTTGCCCAACTTCCCTGAAGTAACAGGATCATCCATTCACTAAGCAACAATGTAAATTGAGAACCTCAGTAATAACCTAATGATTTTGTATGTACACAAAGAAATTCAACCCAAAATTGAAAATAAAACCAGGTTATTCAGTCTCAGGAATATCTTCTGATTGCCTCTTGAAGCCAGTTTATTAGAACACTTTTGTATGTATTGTCAATGTTGTCAACCTTTATGGAAGAGTTAAGCTGCTTTTTCTTTCCCCCCTTCACTACCTTATGCTTTAGTTAGGGCAATATAGTAAAGACTTTCCATGAGCAAAACCAAATGCATTTTTGTGGGATGAAAGGAAAATATTTACCACAAGCAACTAACTTAACTAGGCAAAATTAAAGGATTTCTTTCTGCTTATGTTAATTCAACCTGCCATAACTCCTTCCTGAACTGTGCATCTTTCAGCAGACTGTAAAATAAAGCAAGAAAGGGACTTGGGGACAGTTTAACAGCATGTGATTCTGATCCGCAGCTTGCACTACTAGCCATGCTCTGCAGACTAATTTTCCAGCTCCATCTGCCCTTTTGCTATGCAGACAACTTTCTTCAGCCATCAGGAAACTGAGCAGAAATACACAAAATAAGTAAATTTTTCTTTCTGTATTTTTTGGCCTTGGTAAAATATTAGAAATAAAACAAATTAATATACCTTTTACTTATGTACATTTTGCTTACTATTGTAGATTGCAGGTAATAACAAAGCAAGTATCAAAGGAATTGTTACACAAAATATTATTTGTATAAGCAGGTTATTTTTTTCATTGTTATATGTGCATATTCTGAAGACAGATATAAGGTAACTTATTTAAATCTGTACCGATCCCTAACATAGCTGTTATAAACCCTGATACACTTAAAATTGAATTCTACTCCACCCACAGAAACTAACATTTAGAGAAACAAAAGACATCTGGAAAATATTTGAATATATCTAAGTAAACTAATCTGCACAGCATCAAGACTTGCCTCTTAATCTTCTATCTCAAGCTCTGTGTTAGCCAATCAATATAGTATCAACTCTAAAAACAATAATGGACTAACACATGGTAGAACCACAATTCAGAGGTATGCCTGCAAAGCCTCACTGAGTCTGAAAGTCAAGAAGAATTCTTTAATAATTCTGATTCAGTAGTAAATGGAAATAGTTGTCTATCAAAGGAAAAGTAAAAAGACTAATGGCTGCAATGTAGGTAAAGAACATAAGAGAAATAAAAAGCAAAAATATACAATTCCTGAAAATGAAGGAAAGCAGAAGCGCATTCTTTCTGTCCATGTTTGGTTATATACATAACAGACAATATATGAACAGAGCCAACTTTCTTAGTTTAACTTTCATAGAAATAAAGTAATCAGATAGCAAAATTAATTTTCAGGAAAAGGCAAGTTAATAGAGTAAAATAACATTTCAGACATATGAACGTGAATTGTATTTGGTACAGCTTGCTAAAATTCCTGTTTAGAGTCATTAACAAACTTTCAGAAGTGGTATTTGAACCATTACTAAATTAATGCAAGGTAACATTCAAGAGAAATAAAGAGTAAACAGTCATATATACTTCAGAAAAGTTATAAACCTATCGCTAACCTTGATGCCTGAAGAAAGTACTAAAACATGAGCTATTTTACTCAAACATGAATAAGATCAGAAGAGTGTTGTTTTTGTTTTTTTTTTTTCCTCTTATATAGAATAGCACTCTACTATTATGCTCTGGTGTCCATAAGATGCTGAGCACTCAGTGAAATTTCTCCAAGGTCAGGGAATTCGTAACATCTTCCCTATATGGATTCTCTAGTCTCTGGATGAGTTGAATCTTCAGTTTTTATCTTATAAAAGGCACTTTTCATTTACCTAGCTGCCTACTTCCCTGCAGTGCACAGAGATTTAATTATATTTGAGATTTCTATCCCTCTGGTCAATGTCAAATTTGGTTGAAAAGAGGTTATTAATCAGGAAGAACAGACACAGTGTGATTGCAGAAGCCTAATTTCCTTTGAAATTAAGCTAAGAAGTAACTGCAAAAGATTTCTCAAGGACAAATCCAGTCAAATCAATCTGATATTTGACATTGTCTCATATGACATTTTTCTAAGTGAAGGGAAGAAATATAACTAGGTGAAATAAGGTATGCACAGCTGGCTGGAAATCTAGATTCAAACTGTAGCTAGTAACTGTTAGAGAAGCTAGGAAGGCTTTTCAAGTGGGATCCATTACAGTTTTGTTTCTAGTTGAATTCTTTTATATTCTGAATAACAGTTTTGCAGAACAGAACAGGAAGTAGTGAATGTCATCCACCTGAGAAACAGCTTCAGCACTTCCAAGAAGAGTGATAAGAATTCAAAATGAACTTGAAAAAATAATCTATAAGGAAAAGAAAATATAATAAGGTAAATATAGAATGCTGTCCATTAAAAGACAACTCCAAAGCAGAAATATAGAAAAATTATCTGATCATAGATGGTGTGAATAAAAGGCTTACAGATTTCAGTGGATTTCAGCCAATTCAACTCATGAGTGGTTTGCCTCAAAGGGGAAAAAAAAAAAAAAGAGGTAAGATTAGTTCATGGACGTCAAGTTACTCAAGGGACTTATTTCACCCACTCAGCATTATTACAGCCTCAATGGGTATACTAAGGTTTTCCTACCATACCAAGGTATAAATATACAGAAGTGGAAAAGCAACAAAAACCATGCAGGGTGTTTCTCCCATGCATAGAAAGGTGGTTATAGCAGCTCTAATTTGATTTTGTCTTACCACAGTTTTGTAATAGTAATCTTGAAGAACATTAAGTACACACATTAGGAAAAAGCATTTTTACTGAGAAGTCATTAACCATGGGTGGGTGAATTTGGGATATTTGGACAATGTATATTATTAGAATATAAGAACAATTCCAGGAAAAAAATAACCACAGCATAACAGCATCAGTAGCATGGAAGATCTAGCTAGATCTTCCTGTTCCCTTCTAAGCATTTGTGTGACTTTACAATGAGAAAAACACTGCAAATATTAAAAAATGTAGGTAACATTTTCTGTAACTATGGTGCATCAGACTTCAACAGATGTTCATTCATCAGGAGAAGCTAGAACTTTTATAGTCACTAACTTGGATAACTCCTATTAAAATCTAACATGTTGAACATTTTGATGTGCAAGTCAGTAGTGCATTGTGCATTCTTCAGTCTAATTTGGTTCTGAGATCTGCATTAGGAATTTTCTTTCTGTTGTGGTCAAAGATGCATGCATTAGCTGTTCCATCATTGTTAATTATTCATTTATCTTGAATATAAAATCATGATATGTAGCATTAAATGGCATTTCCTTTATATCCCTGTCATCTGAGTATGTGAGGCCTTTCAAATCCTGCATAATTATTACAGCTCTCTTGTCATTTTGTATTATTGTTTAATGCCTATTTTCACTGATAAAGGGTTTGTTATTGCATGAAGAATCAAGAGAGGAGCACACAGTAGCCAAAACAGTTTTTTTCCCTGATTTCCACTTTAGTACCTCTCTCATGCATGTTATTTCCTCTAGATTTCATATGAAATAAGCAAAATCCATTGTATTTATGGATATTTAAAGGAATACAGTAGAAAAAAATTAGCTTATGTGTAAAGTATCCTTCCATTTTTCCTATTGAATAGTACTTCAGTTTTATAATTAATGTTCACATTGAAGTAATATTAAAATTCCTCAAAGATAATCTTCTATTAGTTTATGTGGATTATTTATCACCATGTTTAACAGTTTCTATCACAGTAAGACACTACATTTCCTCTCCAAAGTTTAGTCAATCAGAGGCAATGTTCTTTAACCATAGCTTAAGTTTTGTATTTGAAAAGGCTTTCTTACTGCTGTCCAAACCGATGTCACTATCCTAGCACAGCAGTGAGCTCCCATCAAAAACCTAATTTAATAAACAGCTTGTTGGGATATGGGTTACATCCCTCTCTAGTAAAACCCAAGCAAGCTTCATTGTATTTCTAAGATAAACCTACTGTGCATCACTTAAGGGCCTCTGCCTTGATATCCAAAGTAAAGGACAAATCAACACTTCCTTACCACTCAGTCTCCTTGATGAGTTTACACAGTAGTAAAGATAAGAGGAAAGTGATTGTTCCTTTAACACTAGTATGTATAGAAGAATTGTATGGATTAGCCTTGTCAACTACAGAAAACAGCAGGAGTTCAGGACCTCAGCAAATCAGCATTGCGAGACTACACAGAAAAACACCGAAGGAAAAAATAAAATAAAATAAAATCAAACAGTGTACATAAAAAAGAATTTGTCACTTTGGACTGAATACTAGGCTCCAACTGACATACAAGTAACAGATAAAAGTGAGGTAGTACAACTGAATTGTACATTTATTATTCTGTATATCTTTGACTCTGAAGCATGATTGCTAAGGTTCCTATTTGTGCTTCAGAATAAGAAGTGACTGCTCCAAGTTTCAAGAAAACTCATTCCTTCTCAGAACACAAAACAGTTTGAGGAAAGTGGTTTTGCTTTAATTTTTAAATATCTAGGAATTTGCTAGTAATGTCTGTGATAGAAGTATGAACTTCATGTACCAGAGCTCTTCCCTGATTTTTCTATTTTTAAGAACACTTTAGTATTTCCTTGTTCACGAAAACTGAACTTTGATCCTAGAAGACAAAAGCAAAGCATAGTTACAGCAGTAGTAGATTAAAATAATGGACATAGAGGAGAGAGCAATTGAGACTCACAGCATTATGGGAAAAATAAAACACACTGACAAAGAAGAGATTAAACCATGGTTATGCAGTTATTTGCCAGATAACACATACTGTCTAGTAAGACACTGATCAGAAGAAAAGGTGTCCCTGTGCTCTGATTTTGCAGCACTTGTGAGACAGAATGGAATTGCTTACTGGGGAGTACATTTTAAACAAAATAAGTAAATCAGTACAAAACACCGAAGAGTGAGCCAGAAACCTTAACAAAAATTAGGTTTTATAGAGGCACCCTGCACAGTGGTTTTCCATTATGCATCAATCTTAAATCAAAAGACCCATTTATACAGATAAGATTGCTGTTCTGAGCCCACAAAATCCACTTAGTCAGTAGTGTCCCTCATGAGTCTATCTTGAGCTCTGCTCCTCACTGAGATATACTACCTTTTATTTAAATGGAGTGAGAGTCTCATGAAAAGTATTTCCTGTGGGGTATTTTTTTTTTTTTTTAAACCATGCTCAATCCCAGATTTCATGTTTACACTATTTTTTTTCAGGAGTAATGTAATTATAGAGAAAGACGTCAAAAATGTCTTTTTGATTAGAGAGCAATTATATTTCCAATCTATGTTTATAGCACATTCTTTATATTGCTCTATATCACCTCAGGCAGAGCTCCTTTCTGTACAGCTGTAGGACATTGGTAACAAAGATAAAAATGATGTATTATTGCTGCCAGAGATTTGAATTTTCCTCCAAATTTATGTACACCAATGAATAAAAAGAAAAAGGTCTGCTTTTACTTAAGCACATTTGCAGCCAATTTGTTACTTATGTATTAGTTACATAATTTTATTGAGTGGATTGCAGCATTTGTCTCTGTCCTTCCAACCCTAACATAAGTAGTAGCAGTATCAATCAACTTGAAAATAAGAAGTGTTCCAAGTCCATTGCCAATCATTTTATTCCCTTTTTCTACTCAAAGTCTAATAACGAGAAAACAGAGGAACACACTGACTATAACATTACTTGTTGCGTTTCTAAGTTCTTATGAAGCTCATCACTAATTAAAGAAGGGCAAGGGAAGTAAAATCTGTTTTCCTGGTATCAGTCACATTAGAGATGGTATAGTAAAACAGTCTAGTAAATAGTATGTTACACCAGTATTCTCTTTTAGTTCAAATTACATTGCAAATGTGAGTGGAAAGCCATGTTCAGTCAAGGAAGATATTTAACACAGTTTGCTAGCTAGAATCAGACAAAAACCCTCCTACTGTTATCTCATTTTGAATGCAGGAGAATGTAAGATACAACCTTAAAATACTGTTCTACCTTCAAGAAGAGGTTGGTGAAATTGTTGTGTATTTAGTGACTGATTCATAATCAACTGAAAGAATCAGTTATTTATGAACAGGCAGGTAAGGGGTACTAAAATATTTTATTCTTATTTTTTTTGTGTATACATCAGCTCCTATTGTAAAACCATTTTGTTCTTTTTGTGGAGTGATCCTAACAAGTTTTAGTACTGATTTTCCACAAGTTAAAAAACTTAAAGGTGGATGTAGATAGAAACTGTAAAGATACTGTTGGTATTTTTCACCTAGCTCATTAAGATGTTTGACACCTTAGGTAAGATAACACATGGAACAGAGAAAAATGCAGGCCAATTAAATCTTCAGGTTAAAAAGTTCAAATAAGTCTTGCAAAGCATTGTTTTTGAGTAGAGAGAGGCTGCAGAAATGAAAGTTCATGGCAGAGATTTTCTCATCCATATCAGGACAACTTTATTAAAAGTCTGATTGCTTACAATTCAAAATGCAGTGGAAGTTGTATCCACTTAGGAGAAAGACTATGCCTCCACAATGCAAATTTTTAAATTATGGAATGTAACTGGAGGATAAAGTAATACATATTAGCAGTGCACTTTGTTTTAAAATTCATCATTATGCACAGAGCCTGGAAAGACTTTTGTTTCCAGGGACAAATGATAATTCAACAATATCAGTTACTAACGCTCTCCACTTTGCAAGTTAGACACATAAATGCCTCTTGATACTTGGAATGGTAGTCTTCAGAGATACCCATGTAAATTTTAATTGGACTGTACCATTAATATGTGTATACAGAGATGAGCAAAGGACTGTCTGTACCCTCATCATTTGGGAAGCTTTACACATTTATCACTTATAGACAGAGCACAACAGACCTGCTTTATTAATGAGGTGTTGCACAGCGGCTGATTTTTATTCATTCTCTGATAGCCATTCATCTCAAAGAGGAAGCCAAAATCTTGGTAAATAACCTACATCCACGGAAGGGGCTGAGATGGGCAGAGAAGACTTATTTCTGTTGAAACCATTTCAGTAAAGCTGTAATTACCACTAAACACTAATGCAGTCAGGGTCCAGTTGCTATGCAACCAAGAGGAAGTTATAGTTACCTGCTGCAAAAAAAAAAAAAAAAAAATTAAAAAAATCAAGAGAACAACAGGCAACTGACTGACAGGAGATAGGTCCTTACTTTATCAAACGAAGGAATGACCCTTTCACTATCTGTTATGTTATGCCAGACATGTTTACTTTATTGTTTTTAAGAACTTGCATGAATACCTTGGCCTGCAATACTTGAGCAGCCCCACCAGCCCAGCACAGGGTGCTTTGCCCTCCCAGGTGTAAATGTGGGCCTGCAGTAACCAAACAGCAGCACCCAAGCTATTCTTATGACAGCCAACCTCTATTCTGAAGCTTTAAGCTTTTGTTTTCTGACTCCATCGTCCCAAGTCTCACCCTAAACAACATTTAGGAGTTGATCCACTAATTATGTTTCTTTTCTGCCTTACTATTCTCATGATGAAAATAAGCAAAAACCCTCATCTACCAGTTCACAATAGAAGTTCAGAACAGATAAACCACACTTCTGTTAGCACAGACCACGTTTTTCCACCAAGGCTTTATAAGCAAAAAACTTACATTCTTTTGTGCAGTACAGCTTCTGCAGTAATTCCTGGATACAGTCTTAAAAAAAAGCAGCTGCTAGACAAGAAGGGAGGGAGAAAGGAAAACCTTCTATTTCCTCAAGCTCCCTTTATAGTGTCCCTTAATGAGCTCATTACTACTAGGTGGGCTTGGCTGATCCCTAGAAGGGCTCAGCTGTGCCCATAATGTCCTGCACAGGTTGGGATAACCTGCAAATGCTTGCAAACCCTAGCAAGGCTGTAGCTTTCTGAGCTGGAATCTTGATTCCTCAAACGCTGTCACTGCCAGGCTGCTGGCACAAATGCACTACAGTGCAAATGTATCACCAGCACAGACACACCTGTCAGCTGCTCTTGAGAATTCATTTATAAGTTACTGAAAGTTTTGTCGTTTGTTGTATTATTTCAGTTTCCTCCTGCAAACTAAAAAGCAGCAGCTTACTACAGAGTAAGCAGCAAAACCATCTTTGTAATTTTCAAGTTTTTCACACATGCATCTATCAAAAATGAAGTTAAAAATAAAAGTGCGTAATGATTGCCAAGTTTCTAACACTAAATGAGGTAGAAAAAGTAATTTCACAATAGAAAGGACCAGTATTGATGTGAAACTGGATTTTTTTTTTTAAACCCTAACTCTTAATGACTATGTTCAGCTACATCTGGTAGAAACCTTCACTTAGCTGAATAAGAAAAATCAGAGAAAGAAAAAAACACTTCAATCTGTATTTCAGGTATCCCTGACTCGTGTGAATTTATTGAATGTGTTTTTTCCCTCTGAAATAAAACAGAATATATATATTAAAAAACAAAATATGCAAGCATTCAAAAATACAAACCAGCATATTTTTTTTTCTCAGCAAGAATTGGCTTCAGTAGAAATGTGAGACTGTGTCTAGGCAGAATACATATTAGAATTTAATTTGGAATTTGGCGAATACTGAATGTTTTAAAAAGAGTTATAAGATTTAAAACAGAATTATTGGACCTCAAGAGCTTCTGGATTACATATTTAATATGACTTCTACCTTGGTAAGTCTTTGAAGAATAAAGGTCCTTTTATCTGTTATTGAAAAATGCCATCAATTACAATCCATCTCATGATGGAAAAATGTCCACTGCACTTAGAAGTAGTCAGATGACACAGTATTTTTTCATTGTGCTTGGAGTCACTGTGAGACTGTTAAGCATTTACTTAAATCTCATGAGCCCCGTGTTACTTACCTATGCAGTTAGGATAATGGTTCAAATATCTAGAGGATTTATAACTTCTCTGGGGAAAAAAAAAAAAAAAAAAAAAAAGTATATTTTGAATAAATAACAGCTAAATAGTTTACCGTGTCCTAATGTGTAAATTATGACAATAGTCCTGGATTAAGAGAGTTCATATAATTCCACTTCTATGCCACTTACATAATTCCCTGTGCCACTTCTAACAGCTATATGGTGACTTTTCTATGACCATCAGTCGTATCAGAAATAACTCACATGAAAAAAAGTCATGTTTCTTGTCATCAGACTTGAGAATTTCAGGATAATGGCTAACTCTTGAAAAGATATGAGTACAAAATAACAACCCTCCTATTCTAATTTAGAAACTAAATAACACTGAGGGTCAAGATTGAGTTACAGTGAGGTGGTGTACAGCAAGAATCGTTTAATGTGCTTTTTAATATTCTTTTGTTTGGAGAGTGTAGTAGGGGACTTGATATTCTAATAGCTTTTGAAGGCAGTCGAATTCAATCAAAAAAAGAAAATGCACATTAATTACAGTACGCAATAGACCAGAACAGCACTAAAAATGTACAATGCAGCTGAATATGTGTTTAGGATGTGAATTATGTATACTCCAAGAGGTAATGTAAAATGACTCTATATAAACTCTGGTTGCTGATTTTTCTAACTAACTAGATTGTTCTGATTAAGGAGGTATTGGGGAGGCATTGGGGAGGCAAGGACAATCCCCAGACATGGACTGTATATCTCGAAACAAGACACTGGAACTCATGATAAGGAAGCGGCAGACGGACAGAGAAACGAATGTAAGGACTATAAATCTCGAAACTGGACATTGGAATTCATTATAAAGATACAACAAACGGAAGAATTAGCAACAACCAGCTCTTGCAATTAAGAAACCTGCCAATTCAGCAGATTCCTGACCAAAGGTGAAAAGTACACTGTGAGGAAGACTCGGGGTCTTCCTCCCAAAGACCCCTGCCCACGTCCCAAAGACCCCTGCCCACAATTCTTGGGAGGCTCTATGCAGGCGCAAGGTGCCAAAAGGCTAATTAGCATGAGAAGCGAGGGAAGGCGGGGATAGGTAATGAATATGTATAGGAACTTGTAGAATATTGATAGATTGATTGTATAAATTCAAGACTGCTTTTTGCTTTGGGTATGCACGATAGGTGGAGAGATCCCCCGTGCATCCAGCGCTGCAATAAAGAATATACCACTTAAAGGAATTTTGGCTTCGATCTTTGAATCAGTTCATTGTTTAAAAATACACCAATTAAGTGGTATTTGACAAATTTGCCTCCTTTTCCTATTTACAGATTACTTAAAAAAATCAGTTTCCTACAAATTAGGTTAAAGAATGGTTTATGCATATTCACTATACATGATAATTCATAATTTGTATGCCATATGCATTATTATTTTCAACATTTCACCTTGTCATAAATGCACAAGCAAATCAATTCTTTTATTTCAAAATTGTTTGTAAGGAGGGAAAAGGCAGCAAATCTCATGAAAATAAATCACATGCAGTGATGTGATTCAGCCATCTAATGGCTGAAGCCATTTGTTCAGGCCTGGCCAGTGCTGAGGTAGAGAAAATTTGCAGCTATTTTAAAACTATTTTTACATTTCCAGACAGACTTAAAAATAAAATACATAAACAAATAAAAACCCCGCCAATAATGCCAACAACAAAAAAACAAGGTCAGAAAACCAAAAGTTATATGGAGTTCCTGTCCAAAACTGAGGTACAGTGGAAGTAGCAGCCGTATGTACATTTTTTCTTTCAATTCAAGATGAAAAACATTTGCAAGAGTGCAAAAGGATTTTTCCTCTTTTTGACCGTATGACATTTGAGATATTAAGCCTTTGTCTAGGGACAGATCTGTTTCTCTTGTTTTCTTTATGTTTCTTTACCACTAAGAAGAATTATCCTGCTTCTTATAAACCCCTAGCTATTTTCTAGCTGCAATAGCAGCAGCCTGCAACATGAACTACATCCATCTGCACCCTCTGCATTGTGCTTAGCACTCTTATGAAGTGATGCAAGACACAGACTCGTGACGGCTCTTGAACAGGAGACATTTATTGCCCTTTTTCACTACTACATATACTTTTCCCCATAGCCCCACGCGCTGTCCACGTGCCCAAACTTATCATACAATTGGTTAGAGACCCTCAGACACGTGCCTGGAGCCAGCCAGCCACTGCCCAAAGCTCATCTTTAACACGGTAGCAAATATACTTTATCTCAACCTTGCTCAAGTTTTTGTTTCTACCGCTTGTTTCCTCATTATCTCTAATTCAGGGATGTGTGAAACAGTGTGAATCCACCTGCAAATTCCTTTCCCACACCCCTACATACAGCTCAGGTGAGCTCTAGTGAAGCTACATCCATTTACACCAGGTGACTATTCAGGTGTTCCTACTGTCCAAAGGACAATATCCAGCATATACATTTTGTTTTACTACTTTTCTTTAAAAGTCTCAATCAGTAAACAGATCCTTTAAAGCAGCATATATTAAAGAGAATAAAATATTTCAGTTTCATAGAGGTATTTTTTTCCCCACCTTTCCCAGTCCATTCAGCACAAACATTGCACACACTATGCTGCTGAAGTCAGTGCATTTTTCTTGCAATTTATCTGCTGTATTTTTACAAACCATAAATTGTCGCTTTGTCACTCTGTTGACTGGCAGCCCATCCACATTGAGCTGCAATATCCAGGTTTTTAAACTGACAGTATATTACTGTCTAGCATCAGCAAGTCCCAATTGATTTGAGTTGTAAATTAAATGCCCTGATGGTTGTAATATGGTGATTTATTACTAGAGTCAGTGGAGGTTTTTCTTTGCAGTGGATATGAGTGCGTGCACAAAAATACAAGTCTCTAGAGTCACACTCAGAGTGTGAATATTCCATAATTTTCAAGCAAACCACAGCGTGAAACCTGGTCAACAGGGACTTTCAGGCAAATAAAGTTATGGAACCAGAGGACATCAGCTGTGAAAAGCAGACAGTGAAAATGCTTTGTGTTCACATTTCTCTCTCTCTCTTTTTTTTTTTTTTTTTGTCATGAGACAAAAGTTCTCATGAACCTGTTAGTAACAAATCTCCTAAACTTGTTTGCAAGAGGAGCTGAAACAGAGAATACAGAGGAAAAACAAGCAAAAGTTCTTTTTTTTTCTTTCTTTTTTTTTTTCATGTTAAGAGGCTTATTTATTATTTAATCGTCATAAAAAAAAAAAAAAAAAAGACAAAACCCTAATCTCTTGGAATTTTCTAAAATCCTCCATTTATTTTCTGCATCGGTATTAGTATTTATTTTCTTTTTTTATTTTTACATATTGGAAGTGAAATGACAAATTAATTTTCACTATTAATTTTCACATTTATTTTCTATGATAGTTATATTTTTAAAAAATCAAAATCAGTATATTTTGATCTTTGGACTTAGCAAAGGATTTTTTCTTTTTCTCTCTGTTTACTTACAGAAAACATTTGGTTTAGGCTTCACTGTACCTGATATCATCCTATAAAGCAGAAAAGTAGTTTTTAACAGGGTGACACACATAACGAGCATGCTTTTATCACCTTTCTCTGCAAGGCTAAACAGTTCAGTTGAATACTTTTCCAGACTACTTGTGGCTCACACTTTGTTTGCCATCCTAAATTACAATACTATCACTTTGGCTGGAAAGGATTGAGAGTGCAATATTCCACATAGTATTTCCTAGGGCCAACAACCTCCTATGTTAGCTCCAGTAATTTCCCCATTAAAAACAACAACAACTAAAAGAACACCACGAAAGCCTGTAAGTGTCACTTGGATTGCTGGGAAGAGAAGACAAGTGCCTCTCAAAGAAGATAAGGAGGATAGGCAAGGAGTCAGAAATTCCTGCTAATGATCTGATTTTGTGTTAACGAGCCCAGGATGCTCACAAAAATCATTAATTCTGATACCCAACGTTCACTTTGATTTCGCTAGAGATTCAGACTATTTCACACAGTTCTTGTGACTGTATAATTTATAATATTTTACTAAAATCTTTTGCGATGCCCACAGGGTTCTGCAAGCTTTCCTTCCCGTTCCTGCAGTGCTTGAATGCGTACCCGTTGTGAAAGACAATTTGTTGTAACTATTCATATCAAAGAGACAGACAGATAAGACTCTTCATCTGGTTGAGGGAAAGCTTTAAAATTTTTAGAAGACTACGCAACTTGAATCAATGTATAAATGCAATACAGATATTCACTCATTATTTATGAGAATAACCTTGTTCCAAAAAATGACATCTTGTTTTTTAATTAAATTATGCTCTTCTTTTGCCTGAACCTTTTCAGGTAAATAAACAGCATCAAGCAGCACTGTAACACATCTTTAATAAAGAAAGCTGGAACTGGGGAGATACATGCTTAACTGTATACAAAACTGGGCACTCTAGATGGCATTGATTACCTTTAATGTAAGGAAGTCAAAGGCAGAAAAACATGCGACAGATCATCTGGATCCCATCCAGTCAAAGGAGGGAACAAGCACACCAGAGAGACTGTATTGCATCTTCTGTACAGTGTGACAAGTCATCATGTAGAAACATCCATCTATCGTACAGATTGTAACTGGAGGATATGTGATCAACTGAGACCAAAACCCGACTTTTAGATGAGATAATAATAATAATAATAATAATAATAATAATAATAATAATAATAATAATAATAATAATAATAATAATATAATTCTAGTATTAGATTGTGCTAAAGAATGATATTAGGAAAACTGGACCTTTTTTCAGTGGAAAAATTCTTAGCAGTTTTTTAATACTGAAAGCAGATTAAGATATATTTTTTAGTGAACAACAATCTGCTTGATTAATTGGAGGAAAATCTGTAAACTGTCAAATTTTCAGTGTTTAAGATAGCTATGTCTGGCCACTTATGTCACCAAGTCACTTAACGAAACAAAGCCACTTAAACAGTATCTTTTCCTCAAGTCAGGTAAATATTTCTTAGCTGTTCGTTAGATCCTGCAAAGTTTGTTTCAGATTCTGTAGACACACACGTTTATCTAAAAAAAATCACTTCTAGTGATTATTCATACTAGTCATTCAAAAGGAACTAAGCTGTTCCCTACCTTCTGTGTCTGTTTGCTTTGGGGCTCCCATGCTGAGCCTGCCAACAGAGGTGGCTCATCACAGTAATCCTGTCACAGGCCACCTGATGTTCACTCTGTTGCTACTGCCCTTCACCACAAGCCCTGAGACCCAGCTTCTGTCTTTAAAGGCACATAAGAACTATACAATAACAACAGCGTTAAATTTAGTTACTTGAACCACACCTGACCTGAGATTCAGCTCTGTGTGCATGACAATATTTCATTTACCTTTCAGGGTAAGGCTGGAAATATTCCTGTATGAGTAGATATCCTCCCCAGGAGAAAATGATCATTAGGAGGAATTGAATGTTTTCTTTAGCATTACCACTTCAGAGATGGCACACCAATAAACAACTGCATAATGTATCTATTCAGTCCTTCATTCTAGGATGCAGATTTTGTCTGGAGACAAGATAATGTCAGAACATCGAGAGGTCTGTATGAGACCACTCTCTATTTTGCACTTCCCTTACCTGCCTGCCACAGTATGTTATAAAGGAAGCCAAAAGAAAAGGGCCTTCTAAGACAGATTTCATGGTTATGGATTTCACTCACTTGTGAACAACCTGGATCTCAAAATGAGGACAGCATAAGGATTCAGTTGGAATTAAGGCCAAAGCTTGAAACACTGAAACGTTCATCATTTCTAAAGGTCTGAACACAATTTCTGTTTCCATGGAGATTTTAAAACCGCTGTAGATTTTTTTCTTATGCAAGTTTTTTTTTCTTCTTTTTTTTTTTTTTTTTTTTTTCTTTCTTTTCTTTATACTCTTTTTAATCATCTCTTGCACTAAGGTAAACTATGCACATGGATGTTTCAGAAGATCTCTGAACCTGACCTGTAGATAATAAAACCAGTTCTAGCCCTCATACTCTAGGAACATACAAGTCCCATGATTTTGTTTTGTGGATATAAATTCCTTGTGCATTAACAAAGGCAGAAACTGCTTTGTAGAAAAGATAGGAGGTGACTTATAAATGTTGGATTTACAGCCCTGGCTGCAACAAAGGCAACTTTTTCAAAATTAAAAAATGCATATTTGGTATGATGGAACATTTGCAGAAATCTTGACAATAATAAGGCTACAGAATAGGATCATCAGAACAGACTAAGCTTATCTCACCAGAGAAACAAGCATGCTAACATACAAAACTAACAGTTTGAATAAGGTTGTGAATGGTCATTCCTGTATTATTCTGTGTTTACTACCAACGATTGTACACCACTTGTGGGAAAGAAAAGCATAAGGTAGCTTTAGTTTCTGTTACTATTCATTTTGGACTAATATGTAGTAATGGCTGCTAATGCTCAATAGACTTGTTTTTCCTTAATGTGTGAACAAAAATCCTATTAATGCCAATGAAAGTAACCTGAATGCTTGAGGGTTGAAGAGATCACATTTTGGTTAGCACTTCATCAGCATTTCCACTGTTGATTATACAATCCTTTCCTTTTATTCTAGGTGGGTTTGCATTCACTAGAAACTCATCTAAAATTAATCTGCTTTCATAAGACACAGTAGTCTTAGCTGCAGTTTTGGCTTCTGCTACAGATGCAAGCCATTTTCCATTCCAGCTTAAAATTAAAGTAGAAAAGTATTGCAAATAGACTGGGTAGATTTCCAAGAAAAGGAAGGGGAGAACCATTTCAGGATTGAAAGACAGAAAATACTGAATAACGAAACCATTTTCCTGGGATATTATACATGCATGTAAGGAATTTACAGAGCTTATTCAAGACAAAATAGTGAGTACCCTCAGGATGGTGTTAAGATTACCAAGTAAATAGGTTAGAAGTATTTCATATAACTTCCATTATAGTTGTTTGATTGTAGATACCATTAGTATCAAAGAAAAAATTACTATGCAAAGATCTGGAAAGATAGCAATGCATAAAGAAGTATTAGGTGTTTATACAGATAGATAATTTACATGAAACCAACACTCACACATAAAGTCTCAGTAAGATGGGCTTATCTAATTTTGATCTAATCAACTAGATTAATAGAAGACCATTACTGGGAAAATCAGTAATGCACAAAAAGGCTCACAAAGTTCCTGATGGTTGTCTGGACAAACCCCATCATTTTTTGCTTTTTCTGAATTTAACACACTAATACAAAAAGCTGAGAAATCAGGCTCTGGCTTTGTTTTACAACCATACCTGGCTCAGCTCACAGTGGAAGAACTGATACTGTCACTGTAAGAGTTTTAAAAATAACAGGCTCGCCCCTTGACTAGCTGAAATGTCAGTGTATTGGCAAACTAGTGGTCAGTGCTTTGCATTGTCCCAGATGTTTGCAGGAAAGGTCTTCTAACTCGACCCTGAGACCTGAGAGCATGTGTCAGGGGTAGAGGCTGCTTGACTTTTTGCAGTTTGGGAAAGTTTTGCAGAGTGCAGTATCTATCATATTTTTTCTATTGTTGTTCCAAGTGCTTATCTGCTCATTCTTGAAGGTGGCTATCACAAATATAATTGCTCTAAATCCAAAGAAGAGCATTTGTGCCTGAAAACCTGATTTTTTATTTTATTTTTTTTTCTTTTAAGTATCTCAGGAAATGCAGTGAAATATTTCTTCTCCCTAAGAACATTGCCTTTTTAAAAGTAATGTGTGGTTTAAATAATAACCACATTTGTGAAGGAACATATTCACTGGGGAGCAGCACAGAACAGAACATCTTAGTACCTTGGATAAACTACCACTCCTCTTTAAGAGGACAGTCACTGAGGGTGAATACTGGGGCTTCTGTGAAGCCACTGCTTTTACTGCCAGGGCTGAAAAACACATGAGCAAATGAGAGCACTGAAAACTGCTAACCAGACTTTGGGAAATTTTGGTTCCTATAAGTACAGTGATGATCAATAACAGCTTTTCAGATCAGTTTATCTTAAAAATGTAAAATTTCCATGCTACTTATATGCTGAATGGTAAAAGCCAAGCACCCACAATCAGTCCTCCTGTGAGTTCTAGGTACACTTCGTTTACCTTCCAGCTTGAGGCACTTTTTTCATCTGTGTGGCTAGTAGTAATATCATGGTAATATATCACATGTGCAAGTCAATTTTTTGCCCAATCATTAGGTTTCTGGCTTGGGTCTTGATTATTATTATTTATTTATTTCCCAAATGGAATGCATTTCCTTAAACCTACTTTTAAATTTCTTTTATTAAAAAAAAATAAAAAAATTAACCCTCCCTCTTGCATTGTCTGGTTACTTATACATGGATTGCTGAGTTGTTCTACAGGGGAAACACATTTAAGAAAACTCTCTTCTTACCAAAGGAAAAAAAAAAAAAAAAGCATATTTCTCTCTATAACTGCAGAAGAAAAAAAAAAGAAAAAAAAAGAAAAAAAAAAAACACTTTATTGTTAATACCACATACTTTCCTGCCAATGACTGTCAGAGAGTTTTTCCATTGTAATCCTCACTCACACAGGCACATGCTTGTGCAAGTGTTGTTACCAGAGGTTGTCTGAATATCTGATCATTTTTCTAAATCTTTGAAATTGTTATTTCTCTGTGATTATTTTTATCTAGAAGAGGGCACCTGGGTCATAAAGAAGAAAAAAAAAAAAAAAAAAAGGCAAGGTTTAAATGAGTTAATTAGTGCCTGAACACTATTATATTCTCTCATACTCCAAAGGAAGAAAGAGTATGCACTCATACAGCTTTGTACAAGATGCCAGCTGGCTACAGGAAATATTTTTCCCTGTCAATGGTAGCAGGCTTTTCTAAAGAGTAATGTAGTAATTTGTCCACCTCCAATGCAGGAATAAAAAGTAAGAATATTTTTTAAATTGCACATGGTAGAATGGTGTGATATTCACTATCTCATCTGATATACATTATATGCAGCAATAAGATTGTATCTTTGTTTGCTGGCATTTGTCTGAAACAGTGCATCTAGGAGATGTCCTAGAGTCACTGTTATGTATTATATCCCATTTTAATCCAAGGTAAATACATCCTGGTTTAATAGGATTTGCTCATAATTCAAGACATCCTTGTTGGCATTACTATTACAGCTTGAATTATGCTTGAACTATGATTTTGATTATTTCTTAATCATTTAAGATGAAGAGATAAATTTTTGCTTAAGAAACATTCTGTTAAATTATTGTTGCTTAAACCAGAGATGGTTTGAACCTGGTATGTGGATTAGAAGTCTTTTGCCGTGAGAAAATTATTCATTTTCAGGCAGTGAACTGCATAGATAAGAGACCTGAATGGCCTATCCCTTGTGTCATCTTCCTTTGACAATGAAGTTACTCTGTACAACATATTATTTAATACTATTCTACTACACTGTTGATTCAAATGATAGTGTACAGCAATTCTGTCTGCATACGAACATATACCTTGCTATGACCATATATTTTCTTGACATTCATTCTATAATTTCCTGTTCTTAATTTCATCTTGTTACTGCTTTTTACAGCTCTGTGCATTAATCTATTAATATAAATCACCTCCGTCCATATACACCTATTTAATTTTCATAAGCCATACTAATGATGATACATATTTACTTGGAAGGCAATCAATGACTGCACTCTATATATTGCACTTTTTTTTTTTTTTTTTTTAATTCCACCAAAACAAATCTGAAAACCTGAGGAAGAAAAAGTGATAACTAAGTATAAATTAGCATGGTTAAAACTATAAGATGGACAGTAACAGTTTATGAGATCTGAAGAACAATAATAAAAAGAGAAGGTATAAATAATTTAAAATTATATAGGGTATTTGCAGAAATAATGGGATTAATTCAAGAGATTAAGAAATCTCTTGCTTAATCTTCAAGAGTTCAATTGCCATTATAGTTTTGATGAGTAAAGATAAAATAAGTCTGTTATTCAAGAAATAAAGATTAAAAATTTGTGTTAAAACGTTATGTCATAAACAATAATTACTGAAGTTTTAATATTTTCTCTATTACTCATTCAGGAAGTTGAACCCACCTCTGCGAATGAGTTCAGCCATGGAAGTGTTCTCTTTTTCAAGTAATTAAGAACAAAATAATAGACCAAAATTAGAGTAAAACTGAAAAGACAACCAAAAGATAGCTGAGACTGTCTTCAAGGCTATAATAACAATAGTAACAGTAGTTTTCATTATTACATTAAAAATCAAATTAATCACAAATCCAACGTAGATGCATTTTAAGTTTTTCAAGAGGATTGACCAAACATCAGATACAGCAATTTATATAATTTTATTAATAGCCATTGTTGCAACATTGAATATTATCTCAATAGGTGGTTCAAATGAACTTTGAAGTAAGTTCTGAATTTTCTTGAGACTATCTCTATTACTACAATTTAGGACTACAAAGTACAAAACCTTAGGAGTAATTTCTTACTTCATGTGGTGTTGTCTGCTAAACGTAACAATATGGTGTTGTTTATTGGTCATGACTGACTGTATGGGCATCAGGAAAAGTAAAATTGAATTTCATTGAGACAAGACAAAGGGTCACTCCATTTATGCTATAAGCTAAAGAACAAACAAAAAGCAAACAGCTGCATTTATGATTCCCAAAGTCTGATTGAAAAATCTCCGCCTCCTAGTGCACATTTGAGATAAACTTACCCATCACATTTTATTTTCACATGCCTATTAAAATGAAAGTAAGAGTACTCAACCCACTGATTTACTGCTATTTAATCTCTCAACCATTCCTACATCATATATCTGATGCAGTTACATTTTTCCTTTTTTTTTTTTTTTTTTTTTCTTTTATTATTCTTGATCATTTCCCACTTACATTTGTAAAATAGGATATTAAGGTGTGAAGACAATCAAGTATTAGTCTCACTTCTCTTTGGAATACACTAGCAAAACACAGAGGTTAATAATGTATATTTGTGTTTTCTCTTATAACACCATGTAACTCTGAATTCAGGCCCAAATTCTGAGTACAATAGGATCAAATTTGTGTCTGTAATCCTTACCTAAGGCAGCTAGATACTAATATATTAATATAATAATTTATCCTAAGGCCTATCTTACATTAAACAAGTGATTCAGAAATTAGACATTATCATGCCAAAATCATAGTAAAAGCATTACTCATACATTGAGTCATCACATATTTACAGAGACAAAGAAAAATCCTCTATATCTGTAGATTGCTAGATAAGCAGAGAATAAAAACATAATTAAGAACAAACAATAATTTTAAAGCAGTGACTTCCAATAAATTGTACTAAATATCCTTGCTGTAAGAAGATAGAAGAAACTAAAACCCATGAGAATAATATGACTTCCTGTTCCCTTGCTGAATACTGATGTATTCAGGTAATACAGGTAGGTATTTGGCTATCTTGATTTCATGTTCCTATACACTAAGTTCATTGTAAGTGTCAAATGTTATAATCATCATAGTCCTAATTGACATGACCTGTGTAAAATGTACAGCACTCAATAAGCACCATGCACAGGCCATCCATCACTCAAACTCAGGGATGATACTAGTGATGGACTGAGTTGTGAAAACTAAAGGCAAAGTAAAATGGTATTGTGATAATGGGAAGGATGTTTACAACAAGAAAAAACACAGGTGAATGAAAGGCAAAGCTCTCACATCACAGACATTATTCCCCTTTCTTCTTTACTTAGAGCATCCTTCCACTCCTTCAAAAACTTTGCACAGCTTTAAAAGAGCTTTCAACATAAAGCAAACATGGAGTTAATAGGACACAGAGTTCCATATATCCATAGCAAAAATGTCAAAAAATACAAAACTGCTTCTTGACAATGAATCAATCAAGGTCTTGACATGCTAGTATTTGACAACAACAGATATGGTCTTCTTATGCTAACCTAAGTCCATTCATATCAGTTCAATGCATTTCTAATACAGAAAATCATGATTTTCTTTATTTTTTTGGGGACTGGAGTTCTTTTATGTGCCTCAAATAATTTATTTTCAGTATGCTCACATCAAGATCTATAGAAACAATAGACTAACTTTATGTAAACATTTGAGTATATAAAGCAGCTCTTAAGATTTATCTGCTATATTTGTAAAAGACAAGCATGCAGAAACAGGTTTTGCATTTTTCCTTGGTTTATTGCAGGAATCTCAAATATCGTACTGGCTACTGTTTCTATGGGAGCTCATGTCCAAATACCTTTTAACTTCCCTGGGAGCAGGATGAGCTCCATTGGGTAATACTGTAACTCTTGCCTATGGCATTAGCTTGCTAATGTGTTCAAATAACTGACTCCCCTGAGGGTTTATCTTAAATGATGGAGACAAAGTAAAGAATTATGAATATATATAGATAATACTTTTTCTCCTGAATATTTGCACTCTAGCCTAGTACAGCAATGGATCAAACTGAGCTTTGACTTCAAATGCTTCAGGAGCTTCATTTTTACATGTAACAATATCCAATACTTTCCAGGTTTGTTTCTAAATGTAGAAGTGCCAGGAGGCAATAATACTTTAAATCTGACTTAGTAATCTTTGAATTTTCTGAGATGTAAAAAGCAGGAAGAATCACACACACATAACAGGGAAAAAAATAATTTTTGCATACTGAGAGAGGTAGAAATTAAGAATGGGAACCGAAGAATGTCTGCTTATCTAACATTATGAAAGGTCATGAATACCTTTTAGTTAATTTCATTTTTCATTAATTAAAATGATTTCATTCTTTTATAATTAGGAACTTCAAATATTTATCATGCTGCAGCTAAAAGATACCCTGCAGGAAGCAACAAAGATAAGTAATCTTAATGGTTTTAGCAATGTTTTCTAAAACGTGTTTTTCTTTCCACAACAACAAAGTCATTAGAAAGGTCTCAAACCTTAGTCATATTTTTGATTAGTCAAAAAATTACCAAAAATTAAAATATTTTCAGGACATATCAACCACAAGAATTTTGTAGGACCACTTTTTTCTTTTCCAAAACCAAAAACAGTATTGTCTTTACTGCATTCAGAGATTGCTTGGCAAAGTCTCCCTGAAGTATTTGGTTATTTTTACTTAGTTGCATTCTTTTCTTATCTAAAAAGCAAAAATGTTCTATAGTTACGCAATACTTGGTAAAATTTATTTTCCTATAAGCACAGAGCTCTTCGGTCATATACAAGGCAGTCCCATCAAGGCCCAGAGAAAATTTGTTGTTGGAACACAGTGAAATTTATTTTACCAATCTTCTTCAAAGCAACAGTCTCAGGCATGACCACAACTATATCAAGATGAGATCAAGAGAAGTTGGTTTACCACATTTACATTTCCTCTCTCTCATAGTGAAAGAATGAAAATGCCTCAGACTCTTAAGGGGGAGGAAGACGAGACTTAGGTACCAACACGTCTTACTACAGTTCTGAATGTCTTTGCTGTTTGAATGTTAGCGCTATAGTCCTGTTCATCTTCAGTGATGCAATAATTAAAAGTTTTCCAATTATAACATTGCTTGACCAAAATTAACAGCAATGATAGAATGTATCATGGAAGTTACCAATGTGGACAAAGTACTTCTGGTTATTTTTTTTTTTTCATACAACTCATCAATATTCAGTGGTAGAATTGCCTCCAATCCACCCAGAAGAGACAACAAACACCTTAGGGAGATGAATGTCAAAGACAAATGTGGGGATCTTCCAAGGTGACATCTGAGGCTGTTTAGCTGTGGAAACACCAATATTCTCAAATGGCAAGACTTTCACTATCGAGTAGCACACAAGGAAGAGAATATATGTCAGTTACTGTTCTTCTGATTTATGTTTCTCACTCTCTCAGTATCTTTCTGTGCTCTAGACTACATGATCTTGTTGATCATGGGAATGAATGCAGTGATATGGCATTTTATACTGAGCCCTGCTTTGCCATATGTTTCTCTTACTTTTGATTTCCATCAAAAAGGTTCTTAATACACACAGAAAAGATTCAAAGCCTATGTGAAATCTTATATAAAATACCCTGCTTATCTAACATGTATTCTTTGGGGTAATTTATACCTGAAAGTTTAAATGCTGTCTTATTAGCATCTCAGACAAAACAGAACTAATTTTTGTATGTATGAACACAGTCCTATGGATTTTCCTTTATCTGTACATGTCAAATTATTTTCTTCCCCCTCATCCCACCTATACTTTGTGCAAGTGATCTGTTTTTATACCGTCTCCATCAGGTTTGCCCTTATGCAGAATTTATTAATCAGAAAAAGTGCAAGTCAATCAAATTAGGTCTAGCATGCTCCAGCTGTCAAAAATCACCCAGCTGTGATTGATTAATAGAAGAATGCATCTGATTTTGTGGTGCAAGCCCTTTCCTCAAAAAAAAAAAAAAAAAAAAAAAAAAAAAAAAAAAAAAAAATCAGTTGTTTAACATGTTTCTGTCAGCAAACTTTCTCAGCTGGCAATCTTTATGGAACAGCCATCTGTTTTTGAGGATTATAAATACTTTATCAAAATATTTATGACATGTTTCTCCTGAAAGATGATATCTTCTCCTTTTCGATAGATTAATGTCTTAGGGGTAGCTGCAAAAGCTAAGTATACAGTCAGAAAATAAACTTTAAGATTTATCTAATTCACCAGCAAATGACATAGCCCATAGCCTCAGTCCATTTTTTACTGTCATAAGGGATATTAAACTAACATCAACACTCTCAGAGATACTGTCATTTTATTAACAGATTTAAAGGTCATGCTAAATCAAAAAGAAGTAGAATTTAAAATGGTTAATTTTAAATTATTTGATGTTGTATCTTCCCTCTTAGCCCTCCTCCTGATTTACTACTCATTTGTCTATTTCCTGTCTTGACATTTTTCTGTCATTTCAAGAAGAATTAGAATACAGAGCTTTAAAGCATTCATCTTATAGATGGGGGAGTATTGCAGTCTCTGTTGCAGTCTCTGTTTCCCTTTGCTGTCATGCAATTGTCCATATGAATAAAACAATTATTACTTAATATTTATCTTTTATTTTTCTGCACTGACCAGAAGCATTAGCTAGATCAGGAAGATTTCCCTAGACACAAAGCAAATATTAATTCTTGGCTATGGGGTTTTATAGGCTTGAAGAGAAGACAGGATGTGTAAACAATCAAGTATCAATAAAGCATGAGAAAAGAGGATGAAGGAAAAAGAATGATTTTGCATTGAATAACTCCACGTGCAGTTTGAATCAGTTTTGAGTTCTGAGCAGATCAGGAGAAGTAATATTTAGCTGCTATCCACCCCCCACCCCCTGTCAGGTGGATATTTTTTGTAGGAAAAATCTTGACAGTGAGGTTAACTCATTTTTTTTAAAAAATGAGTCTTAGGTTAACTTTGTTAAAAGGCTTTACTTGCTTCCAGCTGTTTTGTACCACAGTGACTTTGATTTTGTCCTCCTGTGTAATATATATTTCAAGAGATGCACATATCTAGGAGAAAATACTTTTTTTTTTTTTTTTTTTTTCTTTTCCCAATTGTGACTAGAAGAAATATAAAAATACTGCTATAAAACACTGGAAAGCTACTTCATATTGCCAAAATATCTTGTGTTTTTAACTGTGTTATTTCTAACTGAACACCATTTCTTAATTTATTTGATTTTCTTTTTATGTTTTTCTTCTCAAGGTTTTCAGGATGGAATGTTGAGGCCTTTCACACTGGTGAAATGCCTTTATTTTTTAATTTCTTTTTTTTTTTTTTTTTTTGTCAAAAAAGAATCTATTTGTAAATAATAAAATGATATCTTAAACTTTCCAGTCCTTCATAATCTTTTCAGTTGTAAAAAATAAAGATTTTTGCCATTATTATCTGCTCAGTAAACACTATAGCTGTCTTTCAGATAAATTGCATTATGAACACACATATTCATTGAATGGCCACTCCATATCCTGCCTCCCTGACATTCAGTCATTTTTGTCCTGTGCTAATGGATATGACCCAATCCTGTGAACAAGATAACATTGAACCTCTCATTACTCGCAAGAATAATACTTGGTGCATAAAGAAATATTTGGAAAACTAAGATCTATGAAAGAAGATTTTAAAAAGAATATGCGAGAAGTGTAGCAGAGGGCAAATTGAGCTGTTATGTATACAGTGCTGATTGCCCCCCAGCAATGTTGATACCACCTCTGGATGTCAGTAGTTGCTTGTAATGCAGCTCTGACCTCCAGGTGATGGGCAGAAACCCAAACTATCTAAATTTAAGCCTCATAACCACCAAGGTTTAACTCTTACTAATCTTAATCCTACAGTTAAGTTGAGGTGCTGGGGAAGGAGAGGAGAAGTTTGCTACAGCTTTTTGTAGAGATCAGCATTACCTTACACTGAAAACAAGTGTACAATTGATGGAGCCCTGCTAACAAAGTAAAATACCGATGCCTGAAGAAGAACAAAAATAACTATTTTTTTTTTTCTTTAAACTATAATAAAACTATGGGTGAGAATAAACTATGAAAATAGATTTTGTGAACATATTACATTCCTGAAAGAAAAGTCTATATTAAAGAAATCTAAGTGTAATTTTGACTTCATGAAGTCAATGAAAAAATCTATCAGATACAAAGAGACCACGACTTCCTCTCTCTTTTTATTATCAACCCTACCAGATGCTTGTGTTTAACTTCAGCCGTACACACTCCTGTGTCACACCACATCCTGTTGTTCTAACCAACCCTCTTGTTGGTCTCTGAGATCTAAGTGTGCAGTGCTCCAAACATCCTATACCCTGATACATTCCTATAATGGGACAGGGATACAACAGAGCTTTTGGACCCGTCAAGTTATTTCTCCACAGAGAGGGTGGTCAAACATTGGAACAGGCTGTCCAGGAAAGTGATGGGATCCCCATCCCTTGAGGTATTTAGGAGATGTGGCACTTAGGGACATGATTTAGTGGTGGGACTTGGGTAGGTCAGGTTGATGGTTTGACTCAATGATCTTGAAAGTCTTTTCCAACCTAAATGATTGTATAATTCTATGATTTTATTGCTATGAGATTCCATTTCTGATTGAACACCTTTTTCTTTCACTCACAGCCCACCTTCCATAGAGAAGGAGATTTGTGGAGATTTGCCAGTGCTTTTTATATGCACATTCCTATGAATTCAATGTACCTCCAGGTTGCAAATCTGAAATTTCTGAAACTGAGCAGTTTCCCTATCATAAATTGCCTTCTAAACTTCTGAGCTTACATTTAAACAACTCCGGCCCAAAATATCTGTTATTGAAATCTCATAAAAATAAATGTTTCTTTTGTGAGGCTGGGTACCATGGTTGTACACACAGGACGCATCAGGGGAGTGCATCTTATACTACTGTATTTTTCATACAATCTTTGCATATGAATTGGATAAGTAGCTCAACACCATTAGCGGGCAAAGTTTACAGTTTTGACATACAAAGGTAAGATGGCCAGAGGCATATTTGTCCCTCTTTTGTTTCAGTACAGCAGTGATGACTAACTGAAAAACAAGATTAACTTAGGGGAAAAAATGACATAACTCAGCAAATTCTTGGAAAGGCTACCAGGAGATATATATTTCAATAAATCTGCAACATTTCAGTTCTGGTTACTGTATGCAATGGAGCATTACTTTATTAATAAGAGCATGACTGCAACTTTGTGAAACAAGTACGTTTGTATCAATACATACTACTAATTTTAAACTACACCCATACTCTGTGCATATGACCAGTTCATAACCCAGACAAATCCTAGCAAGAAAGTTGCCCAATAATAGACAGTAGGAAATGAAGACCAGAGAGGAATAAAGGAAATCAATTTTCTTCCATATAATTGACACCAGATAAGTTAGATTTCAATTCTTGGAGTTTCAGCCATCTCTTGGTATTTGTATTACAAGTAAGATTAAAAAGAATAAAGACTTTGGGAAGAGTTTGGAATCAGACAAGGAACCAAATGACAGAATAAATGAGAAATGAAATCATTGTTAGGATTTTAATACTACTGAAAGTAGTATTTTAATACTACTGCAAGTCTTATCTTGGACTAACCTTTGTTCTGTGATCCACAGGCAGTATTCTAAATCTAGAATTCTTAACCAGATATTTCTTATTTTATCTTTGACAGAAATAGTTTTAAATAAGAATTTAAAACAGAGAGAGAAGAAAGAAAACCAAATTTACTAACGCTCTTATGAAAAACTGAAGATCATAGCACATAATAAATTTCTTAAGTCTAAAATGGGATTGTAGATGAAAAAAAAAAAAAAAGCAAAATACTGTAATGGGATATGGTAACAGTAACATCACTCACAAAATAAACAAGGTAATTATGCTTTTCCATGCAATACTAAGTAGGTTTCATGTGAAGTATTATAGCAAGGTTTGGGCTTTATGTTTCTAAATCTTTATCAATAAAATGGAGTAATTGTTTGGAGGAGATAAACAGGATTAAGATTTGAAAAATGTAATCTGTGAAGAAAGAGTAGATAGAAACAAGACTAATACAATCAAGAAAAAGAAAAGATGAGCTGACAGGAAATTACTGTCCAGAACCATCAACACAATATAAATTACGTTATGAAGATAAATAATATCATGACTGAAACATGACAGAATAAGAAACAGAACTCAGTGAGCCACGAGAATTCCTGAGCCATGAAAATGGAAATTTATGCAACAGAACTAAAAAGTTATGCTATACAAGCCCTGCAAGAGACTGTATTTCATCATTGCATCTCATTTTACTGGAATTCAGCAAGGCCACACTCACAGTGCAATTATATCATGATTGGGAGTGGGGTTCTATGACATAATCAACTGCTTTCTGTTGTGACATCAGCAGATAACTCATGTTGGAGCCCGAAACACTTTCTAAATATTTGAACATGTTACCACATGTTGGGTGTTTTGGGAAGGTCTACAATGTAAGAATTGCTTGTGACCTTTAATTTGTGACCGTATCACTTTCTAAATGATAAGATGAGGAGAAATGGCCTCATGTAGTGCCAGGGGCAGTTTAGGTTGAATATTAGGAGAAAATTATTTACTGAAAGGGTTGCGTGGCATTGGAATAAGCTGCTCAGGGAAGTGATGAGTCACCATTCCAGGAGATCTTCAAGGAATGTGTAGATTTGGAACTTTGTAGCATGGTTTAGTGGTAGACTTATCAGTACTAGGTTAAAGGTTGGACTAGATAATCTTAGAAGTCTTTTCCAACCTGAATGATTCTACAATTAGAAAGGTCACAAGGTGAAAAATAGCATTTTACCAGCACTACTAATGGCAGAAAAAAAGGATAAACTCTCATCTAATCTTCATGGTTGAAATGTATCTCTGATATATATATTTATTTTTTTTTTCTTAGCATTAAGTTCAACAGAATAAAGAACCATAAAACACATTTTATTTTAAAAGACTTAGTTGGCTAGGACATATTACCCTAAAATATAGGTTAAATCTATGCTAATAAAATTAAAATTTTGATAGGATATTAATTTAAATTATAGTAAATGGAATCCAGGATGACCTCAGTTAAGTCCATGCTGTCTACACATTTAGGGAGATACCTACCTAGGTAAATAGTCATTAGAAATTGAAAAGACATGAAAAGATATGTTCAAAAGACAAATCCAGAATTGTACCTGCATGCATGAGACATATCTGTGTCGTGGTTCCGCTCGAGTGGGCAGCCGAGCTCCACCACAGCCGCTCTCTCACTCCCCCTCCTCAAAGAGGAATGGGGAGAAAATATGTGAAAAGGGCTCAAGGATTGAGATAAGGACGAGAAAATCACGCAATAATTATTGTAACGGGCAAAACAGACTCGGCATAAGGAGATAGTAAGATTTATTGCCTACAACTAACAAGCGAGAGAAGTGAGAAAACAAAGGAAAAAAAAACCAAAAGCACCTTCCCCCCCCATCCACCCTTTTCCACCTCCTCCCCCCGAGCGGCGCAGGGGAACGGGGAATGGGGGTTATGGTCAGTCTACAGCACTTCTTCTCTGCCGCTCCTTCTCGGTCACTCTCGTCCCCTGTGCTGTGGGGTCCCACCCACGGGATGCAGTCCTTGATGAACTGATCCGGCGTGGGCTTCCCACAGGCAGCAGCTCTTCCAGAACTGCTCCAGATATGGGTCCGTACCACGGGGTCCATCCCTCAGGAGAAAACTGCTCCAACCTGGCTCCCCTACGGGCAGCAGCTCCTGCCAGATCACCTGCTCCTGCGTGGTCTCCTCTCCACGGGCTACAGGTCCGGCCCAGAATCTGCTCCGGCAGGGGTCTTCCACAGGCGGCAGCCTCTGTCGGTGCAGGGCCACCTGCTCCACCGTGGTCTCCTCCACGGGCTGCAGCGTGGAACCCTGCTCCACCGTGGTACTCCATGGGCTGCAGGGGGACATCCTGCTTCACCATGGTCCTCAGCACAGGCCGCAGGGGACTTCTGCTCCGGCGCCTGGAGCACCTCTCCCCCTCCTTCTACACTGACCTTGGTGCAAGGCTGTTCTCCCACTCCCTTGACTCTCCCGGCTGCTGTGTGGCGCAGCGTTTTTTCCCTGTCTTAAATATGCTCTCACAGAGGTGCAAAACAACATCGCTTATTGGCTCGGATCTGGAAAACAATGGGGCCCTTCCCAAACATGGGGCAGCTTCTAGATCTTTCTCACAGAAACCACCCCTATGGCTCCCTGCTACCAAAACCTTGCCACGTAAACCCACTACAATCTGAAACAGTTTAGTGTTATTTCATCTTCTAAAGTGAACACATTTAGAAATTACCAAACCGTAGGAGCAGGCAATTATTTTGGCTTAAGAATAAAAAGTATTTTAGCAATATTTAAGAACTTTTTAAAATAGTATATGCAGTGCTGATACTTTAGTCTAATCTATAATACAATTACAGTATTCCAATAGATTAAGAAAAATATTTAAAAGACTGCATGTAACAGGTCAGGAAAGATCATAATTTTACTCATATCTTTACTCATATAAATGTACTTACATATTTTCTCAACAACCAGTGATTATGTGTTGCTGCTGACTCAAGCCTTCAAAGTTTTCCATGATTATGAAAGTAGTAAATAAAAACACAGAAGACAGAGGAAGGAAAAGTAAATGTAAAATCTCTAAGGACAAGAAATACCACATGAATGGTTACCTTTCTTGCTCAGAGCAACTCTTCAGATCATGGTCAGAAACACTGATTATCGATCGTCCTGGATTCATCAGCCTCATAGCATGGATATCACTTCTAGTTAGAAATATTGATTTCTGGTTGATTTCCTTGATTTCTTTTTTTTTTTTTTTTTTTTTTTTTGTAACTTCCATGTGATGCAGCTTGCCAGCTCAAATGTTGACATGTCCATTCTCTTCATGCGTACTGTGGATACACCTACTTCTGCTATTAACTGTTCTTCACTCATACTACTTTAATGCTCTTGGCCTTTAACTCAGAGCTACACAATCAATATGTAACTCTTAAATATGTGTTACTTCTCAACCACAGAAAGCAATGACAATGCAAAGTACCTTCTACTTGCTGGTATCTTTTCTAAGGAATTACAATAGCTGTGTTTCCTGTTAGATATTTCTGTCTTGGTTCCTCATCACGTATGGTAGCACTTAAACTTCCTTATTATGTAATCTGACAAAACTGAATGGGCCAAACTTATAGCGCCCTATTTCTAGCTCCCTAAATAATAGCATTGGTGGCAGAGAGAGAAGAAGCAGACTTATTGGTTTGTTTTGTTAAGGAGTTCTGTTCATGTACATTGCTGAAAAATACCATTCTCTGGCAATGTTAATATTTATGGAATACTTATGCCAATAGAAATAAAAATATATTTGCCATGTAAATAGAAAAGTGAAAGAATGAAAAAATGAAAAAAGAAGAAAAAAAAAGGAGGAAAAAAAATGTTTACAGTCATATGAAGAAGAAAAAAGCAAAATTGTAAATATATTTTGTAGCAACATGAAGATGAGAAACAAAAAGGAAACATTGCTGTTGCAGCTATGTTGATGTCACCTTTTATCAAGCAATTTAAGTGCTTATCAAGGCTATAAATCACACTCTGAAATAGTAGCAGCTGTAATTGGACCTGACAATGTATATATTAAGAGTGCTCCCTTTCAATGATAATTTTTTTGATCCTCTGAAAGGACATTATCTGAATGTATGAAGTCTGATTTTTCTCTTTTTGCTAGTATACTTGTAAATTTGCTGTCTTTGCTGTCTGCACGAGAAAAGCAAAGGAGTAGGTTGCTTTAAAGAACAGTTTTCACAGAAAGGAGAGAACTGTGAAAGTAGAATCAATCAGATGCCACATTTTTTTCTAATTTGCCCCCCTGCCCCCCTCAATCCACTAAAATGACAACTATGATATGCACTTTCCTTTGTATCATATTGGAGGTTTACTATCAATATTCTTAGCATAACATCTTAAAAGACAACTTTTCTATAATACTAACAAATTAATTATGTTTTGTTATTCTGTTAATAAGGCCTTTGAACACTATTTACTCAATCAGGAAAAGGTTATGTAATTTAATGTGAGGCTATCTGCTTACTAGAGGTAAACTATGTCATCCCCACGTTACATTGTCCAAGGTTCCCTGGTTCTATATATCACATTTTCACATAGTAAAAAAATCCCATCATGTTTATTCATATATAATCATTGTTCTATGCTGAACTAAAATGGTTTTTCTGAGGCTGACGATAATACATTTGCCTTTTACCCTCTTTCTTTCTCTGTTTTGAAAAAGGATCGTTTTATGGCAATAAAAGCCAATTACTGAGGCCATGGATCTGTGTAATTCTATTAAATATTTTACTTCCTTATCTCTAAAGATCTCAAAAGCCTTTCAAATGGAATGAGCTATTTCATTGCTTCTACGGTATGAAATTAAAGGCTGATTCTAACACAATGCTTATATAAAGATGTGTGTTTGCTAGGATGTCCACGCATGCCCATGCTTCATACACAGAAACACATATATGAACACACACACACAAACACAGAAGTGACCCAAATGCAAGTTTCAAACATGTAAGTTTTAAAAAGAATAAAATAGACTTTAAAGAGAATATTTCTGTTACAGCCATTTGATACAAACCATTTTTACCAAACCTTTTAAAAGAACCATTTAAAAATAAGCTCAAAGGTGTTAAATATAAATTAGGGCCAAAGTGCAACCACAGAAGTCAGACTACTGCATGTATTCTGCAAACTTCTCCAATCACAGCAAGAATTGTTCTCATTTCCAATAATATTTCTCAAGAGAGATAAGTTCACTAAAGTCATGTACAGTAGTATTTCTGCCTACAAAGAAATCAGAGAGCTATTTGAGCTTCCAGGACAAAGTATCCTAAAGATAGCGCCTGTCACAAAATATTATTGCCTGCAGAGCAGGCAAAGCTGTTGGCAATCTGAGTGCTTAGCTGCTTTTCTTTATATGATGGCTTTGAATGTACTACCAAAGATGAGATACCTTCATGTCCACTGTATTTAGTGAAGCATCTTGCTTTCTACAAATATTGTAAGAATGTATCCTAACCTTGGAAGGAAAAAAATAAGCAAAGCTAGTAAGTCCAAATAAGGTAAACTGGAAGTTTACAATATTTGAAAATTTAGTCCAAATTCCACCTTGCAACTTCACAGATCTCTAACAAAACTTACTTTTCTCCATGTGCTCTTATATTTGAGTTTGATAACTTGATGAAGTAAGACAAGGCATAAGAAAACCAGAAAGATGAGAAGGAGGACATGACAGCTAGCACTGGTGAAAAGAAAAAAAAAAAAAGAACTGAGATAATATTGGCTTTTTTTTGACTATGGAGTGTGCTAATTGTTGAAAACTGGATGTACTACATTGGAATAGTGACAGACTGTATGAAACAGCCACTCTTCAGGAGATGGACACTACAGGAAAGGTAGATTGTTTTCTGATTAGGTTAGATTTGCTGTGTAGCTGGAAGACAGAAATACCATCAATGCAAAGAGTATAATGGAAAGAAGGAGAATTAGGAGGGCCAGGAGATTTCTGCTTCTTAAGGTTGAATTTCTTGCAGTTTCAAATGAATTACTGCTCCAAAATGGATTAAGCATGGGTAAACAAACATAGGCTATGAAAAGATAAGACTTCAGTAATCCAAAGGTCTCCTTCAGGACATGTTCCTGCAGCTGTATGCAGAATTCTGAACTAAACACTTCAATGCTTCCCTGTGTTACCCCAGTGCAGGCTCAAGATAATCAAGTGTATGTAAAATTACAGCTGCTGACATTTCAAGATCTGCTTCCCAGTTTTTCAGAAGAGCTCTAGTGACTTTTACATAACTGTAATCAGAAAGTAGTAGAAGCAGTTCAATGCAATTTGCCTTTTCATGGTCAGTTGACTCTCTCAAAAATTAGAACATTATACTACTTAAGACCACCTGATTGTTGAGCTATTTTTCTTTTTATCTTCCTGTTGTCTTCCAGGCTAATGATATGGAGGGAGAGTGAAGAGCTATCATGTAGAAAAGAATTGGTATTTATTTTATCCTTATTTAAAATTCAGAATATTTCCTATATTTTGACTGACAACCTGCAGAAGAGAACAAAACAAAATAAAACAAAATATTTTGCACAATTGAAGTAGATTTGAAGTAAATCTCTGTAATTAATTTATACCCTCTAAGAAGTCTGAAGCTTATAAATATATTAGATTATATGAAATCCATATTTCTTTCACTGTATTCATCAGAACACTTTATTAAAGGCTTTTTCTCTTTAATATAAAACTCAATGAACTTTTCACTACTTCTTCATAGACACCACTTCATTCTTTAGCAGTTTTCAGCAACAAGAGATCTTTTTCCAATAAGAGACTACTCTTGTGCAATTCAGAGTACATTTCTTCTTACATCTTTCCCTCCTTTAACTATGATTGTCATTCCCTAAAATATTGCACTGAAGAATTCTGTGGTAGTTATCCACTTAAGTGCTCAAGGGTATTTACATTTTCTTCTAAAGGTGTGTCCTTAGAGTTGGTAAATATTAAACTGTTTGCTTCAAGCTTCTTTTCACTTATCTTTTAGAGGCTATTTCACTTCTAGTGATCCATTCTGGGTAAATGGGTCATAAGATAGTAGAAGCGGTGAAAAAGGCATAATTGCAGTGGTCTTGGTGGGCTTTTCTCCCTGAGTTCAACCTCTGCTTTTTACCAACAGACAGAAAATTGTGGCAACAAGCCAAGTGTTATTACTCCAGATGTTCACGTTCATATACAATGTGAACACTAGTAATTGATAATGAGACATACGAAAAATAATTGATAATGAGACATAGGAAAAGTTAGTGAATTTAGTGTTCAACACACAAAAATAACAGTACAAAAATAATGAAGATGATATATACACTTTCTTGCTACATTTTCTTTAGTTAAAGAATGTGACAGAATGAAAGAAAAAAGAAAAAAAAAAAAAAAAAGGAGCACTGAAGAGCATGTAGAAGTACAGTCCTGCCACAAATTAAAAATCTGCATATTTGCAGATCAGGCTCTTCACTGCCCAGCTAAATCCCAGCCAAATCCTCATCTCATAACTAGCATTAAAAGGAGACTTAGCTATTTTCTGAGCAGTGATTTGCAGTCTCCAGACTACTAGGAAAACAGTATGGTATGACTATGCTATCCAGAGTTTCCTGAACATTTCCTTTTCTGTGCTTAGAATTCATAGTTTCCTTGGAAGTGTCAGTGGGCAGTGAAGCACAGCAATATACGCCCTACTGGGAAAAAATGCTGTGGGGGAAGGGAATACAAGAAACCATTTTTATCCTACAGAGATTTCAGGTTTTTTTTTCTGTTTGCAGTGTGAATTGCAGAAGACAAACACTCAGCATTTTTGCCTCTGAAAGCTGCATGTGATACAGACACTTTGGAAATGACTTGTGCTCCCTAAACATGAGATATAAGCTCTACACACTTAAAAAAAAATAATTAAAAACTACATAAGAAAATGGATACTATGGGTCATTGTGTCAAAAAGACTTCTTAAATGACTATACTCTCCACTTACTCTGTTTGGTTATATTGCACTATGTACCTGGGACTTTTCTATGGTGCCTTTTGTCATTGACTGACAGCTTTGACAATATTCACTCACAGTCAGAGTATTTTTGGCTCTTGGTTACTGAGTGTTGATGGGTTCAAGTCAGAAGCTAAGAAAATAATTGGGAGGGTCTTTTGTTTCACTGAGAGGGAGAGGAATACAGATACTAGTCAAACACGTACAGGCTGCTATGTGGTAAGTCATTGTGATTCTTTGTGATTTCATCCAGAGGGCCAGGAGAAAATGGTTCCATGCAGTTTATTTTCCTAATTGTGGCATAGTAGGGAAAATCATTTGAGGCTATATCATACTCAGTTGCTTTGGTGACTTAAGATTAGACTGAAAAATTAATATGTGGGGGACACTGGATGGTATGAATATGATTATGACAATTACGATATTATTTATTTCTCTCTAGTGTTGTCTTTTCTGGTAGTTTTTATTCCTTTCTTTTCCAATAGAAAAACAAACACATTTCAAGGGAGGAAATCACAACTCAAGCTGCTATTTCTGAATTCAGATCCTTAGGCTGCCTAGAAAATTCACTGTATGGAGAGGTGAGGCTGGCTTTAAATGCACACCAGTGTTGAATTATGCTCACAGCAAAAAACTTGAGAATTTTTAACGACACCCTTCTGTAAGTGTATTGGATCCTTGCATACACAGCTGTTAAGGTTACTCTTTCATTTTTCACACCCAGACGATATTTTGGAAAGGAAAATTTTCAGCTTTATCTATGTACCATGAACTGCAGTTTTGCTTAGGAGCTGTTGAGGCTGGCAAAAGTCACCTTACAACCTGAGTAAAGTTGAAAAAATCTTTGTTTCCCCCCAAAAATAAGTCTGATACCTTACCTTCAAGTAGAATTTAGGGAGTATTTCAAATATACTGTTGGTCTGGATTTTTTTTTTATTCTTTTTTTTTTTTTTCAATCTTTTTTGACCATTCTCAGAGAAGGAAAGAAACTTTACACACTATTGGTAGCTCACTCTCTACTCTACTATTTTATTTTTCTAAGGCAACCCTTCAAGGTTTGCATGTTGTAGCCCTACTGCTTCCTTAGGTTAATCCAAGTCATGTATACTGATGCAAACAGGGGTTTTTAGTGGAAATTTTAATGTAATATTTAAGTTTATTTATACTATTAAGAAAAACACATGAGAGTTCATAACAGCTAATGCATATTTATCCCTAATGGTACAAGAATATATCAACCAGAAACACAAAGAAAAAAAGAAGGAAAAAAAAAAAAATGGTAAATATACTATAGGCTAGAGGTGTAAAGAATAACAATTCTGTGCTGAAGACACAGAAGACTAAGCCAATGCATGCACTGAAGGTAGAACCTAAAATAATTTCCCAATATAAAATACAGTTGGATTAAGAAAGTCTCTGCTAAGGGAAAAAAAAAAAAAAAAAAAAAAAAAAAAAAGCAGATGGAATCTTTCACAGAGGCTGCCAGATCTGGGCTTCCCAGAATGCTTAAAAAAATGATAGAAAGCAAGCTACACAATTTCATTTCTGCTAAATGGAAAGTCAGAAATAAATGGTTACGGTTGTTTGGAAATCTCTTCTAAGTGTGAAATTGATTTAATTTGTTCTACAAACTCCTGTTTTGACCTACTTAGCACAGGAATAAAAAAAGAAAAAGAAAATAAAGTGTTTAACCTAAGCCATAGTATTCAATGTGAGAGGTACCAGCTGTGCTGTTATACCAACTGCTTGCCACAGGAACTTCAGGATAATGGACTTCCTGAAATAGACTAAAATAAAATAAACTAAGGTATAATTACTAGGGCTGCATATGCACTTGTGCTCCAGAAGTCTCAGGTACTAAAAGTTGCCTGAGTTGCAAAATAATAAATCAAGAATTGTGCCTAAAATCTTTGTTTAATCAACATAAACATGGAAAGAAAACAATTCAGAGATTCTGATATCTTACCAATCAACCAGAAATTATTTTTTATAGTAGGACAGTATTCAGTTTTGTACATGTGCAACAACATTTTCATGTGCCCTTGTGGCCAAGAAGGCCAATGGTATCCTGGGGTGCATTTGGAAGAGTGCTGCTTTCTGGCCAAGGGAGGTGATCCTCCCCCTCTACTCAGCCCTGGAGAGGCCACACCTGGAGTATTGTGTCCAGTTCTGGGCTTCCAGTACAAGAGGGACAGGGAACTACTGGAGCAAGTCCATAGGAGGGCTACTAGGGGACTGGAGTATCTGTTCTATGAGAGGCTGAGAGAGCTGGAGAAGACCAAGAAGGGATCTTATTGACGTGTATAATAAATATCTGAAGAGAAGGTGTCAAGAGGATGGGGCCTAACTTTTTTCAGTGGTGCCCTGCAACAGGACAAGACAGACTGAACCATGGGAAGTTCCATCTGAATATGAGAAAACATTTTACTGTGAGGGTGACAGTTCACTGGAACAGGTTCCCCAGAGAGGTTGTGGAGTCTCCCTCTCTGGAAATATTGAAAACCCACCTGGATGACATCCTGCTCAATGTGCTCTAGGTGATCCTGCTCAGCTGGGGGTTGGACTAGATGATCTTCAGAGGTCCCTTCCAACTGCAACCATGCTGTGATCCTGTGATCTTTAATCACAATAACTAACAGATGTAATAAAAACAAAAATGATGTGAAATTATACTCTCCTAGACCATCCTAACAGAAAATATGGGAGAAAAGGGATTTCAAGGGCACAGAACTATTCCCTAATTAACACTTCAAATTACTGCGCTGAAATGTGAGCTTCCCTTCCTCCTAGGCTGTCAGAATTGCTGGGGGTAAGAAGGCAAAAAAAAACTGTCAAGGGAGTCATCTGACCTTGGATATCATTGAAAATGCAAATTCATTCAAAAGTGTTCAGAAGGAGGAAGACATTTTATCTGAAACTAAGATTGGTGATTATTTATTTATTTTGTTATTGTTTTCAACACAAAAGTATAAAAGCCAGGCTCTGGGGACATAATAGAAAGTGTCATCTGTGAAAAGTAACAACTGAAATAAGAGAGAATTCAGCAAAACCAATAGCAACTTCCAATAACTGTTGTAAAGTACCTGGGATTTCAGTTCATCTACAAACTATAAAAACTATAATCTGAGAGGACAGTAGTTTGTGATTGAAAAATGAAGTCGCTAAATTAATTTGACTTCCTTCTGAATTTTAGTGTCAAAAAGAGTGTATTTGTGTGATGCATTCATATCACAAACACTGCTCTGTTTATTTCAAATGTTTGTCATTTGAGAAGATCAACAGATGATGTCATGCTCTACAAAATACTGAAAAATTAAAAAATCCCGTGTTAGTTGGAGGACAGACTAGGTGACCTAATATTTTTGCTTTTTCTCTGAACTGGTAATTCTGTATTCAGTGATTCCATAATGTTTTTATTCCACCACATGCCTTACTGAAAGGAATAGCCTAGTGGCAATTTCTGGGTGCCAGTGATCTTGGCTTCTATTTTAATTCCATGACTGACTAGCAAGGTCATAAGCTCTTTGAAATTTTGCAAGTCACTCCAAGGTATCTAAGCCTCAGGTATTTTATCACTTTCAGAAAAAAAAAAAAAAAAAATCAGCTTATTCAGCTTTGTAAATCACTTTGAGATCTATTTGAGTTTGAGCAGAGAAAGAAGGAAACACATTTTAAATGTCCAGCTCTAGCCCAACTGTGTTGCATTTACAAGCATATGGTACCATATGAGCTGCTTTTGAGGGTGTAGATGAATGAAACCGATTAAATGCTTTTGTTTTATCCTGTAATATTTTTGAGATTTTTAAAATACGCATGGTGTTCCTAAGGACAGACTGTTCATATCAAAACAAGACAATAAATAGTTCTGCTTTGCTTTGGGCAGGGATTAGATGACCTCAAGGAAAGCACTTAATCTGTCTTAATACAACAACAGATCATATACACTGACAGTAACATTTTTACACTGCTTTTTAGACAATACCTTCCAGTCTTTCTTTAGAATTAGTTTAGTTATTCCCGAATGGCACTCTACTGTGGTATGCTGAAATATTTCATGTTTCATTTTAACTGTAAACTCGTAAAAGTTAGGCCAACTGGCATCACACCCTTCAAGCTCCATTTAAAAAAGGTTCTATAAGTGCTTTGCAAAATAGTCAGAATAAACCAACAAACTACGTAATTTTTCTAACACTGAAAATCTAATCTAGAATTATATACAAATCAATAAGGATCATGAAGCTGAGATTTGTTTCACAAGAACAAGGCCTTGTTTGTGGTTTGTAAAGAAAGTAGTAATTGCTAGCTTAAATTAAACAAGGATCTTCCAGAAATACTGCTTGATTAAAGCATCATCATTTGTATTGCTCCAGTAATGAACTTCTGATACTGAGCTTCATGAGGCATAGTGAAATTTGGCTTTCTAACATACGTAAATCACTCCCTAATTCCACAGATGAAAGCTGCTACAAGTGTATAAGATTACATGAGCTGAAAATCAAACATTTAGTCATATGGCAGAGGTAAAGGTTAATGTGACAGGACCACACATGCTTTGAAAGTAACAAAGTTACAGCCTAATTTGCTAATTTGCTCTTTTCATTCACTCCTATTTGGAAATCAAATTTGTATGATTTCTTCTTAAAAAATAAATAAAATAATAATAATAATAATAAAAAAGTCAAATTCAACTGTTACTAGATTCATAGATTCACAAATATTATTCTGTTTCTCCATGTAATGGAAGCAGCCAAAAGATGATCTGGCTATAACAGGAAAAATACTGACAGAAAATGCCTGCTGAAACACTGTCAGAGGAAAATACCTGCCAGTCTGAGAACTAGACCATCAGCTTCCTTGAAATGCGCAGCTGGCATCTCTGAAGTGCAGTTGAATACCTAAGAACTGGAGACATCTTAAAAGTACCATCAGTAAGGGCAAAACCAAGGAACTGTAACAGCAACTTATCATCTGAGAAGGAGAAAATAGCCTGGAAAAGAAATTATTTTTTTTCTGAGAGAATAGGAAACATCATCATCTATTGATTGTTTCAGCTGAAACAGAAATTAACAGCATCTACTGGCTGCTAAAAGGTGGTGTCCTACATCTTTTTATGTCTCTATGATATAAAAATGACTCATTTATGATCCATAATGGCACTCCTCTCTCTGACAACTTCCAGTGCTGCAAGATTCTTTTTTTTTCTCTTACCACATTTCCTAAACAAATTGAAACCTCACTAGTGCTGCCTGGCTGACTCCAAACTTGACATGGATCATTTTAGAAATGAGACCTTGCTTGTTATTTATTTGGTTCCACTGCTGGGCCCACTTCTGGAGATCTGTCTCTTCTGAGACCAGTTTTCATAAATAGACCTTTCTGAGGTTGGTTTGACCTCCACTTCTGGGGTCAGTGTGATGCACTTGGTACTGGTAATTTAATGAAATATATACATATATACATAATCTGTCATAAGCATTATCTTGATAAGCATGAACTATGATAAGTATTTTCATTGTTACAGTATCAATAAGTTTGTTTAACCATAATAAGTATATTCACTGCTGGAATATCGATAAATTTGTTGAACCTATAATACTAATCTATATTTGCTGCTATATTACTGAGTTTTACTACATCTAATTGCTTCCCTACTACCTCTAATTGCCTCTATTAGTCAATGGTATTCATTCAGTATCTACATATATATATTTGCTTCCTGGTAATATCTATAATAGTTTGTTATCTACATACATGTTACTGGTGATTTGTGGTAATCTGCAACAAATAGAAATCTTTGAAAATAAAGCCTCTGTGTCCTAGTGTGGAACAGAGTTGCATAAGTTCACTGTTGTCATCTCTACACGTGCACAGGCCTGGTAACTATTCAGATCATGACACCATACTGCCTGATTTTTAACATATCATTATTGCAGCTTGAAAGGAAAGACCATGGAGAACAGCTTTTGCTGCACTATTTTTCTTTGTGATGCTGAAGATGTTAAACTCTTACTAGCTTTTTTCAATGTTTTTTAATCCCTTATAGTCTTATCATTTTTATTCTTTTTTTTAATTTCCATACCGATGTAAAAACCTAAACTGATGTATCCTGCACCTGCTGGATGTGTCATTAAATACGAAGTTGAATAACAAGTAATAACAAAAGGGATTTACTTTCACACCTGGGAATGATTTGACTTGGTCATGATGAAGAGCAAACACAAATTTCAAACTAAAAATTCTTGACTTTTTTTTCCCCCCTAGCACTCCTGTGTCCTCTGTAGACTATTTATTTAAATTTTCCAAGGGTTCTTCAAAAAAGTTTTTGAAATAGATTGCCCCAGAAGTAGCTCACAAGAAGCCTTAGCTAAGCAGTTCAAGAACTTCAGAACACTGGTGACTTGAAGAGATATCCCAGCATGATTTCTGTTAATTAATTTTTACAACTCTTACAATGCAGAAGATTCAAGATTATGCTTTCTTTACCTTTTAAACTTCTATCTCCCTGTAATTTCTTTGGAAATGTATTTTCAGATTCCACATTACTCTTTAGTTTGTGCTTTTTCCAAACACACAACATGGTGCCTATAGAAATGGTAAAATACAGTTAATGTAAAGTATTGTTTATTTGTAATAGGAATTAAAATTAAAATTAAAATTAAAATTAGCAGAGTAATCAACTACATTCAAGGATCTTCCAAACAGTGATCAGAATTCATGGGCAAGTTTCATGCCCTAAATGATAAATAAAATGTAACATCCTTCTAACCACTAGTTGCTTCTGGTAGTTGCTTCTTAAAACTTCTCTGCCAACTGACTGTAAAAATCTTGTTTTGGTCTGCCCTAAAATCTATGCTGCATCTCAGAAATAGATGGCTGATATATAGAGAGGCTTTCAGAGAATGCACTACTCTATAACGCTTTATAGTCTTTACATCAGCTCATCATCCTGAGAAAGATGATTTATGGCTCTTATAACTGGTTACTAGCTGGATCTTACTGTCATAATTAGATCTTTCTAAAAATTGTATTAAAAGGGTTTTCTCCAGGCTATGAATTGTCTTGGAATAGAAGCCAATCACATGATATGGAAATCTGAATAAACTTAAAACAAAATAAGTGACATGGAGTAAAAAGGATTTATAACTTCAAACATGAAACTAGATAATAGTATTTATAAGCCTATAAATTTTAAAGCTCCCAGACTAATTTAAAAGCAGTTCAGTGATACTGCCAGATGAGAAGTGCATAAACAGAAGGTTCCTTTGATTATCAGAGTGTTTGCTTCTGAAAATTAGAACACAGCCATTTATCAGAGGGTGTCTCAAGGCTATAATCAGTTAAAGATATTCAAGAACTGAGGTAATTTAGTATGCTGAATGTCAATCAAGCCAGGGCAAAACATGAAGTAATGTGCTAATGTAAATGTGAAATATGCATATGCTAAGGTGACATGATGAAGCAGTAAGTGATAGTCACGTTCCAGATGTGTTACAGCATTTCTAATAGCCACAAACGTGTGAATTCAAAGGATGTACTTGTAAGGATTCAAAATGCAGGTCTGTATAGCCTAAATGATAAATTTCAACAGTAAATGACTATTATTCTGTGATGACAGGTATCAGATAGTATCCTCATTTATGTACTAGTTAGAAAGAATATGTAGAAAGAAGGCAGGACACTTCCTTCCACTGTCTTTTTGAATTCCATACCAACATCACTAGAGATCTTGATGTAGAAGCTTTGTTACATGAAAAACTCAGCTTATAGGGAAGACTTGGAATGAAACTGAAAGGTTAAGCACCAGGATAATAAAATTATGTTGTTATAGAGGCAAAAAGAAGCAGACAATGCAGTTCTCCACATGGACACACCTCACCAATACCAGTTTACTAAGGCAAAGCCTTGTCATTTCCGTCAAAGAAAAAAAAAAAAAAAGAAAAGAAAAAGTGTTTCTACACTTCTACACAGGCTAATATTCGCTTTTCCCTGTATATAGTTTTCCATGCAGCCATCATGCTGCAACTTGATGGATTGAGAAATAAATACTACTAGGTCTTGTCCTACGTCTTGGGTTATAATTGCAGGAACTATAGTTTTTGACTAGCCCTATTTTTGTCAAGGAAAACTTGTTTTGTTATATTTGTTAATTGAACAGTTGGATATGAGTTGTTTGGATTGGCTTATTTGTATTTTTTCATTCTAAGTAAAAGATGTTGTAGATGCTGAAAGTTTACATGGACACAGAGGGCACTAAACAGAACTGAACCAAGGTTTCTCCACCCCATGCTGTAATAGCTGAGATTTAACTTGTCATTCAGTTAAATCTTTTTACAACTTTCTCCTCAGTCACCTGAGTAGCTATCACCCATATGTTACTGTTGTGCAAACAGTCATCTGGGGAAAGAGTGCAAATTTTTCTCAGTACTGTTATTCAAAGTGCCTGTATTTGCCTACAAACAAGGACATTTGTGCATGAATAAACAGTTTGTATTCTGTATTGCCGTTAGTTACACCTTCACCAAAGAATCCCATTTGCTCATTCATAGAACAGAAGCAATACAGTGTACCCTAAGTGACTTAATCAATAACAGAAATTCAAATTAATATTTCTTTGATAATTGTACTAATTACAGTGAATAAAGACAATGATACTGTGTTCTATTTACTGGTAAATTCCAAAGACAGTAGGGTGCTATAACTGTCAAACTATTCATTACAAATAGTTCATGTAGCTCTACCAGTAATGATGGCAGTTGGGTGCTTCCTATCTCACAGCAGAATGTTGTTTCAGTTGCAATGAAGTGTCAGCAGCAATATAGCTTTACTTAGTTTTCTATGAAATATCTCTAAGAGATTATATTGCTCTTTCAAACTATATAATACTGGCATGGAATATGCACTTGTTTATATTATTTGAAGGAAATGAAATGGACTCATATTGCTCAACAATCTCTCAGTTAAAATTCTGATTTTGCCTTAATTCCACAAGGAGAATATTTGTTTTCTGACTGAAGAGAAGCAAAACCAAAAAAAAAAAAAAAAGTGTTTCTACACTTCTACACGGGCTAATATTTTTTTTTAAAAAAAAGGCTTTGAAAGACTATTCCTTCAAAAGGCAATAAGGAGAAAATTTCACGACTAGTATTGTTCTTATGCTGTCATGAAAGAATAACATGATCAAACATAATATTCAACATTGTTGACAGTCTTAAAGGCTAACAAGGGTTTGGCCTTGACGGTATCTGAATAGGAGATTCCACAAGAACATGTAATTGCTCTGACATAGCAACATAATTCAGTAGTAGAGGACAGTCTTTGAGTATTCATTGATCATATATTTATGAAATATAGGAAATACAGAAAAATAAGTTCAAAGACTACATTTAAAATGCATTGTCATTCAAGAACTACTGGGATTCAGTGTAAATGTTGGAATCTTCTACTTTTCAGCCAAACTCTAACTTGAGTGATAACTTTCAACTTGCTGAACAAATTGCATTTGAAATTTCTAAAATGATGGCAATATAAGTTTATTCCTAACTAGTTATTTTATGCTACTTTGTACCACAAAAATTTTACCCTGTCTATGATTTTGAGATGTTTGAAGTTACCCGTCTGTGGGAGTAGGACTTTGTGCTCTCTCTATTGAGACTTAAATGACTGCAGAATCAGGACAACAGTTTAAAACCTTTGGGATTGTAGGGGTTAAAAGGTGCTCTTGTAAGAGGAAGTCATTATTATTTACTCATGGTGAGCTGAGGTATATGACGAGTCACAGGAAGCTTCCACACATATTACTTTTGCAAGATGTCTTAGTTGAAGTTCAGTAGGTTCAGGTAGTTATCATGAAACCATGGATTAACAAAAGAGTCGGAACATACCTGAGAATCTCGTTAAACTTCACTGGCAGGAAGTGTCTTACAAAGTCTTTCTCAGAGATCAAAACAGGAAAAACACTTAGAAATACACAGCGTGAGGAAAGACTGATGGCCTCTAAGAAAGGAAAGGCAGGCTTCACCATGTGGTTGGGTTTCTTTGAAGACAAGACTACCGTAGGAGACAAAAAATGGGATTCAATGGACATGTCATGTTCAGATTTCCAGAAAGGATTTGACAAAAGTCCAGCTCATGTGTTGCTCTCTTTTACTGCAAAGTGGCTCAAAAGCACATGGGCTAGCTGCCTGTTAGCGGTGTCTTACTGTTCAAAGTGCAGTGGAGAATGGAGGAGGAACGAGCTGGGCTCTGGGGGCATCTGGGCGCGCTAACTGCTGTGAAATGTCATGCATTGATGTTTCACATAGCAACATCAACTGTACTTAACTCTGTCTCTGCTGATTCCTATTGAAATGGCCAACTTTCCTTCTGGAGCTCTGATTTTCTACTGAAATTCTTATTTTGATCTGCAGGGCTTTTTGACTTAGGTACACTGGAAAATTTTTCAGCCATTACCTTTAAGATCTACTATAAATGGCTGAAATATGGCTACTATAAATTTACAGAATCTATGTACAGAAGCTGATGCTTCACAGCATCTTTTGCAAGCTTGTGTATTTCAGCAGATAAGAGGCTATTGTTGAACTGGGACCCTATCTAAAATTCAACAAAGTCAGTTGACAGACTCCTATTGATATTTAATAGATCATGAGAGTGACTGTTACAATGTGACCTCCAAGTTACTCTTCTTTTGTAGCAAGAATAAAATAAAGCCTAGCCAGATTTATAGATTAAAGCTCCTATGTCCTCAAACATCCTACATTTTTGTGTATACTTGTTCATTTAACTCTCAAGTTCTGCAGGTTAACAGACCAGACTTGTTCATGACTTTCCTCCAGAAGGAATGCTTTCACCAGTGCTTCAACTTGCTTCTCCTTCCACATAGCTTCAAATAGGAATGAGCAATATCCAGCCTTCTGACAGAAACAGCCCACAGATGTTAGCAATCCAGTCTAGTGCTTGTATATTTGCTAGTCTATTGAATATTAACTACTAGAGCTGGATATGATGTGGTCCATAAATCTAGACAGTGTAACATCAGGTTGCGAACACCCCTTCAGGACATTTTTTAGAGTCCTAAATATTGGAGTTTGCTTCTGGAGATGGCTTTCAAGATCCTTTTCATCACACATTCTTAAAAAGCTATATTAGGTCCATGAATTCTGTTAACTTATTTAGATTTTCCTTCCTCCAAGGAGTTACTGTTTATTATATTGATACAAAAATTCTATCAAATGCTTTCATTTAGTCTGATGAGAAATTGAATTTTTTACTGACAACAATATGTATTGTACAGATTGGGCCTTATCTCCAGAAGTAAAATTCTTTCTGTCAAGACAGTTCCTTCTCATCTTCTGTGAATGTACTCCTTAACTGCAGCCATTATCATGAGATAATCAAAAGTATAACTTCATAAACCTTCCTTAAAGGACAATTGAAAAGAAAAAGTCCATGTAAAAATAAATAAATAAATAAAAATAGAAAGCTTTGATTGTTCAGGGCCTAAGAGATCTATCAGATCCTGGAAATCAACAGCAATTTGCATCAGTCAAATGACACCAGTCGTATTTGACAGATGGCATAAAAAGTCCTATGAGCAATTTAGATTAAATATATTTTTTCTTTCTTCATTTGCCCTCCTTTTTCACCATCCACAGCTATTTTATTGAATTACACATTCCTATCTAGTTGCTTCTCAAAAATACCTAAGTCATCATTAAAAATCTGTAGACCTTTTTAGAATTCATGTACTAAGATAATGAAATAGTTCTAAGGGCTTTTGTGTCTTGTTCTTTAGTGTTATGAAACACTAAAACAGTTATGTGAGTAAATAATGAACACAATTTACTGACTGCAATTTGCAATATTTTAAAGGGTTCAGTACCTTCAGTTACTAAATTATCTCCATTGTGGGCCACACGTACAGGCATAGAAGGAGATCTTGATTTTAAACATAAAAGTAATTTTCTTTAAAGCTGATGCTCCTGCTCACACAGCTAAAGTTAGACACATATGTGATCAGTTTGCTCTGTAAGATCTATTTCCTTTATTACATTTTTGTGCAGTAGCCAATAAAGGGAGAGTAAGACATGACTTTGATTGCAAACACTGGCAATAAAACAAGATTTTTCATAATATTATCACCATTCTCATATTCTTACGAAAGGTTCATATGTGGAAGGGGAAGGCAAAATGCCTCAATGCCTTTGCACATTAGTCAACCTCATGCCTGTTGTCATTCGGAGCAATCCCTAACACATTCTGGCTCAAAGCATCAATTAGTGGAGCTAATTTTATCAGCTGATGGCCTGGTCCAGAATTTTTTATTTAAAATCACCCACTAATGAAATGAATGGCACTGGAATGGCCATGTTACTCAAGGCTACCATTTTTCTTAGCTATCATTACTCTTTTTTCAGGCAATGACTATAGTAAAAAGCCTACATCTTCATAATGAAAATCTATTAAAACATAAAATATGCAATGCACAACTATGTATTGCTCTTTGGACCTGAAATTTTGAACAAATGGTGTTAACATAAATCGTATATACTGATTTTTCAAAGGCACTTAGAGAATCTAAGCAGTTTTTTTAAAAGTGCTTCTAATGTGTGTATTCACAATTGTCACTACAATAATATCCACCCAAGAAAGTGAGAAAATGCTTTAGCAGGTCACTTGTGAGGTCATAAAGTGAGACTGTACTGAACCGTAAAAAAAGTGTCTCTTTATACAAATAGAAGTCCATTTTCAAAACTGAATTTAGATTTTACATTTCCTAACTATTCTCAGAAGTACAGTCTCTCAAATCTGAAGTATACTGAGAATAAAAATACTTTTGAAAGTTGGTTTTAGAGATTTTAATTGAAAACTACACTGAAAGTATACAGATTTGTTAAATTAATTTCTACAGCAATCAGAAGTAATACTAAAATATATTTCACCAGAAATACTGTTGGTGATTTGGCATCTCTATTAGTCAAATATATGTGGATATACTCCTTTTGTTGAACTGCCTGTTGCAGGTTCTTTTTTTTTTTTTCTTTTTTTTTCTTTTTTTTTTTTTTTCTCAAATGTTACAAAAATGGATATGTGTAAGCTCAGTGGATTTATCATATCTGAGCTATATATAGATGATGTTAATTTGTGACTGAACAAGATTTTGCAAAAATCTGCATACTAAGGTGATTACCCTCCTCCTGATGAACTAAATGAATGTTTTTCCTTATGAATATACATATGCTATTACTGAGTCTCCTCAAAAAGCTATAGTTGGCCATATGAATCCATCTTTCCTACTTCAGTCTCAAGATACTGAACAGTTTTAAAGAAGAAAATGAAAATCTTGATGGACCTTTTTTTCTTTTTTTTTTTTTTTTCCCTTCATTTTTCCTTCCTTAATTTTTCATGACTGAAAATATTTCTAGGAAAATTGCTTCTAAAATGTTTCTAATGTTTATTTTATTGAGTTTACTTTGGTGAGATAATCAAACCTAGAAAACATTAAAATCCACAAGGTGATTGGATACTAGTAACACAGTTCTTGGAAATGTTGAAGAGAAAGGGAAAAGATTGAATAGATAATTTGTAAATATCTGCAGACTGACAGTTATAAATTGAAACTTCTGGTGAATCAAGATTTTCTGAGTGTCTTCTGAGCATAATATTCTATCAGCTACAAACATACAGGTTTTAGATGACTGCAGTGAAAGTCTCATAAATAATAATATTGAAATGACAGAAAATATAGTAATGATTATGATTTCACACTCTTTCATCCACTTCAGCTGTAATCATTCCAGTTTAAAACTCTTCTTAAATTCTGCTTTGTTTTGAATTATTTATCTGCTACACATTATGCTTTCCACACCAGTTGCACAAAAACATGAAAAACTAGACCATGAATATTCTTTTCCTTCTTCTCTACTGATTGTAATGGTGTAACAACATAGCTGTATGTGTGAAGAAGCAGCCACTTCGTAACATGATACATTACACTGCTTTTCTTACTTGGCTTGATAGTGCTTTTCCCACCTGACATTGCACACTTCTCTCTTAGCAGCTTGTTCAGCAGGTCTCACACTGCTCCTCTCCTCATTTTATATCAAGCTGTGCCATATATGAAAATGTATGGCACTACATTAAGATGGCAATGTATTCTTCACTCCAAGTTTAAGTCCAATATCATAACTGACAGAAGCAGTGGTTCCATTAACAGCTTCACAGCACTCTTGGAAACTTGGAGAGGTTGGTTATTTCTCTTTAGAGGTTCCTATTTAGCAGATAATTATCTGTACCTCACCCGAAAAGAAACACTTCAGAATTCAACAGCAATTGCTCAAGTGGCAAAGTAGCCCTAGTGTATATCTAATAACAAACTGTGAAGATGAAGCACATCTCTGTTGCTATTAGGGAAGTAACAGTCAAGAGTGGCAGGCATGTGGCAGCAATCACATAACGTTATAGTAATGTTAGAGCAGAGAATTAGAAGCAATGAAATGGTGAGGCCCAGATCCTCAAAGACATTCAGATAGGTAACTGTCATTGAGATCTACCTCTGAATAATTCTTAAATCTTTAGGAAAGTCAGTTTATCTTCTCTGTGTGTCAGTTACCTAACAGTAAAATACATAGAGTGAATTAAATGTTTGTAAATCTCAATAAGATAACAGACACCGCATAAATATTAGATACGAGATTGATGAACATGCCTTGTTTACTCTAAAGACAGTAAAGACAGTAAATACACACACTATGTGTATATATATATATATATATAATGGGCTATATATTTTGTATTATATATATATATATACATATATATAAATATAGGGGCTCTCCATACTTAACTCCCTGAATTATGATGTGCTGTAGCTAGGCCACCTATGACCTTTTATATATTTAACATGAGTTTTGAACTGTAAAATTAACCAGCCAATACATTCAGTGTCTTATGTATGAGCTGCCAAATGCTGCCGTTTTTTTTTTGTTGTTGTTCTTTTTTTTTTTTTTTTTTTTTTCCTGTGGGTTTCCGCATACTGAGACAAATCTATCTCAAGACACTTACAAGGCCGTTAACCTAATCAACATGTACAGCAACATAATGAGGCCATCTTGATACAAGGTCATGACTGAACCCTATCATTTGGCTTCTTTTCAAAAAAGCCAAATCTCAGGAAAACAACATACAAAAGTAACACCTGGAGCACAGGACCCTTGTTATTAGAACATGGTCTTACTTATTTTTTTCTCCTTTAGAGATGCTTGGTACTCCAAGGGTCTTATGGGCAAAATCTTGTCATTACAGAAGTTAACTTTGTGATAGCAGCTCATCTGATACTAAACTAGATGCATACATTTGTTCAGAAGAGTCATTCCCTAAGTTCCGTAAATTATGTTGACCATATTTCTGTTGAATGTATTAGGAACTTAGATGATTAACTGAGAATGAGGAACCTTAAACAGAGAAAGCTAATGTGAAGTGAGATCAAACCCACTCTAGAAATTAATTCCTTTGCTTTATTCTTTAATTAAATTATAAGGATTGCAGTACAAATTGTCATCTCAAGTATCTGTAAAAGCTCATGTTTTAGAAAAGTAACACAAGTTGTTTCACTTGTCCTGCATATTTAAATAACATATCTTTAAGTTACTTGGTGGCTTAAATCACACTGCTAAATCAAATTAAGGATGGTCCTTGGAAAAAGAATATCTGAATATCATAATGAGTTTGTTGATTTTTATCTTCATATAGTCCATTTACAATGAAAAAGAAAAATCTACAAAAAGGGTATAACAAAGTATCAAAGTATCACTCATAAGTTCAAAGTTCAAAGTATCATTAATATACTCAGTCTTTACTGAATATAAAATGCAATGAGGTAGATGACATTAGATTCTTCTTGAACTACCTGAGTTCCTATAACCAGATAATGCATTTCAGATGTACTGTGAGATTCTATCATTTCTTTTCATCATTTCTTTTAAACATTTTAACAAAGGAATTATTGAAAGATGCTCCTGATGCTTACTGACTTCCAAGTTCTGATCTCTCTATATTTTGTTTGAAAAACCATTCATTTTTTGTCTAATCTGTACGTGAAACAAACAAACAAACAAAATCACACACATAAAAACAAACAAACAAACAAAAAATAAACAAACAGCAATGAGACCTTATTGTTCTCTACAACTACCTGAAAGGAAGAAGCTGGGGGAAGTTGGGGGTCAGCCTCTTCTCACAGATAACCAGTGATGGGACTAGAGGCAATGGCCTCAAGTTGTGCCAGGGGATGTTCAGGTTGGAAATTAGGAGACATTTCTTCTCAGAAAGAGTGGTTAGGCATTGGAACAGAATTGCCCAGGGAAGTGGTGGAGTCACTGTCCCCGGGGGTGTTTAAGGAAAGGTTGGACCTGGTGCTTAGGGACATGGTTTAGTGGGTGACATTGGTAGCAGGATGATGGTTGGACCAGATGATCTCAGAGATCTTTTCCAGTCTTAATGATTCTATGAATCTATGTATGATAACAGTTAAAAATGAGCAAAACAAATACTTCCTAAGAGAGGATTCCTCCTGAGAGGAAGGTGTTATTCTGACATCACTCCCTGAGTGCTGGGTGGTTCCCACAATGCTTCAAGACAAGGACAGGAGAGACTGCACTGCACTGTCACCTATCCATTCTTAATTGTCAGGGCTTAATTTGAACAAGTGTGAAATTGAATAGAAAAGTGATCATCAAAAAAACATTATCTTAAAACTGCTAACAAAACGATGTAGAAACATTTAATTTTGCTTGATTTACTTAGAGTGATCAAGAATGATCATTGAGACATTTATAATGGATTGGCTTTTACATTTCCAGCTTTGGTTGCATTATCTGCCAATTACCCTTTGCACAGCACACTGTCCTCAGTGAAGGGCACTTTCAAAGCTCTGCTGGAGGTTTATAGTAGGAAACCGAGAGTGTAATTCAAGCCTCCATGTCAATTAGCATTTCCACTCTGAGAACATGTTTACCATGATTCTGTCTCTGCTGCTAACACCCAGTTGCCAGTGGACTGGTCTACTGACCATGCAGCTCTCCCAAATACTGAAGCTAAGCTACATTGCAGCTGCTTGTCAGTGGCACTGGTTTGCTAACTACATATCCCTCATTTCTGCAATTAGCTCTTTCTTCAGTATCCCCTGCAACAGTTAGATAAAATGTGCAGAGGAAAATCCATTGTACAAACATTAGAAACCAGTCACTACTTGCTCAGATAAATGGTTGGCTATTTCCCGAATGCTACTGCAAAATCATGTAATAGACTCACCTGGGATAATCTCAGAAGTAAAAGCAAAGCTAGTATGGTCCAAAATATTCATTACATTGGAGCTTTCACAATGTTTATTACAGTAATAGTCTATTTACTGTATTTGCCAATTCTGATGCATTGTCGCCTGCCACCTGCCTTTTTCTCTATTTCCTTTCCTAATTTAAACTGTCTTTCAAATCATTGCATTTATAAATTCTCATTGATAGATGAAGAAAAGAGGGAGAGAAAAAGAGTTGACATTATCCTTCTTACAGAGATCAAAGTGCGATTTATTGCTTCAAGTATTCAATCTATTTCCTTAGGCTGTGTTATAAATGCAGCTGCATTACCTGCTGCATGTCATCAAAGATCACAAGCAATTTGTTCTACAATAAAACTGGAAAAGTACAATCACTGTTAAATAACATCTGCAGAAATCAAGGTGATGCTGGTAATTTTGGAGAAGACCTTTTTACTATCAATGTGTTTTGGATAATGGAATGTAATTGGGAATGGATGTATAACCAGCTCCTAAATCAGTCAAGAGTTTTTGATGATATGATAAGAAAAGAGAGAAAAACTTGACTAATACAGGATCCCATCAGAAGTCACAATGAACAACTGGCAGTAAATCCTTTGTATATCTCATTATCCTGTGTCTCCTCATATCAAAGAATAGGAAAAGGAAAACTTACTGAGGAATTTGAATAATAATTTAGTAAATTGGATCAAGTATACCAAACAATTATTTACAAGTAACAGAATTTACCAACACTTTGACAAATAATAAAATAATAGGCCTAGTCTGAAATAGATTAGATATTTTTCTAAAACAAGACTGTATTCAAAGATCACAGATCCTGTTAGGCTCATCAATAATGAACTAGATTACTGCCACTCTTTTATATGTTTTTCTAATTTAATAATCTGATGAAGATGATAATGCCAAGCAGATTCAAGAAAAAGAAATATATTGTGTTCATATATTTTCTAGAAAAAAGGAGGAGGATGTTTAATTGCTCAGCTTAGCACAAATCACTGATAAAGAACAGTTAGGCTACAGATGACCAGCTGCCCTTGAAATAGCTGGTAAGAACCAGGACTGGCGCTGAGTCTATTACAGGAGAATACTTGCTCTTGTTTGAAATAGTGGAAGTGGAAAAAGACAACATTCAGAACCCAGGTCTTTTGATCCTTGGAATGTGTTCAGTGCACTTTTGAGATAAACCTTAAGGGCTTTAGCAAATCAGATTCTTGAGGAGAGTCCACGAAAAATCAAAGTGCGTATGTGCATGTATATGTGCATGAGTGTCTGTGTCTTCTTCCATTTATACAAAAACCTGAAGGCCTTTTTTAAAACTTAGAGTATTTTGAAGCAAGATAAAAGGAAAAGAAAAGCAAAGGTAATAGTTTTTATCTGTAGGGATTATCTCTGTAAAGTCATATAGAGTTTTGAAAGTCAAGGTTATAAACAATTTTTAGAACTAGAAAATGCAGTTTTACTGAGACATGCTTATTTATACTGCATACTGTCTTAGTGCACAGAGAACTATGCACATTAGGCTTGGGGAATGTGTGTATTTATGGGTAAATTAGTCTTCAGAGGATACAAAGCATTTGTTTTATGAGGTAAACATTGCTAACTACAACCATTTAAAGGAATGAATTTATAAAAGATTTTCAGCAATAATGTAAACAATGCCTAATTCTTTCCAACCCAAGGGTGTGATTTAGGGGGTCAGGGAAACAAAAAAAGAATGTGTTAGTTCTCAATGAGATTTATGTAGAAAAGCTTTAAAAATGCATTTGGAAAACATTAATGAAATAATAGGATACAACTTGAAACAGGGTTCCAAATATGGGCTATTACTAATGTTAAAAGACTATTACACTCATTCTAACATGCAGGTTGCCACCTGTTATGTACAATACCCCTGACAGATAATTCAGTATGTCAGGTAGATGACCAGCTATGTAAGCACATAAAAAATAGGGTCTGTGTGGTTTAGCCATAAGCAGTTCCTTACTCTTTCTCATGTTCTGGCAGCAATACTTGAATAGGACTGACAGCTGTGAAATGTCTACAAACACTTTGAACTGAAAGACAGCACAGCTCTTCTTCAGGAATATACAAGCAGCTATTGCTTTTGGCATTCACATCCCCAGACATAGCTTTCCATACCCTCTCCTAGAGCTGCAGATTCAGCCATGACTCAGGCTCGAATGTGCCACAATTTTTTGCTGATGTCTTTTTGAAACACCAGGATGTTTGTTTATTTTCATCTCCTTTCATCTCCTTTATGCTACCTGAAATTTAACAGCTAAGAAACAAAACAAAAGAAAAGCAAACAAAAAACATAATGGCCTGATTTTGTTTCAACATAGTAACTCTTTGCTTTCTAAATATACTTCTGTGGGTAGAAGCAAGCAATGCATTGCACATTCATGTAAACCATCCCAAGGGACACTCTCTCATGGTGATGTTTTTATCTAATATCCTTTTAGGTCAAAAGTGTACTGTAAAATATTAAATTCGGTATATTTTTCTAAACAACAAAACTGGAAATGTGCAAAGATATGCATAAGCTTCCACATATGTAATTACTGAAGACAGATTCTCTTTTAAAATGTTTAACAATCACTAGGTAATGAAAAGTACCCCAGCACATGGAGGCATATATTATTTTTTCAGAACCATGATGTATCATTCATTCTGTATGCTTAATATCAGCATCCAACTACTGCTATGCCTTCAATCCCTTCTTTTATAAATGACTTTCTTTTTAGAAACCCACCATTCTAGGACCTGAGTTTCAGCTTCAAACATTTTTTGGTGGAACACGTCCCACAGTCCATCATCTCCTTCCCTTCTCATCTCCTAAATACTCTCTAGCCTCTGCTGCAAATTGATTCCTCTCATGTCTGTCTGATCCATGGACCATGCCAAATTCTTCTGAGGCTTTAAAGTTGGATTTAAGGGCGCAGAATTAAACTGAAGTGCCAGCTGAGAAAAAATGAATAAGCAAATTGAAAATTTTAAATCTCTGATGAGCTAGTTTCAAATGCTTTAGTCTTTTCAAGCATTATATTTGCATCAAAATCTCTATCGTATAAACAGAATTAAACATACTTTTACTTTCCTTTTTTTTTTTTTTATAAATAAAAGACCTGACAAACAGTAAAAGATCCAAGCATTTGCTTTCCTATGGTCAATCTTGGTCTCTGTAAATCTCAGATGAGGCTGAGAAATTACTTTCTTGCTTCTATTTTTTGAAGAAAAAAATCTTTTTAACTTGAAAGTAATAGAATGTATGGAAACAGAAATGGGCTAATGAAAAATGTGTGAGCATATACACTCAAAACATGTCACCTGGAATTAAAGACAGTGAGGTACAGTATGATTGAAGCAGAAGACAACTGCATTTTTAAACTTTCTGGCAAATTTCACCCTTGTTGACTTGGTAAGTATAAGTAAGAAAATATTATTTACAGTTTCATTTAATTTAGATAGACAGTTATCTCTGAAAAGAGTGAAACCTTCAAAGAGGAGCACTTAAGATAGCTGTCTATCAAGACAACTCAAGGGATAATTTTTCCCATTCATCAAACCAAACTTGCTGGCAGAATTCTTCATCTGACTTCAAAGATGTCATTATTCAGCAAGGTATTTGACTTTTTTTTTTTTTTTTTCTTAGTTTACCCATTGGAAATAATAACTAGGCTAGTAATGAAGAAAAGTGATGTCAAATGTCATTAGAAAACAGATGAGGGAATGTTTACTTTTTAAACCAGATATAAAGCAAGATAATTCATTATTTGGATAAAAATTTGAGATCTTTTATTACATTGAGCCAGGAATATTTTCCTGCTTGAAAGGGAGAATATATGAGTTCAAAAAAATAACTGAATGACAAAAAAGTTATTTCCAGTTCAAAAGTTTGAAACTGACTGGGCAATATTGATTTATATAAGAGTTTTATCATCCCTTTCTTATAATGTATCCACATATGTGACTGTTCATTACTTGAACTAATGTTATTGCTGAATCAAACTACTATGAACCACCATGGCTATACTTTGATATTACATTCTGAATTACAGCTTCAGTCTCAGCTGTAGCTAGTAAACTTGCCTGGTATTAAGTTTTCAGAAAATTAACATGTAATGTAAGAAATGCAACCTTGAAAGTATGAGGAAAAATTTTGACTGATAATATGCAAATGGTCAAGAGTTCAAAACCTTAACAGAGAGATGCCCAAAGCTGTCATACAGGTCCATATGCCACAAGCTCTGGCAAAATGATTTAGAAAAATGTTTACTGATTACAAGTCAAATCCAAGTTACTCCCGTATTATTTTGCAGTCCTGAAACTTTCTAATTCTATCTGTGCTTCATACATGTATATCTCAGAGTTCTATATAGGCTGCCCTATCTGCCCTATGGACAAGACTTCCTTGTGCAATACTGCCACATCTTCTTTGTGACTTACTGTTCTGGAATTATTCTTTGATAATACTATTCCTGAAATTTCACTATACTGGAGAATTAGAGAAGCTGTTCGGGAATATAAATTGTTGGGGTTGTTTGCTTGTTTTACACCTTAAGGAGTGTATGAAAATACATAAAATTAAGGATTTTCCTTTCCTTCACTCCAGTCCCAACAATTTCCCAATCAGAAAGTCTGTCTTTCCCAAACAACACTAAGAGGTAACTCATTTGGTGAAGGCAACAGAATATCTCCGTAGAATAAAATTTGTACTTCTGTCCTTCTAACCCCATCTCCCAGGAGTTCATTTTGTTGAGGTTAGGACAGGGGCAGAGTGGCAGCACAATATGAGGAAACCTCACACTGCCTTTTGAATAAAATGAAAAGAATAAAATGAAGGCTCCATCTGCAGGGCTCTTGTTCCAGCACTTTTGCAAAAGCAAAATGTTTTTATCAAAGAAAGATTGAGTTTCCCAGTTGACTTGCAGCCCTACAAACCTTCACATACATGGCATGCTTTATTCATGAGCTGTGGACTCAAGTCACAGAGTTGCTCTCTACTGAGATAGAAAGACTCAAGGCAGCATTTAAATGGTGACTTAAGCAGTAGACCTTTTGAAATGCATTATTATAAGCGAGCAAAGTTTTAGTAGCCTGCATCATGCACTCAGAGTAACTGCTGAAAAAATATTTCTCCAAAGTTTAACTTAATTCAATGAAGAATCCATTATAAAGAGTCATAAAATAATAATTTCTACTGTTCTTCTAAGCACCCTCTGTTTTTTACACAATCACATTCAGAATATGAACATTAATTTAAAAATCATTCCAGTCTGCCATGTGGACTATTTAAAGGAGCTACAATAAAGTGCTCTTAATTTTAAATTTCACAGAGACCAATATTATTGCAAATATTTCAATTCAGTGCTCAAGGATGTTACAGGAGGCTACCTCCACATCTGTGCCATCTCTATTGTTGGGGTCGCATGGATATTTTTAAACTAAGAGCAAAACTAGGAAAAGCAAGCTGAAATCATTAATGAAATGACTACAATGATTATCATACCCAGTAAAAGTGAACCTAAAGTTAAGGTAATACTCAAATTTTAAAGGAAAGCAAAAACAAACAAGCAAACAAACAAACAAAAAGCTGAAAAAAGTACCATTGTTTATATGAAAGAACATTTTTTATCCAGGATCACTTTCTCTGTGCAACTCTTCTTAGGTATCTCATCAACTGGGTATAACAGGAAACTCTAAATCCAAGATACAAATCTCAATAAGAAAATAACACATAGGATTCCTTAAAAATAGCAGAGACTTCCAATTTAGCAGCAAGTTAATGGTTTAAGTATTAGTCATCAGTGTAGCTGCATCAAGCCTGTTCACTTCTTTCACAGTTCATAAACCTAACAGGAAAAGATGGAGGTTTACATATCAGCATTATCAAAATACATTTGGAAAAAATACATTGTTTAGGAGTAAGAAAATAAATAGATGACACATCCATATGTACATTAGTTCCATTCCCTCATGGAAACATGCCATGTACATACTGTTGTAACATGTATTTCTGATATCTATAAGTGTATTAACATGGAATAAAAGGCTGGCAGAACTTTAAAAGATTTTTTTTTTAAATCATATAGAGAAAAAAAATCATACAGAGCCTTATATTCTGTTATTATAGGTTTTTTTTGACACTTGTTCCTCCATCAGAAGAGCTTAAAACACATAAGTTCAATTGAAAATGATACTTACTACTACAGACATGCTAAGTATTTTTCAAAATCATGTTTAGCAAGCTCATACACACAAGACAAAAATAAATTAAAATATTCTTAGCCTGGTGTTCAGCCAGCATGATTTTATACAGGTCCAGAAAAGTCGGTGCATTTGGTTTAGCTTATTTAAAATACACAGAAAATATCTACCACCATTTTTACAGCTGTAGTAATGACAGAGCTTAAATAGCTAGGATGATTTTGACTTCAGGTGCTAGAAAGCAAAGATGCATTGCTATATAGCTTGGAACATGAGATACAGTTACCACAAATAGAAAGGTATAGTGTTTGGATCACCCCCAGTTGCATGTTCATACTAATATATTTCCCAGAAGTTTACTCCAACTGTAAACACTGAGAGAGGAGTATTTGCCCAGAAATGTGGAAGAATGTGGGAATACCTTTTTCAGAACAATAAATTTCCTTGTAACATCATATGACCTATTTTCTAAATAATACATATTTTACTGCATTATGTTTACAGCAAAACAAACAAACAAATAAATAAATAAATCAGAGCACTCTCAAAATTAATCTGAATTCTAAATTGGAGTCAAGAATTGGAGTCACTAATACTGGAGATGTGTTCCTATTTTAGTTATGTGTTTAACCAGAGCTTTTAATCAAAACGTTACAAAACTATGTGGAAGTTTAAGTACAATTATAAATCTCAAACGTGAAATTCCAGCCTCGCTTTAAATGATGGGTTCCTCACCCATCTCATTCTCTTTTACACTATCCTTTTTCACCTTCATATGTTTGCTACTAATTAATACTGTCATATCGCTACCCTCTTCCACAACATTCAGTCAATGTCAGCAACTAACCTTATGCTCTGTTGCTGCTTATAGATTAATCTACTGAGCCATCTGTCTGTTTTTTTTTTTTTTTTTTCTAGTCTAAGTATTTCCACATTGTGTGATATTGTAATAAGCCAAAGCTATTTAATCTAAAATATTATTTTAATCTGTGAAAGATGGAATGATTTGTGTGGAAACTGTAGATGGCTTCATGCAAATATCAGTGGTGCCACAATGATAGAAGAGACTAATCCTCTTTTTATTATCCTTATTTATACTTTTATTCTCATTTTCATTATTATATTACTTTCTATTTTTCAGTCATGCAATCTCTTTCTGCCTCTCTTTCTGCATAGCCTGACATATTATATGAGAATTCTATTTATACTATATTAAGAAATAATCAAGTTGTCTTAAGAATAAAATAAAAATAAAAATAAATAATAGTAAAAAAATCTAATATAGGAATGGGCAGCTAACAAAATAAACAAGTATTATCAGACTCTGCTGGAGAAAATTGTGTAGCCCAGTTACTTAGAGTGCTCTGTAACAAAAGTTATGCAGGTAGCTAATCATAAAAGAGGCAGAATTCCAGATTGATGCTGTATATAAGAAGAAGATGGATACATGGTAACAATGCGACTGAATAGTACTAAGTCTTTCTCAGGAATATACGTATCTAGATAATTCCTAATGCACATCATTAATAGGTCTACTACTACTACTACTACTACTAATACCTCAGGTTCATGTAGTGATATGAAATATTGGTATTGCCTTTGAAACCAGGAAACTTGATCCCCATTTACTTACTCCTCATTTTTAATTGCAATTCACTTTCCTTCCAGTTGGGCTGTATGATGTTTGGTGGGACTATGTTTAAGTAAAACTATAAAAAGTGATTTGAACTAAAAATAAGTATTCAAAAATAAATCTAAAATGGTTTGCAACAGCTTAAAATATATCCATTGGTGACTTGTTTTTGTATAAAACTGTATTGACATAGTCATACCAAACTTTTTACAGACTTCTTGGAAAATCTTGGAAAATCTACTTTTAGAAGTAGATTGTGTTTATATTAGATTATATTTATTTTAGAAAAATACAAATAAAACATTTCTTTTAGAAGTACAGCTAGAGATAAATGTCTAGATACACATTTTTTTTTTTTTCTAGATGCAAAATGAGCAAAGCAAAATGTTAGATATACAAAAGGACTGCAATATCCAACATGAAGGATTTTAAGAACAGGTTAGATAAATCTCTGTCAGGGTGACATGGAAAGACCTCAGGCTGTCGTGGGGCAGAGCAAGCAGATGTGGACTAGACAGAGCAGACCGAGATGGCATCAGGACCTATAATTCTATTAAGTTATCAAAATGATTCTAGTATTAAATAATATTTTGTGTTGGCCTTTTTTCTGTTCATACTCTTCTATGAATCGGAAAGAACACTTTGGAAGTAAAATGAATGTCTCAGTGGCATCAACAAGAGGAATATTAATCCAAAGACTCAATATTGCATAATATGTTTTGAGCACATGTAATAAATAAAAATAAAAACTGAAAATCTTACAGTAACAGTTGATTTCAATATTCTCTTTGCATTGCTATAATTACAATAGTAATAAGGCATAAAACAAATCTAATTTTTTTTTACTTATGTTAGTTTTGAACTGTTACAATCATACTCTTGCAACCAGAGTGGTGTAAAGATACAAGAGGCAAGATCTTCCAGGAGAAATTTCTTATTAGACTCCTCCATACAATTGGGTCAAAAAAGCTTCCAAGGTCTTTACCTCAGGTCTGACAGGAATGCGAAAAATACAAACTTCATAGAGAATAGGCCACTATTGTTCTTTATTAATTTGGTTAAGTTATATTATGAAAGGAATGAGTAGATAGCAACACTAGAAAAGAGGGACATATTAACAGGGAGATAAGTTAACTTGTCATTAACTCATCTAGAATAGAGAGAAAAACTCATCTAGAATAGAGAGAAAAGAGCTTTCAGAGTTCACATAACAGAGATGGATCAGAAAAAGAATTGTAATGGAATATAAGAACTGATGTAATTCTATTGAAATAAAAATGTTTAGTATCCAGAATTATAAGCTTTATTTCCCAGGTTCATCTTCTGGGAGTATTTTGCCAATGTTCCTCTAAGAATCAGGACTGGAGAGGTCAGAGATGGAAGAGTTGTTCTGTGAAAAATGCCCCCCCTGTGGTGATTAGACATTCCTGTCCTTTATTGTTTGTCTGCATGGTGTACTCTAGTGCAAGGAATTAATTTCACTTGTATCACTGAAAAGGAGTCAAGCTCATGAAACCAATAATATTTTACTGCAAATACTTTGATAACAGAAATTGCTATTTTAAAATTCCTTCTTCTGCCATCTCACTGTTGTACTGATAGGATAATAAGATTGTGGAGGTAAACACAGATCTTCTATAATGTGATAAATAAAATACAAGCTGCATATTTTAGTGTCTTATTTATTTAGAACTGAACCATTAAACAAAAAGTTCAGGAGCACACCTTTATACTACTAGAGTATCTCTTCTCTGTGTTCTCATTTCAAACAAACAATGATAAAAATTTGTATGACAAAATAAAAGTGACTTTTCTGAAGATGATCAATTCCTGAGCTTCAAACCAAGTTTGAAACGTACTTTCAGTAATTTCTAACCATTTTCACCAAACCTCCTTGAACAGAATTTTCCATTCAGCAAAATCTATTCAAGAGGTTCAATGGTTTTCTTTTTCATGATTTCAAATGCAGTGTGATAGTGGGAGCATTACTTTCATGATCACTGAAATTAGCATCAAGGTAAATTCTGAACCTCTTTTTCCCCTTGCCTGTATTCTTCCTTCCAGTCTTTGTTGCAAATTTAATGGATGCAAACAAAATTCACCACTGTAGGGTAAAAAAAAAAAACAAACGTTGGCAGCAAGCCTTTTGAAAGGAGCTGTGCTAAGAATTTTGGCCTTTTTGGTTCACTTCCAGGTGGATTTGTGTTTGTCTCTTGTTAACATTTAAGACAAGCAGTCTGACTTTCCTTAAATAGTTTCAGTGACAGAAATCTGGATGATAAAATGTTTCAAATAAAATGGCTTGACCCTCACACATAATACGTTTCATCTTGAAAGTGTAATTATGGGACCTTAATGAGAACAAAGCTTAATTTAATTGCCTTTTTGTTATTCTTTCTGTCCTTTAGCAGGGTTTTAGTTTGATTTTAATGACATTCAGTAGGAGATTCATTACCAAGGCTTTCTGTTTGTCACTCTTCCTTTTTAAAAACATTTCATTCAGAACTTATATTTCTGTATATCACATCTTGTTTGAAAGTATATGGAGCATAAGCTATTGCCTAAGTTTTCCCTTTTCTATTATCTCAACTTTTAATTTGCTGTCTCTGGAACAAGTAGTTGTCAAACCCTTTTCTCTATTAACCTCTCTGATGACCCAGCAGGTGGTTCATCTGAATCTATCCAGCTTGTATCCTGTTTCTTAAGTTAAAGCAAACAGGCAGTGTGGTGCTTTGCAATTCCATAAGGATGAGTGGTAGGTGAAGTTGCTTCTAAATCCACATCTTAATCTACTACATTTACAGGACCATCAAATGCTTCTGAACTTTTAAACTTTTAAAGGCATAATTCTATTGTCTTTTTTTTTTTTTTTTTTTTTTTTTTAAACATTTGGCTTTAACTTTCACTGATGTAAATTACTAGATGTTATAATTAAAATGTATTGCATTTTATATCCCCTACTGACAGAAGGTTTGCTGATGCTGTTCAGTATTTGAATTTCCTATGAACACTTCCTTATTAAGAAAACTCAGGATTTTCACTTCCATACACATATGCCTCTGAGATTAATTTATTTTTTTTTAACCTTATGTTAACCAAAATGTATAATTACTCCAGTCTGGAAGTCCAAATCCTTGGCTGTTTTCTAAGGATATTTCAATGCTTTCATTTTCACTGTAGTTGTTTTATAGGTAAAATAAGAATTGTAAAGATTCCCATGCCCTAAGCTTTATCTAAAGAAATGCAAACATAGCATTTCACATTAATCACTAAGAAAATAAGATCTGGAAATGTCAAAAGATTTAACAGACATGGCATACTGTGATCATGGGCAATGATGTCTTGCCATCATTTTCAGATTTTTGTAGATTACTACTTTTTGTGGTTTTGATCTCAGCAATCTGAATCAAAGACTTTTCAAGAAATTTGTTACTCTGATCATTAATCACCTAATTTTCAGCCTTATGGTCAATTTTATCCATGTGGCCTTCCTTCAACATTGTCCATCTGTTTAAAGGACCAATTTTTTGTGTGCCTCACAGTTTACTCACATATTTAAACAGAGCAATTGGATGTATCATTCTTTAAATCATACTCTTTTATGATACTTTTGTAAGGCAGGCTTTCGATTCCTCTGATCATTGTTACATTTATTTCCTGCCTTTAGTTCATTTTGCAATTTTTATAAATTAACCTTCTGGTGCCATCAATATATTTTTTTCCCTTCTCCTCCTGTTTTTTGCAAAACTAATAGTCACAGTAAAAATGTTAGACCCAGTATCTATGTACTGGACTGAAACATTAACAAATGATTTTAAGAAATTCAGGATAAATTCACCTTGCATTTTTATCAACATTATTACCACCTACAGTTAAATTTGTATAAATAAGCTGTGGAAAAGGTTCAATGGGTTAATAATATTATAGACTATTTCAATTATACAGGCAATTTAAACTGAAAATTATTCATGATAAACTAAAAATCTTAAAATAACTGAAGCCATGTTTGGATTTATTTTAGATGGAAAAAATAAGTAGATAAACTATGATGAGTAAAATTGCCGACTGCATAAAACATGCCCTTAAAATGTCATTCCTTGTCATTTGGATTTATGTAACACTAAATTGGCATTAGCTAGAAAAATAGTAAGACTGTCTAGACTGAAGTATTTGAATTTCATCTATTTAAGTCCTATTTGTGGTTTTAATTGCCATTTTCAATGCCATTTTTAAATGGCAGGAGAAATGACAGAAGCAAAGGAAGATAACCTTTATTTTTATTTTATTTATTTTTTTTTTTGAGATACCGCAGTACTTAAATGTTGAAGATGTTGAAAATACTGTGAGGCATCCAGATTTCCTTAAAAAAAAAAGTCTTGGAATACAGGTAAGTACCAGAGAACTGAGCATTGATTGAATTATCAGGCAGGAGAACCTACATACTTTCTCATAACCAGCACACATCAGTATACCTAAAATTTAGCACTTGTATAGGTGCTTTTCTAAAACAACAACAGCAACAATATATATATATATATATATTTTTTTTTTTTTTTTCTTTTTTTGCTATGCAGCTACATTCACTTTGATTGGAGCATTGAGAATTACGTGCACATTTTTCTTGTAGGTCTCTTCTTATAAGGACACATATGGTAAAGACCAATAACTAGAAAAAAATATTTCTGATAAAAAATAGAAAATATTCTGTGTAGACAAGGATTATTTCATTTTACAATTATGCTTATGTTATATTTACCATAGGAGTCCCAGAGTTCACAAAGAAGTGAAGTAAAATGAATAATAGAATCAAATTCTGAAGCATAAGAATGAAATTTCTTTGAGGACTGCTGATCTTGGTGATGAGCAAACAAAAATCAAGTTGTAATAAAGTGTCAGACAAAGACACTAGTCAGAATCTCCTTGCTAATTAGGAAATAAGGTGTCTTAATTAGTCGTCCTGCATAACAGTGATAGGTGCACCCAGATTTAAGGCTTTATTCTTCCACCAGATGATTACCTTGCTAATGCATGAGTGGCTAAATTTACTGGGCTTGTGAGAAACTATAATGGAAACTTGACTGATTGTATGTTGTTATCAATGCTAAGCAAATACAATACACTTCCTACAACTGATATAAAAATACCTGGTTTATGACTAAAGGGTATTTGCCGCTCCTATACTTGATCATCAGTTGAATTTTGGCTTATTTTTTCATCATATTTAAATTAGCTAGCTGTATTTTCAAAGTCATCAGTATTCAGATACATGCCAAGCCAACATTGTATTGGGATTATGTGGTGTAAATGCCTGAAGTAACTAGGCACATTTTTAAGGAAAAGGTACAGCATTGAAGAGGCTTTCAGGGTAGGGCATAACTGCTTTATCTGAGCGTTCCCTAGGCTCCCAGCCTTAGACGCTATCGCGCTGGCGAAACTTGGTGTGCTAGCTCTAAGGAACAGCATGGAGCATAGAGTGGAGTGGAGACACCACGGCTAGGCTCTGTAATCAGATGGGACCTCGATTGTTCTTGTGCACAAAGCTGCACTTTTTGCTACCCTAAGCCAAAGACCTGTCATGTTTTGACAAATGCTGTACCCTAGTGTACTTTTTGCTCATTATAATATCATTATAATACCAAAACACACCTCCATTCCAAAAGCTACCCGCCTCCAAGGTGTGACCACCCCTCACTGAGCATGCGCTCTGAATTTCTCGGAGCCTATTACTTTAAACGGAGACGGGAAAACTTTACACCAATCATAACTAAGATATGCTTGACTAAAGCCACTCAAGCTCCACCTAAAAGACAGAAAATAATATAAATTGGCCCAAGAGAAAGGGGATGTTAGGGAAGATACCACTGTCAGGGGAGATACCATCCCGAGGACAACATCCTTAGGACCTCCTGACTCCTGGGATCAGTCGACGGGCTGAGCCTCTCTTCCCCCCCCATTGGGACGCCTTTGGGTGAGATCTGAATACTTGCTTATAAATCTCTATAGAGTCTTTGATCCTTTTAACGCGTTTATTTCTAGGCTGCACACCTGTGACACCTGTAAACACCTGTAACACCTGCAACACCTATAACCTCTGTAACATCTGTAACATCTATAAACATCTATAACACCTGTAACATCTGTAACACCTACAACACCTATAACACCTGTGTATTTTATGCATACTAGCTTGCTTTTGCAGACAGTCGCTATCGCCGGCAATCCAAAAGAACCTGATTATCTGTTGCTGTAATAAACCATACTTGATTGCATTGTGATAACTCTCATTGAGTGCAACGAGGGTGAGGGTGGTTATCCGTGATAGTTCAGTGTTCTGAATCTAACCAGACCCCCAGGCGGTTAATGCATTTTTGGTGAATGTCCGAACGGACCCCCAGATGGTTAATGCGTTTTTGGTGAATGTCTGAACAGACCCCCAGGCCGTTAATGCGTTTTTGGTGAATGTCTGACTGGACCCCCAGACGGTTAATGTGTTTTTGGTGAATGTCCGACTGGTTCAGTATCCTGAATCTGACCGGGCTCGTAACGGTTAATCAGCTACACCCCTTAACGCGACAGTTTACGTGGCAAGGGTTTGGTAGCAGGGAGGCTGCTGGATGGCCTCTGTGCAAAGCCCAGCAGCTGCCGCCATTTCAGGCCAGAGCCAGCTCCAGCCAGCTCCAAAAGGGACTTGTTGCTGGCCAGAGCTGAGCCAGGGAGCAATGCTGGGTGGGCCTCAGGGAGAGCACGCTGAAGAAAAGGGGTGTGTGGGGAGCTGATATGGTACAGTGCATCAGGAGGGCAGGAGGTGCTCCAGGCACAGAGCAGCAGTTCCCCTGCAGTCTGTGGAGAGGCCCCTGGTGGAGCAGGCTGTCCCCTTGCAGCCCATGGGTCCCACATGGAGCAGATTTCCATGCTGCAGCCTGTGGAGAAGCCCCCGGACGAGCAGGTGGATGTGGCCTGGTGGAGGCTGTGGCCCATGGAGAGCCCCCGAAAGAGCAGGCCCTAGGCCGGAGCTGCAGCCCATGGAGAGGAGCCCATGCAGGAACAGGGGTCTGGGGGGAGCTGCCACCCATGGGGGACCTGTGCTGGAGCAGTTTGCTCCTGGGGAATGGACCCCGTGGTACGGAGCCATGTGGGAGCAGTTCTTGAAGAGCTGCTGCCTTTGATCAGCCCCTGCAGGATCAGTTTGGGAAGGATGGCATCCCATGGGAGGGACTCCATGCAGAGCAGGGACAGAGAGTGACCATGAAGGCGCAGCGGAGATGAAGTATTAGGGACTGACTGAAGACCCCATTCCTCCTGTGCCTCTGAGGGGGAGGAGGTAGAAGAGGGTAGCTGGGGACAGAAGGTGGTTTTTGCTTTTATTTCTTGTCTGCTAGTGATAGACAATAAATTATACTAATCTCCCATTGTGTCTGTTTTGCTTGGGACAATAACTGGGAAGTGATCTCCTCATCGTTATCTCAACCCTTGAGCCCTTTCCATTTTATTTTCTCCCCCTTTTCCTTTGAGGAGGGGGAGTGAGAGCAGTTGTGCTGGAGTTCAGCTGCCCAGCTGGGTAAAACCACCACAAACAAGAGAAAGAAAAAGATCACATAAATAATGGCCTCTTCCTCTTATTAAGAAAAAGGTACCATCTTTTCAGGTGCAGAGAATAAAATGGTCTTCAGAAATTATTAGATGAGTAAATTTTATAGATGAGGCAAAGTGCTTAGTGGCTTCCACTGAGAATAAAGCTGGGTTTTGTGGTTATTAGTTTTAGGGCTGTTCAGCTTAAAATGCCTGCCAGAAGCCTGAAGGACATTTTTCCTCTCCTCTCATGGCCTCGCCTCGCCTCGCCTCTCCTTGCCTCACCTCCCCTCCCTTCCCCTCCCCTCCCCTCTCCTCTTTTCTCTTCTCCTCTTTTCTCTTCTCCTTTTTTTTTTTTTTTTTTTTTTTTTTTTTCCTGAAGATGCATTATCTATTCTACGATGGAAACTGAATTCTTAAGTACTTATGTTTTCCTATCTTTAACTAAAATTTACTAATTAAAATATATTCTGTTCTAACAAGAAAACAAATCCATGCTTTGGTCTTCTAACTCAGTGTGTTAGCAGGAATATCACTTTACCTCCTGCTACCTCATTTTACTATAAGTAGAGAAAGACAATGATTACGTGAAATAGGTGTTTAGAGGCCTAATTAAATACTGTTTGTATCATTCCAAGATCCTCAGAGAAAAGCAGTTAGACAGTGCTTATGAAAAGTATTACTATACTAATTAATTCATTATTGAAAAATGGCATGATTATCTGACGTATTCCAAATTTAATTGCACCCATTACTATTTTTAAGGCTTCCTTTCAACTTGCATGGATTTTCACACCTGAGACAGAAAAATGTCCTCCTAATTGAATCATCAGTTCTATAAATAATCCAGCAGTATCACCGTGTGCACAATACATCTGTAGGTTTCACTTCTCCTGTATGTACTTTCATACAGTAAAGTGACAGCTTAGGAAAGAAGGTTAATAATAGGACACCATGATAGTAGGAGAGAGGCTTTTCTTTCTTCTTTTATTAGTGTAACTCTTTGCTAAACCTTCAAGTTTCAGAAGGAGCTTGTTAAATGAATCCTGCATTTCACTAACAAAAGTGAACCAAAAAATGCAAACTAATTTCACATCTCAGTGTTTTCTGCTGGAGCATAGAAGCCTGTTCCTTTCTTTCCTACAACTGACTTTCTACTTTTATTGCATCATATTTTCACTCAAGTTCTCTCAATATTAAGACCTTGGGCAGATGTTTTATGATATTAAACAAATAGTTTCTTTAGGGAAAAGTGTATCTCCCTTTCCTATAGCTAGAGTAGTATTGCCTGTAATCTCCTCAGTACTGTAAGATTTTTTTGCCAAGTTCTTATGAGAAGCATCATAACTACTATAAGACTTGTACAGCATTTGGCATGACTGCATCTCAGTTGTGGTAGATATCTTTGGGCAACAGCACAATGTGAACATTCAGTGGAGTAGTGTAGGTAAAGAAGTTAGTTCCACTTCTCCTTAACTCCAGCCAGAATTATGGGTGCAGGTCAACAAAGCATTCTTAAAATGATGAAAAAGACTTTTTTTCCACCATCATAGGTAATTATGTAAAGAAAGGCAATGCTTTTCCTATACCGACGTTTAAGAAAATAAAACAGTAATAGAACATTGTTGGGGAGCTGTAGGAAGAATATGCAGAACTTAAGAGGAAAAAGCTGCTTGTCAGTACTTAAGAAGAAAGAATAGCAGACAAATGCTTTGCCATCTCTATTTCCTGGTATCAGATAACAAGATAGTGACATTTCACTGTTTCTGAAAGTCAGGTCTGTGAGTTAAATATGACAAGCAATATTTGGCAGCTGTACAACCTCTCCCAGTGGTGAATATATAACCTGTTTTTTAACTGTATCAACAAAACTCACACTGTTTATATAACATTTGACATTCAGTGAGGATATTTTATGTGGCTTTAGTCTAAAGCATTGTTAAAGATGACAGCAGTACTCTTGCAAACTGCTAGAATTTTACGTTTGCCACTTAACATAAAATGTAACATCTATTCTCTAAACCACGTTCCTGTATAGTATTATAATCATTAAAAGTATACATACTGAAGTATTGCAGAAATATGAAGTTAAAAACAAATTGAATTAATGGGAACAGATGGAGTAACTGCCTTCAAATATGCTGACAGTTAAAGTACTTTTAGAAACATTAACACTGCTACATTTTCTTTTATAAATATCACCTATGGGAATAAAAGATGGCAGGCTGATCAGCAGCAGGGGTGGGAACTAACGCATTCTCCTTCTACTAAATTTCTGCTCCTACTCCTAACCAGCATAACAGCTATCAGGGTGCTACCCATAGTCCATCTTTAAACAAAGTTTGCACACTCCTAAATATCATTGCTACTATGTACCACAGAGTTGTTGTTTGGTCAAGAAAACATGATGTGTGAGACTTTCTAGAAGAGAAATTCACCTTCTTGCTATAAGAAACAGTAATAAAAATAACAGGTGTTTGATATATATCTGCTCCTCCTGGGAAAAGTACCTTGATTTGACTTAATTTTGTTGACATTTTCCTCATCAAATTATAATCAAAAATAAATGATAGGAAAGTAAGACTTCACATTAAAGTTTTGTAATAGCAAAAAAACAGGATAAGGATAGAGCCATCATTTGAGAAGTGTTGCTTAAAACAACACTTTTGTGAGAGTTTTCTTAATGTATACGGTTAGGACTGAAATTCTAAATTCTGCAGTTTTACTAATTCCAGTTTTATTTGGGGGTCTGGAGAAGAAGCCAATACAAGCCTGTATTCATTAGTTTCAGCCAGATACAGTTTGAGCAGGGGCAGCCTTTTCTTTACAGCAAAGAACAGAAGAAGAAATGCAGGCTCATGTCTTTGATTTTTGGGTACCATTGAGACAATTAGTACCATTATTGACTGCTACTCTCATTGTGGGAATTTGGTCAGGCCCAATGTAAAATTTTTGAGAAGCTGAAAATCCAAAATAGAAAAGTCTGCTGGAAAAAAACATGATTAATTCAAGATGTTCATATTTTCATCAAATTACAGATCAGGCTAATGAGAAATTGTTGCCCTTGAAGGGCATGAACTTTTCTGCTACGACACATTCGTTCTTTACTAACTTGGTGTCTTTATTTCCTAAGTTGTTGCTTACACACCTGTCTAAAAAATGTGGTAAAAATACAACCCAAAGAACCAAGCAGCAACACAACAATTTTACCTGCTCCAGGCACATAAATACTTTACTCAGACCTACTTTTGCAGGTGATCAGCCTATTTTAATACCTGGTGCTGTTTATTTTGACTTTATTGCAACAATTTTTGTATTAAAAAAAATCCAACTTGATTAAACTTTATGTATAAGAAAAGCAATTATGTTGTGTAAGACTGCATACATTGAAAGAATTTTCTGGGTTTTGTCCTGCTTTCTCTCATGTTAATGAGCACCTGAGCTGCGTTTGGGCATGGACCATGAGTTTGTTTCAGCACATATACTCATTTGCTCCATTCTTCAGTCAATATGGCTGAGAGAAGTTCTTTTATGTCATGTTCACTATTTTTAAATAAAGTTCACACACACACCCTTTCCTTAAAATACTGATACATGCATTCATCTTACAGCACTTGAAATTTTGCACAAGGTAATCTCTTTGTAAATTAAAGACTGGCCTATTCGCTTCATTGTACAATCTTTTGACTCAGTCACATGCTTTCCTACCTACAACTGTATAATTCCATTCCTTAAGTAAAATTGCTATATTATAGTTGATTAACCTGAAATATAGTAGGAAAATCAATTCACATAAGTACAGAATTTTTCTACAGCATTTAACATGACTTTTCACAGATGTGGGTAATGCAAAAGAATACATAATTTTGCTTTTGGATTCTACTTTCAATACAGAATGAGTTTGTCTTATCTACAGACCTATCTATGTTTTGATAAATACAATTAATGCAAAAAGAGTAAAACATAGCAAGCTGGCATATTTGGAAAAAAGTATAGAAAGCTAAGCTGTTAATAACTGCAGTCTGGCTGGTGGATATTTCATGCTTCATTAGTGAGAACTATCTTAATTTGAACTAATGATTCTATGCTGTTGAACTCAGTAGTACAAAACCATTAAATTAAAATGATGTAGTTTAAGATTGTAAAAATTATAAAATTTCACAAAATATTATTACTGAAAGCTTCATTTCAGCAGAACCCCAAAAATCCCCTTACAGTCATAAAATTAATATTCAAGTACTTGCCCTTCAAGCAAGAATTAATCTCTCCCCAGAGGCATTTATGTTGTAAGACATGAAGTTAGATAGAATAACCTGAATGAGTTTTTTCATTAAAAAAAATAATAAAGGAATCTTTAAAATACCTGGTTATAATGTACTGTGTATTGTGTGTACACTTTGTTCTTTATTGTATAAACCTATGGAATTACATTCCTGTACCTAAGAGTGGATCTGGTCCACAGAGCAAGCAAAGGGAAAACCTAAGCTGCAAATGAATTCCAGTGTTGCCAAGAACATTTTGAAGAATAAAGCTCATCATGTTACCTATAAAGCTATTTAGGGAAAAAAAATAATAAAAATAATAATAAAAAAAATTAGAAGTAATTGTAGAACTAACTACAGCTATGAAAAAATAAACTGAAAAAGATAAACAGTTACTGATCTTGAGTCTCTTCAGTGAAAGATAGGAATTGAATCCACAGTAACAGTTAATCACCTCTGAAAACATATGAAATGATGCTACTGGACACTAAGACTTAAACTAGAAAAAATATAGTCAAAGATTAAATGGCTTGAAACCTGAGAAAATGTACCAGTATAGAAAATGGCTATGGTAAAATTTACCTTAAAGATATAGCTAAATAAATTATACCTGCTTCAATCATAAATTCAATTAAATCTGAAGTGACAGAACATGAGCCTGAAAGAGGGGAATTGCACTGAAATTACTGCAAAATAATTCTGTGAAATAAAGAGAGAATCTTAGTGATATGGGTAACATAAACAATGGTCACTTTCAAATTTTCAACAAAATAACACAAACTGATAGGTACATACATTAAGACTATATATTCTGGCTGTTGTTTAATGTGAAATCAACAGATAAATGTAGAAAGGGACTGTTGAAAGAAAGCAACCTGCAACCTCAGGCCATCATTTCCATTCAGAGCTGTTGAAATTGATTTGGACCCAAGGCAGATGGATAGAGACTGCAGAGAATAAGACTTGTGAATCCAGGATAAAAGGAAATGAACTAAAATGGGATAGTTGAATATGTAATGATGGATGCACAACTGAATTGTACTAGTTCAACTAAAGATGATGGGAACTGAAAGATTGAGCTGAAGTCAAGCACTATCTGAAACACTGCCTCAGTGTGAAAGCAGCTATGCAATGAACTCTTAAAGAAAAAGATGCAGTGAAATGATGAGGATCTTTACAGAAGGGTACATTTAAGGCAGTTTAACAGCCACCTCACGAATGTTACTGAACATTACATACAATTTTGCACCGAATGTATAGCCTGGAGAATCAAATAAAGAGAACCAATAAGATTTCTAAAACGAATGAAATGTTCCTTTTAAATGTAAAGAAAAACAAATGAATTGAATATAATCTGAAGTATCATTCTGTCAGCATTCTTTCTCGTTAAAAATAGTGGTTAATTGAAGCTGTAGCAATAGATAAAACCTAACCAAAATTCCAATCCTATGTAACTCTTTAAAGCCAAACTGGGCTTTACTGAAGACTGAACAATGAACACAAGCTAAGTTTAACACAACCCATCTCCAGATACACTGAATCTCAATTGCATTACTGCAAATTTACATGAGAAACTCCTCAGCAGTAGAATTTAGATAAACATTGGAATTTCTTCAAACTTTACAGATACCTTAGGTCTTGGGAGGTGACTTGAGTGTCAAATAGTGCTTATGCATATAATCTGCATGCTATTGAGATATCTCCAAAAACAATGCACAAGACTACATGAATTACAAAAGCTGGGAAGCTTTTCTATTAATAGTTTAATAGTGCTTGCTACAAGTGTAGGGAGGATAAAAAATCTTTGCTTGCATTCATCTTGTGGACTGACGTGTAAGGAAAGAACCACCATCAAGGTCTTTGAAAACTGAGCTAACATGAGACTATATAAAGACTTGAAAGTTGGGCATTTGAGATGAAATTTCAGCTCCATTACAATCATTGGTAGAGTTTGCAGTAGCTTCAGTAGCACTGGATATTTAATGTTTTAAATGCTTCTTAATTTTGTGGTATTGACCAGAAAATAGCAAAGGTAGCTGTTTTCAGGGTTCTGTACTTCATATCAAAAAAAGATATATATATCTTTGTCTTTGCAACACTCCCCAGGTCCTAAAAACCCTGTCTCATAAATATCAGCTTGATTTCCAGAGGACTGTAACTAAGAATGAAAGAAATTTTATATAAATGTTTTTATGATTCATTTATTAGCTCTATAACAACAGAATTTCTTGCTATACATTTCAAAATCTCTCTAGACATACATACATATGAATAGCTTATTTGGTCACTAGGAGTTAATAGGCAAACCCTATACAGTAATCACAACTGCATAACTAAATGTGTGTTTAATGGATTATCTATTTCATTTTTTTTTTTTTTTTCTGGAATAGTATGGCCGATATATTTCTTATGAAATGGAATAATACAGTACAAAACCTTTCATGTACATGATGTTGCTTATATTTCCTGCATAATAAATAGCAAAGATGTTGGCTGTCATCATGAGACAAATACTCAACTTTCCATCACAGTGTAAGATACGATTCTCATTCATTTTTCTGATATCAGAAAATAAAGGAAAGTGCTTCAATATAACAAATTTTCTGTGTTGCTGTACCAGTAGTTTTTACATGCTTATTGTTTGGAGATTTTAAAAAGAGATGCAGTGAAAGCCCTGTTTGATTTGTAGAGATTTCATATATGTGCACACAACATCTACCAAGAAATTGGATGAAATCATGAAAAGAATTTACAAAGGACAGCACAAACAAGCTTTCTCAAAAGCTATTATTTATATACTGCAGAATCTTGTGCTATAAACCACGGCTCAAACTATCACTAGCTATATTGATAATATGCATGAATATATGTCATCTCTGATGTAAAGGAATCCCTCAGCAACAGTTATTTCAGTAGACGAATGGGACAGTATTTACAGCACTCAGGAGTCAAGAAAACCAACAAAAAAACAGACCAAACCAACAACAACAAACCCACAATCCAAAAACAGATCAAGAAAACTTTTGCCACAGCTAAAATGTTTGCAACACTTTAGAGAGATTGTAGCTGGCTTCAGGAGAATTTTGTTAAGCTAACTATAGTCACTTCTGAAAAGGGCACAAACTCTGTATCAACATCCTAACTTAGAAAACTGATTACAGTCAAGACTTTAAAGAATGCAGTGTTCAGTCTCAAGTACCCAGTGATGGCACCCTTGTGCCTTAGGCCTTACACTAATATCTGTAGCCATATTTAGGCTCTTAGCAAGTAAAATCAACTTTCAAAGAGACAAACCAGCAATGTCAATTCTCATCTACATTAGACAGATGTACATATACTCAAGAGATCAAGAAATTAAATTCTCTTCATTTCAGTTTAAGTGACTGACTGAAAAAAAAAACTGACTAGATTTGAGCTGTTCAATGTATTAAGGTAATTCACTTGCCCAGGGTCACAGAGCAAATTTGTGTTAGAATTTAATACAGAAGCCAGGCCTTCCAGTTCTTAGCCCTCCAGTCTTAACCACAATCAATACTAAACTGTTTCCCAGGAAGCCTGAAGTTTAATGAACTTTTCCACTCATGGATATAAAATAATTTATTTTTTCCTTTTGGGTTTCCAGATGAGGCAGAGAACCAGAGATGTAGCATGAATTTAAGAGGTCTGTAATTTACCACATTATCTCATTTCTTTCTAGATATTTTAAACACTTGAGTTCCTGTTATTGAGCAATATATGCACATTAATGCATATACAAGTTTCAAAGGCAGAACACTAATAGGAAATACTCCACTATGTTAATGGCTAAGTACTATGTATATATTCTTCTTGTATATATATTCTTCATCTCTTGTCTATCATCTAATATATTTTCTATAGGCATATATTAGGTAACTAACCTACCACTTTGCATCATTTCTTTCATTAGTATAACCAAGTTCTAACTTACTTTTTGAGTTTTGAGTTTTCCAATTACAAAATTAGAAGTGGAAAAGAAATACAAGCGAACAGCCAGAAAAAAAAAAAAAAAAAAAAAAAAAAAAAAAAAAAAAAAGTGGGAAATGGAAATACCTTTGATTTATTACCACCACAACCGTTGTTTGCTTTTGCCATAAAATATAAATTAAAGATGGAAGCCATACCATAAAGTCCAGTAGTAAGAGTAGGTACCATCTGCTTATAAAACCTCTTCTGTTTCTCCATTCTTCATGACTCAGACAAGAGCTATAGGTAAACTTATGTTCCAACCTGAACAAAGAAAGAAAACAATCCTTAATGAAGTCATATGTGCCTATTTATCCCCCCTTCTTTTTCTTTATGTTTTACCCACTGGTAATTCAGGGCTAAGGAAAAAAAAAAATGACCTCACAAATTCAGCTCTTTCTTTGAACCACTGACAAATCAGCAAGAGACCAGGAGGAGAAGCACTTTTTATTGTTTCTTGGTACATAAAACAAAAGCTAGGCTTTAGATTGAAGGAATATATGTTAGTCAGACCTCTTGACTTCTAGCAATTTATCAAATTTCAGAGTGCAATTCCTCTGTATACTACTTTTCGCAGTTTCTTTAGATATAATAACACTAGGGAAACCTCATTTATTGTTTCTTGTGTGGTACTGGCTGAAAGTTATTCAGAGCAGTGATTGTGCAAAGTTGCCCTCAGGTTTTATTAAGTATTTCCTTTGCACCAGCTGGACAACTTTCTATCTTAAAAAAAAAAAAAAATAGCTCTTTACATACATTTTACTGTATACTTTACTTGAGAGATATATAATAATACTGCTGTGCTTCAAGGTGACTAAATCATTTGCAGAAGTGATAATGAATCCAGTCAAAGTGATAAACTGAACTGCAGTTTCTTGTATCCATCATAATTGTTCTAATCACACAATTACTTGTTAAGGAGGGATACACCTCCAGAATAAGACAAAAAGATGATTTCTTTCCCTCAGCCTTAGGAAGTTTCTGATCTGTTTTCTTGAAATGTTTAGTTTTCATGAAATTTTCATATTTATTTTTTTTTAACAAATAGTCATCCAAAAAAAAAAAAAAAGTAATTCAGTATGAGACTTCTTCATTGTTACATTTCATGTTGGACCAATTTTATTAAATAATGTGTTCCCAATAATTAATACGAAATATTAAAGCAAGTATGTTTATTTCATTCAGTTATTCTGACTAGGCACTTACATATCTGGTCAAAACTGTCTTATTTATCAAGTTCAGTACACAATTTAAGATCTGTTCGTGGAAGAGTGTACTTTTCTTTAGCTATTCAGTGTTCAGTCATTAATTCAAGAAGAGATTTCTGTACATTCATCCATCTGTAGTCGCAAACCAAATTTCATTTTGATTACCACTATATTTAAATACTGCCATGACCAGAGCCTTAACTTCAAAAATGCATAATTTTTCCTATGTACTTTGGAAGCATAGCGATTCATCTGAAGTATTAAGTGATGTGCAAATGCTGTCTGCAAAGCACACGCCAGCAACATTAGCTCAGAAAATGGTGTTCCACATGAGTGTTAAGTAAATAGATGCTAATTTTGATAGTATAAATATAACCAATATAAACCAGTATAAAAAGTTGCATTGTAGTCTGCAGACTTTGTTGCTCCCATCTTGGTATTGTATAACAGCAATTAAGAGAAAGACGATAGAGAGGAAATGGAAAGTCAGTCATGCTCTGTGATTAGTAGCCTGAAATGCATCTGGTTCATCTCTATCGCATTATATAATGAATAGAGATAAACAGGATTTTTCTGACAAAACTGTGCTTTTGTCATAAAACACTCATCTGCCAAACTGAAGCATTTTGCAGAAAGAGATTGTTTTTGATGAATTCTGATGAAATGCAGAAAGGCTGCAAATAGCACTCTGCCTGTTTTTCTGCCTGCTCACCTGTGGGGCTGCCTGAGTCTAAGGATATTCTAGAAAAGTGAAAAACAAAAACAAAAAGCAAGCAAGCAAGCAAACAAAACAACCCTTCAGGCACTTATCTTTGGAGATACTCAAATGTTTGCTATGTGTCAAGACATGGATTAAAAAAAAACTCCTCCTGAATATAGCACTATGCTACCAAAGTGGAACGTAATAAATGAACAAGAACCAGCTATATCACACATGATTACTACAGTGCTCTATGCAACCAGAACTACAAAGAGAAGAGTAGAAAAATAATATTACTCTGAATTTAGAGCTCTTAGATGATATGCTAGAAGGAGCATCTCTGTACGTTGTGAAAAGTCCTCTGAGACCTTTATAGATGATAACGAAATTGAGTTTCCTTTTATGTGACCAGACAGTATCAAGTACACATTTCAGAATCTTTCACACATAAAATATTCCACCTCCTCGCACCAATGGCATTTGTCCAAGTATTCCTGCAGGTTTCTAGGCACACAAAGTTATCTGTATACAGGTGGTCAGGACCTGAATGTTTCAACCAAGGAACATCTGCTCTATACATTACAAGCCAAGACAAAATTGTAATAAAGTAAAAAATGTAGTGGTTTTATTTTTTTTATTTATTTTATTTTTCTGAATTGTTATTATTTGTCACAGGAAACTATAAGTAAAAAGCCTTCATATTATCATTTTAATTATTTATTTGGACTACTTAATGTGTGAGAGCTGACAAGACTGGAGCAAGTAGTGACAGCAGATAATTGCTACACAGATATTTACTTCTAGTAAAATACATGTCTCTAGGCAGTACTCAGAGTATAACAGTCTTCTGATCTATCATATATTTGCTGGAAAATACACTTTAAACCTGTCGTGCCTCCTGACCGTAAGTAGGAGGCTGCCTACGGAGGACACCATGGGAGTGTTGTGCATCCAGCTAGCAATGGATGAATGCCCCAGCCATCAGATGGCGGCTTGCATGGCTAATCCCCACGCTCAGGCCTTGCAGTCTTCTATCTGCAGTGAGCAGTTTAAAAGGCAACATTGAAACAGGCCCAGCTGCTATATTGAAAAGCTGTGGAAAAGCTCAGTTCTCATTTGATCATTCAGGATCTAAAAATACAACTCCAAAGACAGAATTTCTTTGTCGGTGTTGCTTCCGCTGACACAGCTTAGAGATGGTCAAAGTTAAAATCACATGAGCAAAAATAGAAATAATCAGAGCCTGTCCCAACTAGCCAGTTCAAGCAAAAAATAGAACTAAATACTCAAAAGATGAAAAAGGCAATCTAGCTTATGCAAACCACTTCCTTTTCAGTGCCAGACTTCCTGCTGCTCTACATTTTATTTACGAAGCTAGCTAAAACGTACCAAATGCCAAATTCGCCATTTGCCAAAACATTTTATATAAGCTTCAGTTACCAGAATTTTCCTTTCTAATTTAATTCTGCTTTTCCTACCGATTTTGTAATTTGTTATGATAAAAATGCCCTTATTCAAGTCTGTACCCTGACACACATATACAGTTATCACATCATCAGCCTTCACTGCCAGCCTGGCTACAATTTCACCTTTAGTTATATTTCTTCATACTTCTGTCAACTTTTATAGTTTCCTTGTGAAATAGCTTAACTTTGCCATAGTAATTCTGAATGGGAATGAATGGCCTTAAGGCCACATGAGAGAGAAATGTACCACTCTATGTATGTTTTTTCACAGAAGTATACAAGAGAACCATTATCTTCCTTGCGTAAGTCACCTGCACGTTTAAAGCTAGTTTACACTGATCCTTTTGTCTGCCTTTTTCCTACCATTACTGCTTCTCACATTTCTCTTCCTCAGAGAATCTCTCTGTGGGTGATTATTACTGTTTACGATCCCCAAGGTTTTTCTTTTACCTTTCCTAGGGAAGAGAGAAGAGGAAGGTAAAAGGGCAAAGCAGCATTCTCATGTTCAGTGAAAGGATGAAGACTCACTGCAGAGACCACACCTTCTACTTTGCTGGGGTAAATCTGGCCAGAGGTCACCCAGGAGGGGGAATGACTGCTCTCTGTGACAGAATCCTATGGAAGGGCTTCAGATTCTCCACAAAGCGACTCCATATCATTATCTTGTGTTGTGACAAGCAGTTCACATTTGCTTGTCTTAATGCTTTATTTCTGAAGCACGAAATGTGATTTCACCCAGCAGGAAACATTCTCTATATTGTTAATTATTTTAGTATTATCCACTCTAGGTAGTCCAAAGAATTCCTAAATACGTATGATAGAAAGCGAGATTAAATGTGCTTTCATAATGAAGGAAAAAAAAAAAAAAAAGAGAGAGAGAGAGAGAGATTATGTACTTGTTATTAATTCTGTCACAGTTTACTTAACAGTCTCAAAATGGAAAACAATATGCCGGCCACTGCAAGGAGAACTTATCGAGTGATTTTCACTAATAATTGGTGGAATTTCAATGCATCTGTCTGCTAACTGACTGTACCATACCCTTTGGCCATCCACTGAGGAGGAAGCAGAACAGATGAAGGGCTGCCTATGATCTGAGTAAGAAAGAAACACAAGCATTCAGAAAGAACCAACATTAAATCTCTCAAAGCCCTGTGGCACATAAGAGTCCATCCTACACGTAGACATTTAATATTTAACAATCAATTTAACCATTCTTCTAAAAGGCTTTTCTTTATGGGTCCCAAGAGCTACTTGCATAAGGGCTGCCAGATCTTCAGATGAAGTGTTTATAGACTTTGAAATGGGTATGGGACAGCAATAGGTATGACTTACAATTCTTGTGACTTAGCTACTCCCAGAGTTTTGTCAGATACTTTTCCTCATTTGAATTCACTAAGAGACATTTTTATGGATGACATTTCTGGAAAGATGAGGTAGCTTGTTTTAATTAATACCAAGCTTTATTATAATTTAAATTTTAATTAATTTTTTTTTTTTTTTTTTTTTCCATGTCATGATACTAAATATATGTGTTATGTGATTAAATAAGCATAGGTCTAGATCACAGAAGTCAATTCCTCTCACATACACTGAAGGTATCAATGGCTGTTCAGCTACAAAAAATATGAATGACCTCTTCTTGTTCTAAAGGCTTTGTGTTTGCCCAGAAATCAAAAAGATGGGTATTATAATTGTAACTTTCTAATTGTAAAATTGAACTGGGAGATGGAGTGGGATCCATCTTTCCACTTTACTCTTCCCTAACAAAAGCACCTCTAACTCAATCACAAAATTAAAGATCTTTTATTTTAAATATTTAATCAAGTCTCCCACAGGTCAGTGGGTCCTTCAAAATACACTTAGTCCTTCAATTTTAATTGTCTGCAGCTATTGGAAGAAAAGGAAAGACATTTATAAGGAATTAAGTAACCTATATAAAATAGGCTGGCCATCATTTTTACAGGAGTTACACAGAAGATGGACTAATAATTAGCTACTGAGGTTCCAGATGATTGACCTCAGCTACTTTTTCCTTCAAAGGCACAGACAAGCACACCTCTCTCTATGTCTAACTGTAAAATTACCTACCTATAAAAGTAGATACTCTTACTATAGTACCTCCTTTCCACAGCAGGGATTTGTGAGACTTTACATATTAAAACCTGTGAGCCTGGAAACTATAATACTCAACATTTTAGCACTATTTGTATCATCAGATGAGAATGAAGATGAAAATCATGTGAAGTTGCAGTGCAAGGTTTTTAGATGTTCATCTTTTTGATGTTTAATTTATAAAATTAAAGCTACAGAAGGAGAATTTCACTGCACTTCTATAATCACCATATTTTATTGCTTTTATCAATTTCACATTCTTAAGAACACTAGGTTTCTGTTACTGAAAACATTAAACTTATAAATTTGTATATAGAAAGAGATTTAAACTTGATTTTACTGGCTCATTAACAAACTAGAATAAGTATGATCAGTACAACAGTAATTGCATACATAATATGTTATGTTAAAGAATTGTGTTGTACCAATAAATCTTATTGCAATATTCAGGTTTCTAACATTTCGAGTATTTATACGTGTATTCAGAACTAACAAAACTCATGCTATTAGCATCAAGTTAATGTTTGGTTTCTTTATCAGAAGAAATCCATACTTCCAATTAAAGAAGCAAGCAAGCTTTCTCCTCTAGCAAGCATTCTGTTTTTTTCTTGCTTTGTTATATCCTAAAAAGTCTATGCGGTAATCTACAAACTGTTTTGGCAAGTAAATCTAGGTTTCACTGGTGAAGCAATCCTGGAAAACTATGTCCTCTTCTTTAAGAATTTCTTAATCTTCTGATAATTTGGCATCAGAGGCTTATAACAGCTTCATTTGATATCAATAATCATTATATATATAACATTTTTAAGTCATATGCAATTTGCTTTATTTGGCATGTGCAACCCTCATTACACTTCCTATATAACAGCATTATGCAACTACAAGATAAAAAGTAGCATTCCTTCCACAAAAGATTTGCAATTTCAGTACAAGAGAAGAAACAAAAGAGATGTCAAGACAAGACTGGTCAACAGAAGAAATGAATCTCAGTGCACTAATGGCCTTACTCTTTTAGATTTTGTAGACATTTTGGCAAAGAAAGGTTTAAAGTTGCGCAATTTTCATTATCTGTTATAAACTGTTAAATCTGACTGACATGGGAAGCCGTATTAGATCCTTGGATGACTAGAGAAAACAATTGATATTATAGTAGTGAGTGATGGATAACAAACAGGTTACAGCTGAGAGTCTTGAAGTTTATCTCTAATTTGACATAATAGGAGAATGACCATAGAGAGCAATCTTTGTCAAACTGCAACCAGGGTATGGCTGTGAAAGAAAGTTGTACAAATAGAAATTATATAAAACTCAGCAAGGATTTATATATATTGTATATTTGGTATTTGCACAAAAGCCACAGTCAAGACTCAGACTTCTTTTCTCTGCTCAGTCTCATTTCACTTATCCTCTGAACTGCTTTTGCAGTTCAGAGCACCTTCAAAACATTAATGATGTATCACCCAATTTTTCTCTGCTCAATAGAATCATATATTTGATATGGACTAAGGAAGAGATGTTCAACAAAATAAGGATGTCATGATATGAACACCCCTGTGAGGTTTGTATGAGTTACATTCGGCTTACGTATTTCCTATTCATTCTACCATAATTATATTTAGCTAAATAGATATTTTATACAAATACAGTTCTATTGCAAGGAAATGACTGTCTGCCCCAGCCAGCTTTGAGACAAATCTATTTTTCATATTAATGACACCACATAACGAAATTTTTGAACTTGCTGCCATAGCAACTATCACAATTGCAACTGTTTACCTCACTCTATTTGTGTCAGTCATATCAAAATATATTTTGCATTTTTCTTTCACTCATATATCTCAGTGAGGTGCATGATGGCAGTCTGATTTCCAAAAAGCTGTAATCCTATTTATTAAACCTTCCATGATTTTGTCCTTTTTTGAAAGACAGTTCTGCTATCAACATGACTTCAAGAATACTATATTGCATATAAATATTAAAGCTGAAATTAATCAAAATCAGATTTTTCTGAAAATAGCATTAAGTGTGCTGGATTATTTAATTTTCTAATGCAAGACACCATGAGCTCATGCTTAGATTTTAAAAAGTTATCAGTGACTTTTTGGTAACACAGCTTTTGACTACACAATGCATGCCATTATCTATATAACACCTGTGCTATCTCAAAACGAACACCTCAGACTTAAGTAACTAAACAAACTACTTCAAGAAATTTATATTTTTAGGTTAGAGTACTCATTAAAAAAAAAAACAACACTGTTGTGCAAATGCCTTACCCTTAAAGAATCAGTAAAAAGAATGACCATTACATTCTTTTTTTTTTTTTTTTCATGTTTTAACTCAAAGCTGAATTTAAATAACAAATAAGATGTTTATAGAAAAAAAAATGTCATTCAGATAACACAGATTTCTTTTTCAGTGTGACTGACATCAAAGTTGTCATTCCCACAGTATATACTCAATCTTTGGAGGTTGTTAAATCTGACCACCATATTTCTTTAAGTTTACCAGGAACGCATCATTCAGATCCTGAAGATGAAATTCCTGTTACAATCTCCATTATCCAACTTTGCTAGGAATACAGAAGAGTTTTCCTTAGAACCTTTCTTTCTGTTTTGTGAAAGTTCAAACTGGTGGTAGGGAAAGCATTTCACATTTAACAAAGGCACTACCTTGTGAAACTTTGTTTTGACAGGAAATTTCAAGGCAGTTTGATTTCAAATATAGAAAACATGCTTTCCCTTGAATGACACAGCAACAATACAGTAAGAGCTTATGTGCACTTTGGTTGTCTTCAGCTTTCCTGAAATTGTTTTCAACACATACAATGCCTTGCCTTTTTACAGTTGTACTCCTAAGTCCATTTGAGTTAATGGCGCAATTGTATCATGCATCACCAACGTGTTTTAGAAGTGCATATATTTAGGGTCAAATTTAAAAATACAACAGGAAAAGAAAACTGAGCTAAATCTGTTAGAATTACTGAGGATTTTGTACCATCACTAGTAATTTTGCAACATACCATCAAGCAAGCACACATATTACAAAGTTTTATTGAGACTTCCTAGATGAGGTTATTCATCTGTGAGAGTATGAAAGTAGTCCAGAGGACAAGATTTTCAGAGGTATTTTGCAACTATTTCAGTACAAACACTTCAACATTGTAGGTCAAGTTATTGAAACAGAGGTAGAATTCAAATAAAGATAGTAACCTTCTCGTTGTTATTCCCCAGCTTCTACTCAACACTGTTTAAACCACAACTGGTGGTAGAACAAATTCCCTAAATGGAATATCATTCTAGATAGGGAAACATCATTGGAAATGTAATCATTTCTTACTGTGGCTACTGTGTGAAACGGCTGAGACTTCTTGAACATAATTTTAGTTTAACCTTGATTTCCTCTTTGCCCAAAGTGCTTAAAAGAATTACTTGGTATTCAGTAACTGGTTCTAGCCACCTCTGCAAAGCAGAATTTTTAGAGGGGCCTCATCAAACCATCTCAAATATAGAGTTCTCTTAAAAAAAATAAAAAATCTGTAAGGCTTAAAATTTTAAGTTCTCCACTGCTAACAAGCAAACATTAAAGTTAGTTCTTAGCAGAGAGCTGTAAGACTGCCGTTTTTGACACTCTGTGCTCTTGAAATTAAGACCCATATAAGAAGGTGAGATATTAGCAGGTGACAGAACTGCTGTTGGCTATTTCTGATCCAACCTGATGATTATAAAACAGTTGTGGATCCTCCAATTGTTTTCCTTTTCTGATTTTTAGATTTATGATTCAACACTTTTGCAGACAACTCATTACTCACACATCAGGTTCTGTCACAGTAGATATCCCATTTCTGTTTCCCTCTAAATATATTCATAATAATATTCCCTCTTCTGTGGAATACAAATGTTTAATTAGTGAAATGCAATAATTAAATCATATTAGTTATGAACCAACATCTACTGCTACAAACTTTCTCAGTTGTTGGTGTATCCTATTTCAGTCTGTTGGACTGGAGCTAATAAGAGCTAGTTCTTCCACATCTAACTTATGTCCCTTCATAACAGCCACATACTTGGTGGTAATTCTCAGAAGGTCAGGTATACATTACCAAGCAAAGAAACAGATGCATCAGTACAAAGGTCACCTCATTAGGGTAGGGAAGCAAGGAATTTTTCTCATGAGTATAGCAAAAAATCGTTATTGTGTTTTGGTAAGACTGTTTCAGAAAATGAAAATAGTAGGTTAGAATTGTAAATGTGTTCCAGTCAACTCTGCTTCCTCAGGGAAATGTGAGCCTTTTGTGTCCACTCAAGATCATCTTTAGGATAAAAAGCCCACCACGGTTGGTACACTGGATTAACTTTTCTTAGTGTAACAGCTGCTGTCCTGGCCTATCTTTGAATATGAAACCTCCAAAGTTAAAGCTAGAAACCTGTCTCTTCAGATAAAAGCAATAAATTCCCAGCCTTGTGGATTAAGCAAAAAAGCAAAGATATGATAAATTTCTCCTAGTAGATACATATATTTGCAGGTTCTGAATTTGTAAGGTAGATTAAAGCAAATGCCCAACCCACTGAAAAAGAGTATTATACTTGATATCTACATGCGGTAATACAGTAAATATTTTAAATACTCTTGAGTTCATATTTAACAATTACAAAAAGGCTTCTATTTGTTAGCCTATATTGAACAGTGACAGCAATGCACCTTCAGGTTGTTGTAACAAGTCAGTGATCGAATGGTTTTATAAGTAGAATAAAACAGGGAAAAAAATGGAAAAAAACAGTCCCTCTCACCAATATATTTATGTATTTATTTTTTTAGAAACTGGACTTCCTACTTACAGAGCAAACCAGGACAGTGACTTATACATACTTAGATTGCTCTTAGAATATACACTCATCTAACACAACTATAATTATAAGAATTATGAGAACAAGCTGAAAGATTTGCATATATTTATAGATTCCCCAGTAGTTGCATTGTGATATGTTTTTCATGCAACATAATTGCACATCATCTAGTTTGTTTTGATTTTTTTAAACAGAAGCTTTTTAATTTTATCTTTAGCTGTTCTAAATAGTTTCAGAAACCTGGCAAAAGTATACAAGGAATGTGGAAAAAAAAATAAAGAGAAATAAATTTTAATATTTTTTCCATTTAGATCTACAAATCAGTTCTATAATCAGTGCCATGTAAGGCAAGTTTGAGTGAAACCTGTTTATTAATTTTATTAAAGTCTTTTAAAGCATGCTAACTCTTCTACAGAAATGGCTTTTCTATGATGGTCAATGAAATAACTGAATGCTACAGTGCCCATTTGCTTTGTTTAACTGCCACTACTGATCTTGTTAATAGCATTATAAAAGGTTTCTAATTATTATTATTATTATTTATTTATTTAGAGTAAATGTAATCCTTTTGTGGCAGAGTGAAAACACGTCAAATTTACAGAGCTAAAAAGCAACTAAAAAGGCATGTGACAATCTACAAACAAACATAGTAGGTGAATCACTTCAGAAGATCTAACTGATCCAGTGTCACTTCCAGACTTTTCTGAAAGTTACTTAGATCACAAGTCACATTCTTGTCCTCCAAATCACCAAAAAAAAGGGAAGGGAAGGGAAGGGAAGGGAAGGGAAGGGAAGGGAAGGGAAGGGAAGGGAAGGGAAGGGAAGGGAAGGGAAGGGAAGGGAAGGGAAGGGAAGGGAAGGGAAGGGAAGGGAAGGGAAGGGAAGGGAAGGGAAGGGAAGGGAAGGGAAGGGAAGGGAAGGGAAGGGAAGGGAAGGGAAGGGATATCAGTGATTCAATATGACTGGAAGTGATTAAGAATGTTTACAAAGAAAAATAACAAAAATTTGAATGATGTGTCAAAAGACCATCACTCAAGCGGACTCCTGATAAATCAAAAACATATAAGAAGATTGCGTCTTTTTTCTTTTTAAAGAAAGGTAAGTCTCTAGAAATGACAGGTTTTCAAATTACTGTTCAAGTAATACAGTGTCTACATTTGTTAATTAGTGTTACATAGAAGAAGCAGATCTGTAGAATGAAAGAGTTTCATTCAGAAAGCTAAAGATTCAGCAGTTACATTCTGAGCAATTGCAGTGGTTTTCCTGAATTCTCATTATTATGTACTGCATCTTTTAACTAAGTTATACCTGAATACTCCAGGAAAGCGCTGTGCTGAGAACCAAAGCACAAGTAGGGACTGTAGCCAAAAGTGCATTCCTGATCCAACCTGTAGCAAAACCACAGAAAGTGAAATTCACAATACTATGGCATTATCGCCAATTGCTATCTTTTCTATAGCAAAAAGGAGACAAAGATAAATGTTGAAAAGTGTAATAATGCTAAAGCACTGGAATATTCTAAAATCATACATATCAAGGCGTGTCACCTGCTTTTTATTTTATTTGGGTTTTCATCAGAAATAATGTTTTCTTAACTGAGAATAATACCTGTCCTAGACTTAAGAGATGAGAATGCATCCATCTTTGAAGTCTCTTTGAAGACATCAGGAAAACACTGAGCCATGAAGCAATAAACAAAAGCAAAGTTTGGAAGAAATCACCTGAGTATACGTGGGCAGTTTTTGAGTGTCCAGAAATTTATTGATAGGAATATTTTTACCAAGGGAGAGTTGGAATCAACAAATACAAAGAAACTGCTATTAAAGTACATCTAATTTGAATGGCTTTGCAGATGAGAAGTGGCACTATAAGAAAAAAATAGACTGCATGTGGCCTCCTAAATCTGCAATATTCAGGAGTAGTTCAAAACAGTGTGCTCTATCTGTTCATACCATATCATTCATTTGATCGATGAACAATAATGAGAGAAAGAGTGGTTGACAAGTAATAATACTTTGTAGTGCATACGAACCTGCTTTGAGCTAAATGAATAACGGAGGTAAAACCTTTGTTACTCCTTAGTTATACAGTAAGCCAGTAACTACACTGAATGTGTTTTCTCAAGTCTATCATTTGTCTCAGTGATACAGCTACTACTTTTTTTTTTTTTCCACACAAAGATTAATTTTTTCTACACTAAAGAACACCTATTTAATCATAGCAGAAATTAGACATTTGCTCTATTCACGTTTCCACTAGCATGTAAAATACTATATAAGGCCAGCTGTTCTAAAATTACTGTTTCAATGGAAACAAGTAGTGAGGAACTAATTTTCATGATCCAGTTTAGAAAGCATTCAGGTAAGATCAAGAAAGCATCCAACTATTATCCAAAGACATCGAGCCTAGCACTTAATGTCCAACACACTTACTGTTTGAAAGAACATTTAATTCATTCTTACAACATCACTTAAGAGTTCAGTAAGTGTTTTGTTTTTCCTCAAAACATTTTTATATAGTAGAAGTTATTTAAGAAAAGTTCAAAAGATGTTGTGGCCCCAGCACTAGAAAGATGTGGGTGGACCTGTTAGAGCTAGTCCAGAGGAGAGCTATTAAGGTGATCAGAGGGCTGGAACACCTCTCCTATGAAGAAAGGCTGAGAGAGCTGGGCTTATTCAGCCTGGAGACCTCACTGGGGCCTTTGAATACTTAAATGGGTCCTATAAAAAGGATGGAGAAGGACTCTTTGCTTGGGTAAATAATGACAGGACAAGGGGAAATGGCCTTAAACTAACAGAGGAGAGATTTAGATTAGATGTTAAGAGGAAATTCTTCACAGTAAGGGTAGCGAGGCACTGGAACAGGTTGCCCAGAGAAGTTGTGGATGCCCCATCTCTGGAGGCCAGGCTGGGTGGGGCCTTGGCCACCTTGGTCTAGTGGGTACCATCCCTGCTTATGGCAGAGGGGTTGGTTAGATGGTCCCTTCCAACACAAGCCATTCTGTGAGGCTGTGCACTATGACTCTGTGAAAAACAAAGCATACAATCTGATCTTTATTGCTTTCTAGTTTGCTGTATACTTCAGAGAGCTCAAACAGATCTCAAACAAATACAACTTCTAGTTTGCAGAATTGCCAATGAGCTCAAAGTTACTCACAGAAATTTCAGAATCGTGTTCACACTTGCACATTTTTACAAACAGCACAATAGTGTTGACATTATTATGTCTGCATGGATAGGGATGGAAAAATAGAATTTCATGTATACAGAACTTTTGAAAATGCAGCAAATAAGCTTACAAGAGTAAATGATGGCCATCAGCAGTTCATATGCCCTTAGGAGTTGATGCAATCTCTGCAAAGCTTATCTAAATCGACAGATCTTTTGTGATGTTCCTTAGAAATGAAGGTATATCTGCTCTGTTCTCCTACCCTACAACACTGCATGTTCTGCATTTGTAACCACGTGTGATTACATGTTTCCTGGACAACAGATGTATTTCATAGTTTCAGACTGCGTTATGCTTTTATTAGGCGCATTGAATCTATTGCTGTGAATTGTTTTAAGCATATATGTACTGTATCAATACTTAGAAGGTCTTTTTGTAGAACTTTACTCAGTCCTCAGCACAGCTAAACTTCTGTTGAGATTACTGTGTGCACAGCTGCATAAGAAATCAGTATGTCCAGGAATTTGGACCAAACCTCTGTAAAGCATTATTAATTTAAGCAATCATTTGAATACAAAACCCAAAAAATGCACCAAATAATAAATGTATTAATTTAGAAATATGATTTTTTTTCTGCATAAGATGAATTGTTCCTCTTTCTATGACTTTAATAAATTAGATTTACTAATATTTTGAGTTTAGGTAACGTTCTTTCCTTTTTTCACACTAGGTCTTCTCAATGCATATGACTTAGCTACAGCAGTGAACAGATTTGTTCTTCCAAGCTTATTATAACTCTCTTGAAACTGCTGATCTTGGAAAACTTCCATTGATACTGTGGAACGAAAGCGTGAGGATTCAAGTATAGAACAATATGTTTTGTTTTGTTTTTTTTACACAAACAAATTGAAATCTGATTGTGATGAAGTGGTTTAATATACCATTTTGCTGGTTTACACCAGTGGCAGTGAGAACCAAATGATTTCTACAAAATACATATAAAAAGGCTGTACCATAGGTGGCAACTCCCTCCACAACTTTTGACAACATTGCAAGAACATCTTGATAAAGTTGTGGTGGGTAAAGTGTGGAAGTGATCAAAATAATGATGTAAAAGCCAGAGTCACAAGTTTGGGAGCATTTTCCAGATTTCTCTTAAAGAAAAGAAAGCAAAAATTCTGAACAAACTTAGAGTGATGTGCTCTGAAAAAATGGAACTGTTAGAGGGTCGGCATGAATGCAAGTGGTTGCAACATAGAAGAAGGAGGTTGAAATGACTCTCACACATGGCCTTAAAAGATTTCAGGTTGTTGTTCACGTGCTACATACATGTATTTCTATCCAGATAACCCCGTGGCTGTGCCAGGATGTTAAAGGTTTTCACATTTGTCTGAGCATGGTGATTCAAGTAACAATTTTAAAAAGCTGTTTTAATACAATTACAAGATACAATTATTCAGAGCCTGAAAAGAAACACCAAAAAAAAACAATTACCAAATGAGTTGGCATTAGCAATAGGTAGGGGTTTTAGGTAGCTTCTCTCACCAGTGATTCCTCCTCTCCTTTCCTTCCTTCTTCTAGTTTTCTAATGATCTATATGGTAACAAAAGTTCCTGATATAGTTGGCCAGCTTCTGGAAGGGATCTAACAGCATCTCCACACACAAGATCAGTTCTGTGACACATTTGTGATACTATTTTTCAAAACACAGACAAAAGTCAATCTGCTACTGCAGCAACCTATAAAGGGATTGAAAATTAGTAAAATTTCATCACTGATTTAGCAGCAAGCCCTCTTCTCCTCCAAGTTAGTGAAAAGGATAGTCTAGTTAGGGTGGCTGTTTCTGTTCATGGTATTAAAATAGAACTTCATTTTGGAAGATCTTTAATAATCCTGTAGACTAAGTAATCTTTTCTGTCTCCCTATGTCTCCAGTACAAACACAGTTTCATGTTGTAGCAGGAAAAGACAGCACACAGAAGTGTGAGGAGCAGCAAAACAAATGAATCTCTCAAAAGGAATATGTGAAAGTACAAATGGACAGGTCTGAAATCTGAGAAAATTTTGTATTTATCTTGTACTTATGGAGATATGAGTATCAGCATAGCTCCTTTGAAATAAGATTTACTCTTGGGCAATAAATTGAGCTTTATGTTAAATTTGTTTTGATACTTACAGCATTTTCACTACCATAATATTAGAGTACAAACTGTATTGGTTTACTACATTATGTGCTGTTCATTAACAATACTCTTGGTACATGTTGCGGCATAGACTCATTTTTAAACAGTCTCGCTCTGTTCATAAGTTTATAAATATCTTTTTTCCCCTTGTATAATGTTTAGTTTTAGACTATAAACTCATGTAGGATATGTTCCTTCTCATAAAACCTAGCAAAAAACATTGCTATTACATATTCAGCATATTCTTCCTCTCCAAATCCAAACTCTTTCCAGCTCTTTGTATCAGTACAAAACACACTAAGTCTTTTTGATATGTCTGGTAATCACACAGTAGTGGCAGGAACAGTCGAGATGTGCAATGAAAATAACAATTCCTTTGCTCAAAATTTATTCTTACATCCATTTCACAATGGGTAAGGTGAGCTAGGTTTTAAGTGGCAGTGCCTAGTTTCAATTCTCTCTTTTTTTTTTTTTTTTTATTTTATAAAATACAGTTTGATTTAATTCTCCTAGAATAGGATATTCACAAGCACATTGATAGCAAACTATGTTATTCCATCAGCACCACAGTATTTGCTTTCTTCTAAATAGAACAAAAAACCCTGAATAAGGCACTAGCCTTTGATTCCCCAGGCAAGCTATAAAATGACCCTCCCTCTGTGTGTCTCAAAAAATTTGAAAACGCGCAAAGTATTAACAAGCAGCCTGCACAGAGCTCCAATATTGACTAATTCTCTCAAACACAGACTGAAACTTTACAACAGTTAAAGTCCAAAGAAGAATGAATAGAAAAATCACGGCTAGGCAACAGCAAATTACATTTGCAGATATTTTGTTCTGTAGATGCAATATAGACACAATATACTGCTAAAGCTATTAGTTCTACGAAATCCTATGTCATTTCTTCCTAGAATCCTTCCCAATTTTTAAATTAACATATTTGGCCTCTACAAAATTCCCCTGCAGTTCAATGTGTTAATACTCTTTCCTCAATGTGATATACTGCATGTAACAGCACAGTTTTTTGATCGCTGTGACCAAACTAGGCATCAATGTTTACATATTTACCCATGTATAAGCCAGTATGATTATAATAACGGTTGAATAAAGTGAATGATTAAGGGTTGAATTCAATGTTTAAGCCCCTACTGAACCAGTGAAAATACATTTATCTTTTAACAAATTCATCAGACTTTTTGGGATATACACAGATTTTGACAACAACTAGAAGTAGCAAATACAGTCCTTTCTACAAGTGCTCAAAATACATCTTACACATCCTCCTGCACCTGCTGCAACAAGGAGCAGCAGAAGCAAGCATTGAAGAACCTACTATGCCAGTCTGACACAAAGGCATTCCCCCAGATCTCTTCCATTCACATTACCATCCCCGGTACTGGCATTGTGGAAAGAAACCTGGATTGAGGTATAGTCCAGTCATTAAAATATCTATACTATAAAACACTTATAAACCATATTTAACCTACGCACAACACTTGCTTGATGCAAATTTCCATAAACCAGCCATTTATTTTTATGCCTTCATATTAAAACTGAAACAGTCAGATGAATATAATTTTAGATTCAAATAGGAGATTTACTAGAATGTTTTCCTCTGAGACATAAGCCTAAAATGCATTAACTGCTTTTTTTTCCTCCTCATATATTTTAATTGATGCTCTGGACGTTTATACCTCTGTTGAAAAAAGAAAGCTAAGTAATATCTGGAGAAAAAAATAAAAATAAAAAATAAATAAATAAAAGCAACAGAAAGAACAAAACAGCTATTGAATGGAGCCAAAAGCATTTTCTAAAAGTCCTAAGAAAGCAAGCAAACCCAGGAAATATATCAGATAGAAGAGTACATCATAATAGCCTAGAAAGGATCCAATATTGCTTCATTTGCTGTTATGTGTTGGTGTTTTTTCTCATTGAACTGAGCTCTAAGATGTACCTCATGTGTTAAGCCCACTCTGTCGGTATTCTTGGCAGAAGCTAACATAAAGCAGGTGGCAAAAGCATCTTCAGAATTGCAGTGACATTTGCTAAGCACTCTCAGATCCATCCCAGGGCATTTTTCTGTCCTGAACAGAACACTTGTTAGCCTGAATCAGTAACAGGAAAGGACTGAGTAATAGTTCCCTACTCCCTTTGTCATTGTGAAATGTTGTTTAGGCATTATCTACAACTATAAGACAAAGATGACTGACTAAATATTGATTTTTACGTATCGTCTCAACAAAAGCTTCTGCACATTGCCTTATTTGAATTCTTCAGCACTTGAGAAAACTGGAAAGAATAAACCTAATGACACAAAGGCCTCAGGAAATGTATGGAGCAAATCAAACACCTATTTGACAGGTCAGCATCATGCTAGAACTAAAAAGACATTACTCACCAAAGTGTTACAGTATGTCCCAACTCAAAAAAAAAATAAATAATATATATATATATTAAAAAACCTATAATAAGCATTTAGTAACATGAGGTAATGTTTAAAAAAAAAAAGAAAAAAAAAAAAGAAAAAAAAAAAAAGAAGATTGCTGTCAAACACAAACAGCCTTTGACTGTATTTTTGAGATGTTTAGAAATTCCTCTGCTCACAAGAGCTTGCAGTCAGCAGGTCACAGAAACGACACACTAATTTTTGTCCTCCACAATTCAGACCAATAGACCAACGCTATCACCACTGAATTCCAGCCTGCAGGAGTGCAGTTACTATTTCTTGAGTGTTACTTCCAATTCCTACTTCTGGCAAAGAAAAAGAGCTGGAAAGTTAGCAGTGAAGATCAGCTGGAGAGTTATGCAGCAAGTTGTCTCTCTGGAATCAAGGACACACACATTAATCAGCAGAGCAAATTACTGCAGTGCTCTATGCAGTGACAGACCAAAACAATGCTGAAAAGATTAGAGGAAAGTCTCTGATTTTAGAAATAGTAACGTATTCCTATATATATATATATATATATATATATGTGTATATATATATATATATATACAAACACACACTAGAAATGCTATATATGCTATATTAAATATTTCTAACTTAAATACTCCATTTCACACATGAAATCATAGAACACTTTCAGGCTGAGATCTGGCAATCCTTATATCAGCCTGGTGTTGTGCATATGTATGCTTTTGTTGTTGTTTGTTGGTTTGTTTTTGTTTTAGTTTGCTTCTGTTTTTTGTTTTTTAAACAGTAATTAGTATACAATCAATACAGAGGTTCATGGTGAGAAGCTTCTTCATTTTTAAATGTACGTAACCCTTATGTGTGTATAGTATTTTTAAAATGGTCAATATATATATGTATATCCATTTGGATTTTGGACAGAATGACTATATCCTTGATAATCTTTTAAAAACTAGTAATAATAAAAACTTACAAACACCATATTGAAGTGAAAGAGCCCACCAATAACAAATACAACTTATTTAAATTTAAACCTCTCTCAAAACATTTTTAAAAAGTGGAAAAACAAAACAAACAAACAAAAAAAAAACGTTCAGGAAAGCCCAAAACCTCACACTTCTATCTTTCATCTTCCATTATGCATTTCAAAATATTGTGGTGATGTTTGAGAACAGAGGAAAAAGACCACGTGCATTCCTTGCATTGCCAAGTCTTCTTTTTAATCTTTTTGAAAAGCAAGTGTCTCTCTAAAACACCTGATAGCTATCTGCTTGGGGGTGTTAGAACAGGTGCCTCCATTCATCAAGAAAATTAACCAGGATAGCTCTGGTCTTTTAGCCAGACATGTTTCTCAAGGTCTTCTAGGCTTAGCTTCAGGAAGTATGACTGTACAATGTGCTACTGAGCCTTTTGTTGCTTTCTCCAATATTATGTCAGACACCAAAAAATAATCACACCAAAATATTTTTGAAAAACATTTTGCTCCTCTCCTTCTTTAGAGAATTTCCCCTAGTCTTCTCTGGTTCTTGTCTCCTTCCCGCTCAACAGAGCAAAAGCACCCCCTTTTTGAGTGACCTGAACCCAGTGAGGGCAGCAGCACCAGGAGGTCTCGGATTATCGGCTATTACTGGGACTGCCCCCAGAGGTGCTCCAACAGATACCCCTCACTGATACTGCTCTTGTCATGTCTTTCTCTGTCTTTATGCAGTCACCACAGGCAGGCAAATACTCCGCAATGTACCGACAATTCTTGTTCTTTGTTTTCTCTCCAGGTTTCCAGTCTCATCAAAAGCCATTCATTTTTAGAATCAAATTGATGGATGAGAGTACAAGACCTACTTGTCATCTTAGGCTGAAAAATGCATTGATATTGGCATCTCTTAGATTATTCAAAAGGTTTAATTTATACAAATACAAGTATATACAAAGACTTCACAAACATCTCTTCAAACATTTAATCACACACTTTTAACAATCTGGAGCAAGCAAACACATCACAGTCAGAGCCTCAGATATGTCAATAAGCAGCAACAGAATTATTCTAGTTTACCTTATCTGAAAGTTTTGTCTCAGCTGTATTTTTCCAGATTTTTAGCAATTTTTTCTCCTCACAATCAGCAGAGGGCAATGTTCACTCAGTGTGCAAGCAAGAGTTCATACTTGTAAATGAGGCTGTGCTTAAGTTTTCTCTCTCCCCTGGTAGGCACTGATTTTCATTATGTTATCATAATCACATTTAACGTTAAACAACTATACAGTAGGTTTTTACAAAAAGTTCTGAATAGTATTTTTTTTTAGTAGTATATATCTCTGTATCACTTCTATCATACCCATTTTACAGACAAGACACATTCCTTTAAAACAAAGTGTCTGAAATCACAGTCACTGTTGAGCGAAATTACACAATATAAGGACTTGACAGTCCCTTTATTAAAAAAAAAAAAAAAAAAAAAAAGACTTCTATCCTGATAGGATTTTAAGAGATGTCCAACACACAGATATATAAAAAAATGGATCACATAAGCATAAACTGCAACAAAACAAAAATATTTTTCACATTGTAAGCAAGAAAATAAAAGCAGCTTTCTTCCACAGTCTGTTTACTTGGTAAACCATTTTCAGTCCCTCACAGTATTTATTTTCAATGAATATTAGCAACAAAATGAGCTGCCTGTTTTTACCATGGCAAAACACAGCTGTTCCCATGGACTGTCCCACAGGGCTCTTTCTGCCTTTGCCAAATATTTGCACTGTATTAGGTGCCCTTAGTTATTCTAAAAGCACCATCATCTGCTTTTCTCCAGAAGCCCCAAACCTAATTCACACTTATGTGCTGTACCCAGCTACACAGCTTCAGTGAATGATCACTTTCAAACAGACCACATTGTTCAGCTGAAGTTTTACATTTTGTGAAATGCAGCCCAATACTGCGGGCCTAACCTGTTAGAAATTACATCTAACTGCAGCTTCCTCTGCTGAGATGCAAAGCAAAACAGGTTTAAAAAAAAAAAAAAAAAAAACTTTCCCTACCAGAACTAGAAAAAGTCCATTTCCAGAAAGCCAGTTATTCAGCCATCTGTCTGTCTTTAAAAGGTACTTAGTAAACAGCCAGTTGTGCCTCCAAGATACTCTGACCAATGAGTACATCAATGGAATGGAAGGCGATATTTTCAGGAAGCACTTTAACAGGTAACTGAGAGCTCTGAGCAAAAATAAATAGATTTAGGTGAAAAATAACCAGCTACGATACTCTACAAGATGAGATTCTTTTTATTTTTTTTTTAAACTCACCATAAATTATACCTTCAAGGTACCTTTAAATAATTTACTACTAAGAAAATAAGTTTTGGAAAATACTCCTGTGGTATTTTTTGTGGAATATACAATAAGAACAGAAAGTCCTTTCCTTGTAAAGGCATTCTGGCAGGGGAACAGGCAACTGAAGCAAATAGCTGGAGCACACAGAATATCAGCTGGTACAGTTTGGGTGACTAGGCCTCTAGCAGGTCTCACAAGAATGTCATTTTATGACAACTATCATTTGTGATTGAAGCTGGGGGCATTTGTTTATGTGAGCACACATTATTGTTGGAAATTAATCACTTCAGCACTCAGAATTTGCTGAGTTTCTGAAGTTGGTGATAAGGGCAATGGTTTCTTTAATCCTAGGTGTCCCAGCTGTAGACTCCACACCATAAACCCAAAACTTTCAAGGCCACTTTTTCCTCTGTTATGCCACTGCAGTGAGAATTCACAATATTGAACGATCTGGATTCCTAAACTACTTGTTTTAAATGAAGGGCTGAAATGCTCCCATAAGCACCTCAGTGGAAGAGATGATACAAGTTCATTTCAAAACCAACTTTTAGTCAGGTTTCTTCTCTGAAGTAGTACTAACTTTTGGACTGTTTTCTTAGACCAAACTGCTATGTTTAGCACTGACTTTGGTTTCTGAAAGACGTGTCAGCATCTATTAAATCTATTTAGACATATGGTTTAATTGATATATTTAACTGTCATTTGAATGTTTATCTACTTTAAAGTGACTCTTAAGAAAAGGTATTATGAGGTTGAACATTAATCATTCCAGCAACTGCATATCACATATGCATAGCCTTAGTGGAGGACTTTTTTTTTTTTTCCTGTCTAGTCACCAGCAGCTCAGCTCAAGCCTTAAAACTGAGCTGTATTCTTCACAAATTACTATCCCTGATGGAAAAGCTGCAATTTAGGAGGTTATTTTTCTGATAATGAAGGAATCAAAGTAGAATAAAATTGCTCTTTCACAATGTGTTGGGCCTACAGAAATAAAATTTCATCCCTGGCACCAAAGTCACCAAAGAGTTTTCAAAAGCACTAAAGTTGAAATTAAACCGAATCGAAAAGTTTTTAAATGATTTGCCTTTTAACTTTGGCAGCTTCCAGTCTCTGAACACACTTGTCTCTTTCTTTCAGGGCTAGAATTAGCATTAGCTGCTGTCTGCCAGAACGCACACAGTCAGCATGAACTGGGATACCAAAATATGCCCTAACTGAACTGAAAGTGTTACTTATGTCGCTTAATATCCCTCTCAGTTTAGACACATTAGGTAAATTAGAAGTTTTAAAATACAAATCCCTGCCTTTTGGATCATGTAAATTTGTTTGAATTTGTATTAGGAGAAAAAAAAAACACATATCTGCACACATCACACTTACACTGAAAATGTGGCCCAGAATACAGTGTCAACACTTACTGTAATAAGGGCAATCGTTATGAGAGGGGAAGAAAAACAAAACAACAAAACACCACCACCACTTGGTCAGGGATTTGGTTCTCTTTTCCCAAAATAGTCAGGCTAGCTCGTATTAGTTTCATGAGGTACTTTGTAAGATTTAATCTGTTCTCTGTCAGTCAGATGTACTGCCATTAACAGATAATAAACTGTTTAGGCACATACTTTTGTGCCACACCTTGTGTTACCATTCTAACATTATTTTTTTTTTCATTATTGCTATTTTCCCTTGTATACTATGACTATACCAGCACTCCTCCATACATGTATTACAGTAACCCATTCACTCACACATTATAAAGTGTACAGATGAACATCTTTTGCAGACATTCCCATGTTTCATGGACAATCAAAACTTCAGAAACTTAAGAGTAACTACATGTATAAACAAATTCAGTATTTTCACACAAGGCTTAAGAGCATCCTTTCCTCCTGTTTCTTATAAGCCCCAGGTATGAAATAATTATGATCTCCAAAGCAGCTAATTGTGCTGTCCACAAACAAAGGATTATACTTTCCAGTGGAGAATAAGCAGCAGGAGAAGATGAACAACTTCCTTTTCATGCAATTATCACTAATAATGAACAGCTAGGCAGTGGGACTAGATGACTCAGAGTTTTAAGTTACAATTATGTTACTAAGGACTGTAGTGACCAAACTCATTTATACACGAAAACTCAAGAAGAATGTGAAATTATTTTTTCTTCTATTTACTAGCAGAAAAATGTCCATAATTAAAGAATCAACCAACATCCCCATAAAAATATAGAGACTTGGCCCTTTTCAGCGTCCTTGAAACCTTGACGTGACCCACACATGCTAATTATAAACCCTTTAGGTAAGAACAGGTCCAAATTCATCTTGCTCTATTTGAGCCATTCTTATTTTTAGGGAAGGAATTAAAAAATAAAATAAAACCAAATGTCAGTGCCTAAAGAAGAACTGTTCTTTGAAATAACCACTAGATGTTTATGACTAGAAGTTGCCAGATTCCCATGTAAAAGTAAATATTGTTTTATTTACAGACGTTTTTTGTTTGTTTGTTTTCCCCAAAAGTCCTCTGGGCAATTTACAAGAAAAATTCAAAGGCATGAAATGATCCCTCATAGACATATGTATTCTAAGTACAATGTTGAAACATTTAGAGATCTATGCAAAAGAGCAGCAGGTTTCCAAAAATGATGTGAAAATGGTAACAACCCATGTAATTTAGTCCATTTCAGATGTATTCTGAAAGCAGAACATCACAGCTACACAAAATGTGGATGACAGCATCTGAAGAAACCAAAACAGTTATCCACATGAGTTTTAAATACACATAAGGAATTACAATAGAAAAAAATAATGAAAAATAAAACTCAAATTTGATTAAATTTTACAGAAATAAAATCTACTGTAAGCTGGTTGAAAAACACTTTCTGAATGCCCTTTGCAATTAGATTTTTCTTTTTTTTTTTTTTTTCTTGAATAAAGTGGACTAATTGTATGGCTCATATATGATTGCAGAATACCTGTCTTCTCACTTAAAGTGAGAATGGAAGGCATTGGAAGGGCGTAGTACCTCTTCTCCAAGATTAGGCTCAAGTTCCTGGAAATCACGTATCTTGTGATTAAAGGAAAAAATTGAGAGTCAAAATTGTCTGATGCATACCATGATGAGTAACATATAAGGAAGACTCACTATCAGCTAGAGCTGAGCAAGGAGATCCAATTTCTGATCCAGCCTGACCTTTGGCTTGGCTCAAGACTTTGTTTAATGAAGTTTGCCTAAGAACATCATGGAGATGGCATATCCTGCATTGGAGATGTTATGATACAATCTATGCATTCCTTAATATATATGTTATATATAGTATATAACATATATGTTATATAATTCTTAATATATATGTTATAATGCATTCATTAATTCAGTAGGATTCTGCATTTAGAAGTGCTAGAGAAAAGGGCTTTGCAATATATCACTTACGTAACTAAACTGAATGGGCCTAACATTAAATAATGTTAATGTTAATAGACCAGCAGCAGACAAGGTATTTTATCAAGCAATCCAAAATAGCTTAGTCAGTAATACAGGTCAAGAGCCATATAGATTCATATAAACACTTTTTGAGTTACTCTGGAGAACGTGCTTAACATCACAAAGCTGTTCAACAACCTATAACCCCCCTGAAGGTTAGTAACGTGTTATCCATGGTGTTTTTTGTTTGTTTGTTCGTTTTGTTTTGTTTTGTTAATGTGACAAACAGGGATTCTTTTAAGATTCTTTTAAGATTAAGACTTTTCTGAACAAAATTTTGGGCTTCTTGTGGACAGAACTCAAAGCCCCAGAGATGCCAGGGGACCACCCAGGCAGAAACACAGATGATCGGGGTCAAACTATACCGAATTAACAATTAATACAGCTTCCCTGGTCAGTGTAATTTTATTTCTCTAATTGCAAGGATTTTATAAGAATCTCTAAGGGAATAAAGCTCCCAAATCCCATTAGAAATCAATACTAGCAGAAATACTATTAGCAAGGAGGCTTTAAAAAAAAAACAAAAAAAACACACAACTCAGTTAAGCTTCACGGACTATATTCTCATATAAATTAGTCTCATCACAATGTACTACTGAAGTCAGAGCTATCAGTGAGAGTTGCAGAAGAATGTGGCCTGTAAGATTAACATTCAGCATCCACCCAAACTTGTCTTAATCACTCCTTAGTTTAGACTGCTTTAAACTTGGTTGTTATCCCCTTCACTGCATCTGCACAGGATATAAGTGAGGAGTGGGGAGCGCGGAACGCCTGGCAAATCCATGCACATTCAGCAAGTCGATGAATATGTAATACAGTTTGTAATAATACCTAAGTAATTCTTCCATTATGAACTCAATCCAATTCTACTATTTGATTTCTGAAATGGATTTTGAACACAGGCCTGTTTGACTAATCGGATAGTCATTTTCCTATTCTTTTTTTATTTAAATGTCGAGTGACATAGTTGTGTTTGGGAAGGCAGTAATTTCATTACACCAACAGAGGGAACTGCCATTCCAGCAAAGTGACAAGAGCCAAATTGGCCAGAGGAGCGTATTCCTTCCTAGGCTGAAGAGATCCACATGAGAAGTTCAAGCGAAATGTCACCTCTCAAACAATGACGACAGGATTACAAAAATCTAATTAGCTGTTTCATTAGCCGAATCCTATCTGTGGTGACGGCAAACAACAGCTATTCGGAAGCTGTCCATCCATTTTTAATACAGGCGCTGTCATGGAGATACTGGGACTAATATATTCTCTGCGTTGCCTCTGATCACAGAGTGACTTCAAGGAGGCATTTTGTCTGGTTTGTAAGAAATGAAGACTTAAAGGCAAAATGAATCTCTAGAATCACATATTGCCTACATCCTGCTGAAACAGTCTTTGTTTTTCTCTTCCCTACATCATTTGATTGCACTTTTTGAGTCTGTTTGGACAGAAGCACCCTAAAAGCTTCAGAGCTAAATAAACATACAGAGAAATCTAATACACAAGTCTAATTAAGATTAATTGAACTGTTGGAGGTAAATGAAGATAGCATCCGCAAGAGACTACTCGCTTTTTGAAAAGAATACAAGGCAGCCCCTTCCTTCCCATTAAAAACAGTTTCATTAGTTTCATTTCCATTAAGCCATAATCAAAATAATACTGCTGGAAGCAAGCACTGAAGCTGCAGTCCGAAACAGCAGGGATATTTCACATGAATGCTAGAGGCCTATCCTCACTTTGGAGTGTGGTTATTTACCTTGGTTATTCAAGGCTCCTGAATACACCAGAACTTGCATCATCTAACATAGTTTGTGGTTGTAACAGCTCTTTACATTGACAATGCAGGCTCAAGTACTGCAGGCCAACATTTGTTGCTCTATCGGCCAATGTTATTTTCTGTTCAAAGCAGACTGGTACCAATACCAGCAGTTAAAGATAGTTCTGGGATTCTTTACAGCTTGAACCAAGGCCCATCTTTAATATCTTTAATATCTTTAGATGTGAAAGTCTGCTTATGAAAAATGTAACTAAAATTAATTTTTAATTAAATTCTTTGAGGCAGACTCAAGAATACCAGTATCCAAATAACCTCAATAACCAAAATAAACTTTTCCATGTATCCACAAACTAAAATCCGTGCTTTTCATAACAGAACAATTACACAGGAAAAGTAACCCTATTCTACTGTAGGCAGTGTCTGCTGCACTGAAAAAAAAAAAAAAACAGTGTCTACCTGCCATGTTGTACATCCCTTGTAAAACATCATCACAGGCTACAAGTGTAATAAGATCTCATGGTATTCTAAGCAGATTCCAAAGTATCCTAACTTTCTGGGGGATCTTAGTAACATAAGGTTCTTAGGACACCAATGAATCTGCGCTGGAGAACTGTGCTACAACATAATTCAATTATATGCACCTGTCAGTTTATTTGTTTTCCCTTTCATCTCTGATTCAATTTTTCCAGTTATTCCCTTGGCTTTTAATAGCCAGTACAAAAGCCCATTGTATCTTGGTGTGCAGCTCTTGAATATTTCCACCCCAGCCATCCATTTTACCCACTCAGCAAACAGTTTCAAGCATGGTATGGGAGGAAGGCAGGGAGAGGTTAAAAAAATACAGTGGAAAAAGAGAATATTGATCTACAAGAGGAAGAAAAGAAAAATCACTCCTTCAAATTCAGTCAAACCAAGCTGGAAAGTCCCAAAGCATTTACAGAGAAGCAGAACAACTAATTCAATTTCAAGTACTCGGAAGCACATAGAAATGGTCCAGCTAATAATACGGTTCCCTTTCTGCCACATAGTACTTCCCCAGCCCTGCACCAAACTAAGGTTTCCTAGAAATTCAGCCAGAGGAGGCGTAGTTGTGATTTCAGCTTTCTCATCTGTTTTCTTGTTAACAGAATAGTCAAGATCTGATGAGGTCAGAAAGGACTCCTCCCTCTGTTAAAAAGTTAAAAAAAAAAAAATTCCAGGGGTATCTCACAGAGTGCAAAAAGTTATCAGAGAAGTCAGGGTATTTGAAATGATGATTGCACTGGAATTAGTAGTCCCTACAAATGTTTCAATTCATAATCAAATTAGCAGCTTGAGGTTTAGGGACTAAATTCAAATAGATACACTCACTCTATGCAGACTTCATAATTTTTCATTCCTTCCTTTTATTTAGGGGATAATAATTAAATGTGATTTGAAATTGAATACAATAAAGTACAGCTTAGAAGTATTTCAGGATTCTTAAAAATAATTAGATCCTCTGATATTATTTGAAACCACACTGCCATAACCCTTTATTAAAGTTTAAAAAAGGAAAAAAAGAAATGAGGGGAGAAAGATGAATTTGTCAGTTTTATTGGAATCCAGAATGAAACTCTTTAAAGAGATACATACTATTTTTATTGCCTTAGCTATCTGGGGAAATCTCTTTCTGTCCTTCTTTCCTACTTTTCACTAAAGCAAGGATTTCCACAGAAATGCTTTGCAATGGCATTTATTTGGTGACAAATATGTAACATGGAAATTAAATCTTGGGGAACAGGATGAAATTGACAGTGTCCTCAAGTAACACGGAACGGAAATGTAAGATCAGCTGATAGGACTTGGAACACCACAATGCATCTGAACAATCAAAGTGATCCTGAAAACATCCTGAGCGCAGCCGCTGCCACCGCTCTCAGGGAGCAGGAGGTCCCTGACACCAAGGAGGGAAGGAGAGTCTGGCAGCAGCCAGCTGCTACTCTGAAACCTGCAGTTGGCCATAGACACAAAACCAACGTATGTAGGCTGTCTGAGAGTATCTCATGAAATACAACTAGGAAGAAAGTAGAAAGAAACACAGAAAACCTTGTATTTATATAGAAATACATCATTTAAAAACATCCTTCAGTAGAACATTTCACTAAGATGATTAGCCAGATAGAAACCGTAGCCCATAGCCGTTGTTGAAATCCTAATTTCTTCTTCAGAGAGATTTGTATGAAGAGATCTTTTTCTTCTGGTTTGTATGAGAACAGCATGCTCTTTGATGACTTTACTGAAGCTTCCATTTCTGCTTCTTTTTCTTTAAGAAAAAAAAAGAAAGAAAAAGACCACACTCCTTTATTCAACGATAACAAGGGTCACACTGGGGAAGAAACTGCCATTCAGATCTTTGCAATGAAAGTAACAGGCCTTGAAAGTGATCTTTTTAATTCATGCTGCTAAATTGAGGATTAGCCTTCATTCCTTTTCTATTTCCAATTCTTTTTCTTTTAGCTGCCATCGTATTTTTGGAAGAACATAAAGACAAAGTTACAGAGTTGGTCTTTTCAACAAAAAGAACTCTTTACTAAGTTCCTCAACCGTTAGGTTGTGAGTGCCGGTATCTATTTGTCCATCACAAGAGAACAAGCCAGACAGAATGACAGAAAGGTGCACAACACAGATGTTTATGATGGGACAGTTTTGTCGATGTGTAACTTTTTAAATTCTTTTTAAAGTTCCTCTTATTTTCACACATATTTCTTTATTTTTGTGAAGTACAAGATCACATTTCCTCTAGAAGTGTGAGAAAAATCTTGTATTTTTTGATCAGGTCTACTCAGGAGTACTTAATTGCTTAAGATATTCAGAACTTATGACATTACATTACTGTGTGCAATAGATTTTACAGCCCCCTAGAAATAATTTAGATACTGTTACGTATTTTTATGGCTACTACTCCTATCTGTAGAAGACCTATTAGCCCTTCTTATATTTACCCATAAATACATACATTATTTCTAAAATCTGGCATTGGTCAAGAATGAAGCTTCCCCTAGGATTTCTGGTCACTGACATATTAGACCTTGTAGTTTAAGAGAAAACTTAAATGAAAAAAAGATAGAGTGCAAGCTGTTCTGTGGTGGTAGGAAGTATAGTACTTCAAGCATTTAGACAATTCAGGAAGCACAATGTCCTCAGTTTATTTCTGCTAAGTGCTGCCTGGCCATCACAATTACAGTTTTGCTTGTGTACAACCAGGTGAACAGAAATAATCAACATGGTAAGACAAGGCAAAATCCTCATCTGAATAAGCTTTCCTCACAGGAATTTTGAAGTCCCTATTTTTACTCCCCAAAACTTAATTCATTTAAAATATGATGCTTAAAAGCAAGATGAAACTAATATCTACAAAACACATTGTTCTTTCTGTCCAGAAAGGACTAAACCAAGCAATATACATGGTATGATACAATGTGATGTACATAACTCACACTGCTTCATCACTAGAGAGCAGCCTGTGGACCTCGTTCCCTGCTAGGCAATATCCTGCTTTAACTGTACCAGACAGCCCTGTTTATTATTCCAAATGCATTCTAATACAAACCCCAAGTCTCCTTCACTAAATTTTCCTCTTCTCTTTATTTTTTTTTCTAATCGACTGAGAAAATGCATCATTTAGAGTTTTTACCTTACATTTTTTACCTCTGCTCCTAGTATTTCCAATAGTGGTTCAACTAATAAAGCTTGGTTATTAGGATGTTTCTTTTTCTCTCAAAATTGATAGAAAACAAATAGATAAAATGAGGAGCTTATACGAGCATAAGGAGGCAATGAAGCCAAACCTAAGCCAAGAGATCTACTTGGTAACTACAGATGGAGAACTCACCATAGGAATGTAGGAATCCTTCCAAAAATCGGTTCAAAATCAGCAGAGGCAACCAATGCTGAGCCTGAATCACTTAGTACTATTCATTCAACCCATCTTCATGTGATAAAGTATCATACAGAGACACAGCCCCCCAGCCCCTACATGACTTAATGTATATTATTTGGGTCCTGACGTATCGCAGACTCCAATGACTCTGAGCTGAAGAACGGGCTGCAACTCTTGTCAAATAAAGCCTCAGCACAGTTGGTACTGGACAAAGTATAATTAAACAGCTCTAAAGCAAAGGTAAGTAAACAAGGGAATGCAAACACTATTCATGAGAATATCTCATGGAAGCAATGAGTCAGGTGGAGGGCTTGCGACAAAGATATCACGCCGGCAGGCAGGCACCCACCAGGGGGTGGACCTGTCCTCTAGGCATTGTAGAAATGCATCTGTTCCTTTCACTGCTCCTTGAGGCAGGTTAGTTCCTCCTCTAGGAGATGCAACCATGGTACATAGCTGGGCTTTTGTATCATCAAGGATGGGATTTAGGTGGAGATTTGACCAGCTTGTTTTTCAAAAGGTAGTACATGTTTTTTGAGGTTGATTTTTGTTCGATAAACTACTTGTATCTGACACTAGCAAAATAGTTAAAACAATTTTAAATAATTAATGCATTTTTCAAAGTAAAGCAGGGGAATATGGTCAAAGAGATTCCTGTTGAAATTCGTCAGCAACTTGAAGCTAGTGCTACTTTGAAAAGTTGCTCTTAAGATCTGACTCAAAAATAAAGCACGAGCAATTTGCTCGAAGGACAAAGCCTCAGTCTTTCCTATGAGCCCTATGATGTCAGTCAATGAAGACAGATTTTGACATTATTTAGGGAGAGTTCTTTGTTAAATATGCATTTTGTAATCTCCAATGGAAGAATAAATGCAGACAGATCAGTAAATATATTTTTAGGCAGTATTTAAATTACATATTTATTATGTTCCTGAGAGATTGAAATGGCTGGCTTGGAGCTGTTCCAGTCTGTTATGCAAATCTATTTTTAATGTATTTTATTATGAAATAGCAGAATCATAGGAGTAAGAGATAGAAGAGATCTATTAGGTCATCCTGCCTCTCTGCTCAGTCTGGATTGCTTAAGTGTTACTGGTCATGGGCAAAGCAAATCAAAGGATATTCAAGTCATTCCTTATCTAAACATCTAAGCAGCTTCTGACCATGATCCCTCCACTCAAGGTCAGAAAATACTAAGTATTCAGAAAATATAATTACAAAAAATAGCCATTCTTACTCAAATAAAAAGGAATCTTGAAGATTTAAGGCACAGCAACAAATAAAACACATATCATACACTGCTATTCTAACCCCATACCACTCTATTGTCTAGCTTGTAACCTTTAATTACACAGGATTACACAGATATTTTTCAGGAAACAACTTGTGCTAAAAAAAATAAAATTAAATTAAAATAAATAAATAAATAAATAAAAATCCAAGCAAAAATAGCTAATAAAATCTGGAAGTAATCCATTCTGCATTCTCAGCCAACTAGGAACAGCGAGTGATAGCATGGATTAGGACCACTGACTTCCTCATTTATTTTTACTTCTCATTTGATTATTCAGAGCTTTGAAACTTAGTCAATTCTGATGATTCCTAATGATATTTATAATGCCAGTGATTAAGAGCTCACACATTTGAAGAGTGTTACATAATGACAGATTTCTATTTTCATTCTATTCAATCTAATGGTTTGGTTTTCACGGCATAGGATTATACAGTTTCTAGTTCTTCCCACAATATAGCACTTTGCAACAAAATAAGAAAAAATCAGTATGCTAACCAATATTTATCTATAAAAATAAGAACGCAGATACACAATTTATTTGGAAGTACTTGGGAGTTCAAGTTGGATGGTATAAATAATGCAAAATTGTTTAAACTATAAACAAATTCAGAAAAGATTATGTTAAAAATAAGTTCAATTACTTACGTTTAAACATTGTTTTTCCCTTAAGCCTCATTCAGGAGATGAACTCGGACAAGAAAATGCCCAGTGGTGAGGTATCTTTTGCTATAAAATAGGCAACTGAAATTTGAGTGCTTCGCTGGCACTGCCTTTGGTGCTCTGAACAGTTCGTGGTACTTAGAAATTCAGAATGAGACCAATTGTAGTGGCTACTTTATAGACAATTAAATGGAAGGCTTTTTCCTCACTGAAGTGTTCAATTCACACAACCTATTTCTACAGGCTTTTTTTTCTTCTCAGGGGTGAATAGATTTTTCTTCCTTCCTTCAGATCTGCTTTGTGAATGGAAGTTGTTTTTTAATAAATATTTCTCTGTATGGTATGACATATTTTGAAGTTGCATGAATTTTTTGCTCTGACTGCTTTATTTTACTCAATGTGTCTAAATTTAGGTGACTCTATTTAGAGTTCTTGATGACTTACCAAATCATTTGGAATAAAAAACTTGAAGTTAGATAAGACTTCCTACATTTTATAATTAGGAAATTATTATGAATATTTTGCAATTTCCACTTAGGTAAAACAACACTGAAGGTCAGTTGGCCTCATCAGAAGGTTTCATATAAGAAAGTATTGCCAGCATGCAAAAAAAATATAATTAAAAAAAAAAAAGAAAAAGACTTCAGCTTTCCTTTCATTCTTATAGCTATCCTTCCATGGCTATTTTTATTATTATTATTTTTTTTTTTTTAATTACAAACAGAGGAAAAATGCTGTCACTTTACTTTTAAGCAGAAATACTATAAAATAATATTCAAATTAAGAAAAAGTTAATTTTTGCAGAATGGAGCAGCTCTTATTAAGACAGAGCATTAATTATCTACAGACCTCTAAGTAGACCATAAAGCTCCATAGGCAGACAAGTATTAACAGCAGATTTCCATATAGTTAAATGTATAATTTTAATTATTTATATTCTTTATATCCTGTTGTACAATCAAAAGCATACAAGTGCATATAAAAATTGAGATCATCTACTCAAAGTTTAGACTGCGTAAGAAGATAAGTAATATAAAATATACATAAGAGGATTTCTGACCCCAAAGTAATTCACTGACAAACAATTGTAGGAATATCCAAAAATGCACTCAAGCACATTACTGTACAGAGAAAACAGGAAAAAAAATGATTTGTCAGGAGTGCCCTTGGCCTACAGAATACACAGTGTAGGGGTAGTTTCTTGGGTGTCTGGAAGCCTAAGGAGTTTGTAGAAGGCTTGGAAGGCTTCAGAGTCCATGGGCTAAGCTAAGTGGACTTACGTGGACTAACTTGACTGCTTGAATACATCGTATTTAATTCAGTCTGAACTGTAAACTTTGCCTAAGATGATGAATAACTCCTCAGGCCTTTATCCCTCACTGAATGCCTTGTTATCACAATTAAACTTTCAGGTGTATCTGAGCTAACTGGTATAGTACTCTATATTGCAGTCATTAATGTGACTTCATTTTTCCATCCCACAAGGGATGTGGTCTGGTGTCCAGTGTGAACTGGTTTGTTCTGAGGTGGATGTGTGTTGCTGGATTATGTTTAAACCTAGGGCCAGAAATCACAAGCCAGACTTTTAACATTTTTTTTTACTTTCAACCTTTTCTTCCAGCTTCCCGCTTTTCTGTAGTGCCTATTAATAACGTTGCAGAGAATATCACCAACAGTCTAGGATTTTGTTTCCCAAAGTGGATAAAATAGATTGTTTTTTCTCTTTTTATTAAAAAGGTTAACTACTGTTTGTACTACATTCCAGACTGGCTATTTCCACTTCCCCTCTCTCCTCCCCTAATTCTCTCATCTTAGTAGGGCTTATTTAATCTATTTCCATGGTCTCAGAAAACTACTGTGTGTGCGCAAATACAATGACATATACAAAACCCATGCAATACACACAATCTTCCTTCCTTCCTTGGTGTTGCTTGATGTGAGAGCTGGTAGAGGTATGAAGAACAAAATAATATATATTGCTGAAGAAAAAGTAAAGGGACTCCAACAAAAGCCTGTGAGATGACCATTCTTTCCAAAACAAGGAATAACCATAAGGAGCACCTGCCTCCTTCCCAATTTCTCCCTTTCTATTCTATTTTTCAGACAAGGCTATTTCAATCACCGTCTTTTGTGAAACAGGAAAGAGTAAGCTTAGAGTTGACTGGAAATCAGCAAAGAATTTAAAGTGTAAAAAATGCAGAAGGATAGCAGGGAACGGCATCTATTTGTCTCTCAAACACTATACACAATTGAGTTTTAATTGATTTGAGGCTTAGTTCCTTAGTCAAATAAACTGGCATTTAGCCTGCTGCACCCTTGCCAGCACTTACTGCATATTACTAGTGCTCATTGCTCTTTAGTGGAAGTATGTAATATAAAGGTGTGCTGCGTAAGGTTTTTAGGGTTTACCATCAGCAGTGTCACTTTTTTATTATTAAAGTATGAGTGGAAGGCAAGGAATATTGTAACAACTCAGTAGGCTCAAGCTCAGCACTTTTTCTTGATGGAAAGTTCTCCAGTTCTATTAAGGCACCACAGAAACCAGAGAAATATTAGCAGCAGCATCACTCTTTAAAAACAGACTGACACCCTTCTATGAGCCCGAAATGATCTATGGATCAGGGAAATTCCCTATGTAAAATCCTGTATATTGGATCTCTGATTCTTGCAGGCTATATCTATACTAGTTAATTAAATCCAGAACTGTTGCAAGATCAGAATATACTGCCTCTGCCAGCAACCCCATCCTCCAGGGTTAGGTGGCTATGTGCCCTCTGCTGCAATCCCCTTCCCCTAGCCAGGAAAGGGTTCTGTAGCGTGCTCGGCAGTATGCTGGAGCCACATCAAGAATGGTTGTAGCGACCTGCTGGCATATGATCACATATCAGTGCTCAGGTAAGTTCTGTAAGACTGCTTTATCCACATGCATTCTCTACTTCCACATTCAAAATATTTCATAATAGAAACATATCCAAAATTTGATCTAATGGGATTTTTTTGTTGCTTTTTTAAAATAACCACATTAAATACTGATGTATTTTCCTTTTACCTCTTATTTCCTGATGAGTAATTTGATGGAACATTTCAACAAATAACTTCAGACCTTATCCTACTCACTGAAATCAATGCCAGAACTCTTCCTCTTCTTGAAGCCCTTATTTCTCACATCAGCATTTAAACAATCCCCTTCCGCTGGGAAATAATATGACAGCTAATGAAGTGTAACATGCCATTCTCTATTTGCTTATCATCCATTAAGCTACCTTTCACTCACCCACCAAATATACACAAAGGCCCTGCACAAAGATCTACATCATTAAAATATATTTAAAAGGCCACAATAATTACTTTAACAAAAATAGAAGAATAGCATGCTAAAAAAGTGCATAAAATAGAAGAATTGAAAGCACCATATGTGGGCACAAGGGCTTTATTGATCAAATTACATGTTCCTTTAAAGTCAACTATGAACTGTATTGCATGATTGATTAATGTAGTATTCAAGCAGTAATTAAAATAGGAACTTAATTTGAAAAAGAAAGTCTTTTACTTGGGGAAAAGATGCCCTGATGTACACATTGCTAAAAGGGACATGCTTAAAGCAAAAAGGAATACCAGTTATCTATTAAATACTGGTTTGAAGTAGTTATCTAACCAACCTTTTAGTGAGCTCTTATCTTTTCAAGCCAAGGCAAAAATCCTTAATAAAAAATAATAATAATAATAATAATAAATCCTTAATAGCCAGCGTGTATTCAGCATTTCCCTATAATCTGGTCCTTCCAGAATTAAAATTACTCTTTATGAATAAGGACCTTTTTTAAGCTTTACTTATGGTACCAGAGATGAATACACTGAATGCTCTTCAACACAGTTGGGCAAAAGCATGTAGTGCTCCTGTTTTTCCCCCTTTCAGCTTCAATCCATTAGTCCTACATTTCATATCTAACCTAAAATGTGTGTATATTTCCACAATTCACATCATTCTTTCCTATTTTTAACATATCTCACTTTATAACCGGGAAGATTTTACTCAGTTTGTACTGACAGATTTTAGTAGGTCTGATTCATACAAAAAAAAAAAAAAAAAGATCTTTTTTTATAGCCAAAATAACTCAGTGTTTCACAATGTGCAAGAGAAATAGATTTTATTAGAAGGTCAAGTCTTAGTGCAGGTAATCTGACATTTAGCTATTCAAGGGTTACAACAACAGGTCCTGTCCACTTAGCACAATAGCTTGTAACTTTTCATAAGTGATATCAAAAACTTGGCTTTATTTATATAATTATATCAACCTGGTGAAATATGCTGATGCCTTCTGCATTCCTTTAAACCCCCTGCATGGTATATTATTCTTGCTTTTGCAAGTTTTCACATCTAAGTTTCATGTTACTTTGGTGTACCACATAAAAGCAGTGTTGGTTGTCACTGATACGTAAATTATATCCCTTGAGTACTTTTCGCATTTTGTGAAATTGTAATAGAGTTCAAAGAGTTCTGCTTCAAGTGCTGGTATCTCTAACCCTTCGGGGTTTTATTTATTTCTTATTTACTAATTCTTTCACAATCAATAGAATAAAATGAGCTTAGCAGGGGAGCTGTATTGTGTATTATTTCCAGGTTATTTCCAGGTTTACCAGTCACTTACTTAGGGTCATCTTATATTTTTTTTCTTGTATGATTAGGAAGAAATTATATGGTTATTAGCAACAGACTTCAATAGCATTCAAATGAATAGCAGTTTTGTATACTGTTATTTTCATAAATCTTCACACACCCACCATTATTACATGTGGGTAATAATTTGTGATTACAGTTAAAGAATCTAAAAATAGCTAATAACTCTTCTACTGCATGGAATTTCAAAGAAAACCTATCACACAACGCAATAAATCCTGTATTATAATGACATGCTTATTTCCAGAGACATAGCTAATTCCAGGATGAAATGTTGCAGGATGGTTTATACTTTAAAATTTGACTTACTTGACAAGAGAACTCAACCGTTCTTACAGCTTAAGTAATACTCTTAATTGTTTCAGTTTGATACAATCTCTAATAGTATTTCAGACTTTTTGGGAGAGTTACTGTTGCCATTATTACTTACATTAAAAAAATCTATTAATATTTATTTGTAATATGTAATTTTAACACAAAATGGGTATTATGCAACAGTTACATGAAAAATATTATCAAAACTCTGGCACATGACCCCACCTTGTGCCCTGAACTGACAAATATGGATGCTTTATAGCATCTATGGCAAGTGGCTAATCTAAAACCAGCTGAGAAAGTTCAAAACATTTGAGAGGAACTAATCAATGAGAAAAAATAGGGAAGTGTAGATGTGAAGATGGTGGGCAAAAAAGGTCTCAATTTTTCTTCCTGTCTAAGCATTTGGATTATTTTTTTTTCCTTTAGTCGGAATTCAGATTGCAAGGTCTTCTTCAAAGGTTATTTTCTCTTAAAGAGAAAAAGTAGAGACATGAATCACAGTGCATCATAATATGTCTTCACAAGACAAACAGAAGATTTTAACTTGATGTTCTCCAGCAGAGTACTTCAAAGGACCACACTATTTCCCCAGTTTGTAAGCTGCAGAACAGTTTAAATAATGGAAGCACAGACCCCTTCCATTGAAGTTGGAATGAAGCTGGAACATGGTAAAAGAAAACTCAAATCACAGGAATAGAAAAAGCAGGCAAAATATGTTATGGTTCTGCTTTTAAGGCACTGAGCTAGGAAGGAATGTTTCCCATGTCGCAATGTTTACCTATGCATTTTATTCAGCTTTACAAAGGTCAGACTATAAAGGCAAATATGGAAAAAAAAAATGTCTAGGGACTTGGGTACTTCTAACTGCATCTCTGAATGAAAGACTGAAAATTCCATGCACCTTTACAGAACTTCTAAAATAAAGCCCTTACAGAGCACAAGGAAATATACATTCAGTGACAAGTAGCTTCTTCAGCTTAGTCAGCTGCTGAAATATGAGCTCTTTGAATCGTGTTTCTCTCTTTCACAAAGAAAGTCTCTACATTGCGCTGTCACTGATCTTGAACATTTAATTCTCTAACTTGGCAAGCTTCTGCTGTTGCTTGGGCTTATCGGAGAGTGAATCATTGCTATTCTTATGCCATTGCTTCAAAGAAATTACTCAAAACCTTAAGAATTAGAAGTAGCTTGGACTAGAATTATGTAAGAGATGGGATGGGGATTTCAAAATGACTAAGGAAAGGCATTTGGCTGTAGTCACTCAAGTATGTAAGTGCTGGTGAGACATGCAAGAACCATGCATTTGCAGAGACTTTCTTTGCAATTTATTGCCATGCTGACTCAACAATGTCGTCACTCTAAAGTATAGACAGATAACTAGCAAATAAAGCTCAAGCCAGTGCTCAAATCAGCCACAGTTAGGAAAGACTGAACTACTGATTATTATAAAAGAATTCAAGAGAATAAATATAGGAATACATATTCAAATATAAAGAAGTCCCAAAAACCTAGAGGAGCAGGCAAATGAAAGTATTCCTAATGTTGCATTCTATAGCTATTATACAGCATGCTTTGCATGCTTTCCTTTAAGTTCTTTGCAGTTAGCAAGATAATCTGCACCCGGATTTATCACACACTGAGAAGCTCCTTAAACTTTACCTGCAGTGTTAGTCTGCTCAAAGAGCATTTTTAGAATTATGAACTTTGAAACTGGTACCACTGCCTTCAGCAGTGACAATTAACTTTTATATACATTGTAAATGAAGATTACTCAGTATTGTTTGGGAGAGAAATTGCTTTTGGGTGCCAGTAGTACAGAAGCAAAGTACACCATTTCAACTAGATTTTTTTTTTTTTTTTTAATAGAAACACACTTGTATATTTATAGGCAACCAAGTTCCTACAAGAAAACTTGTATGAAAGCAAGATTTCAGGAGGGAGTTAGAAACATAACACATAAAATTTTAATAGATAGAATACATACATAGTAGCTTAAGCTCATTTGGGTATTTAAAAAAATAGGAAGATAAGACTATTCAAATGTGCATATTTTTTGTTTTATTTTACACAGATTCCTTAACTGTCCTTGTTCTAATAATATTTAAATACCTTTGAATAGTACATTAAACAATGTCTAGCATCTACAGGTCATTCTGCTTTTCCTTGACGGGAGAATACTATATGGTATTTCAGTTTTGTTTTGTATTTATTAATAAATACATAATTATCTCTCAATCTCCATCTTGCCTACAAAGATGCCATACCTGTTTTCTTAAACCAGATAATTCTGCCCAGGCTTCCAGAAAAATCCCCTGTAACTTAAATGTATGGAGGGCTAAACAAGAGTGCAGTTAATAATCCCTGCGTTCACATCAATGGCAATGGGACATCCCATTGAATTGCCCCTCACTTCATGTGGTACAGTTGTTAATAGTGAAGGACATAAGGTATTGGCATCATAATACGTATATTTCTCCTATTTATAAAGAAAATTCAAAGTTAAATCAAGGATGTCACTAAGGAAATACAGTCACATATGCTAATTTGAACACCAGTAAATGGAAACTCATCAGAATGGATAAATGTCTGAGTTTTATTACAAAAGGATATATGATGTGTACATATATAAAGTGACTTTTTTCCCTAAGATGAAACTATTAAAAATAATTTTGAATGTATTAACAAGAAATTATTAAGCAATTCCAGAATTTAAGGCTCACTTACTTTAAGTTATCATTGATTTAGGTTCAATAGCACAAATGAATAGCTAAAAGTCAGGGTAAGCATTTTATCAAGGGACTAAAAGTTTAAAAATAAGATATGATTTAACTTTCAGACATTGGCATGTGACAGTTTCTCGAGCAAAGAAAGACTTGTGAGTCATAAGGTCAATGATTTTATGAATCAGGATCCTATCAGCAGAGACTCTTGTGTGGTGTGACTCAGCACCCTGGATAACCAGCTCGAGACAGCACTAAATCAGGGATCACAGTAAGCAAATTTTAGAGACATCCTGTTTGTCAAGTGAATTGGTACAAGGCAACTCGAAGAAAAAAAAAAAAAAATCTTTTGCACAATGTGTTACAGTGATTGTGCTATGTTGTTTACCACATGATGCATGCAATTGTTCATGTTCATTAGAGCTTTACAAGTAAAATACAATAAGGGAAATGGAGCCCAACATATTCAGTTATCTTTGAAAGCAGGTGAGAAAATTGAGATGCTACCATTCTAGAAAAACATAGTAATGTTAACACTATGTCTTATTTCTGTGCACTGTATACCACACAGGCAACTCAGAAAAGGAAAACTCATTAGGTTTTCCCCTTCAGTGCTTATGAGAAGCTGAGGATAAACTGGACAAAAACTGGCAAATACAACTAAAAATCTAGCAAAAGTATTCTGAAAGGAAGAGATGTAATTTGTCACTAAAAAAAAGACTGATCATAGAATGTTATGTAAATGCCCATTTGAGTTTGTGGTCCATCAGTATAAATCCCCTTTCAAGACAGGAAGAAAAAAGACAAATCAAGTATACAGTAGTGAGAGGAAAGGAAGAAAAATCATGGAGTGCAGTGTTGTAATGGAAGAGATGAGAAATTGGAGGCTGCACATTCTTATCTGATGTATATATATAAGCTTGCATAGGAAGTGTTGGTACTCAAGTGTGAATTCAGTGAATTTATATCTCAGAAAAAACACAATAAATTGATTCAGGTAACACAATGAACTAGGGCAATAAAAAATTTGGTATCCATATAAATTTCAGTCAAGATATACAGAAACATCTTTGACACATTTTCATGATATGCTCAGTGTGCCAGTGAAGGCCACTTTGTCTTCACTGTATTTTCTGTCACTCAAAAAAAGCAAAAAGTAGAAGGGAATATCTTCACACAGGTGATTGCAGTTATGCCAGTTAAATAAGATAATAAGATGTGTTGCAGTTTGATTAAAGTGGAAGCTGAAGAAAAGGTGGAGAAAGGTGTTTTTTTTTGTTGTTTTTTTTTTTTTTTTGCACAGCTTCGTCACCTCTACAGTACTCCAGAAAAATAATAATTAAAAAAAAATGTAATTGCAAAGATCATTCTGTGTGTAATTGCCTAATTCAGTGAGGTTCCTTAGCTGTCAGTGTGGCACATTTAATAGAAATAGAAACATACTAGTTACTTTTCATAAAAAAATAAAAATTGATGTTCCTTTAAAGTCATATCAGGTAGGCACACTTCCTACCATGAATGTCAGCTATAACCCTAGTGAAGTGCTTTTGCAAGACCACAGCCTACACTCACTGTATGGACTCTCCCAAAGTATAACTGACAGACTAGGAAGAGATGCTTCATCTCCAAGAGCCTGGAATAACTTGGTCATCCCAGGCCGGTGTTGGGTATTTTGATGACCTGAAAAAGATACAAGATAAATAAGAACATTATGGATACTTGTGCACAGGCATATGTGGAAGAATGCATCTTTTATCTGGTAATAGGAGATAAAGTATTTAAATTATTTTGAAGAGTCAGGTGAGACTTAGTCAGGACTTACATCCCTAAAGTCACTGGAACTATAGGTGCAGTTATTGTGCCCCCCATGGAAACCTGCAAGACCATTGCCACAAGTGGATTGAAAGGCTAAATGACAAATAAAGAAGTACCAAGAAGTTTACTCTGTCAATGTTGCTGTAACCAAAATTCTAGGAAGAAAGAATAAAGAAATCTTGTTGGTAACCTAAAGAAAAGCAAAAAAGCCTGAGGCCTAAGGTATTTTTTGTTAAGTGTTTCATGGTATAAAAGAAAATTTCTCTCTAGATTCTCAGCCTAAATTTGTTTACTGTGGAGCATAAGCTACAACATTTAACATTTGAAAGTTAAGGATGGAACACAAAGTAAAACTCCAGCTCTTCTTTCCCAATGACATATCAGATTGCAGACATATGGTCAGGCAAATAACACATTACCACCATCTTTTTTGGGCTGAAAGGTGTTATCTTAAGCCATTTCTGAACTGATGAAGAAAATGGTTTATACCATTCAGGAAGATAAAGATCAAAAAGAAAACAAAAAAAAATCTGTAGTCTCAGAAAGGATCAGTGCTTTAGGTAAGAGTACATCCTGTTGCAACTGTTTCCAAAGATGAATTAACTGTAAATCTGTTTACATGTTCTTACAGACTAGTAATAGTATCTAGAAATGTACTGGAGATCCTGCAGATGGTTACAACTATGTTTGAGATTTCAATATAGTACTAGATGGAGATCCCTTTCCCACGCATATTGAGAAATCAGCAGGAAAGGAACAGTTTAATTGTCAAACCCAGAGACAATCTATTTCTAGGAAGGAATTCTGTGCCTCTCTCCAAGCAGAAGACTATCATAAATACATTGGCTGTTAAGTGTTACCATTATACACTATTGCATATGACAATTGAGCACTATTGATTTACTGTCAATTCCTTTATTTTCAGCTCAGCTGAGACACAAAAATTGCTGACAGATTGTGAAGTTGCCAGAGTGTTTGTTGATGGCAGAGTTCCTTAATCCACTTTACTGTGCGGCCTAAAACTGTATTAGGTAAATTGACATTGACACACAAGCTTGTAGTTTGCCGTAAGTCTGAAATCTCCTCTTGAAACATGCTTCACTTGGTCTCCGTTAATCATCTCTACTACCGGCAACCAAGTTTTCATTAATATGGAAGACACTAATAACATGAATAAGGCAGCTGCAGGAAGCCACCATTTGTGAGCTTTGTTTTTTACCTCGTTTGTGCCTTCCCTTTCTGTAGCTAGCTGAATGCCTCTCCATAAAATCGAGGCTGAGGGATGAAAGAACAAGCTGACTGCAAGAAAGGAGCCATGGCACAGGAAGCTGGAGTAGAACAAAAGGGAAGGGCAGGGAAGGATAGCAGAGGTTATTGCTGCTCTAGTATCAGCACAGGGAAAACTTATTGGGCCTAGCTAGTGCACCTGGATCAGACGGTAATCAGAAACCAAACAAAACATTCACTTATCACCAATCAGATGCTTTTTAATCCTAATTATCTGACACAGTTCATAATCAGTATGACTGCAGTTATTCTCATGTACAGATGATTAACCTGAAGTTATTTCAGATCTGCAGCCATTTTAGAGTCACTATATCGCATTTTGCTCTCATAATGCAGTCATGCAGGGTTAACTCCACCATATTTCAGCATACAAACAGAAGTCATGATTCATGTTTGTGGGGTCATGCCACCTCCCCGGGAAACCTTTATTACTTATTCTACAAACTATACTTCACCTCCCAAATGAGTTATAAAAGAACAAAAATTTGGCAAATTAATTTTGCCTATGAAACATAAAGACAATTATGGAGTGTGGGCACGTTTCTAAAATATGAAGTATTCATAGATAGTATGTGGAAATACAAGCAAGCTAAGTCTCACATACTTGAAACACAGAATCCCAGTTTTACCTGTTTCAGTCACCTGCCTTTTTTTTTTTTTTTTTTTTAAGTGAACTGTGGGAAAAAAGCATTTTGTGCAACTTCAATGTTATAGGCAACTTAAGAACCCACAGTAGAATAAAGAAATCTCCTAAATATACCTTTAGTCTCAGTGTTAGACCACTCTGTGAACCTGCTAACTGATGTGATAAAATAAGCTCTGTAGTAACTAGAGTCTAGCGACCCCAAATCAATTCATAAAGTACTCTAAGACACCATTAATAAATTTGATTTTAGTCCTCCCTGTGTTTACTCATGTAATTCACTTTATACCCTGTAAGTAATTCCATTGACCTCAAGGTGAAATCCTGGCCCTATTTAAGACACCAGCAAAATTCCCATTGATTACAGCACAGTCAGGATTTTACCTGCTACACAAGAACTACATATACAAACAAGCCTCGTCCAAGTATCTTAAACCTCAGAATACTCCACAGCATAAGCAAGTATCATAATTTCTGTTTTCACATGGACTTGATTCAAGTCATTTGCGAAATTCTTATCGATGGTCTCAGAATAGGGTTTCTGACCTGTCAAAGGTTTCTCAATCTATGTATAAAACCTTTATTCACCAATGGCAGGAAAACAGATGAGATTTGCTCTACTCCTTGATAGCTGTGTGTATAACAGACATAGAAATGCAAGTTACTGCTCCTAGAGTGAGATTCATCTGATCTCCTCATACAGCTCAAGGGGAAATGTTTAAAACAGCATTAGCTATTCAGACTCAGTGGAGAGAAATTACCATTCCTCAATGAAAGTTATTAATCCTGAGATAGGCATTCAAAGCATGGCCAGTTTGTACATCAGCTGCTTCCCAGAGGGGTCACATTCACTGCAAGACAGCACAACAGGCACTGTGCCACAACTTGTCTACTCAGGCCAGTATATGCAGAAACTTTGATCCATGATCTGGGATACATGCCCAGGTTTCCCACTTCAACATTCTCCAGTGCTTTTCTACAGAGTCACAGATGAACTTGGTCTTAGAGAGTTCAGACAATTAGACATGGCCAGTCATGACTAAGGAAATTTCACTTAATTTATTCTTAAGTAACAAAAATATCTAAGGATTGATTTAGATACCAAAAAGGGGGGAAAAGACAACAAACAAGTTAAAAAACACTAGGGAAACTCTTCTTCCCCTTTCTAGTGTCAGTATCTCTTGGTTTCAAGAGTATATAAAGCTCAGATGCTCCCAGCTCCATTGGTGAGACAAAGGTGAAACAGCAGATTGGGCTCAGTGCTTCTTTTATTCCTTCATGTCTCTTACCCTGTTCCTCCACTGCTCCTTGCTTCCTTTCTCCCACATGGGCTACAGTCCCTTCAGTGCTGTACCTGTTCCAGTACGGCTTACCTACAGGCCACATTCCCTTTGGGAGCATCCCTGCTCCCTGGGATATCCCTGCCCTAGCTTAGGAACTGCAGCCCCCTCAGAGGTACCTGCCTCTGGTATGAAGCACCCACTTTCAAAAGGGTCTTTTCTAGCTGTATGCCTAACAATATCCCCTTCCCTGTCTCCTCTACTTCTTCCTTTCTTCCAAAATTTCTTCAGGTCTCCTTACATCTTTCCTTCCATACATCACATCCTCAGATCTGTTCCTTTGTCTCCTGACCCCAACAGCTATCACCCTTTCTGAGACACATTTGAGCATCTCCATGTGCTCCTCTGATTTTGGGAAACCTTGGCTGGAACAAGCTGTGGCTGTTCACACCAGTTATAATGCCCACACTCCCCCTCCACGGTCTGGGGACACCACTACTGAAACCCTGCTATTTTTACCCAAAACAATCTACCCTTCACCTCTGTGAAACAAATTATTTTAGAACTGCTTGAACCCAAATCCATTGTTATCTCTAATTTACCGCCATGGCAACCTTAACACATATACCTTTTAAACTCATCCTGCCAGACAATGGGAACAGACATTGGCACCATGTGTGTGTACATACAAAACTCCACTCCTTGCCCTGATAAACACATTTACTCTGTATCCTATCACATTTAGTCCTCACAAACGCCACCACAAACACTTGTATACCACACACTGTTAACATTGTAAGGAGTTTTACCCCTTGCTCCTACACGCCCAAGAAGGTTACAACAGTGGAAACTTCCATTACAATCTCCATCTCCTTATCTTCAAAGTGTGAATTATTGTGTTTGACACTGTAATTATCTTGTATTATGGAGCCCAAGGTCTTAGCCTCTGGCTGCAGTGGCTTGCAGGGACATCCCAGCAGTGTCGGTTTTTGGCTGACAAAAGGCGCACGTTTTGACCCCCCACAGGGCTGCCTCCTGCTGACTAAACCAGCAGGTTCGGTTCCCAGCTCCACGCACCCACAGCACAGAGTCTACCAGAGGTTCACACCCCAGAGTACCCAGAGCAAGGCCGCCTTAAGCCACCGGCTGCACCCCTGCCTCCAGGCACGAGCGGGCGGCGGACACGACCCGCTGGCACCCCGGCCCCGTACCTCCGTCCCCGGCGCGGCGCGGCGCGGCCCGTCCTGGCCATTAGCGCCATGTTTTGGAGACGGCGGCGAGGCGATGCACGCCGCACCGATGGGCCGCCGTTTCGGGCGCCAGGGGCTCGGCCTCGCTCGCCTCAGGTGCCCGGTGAGAGACGGGCACGGCCGGGAGCGGAGCCCGAGGTGCTGCCCAAGGTCGCCCTGCCGGGCTCCCCCGGTGGCTGGGGACACGAAGAGAGCGACCCATGTCCTCAGCGCGCCTCAGTACACTGTGCGGCTTGTACCATCCCGCCAAAGTGGCAAAGAGGCAAGTTTATCATATTTTTTTTAGCATAGATGTAGAAACAGCGAGTATTTTATCAGTGTTTCTAGCAGTCAGTCATTCCCAGACTGTTTTGAAGTGTAGTTGCTAGCAGTGACACGCTATAAAAAATTTTAAAGTCGCTTTGCAAAGGGTTTGCGGAACAGTGACTTACCCAGAAACACGTATTCACACCTCCTGCTGATAATCTAGGAGAAAAGATATCAGCTAAATATTTGATCTGAAATTATTCCCTTCCCGTTTTAATCCCCCCAACTGGCTGCCGCTCAAGTTTATCTCACCACAGGGAAAAAAAAAAAAAAAGAGGGAAATAGAGAAGCCTCCTTCTGCCTCTTTAGGAAGCTGAAAGACAAATCTTTGGAACACTGCGCAGGGCTGGAGAAGAAAAGGGCAACAATTAAACTTGGATGGGTTTTGAATAAGGAGCCCAGCAAAGATGCAGGCTCTTTAGAAACCACTCATAGTTTCGTGTTCATAGCTGAAAGGAGTTTTGTCAATGCAGAGAGCTGAGACCAACACCTGTAAGTGTTCAGTTACAGTGAATGGAAGTGAATGGCTATAGGATTTGGGTAGGCATATGTCTGTGTTTCCCTTTTGAAGCACACAGGAGATTGTATTTCATGGAATAGGAAGGTGGTACACATAGTGATCAGTCTTCTACATAGCTCACAGGGGTGGCTTGGTGGCAACTTCTTTAAGAAGGTGACTGGAACATTTTACCTCCTACTCCTCTATTACTGTGAGATACCAATAATATCATAAGCCGACAGCTTTTGTTCTGAGAAACAAAATCACATTTTCAGTAGTATTTCACCTGATGCAGTTTACGAGTTACATGTGTACCATTTTCTTCCAGAACAAAGTGTTTCATCAACTGAAAAGTCACATAGTTGTGCAAAGCAAATTTTTTATTTTAAAATTCCTTTTCCGTTTTTATTGACACTTAAAATGTAACTCTTCAGAAACCCTCATGGAAGCATGCAGAAAAGAGAAGTGCCTCCTTTAATGGTTTCTGCTGTGCCAACCACTTAAAATTAAGAACTAAAGAATGAACTGACAAGAAACTCTGCCTTAGCTCTTAGGCATGCTGCCCCTTATCTCTTGTAGCAGGGAAGAACAAAGAAGAAAAATAACATAGAGATTGGAAAGGGATTATTTACTTACTGCCAACATAGCAGGGACATCCTTTTATTTTTTTCTTATTTTGTTTTCTTTCTCAGCAAGTCATGGGTCTAAGGCAGCTGGCCAACGGGTTAGGTTTGAGTTGCTGTAATTTAATAGATGGAACTTTCTTGTGCACGTGTGTATTTATTTCATGAGGAACTATCTCCTGGAGCTAAAATTGGTAATGAACTAAGCAGAAAAAATTGAGAAATGAGTTGAGATTGTTTATCTCTGACACAGCAAGGAGGTAAGAACACTTTCCCTGTCTCTTATATCTACATGTGGTAGAAGGGAAGGGTCCAAAAATAGGCTGACATTATCTTTCTGAAAGGTGGACCATACTTGCAGTGTATAAAATAATGCCTGGAAGTTTTCTGATAAATTGGATTAATAGATTTGCTGTCTAATTAAGCCATATGCTTGGCATTTTATCTTTCACCCATGTGTCATAGACAATGAAGTTTATTCATGGTTCTTGGGAAAGTACACAGCTTTCTATTACTACAGACAGGTTATCCAGGCAGGTAGGAGCATTCAGTTTAGATCTCATAGAACTGAAAGATAAGACAGTTTTCCTAACTAAAGAAGCTATTTAACATTCATGCTATAAGGGGTCCTTTAATGTATGGTTTTATTGTTCTGTTCAGAAAATGACGCAGTGTAGCATTTTAGTGAACAGTTACTTCTACTTGTTGTCGTGGTTCCGCTCAAGTGGGCAGCCGAGCTCCACCACAGACGCTCTCTCACTCCCCCTCCTCAAAGAGGAATGGGGAGAAAATATGTGAAAAGGGATCAAGGGTTGAAATAAGGACGAGAAAATCATGCAATAATTATTGTAACGGGCAAAACAGACTCAGCATAAGAAGATAGTAAGATTTATTGCTCATTACTAACAAGCTAGAGAAGTGAGAAACAAAGGAAAGAAACCAAAAGCACCTTCCCCCCCCATCCACCCTCTTCCACCTCCTCCCCCTGAGCGGCGCAGGGGAACGGGGGAATGGGGGTTATGGTCAGTCTACAGCACTTCTCTACTGCTCCTTCTCGGTCACTCTCGTCCCCTGTGCTGTGGGGTCCCACCCACGGGATGCAGTCCTTGGTGAACTGATCCAGCGTGGGCTTCCCACAGGCAGCAGCTCTTCCAGAACTGCTCCAGATATGGGTCCGTACCACGGGGTCCATCCCTCAGGAGAAAACTGCTCCAACCTGGCTCCCCTACGGGCAGCAGCTCCTGCCAGGTCACCTGCTCCTGCATGGGCTCCTCTCCACGGGCTACAGGTCCGGCCCGGAATCTGCTCCAGCAGGGGTCTTCCACAGGCGGCAGCCTCTGTCGGTGCAGGGCTACCTGCTCCACCGTGGTCTCCTCCATGGGCTTCATCATGGATCCCTGCTCCACCGTGGTACTCCATGGGCTGCAGGGGGACATCCTGCTTCACCATGGTCCTCACCACAGGCCGCAGGGGACTTCTGCTCCGGCGCCTGGAGCACCTCTCCCCCTCCTTCTACACTGACCTTGGCACCTGCAAGGCTGTTTCTCACTCCCGGCTGCTGTCTGGCACAGCGTTCTTTTTTCCCTGTCTTAAATATGCTCTCACAGAGGCGCAAAACAACATCACTTATTGGCTCAGCTCTGGAAAACAATGGGGCCCTTCCCAAACATGGGGCAGCTTCTAGATCTTTGTCACAGAAACCACCCCTATGGCCTCCTGCTACCAAAACCTTGCAACATAAACCCACTACACTCGTTTACATTCATCTACCAAATGTCCTCATTTCATTTCACTCTTAAACGGGTCATTTTGGATCAGAAAAGTGATTGTGTCAGAATGGTATCCAATATAGTCTTCTATGTCTTTGAAATTCTTCCCGATCGACTGACTTAACTTCTGTACTTGAAGTATGCCAAAGCCACTGCAAACCAGTGCATCCAGGGTCAAATTCTGAATGTAAATCTCCTGCTTCAGAAATCTAGTTTTGGCTATTGTATAGAATTTACAGAGCAAGCATTCAAAAAGACCATGCAAGATAGACTAATTGTCAAACAAAAAAATCATAGTTTTCAATGCTATTTTGGAGCAAGTTAAAACCTGCTTTTTCAGTTGCATAGGTGAAACACAAAGTGTATCTTTTGTGTATGTTAGAAAACAAATTATGTAGTTGACCTTACATGACTATTTGTTAATTTAATGTGCACACAGCAAGACACTTTAAGACATCTCAGTATTTGCGGCACGTATATTTTGGTCAGATACACAATGGATTAAAAACTGTATATTCCAATTCTTCTTTATGCAAATTTGAATTTGTGCCAGCATTTGCTATCAGCAGTACATTTGCAGATAACTTACAAATGTACAATTTTCACGCACATTTTCAGGTAAAACGCACATTTTCAGGTAAAAACTTTAAAAATAAACATTTTTGAAAAGCTAATTTTCCTCAATTTTCTCAAATAACGGAATGTGTTTCCAACTATTTCAGGATAAATATCTCTTCAAAATTACTATATAATTTAACAAAATTCTAGAGTCTCACTAGAAGATATCTTTATATCATAATACTATATAAAATTAAGATTAGAATCTGGTCCATATTTTATTTTATTTTATTTTAAAAGGGATTCTCAGGAAAAATAAAAAGTTGGTCTTTGAGGACTGTACTCCAAGTCCACACGTTAACAATATACTGTTCATTTACAGACTTAGGGAATTGACTGAAGAACAGAGACAGATTAGCTTTTAGACAAAATAATATATGGGGAAAAACAGAAGGGAGATGATCAACTCCTTTGTTATATATACACATATATATATTTAACTCTTTTGAAAACTCTGCCGTGTATGCAGTTACCAAGAGAGTAACTAGAAAGTACCAGGTGTTTTTGCTCTGCCACCTTTTTCATATTGTTTGAATTGTTTTTTCTTGAGATATTTTTCTGACATCAGGTTTCCCCCTAAAACTACATGAATCACTTTGTTCCTACTCTTTCAGTTCACTTAATACAGAGGGCAAGGCACAGCACAGTTAATAACTTAGAAACAAACTAGAGATTTTGGGACATCACAGTCTCAGCTCACTGACTGCTGAATGAAAGAGAGAAAGAGAGGTCCCTCCCATCGCTGTCAGTTTTGTTTTGTTTTGTTTTGGAAACAAACATATCATATTAGAGCTCTGGCTGGAGAAGCCTAATGTACCTTGAAATAAGTTTTATTATGATGAAGTAGTGAATTGAAGTTAGAATGCTTCTGCAGGCCAGGGAAGTTTATAGAGGTTAGTACATCATGAAGGATGACGTTTAAACTAAAGGCAGAAATCTCAGGGGATTATAAATATTGCTTCTGCTGAAACTGCAAGGATTTTATAATAATAAAAAAGCACAAACAATTAAAATAAGTCCTATCTCTGTGCTTCTAACAGTTAGAAAAGATTCCTTCAGTTTCTATGGCAATACTTCCTGTTAAGGATATATCTAATCAGCTTTTGGCTCACTAGCACAGATTCCAAACTTGATTTTGAGTCATAAACTAATTTCCCACTGCTTATTATTTAAACAGATTGCCTTGCTTTCTAAGAATGGGGACGCTGATCTTCCTATAACTCAATGGGAAGAAAAAATAAAAAATAAAAAAAATTGTGATGCATGTTAGCATCCCAAAAATTGAATAATCCTCCCTGAAGGCAATACACACAAATCCCTGGTCTCTGAGGTGCAGAAAAATATTAAGAGGAACCATTAGAGAACTCACTGTTAAATTGCCTTGCTTCCACCATAAATGGTTTAATAGTTGCTTTCTCTGCAATAATCTTGGGGAGGTTCGGGAGAACGATCTTGGGATCACACTGCAGAGCTATGTGCACGGGCACCCGCTGGCAGACACCTAAACAGCAAGCATTGTGTTCGACCAGTCCACGTTTTAACAGATCTTCTGCTTTTGAATTTTACAAATCCTAATACAATTCCAAGCACATTTTTCAAAACAAACAATTCTGTATTTTTCTTATAAAAACTGTAAGCCTCCAAAAATGCCAACCAGATGTTTTTAGTTTGTTTGTTTTAATAGCTAAGTACTTACAAATCAACATTACCATCACTTCTAAGCAGCCCTACAGTAAAAATTTAGTGTACAACAAAGAGAACCAAATATTAGGAAAAAAAAAAAAAGTCAATAAAGCATTGATGGGTATTAAATGATTAAAGCTTATGTTTCTTTATATACAGCAAAACTGTGCTAAGCCACAAAAAAGTGCACTTTTTTTTTTTAAGTCCTAAAAAGGACTTAGAGCTCACACAACCCCTCCCTGTATTTGTTGTCTAATTTAAGACAGCATGCCTGCCTTGCACCAGCTTCCAAGCATGTTCCTCTGTGTAACCTATTCTTACTCTTTTTTGTTTTTCTTCTTCTTTCCTTCCTTCCTTTCTGTTATCCTTTTTTCCTTTTTTTTTTTTTTTTTAAATTAAAACTTGAATTTATTCAGGTTATTTCTACTCAGTCTCCTGATGTGGATATTGTAGAATTTCATCTATCCCTCCAGATTTTCCCTGTTTCTCCTTTCCATGCTTAAATTTGTGTTTGTAATCAGCAAAGGCTAGTCCTGTGGATAAATTCAGAATATGACTTCCTCTCAGTTTCAGTCGTATTTTGAGGAATTATGTTGGCCACATGAGGAAACATGAGTTTACCTCCTGAGAAAGCAACAATGGACACAAATCCAAATAACATCAAGGAAATTGAAGACTAAAATATTTATGTGCTTACTAATATGGATGACTTCAATGCACTGGTTTCATCCTGCTTTGCTTTCTTTCATTATCTTAGAGTCCAGAGTTCATTTGTCATTACTTTCTATGCAGAATAGATGACCTGATTTAAATGCCCAGCACCTGCACTTGTGGCTCCAGAAGCATCATGATTACCAGCATCTTAAATCCTCCACCAAGCTGAATAGACCCCAACAAGCTGGTAAGCTGTGCACCTGCCACCCACAAGAACAACAGCTATCAGTGCTGTAGTGCTCATGCACACATGTGGCTCAGCTAGAGGGCCCCCCAGTGCCCTGATATCAAGGTTACCTGAACCATCAGCATCCCAGTTTTGACCCCACCTACATTATGGACGGTATAGTGTAAAACACTGTCCATAAGAGAGCTGGATACTGGGGTGTATTTACCAACCAATAGTATTTTTTCTCCTTGCTGATCTCATGCACTCACTCTCTTTCCCTGCTCACTAGGTCTGGGCTTCCCAGCAGGGAGATCACTGCTGGCCCAGGATGGTCAGGCAGAAAGTCATGTCAGCTCCTGCTGTACCGCTGCTCACAGTTGCCTATCGCAGGCACCACCAGCCATCATCCCTGCGTGGCCCTTGGCATTTGTCTCCATACAGCTCTCTGATTTTCAGGATCTTCCCCAACTTCCAGGATTGTTCCTCCAGCCAGGATCTTTACTTTCTTTGTAGGTTATCTTCTACAGAAACCACTTAATTTATGGAACTCTTATTTTCTACCACCTGCTCTTGTTTAAAGAATGCCAAGCCCCCATTTTCACAAGCTGATTAATCTGTATGAGAAAGCACAATGTGTGAGCAGCCTCCTAATTGACAGCTCTGTCTCATGTCTTTGTTAAATGGAGGATTCAGGACATGTCACTTTTCTTTAGATCCAGTGTTCTCAAAATTTACAAATAGCCCATACCACTTGCAGCCAGCGAGCATCAGGCTCTGCTTGAGAGTTCAACAGTTTAATTTTGGACATTCACCCCACACACACAGCTGTCAGTGTTTACAGTTTAAGTTATTTTTTCCCCTGTGACAAGTATAAGCTAGGAAGTTGTTACAGGAAAAACTCAAATGATTCAGAAGCCACGATCAAGTAAGCATCTTATTTTAGAGGATCTCTATCCAGTCTTTACACTAAATGCCAAGCTGCGTAGCACAATATAGCTTCAAGCTACAGTACAGTAATTGATCTTGAATGAACACCTTGCTTCTCTGAAGCTTTTAAAACCAGAAATCTCACTTAAAGATAAATACACATATCATTTCTAGCACTTTCTGTTCTATAATTTAGGTGTTTGTTGTTTTTTATTTATTTATTTATTTATTATTAGTTAGAGTGAAGGAATACCAGAAGGAATCCTGGTGGACATACTTTAGATACAGCTTTTTCACATTGCTTTCAGGTATCTGGTTCTGTTAAAAGTACTGTTTCTTGTGGAAGTCCTCAGCCCGACTTTCTTCAGTGGAAGCATCAAGCAAAGACTGTCTTATATCATACTTTTGCTTTAAGATTGTATTTTTTCATCCTCATTTCATTCTAAAAAGGTGTTTTACCATTACTATAGATGGGTCAAAACCTTGTCTGAACAATGTTATACAATATAATCATATGCCAACCAAAACCTTTTTCTGTAACATAAAAATCACAAACTTTGTGGAAAAAATAAAGGTTGTAAAACTGAAATTCTTCTAAGCATGTTATTGGAAGATATATCTTAGCCCAGGAGAGACTGGGGAGGTGAGCTGCCTTTTGAGTTTTGTGTTTTCAGTTCTGGCCGTAGCAACGGAGTCCAAAATATTAAGTCAAATACACTGTTTCAGTCCTTTTCTATTGACAGCTCTATCTGCAGCTTAGTCACAGCACCAAAGGGGACTAAAGGTTTTGTCTGATTTTGCCTCAACTAGTTGGACTGAACAAATTGCTAGATTCTGTTCATTGACTAACAGTTTGGTATACATCATAGCAGCTAATGGAGTCTTTTCCTAGTGACTGAACAGAAAAATATGAAAGAAAAGATCCTGCTCTGGTTGGGTGAAGTACCAATTAAGTCAATGGGAAAATAGCCATTTGGAGCAGTTTCACCACAAGCACAGTATTTCAAGAAGGCTACTGGTTCTTCAGAGCTGTAGTTCTGCTGCCTTGTATTCAACCTTTTAATGGCTGTGGCTTAGCTGTCTTTTTTCACAGAGAAAATGGATTTCTCTGAGTTATATTTCTGAAGGTAACTGAAGCTTTTTGTTTTGCAGGTGAGAGGTGAATAAGCCTGAAAAGGGGAGACAAACTATATTTCAGAGGAACATAGGCAGGGTGATAGTCATAAAGAAACATTGCCAAAATGACATGAACAAGACCTAGTGGCTAGACATGCTATTCAGCACTTCAGGATCTTCTACTAATTTAGTGTCATGCTTGAAATGAAGTATTTCTTAAACCGGTTAGGTGTCAATCTCTAAAATAACTGCTTCTGCCTTGTCTGACCATCAGAGAATGGCATCCCTTGAATTTTCTGTATGAAGTGCCCATGCTTTCTGCAGAGGGACTTAAAGAGTATTAGATGTCCAAATGCTGCTGCAGCAAAGCATAATTGCCCATGGTACAGAGAGAGCAGAAGTGCTGTCATTCCTTTGCAGTCAATGCTTGCAGTGTTCATAGGCAAAGTGTGGGTATGATTATTGGGGCAAGCCTTTTGCTTTCTACTCTAATTGGACAGACTGACCTGGTTGGGAAACAGTAAGAGCCAAGACCCTTTCATCCAGAACTGAAAACAAATATTTCTTACTATCATGAGTTTGTCTACAATGAATATATTCCCCTCAGGAAGGGAAAGCAAAGTGCTGACTCCCCTCTTAGAAGAGGACGTAGCCAGGAATAAAGCCACTTGCAAGTACTTAAGGAACTGCAGAATTTCTCAATGGCATGTATGCATCCTGTCCAAAGAACTGAAGGATATCTGTAAGAAAGTCATAAATCCTACAGGTTTGTGTCACACAAATATCACTGAATATAAGGGACTGATATTTACACTAATCTTATATAAATACAGCTGGACTGATTTTACTGGATTCATTTCCAACTTACTTCAGCATGATGAGAGATACGAATAAGGCATAAAAAAATTTACTTGCTCTCAGTAAATAAGCTACAAAGCAGGTGGCCCTGACTGCTGAAGCATGAATGGATTAACATCAAAATATTTTTCTTTCTTCGTTTCCAAATGAAATTGCTTTCAGCTCACAAAATTTCTAATGTATCCACTGGTGATCACTTCCTCAGTCTCCCGTTCCCTCTTTGCTCTCTCATCTGCTCAGCTCTGATGATCATACACCATGCAGAGGTATGAGCTGTATTTTTAGATACAGAGACATTATAATTGATTTTTCCCCTTCAATTGCTGCAAGGAGTAACCAGATACTTTGTCACTTTTATGTTTAGAAACTCACTATTTCTTTACCTTCACCCCATTTCATCATACCTCAATGAGGATTGTGTTGAAGGGATATATGAATCCCTGCTGAGCCAACAGGCTACCTTTTAATTGGCTTTTATGAATAATTTTCAAGGTGTTTGAAACTGTACAAAAAAGTCTAATATAATTTAATGGGGATGTTGATTCCTTTTTCATCTTATTTTTTTGAAAAAATATTTTACAAATGTACTTACCTGTGTCATAAATAGTTTTGCTTTCTCAGTCTGTTTAAATCCTCAAATTAATGTTTCCAGTTAATAAACTTGGAGAAATTATTTTGTATCAAAAGATACTACCATAGAGAGTGTAAACCTCAAATTTTTGTTAAAAGCAATATGAAAATGAGATCTAATTACTATAATGTGCTACCTAAATCTATTTTCTAGTGCAAAGAATTAATAGTCAGCTCACAAACATACTGGCAGTGCAACTGCATTTAGTAGTAGTTTTCATGCCAGAAGATATAACTTCCTTGGAAGTATACGCTGTATATCCTGTATTCCATATTATCCAAAAGATAGTCTGGTTTCTTGCTTCATGAAGATAAAACCACTAACAGGTGCTCTGTTAAAGCACGGCAAAGAGCAGTGTTCCATGAATGCATTGCAAAGCAACAAGGCTATTCCATTCCTACCTTTTTTTCTTTCTTTCTTTTTTTTTTTTTTTTTTAAATCATCTAAATATTTTTCTCGGCACTTCATGCTCCATAACACAATGTCTGTGCTTCTGCTCCTTTAATACAACAATACAAAAACATTATGTTGCTTTTTTTTTTTTTTTCTTAAATTGAACAGTCATTCATTGTTAGCTAGCAAAACGATACATAGTTCACTGGAAAAAGAATTTCTGGGTGTTTTTTTCAGTGATGAAGCCATATTCTTTTTTTAACGATTTTTAACTTTCCTGATCAGTCATGTGAAAAGTCCAAATTCCTGTGATGATGTAATGTGAAACAAGTCTGAAAGTAATGAGACTGCAACTCTTATGCCCAAATTCAACACAGACAACGCAGAAAGAAATGTCATGCAGTATGAAAGCTACAGCTTACAAACTCTGATTTCTCCTGGTGTGTCTCCTGTTACATCTCTTACTTGTATTCCACAAGAACATTACATGTAAAACAACTGAGACTTGATAACCTTGAATGTTTCTATTTAATCTGCTGTTTTAAACATAAGCAGTGGAATGAAGCTGTTTGAATGAAATTGCCTGTATCTAATACAGTACATCTTTACAATAGAAGTGTCATTTCTGTTCACTTAATATGCTGAGTTTGTCACCACACCACACTTATGTATCTATCCATTACACCAGAAGGATTTCTACTTGTTTTCTCAGTCTTTCTTAGGCACAGTTTAACTCCTTTTGATTGAAAAAAAAATATATTCATAAAAGTGTCAAGCATCTTAATAGGAAAACATGTAGAAACTTAAGAGTTCACTCACATGACCTTTGAACTGCACATTTAAGCATTTTAGATTAAGAATTTACATGCACTTTATACATCTGTACAATGGACAGTTACTGTTTCTTTCCTGGGATAGGCAATTTGCTTTCTAATCCGTTATTGCTATTAGTAGTATCACCTTTAGTATCACTTTCTACCAGTTAAAAGAAAAACAAACACAAAAACAATTTGAAAGCAATTTAGAAAGTAGTGGGGGAAAAAAGGACCTGCTGAATTTACTGGAACAATGGCATCTCAGATTGAGCAAAATAATGTATTTCATATTTCCCAAAATATTTTGTACAAGCCAAAACTTGTTAGTAAGTTTTCACTGGGAACTTTTTTCCTCAAAACATCGTTTGTCACTATTAAAATAAATATGTCAATTTAATTGTGTTTCTTTTTAGTTAGTGCCACTTACCACATTTACCTTGAAATTGTTTTCTTCACCTGAAACCATTTGTTAAACTACTCACTTCAAAACAAACAAAGTTACTTAAGTAAGGAGAGGCAGAGGCAGTGCTAGAAATCTGTAAATGTTGTCTAGGAAACAGCTATAAAGGAATGTATTTCAGCCCTTTTGGAATTACATAGCAAGACCAAGTTGATATGGTCCAAAATGGTTCCAGAGAATAGGAGAAAAAAAAAGAAAAACAAGGCAGAGGACATTGTCTGCAATCATTGACTGTTCTACAGATAAAATAAATCTTTTCCATTTTTTGTTGTTACCATTTGTAATTAACAAAATGCTGGCTCAGAGCCTTACTGACTCACATAAGTGTTCATGTAAGTGAAATCAGCTGACAGAGAGGACCAAGGTCAGCCTAAATTGAAGTGAAGCAGTCTGAAGGAGTGCTATTCCAAGTTTTTGGGTACAGATTGTAACTTTTTGGATAGAGACAACTGTTTGGCTTTTGAGTAGCGTTCCTCAAAAATTTCATATTTACCAAAGAGCCGTGTTTCCAGGAAAGTATGTCATAAGCCAAGGGAAAACCTGTGGTAGATTTTACTCAGCAAGTGATGGCAAATTAATGAGGAGTCTACTAAAAGAAAAGAAAAAAAAAATGATTTAAAAATATATTGTTATTGTAATTTACTTGACTACATCTCTAGATTTTGAAGCTTAACAGCTAGACACCAGAAAGGCAGCTAGGTGTTTAATTATGAATAAACTGAAGGCACATTTTCACTATTCTATTTCTGTGACATAAGATGAGAACAAATGGCAGCATTAGAACTATCAAAATAATCATCAGGTATGAAGTTAACTCCCAACCCAATCAGTTAAGTCAGTTAATCAAACTGACTGACGTAGCACAACAGAAATTTTAAGGAAAGACATACACATACATTATGGGTAAAGAAAAATTCAGCTAATCTCCAACCCTTTTCTTTTTCACCTGGACATAACAGAAACATAAATGTAGGAGAAGCTAGTTCAAGAGCAGCACATGCAAGAGTACGTTCATGCTAGGGAGACTGTCAGTGATCAGAGACAAAAATTAACAAAGTTAAGGATTCAGCTTAAATAAAGAAAATTTTGCACTTGTGAAATAGGACAGATAATCCCCAAATTCTTCTTCTCAGCTAGCTTTTGATTTACTGAAGGCAAATTTTCTTGTTTGAAGAAAGGTGTTATTAATAAGAACTATTTATTCTAGTAGTATAGCCCCAGACATTTTGTCAGGGACACAAACCTATTTGTGTTGTTTGTTGTTGGACATTTTCTACAAAAAAAAAAAAAAAAAAAAAAAAAGGAGAGAGTGAAGCCTTTTTCTGCTATATCTGGGAATTAAACTAATAGTGTCAAGAGTGATAACCAAGTCCCTGGGACATACATTCTTCCTTTTTATCTTAATCATCCAGCAAGCAACACATTTCACAATTCAAACTAAATATGCCTAGAACAAGGCAGGACATAAAATTGAAAATAAGTAGTTAAGCACACATTCAGATGCTTTACTGAACTGCTGCCAAGCTTTAAACTGATTTTAATGCAGGATTAAACACTCTAGTTTTTTTTTATTATTATTATTTTTAATCTTAGCCATTAATATCTGTAAATTATGTAATTTAAAAAATCATATGTTCCTGCCTTTGTGCTTTAAAGAATTTTATACAATTACATTCATCTTGCTTTCTCCTGCTGGCTTTCTGATGGTAATGATGCACATTGGATCAGTATGAAGGGTAAAAGATCCAGAAGCTATCAAAATCTCCTTTGTAAGATATAATAAATAAGTAATATGAAGGGATGTATTGGTTGCCTATATGCTATTTTTCTTACTTTTCCTCATTTGTGGCTGGGCACTGGAACTGGCTCCCCAAGGAAGGGGTCACAGCACCAAGCCTGAAGCATTTGGACATGTGGTCTGATTTTTGGGTGGCCCTGTGTGGAGCCAGGAGTTGGACTTGGTCATCTTTGTGGGCACCTTCCAACTTGGGATATTCTTTTTTTTTTTTTTCCCCTTGTATGAATAAGTATGTTTGGGTACAACAGAGTGAAATAACTGTGGAAACTAAATCTTTTAAAAGACAGTATTGAATTCTGAGAAAACACAACTAAGCAGAGGAGCTATCTTCACATCAAGTCTGTTATTGCCAGCCAGACCAGATTTAACACAATCAGAATCTTCCAAAATCTTTTAAAAAATGCTATAGCACTTCTGATTGAGTGTTCGTTCATGATTGGCATTGAGGAACATTGAAAACGAAGTTAATCTTCAGTAGGATTATCACAGTCAACATATTATACTTGAGGAAATTGAAATATTTCTGTCTTAATCTTGCTGTTTCATGTTCAAAGTGGGGAAGAACAGTGAAAAAGGAGCTGAAACTTATTTTTTTTTAATAGTAGTCTTACAGAATTGTTTGCATTAATACTCATTTAATTTAATGCAATACACCTTCAAGGTCCAATTACTTCTATACATTTCCTGAAAAAAAAAATAATAATTTAAAGCCACCTCTTCCAGAACGCTGCTTGACTGTTGCTGCCCAAGAACAGTTTTCCTTTTCTTTGAGATACTGACATGAGGGCAGCTTAAGTTAATACTTTTGCTGTAAAATAGTAGCCATCTTCCCAGAGCCTATTGCTTTATTGATGCCAAACTTAAAATCACACCTATTGATTTATTAGCTACTTACAGGAGGAACACCACCTTCAAGCATTTCATATGTTTCTGCATATTCCAAGACAGCCATCACACACAAAGCATTAAATTAGACAAATGAACAAAATGACAGGAATAAATACAAAACCAACTTTGCCACACATTTCCATCTTTTTTCTTTCTATCCTTTAAAAAGCAAGTAAATTTAATTGTTACTGATTGAGTTGAACTCAATCTTCCCTGGCCAGTTTGCTTAGGAGACTGCAAAATCTGTTGGTTGAAGACTTTCAGGACTGTATGTTGATCATACCACTGAATGACATAACCTTAAAACCCTAAGAAAACAGATATTTGGACATTTTCCAAAATGTGCAATTATCCATAGATGGTAATTAATAAAAAATCCCAAGACTGAGCAGCTTGACAGCAAAAATGGAAAAGAGGATTGACTGTGCATGCTGATACCTTTAATTATGAATGGACTTCAATTTTTAACTAATCACTAAGTGTTAATAGTCTGTCGGCCTATTCTTGAATATACAAGTTGCAGAAAATTAGGAGAACTCTAACTAGTGCATCTTAGCATCTGTGGTGTTCTTTTCCCTTTTAGCTCTGTAAACAGTTTGCACCAATATGTTCCTTTACCACAGCATAAAACTGAAGATCACCTTGTTAAGAATATGAGTTTCTACATAGAAATCGTGATTCTTCTTATATTCTGACTACCACCAAGCTAAAAGTATCCCTAGTGATTAGTCCTCATAAAAACAGATCTAAGTCTCCCTGTGGAACACATCCTAATCCCTTGGAGACCTCTTCAGCTTCGTGAGAAAATCAGCCACCTTCTTTCAGCAGGAAAAGTGCATCTAAAGAAGTTGCTCCCTTTTTGCTTTTTCTTCTTCTTTTTTTTTTTTTTTTTTTTTTTTTTTTTTTTTCAGTCAGAATTTTTTCCTTCAGACGGAGGACAACAGGGTGTTACGAGGATGTCTATGCTTGTATATTCTCTCTAAAACTGTCATTTCTTTCTGTTGTTCCTGATAAGAAAAGGTCCGCAAAACTTCTGGCAGACGTCAGGGGCTTATATGACACAACAATACTTAGCTTGAAGCATGTAGCTATTTCCCACTCATCCTGATTTAATAAGCAGTCACTCACTGCCCACAGAGTTTTTCTTCTGGGATTGATTTATATCAAATTATATTTTGAATTAATGAATAAAATCTCTAATTGTTTTACAGTTTGCTCTTTTCCAATAACAAGCAATCAAGTTATTCCTCCCTGTAATAACTGACCTCTGTCCATACTCCTCTCTGTGCTCACTGTGTTAGGGCTCCAGTCCACAGTGGTGCTCTACATGGAAACAAAACAAAAGGCTTCATTTGCTGAATAATTTGTTCACACATTGACCTGTTTCAACCCAATCCCTCCTGCCATTTCCTCTACAGACACCTTCAGTGCACTTACTCTGCTCTGTTCAATCACAGTTTGATATATGGCTCAGTGTACTACTTCATTTGATACAGATTTCCTCAAGGCAGTGGCAGGAAATGACTCATGGATACTCCAGAGTCACTGCTGTATTCTGTAGCAACAGATGAAGAACCGTAGTGAATAAGAGCAGACCATTATTTACTATCCAGGTGTGCTGATTCTTTAATCTGCAAGAAAGATACAGCAAACCAGAGTAGCTTCCCCTTGCTGAAAGTCTGTGCCCTTCTCAAAGGTCATGGATGAACATCAGCCAAACCAGGAATGACAGGAAACAGAACAGGCGTATGTTTTAAAAAAGCAAAAGCAATCCATTTGCTAATCCTGAATAATTATGTCAACTGCTATCACTACTATGGGATAAAGAATATTTTTAAAACTCTGCAATAAGGGTATATTGGTGACGACACTCGTCTGGCAACAAGCCGATTTCTCTAAACATTGTTAGCTGTGTTTTTGCAGATCTGATATGAATCGAAGAAAAGCCATATAAATATCAAACTCCTAGATACCTTTCAGGATAATTCATGTTAATTTAGCCATTACTACATCGAAAGAGTTGCTAACAGTGTTAAGACAGATAATCAAATTCCTACTGCTTGCATGTCAGGTGAACTGCATTGAAAACTGTGGTAGAAACATGAACCTGCACAGTATTTGTTTTCATACCATTTCACAATCCTTAAAAATAATTAAACAGCCCCTCTTTTTTTAACTATTAATAGTAACATATTTGCATTTACCTGACATTCAAAACTAAGTACTGGAAATTTCTCACACATTTGAGAATGAGAGAATCACTCGAGGGCAGTTGTACAGATTAATCACTCAACATTTTCATATCTAGATGAGGAAAGACTATAAAATGTATCATGGAACAATACAACACACCCTCTAGGGGTAGAATGAATGAGTTTATTAATCTTTGCTTCTTTCCTTTCCCCATGAAATTTTAGGAGGGAAATTTTGTTGAAAAACTTGTGTCCCCCTAATTCTCTGATTTTTGTAGAGCCTTTGAGAACACAATTCCTATCATAATGAGTATTCAAAATCTTTTCAAAAACCACATTGAGTCATCTATTTTGTAAATGCAACTGGTAAAAGAGTTTAATGTTACAATTTTTCCCTCACATTAGTGGAATAAAATATTAAATTTGTCATTTTAGAAAGCAAGTTTATTTCCATGTCATTTTACATTTATTTGATGAAAATAACTCTGCAAAAGTCTCTCATGCTGTTCTTCTGTTCACCAGAGAAGCTAAATGTAGAAGTCAACATGTATTAAGTAGCATTATATGCTAACATTAAATGACTGCAAACCACTGATATGCTTTCACTTATTATCCCTCTGGGACATCTGTCAATATTAATATGGTAAGTGGCTAAGCAATCATCCCTAGTAAGTAAGTATCAGATCTAAACCCATCACCCCTCAAGCAATTAAATGGAAGCTTAGGGATAGAAGATTAACATACCATTATTTTTAATTACATTATTTATGCCCATTTTTCTTTTATGAAAATTAGTAGGTGTTTAAAAAACAAACAGCAAGACCAGACTCGAATTCTTTAGGACACTCATAAACATCACATTACGTCAACTCTTTTTACCTAGCAGCCATGGAAGAGTACCATTGGCTTCTGTTTTCCAACCTGTCACAGATTTGCTGAATTAACTTAGGTGAACCAATCAATCTCAGTATCTCATACAACTGGAAAATAAACACAAGAATCAGTAGCACAGAATAAGATAAACATTGGTAATGGAGTTCACACATTTCTTCAGAAAAACAAAACAACAACAAAAAAAGAGGTGTCACTCAAGTCTATACCAGACCCTGTAAGTTTACTTACTTTTTTATCTACTATTACACCTAAGAGAAAAAGCTGTAGGACTCTGTGCTAGAAACATCAAAGCAAACAGGGAGGATAACATGGAAGTAAGCTCTGAATCTTCTTCTTCTACTATCTTCTGCATGCTCACTGCAGACTCACAAAAAACAAGAAAAATGCCTAAATTTTAACAGCTAGTAACAACTTGGTTTAAAAAATTAGTATATAATAGTGACAAACACATTACAATCTGATTAGAATCAAATCTAGGTGTCTGGGAAGACACTTTTTAGTACTGTCTTCTAAACAAGGGTATTTTCGGTTTCTTACAAGCACTTTATCAGGAGCTGGCATTTAAATTAATCATAATCATTTTTCCTGCTGATCACTGTTGCTGATAATCAGTCTTCCACAGTCATCCTTAATGCAGATTAGGTCCTCTGTCCCTCAGTGTAAAAGTACATCAGATCAGTGGGATGTCATGGGATCGTCACGAACTTCCCATTTCAAGATGAAGCATGCTGTGGGAAGTAACTCATAACTTGAGCCAAATTATATCAAATATTAAAAGACAAGGCTATAAGCAGAGGTGCTTTATTATAGTCTAGGCACGTAATATCAACAAGAAGCTCTTCTGAAGAAGCTTCAGATGCAATGGTCATTTGACCAATCCTGTACAAGATTATGAGTCTAAAGGTCTGCTTGTTCTTGTTTCATATAAATTGTAAAGTAAACAGGTTGTGATTGAATTTTATAGATAACCAGTGTGTCCATTTTGGACTGGTATCATTAAATGATATCTAGTTGTTTTTAAGAACTTCTATCTGTAAGTAAAGTAGGCAGTAATAACTGCTGCATGTACCAAGTGCCTATGTGCGCATATATGAACTGATGTAGCCTCTGTCCAAGATTTCCTCTAACTTTTGTATCTAAAACGGTGGAGTTTTTCAATGAAATGCCTTATGCAATTGCCAGCTAGCACTGTGGAAATACCAAGTGTGTAGATGTTTATATGACCAGTGGGAATGTACAGCAATATATGGTTTGAGAGAACTGGGAGTACAACTTCTCTGTAACTTTAAATATTCAAGCTCTGCTGCTACAACTGTTATTTGTAATCCTCTAAGCTTTCTCATCGAGTATGGAAGATTTCTTTCTATGGCTATAGTCCCAGTAAGCTTTGTTACCATTTTGTTCATTATAGTGAGAAGCAGCAAAAATATCTATGAAGTTTATGACAAGTTTGGACAATATAAACTGCTGGATAATAGCTTAAAATAGTCTGTTTGATGAATATGGTTGTGTCTAGCAGTGTGTGACTAACATGAAGCTGTGAGAGTGGCAGAAAAATAAGATATCAGGGACAAAGAAGTGTGTATGGGGAGGGAGGGGGGCTTTCAATCATGCCTGGAAATATGACATCCCTTCTCAAACAGGCGATTTCTCATTAAATGTCTTTTGACATTCCCCAAGCATTAAGACACCTGTTAAGAAAATGGCATTTGTCCTGAGGACAAAAGAGAATGTCAGTTTTGAACAGAAAAGGATGTAAGTCTACTTAGTGCCAGTACAATAAATTTCAGAGGAGGAAAAAAAAATAAAAAAAAACTGTCAGTAAATAAGTAAATTGGGGGGGGAAGGAGGGGGGAAAAACTTATCCAAAAATATGCTGGTGCACTGATGCAGATCAGAGTTTTCCCTTTAAATAAGTTTGTTCATGTGAAATTGCTAATATTTGTAGTTCTAGTGATCTTGTTCATGCAAAGGTGTAGCAAATTTGAAGACATGGAAATTACCATGATCTGAAACGAAGGAAGGGACTTCTGATGTCATGTCATGACTAGAGAAAACTTGCAAAATTCTCTGATCCATTAAGTATCCTAACATCAAATGTAGCAATGAGTTCAGTATATCTACCTACCTTCTTTATATCTACCAGCTATCCAGGAAGAACACCACAGAGGGAAATCATTACTTATGGCAGTTTGCAATAGAAGTGCAATTGTGTGCAATTGCACAAATTAACATGCAGTGGTCTGCTTCAGGAGTTATAAACCACACGTAAAAGGTAGATTAATTTGACCACTCCGTATTGGAAAGCTAGACTAGGCACACACTGCTCATTATTTGAGCCTGCAGATCAGTCGACACTTTCCTAATAAAAGTGGGTTTTATATTTAAAAGCACAGAATTTTTGCCCAGCCGTTATTATTCTTTTTTAATGCATAATAATGTTGTCAATCCAAAATGGAGTACATTGTTTCTGACGAATATTCAAGGTTCAAAAGTCTAATCTCAGTTAAGAACCTTTAAACTCCCATTTGGAGTAACCTCATGCTTCTTTCAAAGGGATCATTTATAAAAAGAAAGGAGAGCTATTACTTCAAATGGCAACTTTACCAAAATCAAAGCAGTACAAAAACTAAAATAAATATAACTTATGCTTAAAGCCCAAGCTGTCTCTGTTTATAGTAAACATAAGCCCAAGGCCAAGGCCAAATATGCTGCTGTCAAACTTTCTACCACTTAAATTACTTTCTTGATATTCACAGATCTGAAGGAGTAACCATCATACAAAAAAAAAAAAAAAAAAAAAAAAAAAAAAAGCTAAGTGTATGGGCATCACTGTTCTGCAAACAACACTGATGGCTAATGTCATATGGAATAACATCTCCTAAATAATGAAATTGTTCATTATGGCATTTCTAAGACTACAGTAAACTCTAAACTACATTTATCTTTTTTTTTTTTTTTTTTTTTTTTTTTTTTTAATTATGCAAAAGTAATCTCTTCCCTACCCAGGTAGTTTATTGTTTAGTCACATGTGTTATATTTGTATATTTATAATTAAGCAAAATAATAATTCCCATCAGAAAAGTTTCTGTTCCTAACATGCAGACACAATGGAATCTACTTATACAGCAAAGCTGCAATGAAGTAATTGAAAAGCTTCTATGTCTTTAGTCTGTAGATTACAATTACAGTGAGAGAGATGGAGAAAGAAAATTAGATTTTACTCTGAGCATCTTCAGAATGGGATAGTACTACAGATTCTGGAGGAGCACAGTTTCTTACACTTTGTGCCGGATCTATAGACCTCTACATTTTGATCATTCAGAGCTGATACTACTATTAGGCTGATACTCAGCCTGAGGATTCAGCTGTGTGTGATCCAAAGTCTGCCTTTTTTAAAACACAGCTTTCTGACCTTGGCTTAGGTTTACTGACAAAATGGTCATTGAGCCGTGAGAAGGAACAAAAGCTAACTCTATGCAAGATAGAAAAGAACAGAAGCACAGATGGCAATAGTTAGTGACTTAGGGGCTTGAGAGAAGAGCATCGATATGAAAAGATAGAAAAGCCTAGGAAAAGTGTGTTCAGTTGGATGCAGCAATCCAGCAGCACTTTGAGCAACAGGGGAGACCCTCTCCCTCCTGGCTGGTAACTGCCTGCCCTGTGAGGTTGCAAGTGTTTAACCTGGTGGTGTGCTACTACTGACTGCTCACTATAAGTATTCATTAATAAATAATTTCTGTGTGCTCCTCAGCTGTGCACTGTGCTAGCAGAATTTCCTTGTGTGCAGTAGAAAGTATCCAAAGAGCCCCAGCAGGAAGAAGGTTAGGCCATGGTTTAGACTTACCTCTGCATTATAAGAAGATTTTCAAAAAAACCCTTATCAGTTTAGCTGCCTATATCTATTACAGGTTAATTAACCTTGGAAACCTGACATTCCTTCATTATGTCAAAAAATAAAATAAAAAAATCAATCAAACAAACAAAAACGGGATGTGTTTTTAATTTTAACTGATATTTTAAAATTATCCTTAGGGTTGCATGTGCTCATTCAACTTTAAGTAGCACAGCTATTATACAGGTGAAGGGACTGTTACAGAAGAACAGGATTAATCCAATCTGATTTTTACCTTTTTTTTTAGCATTTCTGAGAATTAAGTCTTAAGAGACTTGGAAAAAGGTCAGAAGCTGAACTAAGAATATCAAACAGGAAATCTTTTACTTGATCATCTGCAGTCATACATAAGTCTTTCATAAACTATTACAGTCTTATTAAAAATGACTTGGATTTTGTCTTTACTGTTTCTAATTAAAATCAAATCTATTTAAGAATGCTGTGTCTATGACAATCAGAAACCTACTTTCCACCCTAGATTTATTCATAGAGAGTTTTTTCTTACACCAACATTGTTCTTTAAACTCAGTAGTGCTTTTCTCCTCTATGTTTATTTTCCTCATGGGTTGATAAAGAGAATCGGTTCCTCCTCATCTTTCATTTTCCCAGACTAAACAAGCCAATCTGTCAGATGTCTTCTGTGAAATAAACTTTACCTTCTTGGTCATCTTAGCTACCCCTTCTAGTACCAGTTCTGCTTGTAACCTTCCTTGAATATTTAGAAGCAAAATTTTGCAGAGGTGTATAACAGCATGAAGCTTTATCCATGAGTTAATTAGTTTTGCTTTCTGAGGGTCACCCTTTCTCTCGGATACTCCCAGAAAAGACATTGCATTATCAGTTCCAGGAATCTGTTAAGGCAGCTAGAGATTCATTTGGGGTATACAGCAGTTCATATATTACACCTCAGTATTGTTAAACCTATTATTTGGGAAGTTAATATGGACATGCATGCTAGTAAATGCATAGCCAAGCATCAAGCCTAAGGTAGTGACCCTCTCAAAGAATTAATAGCTTAGTTCAGCCCTATTAACTTGATCAACTGTGGAGACCAACAGTTAGGACACCATCTCCAGAATTAGGAGTATCAAGTATCTTTAAGCAGACCAAAAAATACACTAACAGCTCTACCAAGGGCCAGTATGAAGACCTTAATGTGTTCTTTAGGTGAAAGACAGCATAGCTTAATTCAGTTTCCCTATGACATTTTTCCCCTGCTAAAACCCTTTCATAAATTCCATTGTAATTATTATTTTCTTGGGTCAATAACAACTATTAATTTTTTGAAGTAATGATCCTCCAGTTATGCCTCTATGTGTTTCTGTCTAACACAGCAAATTGGTTGTTTAGTTTTGGCATCCGATCTCAAGAACTAAAATATTAAGAAAGAGATATGGTATGAAATCCACAAGTTGAACTTACAAGCATATGCATTTTAGAAGACAGAAGACTGAAGATGAGATATACAATGAAGTATAAAGGGCATGGAAAGAGTGGATAAGAATGAAATGAAAATAGCCTTTTACATTGCAAGAATTAGAAGATACCAGATGAGGATAAAATTCAAAAACACAAAAAAGGAGGTGATTTGTCACACACTTGAATGTTGAACTTTAGTACTCTATACCAAAGTGTGCTGGGATTGCTAAATATTTACATGGGTTCCAAGAGACACTGGACAATTTAATGGAATAATTAAAGATGGTTACAGAATACACACATTACACATCCAGCATGCTTGCCCAGTTCTTGCATTTTCCATAGGCATACCTTTACACTTGTCATAGACATTTGAGGGCTTCAGGGATTCAATCCTGTTTGATCTGTGGCAGTGTGTTTTATGCTGTATTCTAATTCCTAATCTATAAGAAGCTTTTGCAGATAAATTTTGAACAATAACCATAAAGATTAGAACATTTATTGTGTTTAGTGTGATAGCATGAATTAAAAACTAGGGAATCATGAAAATGAAACTATGTCTGCCAATGAGTTGAGCAATGATTAGAAGATGCAAACATATGTCAGAGTTGCATAGAACAAGAAAATGAAGTCCAAATTTTTATATATATTATATATTCTCCTTATATTTTATATAAGGAGAACTAGGCCATCCTTGTGTCTGTCTGATTTTTGGTCAACATTGAAACTGGAGGCTCTTTAGAACATTTCATAAACAACTGTCATAGTAGCAAGTGATTAGTACACATGAAAAGTTGATCTGTATGTCTGTGTATGTCTGCAAGCAGTACACTAGAAGTCAGGAGAAGCCACTAGCAGAGACTACATGTGTTTATAACATTAAGGGTCTTTTAAAGCAGGTGAATAGTCAGAGTCAGATGAAGGCCCATGTCAAATAATAGTCTTTTTAGTACTCACATCTATCATCTGATTTTCTTACTGTATGGGCATAGCAGCTTACATGGATATATGAGAAACACCATGAATGTTAATTTTTAAATGTTAGAGATTATATGGGATGATAGAGTGATAATCATTGGGTGTCTTCTCTGCTGTTTGCCTGGCACTTCCCAGCAAAATTAGGGAAAGAAGTCAGGTATCACAACAAGCTGCCACATAACAACAAGAAGCTACCTGTGAACTTTCAAGTCCTAGAAAGGAACGGTATCAGTCAGGCAAATAAACCATACTTAGTTATCTGGAAGTCAGCCACTATCATTTCCAAAAAAAGTTTATTCCTAACCTACTTGAAGGAGGAAATTATAGTTCTACAAGTTCAAAAGGAAAACAATATACCAGATCTTCAAATAGTTACTATATTAATGTTAAAAACAAATTGAGTGGTATAATGAGAATTAGTAATAGGTGCACTGTTTTCTAACTTTGTTTCACAAAATCTGGAAAAAAAAAAAAAAACACAACACTTTCAGCTTTAGGCATCTTATAACTCTGCTAGTTATGTGTAGGTGTTGGCAGCTTTGTGTGTTGGTTTTTGCTGGAACAAAATATTTATGATTCATAAATGTATGAATCATAACATTTATATAGCACTACTGGAGCAGATGCCACAAAAAGCCTAATTAAATATAAGAGCATACAATTAAAAGACAAAGCCAAATGAAATAAACCTTAAAGAATGATTTAAATCCTGCAACTAAAAGCCCAGAAATAAAGATGCACTGTAATGTGTATGCAGATGCAGTATATCACACAGGCAAGTCACAGGCAAAATATAGTCTAGAAACAGGCAGACAAAAGTGTTACACAAGCAATTATTAATATGTGACGTCTGTTTCAAAGTACTCTACAGCACTTTGCAAGTTTTCTCCGAATAGGTAGGAACCATTGCAACTTCAATTGAAATGCATGTCATAATACATGTTTTTAATTTGCCAGCTCCTTTAGTGGTAATTATTTATGATGATACTCTACAGCACACTAGTGAATGTAAACTATAATATTTTTGAAAAATGAGACATCAAGCCACCATCTGCTGTTCAATGCCTACTGTAAAGTGGGGATATACAGCCAATTATCATCACAATTACAGCATGTGCAGTTTAGTATAAGGTAGAATATCTAGGTCTTCTAATCCATTTGTTTAAAAAAAAAAGTCGGATCTGAGGAGCTGATGTGAACTGATTCAGCCTAACAGCTTCAAAGAAGTAGATTCTTAAAACCCCTAAAAAACGTGAATCAATGGAATAACTAAAAAATTTTAGTCTCTAACAGTAACAATTTCCATATTTGACCCAAACAATATGATTTTCCAGCTTTCAGTGTGGACCTGCATATTTGTATTAGATGGCCACTAGGGGGTTGTGAACTCATTGAGAAAGAATAGGCCAGTCATCCGTTCAAACCTTTTCAGCAACAGCTTAGATGACTTTCACAAGCTTTGTGCAAGCTTCATCATTTCCACTTACTCGCCATTTCTGTGCAAGTAAACTTCCTTTTTACAATGTTGGCTAGGTTTCCAGGTCACTAACAAAGATCACAAAGTCTATAAGAAGGATCATACAAATATGGGGGTCTATATTTGATCTATAAACAGCTTGTGAACTTATTTAATTTGTGAACTGCAATCAGTGCAATTTTTACATATGAGTTAGAGGAAGAAACAAAAGTTTGAATGGAAGTAAGCATTAAGTGTGCCTTTCAGCCCCTCCCATTCCTAAACAGATGACTGTTGCAGTAGTTTTTTGACTCTGGCAAAGAGCTGTGGTGTCTTGAATCACAGCAAGGTTGTCTCACTGAAATACAATGGAGGGAGATGAAAGCAAAGATTTGTATTTGCTTCCTAAGAAGGATACAATACATGTCAAGTTAAAAATGAAATTTCAGGACATTTTGCTCTAGTTCTATGTCACTATAAATATTATCTGTGTTCCAAGTGACATTTATTACTCTTTAGAGAACTAAAAACATGGAAGTATGTTTTTGTTTCTTGACTATGAGTTGTGCATGCTATGCATCATTTTCTTGACAGTTTTTTTGAAACTGATTTGGATTTACTGAAAGATTACAGCATCACAAAAGATTCCATTTTGGTGCAGTAAAAAGGGAGATGAGAAGAGGTCATGAGGCTAGACAGCAGTGGGAATGTGGATACATTTGCCAATCGGTTCAGTCATGTACAAGATGGTATGAAACGTTCCGATCCATATAGGGCTGCTCTGTATCTCTGTATTCCTCTAAGGGAAGCTCACAGCTGTACAGAGCATTAACCCCATGTTCCGTGAAGCTTTAGCAGGAGAGAACACCTGTGAAGTAAACCCAGGAGTAGTTTCCATAAAAGAACAACTCAATCTTTGTTTTCATTTTCACAGATTTACTACCATAACTTCAGAATTCAGGCACACTGTAAGGATTTATTTCTGCCCTCTTCTCCCCTTCTGTTCTAATAGGACTACTGTTAGAATAATACAATATCAGTATGAATCCAAATGGTACAATCACACCTAAATAATGAGAGATGGCATATGTACAACACAGTATGTGAAAAATTCTCTTATACTTTATAATACAACCACGTTGCCTCATTGCAATACAGTAAGACAAAGCAGGAAAAAATGAGAAATCTGCCTGGTGCACTTCTCTCCCCCTCATAAATCATACCCGGAATGATACAGAACATTAATGATTTTGTGGCTTGTCTGATGATAAAAATTGCTCTTACCCTTTCACCATTATCAGAGACATGCATGATGGCACAGAATTAGTTCTACAATATTTACCTTTATTTATGAGTTTAAAAATATATTTTAAAGACATGGCTAATGTTGACTAAACATTTAAACACCAAATTGTGTACATGAAGTGGTGTATCAATAAATATCATTCCACGTTTACAGATAAAATAAGCTAACACTTAACTAGTGCTCAAACTAAAGCTCAAAACTACATAAAGTAACAGCTAGACTGATTTACAGCATAAAAGTCAATGATAAGAACTGTATCTGCCAACAAGGTTTTACTCAGAACAGATCTGATGAGACAAATTGTGCTATGCAGAAGAATGCCAACTACAAAGTCTCTGTTGCGCTACTTGGATTGCTAGTTGGATTGTTGAGGCTGCACAGGTCCTAGGCTTCCACAGTACGGCATACTACCAGAAGTTAATACAGAATGCTGCACAATACATGTGCAAGTATATTTTCAAAGCCATTTGTTGCCATTCCCTGGCCTCACTTAAAGAGGTGGATGTGCACTGCAAGAGAGGCACAGTGGGAATCCTGAGTAAATGCTATCAACCAAACTTGTCAGCTCTGACCATAGTCAACCAGGTATTTCTCCACCATTCTTCCAAAATTAATCAGTATGGGTAATACTAACAGACCTAGAAACTCAGTCTTACCATGACTAGTGCTACAGATGTCAGCAGAAGGAACCTGCTGTCCAAGGAGAAAACAGACACAGAATAAAGAAACAATGAGCAGCAGCAATCTTGGGTTAGGATAAGGCAGGCTTGAAGTGAGGGTTTGAGCACAGCAAGGCAATCTAGACTGTAGCAAGGAGCTTTAGCCAGTAAGGCACAGAATTTTATCACATTCCTCCAACTGAGAAGGATCTGAGAGCAGCTACCTTACTATAAGCCCTGTAATGAGGTGCATTATTGGAGTGCCTTATGCAAACAGCTGCAACATGGTTAGTTCCAGAAGTCATTTATTTAGCAGTTTGATTATGTCAACTGAACTAAAGAAAGTACAAAAGTCAAAACAAATCTGGTGACATCTCATATTTGCATGGCAACCACATGTTTTGGCTTGAGTGCTGAAAAGAGAATAAAAAAGAAAGAGAGGGAAAGGGAAAGGGAAAGGGAAAGGGAAAGGGAAAGGGAAAGGGAAAGGGAAAGGGAAAGGGAAAGGGAAAGGGAAAGGGAGAGGGAGAGGGAGAGGGAAAGGGAAAGGGAAAGGGAAAGGGAAAGGGAAAGGGAAAGGGAAAGGGAAAGGGAAAGGGAAAGGGAAAGGGAAAGGGAAAGGGAAAGGGAAAGGGAAAGGGAGAGGGAGAGGGAGAGGGAGAGGGAGAGGGAGAGGGAGAGGGAGAGGGAGAGGGAAAGGGAAAGGGAAAGGGAAAGGGAAAGGGAAAGGGAAAGGGAAAGGGAAAGGGAAAGGGAAAGGGAAAGGGAAAGGGAAAGGGAAAGGGAAAGGGAAAGGGAAAGGGAAAGGGAAAGGGAAAGGGAAAGGGAAAGGGAAAGGGAAAGGGGAAGATAGATCAGGGCTAGTTTCACAGAAGATAAGAAGGAACAAATGAATCATCTAGTGAATCATCTCATCATCCAGAGTGAGAAACACCATGGTTCCTCTCCCTCATCCATCTCAGGATATTTGCATGCCCATGCCTTACCTGTGTAGGAAATTCTGAACATAAAAAAATGTTGGATATTTGAGATGACTAGAGAGAAAGGAAATAAGAGAAACCAGTGATTTACTGGGGAAAAATAAATAAAATATTCTAATCTACTGTCATTGACTCACTTGCTATAAAATAAAATCAAATTGGATCCAGCAGTTCCCCCATGAGAAAAGTATGCTTTTCAAGAGTTCTGAAGGACTATGGATGTCTGTAGTCTTGTAGAGATGGACTCAGAGACTCAAGAAAATCAAATGATTTCTACTCAGAAGATCAAGAAAATTAAATGATTTCCTCTAAGTCAGCAGGAAAGTGTGCAGAAGACCAGCTCTGTCATCTGCACAGTCTAACCACATCATTGTTTTAACATAGTTCATAAGGCAAAAGGAACATTGCCTATAAAATTTCCACTCAAAAAAGCCATCTAAGCATTTTTACTTACATGAAAATGCAGTGATTCCCAAAAGACTGAGGTCAATCCAGACATTCTCCCATCACTTGGGAAATTGTACTGCCAATAACCAAAAATAAGCTTTTCTATCAAGTATTTAATACACAACATGAACTGTATGCACAGCTTTTTATGGAAAAAATAATAATAATAATAATAATTCTGCCATATTCTACATTCAGTCCTGATATTTTTCTTCTTTTGCTGCTTTCCCCTTCCTTTCTAGCTTACATCAGGGTGGGAACCTGGGAATCCAACTGTGTTACTGGCTTTATGTTAATATTTAATCATTTTACATTAGATATAACAATCAATGGCCTGTTTAGGTATTTTAAGTGTGATTAACCTTGCATACTCTAGTTGAAGATATAGGGGCTGATTCTTGTACTGACTGGTATGGAAGAAGAAAAAAAAAAAAGTGGGCATAAGTAACTACCATCCTGATTTTGTATCAAACACTACTTGCAAACATATAACTATATTCTGTCCTACACAGTACATTATGTCAAACAGTGTAAAACTGTGTCTATCTCAAGCACACTTATTAAAAAACAAACAAGATTTAAGCCAAAACTTCTGTCAAAACCAGACATAAAATGTAAACACATGCTCTGCATTACACGGAGTAAATGAAACAGGCAAAATATTTGACATAGTCTTCATTTCTAAGTTTCATATTTTGATGTAAAGAAGAGCTATAAAGCCCTACCATGGTATTTCAGTAGTGCAAGGGGAGCAGAACCATACAGAGACATCAGAGACCTTACAGGCTCCGTCCTGCCCTGAGCTCTCAGCTGTTCTGGTACTGCCAAGCCAGACGTCGTGTTACTCCATATCAAACGCCAGGCCAAGCTAGCACAACCCAGGTTTTAGGCAAAGCTCAGGAATATCTGGAGGGATTATAACAAGACTTTAATTGAACTAAATGCATAAATCATTATTTATTTATTTCAACTTCATTTGAAGTACAGAATCAAGGACTGCCTATGTCTCTTTTGTTATATAACACAAACAGGAAAAGAAAAAGAACTAGGCATTTTTCTCTGGATAAATTATATGGGAATAGTAGAAGAACCTTTACCTACACTAGACACATTAGGAGACATTACAGTAGCCTTTTATCTGTATATAAGAAGTAATGGGAATTCTAATTCCCTTTGGAATTTTGATTATTGCTTTTCTTGGTTTCTGTTTCAGAGGACCCTAAAACCAAGAGAAAACATGATGGCACAAGATAACATAGGGAGTTTGCCAGTTTTAGTAACTCCTTTTAGCATGCAGAACATCCAGAAGAGTCTGGTATTTGCTATCAGAAATAAGGGCAACTTAGTTACAGGAATAAAATGAAAAATAGTAGTTCAGTGAGCAATATTTCTCTCTCCTAAGTTATTAATTGTTCATGAGTATCCTTACCTCAACCATCCCTGTTCTAAGCAGGTAGAGTTCAGAGAAGCAAATACATTATCATATAAACTGCTTCAATTACCATTTGCTTTTGATAAGCAAATGGGTAGCTAATTAGACATACTCTGTTCCCACCTATTGCAACAGAAGGAGCTTTCTAGATGCAGAACTTGCTAGAGGTGCCTCTGACTCTGAAGGATATGGTTGACCCCGTGGCTGACCCACTGCTGCCACCAGACTTGCACCTTTTCCTCATTTGGCATTCTTCCTGTTAGGTTGAACAACGAGTGGGCATCAATTCCATGCAACATTTGTTACACCCTGTTTGAGCAGAGCCATTATGCCTGTCCTTTAAAAGTGTCGTGAGTTGTCACCCCAGGAATGCAGTAATGTAACAGTTTACTTTCTGATGCTGATCTATTCATTTATGAATATATAGCTTTTAGTTCAACTAAAATACAGAAGATACAGGATACATGTCAAAAATGTGAAAACAGAATTTCAATGAGAAAAATCTTAAGATTTAACTCGATTTTATTTTTTTCCTCCACAAATTTGCAATCTGAATGAACACTTCATTTCCAATAAGCAATGCAAAAACATTGTTGAAATGGTGACAGAACTGGTAGACAGATTAAATCATGGATACTCTATAGCAGGTAAAGATCAGATAAAGATTTTCGAATAGAAATGTTTTACCTCTTAAAATGCCCGATCCTTTTTGAAAAGCTGATTAGAAGTCAAATACGTAATTATATATTAAACACTTCCAAGACAGAATATATTTGTTATTTCACATTTCACAAAGTTTTCACGTTTGTTTTTCCATTCCTTCCCTAATCCTTTTTGATTTAATCGATTTAGTTTGACTAAACTTAATTTCTTCTCTGCCACTTTTTATTTTCAGTTCCTACCCATACTGTTCTAATTTCATTAATTTTTTAACTTTTCAAAATTAGTTTATCACATGGAAAAATGTGAAAAGAATGAAAAAGATAATGGTTTCAAATAAGTAACAAAAACATACAAAACTTCTCGCTTTTAAACAGTTCGATTTTATTTTATTTTATTTATTTTTTGTAAGGACACTTCAAAATTCAGATTAAACAGAACTCAGCTAGCTTTACTGGAAACTGTTCATCTTCTGTGCATGTACGAAGAACAGAGGAGTTGAAAACAATAAGGAAATTTGCCTCGACTCAACCAGGATTGAAAATTAAAAAACCTCTAGTTTGTTGTCACTCATGATAGATTATTCCAGAAACTCCATTTTTGTGAAAAATTTTAGAAAAATTTTAATGCATATGGCAAACAGCCTTCAAAATAAATCCAAACAAAAGCAAACATCTTAGTTTTCTTTTTTATAAGCTTTTTACCCTCCTTTAGATTTCTCATTTCCTCATAATTGCTTAGTATTTTTAGTTAGTCTTTCTTAACCACACGATATTCCCCCCCCCTTTGCTTAGTATTTTTAGTTAGTCTTTCTCAATCACATGCTATTCCCCCCCCCTTTTTTTTTTGCCAAAGGATATCCAAGTAAGATGGAGAAAAGCAACTAGATGAACAATATTTAAAAAATCTATTTACAAGAATTAACTTAAAAATAATTTTTGTACCCCTTTTATGTAGACAGCCAACCACTTAAAATTTACTAACAAAAAATGGTAATTATGAGAAGACTTAAATATCACCTGCAAAAATGGATTCATATTCTTTTGTATAAGTTTCTAACACATGGGTCTATGGCAAGGAAGAGAAACAATGAATTGAAAAAAAAAAAAAAAAAAGAAGCAATAGAGCTCTACACAGTATCTCCTTTTCTCTTATAGAAGTTACACGTTTTTTCTCATGGCTGTATGAAGCTTGGTAGGAGGCAGTGCATTGACAGGGAGGCTTGGTGAAGACTTAATCTGGGAGAACCTATTTTTCCCTTTGAGGGAATTGACAGTCCCAGGAGAACAGTCAAGGGAGGATAAAGAATACAGACGTACTTAAGTATGCCAAGGTTGAAGGCTTAGCCCTCTTACATACGGTTTTCATTGAAAAGAGAATGCTCATCTGTAACAAAGGTTGTAACTTCAATTAACTGGGAATGAAAGTGCTTATTAGATCAACAATGTATTTCAAGGAATAAATTTGATAAAAGCTAGGCAAGGCAATACAGATATTTATTTTCTAAAGCAAAATTGACATTAAACATTAGGTAAAGTTTCTGCCTATTTAAAATAAGCCTTATTCACAGGCTTTAGTGGTTCTTTCGAAAGAAAAATAGTTACATGAGCAGCAGAGCATCTATTCACCTACTGCATGACAAGATTCCTGTTCTAAATTTGCAAGTCACATGTTTCATCCACTTTAGGTGTCAAATTTTGGAAAAGTCTGGAAAGTGTTTCACAAGCTTTTTCCTACATGTTTTGTTGTTGCCTGTATCTTTCAAAGGACAGGTCATATTTGAATTTCTACTATAATATTCACAAGAACAGACAGATAAAGAACGGACAGATAAATAGAAATTAAATCAACAGCAGCTGGAAAGTTTTCAAGTTGTTCAAAAGTTCTAGTTGTTCTTTAGAATTGGAATAAGCAGTAAGTAAAATGTCCTGTTAGATAGTAACTAAGAATGAGAATTAGAATGAATGAAGGATTCGGACAGCAAGATTAAAAGACTACATTAAATAGATGTTTATCTAATGAGTATGGTGCCTGTCTCCCATGAGTGTGATGGGTTTCTTCAAAAAACTGTATGATAATTATATGATCAGAGTTTATATTATAATGCATACCTACAGAGTAGCCAAATTAAAATATGGTTAGTTCTGGTCTTTAACTTGAGCACCTGTCTTTTTCAGCATCAATAATTTCTGTTTTTAAGCATAATTATTACATTAGCTCATGTGCTGAAGAACAAGAAAGGACTGACAGGTGTTCTCTACTCAAGATGTGTTAAAAGTCATAACACTGCAGAAGAGTGGGAGGTATTGTCCTGTTCCCAAAACAATAATTATAAAAAATGTATATATTTTATTTCTATTTATTTTTTTAACCTGGAACTCTTATTGCCTCCACAAAAGAGTTTGGTTGCAAAACTCCTCCCTCCTACCCTACTCACTTCTTGGTATTACTACATAGTCAAATTTCACATAAAAATAGCAGTCAGGCTTTTTAGTCTCCCAGAAACCCTTCTATTGAGCTTTAATGAAGGTGCTGCCTCCTTCAGTAGAGGGGCGTGTGCTGGTATTGACCAAACAATATACATTCCCTGAGATGTTCTAGTTTTAGCCCACTCTTCACAATATACAGATTAAGTGAGTTCTGGTATTTAACTTGGTATTAAACTTGAGATAGTAAAGAAAGATGAACAATGAAACATTTATACTGTAGATGTCCCCATTCGGAATCAGTGTAAAGGGGCTTATCTATCTATTTATTTATTTTAAAGGAAACAGAATCAAAATACATTTAGGGAGCAATTCCTATAACATTTTAGAAGTCTACTTTCAAATGAGATGAACCACACCTATTTCTGTCTTCTCTAACAGAAAGTATAGATGAAGACAGTAAAAATACAAAGTTAGAAAGAATGAACCTCACTTGGAAAAAAACATGATATTATATGTAGTATAGTTAGTTATTCCATGCATGGGACATCATACTATGCATTCAAAGAAAATTATACTTTGATCATGTAGATACAACATTTGCAGTTTCTTGTTTTTCTTTTTTGTTTATTTGTTTTTGTTGTTTTTGTTTTGTTTTGTTTTGTTTTAAATCCTAATCTTCTTTGCTTTGATATGGGTACTTTTTAGCCCAATGCCTGTCACAATGGTGTTCAGCCTATGGCTAGGCTTTAAGTATAAGCAATATTAGTTCTGTTTATTTTTATTTTTATGTTTATATTTATATTTTTCTTCCAAGAAATATCATAAAAAAAAAAAAGAATATTAACTTGGGTGCCTGCGTATAACTCATCTTCCTTAATAAAAAAGATAATTATTCTAAAGTAAGTTTTGGAAGTGAAATACAGTTGTATATTACGAGTTTTCAAGAAACTACAGTTTGTCATAGTGCACTATCGTGTAATGCTTTGTGTGAACATTTTTGAATTTTAAGTTAAAATTGACAAAGATTACTATAGACAGATAAAGCCCAATGAGTACTGAGATAAGAAAAATATATAAAGTCTTCAAACGGAAAACTCAGTAGAATATATTAAGGCTAAGGTTCTGAAAAAAGAAGAGTGTTTTTCTATTACAAATAAAGGAACAAAAAAATGCATTAAGTACATTGCATATCTGATATCTTAAAGGCAATGTCATTTCCTGAACAGCTTTTCTGAAGAAAAGAACAATCAAGTCAATCTTGCAAAATGAGAAAATGTCTTGGATAAGTTTCTGCTTTCACTACAGGCTTACTACAGTGCACTGCAATCTCCATCTTTGTAGTCCTTTATGGAACAAGAGCATTTGACATGTCAATGTTCTGTGAACCCCAAAATCACTTTGACTTGTATGGCATGATGATTGCTGCAAGATCAGTTGAAGAAAAAAAGAAATGAGTTGACTATAGCTTAGCAGTGCAATAAGACATTCTAACTGAGATGTGGGACATATTTTTCATGCTACAATTCAAAGTGACCAATTTCCTTAGCAACACTGCAGCTTATAAAAATCACTAGTCTTTGAGAATGTGTTTTGCACAGTCTTTTAGAGGCAAGTGTTCAGGAAGAGTCTAATTTGTCAGTGTGTGGTGTCAGGCAGTGCTGCAGAGCATACTCTGTGGTGCCACAGTGAGAAACAGCTGTGTGGAACCATAAATATTGGGGGATATGCTCCTGCAACATCTAACATCACTAAACTTGTATTCCTGTGTTTGATTTCCTTTATAGTGGTTCTACTACCCACCCCCTTTAAGGACAAACTAGATGGGATGCACAACTTATATCATCCATGCCCTTTTGATTTAAAGCACATTCTTTCAGTACTTGAACCTAACAAGTCTAACCCATGCAACTCTCCTTATCTATGAGGAGTCTCAGTGACTTCAGTATTAATTCACAAAACACGGCCAATGCAAGAGTGATATAATGCTAGCATTAGCCTGCAGAATTTATTTGCCACCGTTGCATTTTTCTGACCCTTATCTGAGGCCAATTTCCATCATTCTTGCATTTTTCTGGATTCTTATATATGTCCTTTTTTTTTTTTTTTTTTTTTTTTTTTTTACTGGGGGGGGGAGGAGTGGTGGGGGTAATAAAATGCAAGGGTTTTCCCATATAGCTTCAGAATCCCCTCCTTCTCTCTACCAAAATATGCCAGCTGAATTACCTTTGTCATCATTTTCTCACCTTGCTGCATAACCAATACATTTTCACAACTTCCAAAGGCCTGTAAAGATAAAGGAAAAATTATATGTTCTCTGTTTATCACTATCATTCTTGGCAATTAGTTAATATTGATAGTATTGTTAATGTGAACTTCAAAACAAAACTAAAAACAAACAAACAAACAAAAAAAAACACATACAAAAAAAAAACCACCTCGACCACAAAAAACAAAAACAAAAACAAAAACAAAAACAAAAAAACACTTAATGCTGGATAGCTTTTACCTTTCCAAAATTGGTATAGAATCCACCTAACTTGAATTTCAACTGCTTGAACCCTAATGTCACCCAGAACATAGAAATGAAAGGAAAGAAAATCAAAACTTGGATGCCATATAGTTGCAGAATAAGATAATGCCCATGAGTGGAAGAACTGATTGGAACCTCATTTGTGTCTACACTAGCCAATACCAGTTTCATTTACTCTTAAAATGGGCCTTGACTGTCAGTGAATACAGTTACATGAGATATATTTATAACTTTTTAAAACAGAACTTTCTGGTTAAATGCCAAATAAATCTTTGTATATTTGTAGTATGTAGACTTGCACTATTACATTATTTTTTTTAATCACCCTAAACATCATCTCAATAAATTTTAGTATGTACAAACCGGCACCTTAAAGTAATTAGGATTCTTCATCCATTGCTTATCAGCTGTTTCTGGATATTCACTAAGACTTAATAATTGTCCTTCCCCACTATCACAACTGCTATTAGGACACATTATTATAAATATCATCAAATAGATTATCAAATAGATAAGTAGCAATAGGATGGTTTAGTGGGTAATGATGGTGGTATGAGGACAGTTGGACCAGATGATCTTGGAGGTCTTTTCCAGCCTTAATGTTTCTATGATTCTATGACCTGTGCAAGTTTTTACTCCACACAGATTGAATTGTTTTGTTGGTTTTTGTTGTTGTTGCTGTTGTTGTTAGAAACTTGGGTTTTTATGTCCAACAGCAGCTTCTCCATGTTGCTGTTCTGTGGAAGATGAGCCAAAGAAAATAGCATTCAGTAATGAAAATTGTAACTAGATCTTTTGTATCATCTTCATAGATCACTGTGGTTCACTGAATGTTGCAATGGAACAGAGGAGACTCAAACTCTGTCACTAATTCAACCAACCTATCATCAGGAAAGATAAAGACCTCTGCATTTCAGTCATGTAAACATTTGAGATCTTCCTAGAAGACTATTGGCTGAATACTGTTTTTGACAAAAAGCAGTGCACATTGAAACCAAAAATATGGATGCCATTACAGAAGTATTTGCAACTTAAGGGAAGGTTTTCTCCACAGAACACATTCTTAACCCTCTAGAAACTATATTAGTGCTGTAGGTGCATGTTCCATTTTAACTTTATCTTTTCAAGAACAGTGACTACTGATACTATGAAGCTTTGGCTTAGTCCACTTTTAAGTGGAAAAAATCTATTCTGAAGTTTCCCTTCATCCTTTTTTTACCTTTCTTCTATCAAGGATCTGGCTGACCTCTCCATCTTAAAGAGTGATACCTTTCAGAAGGCCTCTGCTCTATGGCTGAAAATAACTTTATACAAAGAGGTGTCATTGCATGCTTGCTGATGCACAGTGAAGCATGCAAGGATGGAAGAACTAAAAGTAATGCTATTATACCTACTTATGAACTACACTACAGCAGATGTAATTATTGAAAATCGTACTTTTGTGTAATATAGCACACCACTAAACCTTTTAGAAAGATAGGACTTTTTACGTCAAGTCTTAAATCATCATTTCTCCGGAAGCCTTGTTGGTAAGCGCTCAGAAGGAGATCATGCATTCCCAAAATATTCCACCAATATCTTAGCAAACACTGAACTATAACTTCAATTTCAGATTATCTATCTATTTATTTATTTATTTATTTAGTAGTCAGTGAACCCTGACAATGTTTGAAATTCAGGTTAGTGTGTACTGGGTACAATCTACAATTTAAAGGCTGCAAGTCACATAACAGTCACATAAATATACATACAGTCACATAAATATACATACACACACATGATCCATAAATAGTAAGGACATTTCTATGAGTTAGCTAGTTCTGTCCCCTTCTTTATGTCTCCTGGATATGGAAATTGGAATTTTTAACATGTAAAGCTTGTTTCCTTTGCAAATGAGCATATAGTCTCCAGGAATCTCCCTTCCTACAATATGATACCCTCAGCTCACAAAGATCTTGAGTGATCACTTGAGTGAATTAACTTCTGGTTATCATAGTGAAAAAAATAATGAGTCAATAGATGGAAGGGACAGTCATAAAAGTGGATGAATTTTACAGACACAACTGACTAGTTTACTTTAGGAAGGATTAAACTTTAATGTTTAATGCAGCATTTGACCAGTCCTTAATTTGACAGCACAATACAACCTATCTGCAATAATTCTGCCTTACCCACAATATCAGCAGTGTGCACCTAAACTGAATGCAACTCTATGACTTTGTAGAACTGAAACATATGTTCTGACAAATAAATTTAGAACACCTGTTATTAAGATTATATATTGGGGGAAATACATATACATATACACATACAAATTTCCATTAAGTGTTCTGGAAACCAAAAATCGTCACAAGTCAGACATCCAAACAACCAAGCATGTACAAACAAAGTCATTCAGTCTTTGTCTAGACTGTTATGTTTTTTCATTTGTTAGTCATCTCAGGACAATAAGAATAGCCAGTGGAAGAACACTAAGTTACCACCAGAGAGTGAGTTTGGGTTGTTCCCAAGTGTACAGCTCAGATACAAACAGGATTTCAGCTAAGAATTCTCTGTAAGGAGACAATTTAACATTGAGTCTTACAGAAAAAAATATGTTTATCCAACCATAGTATTCGGAAAATTTACTATATCCAGGAATTAGACTGGATTTATTCATGATATCACTCATTTTACAAATACCTCTCCATATGTAAGCAAGCATCTTCTCCATTCCTAGAGTTCTATTTTTAAATAAATTAGTCAAGAAATGTTCACAAATATTTAAAATAGACCAAAATCACATTTTTAATAAATGCAGATAAATGCAGATAGAAGTTTGTTTCAATGATAGTCAAAAGAGCTTTTAAGTTACTCGTACTTGTATGAAAATCTCTTCTAAAATGTACAATCAAAATCTGTCTTTTTGTATCAGTATCAGACTAAAAAGTATTCAGGGCTCACTCATTGCCTGGCATAAATTGATTGTAAGTAAAAGTGAGTAAACTGGTAAAAGCATTTGTTAGTTTACACACACAAGCAGTGCCTCTTGTAACTTATAACTGCTGGTGGCTCTTATTCTCTAACCCAGAGAATAAGAATTCAATGTAATTAAAAATAAATAAATAAATAAATCTCTTTTGCAATGTATTTTATTCATCACAGAAACTTAAAGGAAATATCAAACTGTACACGTCTGGCTGCAGTTCTAAGGGTCTTCCATATTGCTTTGTTCTTCGGGACTTACTGCAAAAGCTTGTTTCCCTTCAGCTGAGACTCTTAGGTAATTTTAAGTATTGAAGCCCTATCCCACTTCATGTCCAAGAAGGGGAGCAATAGACGATAATCTTAGAAATATGTAGGGTAACTAGTTACTGTTCTTTTGTCTCATTATAAATTTTTTCTCACTAGATAAATGGATGCTGTAGTCCTCTAAATGCTGGTGTAGTCATACGTTATCAAAATTACAAAGCTATGCAGGGATTAGCTTACACAAGGCCAAACTGCTGATGAAGATATTACCCATGACTGAAACCTTTTGGTGTTGGCATTACTTAACATTCCAATCCTTCTTTTTAAATCCAGTTATTCTTCATTTATGGTACTGCAACAATTTGAACCCTATGTACAAGGAAATAAAACTTTTCTTTTCAGAGGCTGACTAGTCTGATTGTGATCTAATTTGAGAGATATGAGGTCAGTACAATTCCAGCAAACAACTGATATCTGAATTAGGCCTTAAAGGAAAAAGATTAAATAAAATTTTAAACTTAGCTGCCTAAAATAGGTTCCTAAACAGATTAACATAAATTCATATTTTTATATTCATAGAGCTGAACTTTTTGTTCTGTTATCAGGCTTGAAGAAACTAGTCAGACCAACAGAAAGGATAAATGGTACTGACTAAAGACAAAAGTGATGACAGGCAAGGAAATATTTGCTATAGCTATCCAAACTTAAAGTAAATTTCATCATGTTTTAGAGAAAGGTGGAAGTGGAAAGATAAGGATCTAAATGACATTCAGGAAAGCCATTTCATCGTTTTGCTCTTTGCAATGCTTTCAAACCATTTAAGACTGAATCCACTATCAATGTAAATTCCTTTTGACTACAATGCTGCAATACCAAAAAAGTCAGTTTTTAAATTATTTGCTCCATAAATCACTGCAGGACTAGTATTTATTATACTAAACAAACTGAACTTGTCCAATATTTTTGTCCATTTTGAATAAGGCAGATGCTGACAGGATTGAGGGCATAAAACCATTTAAGTGAATTACTTTTCAAGGATACTCAGTTTATTTCATCAGTTTGTTGGACATTAACCTTGGTTTCTAAGTTTAAGCTCCTTTATACCCTTTCACAGATATGTTAGAATTAGATCATTTCTGCTTTGGCTCTGAAGGTTAACAGATTAATGACAGCGGATGTATTCATGATTGTAAGCTACAACCTTACCAGACCTCAGATGCATCAGAAATAGGAAACAGAAGGTGAAGGTCCACAGCTTGCCATGCCCTAGGACTCTGTCCAGTAGTCCTTCCCTTTCTGGCCTGGACCGAAGTGCAATTGTACTAGGGAACTACCTTCATGTTAGTAAACTAGGTTATTTGCTTTAACACAAAGTTACAAACACGGTTCACTATGTTTTCTAACTTGAGCTATGCATTCCTTTTATGCTTCCTCTACCACTACTGATAATATGCATAAAGCCAACCTGGTATTATCCTAGATAGGTGGAATTTTCTCTACCTTGTTTTTCAACCATATCTGCATCAGGTGCAGATACATGAAGTCATCTAGGCTAGTAAATAGTTCTGACCTTACATCAGCCTATTCTGAACCTTGATTTTATATCAAAGCTGCTCTACCAAAAAGAATGAAGAGAAGATTGGTTCTCGGATTGGGTAATTTGTTTTATTCTTTTTAAAATGTTCTTACCTGTTTACTTCTTTTTACCTTGGCAGTAACAGCATTGACATGATGCACTACTATGTGAGAATGATATTTTTCACACTAAATCATACTTGCACTCCTCTGGGTCTCCCATTTTAGCTAGTACTTTATCAGGTCTTACAGCTATTGGATTTCTTTGTTTTCTTTCTGCGTAAGTGAATTTTATACTTTGGAAGGGTGCTATGTTGACAGCCCAAGAGAATTGAGTCCTCTGTTCATCCACAGAGCAATTTATTTTAAACTTCAGTTAGAGGTTGAAAACAGTGTTAACACTTGCCCACTATTTTTATGAACATTAGGACTACCTAGCATAAGAACACTGCTGGTTTTGCATGGCTTGCAAATAAGTCACTCATAATAGCATTGTCAATCATTAGAACGTATACTGCATTTTAAACTGAATCCTTACCTTTCATCTTCCACAAAGGGATGGAGATCAAAAATGGATGGCACCACTTTGAATGTTTGCACCCACAACTACCTGGGTTCATTCATCTATTATACCCTTTTCTCTTGTTTCAGCTTTTCCCTTAGACTTCTTGCCATTATGAGAAGTTGTTTCACCCAGTTTTCCTTCTGCAAGTTCACCAGGAGCTTGGCTCAGCCCACAGGACCACTTCAGCCCCAGCTTCCCAAGAAAAAGGGGTACAGAACAAAAAGCCATTTCACTGAAGTGCCACTGAAAGTAGTCAGCATAATCTGAAGCTGCTTCAGCTAATAATCCGTAATAGCTAGTTAATTTATTTTGCTGGTTCATATCTATTTTCACAAAGCCAATTTCCTCTTTATAGCACAATGTGCACTTATTTCAGTGAATTTTGTTCAGAGCAAACTGACCTGAGGAGAGTTACAAGCTTGGTCACAAACGGTCTCTATTGACTCTAATACCTTAAGTTATACACAAATAGCTTAAGCTTTCCTGAAATGAGTCTTTCTGAAAAGTAAAACGTCTAGATCCCTGTAAAACCATTCTAAAAGTGTTACTCAATTTTAAGCATCTATAAGGAAAATTGTATATGTCATATTTCACCACTGTTTTTTAAATCTGTCTTATGTTTTCACGGGTTTAGTTAGGCAGGCCTCCATTTCATTCCTCTTCTCCTGCTCACTGCATAGACATCACTTTTATAACTCTGCTGTTCAATGGCCAAAATGTTACCAAGTTTTAAATTCATAGCTTCATTTTGGAGAAAACATTTCATGCATCAGAGCTTCTGTACTTTTGTTCAAAGATGAACTAAATCACAGTATTTTCACAGCACCATGACTTTTTCTCCAATTCGTAACCACTGAATATTATCAGGCACCAGAAATCCAGACACCTCAGTACAACAGACCAAGGTTAGAGTTTGAGAGAAAAATTTGAATGTAGTGTAAAAATCTGCACAATTTCATAATCAGTTTATATTTCAAAATAGAAATATCCTCACAGCTTAACTACAACTTTGTAAAACAACATTGCACAGAAAATTGCATGTCAAGATGATAAATTTGTCAATTTGTAAAGCTGCTTATTGTCATGGGTAAGACACCACAAATAAAATAAGAAAAACTTCATCCTGGATAAAAGAGATATATCACACCTGATCTTCACTTACTTTTGTGTGTAACTAGCTGCATTTATTCCTACCGGCCTCTTGACCAAAAAGGAAGAAAGAGAAATACAAGCTTAATTTCCTGCACGAAGTTGCCTGTCTTTACAATAGGCATTCCAATTTTAATTCCAGAGCAAAGACTGTATTTATCAGTATACAACTAATATTCTAAACATTAGCCCTAGCCATCTGCAATGTCAAATGGTGACCATAACAACCCATCATCAGGAAATCTCAATCTGTGGCTAAGTAAATGAAATGTGATTGGGGCAACTGCTTTTTCTTATACTGGAAAAAAGTTGCTGAGTGGTGAATGGAATGATTTCTTGAAAAGTACTGTAAAATTCCTTGCAGCTGGATCTGCAAACTAGACTGACAACAGGTCTCGAGGAGAAGAATGGTCTGATCCTGATGCATTTCTGCATTTTCTAGTTCCACGTTCCCCATTTCAGGCATAGGTTTACAAACTGCAGGTTTAGAACAAATTTGCAAGTAACATTTTTCTTTTAGTCTTTCCGTTTGGGAAAACTCCAGTTAGAACCCTAAGGTAATCTCAAATTTACATTCAATTTCCACTGTATGTTGAAGCATTTATCAAAAACAATCTATTACAGGTCAATTATAGTGTAAATTTTCCATGTGAAATACAGCATAATAAATCAATTTTGCATGGACTGAGAGGATGTGCCTTCAGGAGCTTAGTGGATTCTGCACCAATGACTCTGGTGCATACATTATAATTTTACTTGCTAAAAAAAAGTATGAAAGGAAAGATTAATGGTCATAATATGAATGGAAATGAATAACTGATAAAATTACATAATGACTTCAAAGCATGGAAAGACTGAATTTTAGGGTGCCAGAAGCCAGTTTGTTCCATTTTATTTACTGGCTCAGAAAGAGATACCAAAGAACCATAACTCAGGGAGGAAACCTCTCTTCTTCACTTATATGAAGACTAGCATCACCAATATCAACTCTCCAAACTTTTGCAATTTTTTTTTTTTTTTTGGTTGAACTCCCCCAAACCATACACCAATTCTTTCAAAACATTACTTATCCTTTTTCAGATTCAAATCTTAAATTTCAGACACATTGTTCCTTTTTGATCCATCACTATTCCAAATACAGTATTTGTACGTTATTCTCCTCCTATTTGCACCATGCTTGATGTTAAAATATAAATTATTACAAAGCCATTAAGCTCTGCTTAAACAACCAGCTCCGACAAACCCAACAGTAACGTTTCCATTAGGAATCAGTTGAGAGGTATGATGCATACAGTGGACACGTCTTAAACTTTGCAAAAAGTCAGAACAGATACCCCTTGTGGAAAGCAGCACAAGATATTATGCCTTCAAACTGTAGATAATCCCCATCAACACTCTTTTACATTATCATTTGAGCTTCATCCTGCCAGCTTTTGTGCATATGGTTAACTTGAGGTGCTTTAATAATTATTTCCACTAAATTATACAGAATGCTAAACTATTACAATTACCAGTAAAATAGAACTCTAAGAGCAAAAACAATACCTAGAAAACTGCCTGGTGGGGGAAAAAATAAATTAAAAAAAATATATAAAAAAAGTAGACCTCCAGCTGTATAATACTGAAAGCTACAAAATCACTCTGGACTTGTGGAAATGAAGAAAGGAGCAAGGAGCATAAGAACTGTCAATTTTGTAGTAATCTTGCAGATTTTCTCAGGAAACTTCTACTTGGAAAGAATTTCGACTTCTGTGTGTAAATGACCTTACACTGCTTATATGCTTTCATGTTCTGTTACTGCTGGTGATGTTTCTCCAAGCCACCAAAATCAATTAAAAGGAGATTTTTATTTATACCCAGAAAGATGTAATATGTGCTTGGAATAACTGTTGACTTATTTCCTATTACAATTGTTTAGGTGGGAAAGGAGAAAGTATCAAACTAAACTTATATCTGAACATATCTTACCATTAAATTAGCTTGCATATTTACTTAAGAAAACAGGAAAAGGAATTACAGTAGTTACTCAGATCATAAGTCTGACGTGCTAAGCTCCAAGCCTAGGGACTTTTCACTTAGATTTTGACTGTGGCAAGGGATCATTCTGTGATGGCATGAGAACCCCTTGGCATCATCTAGTTTTCCAAGGATTTTAAGGTCAGATTATCCAAAGATTTTATGATTATTGTTTTAAGCAATAATGAAATACTTAGCTACATTTTTCATCCTTGGAATTTCATACATCTGCCACAAAGGCCCACTGATTTCTTCCAGAAGTGAATTTAATTCCTTGTTACATTGAAGAGCTGGAGAGAAAATGCAGTCATGAGAAGAAGGGTCTGTCCACCTTCATGCTACAGCAGAATTCATGTCATAGGGCTGACCTGAGACCAAAAGTGCACCCACATGTAAGACAGGGCTTAATGGCTCCTTTTGCATCATTGCCATGGCAATTTGCAGTCACCATTCTGCCTGAAGGATATATAAAAAATGAAAAAACCTATATAAACGGAATAAATACAACTTCTGACATGTTTTCAAGTCACTGTTCAAAAGAAAAATGGAATTATAGACAAATGAGTATAGTTTGTTTCTGTATTTCCTTTCAAAGTTGAGAATGCTTTCCCGTGTGTTAACCCCAGTAGAATCAAATCTCTCTATTTCATTATATTTATCATTAGGTTAACTAAAGCTGTATTTTTGAAGAAACTAAAGGAAAAGGAAAAGAAAGCATAGCAAAATACAATGTTATTTTAAAAAGTTTAGGGAATGTTTTATCTGCTGAATCTAATTCATCAAAGATTATCTTGTGAATTCTTTTTTCCACAATTTCCTAACATTCCAGTGGCAAATCTAGAGACTACTGATATGGAGAATTAATTGAAAAATACTTACTTAAAGCATCTTTAGCTAGCAGTTATTTTTCAGATAGGAAGATGGAAGTAAATCAAGAACAAACTGAAGAGTTAAGACCAAGCAGAATATATTAGCATAAAATAAGTAGGATTCACAGATCTCTGTTTGAAAAGCACTAATTATAAATCCTAATCAGGACTTCCTTTTACATTTTGTGAAGGTAATGAGTATATTTCTCTTCTTGCTACTAATTACACATCATGATTATCCTCTTTCTTTCTGTTTGTGGGAGGCAGTGAAGTACGCCTAGCTTTTTTTCCTTTAGATTTTATTTTGTATTATGTTACTGACTGAGATGTTAAAAATGAATTGTTTTAAATATTTTTAAACTTAATCTTTCTTAAAGTAGGATTCAGACACTGCTCAATAATTAAGTAAAAATGTTTTCTTGTAAGTATCTGATGTCTTTGGCTCTAGCACAGATGGCACTGCAATGCCATTCACAGGTTTAGCAACAATTCATCCTTCACTTCACCTGAGCAGCCACAGAAGCCCTATTCTCATATGAGCCTAATTTCAGGATACTGAGGAAATTTTTCATAATGTAATAATAATAATAATAATAATAATAATAATAATAATAATAATCAGCACTGAGCTTGTACTAGTGGTTAAAATATCACAGTAACAATACAGTTTGGAACGCGCATTATTTACTGAGTAAAATAATCTGCTTTAGCATCTTAACACACTCAGAAACGTAAATCGAATAATGAAGACTTGTAGACTTGTGGCAAATTCTCACTTTTTATTTTTTCTCATGGCACAGTAAGCTTTTCAAAAGAACAGGAGATATTTCCAGAAGTACACAGGAGATATTTCCAGAAGTACTAATAAATCCACTTAAAATACTACAGAAGATGCATTGAGACCCTTATTTTAGTTTGGCAAAGAATACTCTGGATGAGTTGCACAGATGTGTACAGATATATCAATAGTTTGTGCCATGAGGAGCTTGGTAGAGAAACTGTTGATGTTGAATCATTTATTTCATCTTCCCATTAATGCAGGCCTATTTTCAAAGCCTTGTCCAGTGTTATTTTAGTGAATCATTTGATGCAATACACATCAATTACTCTAGTGATACTTACATTTCCTAGCTTTCAATATTAAGACTTATTTTATTTTCATTGCTTATAATTCTTCCATAACATTACCCTTACTTTAACATCAATAGAAGTCAAGTAGTCGTTTTTAATTTGGTATGCAGATAAATAAAAATTTGTAGATTCTTGTTCAAAAGCACTCTGCATCCTGGCAGATCAAGGGTTCCTCCTTCAGCCTCTCATGATCCATGATTTTTCTCTTGGCTGCTTTGACAGTTTGATTTCAGGTGACTCACAATCTATCTGGATACAAAAATATCACTTCTTCCAAATAGCAGAACAAGTACACAGCAATGAAATTCTCTGCCGCAGGCATCAACTTAAATGTCTGTTGCTCTAAGAGCCTACCTTTTCTTCAGAGATGTCCTTACCCCAGGTGAACTCTAGGCCCTCCAGGAACTTTTTTAGAGCTCTCCACTCCCTTCTGAACAAAAGTGAGGGTGGGACAGGTCATCCTTCTGGCTTTCTGCCACATCACTACCTCACTAACATCTCTTCCTTCCTCCCTTGAACAAAGAGGGGCTGGTAGTTGTCAAGGATAATGCCTCAACATGGCACCCTCATCTCCTGGCCAGGAGTGCTCTTCAGCCATGGGAATCCATGATATGTCTTGCTTCTGAACTCCAAAGCAAACTTACCCTTTCACTGTCTTAAGATCTCTTCCTGCATGCCAACCTGATCTGTCTAGAGGGCATTTTCTTCAAGGTCTTTCCAAGAGCTTCATTTTCTTTTCTAGTACAGTCCCAGAGTTCAAAGGCTGTGCAAAATCTTTCCTTCCAGGGTTTGTCAAGGCAAGAAATTCTGATTCTGAGAATCCGTCCTGAACTCCCACTACTGAAAGGAGGCTTAGAAGGGACAAATAGTCCCACTACAGTTACCAAATTCATCAGAGCTTCTTCATTTGGACAAGCTTAAAACATTTTTGTATGTTATAATTTTATTCCTCCTGATATGTAATCATCTGCAACTGCTCTTTCCTGAATTTCTTCTCTGCTAATGTCTCTCAAAATGTTCAAAATGGAAAAGAACATTCCAGATGCTGTTTGACTAAGTACCTATTTCATGATGATTGCATTTTAAGCAGCATCCAAGAGGCATCACCATTTCAGGATGTGTTTTACAAACCTTTATATTGCCATCTGAATGTGGCAAAGGAGGTAGTTTTCAGAGGCAATTATATCTGCCACTAAATATCAACTGTGCAAAGACAGAAATTGAGTAGTTTGAATTACTTGCTGAAATGAAGCATGAAAATATTTGAAATGGCTTTGAGAAGTGTTTGACTACTCCAGCCTATAGAAACCTTTTTCTGCATTTTTTGGTACCAACTGGTGAAATTTGAATTGAAGTCACCCCATGAGCTATATACAACTTAATCTGAAACGTGCAAGAGAGCTAAAATGTAAGTCTTCAAAAGAAAATGGCTTTACGGAGTTTTAGCATCAAGAACTGAGCTAAGATAGAAGCAAAATCATCTGAATGTCTGTGTATCCATATGAACGTAAGTTTTACATAAGTAAAACTGCTTATTTGGTTGAATATGCTTTTAAAATATATAGCTCTAATTTTGATTACAGTTGATTATGCTGATAAGAAAAATCTCATTGTGATTAAATAAGCATAGAGTTTCTGCTTTTGGCAGACTTGAACACATAGTTTGAATAAATTGATAAAGAACTTATTTCCCTTAATGATCTTTAGAAATCACAACTGTTTGCATGTGACAATATAAAAGACATGATGGACTTGCTCCCACACATACCATGTACGCCCAAAATACCCATTTAAATTTTCCAAATAAACTATTTGAGTAGAATGTATTACCACTGCATGCAGATCCTGCTTTATCTGTACCCTTATATAGCCACTACTATAACCATGTAGATATTTACTCCCTAAGAAGAATTCAAGCAATACTTAGCATATGCCACATTTGGATTCATATCTTGACAGAACTCAGTTTGAGCAATAGAATCATGGAATCATTCAGGTAGGAAAAGGCCTCTAAAGTCATCTAGTCCAACCTTTAACCTAGTACTGCACAGTACTGGCTGTGATGTGACAGGTGTCCAAAACTGTCTCTTCTGGTGAGCGTTTGATTCAAATAACTTAATTATAAATTATCAGCTTTGACACAACTGCATTTTCGGAAAACAAAAACAAACAAACCCAAAAACACAAAACCACTTCACTGAAACAGAATCTTTCTGTAGTCTACTTTAAATAAAGAGTTGCCCATACAGCCTTGTACTGAAAAACATTTGGAAGAGCTGATGAAAATCATTACTGTAAGTTCTCTATGGTGTCACTACTAATACAAGCAGAATGCATTAAAGATTTTAAAATGCATTTCCATGTACCTTCCCATCCTCACTGATGGGCTATAATACGCTTATGCAGTAGAAGAGATTTCTGAAATATCTGTTCTTAATCATTTCCCAAGTTAAGACATGTTATGGAAAGAAGTCTTATAAATGATGAGGGAAAAGCCCTGTTAATCACTGCTGGAGTATTTACATCCCTATTGCTTTCCTTGAAAATATTACTGAGTCCTGAAAATTTTTAAGTAAACCACACATTTAAAGGTTGATACCTGAAATGGTCTCCATGATTAATATTTGCAAAAACACTGATGCAAGATGCAAATTATTAAGTCTGGAAGGGTACTGTAGAAAAGTATTGCTACAAACTTTTTTGGACACTATTTTCTGATTTGCTGTCAGTGGGAAAGATATGTTTTTTATGATGAATGGATATTTATTCTAATCTAGAAGAGCTGTAATTCAACAATATTGAAATTCTGCAGTCAAGTCACGGGATAGCCATTTCTCCATGACATTAGTGTCCAATCACATCAGAATGACAATGAAATTAAGACTTCTATAGTGTGAAGACTAAATTTTCCCTTTAATTGCTGATTTGCTGTTAAGAGCAATTTTTATCCTCAGCTACACTTCAAAACTGTTTTTCAGGATGACTGTTCTTGGATTTATTTTTATAGATTAAAGTAACAAAGTAACAATTAAACAGATTACTTGTAAAAAAAAAATAATCAGTACTTCTCTGGTTGCAAACTGATGTGTTTGTTAGACAATTTACTCATGGTTAATTAGTTGACTAAGGGAAATTTGTCAGTCTATTCTTGCATTACACTGCAGACAGTATGCTTGCTAGTAAACATTTCCAACTCCAGCTTATCACCAGCAGTTCTATTCACAGGTTGAAAACACTGAGTACTATTCCATGAGCAGCTCTCCTTCCAAAAATAATCAATATATCTCTCAGTGTTCCACTCAGAAGGCTGAATTTATGGTCAAATAACTAAAACCTTGAATGCTAGGGCTATTTAAATGGCTTTTCATTCCATACTGATTGTTACAAAAAGCTAATAAAATATCGGGGGGAAAAAAAAAAAAAAGGTACTCTTGGCAATTATAGGTTGTAATAATTAAACTAGGACTTATGCATGTACCATTTCATACATCTAAATATTAATTAATGTGTTCAAAATATGTATGATCTTATAATGGCACCACAGCAGTCAAACAAAAGCAAGAACTACATTAAACACTTACAACAAGTGTCAGCAGGTAATTCAAGCAGTGCTGAAAGATCTAGACAACATGAAAAACCGAGTGTTTAATTAACCCTCACTGCAGTTTCAAGTCACTTTTGTGCTCTTTAAAATAGGTCATTTTTCAGGAGTAAAGACTATAGGATAAACATTGGTTTTCCCATCACCAAAACAGAGTGAATGACAGACTAACATGATTTTTATCTAGTGATCAAATAGTTGTTTCACTATTTTTCTACTGTGATGACACTTTGTTGTTCATTAGGCATTATTACCTACATATATTACATATATTACCTGAGTAATTTACCATCCCGTTCATCAGATTTACTTCTCATTTTCAGTACCGTCATGTTAAGTAAGGCAACTCACAGTAAACATGAAACATTTCAAATAAAATTGCTACTGTTCTTCTAACCTCATTTTGGTATGTAATCTTCCTAAGCACTTTTCTTCACCACTATGCCAAGCAAAATTAAAAGCAGTCTATTTCTTGCCTTCTCTTTCTGCTCCAGAAAACATACTACTTTTTCTTTGCTCAGTGAATTAACATAGATACCAGTAAAGCTACAAAATAAAAATACATTACTCTTGAAACAAGACTTTAGAAATAATGCTATGGCTTTAAAACCTAAAAAAAAAAAAAAAGAAAAAGACTGAAGGGACTTTTTCTCACCAGTTTGAAAAGCATCTTGTTCTCTAAAGAATAATTTTGTGGAATTTCAGAAGTAGATTTCTTGCACAAATGCCACTTCTGTGGTATTATGTCAGGTAGAAATTATCTGGATTTATTATATAAAATGTTTCCTCAACATGCAGTCCATCAACGCTCACTTTATTAGAGACCAGAAGTTTGCACTCAACATCCTCTTTGGTTTTCCAGACAAAAGTAGAGCAGAAGCTTTTTATAAACCTTCTAGATTACTGAATATATTACTACTCAGAGCATGACATAAATTGCCCCCAGAAGCACTCCGGCTAGCACACATAGCACCTCCATAACAATCTCCTTGTTTTGATGATTTTGAAGAGAGAAGTGAAACAAAGGGGGGTAAGCTATAAAGTGCATGCTGCTTTTTTTTTTTTTTTTTTTTTTTTTTCCTCTTTTCTTTGTCTTAAACTTATTATTGGGCATGACAGTTTGTTACCTCCTTATATAACTTTTGACCACACAAAATAAGAATTTGTCTCTAAAACCTCTTTTTCAATGAACGTTCAAGTAGTTAGCAGATTTCTGTTAAACTGTTTTTCACTGTTCAAGAAACTAGTGGGTGACAAGTCTCTTCCTAGGGAGGCCTTTTGTTCTTCAGACTTCCTTGTTAACTGTATCCTGATTTGAAATCTGCAACCCCAAACCCAAGCAGATCATTTCAAAGTAGCAATTGCTATTTCACTGTGTGTGACACTAAAATATCAGATATGACTTGAGTAGTTTGGGCTTGCTTGCCAAAAAAAGAATAAAGCACTACAAAGGTTTCTTGTCGGTCTAAGCAAGCTACATTATCCGTGCTGATGGCAACAGATTGTACAGGAGTCTTAAATACCCTCCCATTTTCTTCTGCGTGTCATATGACAGCAGGAAACAGGAAGGTGTTTATCTAGCGTGCTTTTTCAGCACACATCATGTGTCAGTCACTCTAGCTGTACCATATGCTGGGAACACATGCAGTGCCAATTTTAGACAGTACATAGACCTGTCTCTTGTCTGGCACAAGTTATAAGCTTATCATGGTCATACGAGTTAGAGTAGAATAGTGTAAAACTATCTCAGGTGGAATCACCAGAAAAAAAAAATAATAAAAAAAAATCCAGTAGTAAAGGCTCCGTCAATGACATTGAGATAGTTTAGATCAAGCTTGGAGCTCAGGTGGGTTCTGGTGCCTCACACAGTAAGAACATCTTTAACCATGTAGCCATATGTAACAGAAAGATTAATAAGTTGATGTTTCTGGGTGTAATATATCTCTCCTCCTGCCACGACATTACCCCCAGAAAAAAAGCCAGTTCTAGGAATTCATCATTAAAGGGCAACAAAACTCAAGCAGGAGTTTACATGTATGGTGAAGCTGGAAGCCAAAAGCAACAGCTAAAGCTGTAGAAACTGTCCAAGAGATAAGAGAAACCTATCCTAAAATGCTGAAAGATGGATTTTTTTTGGAAATCCGCAACTTTCAGCTGTAGAGTACAAGCTCTACAAAGCAAATGATTCAGACCTTTGCAGCAGAATGGATTTGTGCAGGTAAAACAGTGGAGTATACAGAGACACTTTAGTGGGGCATACCAACTGTTCAAACTTGGGAGAACAACTGATGGCAGTTCTGTTGGACTCTGGGACCAAGAAAAAAACACTATAGCTGAGGGCAAAAAAATAAATAAATTTACTGGTCTATCTAGATCACTAAAAAGAATCAGTACCCAAAGGCAGATAGATGGTAAATTAATGGCCTTTACTCGGAGTGTTTGGAAAGAAAGAAATTCCTTCAGCCACACTTGTATGAAACACAATGATTTATTCTGGACCACAAAGCTAAATTAGTCTGGAGGAGTGACTTCAATCTTCTGATCTGAAAGCACTGGAATCAGACAGTAAGGCTTTCTAAAGACAAAAACAAACAACCAAACGAACAACAACAAAAAAACCAATATCTGAGACTTCATGTAAAACAATAAAAATTTCTTATGGGCTTGAGAAAGAAGCACTGCTTTACGCAGAGAGTAGAGATATGGCCTGGATCATGCGTGTAAATAATTTGTGGGACCTGCAAAATCAACAGGTCTGGAAAAATACTTTTTCGGTTAGAAAGTACTTCTGGCACAGATATGGGGAGGTATTACTGCATATCAGAAAGCTCTTGAACAGTACATAAAAGCATCCAGGAAGTGTACTTTAAGAAGGGAACACGTCATGTATAGCCAAGACCTCTTCACGGTGGCAGGACTCCAAGTTAAAAGGCATAGACAGAGAAAAGGCATAACGTTTGTCACTGCACATCTTCTGCGATGTAGGTGATCTATTCACCTAATGCTATGCACTCAGAGCAGTTTGGCATATTGCAGGGTCAGATATTGTCTGCCTCTGCCCTCATGTCAGCTCAAGTATTTGAGGTTTCCTGAGGTAACTAAAACAGAGTCCTGAGAAAGGAACAGGTCATAAGCTGGCACTTATTTATGTTAAGTTTTTCCCTTCTTATTTTTCTATTTTACAAGAAACAGTCTTCAAGATTAAAGAAAAAAAAAAAAAGCAGAATTTTACAATTCTGTGTAAAGTAATCAGACTAGTAATTTTCCATAATTTTCCACAACAAGTTTTTTTTTTCCTATTTGTTTTAAGCTACAGTTTCTTCTTCAGTAGTATAGTATTCAGTGTTCCCACTGAAAATACTAATATGTATACTGGAAAAGTTGCATACATGTAAAATATAATCCCTGTAGACTCCGGAGAAAGTTTTCTTATCTTAATCAAATCAGACCTTGCATATAGTCAGAAATGTTGTAAACACTGATGTTTCCTAAGAAGTACATGCAGCAACAACAAAAAGACAAAGTGAATGAGACACATCGTCAGCCCAAAAACATATCAAGAAATGTTTACAAATACTACTTCCAATGTCAGTAAAACTCATGAACAATTAATCTGGCACAAAACCATTTTATATTTAACATTTAAAATTTATATTTAAAAAAAATATATATTTATATTTATTTGTCTAATTCATCACTGAATTTTGGAGAACAGGTAATCAAACATTAAATACATAAATATAGTGCTGAGGAGAGGTACATACACTTTAGATGCAATGGGTAGCTCAGTGAGGAAGTGACAGCTGCAATCTTAAAAAAAGAAAAAAAAAGGCATAAACCTTTTGCTATTGCACGATATTACACAGGTCTTTCTAACCCACTCAAATCACTGTTTTATTACTTTTGATCCTGAGGTAAACTGTTGAGAAATAATCAGTGTCATTGACCCCTACTTGGTTAACTCTATTCTTCAGTGGTCTCTGAGGTTAATACCAGTTTTATTACCTTTTTACTGGGTAACGTTATTGAATGTCATGGGGTACAGTACTAAAAGCCAGTGATGAAAAGAAACAACACCTGTGATAGTCTATGTGGAAGCAAAACTCCAGGAGAATCACAGAAACTTGTTTATATTTCATTTTTTCTTTTTTTATTTTTTCAAAGAAAAAAAAAATCATATCACCCTGTGCAGGGAATTTTGTTAGAGTAAAACAGAATGAGCTACCAGTATCTGCTCAGGGGTTATTAACAAAAGCATGCCATACTGCACTGACAGAGCAAATGCAAGTGGAAGAACGCATGTAGAGTTGCAAAAACAAAGCTTTCACATTGATCCTATCATGTATCTTCATGTAATAGCCAAGATTTGCTGGAAACAAAAACAAGCATTGAAAATGAACATTTCAAGGATAGTTTCAAATAGAGGAAGAGATTATTTAAGTGATAACATCAGAAAGAGGTTGCTACATCAATATTGCACTATGAAATTTATTTTTTCAATCTATCATTGTTGCACAGGAATACTAACGGGGTGGTAAAGTAGATTAGCACCTGCAGATTTCTGACCGTAAAAAAAAAACATAGGGTATTTGCTCAATATCCTGTCCTAATCTCAGTAAATGAGGGAGAGTCAAAGGAGAAGAAAGATCACCAAATAATCATTTATGTCCTTCTTACATAAGGATACAAAGTGGGACTCCATCTGGCTTGAACAAGTATCCAAAGAGTTCAACAATTTGCTTTTGCAGTTCTTTACTCTCTGAAGTGCAGGGACACACAATAGGTAGGCAGTTCAATTTAAGCCGACAGAAGCTCATCATGCCTGGCTAAATTACATTTCTTGTCTTAACAACAGCAGAATTAGCCTGTGCAGCTAACATGGCTGGCACAGTAGGATCACCGTTTTATGAGTGGAAAAAGTGTACTTGAAAGTGTATTAGCAGTGCTTAAGAGCAGTACCTGAACACCTGCTCCTTACATTGATTTTTCTGTATGTTTATGGCTTTTCACCAACTGGGAAAAAAGAGGTAGCTTTTATTTTGATGCTTGATTGTAGATTTAAAAGCCTGAACTTAAGGCTGCAAGTCTTCTTTACTGAAAGGGTTGTTAGGCATTGGAACAGGCTGCCCAGGGAAGTGGTGGAGTCACCATCCCTGGAAGTCTTCAAAAGACGTTTAGATGTAGAGCTTAGGGATATGGTTTAGTGGGGACTGTTAGCGTTAGGTCAGAGGTTGGACTCGATGATCTTGAGGTCTCTTCCAACCTAGAAATTCTGTGATTCTGTGAAGTGAGTGTTGCTTTTTTCCCTCCCAACCCTTGCACATATCACACTTCCTTCAAATTCACTATCTGCTGTTTAATGAAGTAACTTCATGAAATGACACTTCATGTGTTATACACATGCATCAGTATATATATGCATATGAATTAAATGGACTATCAATAATCTTGCTGCTTTGTACACTTCTGCTTAGCACAGAGTACACAAGCAGTTTAAGTGATATAGATGACACAACAGCACTCTGCTTGAAGCAGTCCTTGCTTCTAGTAAAGTCTGTGTTTGACTCTAGAAGCGTTTATCGCTTGACAGAATTATAAAACATATATTGTCTTCTGACTTTTGTTTACTACTATATACACAGTTAAATATTGAAAATTGGAGGTGTCCTATGCAGACATTCCTTTCCCACGAAGCATCAGATAAAGCTAGAACAAGGAAAATAAGAGTGCTTTGAGCGTAAGACTTTAAGTACTAAGAATTCAAAAGCCAAACTTTGAATACTTCAACCAAAAATAATGATACAAAAATATACAAGCTGCATTAAATTAAAAACAAGAATGGAAGAACTCTCTAGCTCTTTGCAATAACACACAAAAAACCACCACCAACAAAAAACTCCCCAATACCTTCTAAAACTTTCCTAAAAGAAAAAAAATAAAGACTTCCTATGAATCCAGCTTTTATAGTTCTCCCCACACTCCCCACCTGCTGCACACACCTGAGGCATGCTGTGACCACTCATTGCCTCAACAGATTTAGCAGCCCCACCTGGCTCCCTACCTTCCCACCTATAGGCCTGGGTCTCCTATTGGTCATAGTTCTGGGGGTTGTCAGCGGGCCCTGTTATTCAGGGAGGGTAAGGCTGTACTGGGTACTGCAGGCCTCCCTTCACTGGTGACTGTTCTTGCTGCTTGTTGTCGTGGTTCTGCTTGAGTGGGCAGCCGAGCTCCACCACAGACGCTCTCTCACTCCCCCTCCTCAAAGAGGAATGGGGAGAAAATATGTGAAAAGGGTTCAAGGGTTGAGATAAGGACAAGAAAATCACGCAATAATTATTGTAATGGGCAAAACAGACTCAGCATAAGAAGATAGTAAGATTTATTGCTCATTACTAACAAGCTAGAGAAGTGAGAAACAAAGGAAAGAAACCAAAAGCACCTTCCCCCCCCATCCACCCTCTTCCACCTCCTCCCCCTGAGCGGCGCAGGGGAACGGGGGAATGGGGGTTATGGTCAGTCTACAGCACTTCTCTACTGCTCCTTCTCGGTCACTCTCGTCCCCTGTGCTGTGGGGTCCCACCCACGGGATGCAGTCCTTGGTGAACTGATCCAGCGTGGGCTTCCCACAGGCAGCAGCTCTTCCAGAACTGCTCCAGATATGGGTCCGTACCACGGGGTCCATCCCTCAGGAGAAAACTGCTCCAACCTGGCTCCCCTACGGGCAGCAGCTCCTGCCAGGTCACCTGCTCCTGCATGGGCTCCTCTCCACGGGCTACAGGTCCGGCCCGGAATCTGCTCCAGCAGGGGTCTTCCACAGGCGGCAGCCTCTGTCGGTGCAGGGCCACCTGCTCCACCGTGGTCTCCTCCATGGGCTGCAGCGTGGAACCCTGCTCCACCGTGGCACTCCATGGGCTGCAGGGGAACATCCTGCTTCACCATGGTCCTCACCACAGGCCGCAGGGGACTTCTGCTCCGGCGCCTAGAGCACCTCTCCCCCTCCTTCTACACTGACCTTGGCACCTGCAAGGCTGTTTCTCACTCCCGGCTGCTGTCTGGCACAGCGTTCTTTTTTCCCTGTCTTAAATATGCTCTCACAGAGGTGCAAAACAACATCGCTTATTGGCTCAGCTCTGGAAAACAATGGGGCCCTTCCCAAACATGGGGCAGCTTCTAGATCTTTCTCACAGAAACCACCCCATGGCCCCCTGCTACCAAAACCTTGCCACGTAAACCCACTACACTTGTGGATGAGGTAAGAAATTATTTTTGTTGCTATCGTTATTTTGCTAGAGTAATCCTAAATCTAGATTAAATTTAACTAAAGCTTAAGGAATTGGTGAGGGAAGAGAGAGGTGTTCTGCAACTTCTAATAACGGAGGAAAATGCAGTGGCAGTCTCTACTTGTGAAGCTCAATCATACCTGGATTAGCTGGCAAGCTTATGTAGCTGATTTTGAAAGGGTATTTTTCACTGCTTGACTTTAATCTTCTGATTTTGAAGCTTAGTCTTCTTGTGTTCTCTCTGAGGGGGAAATGAGCAGGTTCCTGCAGAGATGTAACAAGTACATGCATGATTTTTGAAAAATACTCCTTCTCCAGATGATTTTGGTCACACCACTATGCTGTTGCAACTTGAAACCAATGCTGATGCGATGGGGAGGGCTGTGCTCCTGTGGAGCTGTGTCATAGTCAGTAGCCCCTATTTAAGCTAACTGCTTGGAGAGCTTTTTAGAAATGTTATATATCAACAGAAGCTATTTTTCTTGTGTTTATTTGAATGAAGTAAAGTTTGTACTGATGTATTCTTCTTCGTGAAGTACTGTGAACAGCCTGAACCTTGAAGGAACACTGGGAAAGGTTGTGTGGCTGCTAATTGAAGTGTGAGCAGAATTTTGGTGTCCTTGCCAAAAGCAGGGGGTGTTTGGTTCAGCAGAGAACCTACTGTGTGTTCTGGGAAGGATTAAAGAGATACAACAATGCTTTATATGCCTTGAATAGGAGATTCTGAGGACAACTGAAGACTAGAGAGGCCCCAGTCAGTGGATGTATATGCTGTACCACAGAGGAATCCAGGTGGCTCTGTTTCATTTGGGGTGCCTAGGTATCAAAGCAGGCAGAACAACTGTGAAAAAGCAAACAAATATATTAATGTATTTGGGAGTAGATGATAAGTGTTATTTAGCTTTACTTTATAAATGAATACATTTTCTTAGTATCTATGGCTACCATGTATGCCATTGGATTTTATTTAATATGCAAGCATAAATATTGATTGAATTTTGCTTGGAGTAAATAAGCATGTCAAAAGATTCAAATATGGTACAAAGAAGTACACTTCAGTTTACCCTGAACTTAATATCTCTGAGCTGGGTTAATAAGTATTGTATGTCAATAGTTTCTATTTTCCTACTTTGACTTAGTTTTTAACTCAGTTCAAGCCTTTTGCTTTCTGATGGCGTTGCAGACTGTATGGTACAACTACAGGTGAGAGAATTCTGGAGAGGAGGATGTAAATTCAGATTCTTCCAGGCTGCCACTTAACTGTGTGTCCTTCAGGAGCTCTCACAGCTCTAAATCCATTTGCATTCTTGTCCCTTCCTGGCTGTCACTTTTCTGACAATTCAACCATTTTATGAGTTTCTTTCAGAGACAAGGAAGTCTTTTGTCTACAATGCATTTTACACCTGAAGCTCCTCATATAATGTATAAAATGTCAAGAACATTAGTTGCACTGAGGCGCTGGACTTTACAAGCATTTCAGCTGAGATCTTGACAAGTTGAAAGTTTAATAAAGCAAGTTTGTATATGACAAAAAGTTAACTTAAGTTGTGCTCTGCCTCATACCTTCCTTCTTCCAATGATTCCTCTCAAATGCCTGCTGAATTCCATCTTCTTGTTTACTCCCTCTCTCAAAAGCTGGAGAGCTGTTAACCTGAATTAGTAGCTAAAACTCTGGACTAATACAGCTATGTATTCTTCATGAAAAGAATTCTTCATGAGAAGAATTCTAATGAATGATGTTAGCAGTCTGCACATGCTGCAAAACATACTTTTGTTTTATTGCTTTGGAGGTCAATACACCTCAGTGCAGCTGTCCTTATGAGCTGAGATTATCCCTTCACCCTGTGGCTGGCAAAGGGGAGTAGGGGGAAGCACCTGGAGCTGGAGATGTGCAGCCCTGATGCAGGTTGCTAGCCAGGGTGATCAGAGGGTAGAGCTTTGGCTCTGGATTCAAGTGAGAGAGTAAACTAACAAGAACATAGGCTGGAGGCATATTATTTTTAAGAGAAAACGCGTGGGGACTTGTAATCTGGCTTCCGAAAGGCTTTTAGTGGCTTGGAGAAGCAAGGAGATGCATAAATAAAGAACATTATTTTAAACATTCTTCCTAACATGCCCTCTGTGAAAAATAAGCATTCTAACTGAAAAGATTAGCTTGTTTCTAACACCCAAGTTACACTGGTAATAATCCCCTAAAGAAAAGTTTTTATTTTTAGTGGAAGATGTAGGTGAAAAATGTGGCTGGAGGTGTGTATCTCCTGCCATTACTACCTTTAAAAATGCTTTCAAAGATAAAGTAGCATGTGTTTGAAGTAGGGTTAAAACGAGGAAAAATCCCTTATTTAATGAAATCAAATAGATGTTTACTCAAAATTTTGGGACAAGTGTACTTGAGAAGGAAAAAAATAGGCTGCCAGGAAGTGTATTATTCCTTGCTCATGAGTCTACAATTTAAGAAGTTTAAATCACTTATTCAAAACAGGAACAGCACATTAATAATTAAATTACACAAGTACACAGATTAATTTTTGCAAGATAATGTAGTGGTGCTGCTTTCATGAAATATTCTGTCAGATAATATGCAAAGTATTTTATAAATATTTGGGTAGACAGTCATAAAATAAAGGTTTATTGAATGAATTATTTGTAAACAGAAAAAGCAGCTGTTGCTTCTGAGGTAGCTGCATTATTCAAGGACTCAGCAGAACTTTTCACAACAGCAGTACTTGCAGAGTTATCTTTGGCCCAAACTTTTGCTTTTCACCCTTACACTCTAAGCTAAGAATGCCTGTGTAGTTCTTCTATGTACTAGTTTGTAGAACACTGGTACCATGCAAGATGAAAAACTGTACATAGCTAAAACATTTGTTACTGTAAGCTCAAACCTTTTAGCTTCAGTGCTATAATGTCTCATGGGCTGTGCTTGTTAAATTAATGTACTCTTAATTAGGGTTGTCAAGTAAAACTTTGAATTTAGAAGTTCTGCAAGTAGATGGAGAGAATGCAACTATAGCCATGCACCTCTGTTAATCAGATTCCCTGAACAATGTAGTCTCTAAAGTAATCAAGTATTATCTTGGCACGTAGCTGAGCAATAGCTTGCTTGGCAGAGGAATGAGCTGAAAACGAGCTCCTTTTCAGCTTCACAGAGAGGCTTTGATGCAAAAATACACTCAATTTCATGTGTAGCAGAAACACGTTTAGGACCCGTGCATACAAGGAAGTGGGCAAATTAAACTGCATGTGCTGGGCTGATGCCCCAGGGCATTGCAGAAGTGACTCATCGTAGGAGCTTTGTTCTTTTCCTGGCCCTTCTACTATAATGTTGGAAGGTGTCCCCTGAAATCAAAGGTGAAAGGAGATCTCAGTTATGTGCAAGCTATATAGCCAGGCTACAAGGTAACACAGGCCTTGCTAATTTATATAATGCTGAATCAATTTCAGTCAGTGCTTGAACAGGCGTTTTGCAGTTGCAATTCAGATATTACTTTCACTCCAGAATAAATCCAAAACAACAAATGTGTATCAATTATATCCATTTTGTGCACACAGTGTCAAGTTGGTGCAAGTGACTGGCATATTATTCTGTCCTGAATTTAAACTGCAGCAAGGGTTTGAGTTGAACTCAGGATAGCAAATCACACTAACTGCTAGGCTGTCAAACAAATCACACATTATTTAGTCTGCTTTTTCTGCTTTTTATTTTTTGCCAAACAACCAGAACTTCAGGGCAGGTGGAAAGTGTCTCTTGCCTTTATCTCCTGGTGTCTTCCCCCTGTATAGCCCTGCATCTGTAAGATATAGTAATTGGGACACTGTGATGGATGAAAATGGGAACAGAAAGGACTGACTGGTTGTAGGAGACGGATGGTAGAGGAAGGCCTGGGGAGGTTTAAGGTGGATATTAGGAAGAACTTCTTTACTGAAAGGGTTGTTAGGCATTGGAATAGGCTGCCCAGGGAAGTGGTGGAGTCACCATCCCTGGAGGTCTTTAAAAAATGTTTAGATGTAGAGTTTAGTGATATGGTTTAGTGGAGGGCTTGTTAGTGTTAGTTCAGAGGTTGGACTTGGTGATCTTGGAGGTCTCTTCCAAGCTAGATGATTCTGTGATGAGATCCTGATCAACCCACCTGGAGGTGTGCCCCCAGCTGGATGTCAGGCATCACCTGAAGGACACTTGCAGTTCTTGCAAGTGAATGAAACCAGTCTAGTTCCAAAATTAATCTACTTCCCTCTTTGTTTTGCTTTGCTGCAAGCTTGCTGTGGTGTTGCAATGTTATTTCTTACATAATTATAGAGTAGGCTTGTTTTCAGATAATGAAGCATGGAAGTGAGGAAGCTGACAGCGAATACCAGGAGAGGAAAAAGCTGCTTCCCCACTTCATTAGTGTAGTCCAGCAAAAAAAAAAAAAAAATTAAAAAGGGGCTGGCTTACCTGCTACCTTCAAGAACACTTAGGCATTTAAAGAAGGGGGGGGAGGGGTGGAGAGTGGGAGAAGAGAAGGCAGAAGTGACACAAATGCTGCTTCCCTATCTGAATAATGCCAGTTTTCTTTTGACTCTCAGCATTTTCTGATGAACTAGCAATAGGAAGCTAACGGGTTTGTGACTGAGTTAAGCCTTCTCACTGCTCCTTCTATGGTTCCAGATGCCTTTCTGAGAGCCTCAGCAGAGCGTAGAGAGAGCTTAACAGAGGCTTTTGGGCTCCCTTTTGCTTCATCTGCCTTAAAAGGGGGTACTGGGTTTCGAAGTTGCTGGCTCTGGCCTTGAGTACTCTTGGACAGCTTATTCATACCACTTGTGACTGAAAATCTTCCAAATGGCTGGCTGGCTGGGCAGTTGCCAAGCCATTTAACCTAAATCTGTGCATTGCAGCTGCCTTCAATTTTAAATACATCACACTGATCTCCGAAGATAGTTCATCTGTAACTATTTGGTAAGGATTCTCTGAAACAGCTTCTGCATGTTGGAAATTCAACAGAAATGAAATATGACCCCCCTGAGATATTAATCCTGCTAAAATGAATCAACACATTAATAAATGGCAGGAACCTGAGAAAATAGTCTCAGAAAAAAGGCACAGTGAAGGATAAAACTTTAGAGGTTTTCCTCTTGAATAATGATTTAAGAGCAAAAGAGAATAACTTATATGGGCTTAATTATTTCCATTCCATGTCTTTATCCATTGCCAGAAAAATTTAATTAAAGCGGAATAGGACTTCCTCCTGATATGACAACTACATAACAGCTTACAATGTTACTTTTAATGGCTGGGAGATGGATGACATAACAGAGGCAAAGCTTCCTCAGCTGTACCTAACAGTGTCCTAATGATGCCTGCTAATGCTACTCCAGCTAGAAACCTTTGCCTAGTAGAAAGGGTGCATTTTTCCTGTTAAAGCAATAACTGCATGCTATGGGCATGTATAGTTTAAGCAGCATTTATAAAATTCAGTTTCAATCACTCAAAATGTGCAATGAAAGGAAGACAGGTGCATTTGGGGGTTTGAGAATGTTTTTTGCTTATTGCTCTGCCTAATTATGTCCAGATAAATGATTTGAAAACCTCAAATTTGTAATGAGAAGTATAAGTAAATGTTCTTTGTGGTACTTGATAAACTGTCTTCCTCTGTAAATCATGATTTCATAGAGTATTAGAAATAAGATATATCTTAACAATTGGAAGGGAAAGTAATTAGAAAAAGGCTTTTCTATCTATAAAACCCTCCCCTTGTTCTAGGAAAAGACTGGCAGTGTTTCAAAGATTTTGATGTTCATCCACACTTGCAAGTGAATTATTCTTACTGTGTTAACATGTCTTTCCTTTTTATTAATATTGTTTATATTTATCTTACTTGTATTACCCTGTCTGTCATAATACTTGAGTAGGTAGTACATTCTAGCAAATTTCACTGATAGAAACACTGTTGAAAAGACATCTTGAAGCAGTGAAGCAGGATGGTACATGAAGAGTAACTTAAAATTACTATTTCACATTCATACTAAAATATCACACCTATGGTGTGCATACAGGTATCTATTAGGGAAAAACAGCAAGCAGACAACTAAAAATCTGTTCCAAAATCAATGCATAAATCAGAACAGCATTATTGCATTTGTGCATTACTTATGTGTTTGACTCTTATTAGGCAGATTTCAAGCATGCATTATCCTGCAGGAGTTCATGGGTTTTTGGTTGCTGCAGTCTTCATTACAAATATGCAGAATATCTAAGGCCAATGCTGAGTTCCTTTACTTATGTATTATTATTGGAAATAATTTTACTGCTCTGAGTTCCAAGCTATTGTGAAAAATGTTTTTAAGCATGCATTTAATTAGCTATGAATAAGGAGGAAAATAAGGAGGAAAAGGAAGCAACCACCAATGTAAACTTTAAGCCAAACCATCACCTTATCAAATGTTTTCAAAGCTAGCTAACAATCTAATTCTTTACAACAAGTGCCAAGGGAAGTTCAAGCTACAGATGCCCTGGTGTTTTTAGTTATCCTTAAAATATTTAAGTAGGTATTGCACCTTGTAATTGTATGGGATGAATGCATTAAAGTTTTTGATATGGTGCTTAGAAGTTAAAACAGGCAATTAGATGCAAGGAGTGCCAGCTTTATTTTTATTACTGTCTGCTTCCACACACCCTGACTGCCTGAATTTCAAAAAACATTTTTTTGGCTTGTAGATCTGTGCTTGAGGTCCCAACCCTGCTATAACTTTCTGGACTTTGAACCCAGATCACTTTAATCTTGGTATTCCTTCATTTATTTTCCTAGTCTGTAAGGGCGATGGCAATATGTTCAGTAGTTATAAAACTCAGATGCTACAGTGCTGTGGACAACACAACACAAAGGCTGCGAACCTCAGGAGACAAAAGGCTAAAGGGCTTAGCTTGTGTCAAGCACCCCAGTACTCCTGAGTAAAGGAGCACTTAATAAAAGGAAACTCATTAAAAGCCATGAGTGATGAGGTAAACTGATATGCAGATGTAACTTTGAGGAAATTCCTTTCATTTTTTAACATAAAATGCTCAGATGTAGTTTTCTTGGTGTCAGACTAACATCAGTGCATTGTGACAGCATATTAGATAACCTGTTGACTTTTAGCAAGTTATTTGTGGTCAGAATGATTGACTTGAGAATCGCCATCCTGACACGCCAGCACTGCTCATTGGTGTCTCACCTTGCCTCTATCCTGAATTACTGAAACTAAGCTAGATAGGCCTAATGCTTGTTGTAGTGGGTTTACGTGGCAAGGTTTTGGTAGCAGGGAGCCATAGGGGTGGTTTCTGTGAGAAAGATCTAGAAGCTGCCCCATGTTTGGGAAGGGCCCCATTGTTTTCCAGATCTGAGCCAATAAGCGATGTTGTTTTGCACCTCTGTGAGAGCATATTTAAGACAGGGAAAAAAAATGCTGCGCCACACAGCAGCCGGGAGAGTGAAGGGAGTGAGAAACAGCCTTGCAGGTGCCAAGGTCTGTGTAGAAGGAGGGGGAGAGGTGCTCTAGGCGCCGGAGCAGAAGTCCCCTGAGGCCTGTGGTGAGGACCATGGTGAAGCAGGATGTTCCCCTGCAGCCCATGGAGTACCACGGTGGAGCAGGGTTCCACGCTGCAGCCCGTGGAGGAGACCACAGTGGAGCAGGTGGCCCTGCACCGACAGAGGCTGCCGCCTGTGGAAGACCCCTGCCGGAGCAGATTCCGGGCCGGACCTGTAGCCCGTGGAGAGGAGCCCACGCAGGAGCAGGTGACCTGGCAGGAGCTGCTGCCCGTGGGGGAGCCAGGTTGGAGCAGTTTTCTCCTGAGGGATGGACCCCGTGGTACGGACCCATATCTGGAGCAGTTCTGGAAGAGCTGCTGCCTGTGGGAAGCCCACGCTGGATCAGTTCATCAAGGACTGCATCCCGTGGGTGGGACCCCACAGCACAGGGGATGAGAGTGACCGAGAAGGAGCGGCAGAGAAGAAGTGCTGTAGACTGACCATAACCCCCATTCCCCCGTTCCCCTGCGCCGCTTGGGGAGAGGAGGTGGAAGAGGGTGGATGGGGGGAGAAGGTGCTTTTGGTTTCTTTCCTTTGTTTCTCACTTCTCTAGCTTGTTAGTAATGAGCAATAAATCTTACTATCTTCTTATGCTGAGTCTGTTTTGCCCATTACAATAATTATTGCGTGATTTTCTCGTCCTTATCTCAACCCTTGAACCCTTTTCACATATTTTCTCCCCATTCCTCTTTGAGGAGGGGGAGTGAGAGAGCGTCTGTGGTGGAGCTCGGCTGCCCACTCGAGCGGAACCACGACACTTGTTTGCCAAAAAATTAAATTACAGTTCCTCATTGTATGTCTTCATCTTCACATGCGAGCCTATATTTGAGTTACTTGTACTCACCTGACAGTAAACAATCATGTGAAACCATTTGCAAAAAGCTGTGATGTGACTTAGAAGCACAAAGTAATTCACATGAGTCACTTGAGTTCAAAGAAGAGCTCTCAACCTTCAGATTGCTGATGTTAAACTTTTAAATCAAATACTTGTGTTTTTCGCTATAAGTTTAGAGTATGTTTGTACAGCATGCAAGTTTCCTGTGTGCAGAGAACTTCTGTAAGGCCTTTGCACTGACTGAAGTCTCATTGAAGTATTTCCAGAATGGGTTTTGAAGCAGTACAAAATGCACAGTAAGCTTTGGCTGGGGCTGCCTCACTGAAGCAAATCAAACTGGAAGCAGGGAGATTTTTTTTCAGTCTCTCCCTTGTGACTCCAGCCTATAAAGAAAGGTCTAGCTTCATAAATGAAGGGCCATTCAATTAGCAGCTCCATGCTGGAAGTACCAGAAGACCATGGCTGTGACAAGTGGTGATTCTGTCTGTGCATTTCCTTATCGTCTTTTGAGAAATGTATTTTGTTCTTTCACCCCCATGCAATTAATACATGGCTGGGTGGTGTCTTGTCAGCCTGAATCAGTTGTGTTGTGTTACATGGGCAGACTGATGCTGCTGGTGTGATCTGAGGTGATTTATGAAGTGATTTCTCAGCAGAAAAGGTAAATATTTAAAAAAAAAAAAAAAAGTTTTCTAATAACTGATTTTTCAGTAATTTTGTGAAAGCATTATGAAACCAACCCACAGGCACTGGTCTGTCCAAAACAACACAGAGGAACTCATCTTTTCAAATCATTAGCTAATATTTTCATTCCTCCAAAAATAAGACAACTCTTCAAATAAACTGGATAAATAGTGAGAGTTCAGTGACTTTTCATTATCAAGAAAGTGCATATAGAAAGCATAGACACTACTCTTATGGAATGTAGATTATACATATTACAGAAATACATAGAAAAACATTTTACTGTCATTTTAAAATTATGTATTCAATTTTTAAGTGATATTGTAATGAAATTATCTACCATAGATGAGAATTCCTCCATTGACATCTGACAGGGCTTTAAACCAAGCCAAATTTATTGACATCCTAAAGTACAGCCGCAGGACCACAGTTGCTCGAAGTGTAAAACCACACCTACTCCTAGGTGTCACAGCAGATAAAACAGTTTAAGATTTTAAGCATGTGTATGAAAGATGTGTCCTAACTCCTAATGAATTATTAGATCCTTACCCCAGCAGGCAGAGATGGCATATTTATAAAGGCAGCTCAAGTAACAAGATGGTGTGGCTTACCTAATGTAAAGATATGATATGGTATAGCACAGTTCAGGTCTGGGTTTGAGGCAGCATATGCCCCATCTGGCAGACAAGATGCCTGGGTGCTCCTGCTGATGGTAGGCCATCCTTTCCCCAACACTTTCTCAATGCAGCTTGTGTTCAGCTATTGCCTCTTTCAATTCTGCTTACATCAAGGGGACAAATCACCAATTCAGTGTGCCAGCAGAAAATAAGGAAATATATGCAAACAACTAAACAGAAATTAGAGCAGGACAGAACTGTTTAATTAGCAATATATGCTACAGCAAGTAAGAATTAATGCCAGCTGCATTGTATTAAACATATTGAAAGATGGGTGTTATGTACTGAAAATCTATTGTGTGTAGAAATCATTCAAATTAATCCCCAGCCTTTCTCCTTGAGCTTCAATATTTATTGCTTCTAACGCTACTCTTTCTACAGCAGAAGCTACAACAAAAGCAAATATTACTGCTTTTACAGAAAGTGTCAGGTACTTTTTAATGATTAAGCATATTTTGATCTCATTCAAAAGTAATGTTAAGAGGAAACAAAATAAAATGAAGATAGAAGTAAGGAAGAATTTAAATAGATCACTAACCCCAAAGTGTCAGATGTTTCATGTCCTTTTGCAGGTAGAATAAATTAATAAATGAGCAGTCTTGGCACCAGTCCTGTAGCATTGCTCTGAGGTGCCAGGGGATGTGTATGCTCTGGGATGTACTAACAGAAATGTCTTGGGATATCTCCACTCTTCCTTGCTCTGCACTGTTCTTCATAGGGGTCATCCTCTAATCTTTCACATTACAGGTTTCAGTTTGTGGAACCATTCTAAATCATTCCTAATATGCTTTTAATAACTTATTTGCTTACAGTGCCTCCTCTGCTGTTCAAGTTCTTCTAAACCGCAAGTAAATAAATTAACAGGAAGGGAGCTTCTTTTTGTCAAGTAAAGGGATATGTCCTTGATAATGTTTATCATGCGAACTTGCAGATAACAGTAGTAAAGCCCAGAGTAATTATAACTGCTATTCTAATGAAAAAGTTGGTATTATAAATACTACAGTGTTTGATATAGAGTAAATAATAAAAGGCCGGAGCAAGTTATCAAAAGATGCCAGCATTTTGCACTCTTCAGATTTTTCCCTCAAGGTTTCACAGGGAGAAAGTAAATTTGTCACTCCGAGTATCAAATTATGCAGTGTATCTTCAGAGATGAGGAATACAGTAGCTCAGGTGGTCAAGTTCAATTTGAAATCTCCAGAAGGGTGATTAGTAGGAAGATCTGAAATGGAGATTATAAGTAATTTTTGGTATATTAACTCTGTTGTTGGGAGGTTTGTATATGTATTAGGAGTGGGGACTTATCAACATACATTGACTGTTTCAGTTACAAGCAGCTTGGGGAAGGCTTGACTTAGTATCCTGTTCAATGCTGAGCACATTGTTAGCAGTTCAATAAATAATGAACATATTTTCACAGCCTGTTTCATGTTTCACAATGAAGTGACATTCACAACACTCACAGTGACATTGAAATGTTTTCCCACCTCTTTGTAGCAGAAGGGGCAGAGAGAAGCATTACCATTAGAAAGCAGGGTGATAGACTGTTAGAGTTAAGCATTGTGAAACTTCTGTCAGGAGCCCAGGATGAAGGACTGAAGGACTCTGGATTTGAGCGTTGTGCTTCAGCTTCAATCTGAAAAAAAAAAAATCTATATAAAGTACACATTTACAGTGAAGTCCTTTGAAAAACTTCTGTATCATGAATCTAAGGCAAATTTTTTCATTCCTCAATGCTTGAAAATCAAAATGTAATCTTTGATTTACCTAGTGGTTTAATGTGTCTCAGGTTACCTTTTTAATCTGAGGTTTAATTACTCCAGATTGCCTTCCAATGATTTATTGGAGAATCTTTATTTACCAGTGGGCAATAGACTAAAAGCAATGATTCTGAGCATTAATGATTTCAGAGATTAATACCCTATGCAGTTTGTCTCCATGAATTTATTCAGACCAGGTGAGCTGAAGAGAGGGTAGAATAGAAACAGATATGACCTCAAGGTAATTTCCCTCATTTTTCTGAGAAGTCTGTGGACTGCTTGACTTTAAGCAGTTCAGTCCTGCATAGTGGCTCAGAGGTTGCACTCTGCCTCATACTTTCCAGAAGGAAAAGTAGCTTATAGAGAAACCACAGCACTTCCAGCACAATTTGCCCGTGTTTTGCTTTAAGAATAAAATGGGTTTACAATGTGTATCCGTTTCTAAAACTGGGGAAAAAACAAAAAAACAAAAAAAAAACACACCATGGAGTGTACTCAAATTTGGAAGACTTTGCTGTGATTGAGACATGATATTAATGAAACACTGGCTATTTTCACACATCTAGAAACTGATAACATCGAACTTCACTTTTTATTATTTTAAGTTACTGCTTTCACTAGATGGCACTTTCTCTTCATCACAATGTTTAACTTGTTAAAACTCCTTAATTGATAAATGCTCACTATTGTCTCACCACCCTCATATGGACTTGTTCATAGCTTAGCATTTGTGTTTACAGTCCTTTAAGTAATAAACCTGATGAATAAAGCTTCTTCAAGTGAAGATGCATGGGGTGGGAAAGCTTTGCATGTGGCCTATGGGCCCTGTAAGGAATGGAGGACATTTACAAGAGCATTATATCTGACAGTTGTGGGAAAGGCTTTTTTCCTCCTCTGACCCTAAAGCATGAGAAAAGTGACTGCATTGTTACCTAATGTATTTGAAGACTCATGTTTTTTCTAATAAGAGTGTAATCCAAGAGTGCAGTTAACTGTTTTAACAGCCACTACATTGTCTCATATAAATTGAACTACAGAATGCAGCCTTCATTCAACTTGCAGTTGAAAAATGGATGTTTTGTGGGGGACATTGCCTTGTGGGATGGTCAAAGTCTCCTATTCACTGATTGATAAACACATACTTGTTGTGTTAATTGCTCCAGAAGAAGGAAGCAGGATGTGAGCCCATATCCTCTACTTTCCTGCCCACTCCACCATTTCTCTATTCTCCCTATAGTGCCACTGACTGTTGCCCAGTGTGAATGTGTGATAAGGTTCAGTGTGGTGAGTACTTATGGTTTTTTGATTTGGGTTTAATGATTAGGTCACAAAAATTAAAGTTTGTAAAAAAAAAATCAAAACAAAAATATATAAATTGTGATGAAATTGAGTTGGAGAACCCTACAGGTAGGCATAGTGAGTCATGGCTGTTGTTATTCTAAATTATCTTCTAGCCATTGGCAGTTATAGGCTATTTTATTCTTTGATGTTTTATTTTTAGTTATGGTACTGTAAACAAGTTTCAGAGATCATATGAGTACCAGTATCAGCAGGGAGAATTTAGAGTATATAATAACATTAAGTCACAAGAGCCACACAAAAGATAGTTCCCCTTTATATAGTGATCATTCCTCAGCTTGAGGGAATTTTCTAAAATCCTAAAGAATTTCTTACTGTATACAGTATGTTTTCAATTAAAATTCCTTGGGATTTCACATATACAGGTATGAAAACCAGGAAATGAAAATAAGGAACCACTTCATCCTATTACTTATATGCTTGGGCAGGTAAAAGGTTAGGTAAAACATGTTCTAACCCACACTGCAAACAGCAGAGCATTGGCCAGTGATTATCTGTGATAGTTTGCATTCTCTTAGGCTGTATTCCTCTTTGTAAGTGTTCTTAAAGGACAGAAGTTCCTGAGGAAACATGGCTATCAGTGTCACCAGAGTTGGAATCAGTATCTGTACTTGCAGGTATTCTGAACATCTGTATATACTTAAAACATTTAAAGTATTTAAACATACTAGTTTGAGCAGAGGAGGAAGTATAATCAGAATAACAAATACCATAAGAATATGTCTTCACATGAAATAAAATACTAATTTATAATAATTTATAATCAGTGCTATGTATTTAATATAAAATCATTGTCCGCATTGCTTTTTGTCACATGGATTTCCAACTAGCTTCCACAGAAAGAATACTAACTATTTCAAAGTGTCATGTTGTAGTAAAACTGCCATATGTTGGAATCTTAAGTCAATAAAATTGTTTACCTTCTTGCTTTTTAGGCATTACTGGTTGTATGCATTTACATTTATTATGTAAAATTAATGCTATCATCCAAAATTTGTGTGCATGGAGCACTGTCAAACTTCATATGCTAAGGCTGAGACTTTTCTATAGCAAAGATCTATCTGCCAGGAAAACACTTCTTCAATCATTTTTTTCAGAACAGCTGACCACGTTGACTTTTCAGCAAGCAGATGAAGTTTAGCTTAGTCACCTTTGTGTCACGGATTTCTTTTGCAATTTCATGACAGCTTGCTCAAATGTGTTTATTTTGAAAGGTGGTCAGATGCAGCAGATACATCTTAGTGTTTAGGATCTGAAACTGGTATAAAAATATCCATTCTTATTAAGCATATCCATCTCTTCATAGATTATTGCCATGCAATTACAATTCCATACTAAATCTCCCAGAGGAGACAGTGCTGACAATAAGAATGAACAGCAGTGCAGCCCCTTGCTCATGTCCCAGATGCTTAGTCAGGAAGAGCAGGAATCTGTAGACTGTAATGCTGGTGATATCACAGATAACTCTGATATCCTGAAAACACCAAGTGTCAGGAGTTGCTGTGAATACACAGTTTTAATTCCTTTGGTTTTCAAGCCTAAGGAACTTCAGGTCATATCACAGTCCTGGTGAGAGTTCTGTGGAAAAAATATACAACTATGTAATCAAGACTTTACCATAAGGCATATTTAGAGAGGGACCAGTGAAGGTTATAGAATGAGCACTTATTCTGGCAGCTTTTGAATTATTGACATTGTAGCCTTAGTCTTTATTATGTAATGCAAACGTGTGTGTAGCTTGGTATAAAATGAATGAAAGTTGCACTTAAGGCTCTTAATTGTCCCAGGTTGACATCTACTGATTAACACGTCATGCAGTTAACATGCATGACACTTTGGAGAGAACAGCAGAGGATTTTGCTGTAAGCATTCTAGGTCCTGTTAGAGAATAAGATTCAAAGTTAGCCTAAAGAGACTGCTATTGTGAGTTAGTTTCTAACAAGAGAAACTTCTCAAAATTTATGCATGAAATTGATTTTTCAGAGCACTGAATACAGTCCTTGACAGATTTGTGACACAGAATGAATGTTTCAGTGGAGACTATAATCTCCTTTGGGCTAAAACTAGGTTGAACGCTTATGAGGATGAGACTGGATGAATGCAACCTGGAAAACAACAAAGGGGCTGTTGATCTGTGCTTCATGAATTTGACTAGTTTTGTTTTTTAAACTCATGTATATTTTACACTATAGCATATTACAGCACACAGCTCTACTGTGCAGTTTTGTGCAATATGAAAAAAATCCTTTGGTTATTTTAAATGAGATGCTGGTAACTTAATGAGGCACCTGCCAGTTCTTTTGTGTTAAGGGACAGTGAGTAATTATTCCCAATGCAACTTCTCCATGTCATACACATCTTCTTGTATCTCTCTTCCAAAGTAAAGAATTCTAATATCCCTGGTTTGCCTCAAGTCAACGTCATTCTCTTTCTTTGGCCATTCTTGCTGTTTTTTCGTGTATATTTTATAGTTTCTTTCAAAATTGCCTTTAAGAGGTAGCAAACTTACACAGGACTTGTAATAAGCAGTACTGAAGGGATTTATATAGGGTCATCTTCTTTTTTTTTTTTGCTCTCAGTTTCTTTCCTAGTAAGTATCAACATTCAGTTTTCTTTTGACCACAAATGAATATTGAATGATACTTTCAAAGAGTTGTCCATGCCTCCCTAATCACTTTTCTGAGTATCAGTAGATTTAGAGCTATCACTGTATATATTTTTCTTCAGAACAGTACTTTCTTCATAAACACTCATTTTGCATTGGATTTTATCTGCCATTTTATCACAAAGTCTTTTAGTGTTTTGAGATATTTCTGTTATTCTTCGTAGTTCACTGTTTTTTTTTTTTTTTTTTACTGTCTTAAACTTTAAAAAGCAGAGGTCCCGATGCAGATTTCTATGGGCATTTTAATACTTGCCACAGATTTTCTACCTTTGTCAGTTATCAATTCATGAGGAAAAAGTCCTCTTTACCCCATGACATCATGGCCTTAAAAAGGCCCTTAAATTTTCAAAGCTAACACCTTGAAAATCAAATGTACTGTATCAACTTTTTGCAAACATTTTGATAAGTTATGGAAGAGTTAACAAGGCTAAAGGTGCTCATTGAAGCTTCTGGTGTCACCAACAAATCAGAAATGTAAAGCATCCAGCAACTGTTTGGCAAGGTATTGCAAATGCTGGGGCTAGTATTTTATTGAGTATATCATTGGGAAATTGGCAATGGCATGAAGTTCAACCAAGGTAGATGATGGGTGCTGCCTCTGGGATGGAGTAATGCTGATTACAGGCACACACTGGGAGCTGAGTGGCTGGTAAGCAGCTCAGCAGGAAGGGACCTGGGGGTGCTGCTTGGCAGCATGCTCAGCATGAGCCAGCAGTGTGCCCTGGCAGCCAGGAAGACAAACAGCATTTTAAGGCATGTTATACATGCCATTGCCAGCTAGTCAAAAGAGGTGATTCTCCCACTGTATTTAGTATTGGTGCAGCCTCACCTTGGATCTTGTGTGCAGTTCTGGGCTCCACAACATAAAAATGATGTTAAAGTACCTGAAGGTGCCCAGAGGAGGGCAACAAAGCTGGTAAAAGGGCTTGTAGGTGTGTGCTGTGAGGAGAGGTTGAGGACACTTAGGCTGTCCAGCCTGGAGCAAAGGAGGCTGTGAGTGACCTCATTGCTTTCTGCAGCCTCCTGAGAGGGAGGTGCTAGTCTCTGCTCCCTGAGAACTGATGGCAGGATGTGAGGAATAGCACACAGCTGCACAAGGGGAGGGTCAGACCAGATGCTGGGAAAAATGTACTTACCTTGAGGGTGGTCAGACACTGGAACAGGCTTCCTGGAAGGTGGTTGATGTCCCTTGCCTGTTGGTGTTCAAGAGGCAGTTGGACAATGCCCTCATAGCATACCTTACCTTTTGGTTAGCACTGAAGAAGTCAGGCAGTTTGGACTAGACAATCTTTAAAGATCCTTTTCAAGTGGACCTTTCAACTGAACTATTCTATTAATAGACAGTCAAGATACCTTGGATATTAAAATGTTTTCTGTGACCTATTAATCTTTTTTTTTTACTAGTGGAAGGTGACTTTGACAGTCAGATGATCAAGGTTAAAATGAGATCCCTGATTGGACCCTACCGATCTGTCAGACTTTCCAGCAAAAAGTTCTCTGTTTAGAAATAAGGAAAACAAGATAGAAATTGATAAAAATCACTTCTAAATTGTGGCCCAGAATATTTTCTTCTATTTCTGATGGTCATACATCCTCAAGCATGAAGATTCTCAAGCAGGCAATAAAAGCCAGTATATAGGCACATCTATATCATTAATTAGAGCTTTTATGTAGGAGTAGTAAATTCCTCGAAGATAGAGAACTGGGATTGAATTAGACAGGCTGAGGATCCTTGGAAGTGTTCTGTCTAATCTGATATAAAGGAGGGATGTCTTTGTTTCCTTAAGGAAGGGCAGGCTTTGGTTATATATTTAGCACTGAAAGAGGGCTATCAACTGACAATTCGAGCAAAAGTAGGTGACTAGCACTGAACTACATATTATGCCTGTACAGTGAGATATCAAAGAGATGGTTGAGCATGCTTTGAAACTGGAGGCAGTATGATCATGCTAATTAGCCTCACAGAAAGACTGGGTCTGCCACCTTAGGTACAGTGTCACACTAATACAGGCTGGTTGCTTTTGGATCCAGGCAAATGTACCAGCTCAGACACATCCCTTCAGGGATCCCAAAAGTAGTCTCTTAACATGCCCTTGACATCCCCTAAACTCCCTTGGTGTCCCACAATGCATTAAGATATTTTTCAGGTGAGGTAGGTATGTAAAATCTGTATGAAACAAGTTGCTCAAGACATGGAACTTTGTTATGTTTGTTTAGTCGTAGCCATCGTGTAACAAATAGTTGGTGGATGCTGCTATGCTCATCTTTTATTTACCTTCCAATTTGCCACTAACTGTTCTTTGTCATCTGTTCAATGCTGTATTTGTCTTAGTAGAATAACTTGTAGTAGGCTCTTTCATTGAAAATTACTTATCTAATGAGGTCCTTGACCTCAAATGTGCTAATAAAGCCACCTTAATCATATGCTTGTCTTTAAAAATAAATATATAAGAAATGTGAATCCTTTTCTAAAGGACAGGCAAGTGTTATTTCATTAAAGTAATGAACAAAGTAGGAGAATAAAGAAATTTTGAGGAAAAGAATTATGCCTAGACAAACTTCTAAGGAAATACATTGTCTGGTAGTATTTCAATGCTTGAAACTCAGTTTCTGCTGTTCTATTAATTGTGTTCTTCTGTTTTAGAACTCTTTTGTACAGTATGTTACATTAGTAAGCATGATATCACAGTAAAACTAAGGAAAAGAGGTCAAATCCTAATTTTCTTCTCAGTTATACAAATTCAATATTAGTTGATTCAACTCAATAGAGATTTTTGACACTCAGATATGAGATGTGAATTCAGTATCAGGAATTCTGGATGTGTAGTCACTTCCATTGCACTTCAAGTGGAACAGAAAGAGTACTCAAGATAGATGAATTAGTCTCCAGAATATAAAGGAGAACACAAATCATAACGCAAAGTGTGACACTACATCCAGGCAGACAGACACAGACCAAATACTACCAGTCCTTCTTGCTTGCCCTGTTCATATTTAGTAAGAGATCAAAATAAGTTGGTGCATAATGGATTCTTGCTAAAGTCTTCCATTTTTAAAGATACTACTGGAAGATCCCACTGAAGTATAACTAACAGCATGCATCTGTCTTCCCTTGCCAAACCTGAGGAAATCCGTTCATGGGAATCTTGTGATGTTCCAGCTTTGCAGAGGCCATTGTTTGAATCCAGATTCCTCTCACACCTCATTCATTAAGCAACATGAGTAGAATTGAATATAATCTGAGGCAGCATTACGGTCCTCCCACAGCATCAGAGCAGTTGCACATAGGAGACATTTGTGATCTGTTTTTTCAGAATTTCCCCTTGAAAAGTCCAATAAACACTTGAAAATAACCTATGTGATCACTGTTAGCAGAGGCCAAAAGAAGTCAGCGAGGTCAAGATCCACCTAATGTCCCTTAATTGCCACAGGTGTATGAATCAGGAAGATGGACTTTTTCCACAGCCAAAAGCCATTACAGAGGTCCAAGGGAAAATTTCAAGGGTTATAGGCTTACCCATCTAGAATAAAACACAAACCTGCAGCAGGAAAAATAAGAATATAAATTCTTATAGGTGAGAACTTATACCAGGGTGAAAACTAAGTCACAATTATCAGTTGCAATCATCCTAGCCATATTAGGCTAGTCAGACTGGTCTCTCAATTGATTAACTTCAGAAGACAGGTGTTGAGCATTGCTTCAAGTATTTAACTTTACAGAAACACTAGTATGAACTGTACTTTTTGGAGAATATTATTTCATTGTTCTTTTGTATTTATACTGAAGAAACCTATAAAATGAACTACACAGACTTATATGCACAAATACAGGAAATCAGCCATTCTGAGAGGAGAACAAGATAATCAAATGTCTGAGTAAAAAAAAAAAAAGGTATTTTAAATGTTTTGTACAGATTGGAAAACATAACAGTCAGTGATCTGTTCTTTTTTTCCCTTGCCTCATCAGGATGTTGTAAATATGCAGCTGCCTGCTCAATGGAGTTAATGAATTCCAGCACAGGTGCTCTTGATTGTATTGCATAATTGAAATCCTTTTTCTTTTTCCTATTCCTGTCTTTGCATCTTTATTGTGCTTTATATTTCCTTTCTTGCTCTCTCTGGATGGCTCTGAGTTGGGTGGTTGAGGGAACTGAGAGTTGGTATTTACACTCCAAAATGAAAAACAGCTCTGATTAAAAGGGCTACTGTAACACAGCTGAGTTTGAAGGAGTTTAAACATTGGGCAAGCACAGAAACTGAGTTTTGCAGGTATGCTACTGACATTGTTTGTAACCTGAGATTTCATAAGGTGTCTCTTTTTGATAAGACTTCTGTGGGGCTTTGAAGCATTTTGAATTTGTGATATGCTAAATATAGAAGGCAGAATAGAGAAGACTGAATGCTAAAACAGACCTTTATTAATAAAAATGAAACCCTGGCCCAACCAAAGCTGTGGCAAAATTCCCATCAACTTTATTAGAGTCAGGAAATCAGGACTTTTTTTTTTTTTTTTCAAGGCAGATAGAAAACTTAGCTTTGTGTGGATCAGAGTTGCCATTAACTGTGTTGAAGATGTCTTTCTGTGTGTGGGGAAAAAACATTCTGGTTCAGGCTTCTTTATCAGAGAGAGCCTTAGATAGTATCATGTTAGGCTGTGATATTAGAAACCCTCTGAATTTCTAGGGCATATGAATGGAATAAAGCAGGTCTCAACTGTATAACTGTATAGAAAGTCTATGTAGGACAGCTAGGAAGTTTGATTTGCACAGGCAGTTCCTAGATGCAATTGTCAGCTGACAAACAGTTTGGATATGGCAAATGCATTAAAACTGACTAAGCCCCATGCATTTAGCTGGCAGCAGATAGAAAGAAAAACCCAACAAATGAGAGATTATTTTGGTTTACTGACAAGGAATGCCATTTATGTGTCTTACAGAATGAGAACTCTCAGTGGAGAGAGCCATGCAGTAGCTCACCACTGTCATTGCAAGAAAATGCAGTGTGGAACAGAGATAAAACTGTTTAGTGCCACCCACTTCAAAAACAAGCAAAAAAAAAAAAAAAAAAACAACCCCCCCCCCCCCCCCCCAAAAAAAAAACAAACTTGAAGTCTTGGAAAATAAATGAACAGGAAAGCAACAGACAGGAAGACCAAAACTGCTTGTACTTTCTACAGTCGTGAGCTTAAAACAAAAGGTAAATTACCTGTCACTGAGACATGAAATTTCAGAAATGGTACATAAAGTATTTTTCTAAAATACAGTAGTGAAAGATATCAAAGGCTAGAACTGAGAACTGTGATTTGAGAATTTTGTAAAACACAGTGAAACTGTAGTCTCATCTTAATATGTGATTCAACAGAACAAAAATGTTTATTAAAAATATTAAAAGATAAGGCTGTTAACAGTAGTTACAATTAATTCAGAAAGTTCTTATCTTTGAGTCAATACAGCTGAAACTAACAACACATACAAAGTCTTATTTTTAGCATTAATATGCAACTTATCTACAACAAATAGATAGTATGGGAACTAGCCTTGCACAGCAGACAAACATACTGAATGCTGCTGTAAAAAAGCCAGTTGAAAGAGCTCCAAAGCCTGATGGGGCTGCAGCATCAGGGGCTTTTGAAAGCCGAAACAGTGTGAGTGGCAGGGCACTGGTAGCCATGTGTGGTGCTGGAGGCCCCCAGTCCTGTGCTGTGCCCCAGCTCTGTCCTCACTGCTTGTGGGCAGCCAAGAGCTGAGTGGTGTTGCTGGAGCTGTCAGATGTTTTTCTAAAACATAACTCAAGACCCTGTGGTCTAGGGACTGCTGATGGTATCTTCCCATAGCAGCAGTTCTAGCTGGTGATGTTAACAAAGGAGTTAAATATATGCAGGAGAGATGAGGTGAATAAATTCCATCCTTAGCTAATGGCTGGATGAAAAATGCTTTGCCTTCAAGCTTTAATTTTCAGGTCATGCTATTAAATTACTTGAGCCTTCTACCTAATGTGCTGGAACATCAAGGGTTGATCAACTTCAGGTCGGGGACACAGGAAAAAAATGCTTATGCAATGGGGAAGATAGGTGAGATGGGACCTGATTTAACTCGTAATGTTTCCAGCTTATTGGCCTAAGAGGAGTCCAGTACTGCATCAGACAAAATACTTAATGTATTTAATATTCCAGAGGAAAGGCATACTGAATAAACTGAAAACTAAAGACCAGCTGCATCAGTGCCAGTGCTTGCAACTTAGCCTTGTGCTATTCCAGCGATATCACTGCTGAAGTCCACAGTGTATTGCTTTCTTTGCTTCACTGCATGCCAACAACCATGTACGTTCTAACAAGTGTAGTATGATAGTGCCTAACTTATCTGGGCATACTCTTCTAAACAAAATTCAGGAAAGCAAAATCTATAGAAAAGAAAGGTGCTACTTAATTAGTTAATATAAAAAAAACATAGGTGTTATTTTTCCCAAAGTCTGGGAAGAATCCAGACACAGGATTTGTATATAAACTGTGCATCACCAAATTCATTTTTTCTTGTTTACTTGGTGCTTTATTTCCCATGAATGGCTTCAAAAGAAAATATTTAAAAAAAAAAAAAAAAGACAATGCATCATGCATGGTCCTTTCCACCCATTCCTTTTATCTTTTTAATAGAGGCTGTACACATAGCTTTTTATTGGCTCACTTGTTACTGTGTGTTACTTGTTTTGTGTGGTGTTGTCCATTGCAGTGTCACCAGACTTGCTGGCGAAGCCTGCAAGTAATGTTATTTTGTGCATAAATGCAATGTCCTCAAAGCTATGCAAAAGATGGAAGATTAACTTCTGTCCTATAACTCATCATAAAGACTTATTGAGCAGTTATTTTCTCACAAATATTCCTGATGACCTCATAGTGCAACCTTTTAATCAACTCAGACTTGTTTAAGAGCAATGATGAAATGCTTTATGGAATAGGAGGGGTAAAGCAGAACTATTATCTGCAGTCTTATTATAAGAAAACTGGAAAAAAAGCAAACAAAAATTCTGATTCCTTGATCAGATGCTGCTGTTACATTTTCTGGATGTCAGTTAGTTTTACCTGAATTAATGAGATAAGCTGATCTTGGAGAGAATTTTAATTTACAGGGATGCAATTTGAGAGTGCTAGTTATCCAGTATGCTCAAATAGTGACTAAGTGCATCTACCTCAAGGCTTTGTGTTTATGTCCCTATCAAAAGGGATTTTAAGGTCTCAAATCTAAGAAGATAAATACCCTAGGAGTAAAAGAAAGGAGAACTCTGGATGTGCAGTTTGATCTTACACAGTGTTGATTAATTGGTGTTGTCTGTGGTAAGTCATAGATTTACCTCAGTTTTGTACCTCAGTTTTCATGTGCAGGGCCAGCTCAGCAACTCGTGCACCTACAATAATGAGCAACATGGAAAGTTGTGATATCTGGAGACAGTCTTTGAGCAAACTCGTGTGCACAGCCTAATTTGACTCTATGAAATGCAGTGACAGATTTACATTTTGTTTTAAGAATGTGCCTGGAAGTGAAACTGGTGAGCAGTACAGGTGAGCCACATTCACATTGCCAGTGAAATACTTATTTTGCTCAAACTCTGAGGCAGGCTTTTTCAGGGGAAGCATGAGGGAAAGGTGATGTGTTAAGGTGGAATGGAGCATATAACCTCAGTAACCTACCATGTATAAAGATATTGCAGTTCTTTCCAGAATAACAGCTACAAATCCAATAAATTTAGTTAAAAAATATTAAAAATCCTAATTTGGAATGAATGCTAAATTGCAAGTACAGTTAGGGTATTAGAAGAGACTGAACCTAACAGTTCTCACTGTTGCATTTTCTGATTTACATTCCCACTAGTAGAAGTGGGAGAGATGATTAAACTTAGAAGCAGACTTCCAAAAGAGTCACAGGCAAAGATTCTCCAGACTCCACTGATACACTTGTCTTTTCCTTTTATAAACCATTTCCATGAATTCCTCTCATATTACTTAATTTACTGTAAGCATAACTAATATACTTTTCCTCACTATGAAGGGATTTGTGTAGATACACACAATGAATCAAGTTGCAATATGAATCAGCTCAGAATTTTGGAGGGATCACATGGCAGACTGTTTCAGAGAAGCATTTATATATTTACTGTGAGATCTAAAGCTGAATTCAAAAGGTGTTTTTCACGTTATAGATATGTATAGTAATCAACTATAACACCTGAGGAGAGGCAAAGAACCTAAAAGCAGCCCACAAAAAAAAAAGATGAAGAAAGAGTGTTTTTTTCACTGTGTCCATAATTGCAGCTGTTTTTTAAACAGCTGTGAGCTCGTTTTTATTTAGTGCTTGCTTTTAAGTATGGTAATATTCTTATTAATAAAATGTCTCATTAGAACATTCAACAAAACACCTGTAAAATTAATTTACTGGAAGGATTTTTTACTACTCAATTTATCCCAGTAAAATTATAGCTATGGCTATTGAGATGTCTGAAAGTATGTATTTTTATTAATTAATTTTTATTAATTATGGTATTACACACATTAAAACCAGCCTCTTATGCCACAAATAAGTCAATTTGTTATGTGAAGCAATGATGGCAGAAGGAGGAAGACAGGAAAATGAGTGTCTGGACTTTTTTTTCTGTTCACGTGAGCAATCAAATGTTGTGAAAGGTTACCAGATATCATTCCATCAAGTATTTCTCTGAGGTTAAAGGGGGTTGACTGGCTATGCTAGAGACTAGATGTATCTATAGATTATGACTAAGGACTGTATCATTCACTAAGTAACTTGTCTAAATTGATCTCCAGATTTTGGTGACTGTGAATCATTTTCAAGATTTGAGGCTCAATGTGATTATATGAAGATTTATTACACGAATTTCCCCGTTTTTTTGATGAAATCACAATGAAAGACACTGCTAAGAGGGTGTAAATTATAAAGATGATTAAGCCACTGTAATACAAATCATTGAATGAAAACTTGGTTTAAAATCTGACTTCTTAAATGCCTGCATTTTAATAGCATTGAATAATTTACATTAAAAAAAAAAAAAAAAAAAAAAAAAAAGGAATTCTACTTTTCACTTTAGTGTTTCTTTGTGCAGTGTTTCCTTCACAGCAATATGCTAATGGATTTTCCAGTGGAGGCTCCTCTGCAATGGCATTGCTTTTTGTTTGTGTTCTGAAGGTTTCTGTGTGATGGCACTGCACCCTATGGTGGTGCCCAATGTTGGTGCTTCTCCAACAGGCATCCTCTGCAGGGAGGATGCCTGGGTGCTGAGCTACCTGCTGACACCAGTGTTATCTCTAGGCCACTTTTTCCTGCCTGTCAGGTGCAGAACAGAGACAGAAATCAGCACTTAATTCTTAGTAACCAGAGCTAGGAAACCTGGTGATGTCATAAGCAGCCTTAATTCTTTTGATTCTCAAAAATTGCAAGTTATGACTGAGATTCTCTTGAGCTACTTTCAGTTTTCAACATAGTTTTATTTGCTTTGGGTTTTTACCAGGGGTAGAAAAAAATGTTGGTAGAGGATTTTTCCTTTTTAAGGAGTTTTTTTTTAAAGTTAGTGCTTGTTGGCTTATAGAGAGCCCATAATGTTTCTCTTCTTGAAGTGATTGTATTGTGATCAATATATCAGCCTTCAACAATGTTAATGTGGTACAACAGACTGAACTTCTGGATGTTGATTCATCCCTTATTTTCCAAGAGGCTGTGTGGGAAGCTTGAAAAATAAAAGCCTCTGAAACTCCCTTGGAGGAGAGAGAAGTTGGAAGAAGTGCGGTCCTGGTTTTACTCCCTAATGAGATTTCACTGGCATACATGAGAGAGAACCTTTGGCCTGAAGGGTTGCATTAGCTATAAGGAAGTCTTTTGTTCCACACTTCAGTAAGATAGGTGAAGCTGCATCACTTGAAAATAGTCAATTATAATTATTCTGGCTACGTGACCAATATTTATTATTGTGATTTTCTTGTTCTTCTTGTGGCAAAACTCAATGGCAAAAGGCTGTAGTTGGAGCAAAATGGAAGGATGTAATTAGGGACACAGACCAACGGCTGTCAAGAATTTCTGTGGTTTGGACAACCACATCTGTAAAATTAAAAGAAAATAGCGGCGGGAGGTGTGTGTGGGGGTAATAGGAGAGTTGTCTTTCACAACCATAAGGAAAATCGCGGTGGTGGAAAGGCGGGACGTGCGCGCGCCCTCTAACGGTCGCTCGGCGGCCGTTAGAGGTGCCCCGCCGTTGTGAGGCGATGGCCGGTCCCTGCCTCGCAGGGCGTGCTCCAGAGAGCTCCGGGACACGGAGGAAAGCTGTCACGGATTAAGTATAAGGTGGCTGAAATGCAAATAAAAGCGCTCTTGTAGGCTGTGGACATAAGCTCTGGAGTGCGGCAGTGGGAGGCAGAGTAGCAGTGCTGGTAATGTCCAGCCTTCTCAGGGTATTCTGCATGGCTCTAATGGATAAAGATGTGGCTCGCATATTTCTGCAAGCAAAGATTGGTGATTTACAAACAACATTCAGTTGCAGTCAAATCAACCTAGTCACTCCATGTGGATACGAATTTGGAAACTGAAGAACAATATTTGGCACTGATAAATTCAGACAACTCTTGTGAGAAATCCTCTGGAGAATCCCTTGCATTCAAGAAGAACTGATAGTCATATAAGTGCTTATTGCTATCATATTGTTATCAAAGGGAGATGCCAAAATCCTGTATAACAGAAAATGAAGTTTCTCTGGTGTTTCTGTGGAAGCTGTTTGCTTTCCCAGATGCTTGCCAACCTGGACTGCTGGGCCTGTGGCAAAACTTTTGCTCTGTGCATGCAGATACATTGCATGTATAAGTGCAATGCTTCAATTAATCTATACATGGATAATGACTCATTATTGCAATTAAAATGAGTTTGTCACAGTTCCTTTATGTGAATGTGTGAGCTTTATCTAGAACTGCTCCAGTGTTCAACATTCAAAAATTGTCAGCTCTAATGTCAGGACAGAAGAAAAGTGGCAGAGGCTATACCAATTGATTCTCGGCTGGCATAGCATATGTTAGTTGTGTTATGTGAACATCTTACATTGAAACTGCCTTTCCACCACTTGACCTCAAGTCATATTCATGGCAGTGAGAGCAGAATCTGGAAGCTTCAAGCTGTTCCTTACCATCCTTGCTTATTGACTGCAATGGGCATTAGTGCAGAAGATGTAGGAGTTATCATCTTGCTATCAGGAGAAGGAATTGCTCAACTGAGGTAAGAAGTACCCCATCAGAGAAGGACTGCCCCTTCTCGTTATGGATCAATGTATGTTCAAAGTATGACCAGAAAATTAGGTGTGTAAATGATATATCTCTGACTTAAGGAATAAAACTCAGATGCAGGATCTGTACTTAAATACTGAAATAATACTGTAACACATGACCTTCACAGGTAGGATCTCCACGCGAAAGATAGAGTAAAGTAGGCTGGGCATCCTTAATCCGATAAAAGCTGGTTAGAGTAATGAGAGAGATAAGAGAATTTTGTAGTGTAAGATTTGAGTGTAATGTGGAATGATGTGCCCAGGTATCTGAGAAGAACAACAGCAGAAGTATTAGACTTATTATTTTCTATTCTACTGTATTTGACAGATGACTTAAAGAAAAAATGGATGTGTAATGGTAAATTTAGCTAATCAGTAAACTCCCATTTTCCCTGAACAAATCAGTGGTTTTTCTGCATGTTTCCACTTTGGCTCCACAGTTGATATATGTAAAAGTACAAAAATATTGACTTTCTTCTTGAATTTGAACTTTTTGAGGAAAATAAGAGGGGATTCTGTATCAGCAACTTGTGTTTTACAATGCAATGTAAATTGGCAAAGTGTGAGGCACAAAAAATGTTTCACAACTTGCAGTTGTGGTGAGGATCACTGAGCAGAAGGATAAAGCTGTGAGTTTCAAATTTGATAAACCAGTGGTCCTCACCTATAAAGACTTTCCAAGTTGCCATGGAATCAGGGTATTTTACATAGCAACTGTCTACCTCTATATAAATTTGCAGCAATAAGGAGAAAGTCATTTCTCCACTAATTGTTTTGGAGAAAGTCTGGCATTCATTCACTTGGAACAGAGGGGCTACTTCTGCTTCATTGCAAAGATTAAAGTTGGTGATTAAAGTACCCAAGGTAAAATAATTTTAGGTCCTCTAAATAGTGATTCCATGGCAACAGCTCTTCTTTCCCTCCCCTCTGCAATCAGTTCAACTACTGCTCTACTCCCTTATTAGTGCATGGTGTGTGTGCTGATCTGTTCTGGCATGATGGATCCATCTTTTATAACAAGCACTAGATAAGTGGGAAAATCCTATAATGGACTGGGTTTGACTGTCATAAATACTGTAACAAGGAAGAATGGACATCAGAGCACCTAAAGCAGAGCCAGTGTGATGGACCAGAGTGAAGAACTATAGGCAGATCTTGCCAGTCAGCAGCAGCTAAGGTCAGGAAATACCCTATCAGGCCTTGAGGTTTCTCTGAAGGGTGAAGGTTTATGAATAAGCGTCGATCTCTGTGTTGCTTTCTTTTTTTGTGGTTTGCTCTTCTCTCACTCTTAAAGCATGGTGTTTAACCAGTAAGAGGAATTTCAGTAGTAATCATGATATTAGCACTACTGGGGGCTGGTGTATGCTATATCCATGCACCAGGCCTAAAAACATAGGAAAAAGGAAAAGTAATGTCTTGCAACTAAACTATTTTTGTGTCCATTGCATGCTTTCACCAGAATTTTGGTGATGCAGATGAAAAGACCTACTAAGATTGCATACCAAATTAAGAGCAGAACTAAAAATATTATCTTACATTTATCAGGAGCCCCTCTTCTTCCTGATGTTAGCAGAAATATTGTCAAAGTTTAGTTTATGAAAGGGTAAATCAATGAAATTCATGTTATGGTCCACTTAAGCCTAGATTGATGCAATTTGGTAGTATCTATTTGATTCTTTCTGATTTTTAACACGTGTATAGAAGTGAGGCTTTACCTCAGTCAAGTGTGATCTACCCAAGTGTAGCTATTAGTCTCAGCTTCAATTCAATAATAAATTTTTGCGTGCATTTTTGAAATTCCACTATAACTTTTTCATGAAATCCATCTGCGAGGTTCCTTTTGCACCTGCTTTTTCTTAGGTACTTTAGACATCCACATGTCTAAATTGTGATGATTTTCATTTTATATGAAGAAACGGAAAATTTTTGATTAAATACTTTGAAAAAATTCTTGGTTTGTGTATTTATGTTGTCAGTGTTGCCATAATTCATATGAGAAATACATCTTCTAGAGTCTTCCTTTAAACTTAGGTTGGAAGGAATATGTGAGAGTGCTTTAAAGTTATGTTTTTATTGCACTCTAATATATATTTTGAAGTATAAGCCTAGGATTGCAGTGATTACTGCAAAATTAAATCTGTGTTACTACTGGCTGTTAAGAGCATAAAAAGCAAAATATTAAATGGCAGTTAATGGTACACTTAATGGCTGTAAAGATGTAAAATTACAAAATATTTGACTTTATATTTTTGGACAGTAAAGTATTAATACAAGATTTGTTTTAAGTTTTAATATTGTTAGAGGAAGCTACTCATGGCTTATTTTGATGCTACTACTGACTAAAAGTTCTATTTTGCAATTTATGTGTAGTCATACTACTTGACTTTATTCTTTTAAGCCTTTATATTAGAGAATTGTTCTAAACCAACCCATTATATGGTCTACCTCCTTAGCTAAGTAAGAAATGCAAGCCTCCTGAATAATAAAAAAAAGGCTTTGTCTTCATTAGCAAGTTCTGTTGCTCATAAGGAGTCAGTCTGTAGGCAGCAGAAATTTGTGCTTGAAACTTAACTACAGCATTCTCATTTTGTTCTGGTTCTTACTGAGGGAGGAGGATTTTGTTTTTGTCTCAAAGTAGTTCAATGACCATTAGTAAGTGCAGTGCATTAGATTGGGTACAATCCTATTTCAGTTCTTTAAAACAAGAATCCTGTTTTCGTGTTCCTGGGCTGCTCTGTGACATGAACCAAAGTGTACTAAATGGGAATGATAGGGATTTCCTTCAAAAGTACACCCCTAATGTAAACCAAAAATGGTGATGTGTCCCACGCAGGTAACATGATGCTTCATCTGTTCCCGTAGCCTCATTGTTATAGCTATTTAAAAATACCAAGACAGTTCCAAAAGGCAAATCTGACAAAGGACTTACACAGCTCAGCTGAACGTGTATTCTGGTGACATTTGATTAAGTTTTACTTTAAGGAGAAATTCTATTCCATATTCTATATAAAATTGGTTAACACCAGGTCATATTAATGATATTTATTTCCCCCAAAATGCCTATCTAAGAATATTTCTGGATAGCTTAATATCTGTTGTGGAACAGACTTGCTTAAATTTAAATTCCATCCTGGAATTCTTCTATATTTTATTCGTAAACCAGTCCTATTTTCTGGGATTTCTCTTCCAAAACAATTTGGATAGCTGTCTGCATAGCTGTCTTTTAAGGGCTGTTTCCTTAGGTTCTGAGCTCTCATTGGTTTTTAAGTGTGTGGACTCCATTACTCAGCAGTTTGGATTTAAGTATTTACTCATACTGAGTCTACTATGAGATTTCAGTAGGCTTTTTTATTACTGGTATGTCTCAATACCACAGTGTAATATGGAAAAATGTGACGTTTATGCAGTAATACTTTTTGAACATTTTGAACAAGAGAACATTTTTGCAGAATTTTCTATGTATTTCTTATCTTTCTATACATGCAGGAAAAAAAATCTAGGTTTGACCAAGTTCAACTGATTTTGTGAATTCGTGCTTTTTAATTTAAGTCTTTTTAGGAAGAGTAAGCTGAAAACAGATTGTGGTATATAAATGGCATTAATTTCACCTTTATTCAGCCTTTCTAAGAGGAAAGAAAAAATCAGACTTGACCTATTACTTCTAATGTCTGCTATTAGGTTGTCATATTTCTGCCAGTGCAGATAGCATCTGAGTTTGGTAACGGCATCCTGGCTTGTATTAGGAACAGCGTGACCAGCAGGGCTAGGGAGGTGATCGTCCCCCTGTACTCAGCTCTGGTGAGGCCGCACCTCGAGTACTGTGTTCAGTTTTGGGCCCCTCGCTACAAGAAGGACATCGAGGTGCTTGAGCGGGTGCAGAGAAGGGCGACGAAGCTGGTGAGGGGCCTGGAGAACAAGTCCTACGAGGAGCGGCTGAGGGAGCTGGGCTTGTTCAGCCTGGAGAAGAGGAGGCTCAGGGGTGACCTTATTGCTCTTTTTAGGTACCTCAAGGGAGGCTGTAGCGAGGTGGGGGTTGGCCTGTTCTCCCACGTGCCTGGTGACAGGACGAGGGGGAATGGGTTTAAGTTGAGCCAGGGGAGTTTTAGGTTAGATGTTAGGAAGAACTTCTTCACTGAAAGGGTTGTGAGGCATTGGAACAGGCTGCCCAGGGAAGTGGTGGAGTCACCCTCCCTGGAAGTCTTCAAAAGACGTTTAGATGTAGAGCTTAGGGATATGGTTTAGTGGAGGGCTGTTAGCGTTAGGTTGGAGGTTGGACTCGATGACCTTGAGGTCTCTTCCAACCTAGGAAATTCTGTGATTCTGTGATTCTGTGTGACTCAGTGTTGTAAGTATGCCTTTCTCATTATATCTTTCCCAAACTGTGTTTTTCTTTATTTGGTAAAGACTATTATGATATTGTCATCCCACTTCTGTACCCAACTCAATATCTTTGAGGTAGGATGATGTGGTAGGATAAGCTGACTGTGAAAAATCCCTTTCCCTGACTTTCTCTTGCACCTGTGTGAGGACAGTTGTGATCTTAGGTTCCTCTGATCCCTCTGGTGTCACTTGACCTTTTCTGTCCCCCTTGGTTCCAAAGCCTGTCTGTAGAATTGGTCAGCTTCCCAAGACCCTTACAAAGCATGCAGCACAGGATTTCTGCGCTCAGGAGGAGGAAGATTATTGTGAGGAAAAGTAGGGAAGAAGAGATTTTCTCAAACTAAACAGTGCATTCATGGTAATGAATTTGGTAGTGCATTTGGTGACAGTTTGTTTCTAAACATCTCTTAAATCCGGGGTTGCTGTTTATTGATAGGCAAATTTCTGAAGTTAGTACCGCAAAGTTGATTCTTCCCATTCTGCATGGTATATTTTTTTCCTCTCAGCCCTGTGTATTGGCTTAGCTGTATGTGTGGTAATGTTTCTTTAGATGCTAATTAAAGGATAAAAATACTGTACTACAATCTAATTGAGGTTCTTCCTTCATTCCAATTGTATTTGTATTGATCGCTCCCACTTCCCACTTACTAAAGGATTTTTAAATAAATTTGTGGAATATAAATTCCACAGTTTATAATTTTGCAGTGCTAAGAAGCATTTCAAATTGTGAGCAAACCAAATTTAACCTCATTTAGTGCAGTATACAAATAGTCATAGAAATTAAGCAAATGGTGGGATAGCAGGATGTACAGAAAAGGAAAAAAGCAAAACCAAAAAGTAGTAGACTTGCTTATACTTACTACTGCATCATTTGGTTTAACTCAACAAGAAATGGCTGCTTTTCCTCTAAAATTACTTGGAACATGGTATATGGAACATGGCATGTAAGTGCTTAACTATCCTGTAAAGAGTCTGTTTGGGTAAAAGCTTTTATCTGCACTGAAGCTTCAAACTTTATTTCCACTGAAACAGCCCCTTAGTAATCCCTGATAGGATCTCATACTTATGTAAATCTTGTTTCTTGTCATTCTGGAAGAATAACCACATCATATTTTTACTCCCTATCAAATTCCAGGTAATCCCACTGCATTTCCCTGTATTTAACACATACAGCAGTAACTTCAGTACCTCCTTGCTCAACTAAATTGCTGACATTCCCTTTGTTTTAAAAATCTACAACAAATAATCCAAAGATTCCAGTAAACCATAAATTGTTATTGTATCACTTTCTCTGGAGTTGCTAATGTTTGAAACTTCTACTAGGTGACCATCTATTTTTTATTGACTGTCTTCTGAAATCAAATTGTAATTCCATTCATTTTTAATTAAAAGTACCCAAAAGTGCAAGTATGATAATGGTATTTTGTAATATTATTTGGCAAAGTTGCTATTTGTATTCTTTTTTTAAAATCATGCAGGTCTTCAGCTAATAATCATCTTACACCAGGATCTACAATATATAAGAACTGTTAATTTTCTTTAGTTGTGAACAAACGAAATTGATAGAGTTTATGCTAGTCTTTATTCAAATCCTCCTGCTGTAGTGAAGGTAAGCATTTTTCTCCTTTCTATAACACAATACATTTTGCCCCTAGCATGCCTATCAACACATTATTTGAATGTGTCTGTTCAGAAATCTAGAACAGGGGCAAACAACTATATCTGCTTCCAAAATGAAAAGTATAGATGAACTCTTATAATAGCAAATAATGGGCTGCTGAAATCCTAAACTCAGATTTGGAAGTGTTTGGAAGAAGTAAACACAAATTTAAACTCAAGTTTTTAAAGCAAATCTGAATCTTGACTTTTTCTGATACTAAGCATGTTGCAGGATGATCAAGATCAATCAAACTAATGTGGCTTGAAGTTATTGCCCATCAGTTTAGCCACTGTCTGGATTAGGACTGGTACTCTGAAACTGTTCAGCTGTGAACTGTGATGTTAGCTAAACAACCAGCTTCTATTTGATAGGTTACAAAACTATGCCTGCTTTTATAGTCTCTTTTTACAGTAATGAACAAAGAAAACCAGATTTCCGAAAGAGTGCTGATAAATTCCTTGGTGCACAACAGTGCAGCCTAATTACTAGGTCTTTGATACTTACAGTGGTGTCATCAAAGGTGGTATATTGTGTTTTGACCTTCCCAACCAGAAGTCTGGGCTTCCTCAGCCTGTATTCTGTCCATTAATCTAATGCATAAAAGAAAATACCACTTCCTGAAAATATCTTCTTCCTCTTCTTAATCTGGTTGCAGTTGGAGTGAGGGTGGAAAGAAGCAGGTACGCTTGCTCAGTTCTTTGAAGGAAAGAATATCAGTATCTGTCTCCAAGGGGGGTACCTTGGGAATAAAGCAGAAGTTTTCACATGACAAAATCCTGACCAGGGATAAGGAACTGTCATACAGCATTTGTAAGCTCAAGGTCAACAGCACCTGTATTTTGCATCTCCTTGCCCAATCTACCTGCCCATGCCTTGGCAGGAGGCACTCACTGGCAGTGGAGAGAACCTCTATGGCTATCACAGAGGTCTGTGCATCCTGACACCTAAACTTTGAATTCCTGTTTTTAGCCCATGTAGTTTGTTCTATATAGCATATACCAATACATTTTTTAATAAGCAATAAGAAAATGGCAGATCTCACTTGCAACCTCCTGCCTCAAGCAGCATTCACTGATTCCTTTGCTACTGAGCTAACCTGAGAAAACTTAAAGCTACTCTTAACTAAGAACATCGGTTTTATTCTTCTCAATGTCCAGGACCCCAGTTCAGTCTGAAATCAACGGACACTGTGGATACAGAGTGTAAAAGAACAAAATGTGGTAGTTATTCTGATAATTAAATTCTAGTTTGGAAACTGTGATGGGACAAGAGCTATATTTTACCATTGAAAAGGTCTGTGGCTAAAAAGGGCTGCTCTTAATTATATTACAAATTAAAGAGTATAATTTCATTTTAGAATCCCACATTTCAATATATACTTACCCTACTAATAAAAGAGGAAACAAATACCAAATATCTTGTTAAAGGAGTGATCTCTGGTCGAAGGAGTAATGTGTTTTAACATTACTGAAGTACTATGTTTACTTTATTGAAAACTGTAGGGATAACACATTTAGTCACAGTGATACTACTGTGTTATCCAGTGATAACGTAGTAAATACCCCATGGCAATTCTTGATAGTTTCTTCCTAATTTAGTAATAAAATTTTTAATTTCCTACTATGTCTCTACGTAGATAATTCTTGAAAAAGGGAAGGTGTTCTTATAAGTGGCTGACTGAACAATAAGTGAAGAATTGCTTGATTTCTCTCTGAAGTATTCTGGCAACTTCTGGCAGTGTCTTCTGAAATTTCCTTTAAACTGTATTTTATTCATAGGTCTCTGCCTATGAAAAATAGGCTCTTTTATATTCACAGGGATTTACTTGTGCATTTTTGAAGGGAAAACAAGAGGAAAAGTAAAATATAAATTCTGTTTATGGAATTCAAGCACACCCAAGTGCGGTATTAACAGAAGACATGTTACATGCTCTGGCTTTACACTTCTAAGCTCTTTGGGAGCAGAAAGCTTAGCGTTACAGAGAGTACCTAAACTCCCCAGTGTTTAAATTGTATGCCTGCTGAGAACTACAGACAGGGTGGCAGCTTCCCCTAACCAGCTGGCTCAGCAGGGATTATACATTTAGGGACTATCTTCAGCACAGAAAGTCTTATTATAAGTTCTATTGAAATAGCCAGCCTAGGATAAAAGTTCTGTTTATGAAATCCTTCAGTTAAAAAAAACTGTTTGGGCCTTCTCCAAACTCTTCATAAAGCTGAGTTTGCACTGTATCCCAGTAAAGCCAAAGAAAACCTCATTTGAGGAGACCTGGATTAGTCCCTGTATATTAATGGCTTTTGGTTTGCTTAAAACTCTAACTGCACTTATTTTCCCAAGCAATTGTAGAGACTGCTGCTTCACCCTGCACTTTCTCTTTTTGAGAAGTTAGCCTAGGAGGCTAGTTTGAAGCACTGTCTGAAATCAAGGGCCAAGGGAGCTCACTTTAAGAAAAAAGTTTCTCTTACCTTAAAGATGATGCTTTGCTTATCAAAACTGGCTTTGGGCATGTAGGTCAAAGTTGCTGTGTCTGAAGCAAATGGAAAATAGTGAGAAGAGTTCTTCGGTGTTTTAAGTCACTATGGAGTAAGATGTCTATTTAAAATTCGTGAAACCTCACAATCTATCATAGATAGCTTTTTGTTTCTTTTCTTGGCCAGGCAGGCAGAAAGTGCTTTCTTTATTAGCTGCCTAAAGCTTGCTCTTAACTTGATACAGTTTCCCTTTCCTTACAGTTTAGTGTGTGCCAGACAGATCAACTCTGCCAGCTCAAGCAAGAATTTTATTTATTTATTTATTTATTTTTAAAAAAGGCAATGTTCTTTGAGCTGCTTTTCAGCATTGAGCACTACGCAAAAGTAACGGCCTTGTTTACAGAGGGCTCCAGTTATTAAACTTAGGTGTCTATGACAGAAATGAATTCAGAATACATTTAAAAACTGATGGTAATAACCAGGTGGCTATAAAGTCAAAAGGAGCTGAAACAGAAAAAGCTGAGTGAAGAGAAATATAGATATCTTAAGATATTAAGAGAATATCTTAATTCTCCCAATAATTATAATGTATTATAATTATGGAGAATTGAGAGAATATAATTGTAATACCTTAATATATTAAGAGAAATATAAATATCTTGCTGCCTTTCTCGAAGACAGAAATAACTACCTTCAGTTGTCTTCTTGACAACTTCACAACATTCATTTTTCAGTACAGTTGTTACCACGATATACTAACAGGAAAACAGGTGGCTTGATCATATGTAAACCACTTCTAACTTAAAGATTATTACACAAGCCTAAACATCCTTTGTGCTGTTCTATTCCTGAATTGTGGGGCTGGAAATAAAAGCACAAACAAAGAAAAATTGAATGCCCCAATAGCAGTTGTGGCTGATGAAGTTAAATTTGCTTTACAACATTTTGCATTGAGCATCAAAGTCCTCCCTACAGCATTTGCAGCAGTCAGGAAAGTATTGTGCTAGTTTGATGGACTGGATTGAATTAATATAAATAGTCTGTGTATATGATCTGAGAGAAATGAGTGAAGTCACAATTTATATCGCAGTCAAGAGGCTCAGCTCCTAAAATCACATGATTCTGCACTGCATTCTCTACCCTTGTTATTTTGTCCTTTCCTTAACAAATGTGTGTCTACTCAGTCAAGCTGTGAGCTTCCAAGTGAAGGAAGGAGGCAGAGACAAAGTTTCTTTTCCATCTTTTCTGAAGGGGAAAAGAAGGAAGAGAATTGGTGTAGAATGATGGAGACTGAGGAGAATTGTGGGCTTGCATTAATTGAAGTAGTCTTGAAGCATATCACAGCTTGTCCTTGTATTTTTCTCTCTTCTTTACACAGGAAAAAATATATAACATGCTGGAAAAATCAGAGCAGATGTATTTCACACTAGATTAGTGCATTAGAAATTATGAAGTACTTTAGAAGAAATCATCTTTAAAGCAGCTTTTTGGTGTTTTTTTTTTTTTTTTTTTTTTTTTTTTAGCTTAGATGTATTTTAATACAAGTAACATACTGGCTACAGATTCAATACACTCTAAGGAAGAAAGTATTTTCTGTTGAAGAGATTCTTATTTGACAAGTGGTTCAACAAAGCAGAAAATGAATGGAATCTACTGCTAATCATGTAAACAGTTTGTGTAATGCTAATCTTAATTTTATTAAGACTGAAGATGCTCATCCATATCTTTTTTCTGTATCACTTTGTCTTCTGAAATCCTCCCAGAAAAAAAGGAAAACAGCCTTGCAACCCTAAAAATGGCAGAACAATCTTCTAGCTACTGGTTTCAAAGCTTTACTTAAATGAGTTTTCAAAAAACTCTTGTTAAGATATTAGACTCATATTGATGAATAAAATATTAAAATATGTGGATGAACAGCTGAGAATGTCTGCAGTTTCCCCCAGAATGTCTTTTTTCACTGGACACTACATAGTTCCCTAAGATGAAACACCTCATGAATCCTTTTGGCTTCAGTAGATAATTTTAAGTCTGCTGTAGACTTCTTGAATAAACCAGAGTCCAAAATAGTCAATATAGAAAATGTGCTATATGTGCTTACTTTCTTTGAAGATCCATGCTCATATCCCTCATATGCTTGATCATTTTAAGGTGTTATTAATTCATATACCTCACACTTAAAAAACAAACAAACAAAAACTTCTGTAACTGAAATTACCAAATAACTACATTCCTGTTTTGAGTGGGCACTAAATACAAGTACTAAATATGAATATTTAGAAGTCACTTGCAGGACGGTAATAAAGTAAGCCAGTTTTCAAATTTTATTTACTTTTAACACAATTTACCACATTTTTATTTTAAATTTGTATATTTTGTTCTCATTTTCCATCAGTCATTTATTTGTGAATAACTAATGAATTATGTGAATAATTATGTTGGAAAACTTGGCACATTGGAACAGCTGAGAAGTAAGCGTGCTGGTTTTAAAGAGCTTTGTTTTCTAAAGGCTATCATTTGTAAGTGTGATAAGGATAATAAATCTGTAAAGGAAATTTCACTTGTCAAAATATTTTTGAAGCATATACACAGAAATTTACACTTTATTTCTATTTTTACACTTTATTTCTCATTATACCTTCTGGTCAAGCTAAAATGATGATTCTTCTTTTTTTCGTCACTAGACCTAGTGCTCCAGTGTTTATTATTCCCATCTGTATAATACAGTCCTTAAACAGTTGTGCTTCTGACTGCTGTGTAGTAAAACGACACAAATGTAAATTTATGTTCTCAAATAGTTTAAATGAAACAGCACCAAAAATTAATTTGAACTTGATTATTTGAATTAATATATTGAAAAGTCCAGAAACAACAGAACTACAAACAGAACAGTTAAATTTGACACTGATTCTGGACTTTGTGTATATACATGATAATATCACCAAATGATTCGTGTACTAAGCCTAATAATTGTTTCTGTTGGACTCTGTAGATCATACATACATTTAGAAAGAACTGACAGTAACTGTCAATTGAAAATGAACATTCACTTTTGAATGTCAAAAGACTTATGCTTGCTTAGTGTAAAGTATCCCTATTATTTGTTCATCTGTATGGTGCTTACTCTAGGGCCAAATATATCATGCTAACACAGATAAAGCTAAGTGTAATGTATACTGTTTAGATGTAATACATGTAGGTAGTACACCATGTAACTAGAACTGTAAGAACTGTTTCTCTGTAAGAAGAGAAATAGGGAGAAAAATGTGACAGACCATAACCCAGCAGATAGATATTTTTTTTCTAGTTGCTTGTTTCCTTTCTTTCCTACACTCTCTACTATTTTTTCCTCAGTATGCCTCTATTTGTCCCAGAATAAATACTTGAAGTGCTGGTTAACTACACGAATAAAGGAAAATTTAATCTAACTAAATTGCAAGTGATTTACAAAAATGCATTTTCCCGTCTTCTTTACAGAGGAAGAGAATTGCTGCTTCAACATTTAAGCGCATGACTTTTAGGAGTACATTAAAAACAGCTACAATCCTATATTTCAGATACAGAAGTGGGAATAGTTAACATGAGCATACACTGATATAATTTAACTCTCTCAGGGTACTTAAAGATACAGTTATCTTTTTTAGTTTTGCTTTTAGCAATAGAAAAAAAAAAGGAAATAATTGAAGTGATTAAAATTCTTATTTTGCAAAGTCTGGGTGGCAAACAACAACTTAGTTATGGAGCCACACGATGAATATTCTGTGTTATCCAGTTTACACACTTGTGAAAGGAAGGATTCATTGTAAAAATAGCTGTCTGTCTTTTATTGGAGATACGTTCATATATATATATTTAATATATATATACGTTCATATATATATATTTTCTTCATATACATATGAATGTATATGAAGAAAAAGGAAAGAGTTAAGGATGCTGTCTTAATTTTGTCACTTTCTGGTTTAATAATTTTAAATCACTTTCTTTGTAGTCATTGTTCTTTCAACAACTTCATTTTATATAAGTGTTATATATCTTACCCAGTTTGGTTAATTTATTGCAAGATAACTTTTCCTAATTAAGCCCTATACTGGAAATCTGTGTTCTAGACATGCTATTCCAATTCATTTCTTAATGAGGACGGTGTGCAATTTGGACAAACTAATTTTTTTCTAACTGGAAATCTGAAAAAAGGCATAGTTTTACGGATCTGCTCAACATAACAGTAATAAAACAGATTACAGCACAGGAGTTCATGGTTCCCACTGATGAATTCAAGCTTTACTAAAATACAGAACTTCCTTCCTTGCCTGCATAGAATGTTCTTGTAATTCAGTTCTTTGCAATGACTTTGTATATACAAAGACAGGCAATTTACCCTTCTTTTACCTGAAACAAAGTTGTTAATGTCAAAAGTGTAATTGTCAGCCAAACTATGCATTTCTGGAATGAGATCTTCCTATTTCAAAGGAAGACTCATGCGTTGAAGAGTTCATTTCCATTACCTGTCAGGAAAATAACATTTCCTGTTTGCGGCTACAGTTGTTAATCATCATGAATGCGATCCCACGCAAATCATAGATTACATTGTGACTTGAGATAAATGTTTTTTGCCTGATAGCCATGTGTCTGGTTTGGTGACATAGCATTTCAGTTCAACAGTTCAGCAGTGCATAGATCAGTGAAGTCATTGTCTGAAGTAGGAAGAAAAAAAGATTTCACTTAGTACTTTTATTAACTAACGGATTATGAGCTACATTCATTTTAATTTGTTTTAATACTATATCTTTAATATTAACGCTCTTCTGTGGCTCGTTTTGAACACTTTGAGGCATTCAGGGCTTGCTTCCTTGTTATTGTATTACAGTGACAAAATGGATGTGTGTATAGCAAGTGAATATACATATGTAACAAGGGCAGAAAGGCAGTAAGATGCATATTATTGAAGCTGGTTGCGACAAGCTAGAGCTGGTTTGTTTCGACAGTACTTAATTTAGGCTTTCTGAAAGATTATAATTCTGTTTATTTCCAGCTATTCATGAAGTTAATCAGTATTGTCCTTTTACCGATTCCTTTCTAAAATACTTTCTGTCTGAAGAAAATTCTGGAAATTAGAGACTTAGATAACTTGTGAATTCTACTATATTCAGTGTCATTTGCTACTTCTGCAACGGGTAACTCTCTACATAAAATTTGTTGAAACTTTAGTTAGAGGTAATGTTAACATATCTAGGCCTATTCTGTATGTTCTGTTATGTTACCAGTATGTTGACATACTGATATCAAAATTTAATCTTCTGTAGAGTGAAGAAAACTACAGCAATGGGTTTTGCTAATTTAGCATAAGTTATAAATAGCTTTAAATTCTTCTGAAGAATGTTGATCTGTAAATGAAAAAAAAAATTCATGTCTTTACAGTTTGAAAGGTGTAAGTTTAGGATAATGTTAAATCTTAATGGTAACATATGTAAAGATAAGTAAATAAAAATATAAACACATAACCAGTAGTTGACATAACTGCGTATTTGCGTTACCAATAAGAAAAAAACATTAGTTTGAAAAGTGCATGGTTGATCTACCTTATCCAAGCAGGTATTAAGTAAATGCAAGGTTACACAAATATTCGCATACCCTGTTTAAAAGTACAGCGTGTGTGAGGAATAGCAACAGGCATTGATTCTGGGGCTGAGAACATAGTGAGATGTTACTTCAATGCAAGTTCCCAACTATTCAGGGAGTTCTTGTTGCTGCTGTGCTGTCACAGTCTTTTATCATACTGCAGAGGAGTGAAGAAATAGAATAACACATTCTTTGGAGAGACAATCATAATTTTCTATTTTTTGTAAATCATGAAAGTTTTTCTTTAACTATGTAAAAGCCAATATGTTTTATTGCTGTTGGTTTTCTGGCATTAGTTCCCTTACTGCTAAACTTTACTGCTTAAGCAACAAATGTGCCAAGTACTCTAAATGGAAGTCTATAATCTGAGAAAATTTAATCTTTGCAATCAGATCTGTTCTTCATGAGAGATAGCATCTACTTGCCTTTTGTTTTATAATTCCATTCTTATTAACTACTCAGTTAATTCCCCTTACCACGAATTAATTGAACATTTGCAGGTTTCATTTCTAGAACTCAGTTTTATTATTCCAATATTTTTCAGCATTCTGTTCTTGTGTAATGCTCTTCTGTATCTCAGGATCACAGGTCTTAAGAATCCTTAAGATTCCCCATCCTTACACAAGTCATAAACTGAGGTTTTATGTGAAGTTCTATGAATGAGATTTTTTTTCAAAGGGTGTTTTGAAGTTAATAAGATGGAGCTAGGCTGTACACAAGTGCATGGTGGGTGGAAGGATGAGAGACAGCCTGTGGGAATTTAAAGCCAGTCTGAAACTCACACTTAAGGAGAAACTTTAACTGTATGGACAGTGAGAATGCTGGAACAGGTTGTCCAGAGGTTGTGCAGCCTCCTTCCTTGAGGACTTTCAAGGCTGGACTGGATAAAAAAACAAGAAATGTGGTCTTATGTCATAGCTGACCCCGCTTTGAGCTGGAGGTTGAACTAGATGACTTAACAAGGTTTCTTCTAGCCTGAATTATTCTATAAATTTAGTTAGAGATCTCAAATTCCTTTCAAGTGATTTGAGATTCAGTGCAGAATATTTAATGAAGGTCTTACCATGCTATTTATTTGCTGGATGCTTACCCAGTCTCCAAAGCTGTAAAGGAATTTTTGATTTCTTCCAGTCTCCACATATTTTTATGTATTTATTGCAGATAGATAGCTTTATAATAATTCTAGTTCTACAGACATTGCAAAGCATAAAGTAGTGATGTGCATACTTATAGGCAGCAATTTTTAGCATTCTGTGTTTTCTATTAATTCTCTTATTGGTATCTGGTGATTTTTTGCTTACTAAATTGATGAAGCCAGTGAGCTCATCTGAAGGAAGATTAGGAGTCCAAAAGCACTAACAAATCAGTTCTCCCTGCATCCCCAACATCCCCATATGCTGTTTCCTAGCTCTTTCACCCATCTCCATCTCTTCACTCTTGGGTCTTTTGGTCTTTCTTCCAAACTAAACATCACAACCCATCAGAGCATGCTGCTGCTAGCCCACTGCATTTAGCTGAACATGGCATCACTTTTGTCTCTGACTGACACCAGGTCCTAAGCATTTGTAATGTACAGTTTTCAATCTCAAACATGCTTAGTAATACAACCTTGATTCTTTTTGTGTGGTTTGTATATGCGTATGGATTTTTTAATGGGAAGAAATGTAATTCTTAAAAATGTGTCTGACTATCTCCAAAGTAAATTAAAACTGAATGACTCTTTTGCTGATGAACTAAATTTTAATTTTTGGATAGTAAAATGGATTATAAAGATGACTGAGGGGGAAAAGTAATTAAGGAGTGAATTCCAATTTGGCACAAGAAAAACAACAGATCCGGGGTGCTGTGCCAGTGGGCAAAGCCTTGGTGCTGATGGCAACATTGCAAGATTCATTAAGCCTGCTTGTTATTGTTTATCTTCTGGTTGATCATCATTATTTGTAACCATCCAATTCCTTGCAAATCCCATGCTGGAGAATGGTGACTCCCTACCTACTTACAGCTACAAAGATGGCTGACGCATAAAGCTTTGAGTGTCAAAATATGTGAAAGTTTCCAGTTCCATCATTGCAGGGATGGATTTGTAATGTTTCTGTGTTTCCCATTTGCTGGCCCTCAGGAATCTCTTCATAGTCACCACTATTTTTTTTACTAGTTACTTTTGTGTTAAGGGATGTAGCCAATTAACTGTTACGGGTCTGTCTGGATTCAGGGTAGTGAACTATCACGGTCACGGATTCACCAACAACATAACATGCCCTCACTCTAGTCGTGTTCAGTGATAACTATTATGGCTAGGAACAATGCAATTAAATGCAATTTATTACAGCAACAGGTAGATAGGTTCTTTGGATTGCTGACAATAATTTACTCCACAAAAGCAAGCTAGCATGCATGAAATACACAGGTGCACAGCCTGGAAATTAACATGTTAAAAGGCACAAAGATTTTATAGAGATTCCTAAGTTTCCACGGGGACACCTGCTATAACCAAGTGTTCAAATCTCACCCAAAAGTGTCCCAATGGTGGAGAGGAAGAGAAGCTCAGCCCATCAACTGATCCCAGAAGTCAGGATGGCATCTTTCCTGACATCCCCTCTCTCTTAAGCCAATTTATATTTTCTATTTTTTAGGTAGAACTTTGACTCTAGTCAAGCATATCTTAGTTGTGATATGTGAAAAGTTTTCTCACCTTTGTTCAAAGGTATAGGCTCTGAGAAATTCAGAGCATGTTGTCATTGAGGAGTGGCTGCACCTTGGAGGTGGGTAGCTTTTGGGATGGAGGTGTTTTGATATTCTAATATTATAATGAGCAAAAGTTCACTAGAGTATGACATTTTGTCAAAAAACATTACAGGTCAGGGTAGCAAATGTTCCATTTATTGGTCTCAGAGTGCACAAGAACAATCGAGTCCTCTTGTCACAGAGCCTAGCCATGGTGTCTCCACTCTGCTCTACACTCCATACTGTTCCTTAGAGTCAGCACACCAAGTTCCCCTAATACAGTAATGTCTAAGGTTGGATACCTGGTGAATGCTCAGGTAATGCAGCTACACCCTACCGTGGAAACCTCTTCAATGCTGTACATTTTTCTTTAAAATGTGAATATTAGTTTAATTTTCCTAGTTACCTTAGGCAATCACTTCACACTTACAATGAAACTTTAACTTAAGTCAAAAGGTGGAAATGTGCTGGGAAACTATTAACATCATCCCTGGAAGTCTTCAAAAGACGTTTAGATGTAGAGCTTAGGGATATGGTTTAATGGGGACTGCTAGTGTTAGGTCAGAGGTTTGACTCGATGATCTTGAGGTCTCTTCCAACCTAGAAATTCTGTGATTCTGTGATTCTGTGATTTACAAAAGGGCAGAGAGGCTCTCACAAATACATCTCCAGAAAGACGATCATCAGCATTCAGCCCTTGCAAATAGAAATTGTGCATATTCAAAATCTGAGATATGAAGGTAATCAAGTGATGGGAGGAGCACTAGCATGATTCTAGATCAATGGGAGATTTTCTTGGAGGAAGATGCAAAAGATGCAGAGAAATAGTTTATAAACATGAGATGTTTCACAGGGAAGTAAGATAGGACCTAGATAATGTAGGCTTTCGTATGAATCATAAATCTGGCAAATTGCTCAAAATAATAGAATTCCACTGTTCTCAATTTTAAGAAAATATGAATTATTTCTTGACTTAAGCTAAAATTTTTTGGAATATACCAAATCAAAACTTCCAGCCTCTTAATATTAGTAGGCAACTTATTTTTTACTACAATGATGCTGATCTAAATAATTTCCTCGGGAGCTGAAAACTTTAAAATCAGTTGGAGGAAGAATATATAAAAAATATTCGTCTTCTGAATAATTTATTGTTCTGCATTTGTAGGTAAAAATCTCAGTAGCCCCATCTCTCAACTAATTCTAAGAACATTAATTACTTATCTTGCTTAGATACATTTATTAAAAACAAAGTACCAGCTAGAGCATGACTTTGAAAAATTGCCTTTGACTAAGTATTGTAGCCTGAAGTCATAGCCTTGCATCACAAAGTATGTTAGCCAATTTTCCATTAATTCACACACCAATAATTTTACATTATGAATTCTGACCTTTGGAATAACATCTTTTGTTTTCTTTACTAATGAATTATACCCATTTTTATTATCAACTGTGATTTAATTTCACAGCCATCCTAATAAGCCCTACTAGTTTTAATATTAAAAAGATAAATATGGCAAGACACTTAATGCTTAGAAACCTCAGAATAAACATGATATGAGGAAGAAAAAAGGAAATGGGGTTTGGGATTTTTTTTAAAGGAATGTCTCTCACAAAACTGTTCTGAAACAAAGCTAGACCAATAAGCTATTAGCTAATTTTATATATGTTAGTGCAGATAGGGCATATTGCATATGTAAGAACTGCTTTCATAAAAACTGTAAAAGCCAAAACCTGGCAAAATATGTGTATATGTATACATAGAGAGAAACTTAAAATGCAGGATAGAGGGCCTGCAAGGGGAGAGAAAAATAGTATTATTTTAACTGAGGAATAAGGAGGTTAATCTAGAAGCCAAAAATAGAAATAAAATGTTGCTCATAACTGATTATAACAAATATACCAAGGAGTATTATTATTATGTATAAATTCAAATAATCTAAACATAAAGGTTTTATTTCCTGTATGATTCTCTAGGCTACAGAACTTACTTAATGTTGATCATGCTATTGCTATAACAGTAGCCACAATCAGGTTCAGTGAGAACCACCAAAAATGAGGGAGACAATGAGAGCAACTCCTTGTTGTGTTTTCTGCAGGAAAGGACTGGATATCTTAAAGAATAACAAGTTAACACTAGGTTTCTACCTTAGAGCGACTTATGAGGTCCAAATGGTTCAAATAACCCATTTCCAAATCATGAGAGCTTCCAAACAAACTCCTTTTGAAGGTTTAATCAATAAATTACTATCCTGTTATGCTGACTGAAGCACAATAACATAAGGATCAATTTAGCATGCTGTCTGTCAGATGTTCTCTTAAAGAGAATGAAAAAAGAGAGCTTAACATAAAGGAACAAAAGTGAAATAAACTTGCTAAGTACAGGAATCTTTTTTTTTTTTTCCTCAGAACACTACAGAGAACAAACATATTCTTAAATCAAAAGTATTATGCTTTCAGCAGGGTACTGTGTCTACATTCTCCTTGATGTATTATACATTTGTAGCATACTATATCATGTTATATATTAAATGCACCATTTTATTGTACTAGACAAAGAAAAAAATGGATTTTATAATAAATATGATACATTTAGTTCTTCTGCTTTGCCTTAAAAGTCAGGAACAAAGTAACACATTAAGTCACTGCTTCTGCCTCCCTTTATCTCACAAATTCCCCATATTTATGAGTAGTTTTTCTGGCATTTATTATCCCAAGAGTTCAACAGGGCATCTTCTGAGCTGCTTTAATCAACATATTACTAGCCATTTACTCATCTTAATATTAATAAGGGAACCTGATATCATTGGCATTCTAGTACTTGCTTAAGCAGTCACTTTTTTCTTTGGTTTCCTTCTCATGCATTATTTTATACAGCCACAAGTATATTGTGTGTATACATAGATTTACCAGCACTGAACTGTAGGCTACAAAAGGCTGCAGCTACAGTGAAATGAATTTATGATTCGGTTTAAGAAAGATAGAATGCTTATTCAAGCAGCTGAAATTGAGCTTTTCATTTATAATTGAAAGACATCAGCAGCAAGACTGCTCCAAATTTCAATGGGCAGCAGTAGAATTTTATGAACTATACTCCTTAATAATTAGTAGACTTTATATAGATTTATCTTTCACTGAAACAAAAGATAAATGTCTTTGCTTTCAAGTGTGTTTTGAGTCAAGGATAATTTTTCAGATTAATCAGGAAGACTTAAGTTATTTTATAGTGTTGTCTGATAAACACTTCACTGAAAAAACAGTTATAATCCAATCAAAAAGGTTTATTTTCACTTTTGTTCATAGGCACTTGAGAAAGAAATGCAAACAGACAGAAGTAAATAACAAATGAACAGCAGTTGGCTAATCTTGGAGGAATGTTTGTGCCAAGTCCTCTGAGTGGAGAAGTGGTTCTTTTCTGTCTTCTGAGGGACAATACTAAGCATTAAAGCAGAGAGTTCTGGAGAAATTCTCAAAAGAAGTATGTGCAAAAATCTAAGGCAAATAACTCTTTTGTAATGTATTTGCATTCTGTTACCAAGATAACTAACACCACTGAGCCACCTTATTGTGGCAATTATGTAAAATGTGATGCTTCTAAGTGGAGCTCTCCGGGGTATACCACTTCCCCCGTCTCCAGTTGGCTTATAGAAATTTTGAGTGCACTAAAGGTAGATTTAGACTTTTTTGTCCCATGGTCTCCAAGACACATCCTTTCTCTAAGGATGCCTCTAGAGTAATTTTGTGTCAGGAGAAAAGTAGGAATCAGCATTGTCAGGAAATCTTGCAGTTTCTGCTAAGAGATGGGTAACAGCTGTTCCACTGTGTGTCATAATTCCTATTTCTAAGAATTCTTCTAGCTTAGAGTCAGATGCATCAAATTTAAAAACATTCTGGTGTTCCATCACTGCTGCTTGTGATGTTCCCAGTTGCTAACTTGCAGCGTAGTGACAACCATAAAGTCCTTGGTGACTACAGATTTGTTACAACACTCTGCATTTATATTTATCCCAAAGGATAACAAAGTGTTTTATATACCAAGCACACAGCAGTCACTTCACCTACCAGTGAATCAGACACCACTGGGGTAGAATACAGCAGATGTTTAACAGCATAAAGCAATATTACACAACAGTTTTAGGAGAGAAAGTGAAAAATGTCTTATCAAAATGACACAACAGAAGGAATTTAGGAAGGCAGAATGTAATTAAGCTAACTGCAGTTTATACAAGAAACTGATGGCAACATATTATTCTTGCAAAACAACTTCATAAGATCTTTACAGACAAGAGTGATAAGACTTCAGTTTTACATCTCACCTGCAAACTTTCAGCAGCACAGTAGCCTTTAATACAATACCACAGATAGATAACTGCCAATATTTAGAAAGTGCAATTAATGCAAGATAGTCAACCACTGAATGACAAGGATAGTATTAAATATCTAAAAATGTAATAAAACAGCTTGATCATGAGAAGGCACTAAACACTGATACCAACATGTCTCTGAAAAAATGTTTAGTTTAAGTGAAATTGTTGTGGATTTCTATCACTGTATGAGGTGCCAGATTCTGACACAGAGCCTATAATACTTAATTTGGTTGAAATATCAAGTAATGAATAAACTTTGATTCCTACACAGTTTTCTGTTTTCTTAAGAGCACAGTGTATATTACACCCTAGCATGACTCTGGTTTGTTCATAGTTTGTACAAACTGTCCACTTAAATCACACTGCAAACCAACAAAAATGTTGTCATCCCCCCAAGTACCTTTCAAATAAAGGAAACATCATGCCAATAAATTGAATATTTTTTAAACTCATGTGACTGTTGCATAAGCTTTCTTAGCTTTAGTACCACCAGGAGGGCAAGATGAAGAGAAATGAGAGTTTAACTACATTATGTTTGGTGAGAATAAATCAAGCCTTGAAAATTAATTCAACAGCAGTAATCTACCTGAAATTATCCTCAGCATCAGTCAGTTACTGATTTTGATAGTTTATAGCGGTAACAAATGGTTCTAAATTGATTAGTGATTTGTTCAGCATTGCTGACTAGATAATGCTTACATTGCTTATTGCAAGATAATTTTTGTGGGCCTTCTTACTCCTCCAGTTAAGCATTTGAGGTTGTGTTGTTGCTTTTTTTTTTTTTTTTTTAAATCTCTACATGACAGTTTGTGGAAGCCTGTTATGGGTAAATCTTCACAAGTTTGCAAATTTTATCTCTATACATATTTCTCATTTTTATAAAAAAAAAAAAGAAAAAAAAATCTTGGCTACAGCACTCCCTGCTAAATAGTTTCATGCTTTTTTTTTTTTTTTTTTTTTTTTTTTTTTTTTTTTTTTTTTGTGGTACTACTTATAAATCCAGAAGAGAGAAGTAAAATTTTAAGTGTTTTGAAAAATACTGCTGCTATTGAAATAAGCATAAACCCCATAAGTTATGCAGGGCCTAATCGTATTATAAGATAAAGTAGTCTGACATTATGGACAGCAGTAGCAGTTCACGGTGAGGAAGGATTTTTTTTATTTGCATCCTTGTCATCCTGACTACTGTAAAGGCAAAACAGAAACCTACTGGAAAGAGACAAAGTCATTTAGGAGTAGTCATCACAGTTCAGTGGTTGGCACCCCAGTGGTTGAGGTTTGAGAACCCTATGTAACAACTGGAAAGAGCGAGAGGTCTCATTTCCCTGGAAGGTACACATGCAATTGAACACTTGACAAAAACTTCAGCCTGAAGCCTTGCTTGAACTAATGTGACAGTTCTGTAACTTTCACAGTTCTGCTGTGACATGTTCCTAAGGAGGAAGTTTATGCATTTTAATATCAACACTTGCTGGATCTTCAAATTGTATATATATCTGAAGGTAGTTGAAGGCAGTTACACTTGTTCTGAATCCAGAATGCATCATGAAGTTTGCCCCTTACTGAATTACTTATATTGTATCATATGAGGAATCAGGACTTCCATCACTGTGATGCTGTTTAAATTACTTGTTATGTTTATTAATTATGTTTATTAATGATCATGCTCAGAATACCATCACAACATACTTAAAAAAATAATTGTATTCTTCTAAATAGCAAAAGAAAAGGATGTTCAAAATTTGGAAATAAAGGAATAATATTTAATAGATGCTCTTTTACAGTTCCTGATACTAGTAGGTTTTTTATTTAACAAGAGAAGATACTGCATGAAGTGCATAAAAACTTTGTCCAGTTTGGATGAGCTACAGATGGTGTACTATGTGTCCGTTCATGGTTTTTGAACTTAATGAGTGTTTCATTGAGGAGGTATTATATAGTATTATCGTGACACCTTATTGTGATTATTATTGTTAGGTAGTATTATGATATCGAACACAAATTTTAATTAATTGTCTGCGTAGAGATTTTTTTTGAAGGATTTGAAAGGAACTGCTTTCTAGACATATACTGTATTTTAAAAGAACACAAACTAGTTTGTCACAAGCAAAATAACAGGATTTAAAGATTACTGAATATCCGTTTGAAATTCCTTTGCTTATTCTAATGTTTTGTCCTATCCTAGTTAAAATATTAATATATTCAGTATCTTATTTGCCAGCTGATGGACAATGGAAAAACAAATGGCACCTTTTAGCTCATAAGAAAGTTAACATAAAACATCACTTGCAATTGAACAGGTCTATGGAAAGTTCAGGAATATTTGTAATAATATAATTCCTTGCCCCTACTTAGTATCTTTCATTCTATGTCAATGCATTTTAAAGTTATTAATTCTCTGAACTGTCACAGAACAGAGAATCAAATCTGACTCCTAACTGATGGGCAAATGCTCCACCTCCTCATTAAGCATTCGCTTTCAAGCAATGAAGCAGAAGTTTAACTAGCTCACTGATCAATATCATGTTGTAAGGTAGTTTATTTATTTAAGTTACAGCCTAAATAGATTATGCAAATTTGGAAGTCCAGTCTATAGTCTGGTATTACCCAGCTCCACAACTCTCACTGCAGCTATTATAACTGAAATGTGTAGAAGATGACCATGAGATCTTACAAGAAGTCAGCCAGGAAGCCAATCAAATACCCAGATGCTACACTGAAAATACAGATTTGAGAGCTTTCCATCTGGGATCTTGCATCTGCCAAATTTGTCACATAAGTGGTCACAGCAGTTATGCTCTGTGCTCCAGATGAGAGAGAAAGGCACTGAAGGGAGCCATTTACCACCCTGCAATCAACAGGAAAATGCTGTGCCAACTGAAAGTGTAATCATATCTACAGCAATGTGCTAATGAGCTCCAAAAATGTTCAGTAGAATAGGAGAAGTCTCTAGAATATAAAGAAATCAAATACACTGTCCACAGACATCAAATTATGTGGTAACATTTATGATTAAAAATCTTCATCAGCCATTAGCTGTCTATAAAAACAGTAAAAACAACCCAATAGCTAAACTATGCTGGATTGCCTGGCTTGATTGCATACTTATGGTTCTTTCTTCACAGGTAGCTCAGCCATTAAGCCAGTAAAAGCATCATTTGTTCTTCAATCTCATGTCTGAGAGAGGCTAAATATAAGGTTTTCTTTGTTTTCCTCCTAGCTAAATATTAGCAATTTGATTGGTCAGTGGAGAAACAGGCAAACCAACAACAAGAAAAAAGAAAACTCAAGATCATATTTGATCATTCTGGGGTAAAAAGCATTCTTGTTTTGTTCACTATTTTTCTCCTAAGTGATTAACAGTGCTACAAGTGAAAGTCTCCTTTCCTGAGGTGACGCTGAGCTGTATAGAACTTTTGGCAAAATGGGGGATTGTCTTTCTCCACCTTTTGCCTAGGTTAGATTATAAACTGAGCTAATGCCCATTTTGTGATGTTTCTGTGCAGAGCATGATATGACAAACTTGACTGTGTTCTATGGAATATATATAAATAGACTGAGAACAATGACCACTATTGATACTGTAAACAGGAAGAACAGAGTGCAACCACCAGAAATCAGAAAACTTCTTTTGACTAAAAAGTGATACAGATAATCATCTAGTACATTTCTAAACAAAATAATTAGAAAATACAAGTTTAATAGGGTGAACCTGTTTAATAAAGATTGGCAATAAAAGTATATATATATTTTATATAATAAAATATATGTAATCAAATTATATACTTTTGTTGTCAATTCTTCTACAACTTAACAAAAGACCAAAAAGAGACTGAAAAGCTTTTTCCTTAAAGATATCCTAATTCTTTTTTACTTTATTTTATGGAAGAGAAAGATTGTTTGAAGATATGGAGGTTCTCCTGAACTGACCCTAATAAACCATGAGGCACACTGTGATACAGCTAATGCATGCTAATGAAGGAGCCATATGAATTCCATTTGTTATTCTTGATAACGTATAGCCTTGGGAAGACAGTAAATTGGGGAAGCTACTGAGTAACAAATCATCCCACTCCTTCTGGCTGTTTGTTCCAGTAGTTCATTAATTTATATAGCAAAAGTGGAAAATATCAATATATCATCAATATTAACATAGTACTACTATGGGTGTAAAATATTTATCTGGGACAGCTGGTGATGATGTGTTCTCTGTCACTCTCCTTTATGTCAGTACTCTGAGCATGAGATAATTTTCCTTAAAAGCCAATGTACTGGCTTTTTCTATTCTAACAATATAGTCTACCTGTGCCCTGTTTACACAGGTTCAGTATATCTTTACAAAATGAAACCCTTTCAGAAGTGAAGGGGTTACACAAGCAAGTTGCACAACTGTCATCATTGTGCAATAGTTTTCTGAAAGTGTGGAGGACAATGAAATCTCTTGTGTTTCCTTAGATCAGGGATTCCTATCTGAATTCCAGGAGTTTGGCAGACCGTATTTTGGCTAGTTTTCCAGACCAGATGGCACTGAGGGGTAATACTAACTGGCTTGCATCCTTCAAAATCAGCCAACCTCTTTCTCTTGACAGTTTATCCAAAGAGCTACTTATTTTCCATCAAGGCTGTTAAATAAATGAGGCTGAATTGCATTATATGTTGAAGTTTCTGCTAATGAAGCAAAATAAAACACAAAGTAAGCTTCTTATTAACTCATAGTGAAGTACCTGTGGAACTGCTGTACTTCCTACAAGGATTCTCTTTAAAAAGAGTATCAAGGAAGACCTAAAGGCAAGGTTAAACAAAAATCAGCATGCAAACACCTCCAGATAATGCAATAGCTGATTTATGAACAACATAAAGAGGAGACATATCTCTTCTTAAATTGCTTTGTCTGTTTCTTTTACATTTATTTTTGCTGTATTTCATGAGTAAACTAGATAGTCTCTGATATAGTCTCTGATAAAATTCAGACTGGTTAATTTTTTTTTTTTTTGGAAAGTAGCGCAATCCTCCACTTACAAGCTTAACCAAACAACAAAAAAAAAAGCTAGGAATTTTCCTCCTTTTTTGTCACCCCAGAAGGCACTGCTGCCTCAAGTTCCTCCTCCTCTTCTGCTGCTGCCTCCTTGCAAAGCCTGGGGAGCTGTACATTAAAAAAAAATCACAAAGCTGAAACCATTTGTTGTGTTACGCAAAGGAGAAAATCATGCAATACTAACTTGCTGATTGCTAACAAATTTTTCAAGCACCAACAGAATGCAATAGGTCTGTTACCTCAGAGAAATTCTTCATAAGAGTCATGCGTGGAAGATGAGAACTGTCAGCCAGAAATGTTTTACATTCAACTGCAAAGAGGTGCACAATAGTAGATACCATGATTTCGAGAAAACACGTAGGCGATAAAAGAAAAAAAAATCCTTAGCCTATAACATAAATTAAAATAGTATGTAAATGGAATGCATCAAACATAACAAAGTAGAAGAAAACACATCTTGCAATAGTGTGGCAGGAAGAACAGGCTTAAAAGGAGTGATGTACTTGGTCTTGCACAATTAATGCATTCATGAGAAAACATCCAAAGTGCTTGAGAAGATTTTGCAGGTGACAGAGAAACTGAAATGGAACTGAAAAAGTAATGCTCCTTAGAGAATCTTCATCACCCTACATCAGAATCTCAGGGAGGTTTATTGTTGCGGCAACATTTTAGGCACAGCTGTTTAATAGACACAGGATTCAAATCTTATGTTAAGAGAGAAATCTTAAAAACTGATCCAGCATTCCCTGGGAGGAAAACTAAGTAGAAGACAGGATTTGTTTTCTAATATGGATGTTAATGGATCTTCCCCTATTCATGTATCTGGAGCTGTTTTGATACTGAGTGATGCATGGACTGTTTAAAGGGCATGCTAGTGTGTTGGTGCAAAGTGTGTAGTGCACTGAGCTCAACATACAGTCTCCACTTTAAGTCATAAGAGCTTAATCAAAATCCTGATCAACTCATCACAATGTTCCACAGTCCAACACTTCTGCAAATCTTAATAACCTCTTCCACTTAAAATAGAAGCAAACTCATTGCAGAAAGTCTATAAGGCAATAAAAATATTCCAGAGTAATAAGCTAAGAACTCTTATCTATAAAGAAATATTCCTGCTCAAATTCTTCCAAAGCCAGTGAGAGCTGTCTCTTATGAGTCAAGGTTAGCTGGCAAAGCCAGCATAGAGCTAACGTTATCCTGGTTATTGCAGTTGAAGAGGAAAGTAAATATTCATTGTATTTGATCACCAGATTTATTTTTATTTTTATTTTTATTTTTTTTTTATTTTTTTTTTTTTGTATCATTTGAAATATTCAAAGCTACTTGTTCTGGCATTAATTGTTAGCAGAATCGCTACTTAACCTCACCTTTGCCTTGAGGTCAGTGACAATCTTTTCTGAGGTTGTGGACAAAAGTTAGGTCTACAAAATAATTATTAGGTTAATAATTAAATTAACCTATACAGTTTATTGCTATAAATAAGCACTTAATCACACAATGCTTATATATTTGAAATAGCCAGTATATCACGTTTCTGTTGTCCAAGTGGAGAAACAGACGTTTCATAAACTATTTTCTGGTAAAACACATTTTTTATAAAGCTGTTGTTCTGGAATAATAGATTGTATAGGTCTTTTTCAGTAATTATTCCTGCATATAAGCTCGTTTTTTGAAATTTACAAGCAAATACAAAGAAAACAAATACAACAAAACAAAGGACGTTAATTTTGTAATGAATATTTACATAATAGTGTTAACATTAGTTTATTAAAATTAATGTTTTTTCCCATTTTTAGAAGAAAACTATTGTTATCCAACATTTTGAATGCATAGAATGTAAGATCTTAATATAAATATATTGAGTTTATCTGATCATTTCTTCAGTTTCCTTTATACAAACTGGAAGGCAAAAAACAGACTTTATAATGCATAGATTTCTAAAACCTGAATCCTAGACCAATTAGTTGATAAGAAAGTTAATTTCCAGATCAAGGGCCCTTATAGATAATCTGCCAGCATCCCTGCTTTTACATGTTGAATCCAAAGGTCATGTATTTGCTGCTGTCTTCAAGTATCATTTCCTCAAAGACTTGGATATGTAGATGGTAACAATACTATCTTATGAAGACTGAATATAGGTGACTTTGATTCTGTCATTTTCTATCATTTCCTTACTGACTTTACAGTCAGTGTTTGCATCCTTTAAGTGTGTCTTTGTGTGTTGTTTTTTTGTTGTTGTTGTTGTTGTTGTTGTTGTTGTTTTTTCTTCTTCTTCTTTCTGGAGAGCTTGAAAGAGTGATACAGGATTGACAACAGAAATACAGAACTTGGGCATCCTTTTGGCAAAACAGAGTCTGGATCCAGACCAATCTGTCATCTGAATAACTGCACTGTGCTTTTACAAAATGGTGAGCCTTAAGAGCAAAAGATATACAAGAAATGCATTCTGAAAAGCAGAAAAATAGAAGTACATAGTCATGCACATATTAAACAGACGAGAAGGTTAGATATACATCTTCAAAATTCTGACAACTGAATGATTTACTGTCTTAATAATATCTTGTTTTTTTGGTCCATATGATAAAGAATATTAAGTTTCATGAAAATTCCATTGCCATTTTGTACCTTATTTTAATTATTTTCTCTGAAAGTCATGATCTGTGATCAAGGTTTTAAGTGTTCTGAGAAATATATCTACCATTCAAGCCAGCCCAGAAATTGATTTTATTCTCAGTGCTTTTAGTCTTCCTTCTAATTTCAGGATATCCGTTTTCGTTGTACCTAAAATGTATACTCAAAAGTAGTGTAAGGTAGACAAACTTCTGTGGAGGTCAGTTAATGGAAAATTTAAAAAATCTGAATTTCTCATTAATAAGTAACACATGATTTAAAAATCTGGTCTTAAAATGCTGGATTTAATTATGTAGCCTCACAAGTGGATAGATGGTTGATCACCATCAACCATTGATCATTCACTTGTAACTACTACTAACTATGCTTTCTGAGTTCTATCATAGGCTCAAACACTGTACATATGATCAGAGTGCTTTTTACATAAAATTTGTCTAATAGCAAATCAGAAATTGCTCTTAACTGCCGCTAAATACACTTCATTAGTAGTAGTTGTGTTAACTGGTCAGGTAGTAGACAATGGTGAAGGACGCCTGGTAACTAAGATGATATTAATTCCGTAGAACAACTCCTAGAAAAAAAAATATTTTCTGTGCTGGGAAAGGTGAACTGTCTACCACAGGCTGCAGAGGAATAGAAGGGGAAAAGAAGATAATGCAGATTCTTTTTACAATAATTATTTTTTACAATAATAAATTCTACATTATCAAGTGACAATAAGGTGGCCTAAGAAATTTCCATCACTGGAAAGTTTAAAGATGTTAATTATAGAATGGCATGGATTGGAAGGGACCTTAAAGATCATCTAGTTCCAAGCCCCCTGCCATAGGCAAGGATGCCACCCACTATATCAGGTTGGCCAAGGCCCCATCCAGCTCGGCCTTGAACACCTCCAGGGATGGGGCATCCACGACTTCTCTTGGCAACCTGGTGCAGTGCCTCATACCCTTACAGTGAAGAATTTCCTCCTATAAAGTCCTCCACCATCCTTTTTATAGGACCCCTTTAAGTATTGAAAGACTGCAATGAGGTCTCTACAGAGCCTTCTCTTCTCCAGGTTGAACAAGCCCAGCTCTCTCAGCTTTTCTTCATAGGAGAGGTGCTCCAGCCCTCTGATCGTCTTTGTAGCCCTCCTCTGGACTCTCTCTAACAGGTCCACAGCTTTCTTGTGTTGCAGGCCCCAAACCTGTATGCAGCTAGGTGGGGCCTCACAAGGGCAGAGTAGAGGGGTGACAAGCACCCCCCTTGACCTGCTGGTCACACCTCTTTTGATTCAGCCCAGGATGCAGTTGGCCTTCTGGGCCATCAGTGCACACTGCTGGCTCATGTTGAGCCTTTTGTCCACCAGAACCTCTAAGTCGTTCTCTGCAAAACAAACAAACCTTCATCCTGAACATTAAAAGAAATGTCTGTCTGGGGAACTGAGGGCTATATAATCTGCTGAGCTTCTTCCCAACACTTCAAAACAAAATAAATATTATAACAACAGAAGGTCTCCCTAATCCTCTCTCTTCCATAGTTCATCATTGCTTCAGATAAACCCTCAGACCTTTTCCTTTCATTCATTAATACTAGATAAACAAAAAAAAAAAAGTCAAAGACAGCATGTGTATCCAAATAAACAAGGAGGCATTCAGAAAACAAATTGCTATTTAAAGCTCCACATTACTATTTATAAACGAGTACAACTGTTTTCATGAAAGGTATGTGCACATTGAATCAGGAAGTGCCCTTTTCTAATCAAGACTATATATTTCCACAGAAAGATTTTCAGCAATAAAAAGGATGATCTCTCTTCTCCAATCAAAGATGGTTGATAGAAGCAATTTGTAAGAAGAAAAAAAAAAGTTAGCTTTTAACTAACAATATTTCAATTTCATATTGTATGGATAGGTAGCAAGCAGAGTGGCTATATATATATAAAATTTAGCTACTCCATACAGACATTTGTTATTACTGTCAGGAAAAAAAAGTTCTATATCCTTTAAGGCAGAAGACCATAATTCATGCTGAAGAACTTCAAACTTCTAAGATATGGCTTAGATAGTAACAGTGGGTAGTACTTCCTTTGAATCAGAATTTAAACATTCAATAAAATTTCATAATTTTATATTTCACTGTAAATACTTCACAGATTTACTGAATATTTTTATTTATTCTGCCTCACAGTAAAAATGCAAACATATTATTAAAGTGTAAGTTAAGTCTTACAGAACAGGAAGCTCATTTTCTAGGGAATTTATCTGAAAAGAAAGAAGAAACTCATAATCAGAAAAAAAAAAAAAAACACACTACTCAGCATGGTGTGTGTTCATTGGATATAAAGCATACAATCATGTGGCTATACTACCCTTCAGTGATACAAGATTGACTTTAGAGTTAGTCACAGACACAGCTAGAGAACACCAGATCTGTCATGGCTTCCGTATCCTGAATGTCTTGTGAAGAACAGTGAGTATCAGAATGGGATCTATTATACAGTTCCATTTCTTTCCCACTTGTTGTTATTACTTTTTATTTTATTGGTGGCCAAATAATCAACTGTCCTTCTCATAGCTGGACTTTTCAATGCAGGCATTCAAGTGTGAGCAAAGTAAACCTTGGAGAAAGGAAGAGTAACATCCACCTCCTGCAGCATTGCTCTCAGGTTTAGGAGGACAACATTATCAAGGCAGAGAACAATTCTTGAATACTGGGGGTGGCTAAAGCTTTTTAAAATTAAAATTTCAATCTTCTCTGTTTTTTCCCCGTCCAGTCTTCCTTCTCTCAGTAGAAGCTTCCTGCTTGAACTAACACTCAGGTTGCTTAATTCAGTTTCATAAATCAGTTTGCATAAAGGCTCAAAATAGTTTTACAAGAAATCTCGGAAAATGAGATTTGGCTTTTCTGACTGCCAGTCGCTGACTGCATATAACCCTTTTGCTAAACGTGAAAATTGGAAGGTAGTATATCAGTATCGTAATACATCTAACTTTCCAGTCCCTGAAGGAGCTATTGCAGGGGAGTGAATATGTATATATATATTTAAATAACTGCTCACTATAGAAAGCAGATAGATATTTAATTTTCTCTGTATGAGAGACTGAGTCTGAACACGCATTAGAATGTTTTCTCCAGAGAAGTACTGTCATCTGCTGAAGACAAAATGAAACAAACAAAAAAACTCCCACCTATATTTTAGAAGCAAATTTCTTCATAGTTTCCCATATCATTAACAGAAGTACTAGCAGCCACAACGTGAGCATATTTTGATGGACACTCTGACCAGGAACCAGGATTTTGCTGGAACATAATATGACTGTTGTTACTAATAAAGTGATTAGGGAATTTCTATGAGTATGGGAATTAAAAGGAGCTGTAGGACAAGACACTTGAGAAATGTTTGTCTCTCAGAATTTCAAAAAGAACCCTGCCTTCAAACAAGATTCTGAATTCTTTCACGATTGCCAATATCAGACCAGTTTGCACTGGATGATTGCTCACACACACATGCACTGGTAGAAAGCCAGAAATCTTATTCTATGCACTTTTATTCCATTAAAGTGACCAAGTATAATCACAGAACTTTCATCTCATAAGTGCAAAAACTGCTTGTGGAGTGTGTACATTCTCAGATCTCCCTTTGTAATAAAACCCAACACTTTTACACAATTCTTTCCAATTCATGTCAGCTGAAATGTTATTTTAACTAAGGCTTATAACACTAATTATAACACTAATTGAAGTGATACGTGGTATCAAAGGCCTCAAAGCCCAACTAAATATTTAAATCCAATGTTCTTCAATATAGAGAGATGTTTGGATTTGATTTGATTCTTATATAACAGTGAGTTTTGACAAGGAATCTCTGCAAAATTCAGGAGGATCTGAACCTAGGATCGTGAGAATCACCAAGAAAATGTAATAACAATGAAGTTAAAGATCTAATTACATGCAAAGCAGCATAAGCCTATGGTAAGAATTGTTTTAATTTGGGATTTGGAGAGGGATGTCAAGTTTTCTTTAATTAGCTGTTTATCCTGGGAGCTTGTATTCTTGATACAAACATGCTGGTAGCACATGCAAGGAAAGAAGAAAACAAAACTAAACTGTAAATTAAAGCAGCAGTGATAACACTTGTATTATAAACATTATATTCCTTCTTCAGCTAACATGCAATATTGTCCATAGAATGATCCTTAGGAATTCACACAAGACAATGATAAACAGTCTCTATCAAGATACAGAATACTGCTATCCTAGACAACCTTTCAATTGAAGGACTATTTTAATCAATGCCAAAGAATAGAGCAGCATTAGTTTGTTTGTTGTTGTTGGTTTTTTGTTTGTTGTTTTCCGAGAGGGGTGAGGATGGGGAACAGTTGTGTGTCAAATAGTCTAGTACACCTAGCAAGATACTAACAAGAGAGAAAAAGCTCTCACATGAGCTTAGCTGGTCGCTATGTATAGCTACTCTGGAGAAACTCAGGCTGTGGTCTATGGCAGTTACTTGCTCAGATTCACACATCTGATACCCATGTTTCCATGACTCCTTTTCCTCAGCACCATCTTTTCTGGTCTTGCTGCTGACATGTATTCCTTTTCACGAAATGCTAACGTTTTTGTTAGTAGCACTTAAAACATTCTCCAGCAACTACACTATTTGTCTTTATTAGTCAACAGCTGCTGGATGCTTTTAAAACATTTTCAGAGGGTTTGTGAAAGTGTGGTGACTAATTACCTTTAATTTCACATCAATTTACTAATTTCCTGGCCAACAGGACATCCCTTGTTGTAGATGTACAAGGATTATGATGTACATAGATGTACAAGGATTTAATGGCCTCAACACAGTCAGCTGTTAGTGGAATCACTTCATACCTAGTATGGTTTCAAGATGTCTTTATCTGTGTAAGCTTCCCAAAAATGAGTTTAAAATAAAAGAATGAAATGGCAAAGTTTTCAAAATGGTTTTAACAAAGAAACCTTTAATATTCTTTCTTTCCTCCCCCAGGCAATGATCTAAGTATAACACATTTGCAATAGGTAGATCTTGTAAAGCTTTGTCTTTTTTGTACAGTCAAAGTTTGGAAGCTTTTTCTAAAATTATCAAACAGAATTTCTTAGATGTTTTAGCCTTCAACAGCCTCAAAAGGCATTAGAGTTTATTCGGCTTTTTGTTATGCTAAATCAGTCATATAATTGATGAGAATTCAGTAATACTGCTTTCCCAAAATTAGCACAGAAACTAAGGAGGTTATGGGTAGCTTTGTGCCATTTTGGATATTTAAGACTCCAGTATGTGTTTGTATCTGCTGGATGATCCCATTCAATGAACCTCTCCTCCATACAGAATACTAATAAAATTAATAGTCTACTTCAAGTTAACATCTAGTGTCTAGAGCACTTAGACTTCCTTTTATCATATTATTTTATCTGTATTAACAGGAGAATAACACTTAGAAGTTGCAGTGCCATGATGTTAGATCTTTTATAAACTCCTAAACAATTCACAGAAGAAGGATGGCATGCATCTCTAGCCAGGCAACCATTTCCAATTTTGGACAAATCTTAAATGGCAGCAGTTTGAATTTAAACAGTGAACCTATTTACAAGGTTCACCTCTTTCTTCCTCCTCCTATGTCCTCTATTTCTGTAAACACAGACAACTCAATATAAAATTTCAAACGGGGTATTCCTTAAATTAATTAGAAGAAAATATTTTCTTGTGTTGAAAATGGAAAATCCATATCGACATACACAGTATCCAAGATTATCCTCCATATTAAAAGCATTACTAATTTAGAGTGGAGTAACTCTTCTTGTAAAATATTCATTTCAATTGTGGGATTTTTCTTCCATGACAACAGGAAATTCCATTGGGATTTATCTTTTACTATCTATTAAAGGTTTTCCCCCCACAGCATCAGTGTCAAGTCTTTGTATTTGTAGTAACTCATTGTAAGATTTTACATTAATGTAAGACTCTTAAAGTAATACATATGCCAATATACCACCACTTTTTCTAAAGCATCTCTACAAATATACATGTGCATTTTATAAAAATGCATTAGCACAACACAATGTATATTCATTTAAATCCTGACACATCTACATGTTTAAAACAAATGGTTTTGTCTTCTAGTTGCTTTTCTCATCCTTGTATACGCTAGTATTAATTTCAGATCTGAATTCTGGCTTCCTAGATGTACTTGGAACAAGGATTCTGATTCAAGCAAATCTTTGCTAAATATTTGTAGTGGTTGGCAGTTTAAGAAGTGCGTATTTTAGAACTAAGGCATTTAGAACGTATTTTGCACTAAGGTATTATACCAAATACTAAATCTATTTATTCCTTTTCTTTTACATTGCTTACAGCTGCTTTTAGAAAGTCTTAAATATATGTATATATATATATATAAAGAAGAAAATCCTCAAATACCTCAGACTTTTAAGTTGAAAAACAAAGATAATTTCTGCCCTACCTTGTGCTTTTGAAAAGTAATCAGTCCTAGTTAGTAGCAGAGCAACTTCAGTGAGCCCTAGCTAGTAATTCAATTGACTGAATTCTCCTGACCCTTTCCAAATTCCATTTCCAGTTCTACGGTCAGGATTAGTGTAGATTTAGCCCCTGATAGACAGATAAAACTAGCAGTACGTGCAGACATGCTGTTTATTAGACTGGATCTCAGGTATCTGTGGTTGCTGAAATGGACTGTCAGTTAAAGAAGATGGGGAAAAGAGGAGCACTATCCTGCTGTCCCTTAAAACAGTAACGTCACTATTCTCTCCAGTCCCTAAATCAGAAGACATCTGCTTTGCTCTGTTTTTGATAGGCTTGAAAGAATACTCACAAAGTTTTAAACTCTGAACATTTTTTTAAACAAAGTCTAATAAATTTAATATAATATCAGCAAATATTATATTATTTGCCCGGGGAATTAACTCTATTAAGAAATTAATTCCCAGTGTCATAAATGTAGGTACTATAACGTACTGTTACTGACTGTAGAAAACCCTAAAACTTGGTCAAAGGTGAAAATACAGCAGCAAGTGACCACTCTGGGAATGATGATGCAACTGTAATGTTTAGATCATGAAGACTGCTTGGACTTAAAATTTGCTTACACAGCATTTCAAATTCATTTATATTCTCAGCAATTCCAAGAGCCTTATAAATCACAGTTCTGTGGAGTACAGATATCTGTACCAAAATATCTTTTGTGAGTCAGCAAAGCTACATTTTAGGACAACACGCCAAATAAGATTTTTACTCTGCCTATTCCCCTCTTTGTCAGAAGAATTTAGAAAAATGAATGTAGTTTGCCTTTGTCGTGCATGGGATGCCTTTTACAACATCTTTAGGTATATCACAAAATAATCAGGCAGATCCTCTAAGACTGGCTTTGGAGAAAACTGGAAAAAAGAAAAGAGGAATAAAAACAGAACTCTGAAGAGACTGAATACCTTCTCAGAGCTGAAAGGACTGACTGGACTTTTCAGAAGAGATTAAAATGTTTGCGCATTCTTTATCTACATCGTGAATGATAACTTCTAAATACCATCTGTGTTTAGAGCTACCTGTTAGATATAGCATCTGCCTTCACTTACTCCAAAACCAAACAGAACAAAAATTTCCAGTCACCGCTAAAATTGCAAGTCTTGAGATACCTTTCCAAAGAAATATAATGAAAACCAAAATGTGGTCAGAAAAGATCAAGTAAACAGTTAATGACTTACTGAGGTTTTGTTTGTTTATTTTTCCATTTGCAGCAAGAGAAACAAGGAAAGCATTTTTTTACATTCACAAAGTTGTATGCATATATAAAGAGATAACTGAGAGGCTAGGGCTACAGGTTGCCATGCTTCTCCTCCTCTTACATCACATGTATGAAGAGGTCTTTCTATGTTACTTGCAACTAACTTAGATCCTCAACTCTACTTTCCTTACCCATTGTCGTGGTTTAACCCAGCTGGCAGCTAAACACCACGCAGCCGTTCGCTCACCCTCCCCCCTCCCTCTCTGGGACGGGGGAGAGAAATGGAAAGTGAAGCCCGTGAGTTGAGATAAAGACAGTTTAATAAGACAGGAAAATAATAATAACAAAATAATAATAACAATAATAATAATAATGTTACAATGGTGATAATAGGAAAGTAATAATAATATGTACAAACAAGTGATGCACAATGCAATTGCTCACCACCCGCTGACCGATGCCCAGCCTAACCCCGAGCAGTCCGGCCCCCTCCCCCCGGCTAGCCACCCCTATATATTGTTTAGCATGACGTCAGATGGTATGGAATACCCCTTTGGCTAGTTTGGGTCACCTGTCCTGGGTCTGTCCCCTCCCAGCTCTTACTGCACCCCCAGCCTGCCTGTTGGCAGGACAGAGCAAAAAGCTGAGATGTCCTTGGCTTGGTATAAGCACTGCTCTGCAACAATTAAAACATCGGGGTGTTATCAGCACTCTTCTCATCCTAAGCCAAAACACAGCATTCCACCAGCTACTAGGAAGAAAATTAATTCTGTTCTAACTGAAACCAGGACACCCATCAGACTAAGGAATGTAATTAGAACAAAGACACTGTTTGAAGATCTGGAAAAATGAAAACAAAAGCCCTCTAGAAGTCTTCATAAGGCCAGTAAAAAACAAACAAACAAAATCAAATGTTCTTGAATTTTATTTCTAGACATTAATCCTCCCTCTAGGACAGTTTTCTAAAACTGCTGCTATTATCTCTCTCACACACTTTTTTCTTACACATATTTCCTTGTTCTTATATTTCTAGCTAGCCTTCTGTGGAAAAATTATACTGTTTCTGCAACACATTAGAATCATAGAATCATAAAGATTAGAAAAGACCTCCAAGATCATCTGGTCCAACCATCCCCCTACCACCAATATCACCCACTAAACCATGTCCCTAATCATCACGTCCAATCTTTCTTTAAACACCCCCAGGGATGGTGACTCCACTGCCTCCCTGGGCAACCTGTTCCAATGCCTGTTTACTCTTTCTGGGAATAAATGTCTCCTAATTTACAACCTGAACAACCTGGCACAACTTGAGGCCATTCCCTCTAGTTCTGTCTGCAGGAAGATGCCAACCCCCAGCTCCCCACAACTTTCTTTCAGGTATCTGTAGAGAGCAATAAGGTCTACCCTGAGCCTCCTCTTCTCCAGACTGACAAACCCAGTTCCCTCAGGTGTTCCTCATAGGACTTACGTTCCAGAGCCTTCACCAGCTTTGTAGCCATTCTCTGGTCATGCTCCAAGGCCTCAATGTCCTTCTTGTACTGAGGAGCCCAAAACTGAACACACTACTCAAGGTGCAGCCTCACCATAGCAGAGTACAGGGGGATGATCACCTCCTTGGCCCTGCTGGCTACACTATTACTGGTACAAGCCTGGATGCTGTTGACCTTGTTGGCCACCTGGGCACATGGCTGGCTCATGCTCAGGTGAGCATCAACCTCCAGATCCCTTTCCACTGCATAGCTTTCCAGCCACTCTGCCCGAAGCCTGTAGTGCTGCATGGGATTGTCGTGGCCAAAGTACAGGTCCTGGAACTTAGCCATGTTGAACCTCATCCCATTGGCCTCTGCCCATCCTCTCCCCCCTTTAAGGCTAGTCCATTCCTTGATGTCATAATATAACAAGAAACAGGACAAAATACATCTTTTTCTTTCTTTTTATGCACTAGTCAGGAAAAAAAATCCTAAAAGTGGTATTAGCAGTTGTCCAGGGAGTAAGTGTTCTGGGATTTCTGATAGAAAAAGGAAAAGCTATAGTCTGTCATCAGCAAACTTCTTTAATATACCTCTGGAAATATTCAGCTCACAAGCTGAAACCCCGGTGGTATGAAGGCTTAGATAGTAGAATATAGAAAGTATGTTTATGCTTACATGTTTAAGCATACATTGCTAAAAGAGTACAAAAATATTTAAGGAAGAGACAAGTGAGAAGACCCCTCTTGTAGTGAAGGGAGTGATGGTTCATTATAACTGTTCAGCTCTCCAGGTCTCTCATCATTAAATAGCTTTCTGTGGTCTTCTTCCTTCTTCATGAATTTTTCATCCTAATTTATTTGATCATTTCCCACATATAACATGCTTTATACTTTTTCTCATCCTTGGTGTCCTTTTCTAAATCCTTTCTGGCTTTACTGTATCTTTCTTGAGAGAGAAAAGGAAAAGTTACTGGTATTCCATGGAGTCCATCTATTTCAACAGCAGCACAATGATCATCTTATTTTATTTTCTATTTCTTTTCCAATAATTTGTAGGATTCAGTTTATTCTTCTGGCTGCTATTGAACTGGTATTTTGATAGAACTACTTATTCTAACTCAAAGGTCTTATTCTTGAATGGTAATAGGCTGTGAGCCCTTGCTATGTGTGTAAACTTAAAATTGATTGAGTGGAGCAAGGGATACTTTGTACATAACTACATTCAATTTTCACATTGACATTTTATAACTTAATCACTGGGTATTTTAAGGAAATTCTGCAGTTCTTCATATTCAGATTCTGTCTCTACCAAATAAATTAAGATTACCAGCAAATTCTGTCACTATTATTCACAGCTTTTTTTCACATGTGCATGCGTGCACTGAGTGATATAGATCCTACGGAAGGTCCCTAGTGACCTTCACTGTGAGAACAGATAATTTAGTCTTATTCTGTAATTCCTGTTTTCCTCTTTGGCAATGACGATCATATCAGAAGTTCACTAAAATTACAAAAAGTGTTTTTTGTTTGTTTGCTTGTTTAAAAAAAATTCATTTGTCCGTATAATATTTTTTTTCCAATTCTTTTAAGGAACTGCAGAAGATTTATGAGACATAACTCTAAAGATCATGACAAATATTACTTGTATATTGTTCATTTATGGGTACCCTAACTATGTTTCTTTCTGTAGGTCCTATTAATTAGCCTCATAAAATATCTGGCTTATCAGTTACAGTTATCCAAACTCATGGAATCTTAGAGAAAGAAAAAGTGTAATTTTTCACAATAGTATATTATCTATTTCATAGTTCAGTTTTTTTATAGCTGTTGCATTTCCTCCATATTTCCTACATTCTTTAATAGAGATGTTTAATTATTCTGCAGTTGTAAGGATAGATTTATTTTCTGTCCCCCTTTGATTTTCTCTTAAATAAGTTTATTAATTTCTTCAAATTAGGCAAAAATAGTAATGACTCAGACTTAAGATTTGAATGTGCTTTGAAAGCCTATTAAAGAACACAACCAACAGGTAATAGAAATCTTAATAAAGAACATAGAAGACAATAATTCTTCCATAATGCTTACATTTTTTAAAGCATCGCACAAAGGAATTTATAAACCTGCATAATCCACTATGTAGCTGTGCAATAGAAGTATTTCAATTAGCAAACACTGTCAGTACCCAAATATTCTTTTTTTTTTCTCCATCTTTTTATGTATAAACCTCTAGAGAAAAAAGGGGAGAAAAATATCTCCAGAAATATGCTCTATTTTCCAGTATCTAATGCTCAGTTTTCCAAATGCAATTAGAAAATAAAGTCAGTAGTTTCTGACTTAGCGACAATTCCAACAAATAAACATATTTTTCACCTTACCTTACAATATGCCTTCTGCCTTTAAATTCAAATCACAGTACCCTCAAAGATAATATGCAGTCAAGTAACAATTCAATTAAACCAGCAAATCATCTATCACTAGTGTTTAGTGATTAAAATGTCCTCTGTTATCATCACTATCATCCATTAGTTAAAGGCAAGATTCATTTCAACAGAGGAAAATCAGCAAAATCAGTTGCAACAAATGTGATTAATCAGCTCTTAATTACCAAAGACTGACAGCATTTTTATTTATTTATTTATTTATTTATTTATTAAGAAGGGAATCCAGAATCAACTAGCAAGCAAATGCGTGAAGATGAAAATAATGAAAAGCTAGTTACAACATTTCTTCAGTTGAATTTTAAAAAATTGTATTTGTGATTGTCTGTGAGTTGTCAGTATTAGATATCATTAACCTTTTCTTAGCATTATGTGCAAAGCTTTACGCGAGCACTTTGCTTGAGATAAACGGCTTTCATCACTGAGTTAAAGTGTAATGGATGCAGAAGCTTAGGCTATCTGGCAATAATACATTGAAGAGGAATAGTAGTATTAGAAATCCAGAAGATTAAATACAAACAAAACAAAACAAACAAACAAACAAACAAAAAAAAACACACCACCACCAAAAAGAAATTGTACTATACTGGCATCTTCAGATTTGCTCAACACAGGCATATACATAGGACACAACATTTAGAGCAAGGTGTGGATCCATTACGCATACTGTCAATGACAGTGAGCAACTATAGGAAAAACAGGTTTTTGCTTTCTTTTTTGTCTGCTTATTCACAACAGTCTTTGTACGCCTTACAAAGAAAAAATAAAAATAGGACATTATATATGCTCTTTTATGTGTATATATATGTAATAATAAATAAAAAAAAAAAAAGTCTAAATGTGCAGCTTTACAGATTAGTGATACCATCCAAGTGTTGTGTCTAGGATTTTTAGAGTCCTCACAGAGGTGAAAGAAAGGTTCTTATATAGACTGAATTCGCATTCTTTTCTGACTTCCCTTTAGAATTTTCTCTCTCTGTCTACCTCTGTTATTCAATGAAGTCATCTGTATAAATCTATATTGAGTCCTATAGGTGAAAATTTGAATACAATCAAAAATGTCTATATTTCCTTCCACTTTTAAAGCCCCTTTCCTTACTATTTTTATTGTTGTTTATCAGTTTTCATAGTTGTTTTTTTTTTTTTTTTTTTTTAATGAAAAAAGAATTTATATCTCCATCCATAGCCACAGAAGTATAACAGCCTAATTTTAGTTAAATAGTCAAAAGACAGTGGATTTTTGTGAATGGGAATTTGTCAATAACATACTATTTAATCAAATGATGATGGTTTATTAACCTCAATAAGATTACATGTTCCCATATTTTTGTTTATACTCTTAGCTATGGATATATATTATTCAGGATATTGAAATAGTGAAAATCCAGTCCCAAAAATTCCTGTTATGTATGAAAGACTTAATTCAAGTTAGCTTTGATTTTGGATCTAGTTCACATTTAATTCATATTAATAAGAGTTTAGATGTAAAGGACGTTGCCTTTGGGGTGTTGCTGGGGTTGAGTGAACTGTATTCCTAAGATGGTTTTACTTGCTTTAATGGGAAATGGCTCTACCTTGAGTAATTCAAGTACACATTTAAAAAAAACTCCATGAACTTCTTGGGGTGAACCTATGATGTAATGAAGGCAGGGCCTTGTCTTCTCTTATGGAGTATTTTTTGCATTTGTTGGCCTTGTGCATAAATGCATTAAAATAGAAAAGAGAACTATGATATATACATACTTGCTAAATATATTTCCAGTCTAAATAAGTACATTGTTTTAATCTTGCATTTGTTTTATACCTTAGTGTTCCAGATTTTGTTGAGAAAAGCCTGTAATTATAAGCACTGGCAAATAGATCAGATTTTCCTTTCTGCTTGCATGCTAATTACCTAACTTATTCTGATACCAACTGTGTTATACATCAAATGGTAGTAAACAAAGCAACAAGGACTGCAATCCCAGACAAATATTGTGGCTAGATATTCAGGTAGTGAAAAGTGTATTGTTAAACAAGAGTTCATTGCAGAAAGCTACCTCAGATCAGTGACAAAATTTAATTTCTCTCATACACAACTTCAGAAAAAAAGTCTATCGGAAGAAAATGGATTCAATTTACTAATTTAGTAAAGCATTGAAAGAGTTTAATATTATACAACAACACTATGATTGTAAATATCATTTTCTGAGATCTAGTCTGCACTTTTCAACTTATCAGCCTTCATGGATAAAGTGATAAATCATGCTGTTGATGAGAAGTCATATCTTTTTCAACCTTAATTTTGTGAAGCTCTATTCTTCCTATGTTTTCTGTGTTTTCAGAAATCCAATTTTCTGTGGAAGATTATGCCTATCACCTCATATATATTAATGATAAGACGATGGGCTTTCACTTTTCAGTGTGATCAATAATAAGTAACCAAAAATAAATAAATAATCACCTACTTTAGGGTTCTAGTGTTGGATTTTCTTCTCCATTCTCTTTCTCTCCCTTTCCAACTATTGTTTGTAATGTCAGCTAGTTTTTATTTCCTAACTTCTATACTTTACTGAGAGAACTGGCAGAGGAGCTGGCCAAGCCGCTTTCCATCATTTATTGGCAGTCCTGGCTATCGGGGGAGGTCCCAGTTGACTGGCAACTAGCAAATGTGATGCCCATCTACAAGAAGGGCCGGAGGGCAGAACTATAGGCCTGTCAGTTTGACCTCAGTGCCAGGGAAGCATATTATCTTGAGAGTCATCACACGGCACTTGCAGGACAAGCAGGCGATCAGGCCCAGTCAGCATGGGTTTATGAAAGGCAGGTCCTACTTGACGAACCTGATCTCCTTCTAAGACAAAGTGACGCACTTGGTGGATGAGGGAAAGGCTGTGGTTGTGGTCTACCTTGACTTCAGTAAGGCTTTTGACACCATTTCCCACAACATTCTCCTCAAGAAACTGGCTGCTCATGGCTTGGACTGGCGTATGCTTCGTTGGGTTAGAAACTGACTGGATAGCCGGGCCCAAAGAGTCGTGGTGAATGGAGTCAAGTCCAGTTGGAGGCCAGTCACTAGTGGCATCCCCCAGGGCTCAGTACTGAGGCCAGTCCTCTTTAATATCTTTATCGATGATCTGGATGAGGGCATCGAGTGCACTCTCAGTAAGTTTGCAGATGACACCAAGTTAGGTGCGTGTGTCGATCTGCTCGAGGGTAGGAAGGCTCTGCAGGAGGATCTGGATAGGCTGGACCAATGGGCTGAGGTCAACTGCATGAAGTTTAACAAGGCCAAGAGCCAGGTCCTGCACCTGGGGCGCAACAACCCCAAGCAGAGCTACAGGCTGGGAGATGAGTGGTTGGAAAGCTGCCTAGAAGAGAAGGGCCTGGGAGTACTGGTTGATAGTTGGCTGAATATGAGCCAGCAGTGTGCTCAGGTGGCCAAGGCGGCCAACAGCATCCTGGCTTGTATAAGAAGCAGTGTGGCCAGCAGGTCTAGGGAGGTGATCGTCCCCCTGTACTCAGCTCTGGTGAGGCTTCACCTCGAGTACTGTGTTCAGTTCTGGGCCCCTCGCTACAAGAAGGACATGGAGGTGCTCGAGCAAGTCCAAGCTGTTGAGGGGTCTGGAGAACAAGTCTTATGAGGAGTGGCTGAAGGAGCTGGGCTTGTTCAGTCTGGAGAAGAGGAAGCTCAGGGGCGACCTTATCGCTCTCTACTTAAAGGAGGCTGTAGCGAGGCGGGGGTTGGTCTGTTCTCCCATGTGCCTGGTGACAGGACGAGGGGGAATGGGCTAAAGTTGCACCAGGGGAGTTTTAGATTAGATCTTAGGAAGAACTTCTTTACCAAAAGGGTTGTTAGGCATTGGAACGGGCTGCCCAGGGAAGTGGTGGAGTCACCATTCCTGGAGGTCTTTAAAAGACATTTAGATGTAGAGCTTAGGGATATGGTTTAGTGGAGGACTGGTTAGTGTTTGGTCGGGGTGGGACTCGATGATCTTGAGGTGTCTTCCAACCTAGAAATTCTGTGATTCTGTGAACTGAAAATGACACAAAAGAAAGGCTCACCAAAAATAAGGCATTCTGGCTTTTGTGGAAAGCAGACTTATTCTTACAACTTCATTAGTCTATGGAACTACTTCTGCTGATGTAAAATATCCTGTTTTTCTCACTACCTTGTCTCTCAAAAAAGCCAATGTGTCTTATATAACTCTCATATGTCATTCTTACTACAAAAATCTCACTTTGTGTAGTATTTAATGTTAATTACAATCTATCCCTCTCAATTAGAGTAATTGTTATTCTCTCCCTCCCTCCTGTGGCTATTTACTATGCCTACAATCTGTCTACGTAAATGTTATGGGTAAATGTACATCCTCTCTCTGGGTGCCTATTATATGTATAAGCCTTTACATTGTTTCCATTCCACTAATAAAGTGTGGATGACACTTTTGACCAGAACAATCTGGCTTCTTTGAATGAAGTTGTAAAACTTAGCAAAAATAGTTGAAAATGATTGTTGGTTGGAAAAAAAGAAAAAAGAAAAAAAAAAAAATAAAACTGGTTCAGACTCATTACATTGCAAGGGGCTTCCAAAACCGGAAACAAATTTAGCAACATACTGTTTGGCATTTTATGGTTGTTTCCATGAAAGCAAGCAAGTTTGTTCCCAAGGCATGCATCCGTGGCCTTTTTAATTCCTTTAGTGAAATTATTTCCACTAATGTATTTTGTAAGACCAGGATTATCTTTCCTGTTTCAAAACACTATAAGACCTGACCTACCTTTCCTGTTTCATAATATTATTAACACAGGGGTACATATTTTTATGTTATTAGGAATATCATTAATGGATTATAGATGGGATGTTATTAAAAACCCAAACATTTTCTTTGACATAGTCACCAATTCAAATTAAACTATTTGACAAGTCATAATTATTATGAAGCTATACAACATGATTTTGATGGTCATTCATGAACTGCTGGATAAAATTTGTCAAATAGATGACCACATAATTAAAACTGATAAAATAAATAAATAAAATAAACAAATAAATAAGAAAAAGAAAAAGAAATGAAATTGATCAAAACACTTAACTATGAGAGAAGGTGAAGAATGCTACAGCTATAGTTGTATAGTTCTCTCAGAAGGTTTGTTAGGACTCACAGTAATGGGCGTAATTCTAGACAGGACGATATAAGAAAATAGGTTAGCTCTGACGGGACCACGAGACAAAAAGAACTTTTATCTAAAGCAAATGCTTATTAGCATTAACATTTGAATAAAAAACAACCAAACAAACAAAAACCTCACACTGACTAGGTTAAGACAAAAATAAAGAAGAAACAAAGATAAATAACTTTCCCTTTATATCGTGCACTTTTTCAAATCAGATCCTTGATTTGAAACTTGTTTTCAGCCAGATCTGACTTCCTGAGTTGCCACAACTACTGCAGAATACATTAAGAAATTCCTTTTCATCACCTGTCTGTTTCTCTCCAAAAGTCTTTGTTTCACTCATGAGCTGCAGACTTGCACCCTTCATGTCAGCTTTTCATTCATTGTGTATGATAATCCTGTGTCTCTGAAACTCTTCTTAGTCTTCCTAGTACCTTAGCTACTCCCAAAAGAAACAGCACTTTCCCTCATATTTCATCTGACCCAATTGTTCGCCTTTTTAGAGGAAGTTGACAATACTGTGAACAACAAAAACATACCAACCAACCAATAAATAAATTAAATATCCTCTGCTTCATAGTAGTCAATTAAGATTCCAAATTTGTCACCATTCCAATGTGACAAATGTGACACTTTTCCAAATGTGTCCCACAGACAAAGTAGATAGTACCAATATACATATATATTTAACATTCCATTTTTGCAGTTCTATCTATATTTGTGTGTGTATATATTTATATGTGTGTGGTTCTTCTCTAATAAAGACCACACTTCACACCTATCCTCTCAATGCAATATTCTGAGTATAACAAAGTTCACAGCTTTGTAGTTTTGGGGGCTGATGTCCCAAAGCACATGACTGACAGTGTAAAGGAAAAGACAGTGGATCGCAGAATGTAGTGATTGTTTTAGCATCTGTGAAGAATGTATAAAGTTGTCAGTCCTGTGCCACATTACTTTTTATGTAAATTAAAAATTAATATAGTAATAAAATTGCAAATTTGAAGCTAAATTAAAAATTTAATCTGTGTTTTAGCTCTACCTTCTCTATTTAAGTCTGTTTTTACTAGCAAGTGATCATAACTCCATAAAAAATACTCATCAACGCCATTTTTCTTTGAAAATAAAATAAAATAAAATAAAATAAAATAAAATAAAATAAAATAAAATAAAATGAAATAAAATAAAATAAAATAAAATACTATCAAGTGTCATAGTTGATGAAGAGGAAATACAAGAGTTTTGGTAGAAATAATTTAATTTCCTGTTTCTCGTTAAGTTCTTTAATCTTCCACAGCATACATCTTGATTTAGAAAAATCATTTGAATCAGCCTACATTTGTTCATTTCATTGTAGGTACTGTGAAAAAGTAGAAAAATCCATCACCACAGTACAGTTTTCAGTTGTTATGTTATATATAACTCAAAATAATAATAAATAAAGTCTGGTTTAAAATGCACTAACATATGTAGACTAATGTTTTCTCTTCATGACAAGTTCTCTTCTCGTTGCTATACCTGCATGCTCAGTATAGGTGAGGGTCTTTTCAAATCTTGTTGAAGAGGTTGTTTAGGAACTAGATTAAGCCAGTAGATGTATAATAATAATAATAATAGCTTTGTGAAACTGCATTTTTTTTAAATAAATATGCCAACATTGTCCTACTCACTACACAGAAATACATGTATTTTTGAATTTTGCATTGAATGATGGTTACGTCCTTATCCAACATTTAAACATATTCATAATTCTTTATACAATTAAAGCAAATATTCTAAATCCTTTAATAGATTTAGAGTACATTTATTTAGAGTACATTTTTAATTAAGATTAACTTCTGAAAAAAATGTTTTTGTTGTCCACCGTATCATAGTATGTTCCATGTTGTTCCAATTCAGTAGTTTATTCTCATTCATCAAAGTTTTTAGCCATGTTTATTTCTAAGATAAAAGCTGCATGTATTTCTTCAAAGTTTTGCAAGTTGTAAGGCACAATAATTTACATATTCAAAACACATGCATGCATGTGTGATTTATATGGAATTCAATTAGTGTTTGTGAATTTTGCTCTGTGAAATAATATTCATATTATAAGCTCTCATATTGCTACTGTAGGTTATACAGTGACTAAGACTAATATAGATTCAGAGCCAAAAGGAATCAAATTAAAAAAAAAAAAAAAAAAAGAATATTAATGAAAATTATATTTGATTTTGGTTTTGCAAGATAAAAAGTTAAGACAGTCAAGCGATATAAATTGTAAATTCCACTGGTCTTTATATTGCTTTAATCCCACTATTTTTTCCCCTTGATCTTGACAACATTTTTTTGAATATTAGGTTGCATTAAGGAGATTTGTGCTTGCAGGAGAGCTACAGGCCAAAAAAAGAGAGGTAGACTGAAAGGAAAAAAGACCCCAACACAACTTTTCAATGTCAGAATTGTATGACCCAGAATGAAGAGAAAGTATCTGAGAAAGTATCAGCATGAAAATACGTGATGAAACTATTGTTATCCTTTTGCATGTTAGTAGTCTAAAGAGAGTGCTAAAATTCTGTGTGCTTAGTCAAAAGTTTTAAACATATTATTCAGACTTGATTTTTGTTCCAATATCAAGTAACAATGTTAATAGTTAGGAAAACCAGCAGGGAAGGAAAGGATGGAAAAAGATGGAAGGAAAGCATAAGCTGTAGTGTTATGTTCAGGAATGAAATGGACTAAGATTCAATGACTAAGCTGCTCCTCGATGAGATTAAAATAGAGAACTTGGAAATAGTGCTGACAAATTGCCTCCTTTAGCTTAACAAGATATTTTTTTTATGTATTTATTATTATTTTTTTGTTATTCAACTTTAATAATGTAAGTATATTAATAATTTTCAGTTGTAAAACTGACCTATATAACATTAGTGATTGACATATAAAGCATTTATCTTGTACCATAATAAGTTTTCTATATGATAATGGTAATTAAAAGTAATATCTGCCTAAGGAACTTTGGTGTCATATCTGAAAGAAGCACAGTGCAATATCACAGTATTTCTGGGTATATTGGAACTAGGCACATACTGAACACATTGAACACATTCTGTATTGCATGAATCAATATATCTAATACATAATACATTAACAACAAAAAGTATGAGCAAATGACAGCAATAGCTTCCATATATATATTTTATTTTTATTTTAAATATTTTTAAATTATGATTTCTTTCTTTTATTCTATAAACAGAACCAAAGAGGGGAAAATAAAATCACTTTGCAAATTCTTGTCATCTTTCTGTCTTTTCGATGGAAAAGTTTGGTTTTTCTTCTTTGTTTTACATCTTGTTATGAAGAAAAACTTGCTACAAAATGAGCAGACTGGTAGTCCCAGGCTCAAATAACAAGGATTCAACATTGTATTCAGTCCTGAAGCTAGTATGTGCTAGTATGTATTTTCTACCCAAAGTTTGCTAGATCTTTATTTCCATAAAGGAAATTGTATAGTATATTAAAGTTCATATGTAAAATGCATGACAGAATCTTAGATACTCCCTATCATGCATTGCATGTATCCAGCATGGTTTATAAATACCCATACTTTAATTGTGTGGAAAACAACTTTATAAAACAGTACACAAATAGTGCTTGGTGTCTACGAATATTATCTGTCCTCTTGCCCTGTGCTTTATTCAAACAAACAAGCCAACACATTAATAATCTTGCCTCTGACAACAGTACAACACTATTTAATATTCTTTTCATGTGGAAGCTGTTGTCTGATCATTAATCATGTTTAGTTGCACCTGCAATTATTTTTTCATATCTTTAACATGCCAATTTTATTGCAGTGACTGCTCTCAGGAGGTTTATAATAGTGATTAAAGCAATGTTAATTGTTGTGTTCATTTCAGGATTACTTCAGTGTCAATGATCAAAGGTGATATTGGGAAATGTCAAGTTTTACACAAGTGTAGAAAGTTTTGCTTAGAATTTGCAAACCTGTAAAACTGTTATTTGCAGAAGTCAGACTCTGTTTCTGTCTGGTCCCAGAAACAAACAAACAAACAAAATGAAACCAAAGGGAAAAAACAAACAAACAAACAAAAAAACCCACTTTAATTAATACCTATTGATAAGTAACACTTGTTTATAGTCCCAAAACGTTATGTATTCTGGCTGTTACCTTTACATCCTCTCTATCTCCTCAGAAGTCTCTTTTCCTCTTGCAAAATCCATTGCAAATAGCCAATAAAATCTGAGTGATCTGAGTGTAGTCAGTGTCTGATATAGTATAAAAATTGATTGCATTTGGAATGCAGACATTTAGACATGTTGGGGAAAAAAAAAAAAAAGGAAGAAAAGATTGAGGAGAGAGTCGAGAGACTGATATGAGAAAGTATGAGCTTTACACTGCATGTTGACTTTTTTCTAAGCACAGTCTATGTCAGAACCTCAAGGGTTTTTTAGTTCTTTATTGAAGAGGCCACAAGTTTTTGCCAACAGTGTAAGTCAGTCCATTTCTTTTGAAAGGAAAGTCATTTATTCAGTCTAGATCATTGCTACAATATGCATCAGAACTCTCAAATGTGGCTTGTTTATAAAAGAAAACCAAAATTCATGAACAGTCTTGTCTGATGCAGGCTACTCAGAAACACTGTTTTATATTTTATAATCATATGCAATATAGTTATGTCAGTCTGCTGCTGACCTCTCAGTACTATTTGTCCTATGAAACTCAAAACTAATGCTTGGGCTTCTGTAGTGGAAGTCTGAATTTAATTTCAGTTTATAATAGGCAATCATTCTACTATGGTATAATGAAATCATAACATCTTGGGCAGTTCCCAAAGCTTCCCAAGTTTTGTCATGATCTCAGATATGGGTATTTTTGATAGCTGTGACTGGAATAGGTCTATATAGAAGTAAAACTGCTTAGTGTTTCAGAATAGGTAGTTAGAGTGAAAACTGCAGGCTATGATCTCCCACTGTACTTGTAAGTCTATGCCTTCATTAGATAATCAATTCATTAGATCAGTAACATAGACAGCTCTATTGGTAGTCCACAATACATGTATAACACTACTTAATTCTTAATAAAGGCTGCAGATAAAATGAACTATGTAATTCATCTAGCTGGGGAGTCTAGTAAGAACATTTCAGTGGATCTGACTTAGTTTCTCTTTGTTTAGGTTCTTGTTTTAATTTCAGCTTGGATAGAGTTAATTTTCCTCCTAGCAGATGATATGGGGCTGTGTTTTGGATTTAGGGTGAGAATAATGCTGATAGCATACTGTTGTTGCAGAACAGTGATTACAAAGGGCCAAGGCCTTTCCAGCTTCTCACTCTGACCTGCAAGAAAGGAGGCTGGGGGTGCACACTTTCTGGGAGAGGACAGAACCAGGTCAGCTGGCCTACACTGGCAGAAGGGATGTCCCACACCATGTGGCATTGTGCTGAGTAATGAAGATGGGGTGGCTGGTTATGTGGGGTGTTGCTTGGGATGGGCGTCAGTCAGTGGGTGGTGAGCAATTGCATTGTGCATCACTTACTTTGTAGGTTCTATCATCATCATCATTATCATCATTACTATTATTATTTCTCTTCCTTTTCTGTCCTAGTAAGCTGTCTTTATCTCAGCCTATGAGATCTTAATTTTTTTCCTCCTGATTCTCTCCCCCATCCCACTGGGAGGGGGAGTGAGTGAAAGGTATTGTGCTGCTGAGCTGTCCTCCAGGTTAAACCACAACAGTTCTTCAAGGTGCAGTTTGCCCGTTTAGTTGACAAACTTCACTCAATTTAGATCTATATGAGAATAATATTTCTTCATTTAATTATATTAAAATGTCTTTCCCTTAAGGGGACTAAAATAAAGCTAATTTTTCATGTCTGTTTACTTTTTTTTTCTCAAGCTAGAAAGTATTCAGCAAGTATGTGTGTCCAACAAATGACTGTTTTCGGCGGTTTTGACGGTAATCGCCTCTATTTACAAAAATATTAGAAGTGATAACATTGGACTTTATCTTGTTCATTGGCTTGATATGTAGTGGTGATCTTTTGCAAGGTATAGCAGGAGTAGGAGAAAAATGATTTGCCAAGTAATTCCACAAGGAACATAGTGTCTCAGCAGCTACAGGTCTTTGTGCTTAGACAATCTGATATAGCTTTCTTCATAAAGTTGAAATCTGCTTATATGTAGGGTATCTTATTCATGTTATGCTAATTTGCAGATGTTTCACTTATCAAAAAGGGGGGTAGCAATAAAACAAACTTTTTTTTTTGAGGCTGCTGACATAGAGTTGCCATTTTCACACACACAAAATATTTCTGTATCATCCTCTTTGTAATATCTATTCCCAGACAAATTTATAGGCAGCATCATAGTCCCAAGGTTAACAACCTGTAGTATGTGCAATCTAGCAATAAATACCGTTATCTGCTGTTCCAATGGACATTGCTGCCGGTGAAGATGGTAAATCTGTGATTTTAGTCTGAAGTAGCTTGAGTGATACCGGACTGGTTGTTCTTCTCAGTTATCTCTTGTCTAAACTTAAGAATGGACCTTGACAGCTAACACACAGTTATTTCCAGCTCTATAATACTGATGATTTAATACACACAAATACACAGTGTAATTTGCACCTTTTGCTTTGTCAGAACTTGCATGATTGACAACTTTCTGTATCCATTCAACTATATTTCTTCTATATAAACTCACAAAATGAACCCAGAAATTAATTCCCCCTGAGAAATGGTAAAACTGGATATATATAGTACAGCTGTATTGAAATCCCATCCTGGTGACAAGCAATTATTATTGAAAACTTGGGGCAGGAAATTCCTATGGTAGTTTGGATTTGTTTCAAGCACCAACAAGTCTTTTTTTTTCTAGTCTACAAAAATTCAGTCCTCCAATATTTAGGCTGTTATATGAAATTGAGAACTCATAATTTGGGAATGTATTCTTAAATTGAGTAAAAAATCTCTTAGCCTAAGTAGAATAATGTTATCTTGAAGCTATAACACTACAATAACCTAAAGTACTGAATCTACTCTTAACCTAAGCTTTGGAATCTATGCTTTGGATTCTACTGAAACATAAAATGAAAAGAGAAAGAGTACTAAAAGTCTATTTTTATTTATTTATTTATTATTTTTTAGAATGCATTAGCTGTTCTAAAATAATGTGATGCGGCACCTTACTCTAGTTTGTTGATCCAACCCTTCTTTTTTTCTCATGCAAATTTCTTGTCTTCATAACAAAATATCATAAACTGAAAATATATTATCTGAATAGTTGATCTCTCTAATCCTGTGAGTTAATAGTTAAGAAATGTAACTGTTCTTAGGAAGAAAGCTAATATTATTCTTACTTATTTTCTCATTGTTAAAAAGATTTGGGGATGGGACAGTGAGTGAGACTACATTCCATTGCTCAGATTCACCTTTTGAAGACTAACAGCCTTTGTGAGACTAACACCCTTTGAAGACTAACAAATTTAAAGTTGTCTTCACAGGTGCATTTATCAGGGAAATTTGTCTCATTTGCAGACTGTGAAGATTCTGATGCAATGACAGCGGTCACTGTCAAAGATAGATAGAAGCTACAGTTGGCTTCAGGCTCTGCTTCATTGTAAATTCAATTTATGATGGTGGGGCTTGGGAAAGAATTATGTTTGTTTTTGATGAGCAGCTTTAAATTCCTTTATTTCACATTGAAATAAACCTTTATATTTGAACTTCTCAGAAACAGAAATCGTAAAATTTTGATCAACTCACATATATGTACTTGACATTAAGTATATGTATCCCATTCTTTATGTAGGTGATTCCTTGGTCTGCTTGTTAGATAGTTCAGGGAATGAGTGATTTCCAGTTCTGGGACTTTGAAGTGAGAATGCCTTGAACCCCTGGTAAATGATTATAAAATGAAGACAGCTTTCATCTGTCCTTTGGACTTCTGTTCAACTGCTTAACTGAAGGGAGGCTTCAAACACTCTCAATACTTCAATAGTTTCTTAGAAAAATTGTAGAGGATATGAAATTCCTATAGATGTTAATTAATTTGGATGACTTGATTATATTTAGGAGACATAGGAACTTGAAGAAAGAATTCTGAGAACTTCAGGTTGACAAGAGCCTGCAAATGAAAGCTATAAAATACTGAATGGGTGCTTTACATGATATATGGTTCTGCACAACATACAGAAAGTGTAAGTGTATTCCTTGATGATACAGAACAGCTTCCAAAACAATATGGTTTTCCAAATGAAATGTTCTGTAGTCTCTTTTTAACAAAGCTAAGTATTCGAAATGCTATTTAATTTATTTAAGAGAGAATATCAACCCACAAAGTAGCATAGGAAATGGAAGGTAATTGGAAAAGAAAATATAAACAGAGAAATTGTATTAGGGATCACTGATGTGAGAATTGTGACAAGACCATGTAGTAAATTATAGCTGTAAAATACTGCCAAAAGTTTGAGCTTACTCAGGAGATTGTTGTTTCTAATAATAATGACATACAATATAATATAGCTATTCTTCATAAGAACTTCTGGTCTCTACTTGAATAAGGATTAGTTTATACAAAGGGAAAACTATACTTTTCGATTTTTGAGTTCTTATGCATTAAAGTACTTTGATGTATACTAACTTCACATAAAACACCTCAACAAAAGTCTCTATGCTGCCAAGTATGTTTCCTTCTTTTATTTTTCCTTATCCAAGGCAATGAGTGTTAATTGTTCCTAATTTGATTTTTGACGGGTTCTTACCTAATTAGCACTTAAAGAGTTTTTACAAACTTAAGAAAGATGTTCTGAAGAAGAGGAATGATTTATTACCATTTTTACATGCCAGCACAAAGGTTCCTAATGATGAAAAAATACATTATCATATTCTTGCCTGACCTATCAAGTCCTCTGAATTTCTAATGTAAGATATGTGCTTCTCTTGCTCTGACTACTAATTAATCTTTATAATTATAGCATCTTCCAACAATAATCATGATCATAAACTGGGTAATAGCAGTTAAAAAGCAAGAAGTGCCTTAATCTACACTGCAGATTAAAATACCCTCAACTTGATGGAAGATGGTGAAAGGGAAATATAATTTTACAATAATGGACTTGCACTTATGAGGATTTAAGTATAACTTGATCCCTTCCCTTCCCTTCCCTTCCCTTCCCTTCCCTTCCCTTCCCTTCCCTTCCCTTCCCTTCCCTTCCCTTCCCTTCCCTTCCCTTCCCTTCCCTTCCCTTCCCTTCCCTTCCCTTCCCTTCCCTTCCCTTCCCTTCCCTTCCCTTCCCTTCCCTTCCCTTCCCTTCCCTTCCCTTCCCTTCCCTTCCCCTCTCTATAACTTTTCCAGGCAAAACACTAATGCTGTGTTATGACAAATCAGATAGAGGAACTCTTCTAAATGGATTCCTTGACAAGACAATATTATCTTTCTTGCCAGAGAAAACATAGCTAATTGCTTTGATATACCAGGAGAAAGACAGTACTAACAGTCATTCTGAGATCTATTTAAAATGGCAAACGTCTTTTATACCAACTATTGTGTAAGCCTATAATATGTCAGAATTACTTAAGTGATTTTCTTTTTTCCTGATGTGCAAGGCTATTAATACAGGTGTTCCTTGGCATATATATCTATATCTCCATCTGTCTATATCATGTTTAGTCATTTTCATGTTTGTAAGCATTTATGATATTTTATCAGATCAAAATTTATTCATTATCTTATAAATGTAATTAATGTAGATTTTGACAGTTTAAGGCATCCTACACATTACAGCTGAGGTCTGTAAAACTGTAGCTTTAACTATAAAAGCATAGCTAAACTTATTATACAAAGAGTAGGCATTATGAAGGAATTGATAAAATGTTTTATGATGGCACAATTATTCTTGTTTAAGTAGGAAAAATAAGGATATTTAAAACATATAGCTGGTTTAGCTGAAGCTGATATAAATCCTATAGCTGATCAGCTAATATAACTGATTTAAGTGTATAAATCCATATTGAACGTGGATTTATATCCATATAAATATGAATTAAGTGAATATAAATTTGTGTATGTACATTTACATATATGTATATTATTATGAGCTTTCTCCTGTCCTTGACTTTAAAATATGCTAGTAGAAAATTTCTTTGCAGAGTAGGTTTATTGATTGGGGCTGTAAATACTGCTTAAGTAACAGTAATTTAGGATGAATTTTTTTTCCCTTTTCCATCCCTGCCCACCAAAAGAAAATTTGATTCTCCGTTGTGCTGCCTTTTGTGTTATTGTCTATATAGGCTTCAATAAAATGCTAGCATTCTTCTTTCTAATGCATGTCATAAGTAGCCAACTTTTTCGGCATGTGTTGTAACATTTAACATTTCTCACCCCGGAATGCACAAATTTTATCATATAGCTGAATCTATTTGAAGATTAACACGAAATTTTGTAGAGGAGAGAGTTTAAACATTTTATTTTTCTACCAGTTTCAAAAGATAATTCAGTACAACTGAGATACGTTTTTTATGAAGATTAACAAAAAGTAGCAATCGAATGATAGTCTAAGTTCAGGCATTTTACTTCCCTTTTACACAGTGCCTAGGAATATGAAAATGGCCAGTTACAATAGTCCAGCTGATGTCTGATCATCTACTGTCACAATAATTTATTATTAGTACTAATACAAACTCCACTCAATCATTGCTTTAAAGAGTCAAATTATAGTGGGAGAAAACAAATAACTTTTAATGGAAGAAGTCATTTTTAGAAAATTCCATGTTTGATATATTTCTAAGGGCAATTATATAAGTACTGCAAGCATTTATTCTATGTGAAAAAAGTGAAAAGTGAAAAGAGGTTTAACTGCAACAAGAAAATAAAAATATTTTCTAGTGATCCTTTAGCAGCTGTGTCTCATTGAGTTTTCTAGTTTACATTCTGCTACTTTGTTTTTCTTCCTTATTTATGGTGTCAGTTAGAGTTAGGTATATTATGTTTGTCATATTGAGGAAAGATGCCACTGATAAGGGAAAGAGCTTCATGAATGCCATATTTTTGATACCTGCGTCATTGAAAACTACAACATAATGCTTTTAAGGATCATTCTCCGACAAGGAGAATACATCTTAATTCCAATGAAGAAAGCCTCTTATTTCATTACTTCATCCTATTTTGGAATCTGTTTTGGACAATGATTGCTTTTCAAAAGACATATAAGACAAATGTCAACAATTCTGCTATCACAACAGTTAACATGTGTTCCTAATTAATTCTTAAGCAGATAATCAGCTACAAGTTTGTTGTGAAACCAGATGGTCTAAGATTTCTAGGATATCTTGCAGTGAAGGATTCTTCATTATAAATTCTGTGTTGAGTGCAGGTTTGCTCATAGGCATGCAATGTATGTTCTAATTGAGGTGAACTAAGCAACTCTGAAATATGAAAAAATGAGAAAAGCAGATTTCATTTTTCAAAGCTTTTTTTTTTTCACATTTTTTTCTTTCACAAGACTTTTCTTGCATACCAAAACAATTTCAGATCTATTTTCCAAGAATGCTAAATACATTCTCAATAATATTATTGAAAACTAATTTATTGTATTTTATTCTATGATAATATAATAAAATTTTATTTAATTTCTCTAGATATTTTGCAAATATACCCAAAGATACTATTTCTGCCTTTAACAATTTAGCCATATAGAACTGGCAAATAAATGATAGAAAGAAACAATTGTATTTTTATCAGTTTACCATGGATTAATATAAACACCTCTATATGTCCCTTACAATCTAGGAAGACAAGGGGACACTGGAGAATTGCACTACATAAGAAGGAAAAATGTGTCTGTGAACACTTTTCTTTTGTGAAATGTATATGATGTATGTGCATGGATTGCTTCTGTTTGTCACTTTTTGTATAACTGATAGAATACTGTTTCCCCTCATGTCGGATGAGGAGGTATTAGTGACAAAAAAAAAAAGCAATGAAAACCAAAAACTTACCAAAATTAGTTTACAAACCATAAACAAAGTTCTATGTGATAAATGCTCTGACTATACTGTCCTTAACGGGAAGCAGCAAAACGAATAAAGAAAACAGTAAAGATAAGTGACTTTAGCATGTCAAAATATTTGTACTTTCACTTGAAATAAAATGTTTCAACATTTTGGAGTCCAGATGGTTAAATTTTCATTGTCTAAGTTAGCAGTGCTATGCTGATGGTGAACATTTTTGGAAATTTCCACCATCAACTCTCCACTGCCAAAAGAGATGTCAGATTTCCAAGACAGAAATTATGACTGAGGCTAAAATATACATATATATATTATGAACATACATATATATATATATATATTTGGGTATTTGTACTGCAATTTCCAACAGGAAGTATTTTTCATACTTACTTTGAGAATAGGATTTACTACCATAGATCACGCTTGAAGTCATCTAATGAATGAAAGTAGAATCCCAAGCATACTGGTGTTGAAAACACAACATAACACTGGTATGTTATAACATAGATGTGAAACAAAATTGCTAGGGCATGTCTTAGTTGGATAGTTTGGTTTTTGTTTTGCTTTGTTTTGTTTTGTTTTGTCTTGTCTATCTACTAGTTAGTTCATGAATTTAAATTGAGAAGCACAAGTTTTAATATTGTTAGTAAACAGCAACAGATGTAAGTTTAATACCTCTTTCCCCACAAGTATAGCCATTCCTTTCTAAAAATGTATTCAGTTGATGGCATTGCTTAATTTTTGTAGCAATCATACAGGATAAATTAAACATTATATACAATACTTTCACCTCGTTACTGAATTTTTATTGAATAGCTGTTACTCTTTTTTTGGTCTGAGTTTTTGGATGGTCCTTTGGGGACCCAGGAATTGGACTTGACCTTGTACGTCCCTTCCAACTCAGATATTCTATGATTCTGTGATTCTTGTGTTCTAAGACAAAAGTAAGAAGAGAGAATCAGTATATGACTATATTATATATAAGCTATATAACTTCTGTAAACCATTCTGTGTTCTTAGACCCTCCTTATAGTTTGTCCATTATACAGAAAACATATTATCTTAATTTTTAATTGTTCTTCTTTAATGACCCTAAATTTGATATAACCTGTTAAGATTTGAGATACCCAGCTCATTGCAAAGGCTAGCTGACACTGCAATACTGGACTACACACTAGTGTGATAGCATTTTTTTTTCATTACTCTTTACCTTTTTTGTGCACTGTTTGTTTAGCTTAGTTGAGCTACATTCATAGAAGAGATACCAACTTAATAATCAAAATGGAAAACAGGGTCTTTTTCTTATCTAATTCCATTAACTTAGGTCCATAATGTATGTAAATGGGGTATTAGACTATCTCTACCTCAGATATGTGTTACTTAACACTTGTCAGAACTGAACTTTGTAATCCCTTTATTGTAGAGAAAAATTACTTACTTCAGGAGCTAAACAGAAACAGAAAATTGCACTCTTTTTGTCAATGAGTTCTCAACAAAAACTGAGATCTTCAACTGGAGAACACATATCAGTGATGAGAAGTGACCTTTCCCGTCCATTCAAAATGCATTTATTTATTTATTTATTTATGGTCAATGTGCAATTCAACTGTCTACAAATGTATCTTGCTATCCTGTTTCATCTTTGTGTTGAAAGCACCTTTGGCATCAACACTTTGGTATCAAAAACACCCATCAAAATAATGTCATATACTGCACACTTAATGACTCGCTAATAGGGTATCTGCCTCTTTCCCTTTTCTTGAATTCCCATACCCCAGACATAGATTACACCTACATCAAAAAATCCTAGCTTTTTTGATGTAGGTGTAATTTATGTCTGGAGTATGGGAATTAAGAAATATTTGTGAAAGCAGAAATCACATGTATATTTTCTACATTTTCAAGCACTATTGTGCTGAACTCAGTGATAGCATTGACAATGTTGGAATTGACTGCTTTGATATGTTCCAATAAACCTGAAAACAAATTTTGCTCTGATTAAAGATGTAAAGTGAAAGACTTTGTTTTACAGAGTAATCCTGAACAAGACTTACTTTTTACTCTGGTTAAGCTACAGGCGGAACTATACCTGACTAAGTGTATAAAACAATTAGCTAAATGCCATTCCTAGCTTCAAAATCTGGTGTACTGTTTACTCTGTAAATTCAGGATATGGCTACTGTGGGTTTATTCTGATATGGATGAGATTTTTGGTAATGTAGAATACTCTTCAACTCCACAGGATTCTTGAATTCCTCAACCAGTTATAACATTTCTCCTCTGCAAAATAATTTTCAAAATTAGTTGTTTAGAACTTATTGCTAAGTGTGAGGATAAGAATATTCAAGCATAACATGAGTTATGCTAGTAGGGACCGTTAGGTAAATCAAATCCACATCCTGTTCAGATTAGTGCACCTCCAACACCTGTTGTAAAATAGTCTTTCTTCATGATTTACAGAAGGTGATCATACTGAAGAGCATATGCACGCGTTCTAAAAGGCATACATTGGAATAGCCACAGGCCTCCTAGACAAGGGCTGACCTCTTTAGTCTGCCTGCCTGCACCACAGCAAGGTGGAGTTCAGTTGCCCTGAATTTAACAAGACTATGCTAGTATGGTGGGATGAGTTAAATTTACTTCTGCTTTAGAGCAACTGTATAACTACAAAAGCAGCAATATTTAAATTGTAGCAAGCTCTTATAGTTCCTATCTCCCTTGTATTTCCATACTTGCATCTGAAGGGAGGCATGTTTAAGGTTTGGATCTGGTCTTTTAGTTTCACTGATACTTTACTTTTATGCAGGCACTCCCTGATTAAGTCAGTGGTCTTGTTGGAAGCAAAGTCATTTCAATCTAGAAAATGAATTTTTCTGATGCAGAACTCCTTCATCTGCAGCCTCTATAAACACCAGTATCAATTAATAGTTCTGAGTTTATATATAAGGTCTTTCTTCATGTGGTTTATTAGAGGCAAAGGTCTTTACTGGCAATTATTTTCCATGTACTTATTTATTTTTACTTTCAGAGGCAAAGGCAGTTATTTTTGATAGCAAAGGAATGAAAATGGATTAATTGAGTTTACCATAGGAATAAAATATAAATGGAGGTACTGTTGCACATATTACACTGCTTCTACAGTTCAATTAACTTCAATTAGTTTATTATTTAAACAAAATTACCTGTTTGCAGCTGGTGGATCATATCATTTTAACATTAACCATTATTAATATTCTATCAGTCAGAAAAGCATTAAAATAGAAGGCAAACTTTTCAAGAATGTGTAAGTTATAAGACAAGTGATATTTCTTTTGTCAAGGGCATTGCATAATGCTAAGAAAAGGCAAAGGCTGATATTTTAAAATTTGTGCACTAGAAACGTGGCACCTCTGCCAAAATGGGCTAAATACCTAATACTTAGTGAAATGGCAGGAGTGTAGGTGTCTACAATTTCATGAGTACATGGGCCTTAAAAACTGTATTTAAAGAAAAGCAGCCAAGTGATTTCTAGACTGAGGTTAATTGTGCAACAGGCAAAATAAGAAGGAAAATAACCAGTATTTATAGAAATCATTTACTCTCATGATTACTGGATTGCATTTAATCTAGCAGATGTTAAATGTGTAATAAAAGAAAATAATAAAAAAATAATAATATAAAAATCCTGGAGTTGGGACCAAGTCTGAGTCCAGTTTGCAATTCACAATAATGGAGGGGCTTGATGTGTTTAATTCCTAGGTGAATGTTCTTGTCCTGGTTTCAGTTAGAACAGAATTAATTAACCGGCTGGGTTAAACCACGACAGTTCTAAGAGTTGAATTGTCCCATATGAGGATAACTATCCTTGTAAGAGACCTGAGCATCAATATAACAAAACCACGAGCATTCTGTTTTAAACCAGATCCTATGAAAACTTGGATGTGAAATTGATGTTTTCTTGGATGTTTTCTCTCTCCTTGAGGACTTTTTTTTATTTTTATTTTTTTGTCTGATACAGTTAATTTGTTGCTATAATAATAGTCATCTTAGTTATAACAAGTGACAAAATTCTTTTATATTGTCTCAAAATAATATTTTAGGGATCCTCTCTGACTGAGTTTTAAAACAGTGTTCATTCCAAAGGATGACTGATTGACCATCAAAAGACTTACTTCTAGGTGTAATGGCAGATACACCTTATCTGCTGTTGGTGCTGTCAATGCTGAGACTATGGTAGTTCTAGTGCTGGAAGTTCTGAAGTTCTGGAATTGCCAAGTTCAGCTGCACAGCAAATATAAAAGCAAATCATAGCAGTGCTTGAGGAGTTTGGGCGTATGGTTCAGACTATCTCCAGGACCAGTCACCATCTGAGTGGGCAGTTCCTAAACTGTAAAACTTTGTCAAGTCTTGGTGTAGCAGTAGCTTAGAACAAAATGATGTGTGAAGAACATGTATCTGATTGTTGAAAAGAAGAAGAAGAACAACAACAACACAGAAACAAACAAAAACAAAAGAAGAATGATGTAATAGTTGTCATGCTTCCAAAACTGAAATTGTCTCCAAATGCAGAACAGGAATGTTTCCTTTCTCGGTACTTCTCCATGCAGTAACTGCCTTCAATGAAATCCAGTTTACTTATTTTCTTTTTTCATATTTGGTAGTTATTTTCTTGTGCATTGTCAGTATAATTATCCCAAATTCACTATATTGAAAATATTTAGGATATCGGTAGAATTCTACAGAGGATCATTGCTTCTTAAGATATGGGCTGAGATCTTTACAATCTTTTTAAAACCTTTGCACTCTGTAAAGGTAGAGAAAATTTAAGCTTGTGGAATGTTTCTACACTAGATGTAGTCACTGAATGGTAGGAGGCCAGTTTCAGAAATACAGTCTCTGTGGAGTTTTGACATCTTAAATTTTAAAAGCAAAAATGCTTAGCTGTTCATAAGTAAGGTAAACCATTTGTCTTGTCTGGGTGATTTTTGTCAGATATTTCAGAGAGAGGTATAAATCATAGTATAGAAAACATAGCAAAGATTTTTGGTAGTTAGATTAACAACAATTGTACAATTTAAATGTAAACCAGTAAGGAATAATTAGTCTCCAGTCAGTTGCTAGCCAGATGAAACAAGATAGTTAAATTTATTGCTATGCTTTGCCATATAAAAAGTATCATTTAAAATTATTTCTATCAGTTCATTTATGAATATGGAATATAAAATAGAATCCGAAACTACTGATTGTGATGATATGCCATGTCAGTGATGTTAACTCCACAAATTATTTTTCACATGCTTTATTATAATCTATTGATCTAAGTACAGATAGGTAAAGATAGGTAAGAGTACATACTATAACATTCTTTCCATTTCTGTCTTGGACAAATTACTTAATTATATTCTTTATTATTTGCAGAAGCTAAAATTATTTGGAGATTAAAGACCTAAATGTTGATTATCATACATTTAGACGATAGAGAATCATCTCTAATCATAGAGAAACATCTCATCATAGAGAAACCTCTCTAATAAGAATCTCAAAATATGTCAAAAAAAAAAGGTTCATTCACCATCACTACATGTATTGAATCGGGATAATAATGCAGGCATGATGAGGATAGTCATTTCCCATACTCAGAGTAGAATTCCCCCTTTTAAATTTTTCCTGCACCTTTTTGCTGATTTACCTTGTACCAGTTTGTATGTTGAAGCCTCAATGTATTTTCTTCAGTAAGAAGCTTTACCTTTATTTCCTACTCAGGACACCTGAATCATGTGTTAGCTACATTGTTGATTATGATTTTTTTTTTTTAATTCATATATAATATATATAGTTATAAATTATAACAAGCTACTACAGCTTTTTTTTTTTTTTCCACTGCTGAGGCTCAAGAACAACCTTGGTCTCATTCCCGAGTCATTAAACACTGTATTTCTGGACCACTGACACTGCAGTGCATTTGTGCTGCTTCAATTCTGACAAAGATTTAAAAGTATTTGACCTTTTCACTGAGACAAAACCTTCCACTTCTGAATGTTTCTGCACATATGTTCATTTCTAATTCTATTTCTTAACAGACTAAAAAATTACATGACAGACACTAATGACATTAGCAATATTGGATTAGTACCAGATGAAAGATAGATGCAAAGTAACTATTCATATAGAGTGTAGAGTGCTATGCAAAAAAAAAGAAAGTCAGAAATAAGCACTGTGTTGTATTGTCTGGATAAAATAACAGAAGAACCCTGAGTAAGTGTGACTGGAAGATGTGCTGTGTAAATTTCTGAGAAATTTGTTCCTTTCTTTATGTGAGGAATATATAAAATACCATTCCTGATTGCAAGTGCATTTGACATATAAATATTCTACAAATGGCATCCATTGATCTGTGAAATATATTAAGTACACTGTTTAACACAACTTTTTTCTGCCTTTTTTTTTTTTTTTTTGAATGAATGAATGAATATGCAGTATATGCTTATTCTTGCTCTTCTGGATATTTTTTTAAAGACAAGGAACAAACAGATCACAAAGGAATATTTTTGTTACCAACTACCCACAAGGACCACACACAGTTTCTGGAAGAAGCTTAAGTATTTGGGCCCTCTGGAAGTGTAATAAGTGCATGGAAGGTAAAAGCCATGTCCCTGATTAAATTCAACACTGAACACAGACTCTGGGTTGCTCACAGTGTTAAACAGAGGGGCAAGCTGAATGAGTGCCAAGGCAAAATGCTGGAAAACCACTAACTATTTCTGCTGCAGCCACTGTTGTCATCCACAAAGAGGAGCTGTAGACCCATGACAGTGGGGTGCATAAAATGGTGTCTGCTGCCCAAAGAAAAACGTGGGATGTCATTGTGGAGATTAAAGTATTTTCTGCAGCTCTTTTTGTAACTGCAGCAATGCTAATATCACATTATCAAAGTACAGATTGTCCCCCCTCCAGAGGGCATAAAGGCTTTCAAGGGATTCAGAGCTGACTGCATTGGCAATACGCCCACCCACTCTGGCAACCTGAGTGAGAGAGTGTTGACAGGAACATGTTGGTATAGAAAGATATTATAGCATGGCTGCACTTCAGAAATGAACTGCAAAATAAAGTATTTCATGTAGTTGCTCTGTCTTCCACCACAGCTAAATCAGCTCCAGATACCCTAAGGGTGGGAGTAATTTTCTCTTCATCCATCTACTGGGCTCTGAATTTTTTTTATATAAAATAAAAATAATATGATCAAAACGGTGGTTCCTTTTTCAATAGGTGAATAGATATATATATTTTTAATTCTCTTTCTTCTTCCTATCCTTTCTCTTTCCTGACAAAAGAGGTCTCCCATATCATATATGATCTAATAAAATGATGTAAGATTCACAGCTGCTTAGCTGTATCTTACGATTTCCATCCTTCTTTCATATTCCATGTGTGTTATGTGTAGTAATCCCCAAGACAGATTTTTGATGAGTAGGACAGTGGACTTCCATTAGTAAGAACACTCTTTGTCCCTTCAAAATTATCCCTTATACTTGAAGTAAAAAATACTCTTATTATGTTGATTTTGTCTCTGATAACTTCAGTATTTAAATAGCCAGAGATCACAAGTAGCTTTGGAGAGTGCTGTCACACAGCCTTATTTCCTTTCATTTCAGTGTCATTGTTATTCCAAGATTGTTGTTTTGTTAGCACCCAAAACCATTGAATATAAGCAAATATTCCCAAGCACAATCATACAGACTCCCAGGTTAATAACAGTAATATCTTCCTCTTTAATGGTACTATTCAGTTGAAAAACTAAATTTGTTTAAACCAGGATATATATTTGCAAAATTTGCAAAATACGAGACATAAATACTTTTCAGCAAAAACTGTTAGTACACAACACCCTCTTTGCTTTTCAGTATTCCTGTATGTTATTTGTATATAACACTGAATAGTTCTGTTCCAGAAATGTGAGTTAAGATAACATTTAAAATCAACCACAAATGATATAATCAAAAAAAAAAAAAAAGTAGGAATTCTTAGAAACAGCCAGCATTCTTGGTGTCTTTTAGTTATTTGGTTCTGGAAAAGCCAAACAAATTGGAGGTTATCTATTTGTTTACACTACATATATATATATATAGTGAATATACATATATACACATATATATGAAATTGGCTGTATCTGGAAAAAAAAATAGAAAAAAATGTCTCCTAAAATATGTGGCAGATAATTCACACTAGTGGCTTTGTGAATAGCATACTCATTTCTGTTACTTTCAGAACAAAAGAATATTTTTTGTGACATAATATTCACAATTTGTTTTTCCCTCCATACCTTATCCGTGAGTTACTACCAGATGCTCAATCTTTCCATCCTTTAAAACTATGTGAGAGTTTGTTTTGAATGTGTTCCCTTACTGCAGATACCGTAATGTTCTGTTATTCTAAAAAGAAAGTCTAAATTAAGGTTATTTATTTGTAATTTTATCTCAGGTAGGTGCTTACTTCTTAAAACAAACAAACAAAAACTTGTTTGTTTCGTAAAGATCTTAAAGAAGATGAATACATAGGAACATATGCAGTTTACATGGGCTAGTCACAGGGGGAGAAGAAAGAGGAGAGGAACAAAAAGCTGAAAAAAGAGATGGGGGAAGAGGAGGAGAGAGAGAAAGAAACAAGAGAGAAGAGGGGAGAGAAATGGAACAGAACACTAAGGGTGAACAGAGGAAAAAGGTGAAAAAAAAAAAAGTAAAAAAGGATTAAAAAAAATAAAAAGAGGAAAAAAGATTTAAAAGGGACTAAAGGGAAAGTAATCTTTAAATACCAGTCGTATCTCTGGGCAAATAGATAGTATGCTAATAGGTATTCTTCTAAAAAAGTCGCACAACAAAGTTAACACCATATTTTTTCCTGTATCCTTTTCTACTCATTTCCCATACCTATTAAATCGAGGGAAAAGGAATTCCTCATTAAACAAATAAATGCTTCCTTAATTTCATAAAAAAAATAATTATTTCATTATACATATGAAGTTGTTATTCACAGACTTTTTACATTATGGTCTGCTTGAAGAGAAAAATTTCATTGTTGAGATGACACAGTAGGTAGTCTAGAAGCAATTAGGAAGAAAAAAAAAAGTTAATTAAATCTGTCCTGAGACTCCCAACACAGATGAGCAGCTGTTGCCTGTTCAGCCATTCTGGCTGACCAAACACAGGCCTAAACTTCTCTGGAGTATTAACTGATTAGAGATTGTAAAGTTTTACTATTCTTCTTTTCTCCCCCACCAAGGGTTAGAAAACCCAAGCATCATAAGATATGTGATTAAAAAAAAAAAAAAAAAAAAAAAAAAAAAAAAGTTGTTATTTACGAAGATTATAAAAATATTTTAAATTCTTACATCTATTCCTTTAATCAGTTGCAGATATCAGCTGCACAGTAGTTTCTGACTTTTATTTGCAGGAAAAAAATCTGTTTGTCTTCTATCCTCCTCTCTAGCTGTACTGGCACCTAATCATCTCTGACAGTAAAAGCTGCAAAACTCAAAATATCTCTGCACTTCTGAGCTGAGGAGACCCAATGCTGCCTCAGTCCATTACAGAAACAATGGCAGGCTGCAAAGACTATCTGGGGACTGTACCAAATTTAGATTCAATTATCTGATCCTGGCAGTTGCCTATTATCATTAATTAGATTGAAGCCTATGCTGTATAGAGGGTCATAGAATAAGAGTGTTACTTAACATACCTCCTTGCCTAACAAAGCTGAAAGCAATGGGAAGTGTACAGAATAAAGGAAGAGTCTCTGTCTTTAAAACAGGTAAATTCTAAAAGCAGTGCTACAGAGAACTGGACGTTTGTCAAATATTGACTGACTGTAGACAAATTGCTTGAAAAGCAAAACACCGTAAATTGACTTAATATTGAGCTAACATTAGGAGAAAAATTTTATTCTAATATGGCTCATATCCCAATTTCTCCCATTAATTAATGACAGTTAATAATAAGAGGTTGTAAAATGACAGATTTCAGATGAATTCATGGATGGATAGTAGACAGGAAATTGGGTCCTTTCAGTCTAGGCTTCAAATGTAGCCCACTTACTTAAAACCTGAAGTTGCCAAGCATGGATTTATGCACAATGGAGAGCCAAGTTGTCAAACTCAGTCAGCTTCCAATTTGAGTTTGTACTAGAGGAAAATAATCCCAGTTGGTACTATCTGGCATCCCTACACACAGTGTGAGGAGAAGTTAATGCCATACTTGACTGCAGAGATGGAAAAACTACCTTGATGAAAGTTCTGCTGATGGAGCCTAAGAAAAAGATTGGAGTAGGCAATGGTGCATGCCTAATTTTCTATACAATTCTGCTTTTTCTAACAGAGATCCCTGAGACCTAACTGGCAGTTGTGCTAATGTAATGCAAAGATTATCTAAATAATAATTACAATGATAGCTAATTATTCTGTTTGAACTTCTTGACATGTACCAGTGTCTACATATCTAAAGACTAACCAAAGGATCGGAGGGTTGAAAGTGCTGTTTGACATTTATTCTGCCCTTCTGATAAAGTAAAGGTAAAAGAAGGGACTATTAGTTTCCCTAAAAGTATCTGGGTATCACAAAAATATGGCAAAATGGAGTGTCATTTAAATTATCAATATATATTTGATGAGGGACTTAAAAAATTCTACTTGCAAATCCATTTCCTAGTCTGTACTCAGTGAAAGATGCTTTCTTTTGTGACAAATCTCAGAACAGACAACTGAGCACACAAGGAGCTATTTCCTTTCTAATACATGTGTATAACTGTATTAGTTTCAGATGGCTAAACAGGTAGTACAGTATTTTGGGCATTCATTTGTGCATTTATGCATACACTAAATTCTGTGTCCAACATAACATAAAACGGTGGGTACATTTTTAGTTGTCAGACCTCTTGCTTCCTGATGTTTTATTATATCTTTTGAATAGGAACTGCTGATTAAGTAGAAAATGATACTTGCTTTATTCAAGAGGTTCTGAAGGTTTTATAATATATTCTGGCATTGGCAGATGATAAAAGAAAGAGAGTCCAGTGTAACTTACAGATAAATTTGATAAGTCCCACAGTTTGTTCCTGGCAGAGAAGTCAATTCTGCTGCTTCCTGAAAGACTAGCTTTTTTTTTTTTCATTTGTTATACAAATTCTTTCATTCAATTTTGTATTTAACAAAGATTTTCATTTGGTAAAGAATAGAATCTATAGGCTACTAATCATTATGTAGCCAAATTTGTAAATACACTGCATGAATGTATATTTTATTAACAAAATATTCTCATAAAGAAAAAAGCTACAACTGGTACAGATGAACTCTTCTGTATACTGTTTTTTACTATTTACTCATGCAGTAGTGATTTACAGTTGGGACTAATGCGCTCAGTGATGTGTTGTTTTGCCACCAACACATGACTGTAGGAATGCCTAATATATTTTGTCCAATGAGTACATTGAACAAAGTAGTTGTTTTGCAGAAAGCTGTTTCTGCAAAACACATCCATATTCCTGTGATAGTCTCCTTAGCAGAGATTTTTCAGCTTGTCCCAAAGATCCTCATAAAGTTCTTAAATTCTTAGTGTAATATGTTTTTAAGCTCTACATGTACATCTCTTCTTTGACAAGAAGACACATTAGTTTTAGAAAACATATTAGAAAACATTTTTTTTTTTTTCTCAGAGAGCTAGGAGAAAAGCTCTAAAGCCCCCAAAATACTTACACATTTAAGACTTCCCAGAGCTTTAATTTCAAGTATAATTAGATACTTCCCACAAAACTTCCAAGCTTTTGTTTTCAGAGCTGTTGTAGTCCACTGCAAGTGAAAACAGAAGACATGCATTCATACCATTTTTCACACTACTTTAAACAATGGAAAATGCCCAATTTTCTGTGCAAAAAAAATCCAAGCAGATAATGTGCTGAAAGAAAAGTGCAATACTGTGTACAAACAAGAGTTAGTTCTTGCAGAGAGTCCTTCACATGTATTTCTACTTCCAGATTCCTGTCTGGTGCTTACTCAGACTTGGTCTATGGCTGTTGAGGAGTTCTGTCACTCCCAAATCAAGAACTGTTGCACAGGCACAGTACTTCCTCTTCTGTGGTTATGTTGCCTTGCTGAGCCGAAGTCTACGCTTATTGCAAAGACAGAGAGTTCTGGCCTTGGACTCATGTTCTCAGTGCAAGAGCTACCCCTGTGTGTGGACATAGAAGCCTGGGTCAGCACTTTCTGAGGGATCTTTGTGCAGTGCAGGCATGTCCTAGTTATGATCCCGTTCTAACTCCAAGCAAGCAACATTAATGGCTAATGAAGATTGCTATAATGTAGATTGTTAAAATGTTAAAGCTTCAAAGCCAAGCTGTCACTCCTACTCAGGTTTCAATTTTTACTACATCATCCTGAATTTTTCCTGAATTTAGTACGCTCATCCTATTTATAATCCCAACACAGATTTTTTTTTTTTTTTTTTTCTGACAGCCAGTTCTAGCAGATCCACCAATCTCTGTATTTTTTTATTTTATTTTATTTTATTTTATTTTATTTTATTTTATTTTATTTTATTTTATTTTATTTTATTTTATTTTATTTTATTTTATTTTATTTTATTTTATTTTAATGTAGGGATGGGTGAGGTGAACCATTATAGGATTTTGAAGCAGTAGTAAAATGTATCTACCATTTCTGATGCCTCTAAAACATTCTCTGTATTCTGTAAGAAATGCATTTCTCTCCAGAAAGCTACATCAGCAAACAGGTTCTGTTGCAAGGACAGTCTTCAGTGGTGCACTGGTGATGTGCTAATGGTGTGCATGGTAATGGAAAAATTCACTTCATTGAATCTCATTCTGTCTTCTTAATAAACTTCTCTTTGATTTTGTATTCTCTTTTCTAATATATTTATTGTACTTCTAGGATTCGTTTTCCTTTCCTTATTTTTGGGCTCTTCGTATTCTAGTTTTCCCACTCAAGCGTTTCAGTCCTTCTTGTCAGTATTTTCTCTTTGGATTCAAAACCTGCTGTACTACTATTTCTTTCTAAGAAGTCAAAGTAAACTTCAAACCTTTTGAAATGAAGAATCACAATTTATACTCATTTAGATTTCTCTTGAATGAAGCATAACATCTTTCATTTTAATTTACAGAGAGGGATACATTTGTGGGAATAAGAAAGGTATTACAAAAATTGTTTTACTTGGGAGAGCGTACCCTTAGAGCAAAGTTTCAGTTGAGATGCATCATGTTGATAGTTTTTGATGTAAAAATACTGATTTTAATTTTGTGTGTATGCAATGCTATTTAACTTTAGTAAGGTGAGGATGGTGAAGTGTTAATGTTTAGTGCTTCTAGGAAATTCCTTACCCAAGGGCAAATGATAGTTAATGATCTGAGTGTTGGGGTCATAACCTCTGATTTAAAATTCTATTGTTCTTTTTATTGCTTTCCTGAAAGGACCATTCTCCCAGAAATTTTTGAGAGAACATCAGTGCTAAAATCAATACACAGATATTTTCTTTACATACCTCAGTTTGTCTTGTGTAAGAGAGAGGAACAACACTGCAAGGAAGCACCTAAAAGAAGGATCATTTCTTATAACAGCACGAACGTTAGAAAGGGGAAAAAAGATTTATTCCCCAGAACCAGGAGAATCTCTGGATATAAGAATCAATTCAGTGTTTAATTACAATTAGAATATATTAATTTTATGAATCTGCTGACTGTTTCTGACCAGCATGTGATTTTAACAAGCAATTTAAACCTTTCCTGACTTGGTTCTTCACTTAGAAGCAGTTTCTTCTTTAAGAACAATTTTTAAACTGTTTTTGGTAGTTTCAGAATTGCCTATATTCTAATATTTACCCTAAGAAGTAGATATCTCTTCTATGTAACTATATAGCTGACCCTATACACCTTTGGCACCCAGCTTGTCTTCCGTTGGGAGGCAACCTAGTCCTCCTGCTCCCTTGTGAACTCAGAGGCAGGCCCGTGTATGTGCTAGTGTGCTCTCCTATACTGTAAACTTAATTAGGTATTGGGAATTTTGTCATAGACTTCAGTGTCCTTTTTAGTCCTGAAGCCTTAAATGTGTGCTTGGATGAATTTCTCTCAGGATGAATTCCACCAAGTGACATTGACTTTCTGTAACAAAGAAACCCCACTTTCTGAATGCTAAGTGATTCGTAAGCCTTATGAACTGAGGTGGATAGAATATGGCATGAAAACTGTTAATCCTCATTTCTGAGTATCTGATAATCACTGAATCACTTTCCTAATATTGAAGAAAAACAGCATGATTAAACGTACACTTGCATAAAGAGAGAAAGAGCATTCATTTTGGAATTTAAAATATTGTGTAATTATATTTAGATCAAAGATCTACATTGTCTTATAATGTGTTTCTTACTGTGGTCCCTAGTGGGGACCAGTTCTTGTGAACAGGATGTATTTAATGTGATATTTCCTCTGATGTACTATTCCTGGAGAATTCCTGGAGACCTCATCTTGATCTGTAACTGGACTAATATCTGTAATAGTCAATAGGGAACCACAGAGAATGTTTTTTTTTCTATGAATTTTCCTAATCTCATTTTGGACTAACTTGCAATTTTAGTTCATATAACTTCCTGGGCTATGAGTACTACAAATAATTATCTGTTGTATATAAAACAAACAAACAACTTTGCTTTATAAAGACTTGAGTTCAAATATGTGCCAGGTCCATGGATTCAGCTAATTAACTTTAATTTAGATATGGAATCCAATGTTATAAAACACAAAAAAGCAGAGTGATTCACTAATGCAATATATCCTTCTTCAAATATGTCCCCTGTGACTGTTTGAAATCTAAATCTTGTAAAGTCATCAGGAATAGTGGCTGTCTTTTAAAGATTGTGTGAGTCTCTTGCAGTCATGCTGTTTTGTTTAATAGCCTTGGGTCCTGGCTCAGTACTGAAGGTGAGAATCACCATCATTGTACCCTCAGGCATAAGATCTCTGTCATCCAAGGACTCAAAAAGATGAAAAATTATATATACAGAAATAGGAATTGGCAGGACTGCAATCTAAGTTTGTGTAAATCATGAGAATGTTAGTTTAGGTCATGTTATTTACAAAGACACTGGTAAACTTTGCGGTTAAATAAGTAAACTTGATATGAAAAATTATATCACATTTAGTCTGATTTGCTTTAGATTTTTTTTTTATTTTTGATTTTTCCTTCCTGCAGGATATGTACAGTATAGAATATTGTTGATAGCAGGCAGCATTGTCACATTACATGTTTTCTTCAAACTTTTACTCAAACTTGAACATATACATTATTAGATAGAGAGAAGCAGCAAACAGAGCTGTTAAAAGCTTTCCCTCTAGATAATGTAGATTTCTTTGAAGTATTACAAATTCATCTATGTGGCAACATAAATGTTCAGTGTCAAGAATGTCAGTAAGTGGTGAAATATGGGAAACAATGACATATATCCTCTAAAATGTTTTTTTTTTTTTTTTTTTTTTTTTTTTTTTTTTTTCATCTGAGGAAACAAAGCACTACAGCACAGAGTAAATGTGAGCAAATTAAGGTACAGCCATCAAACTCATGTCAATGAAGCTGAATGTTTATCAGTCATAACTGGAATTGGCTTTTTCTCAGTAGTCATTATTTCATTTTGTTATTTCCTTCTCCATTTCCAACTGGCCACTTTATGAAAAAAATGTTCAGTCAAAGCATTGCTGTTAGTCATCATACTATTGTTAGAGATTCAGAGTTTTGGCTTATTCAAACATCTGTTACTCCTAAAATTTATTCACAAATTCTGGATGAGATGCTTAGCCACAATGCATTCATCTTGATATACACTTATGTTAGAGATTTCAAAGCTGCTTTAATTCTGAAACTCTTGTCCTTGTTCTTATAAATTCAATATAGATTGCAAGAGGTATATAACGTATATATAAGAGGTATATAAAGAGGTATATATAAGAGAGTAGCAGCATCGTTAACATCTGGAAGGTGGCCAGTTAAAAGTACTCATCAAGAACACTCCTTTACTCAGAGAATAGCTTGTCACTAAACTGGTGTTGTAGGGACCATGATTCTATGATTCTATGATAGAGATGGCAGGTGGTAGTGCATGTCTACTATCTTAAATGTGTGATAACCAAAGAAAATATAGACTGCAGCAAAGGACAGTCGTGATTAAGTGTAAAATTTTCTGAAGTACCTAAATACAGTGTAAGAATCATTTTGAAAAATACAATAACATATTTCATCATCTTTAAGAAATAAGTAAATTATTCTTACTCCTTGTGTTTTGTGCAGAGAAATACTTGCTGAACTCATGTTCTGAGTTACCAGAAAATGACCTAAGCCTGCAGCATCGGCACAGTGCTCAGAGTAACCTAATATAATTTGTCTGTCACCAGCCGTATTAGTATTAGTACATTTTCACTGACAGACATTGTACAGTCTTATTGCTTTTGATTTGTTCAGAGAGTGTCTAGAAAGAAATTTCATCTGCTCACAAATGTAGCAGGTAGATGCAGTCTCCCTTCTGAGAATGAGCTTTAGCTTCTTGAGCACATAAATGAGTTTGAGAGATTTAGACTAATCTCAAAAATAAGGTTCTGTTTCAGCCTTCTCCCATTTCTGATTATACTGGAAATACTGTGAGTTTGACAGTAATCTTCTGAGTGACAGTAAATGAAAATGTAATCATATAAGGTTCATTATATGGATTCTAATGAGATTTCCTCACCAAGTTCTCAGAACTTAACAAATAGCAAAGAATGCTAACTTTTCAGTGAAGCCCTTGGGAAAATTAGGTTTCCCGTGTGATTAATTTGCAACACTCTCTCTGGTATTACAGTCCAACAAATAATCTTCCTTGTTTCCTTTATTACTTGATTATTATTATTTTTTTTAATTTTTATTTTTTAAAGTGATCCGTCAGCACCAAATATAGCAGGACATCTGCAACATTTTATTATGTCTTTAAAGGAAGATCACTTTTGTGACCAACAAATCTTCTCAGTACTCTTCAACGTCATCCATGGCCAAGATTTCTTATCTTTTCCTTTATCCTGAATGCTAAATAACAGACTATTAGGCATGCACTTCAAGAAATGAAAAGGGAAAATGAAAGGGAAGAGCAAATACCATTTAATATCTGTGTTTCCCAAATCTTCTTAAAAGTTGTACAGTTCCACAACTAGATATGTAAGTTGTTATTCTGTATTTCTTTCATATACAGCCATATATAAAAGAAGTATAAAGAATTACTGACATGGTTTAAGTATGATTTTTATCTATGCACAACTGATAGATATCTGTGCAATTAACCATATTTTTCTCCGTCATGTTGATGACATATAAACAACAACTTGCCATTTCTACTTATTTTATGCTTTTTTTTTTTTTTTTTTTTTTTTTTCTGTGGGTGGAAACCCTTCAGGTCATGTGTAGCTGATTTGCCTAGATCTTCACCTAAAAATGCAAAGCTACATGGGAAGAATTATTGAAGTATACCTCTCTAGGCATGACCTGTGTATCATGTAGCCTTCATATGGAAAGTGATTGCTGTCCAGAGTTTTTTGAGAGAACATAGAAACAAGCAGAATTAAAAACACAAGTTCAAAAACACACAAGCATTGTTGAATGTTGAAATCAAGAGAGAAATCATGCTGGTGAAGCAGAGATTCAACAGCTTTACTGTTACCCAGTTAAAAATCGTATCAATTTATGTAATGGTTTGAATGAGATGTGGAGATGTGTCACAGAGCTGATACCCAGGGTATAGGATAGTGATATCTTATGGTCACTATTAGCATCTGATGACACTGTTACACTAAAAAAGCAAGGGGGAAAAAAAAAAAAAAGTAATATGAACTCATTTATTTACAAAGGAAGGACACTTTTGATATTGCACAGGTCTGTAAAAATAAAACATGACCATGACATATTTGTGTGAAAATACTTTACTCTATTACTCTGTTATTCTTATGGAAGAAATTGACACTGGAGATTTTATCAGAACAAATGGCATTTTTTGAATATCAAATGGAGACATTTTCTCAAATGTATTAGAATTTTATAAATAGTAACTTTTAAAGAACATGACCAAGTACATCCTGACCAATAAAACATGTCAGATTTCAATAGTATAGAATTGAAAGGCATAGACATTTAAGAAAGAACACTGTGCACTGCAAACATGGTAGTTATGCCAAAATAAAGGATCATACATTCTTTCCTTAGTGAAGAGCAAGCGTTTTTTAAGGACAGTAGCAAAAATGAGGAAAACATACAGTTTTTAACAATTTCCATTAAGCTGTGGTATGTCCATTAGTGGATGACAGGATGACAGTGTGTTTTTTATTCACTTTTTTTTTTTTCTTACTTTTTTTTTTTTCCTTCTTTATTTTTTGTTGAGTATGCTACTGCCTAGGGTGAGTGCCATAAATCAACATTTACAACTTTATGCAGCCATATGGTAGCTTCTTTGTTTTCAGAACTCACAACAGTGATAAAATTTCAAATAATTTCCAAAGTGATAAAAATGAGCCACAGTTAGGTACCCTAGGTACCCTTTTGAGTTTCAAGTATCTTTTCCATCTGATTCATCCATGAACATTGCTCTGACCTAAACAGTGACAAACTGCAGAATGATTTCAGAGAAGAAAATGCAAATTCGTTGATCATCTGTAATAATAAAATAGAAATATTTGATGTGTTGTCTTATTTACACTAAGCAAAGTGCAGTTTGTCCTACTGAACAGGAACTGAGAAGAAAGGAAAGCCTTTTTTCACAAGTTATTAAATTCACACCAGAGAGGAAGCCTCAAATTAAGTCAACTGCTTATATGTAAGTAGAAGTTAAGGTGCACATACTGATGTGTAAGACTAATTTTCACTGATGAAATGCAGAAAAGTATTGAACAAGAGTTTTTTTTTTTGTTGTTTGTTTGTTTGTTTGTTTTTTTCTCATACAAAAAAGAAGCATGCATACATAAAAGAAATAGCTTCTATATTTCTTTTAATCCAATCCAAGATCAGAAACACTGGAAGATGACTTAATGAAATCTTTTCTTCTCCTCAAGGATAATTTGTTCACCTGAAATCCTATATTTATTCATTTAAGCTTCAGCATATGCAAGTATAATGAATACTTTTTAAAACAAACAAACAAACAAGAACCAGTGATATTATGCATCAGTACTGTTTGAATTGACCATGCTATTTCCAAGTCTAAAAACAATTTCAGATATATTTTCTGATTGATTTAATGCCATAACTGTTAGTAGTCAACTGAATGTGTCATTGCTCTAACTCTATTTCTAATTAGATTTTATTCTTTCATTCAAGTGCAAGTATATGGTGAGCTTTAAAGTAGAAAAGTTATATATAGAAAACATATATTAGAATATAATATACTAGATAAATAATATCTAATATATATTATATAAAAATAATGTAATACACAAGATACACATGTAATATCAAATGTAGGATTTTGTATGTGATGTTTGGGGTAATGACCTTAATTAGTCTTCTGTACTAAAATTTTCAAGTGTTTAAAAGCCACTGTGATTAGATGGAACTGACTGAAATTGGAAAGAAAAAAAAAAAAAAAGGCATTTTAAAAAGTTTGATATTTTCCAACCTGAGTTAAAAGACTGCATTACTGTATGCTTCCCAGTTGTCTGTATATCGACTGCAGTTATAATATTCAAAATACTTTTTGGTGCTTGTAATATTTTAAGTGTAATAAACTAGTTAGAATTATTATGTTTCTTTTACTCTATCTACTATTTTCATTTCTCATATAGGAATTACTATACTGACCACATAGTAGCATACTAATCCTAACCTGATCTGCATTTTAGCAAAGAAGGTTAATTGTCCATGGAAGGCAAGTAGTAGTAATAAAATGGTCATGCAAACTGCATAGAAGTCATTGAACATTCTTGAAGTTATAAATCTCATATAAATTGGATGTAAATACAACTTTTAAGACAACAGGAAAAAAATAATATTTTTTTAATTCTTGTGGAACACAATTTCTGAAATGCTGTATACCAACAGCTGAGATTAACGTCAACTAGAATTTATAAATTAGAGTATTTAACTCTGCTTTTAAACTATTATTTCTATACTCAAATAGAGTTATTGGTATTGATCAGTAGGGTTGTCAACCATCACTAATGGTTGACATCTCATACTACATCTTATCTGTAGTGTGTTTTATTAGACGTTGTTTTTCATATTAATATAGCCAGGACACTTGATTGTCTGCGAGATTGGCCTTGTAAGGGTTTATGCAATAAAAAAAGAAACATCAAAAGACCAGTATGCCGTGTGACTAAGATTAATAGTGTTTGTGACCTGTTCATGGACTTAGATTACTTAACTTGTTAAGCAGGAGTGAGAAATGTAAATATTAGAATATGAGAATTAATCATACAGACCAGATTAAAAGTCTGTCTGGATATCCTCTCTGTGACATTTTTCAGTAGCAGATGAACAAAGAATAAAGTAAGAAAAGGTAAAATATACATGTGAGTGATTCTTCCCTTGGAATACTAACTGAGTTCTCTGGAATTAATGGTGTAAAAATTTTAGGATATAGAAATTGCATCCACACTGTTATGTTTAATAGTCAAAACCAGAGATAACCTTTGAACCTATTATTGAACTTTTATGACAAAGTGCTCGGCAAATAACTATTAAGTGTGAAGCACGAAAAAGTATTTTCTTTGAAGTACTGCCTTTGAAACTGCTATCTGATCATTTCCTAGAATATACTCATTTTTCACTATAAAATAAATAGTACTTATTTTCTATCACTTTCTTCAAACTCTTTATGTGGTTATAGATTTTTATTTATTTATATCATTTGAATAAACAATGATAGTCTATTTCAGTTTTTTCTAGAGTTGTATAAAGCTATGGTAATTTTTTTATATATATATTTTTTTTCAGAAAGTAATGAGGCACAGGTAGTCTGGGTGTACTTCACAAAAGTAATGTTTAATTCCATGCTAAAGATAGCAATATTACATTTATTTATTTATTTGTATTATTCACATTGTTATGGCTCAGTCCTGCTAAGCTTTGTAACACAGGTGGGTGTAGCATTGAAGGTGCTAATTTGATGGTGCTATTCACGTGTAAAGGTGAACTTGTACATAAACCTTTGCAGGGCTGGGCCAGTGAGAAGAAGCAATATCAGTGGTTATGCAAAGCAGATTCAAAAGGACAAAAAAGTGCCAAGCTGAATTTGAACATTTACTTTCCTCCTGGATGTCTCCTGAGATTTAGTGCAGATGTGGAACTACCTTTGGCCATAAGCAAACATCATATATAAGAGATTTTCTTCCTTCCCACAACACTGTAAAAATTTTAGCTTTCACTTTATTTCAGATATTCACACTTACGACTATAATTACTGAGTTGATGATGGTGTACAACACTCTCAGCTAACAAATTGTGTGTGATTGTAGATGCCTAGATTGTAGATGTACTTCACATTTGAGAATACAAAGTTTTGTGAGCATTTACTGGCACTTTGTAAAGTCACAAGGTCAGTGACACAAGTTTGGGTAACGTGGGCTAAGGATATCAAACAATGAAAGCAGCATCTGTTTTCTGGCACTCTCTGTGGCTATTGAACTGACAGCTCAAAACCTGCTTCTGGATCTATTTCTTGTTCAGCTGCTGACCCTCCTGAGTACTTTTTTTCTTATGCTTAATTTGGTCATAGAAGAATTTATATATTCTAGCTTATTGAAGATTATGCTCCTAGTAAGGTCTTTAATGAAAGTCTTTAATGGAAGTTAATCCCATCTCCCCATTTCTCCCTGTTGAAAAGAAGGGGAACTCAGCTAGTCTCAACTATCACTCATTTTTGTATAAATAAGTATTGTATAATGTGTCTTGTAGTTAATTGGACAGTCAGAACTGTATATTCAATGTATAACTATTGTCATATACACGTTCTCTACATAAATTAATACTGCATCTCACACAGCATGCCTTACAGCAGAACTGTTGTCAGTCTGAAGTATATAAATCTTAAGAGATAAAATACGCAGGTGAAATTGGCTTAAGTGACGTTTGTCTTTACTATAAGCAGTAATACATCCCACTGCCCTGTTTAGTATTCTTACCCTGATACATATCTCAGGCTGTAAAATATGAATTATTAAATGTTTTTGGATGAAGAGTGGTTAAATAGCTGGTTAATTAGCTTGCTTTGCAGTTAAGAGGATTATAGTTGGATATTAAGGAGAACTTTCTAACTGCAAGAGTTGTTAAGCTAAAATATTTTACTGGGTAGTAGAATATCTTTCACTGGAGGTTGGTAAGAAGAGATTACACAATTATTTCTCCATACCTTACTTCAAGGATTTTAACGAGGTAGGGCTAGGAAATCTTTAGGATGCATAGTGTATTTTGAAAGGTGAGATAATTCAGTCTGTTACCAAGAAGTCTGTCACATAAGCCAATGCTGGTATACTTCTCTACAAATGCAATAAAGGCAGAATGACAGGGATATTTTGAAGGAAACTGTGAAAGCTGATATGGTTAGTGGACACTTACTTCAGTCAGTTATAATTTTCAGAGATAATAGTGAGTTTGGTTCAACTTGAGACAGGAGATGAGAGTCTAAGAACTCCCTTGTAGTGAGAATGGCATAGTATATATTGGATACATTCTATGCCAAATTGCTTGAGAAAGTTATATTTTCTAAAACACAAAATCCTGCTTTTCCTAATTAGTAGAAGTTATCAATTCAGTTTTTGTTGAGACAAATACATCACCTATTCTGTAATCAGAAATAGTTTAGTTCACATACTAAGCTACACTTACAACATAGTAAAAGCCTTAAATTTTAGAGAATGTGACTCAAACAGGTTTTAAATGGTATGAAAACATTAATTATGTGATAGTCTTACAAACATGGGAAAAGTGGTACACAGTAGCCAAATGTCACATAAGATTTTGGTGGTCATTAATTGTATATTCAGTTATATCAATATGTATGCAGTGAAATTAGAAATACTTAGAGTGGACTGTTCACATGGTTTTAGACTTGTTAGACATGTGACACAGAGGTTTCTCCTGATTTTCACTGTAGGCAACACATATAAATACATACAGTTTTGTTTAGAATTTTTATTTTTTTCTCTGTGGTGTTTTTTTATCATGATGCTGTTTTCCAGGTGCATACTTTTCTGTCTACAAGGACAACCACAACATGTAATTGTGTACAATACTCTGTAATATTGAAACACTGTCTCCTTAACCTGTTTAGCACTCCTTCCATCTTAATGTATAATTTAATTTGCATAAGCAAACATAAGAAGAGGTTGAGAAGAAAGTAAAGTCAAGACCACAGCTAAGAGAAAAGAAATACCAAGGAGTGCAACAAATAATAGTTGAGAGAACGAGGAGGGTAAAACCATAGTGAATGTTGATTACAGGGAGTTGAGTATTTCTACTAGCTCATGTGTTTGTCTTATATCTACCAGTCCAAAACAAATAAACAAACAAACAAAAAAGATTATTTCATCTTCAGAACCCCTCCAGGAATCTTTTTAACCCACTTAGCTTTCTTGTAGCTTCTGGAAGAACTTGGAAAAAAATTACTAGATATGTCTAATTCAGCTGAAATGAAAACAAAAGAAAACTCCACCCCTTGGTGATGATGCCTGGCTTGGCAGGAAAGGAAAGGATTTTTTGACTGTAGCATCTTACAGAGACATATGTTGCATGGGAGGATGGGCTAGCTTTGCCATCTTTGCAGAATCAGAAATCTTCTCATATAGATTTCCAAGGAAAAGAATCGAAAAGGAACCGTTTTAATTATATTGGATGAGAATGAAGAAGTGAATTTGGAGAAAAGGAATGGTGGCCTGAATATTTAAATCCCTTAAGCTTAAATAAAAAGGAAAGGGTTTTTGTTTGTTTGTTTTTGTTTGTTTGCTTTTCAAACCAAACATTAAAATGCAAACAGTAGAAAATATTTTGGCTGCTAGCTTTCATCTGAGACTGAAAAAAGTGCCAAACCATGAAGAACTGCTTTTGTAAGGCTTGGAACTGCATTAAGTTCTGGGGAAATAATGAATGGGTCTGGAGGATGGACATCATCTGTAGTCCTTTCAAGTTTCCTAAGTTGTATGGGTTTTATCTAATCAGCTAGCAGAAACATATTACTCATAATACAAAATCAGGATCCTGATAAAGGTTTATATGGTAAGATGAAAAATTTCATCATCTTAGAGGAAAATAAAACCAAATAGGAATCTACGTGGGTTCCTTGTAATTTTGTTCATAGAGCTGACACAGTGTACTACATGCTCATTTATATATGTGGATGAATATCAGCTCTAATTGAACAACTTTTTTTTTTTTTTTTTTTTTCTTTTTTTACGAAGTATCATAATAAAACAAAACAATGTCCTTCAGAGAGCCTTAGGTCTTTGTGTGATGATATAATAACATCTTGAATATACTTCTGCTTGTCTTGTCTCTTGGCATATTCTTCTTTTGCATAGTTTTGATATATTATTTATATTAGTGGCCCTAAGTCTTTGTCTATGCAAGAGAGAGTGATGGGCTTTCAAAGCAGCCTTTGGAGACTAAAGTGCTTAGGAGTTTTGACAGATTCAGAATGCCCCAGGGTCCATACACTTCTGCAACAATAAAAAGCCTGATGTTGAAATCAGTGAGTGGTTCTATAGATATCTGTTCATTAACTGGAAAAGAGAGATAGTATATATGTGTACTCATTTCATCTTTGTTTGAGCCTAAGTATTTGGGAGCAATTTTGTTGTATTTTGCTCCCTTGAGATTTGAAGGACAGAAACAGATTTATTTATTTATTTATTTATTTATTTATTTATTTATTGGTAAAGTGATTTTATATCTGAGATATGCTGAGTATTTTAAAAATAAAAATATGTTCTTTCAGTACTCCCCTATGGACATGCATTGTGACTGGGATGCTAGTTAGTATGAAGTATTAGTTGTGGAAAAACTTCAAATAACACTAAAGTTCAGAGATATCAACAGTTGGTAGGGGAAAGAAAGAGACACAGGCAGAGAGACTATTAAAGCCTCTAGATCCATGAAGGACTCTCATGAGGTATGGCCACTCTTCTGGGAGATGAACAAAATAGGCTCTCAGATGAGAGAAATGTCTGATTACTATCAGCAGCATGGAACCAACTAAAGATGGGGGAAAATGGAAATTCTATTCAGAATCAGTACTAGGAACCATCGTCAAGAAACCTGTAAAATACAGTACTTAATTAAGAGGGGAAAAAATAAGGACAGAAATAGTAAAATACAGGTAGTTTGTAACACACAGAGGTACAGCTTCTATATTCAGGCTATGAGAGTACAGACTAGATGGACGTTTAACTGCATGTGTATACCTACAGTTATATGTATACTGCATGCATACCTGTGTGAGCCTGGGTGCCTGCAAACAAAAAAGAAAAATAACATTTTTTGAAAAATTCAATGACTTTTGACTCAGATATTGTTCTAACCTGTGAAACCCTAGATCACTAACTCAATCTTTTACCAGAATTTCCTAAATAGCAAGCAGCAAAGCTTCCAGGTTAAGAATGATGAGTAACATTTCAAATTCTGATCCTGCTTCTGGCAATGCTGCATAACACCAGTTCATGTGTCTGAAGATACTTCTCCAGCTCACAGACAAAATCTTTCTCATCTTAAATGCTTATTATGAAAAGTCAAATAGTATTATAAAGCTATTAATTGAATGTGGTACTCGTTATAAAGACCCCAAAGCACTTCAATTTATAAAATCAAAAAAAAAAAAAAAGATGGCTATGAAGGTATATAAAGTCTTGAAAAGGACCTTCACATGTCCACTTTCTCTCTGGCTTTTCTTCATAAGTGTGTTACCAATTTATTTTCCTTAGCAAGGAATGGAAATGGTATCAGTGTCTTGCAAGTGCTATACCATACATGGCAGTTTTGGAAGCTTAACAAAAGTAAAGATACATTAGTTGAGATTATTATCTCAATCTTATCCTAATAATTTAAATGAAGCCTAATGTAACGTAATCTTTGTTATTCTTGGTTTCCACCAAGTCCAGTCCTTCATGAGGCTATAATCTATTTCATAAACATAGTTAAACAGGTATCACATATTCTGGAATTGTGTAAATTAAAACTGTCCTTCTGGAGAAGCTAGATGAAAAGGGGACTATTTCAATCAAAAAATAGTTCTTTTTTGGTCAATTTAAAACAATAACTGAAGTATAGTTTTGCAATTGGGTATTATAAATATCACATTGTTATTACTCAAGGAGTTTGTATACAACTATTTTAAACTGATTTATCACAAAACTGAACCATTTTAGCAAAACTTAAGTAGATCAGCAGTGTGAGACAATGAGGTAAAGGGTTGGTTCATATTGAATAAGTTAAAAAAAACATGTATTTTTATATCAATTGAAGCTGAGTTTCTTTCCTTTCCATTATGAAAGGTGATCATAATATCCTCACCTAATCACTATTTCCAAATAATAAATAACAGCTTGAAAGATTTTTTAATGAAATACATTTTTAAAAAAAATTCTGAACAAATTATTAACAAAATATCCTTATTCCTTGCTGATGTGTTTGTTAATCCCTTGATACAAACCAGTCAATCAAACTAAAAACAAACAAACAAACAAAAACAGAACAAACAAAAACATTGCACTTTATCACTTCTAAGTCTTACAGTTCTAAACAAAGAAATAAGAAATCATTACCCATTAACTAAAATTTTGTTTGAATTAACAAACTACCTGATTTTGTAGGTAGGATACACACCTATATTAGGATTCTTGATTTTTCTATGAGCAGTCCTGTGCTTCAGTTTGTCCATTTTAAAATGCAAATATTTATACTACCCACCAAATGCACCTTGAATTTTTGGAATACTAAATGCCCAGATATCAGTACATTCTTCTCAGGCAATAGGAAGTTCAAAATCTAACCTTTTCAAAATTTCTCTGTGTGAAGATTTCATTTCCTTGTCTTTCTTCACTGAGTGCTGAATAATTGGGTGTGGAAACAAAATAAATTTCTCTGTGGTTGGTGACAAATTAATACTCTCTCCAAACAGCCTCTACCCCTTATAGCTAATATACCCCTTATAGATAGTATATATCAGATTCCCTTTGACCTAAAACTATGGTAGCAATCTAAAAAAATAGTAAATAAAAAAAAAATTTTAAAAAACATCCCTCATGTAGCATCTCTAGACTGAAGCATATGGCTACTGAATTCTAGCTCATTCGAAATGGGGGGCAGAATGATGATTACCTTACCAATGCATATAGAAATGTAACCGCTGACTTAACTTACTGCTGGCAATTAATCAAATTAGAAACAGATTGCACGGGCAGATGAAAAAAGCAGTGTGATTTTATCACTAACTGGCTACTATGTTGCTGGTTGGTCACCACTATTGATGCTTTCTTCCATATGCCTTTGAATTTTGAATTGCCTACCTCCTGAAGAGAACACTTTATTGAGCTCATAAGTGGAACTTAAACATTGTATAATGTGACAATTTTCTGACTGAAGTTAGTATGAGAAGCACACTCTGATTATCTTTACATTGTGCTTGTCCTAACTGAAACCAGGACACCCCTGTAACTCTTAAATGTGTGTGCTGTTCTCTGAATCTCTGTGTTCTATTGTGCTTTTCCTCCATGGTATCTGCATCTAAAATAACTGCACATCCCAAGACATCTCTATCTTTAATTTTCCTAATTTTTCCTAATAAAAAAGTGTTTGTTTGTTAGTTTTTTCACATGTGAAATACACAAAGTCTCATTTCATTAGAAGAACATGCTGTAGTAATCCTATTTAAGATAAAAATGTAATAATATTCAGATCATAAACCAGGCTGGTCAGGTAACAAAGTCCAAAAAGAAAGGGAGAGCCTACTGAATGGAAACCTGTATGTCTAAACAATGCCCCTCAGTCTTCTGTTAACATTTTTAGATCTGTGAGTGTTTTCTGCACTTCCAGGAATGCTTCTGGGCTGGTCATGCCCCATGCCATTTTAAAAGATGCACATATATGTTTTGTCATTTTTTCTTGTTCATACATTTATAGTTTTTTGCGGCAATTAGTGATTCTTTCTGGAATTGTTTTTATCAAAAATCAGAGATTTCTGTGATCTTTGATTTGGCTTCTGCATGATTTTAGGTGTTGATAGGATTTTCTGAAGTACTAAATTTGATGCTTCTCTGTTCACAAACACATTTATCCAGCTGGACTTTTTTTTTTTTTTTTTTTTTTTTTTTCCCAAATGCTTTCTATTCACAATTTCAGTGTGATTGACATAGTTTTAAAAGAAAGGAAAAAAAAATATACTGCTGTGGAATTAATAAGGCATTTTCTGCTTTAGACTGAATGTTGGTGATGGGGGGAACAGGAGTGGGTAAATTACTGTGGAATGATTTAGTTTATGATCGCTTACAGGAAAAGGTATCTGGAAATGACAGATGTGTTTCTGATTGGATTTTGCAAATAAACTGCTGCAAGGAATGAATGCCTAATGAAGGGACAATGTGAATTTCACCTTCCAAACAAACACAGCTTAATATCTATATAAATACATCTTATATAAAATGTGTGAATCTATATATTTAACAAAGCAGGATATGTGATTTAACACTTAGAACAGAGACCCCACATAGTAAAGGCCCCCAGAGAAGTCCTGCTCAATGTCCTGGTCAGAGAGAATTTTGCCATTAAATTTAGTGAGATAAGAATTTCCTTCTAAGAACCAGAATTCCTAAAATACCTTTTCTTTTTTTTTTTTTTTTTTTTTTTAATATGATTTCTTGTGGCTGTTTAGACCCCAAAGTCACAGCCACATATCCAATCAGAGAAATCTGATTAAATGAGTTATGAGCCTGAAAATTGAGTTATGAACTCTTCTTCACATTCTCCCAATGCAGAAGCAGAAATAGTACTTTGATTTTGCAGCCACAGTCATCAAGAACACTTCTGTCATTACCAAAATATACATATATGTGTATATATATACACACTTTTTTTTTTTTTTTTTTTTTTTCTTAAGTTGATAACAAACATGAACCTCAAATGAATTCATGTTCCCTTGTGGAAATGAGGGTATTAAACACAAAGTGTGTACAGTTGTCTCTCATCAGGAAATCTAAATATGACAAGGCACATGGGACTTATACAGGTCCCATGCACTGTTTGCCTCACCTTCCATTGCTCAAATTGAAAAATAAATGTCCATAACATGTACGGAGGTGTTTAAAAGATGCATGCACAAGAAATGGAGGATTATTTTTAAAATTTTGTTACTCATATTGAGCTAAGAGTTCTAGGACTGGCTCTTAATAAAATTTGAAATCCAAGATAATAAACTAACTAGCAGTGACCTAAGAATAGAATAATATAAAAAAAAATAGTATATTCAATGTTTTTGCAAGTTATAAACTTCTTCTATAATCATAATTTCTATTAATTTCTTAATTTAGGAATATGTAACATTGAACAACACTATCAAAATGGGTTTATATTTAAAGCAATGGTAAATCTGGGTTAAAATTGCTTACCAGACTTATAATGAAATGTATTTTGGAAAGATGGATACATTCCTAGCACTAATAAATTCTATTTCCATGCTTCTTATGCCTAAGAACAAATGAAATAGCTGCTATCCCACAGTGATGGAAATCAATAGCTTTCTGCTCTGTATGAGGCCATTTTCCAAAGTCAGGATGTTCTTTGCCTTACGATACAGGAAATATTTAGCAGTTATGTACACATATGTAAGCCAGTCATGAAAAATGAAAAGTAAAGAATCTACATTAGTTAGTTATACAATCTAGACAGTAAAGAACTGCAGCCTCATCTTTCTAGGTAAGTAAAGCACAGAAATTTGCAGAACAGGAATAAAGAAACTAGAACTATGTGATGAAAAAGGAAACAAAGACTCTAGGCTTTCAAGTTAAATAGGTAGATAGATGACTGACAGAATGAACAGCAAAAAGCAAGCAAGCTGTACATAGTTTTATTACTTCAATAAGAACTATGATTAACCTCCAGAACAATGAAAACATTGAAGCCAGACACTATATCACAATAACGATCTCATTTACAAAAGCATGGGATCCACTTACATGGGTTAAATGGAGATGTTACCAGCTGTGTGCCAGCTTACTACACTTACTCACTGTAAAGAACTGCTAAGCAAGAAAGGAAGCTTGAAGATTTTGTGGAAGATAGATTAGTGATTCGGTTAAGGCTGTAGCTGACTGAAAACCTACTAGGATAAGAACGATAATCTCAAAGTAATCTCATTTTTCCCAAGGAAAAAGACCTGTACCTTTAGTGAAATGAGGAAAAGAAGCCTTCAGAAAGGCTAACTTTGTACATGGAAGGAGGGTACAAAACAATGAAGTCTCTTAGTTCTGTTGAGTTTCATGGTTTCCGTGGTGTAATTACATACAGGTGGATGATTTTCTGCCTCTGTGGAAGTCTACAGTGATCTATTTATATCTAAGGGATAGAAAAACAAGCCAAAGAAGAGGATTGGCAGCTTAATCTCAGAAAAACGTGTGAGGGGGAAATGCTACCCAGTATGTGAAATAGTTAGAGGCCTTTGCTTCTAATGGTTATAGTTCTAGTTAAAGCTTTTCTGAAGTGTTTGAATTTCTTTTTAGAAATTAGGCAACTAACTAGGCAATTGGACCAAAAAGGTCCTTCACTTTCCCTCAATTCCAAGTAATTGAGGCAAATTGAATCACACATCCCAGGACAGCAGGTTCTGAAAAGCATTCTTCTCAGACTCCTATGGAAATTTTAATTGATCTAAGAGCATCAGAAGCAAGCAAGTTGTTATTATTATTATTTTAAGAGGTTATTTAGAAGTAAACATTTCCACATAGAACAAGGCAAAAAAGAAAATAAGTGTTTTGATGAGTGGTAACCTCAAAGCTGCATACTGCCATCAGATCTGGTGGCAGTTGCTTGCATTTTGATTGCTTCTTTAAGCTACATCATAGTGGTGTGCTAACTCAGATGATGAATCCATAGATGCAGTTGAAAACAATCATATGTTGTGATAATTAAAATCCACATCTATCTGTGGTACTTGCATGTTAGTACAAACATCTAATAACAATGTTTGCTTCATCTTTGAAATAAAGAATAAGTAAAGAAAAGTAAATGATGACTGAATAGAGACTGATGCTGCTAATCTGTCTGTGCTGTGAATACACCTTCACAGAATTTAATCATCTTTTTAAGGAAAACATGATTATCCTTTTCCTGTCACAGACGAATAACATGATTTTCCAAACACATACCTGGAAACAGGAGAGTCAGAATTCTCAAATCTGTTTTTCATGTAGTAAACCAAAGCTTTTTTATTATTATTATTTTTTTAATATTATTTTTATTTTCCTCTAACCATATAGTATAGTGACTATAGGAAAGAAAAGTGTTACTTTTAACTTAGTGAGATCTCCAAAGTAGAGATGGATCCTAAAGTTCACTACTATGCAACAGTACTTACCACAGATAAATTATACAGTGCCAGCAGTAAACTGATAAGTCAAGTGAAGAGGCAATGAGCCATGCTTTGTGCCAGAGCTCCAGGGATAGATTTTTAGAACCTCAGCTCATATATGTTGATGATGTGTGGATAAAATTGTGGATTAATGCCAAATATAACACACCTACCTTTGCAAAATTCACACTTGGCGGAATACAAAAATCTGTTTTCACTGACTCTGTATAAACTCTCTTTTCATATTCAAAATGGCAAAAAATTACTTGCTTTACTAAAAGAGTTATTTAATTTGTGACAACTCCTACTCATTTTTTATTTATTAATTAATTTTTATTGGTCAAAAGGTAAGAGTACTTTTTTTTTCCAGCACATTATTAAACATATTTTTTTTTTAGGTCTTCGAGTCTGTGTGTCTGTTTTAAAAGAAAAAGTGCATAGTGCATACTTATTTACCTAAACCATTTTTGGTCTGAAGACTTAGGCATGTAGGTAATGTTGCTCATGAGAAGGTGTCTGGGAGAGTGAATAGGACTAATTAAACTTACAACTACTTTTGTAATGCTAAGGTGTTTACCCTGCAAAGGGGTTTCTTCTGCACTACTACTTGCTGGATAGCTGAAGACCTTTTGAAAACAGTGTATGATCTGCTGTAATTCATAGTCACGAGCCAAGGGACTCTGGTGGCTCCCATTCTCTCATTCAAGCACTTCAGGAGACACAGGCTAACAAGGGAAACATTTATATTCACACAAGTTCCATTCAATTAACAGATCAGTTCCTTCTTTTATTTTCAGGACCATAGGCCAACAATGAAATTTGACAATGGTCCTGTATTTGAAGTCACTTAAAAACTGAGCCTGCTTTAAGAGAGACATTTCAAACACTAAACAATGACAACACTGGCTAGTGTGAGAAAGGAAAGAATGATGAGGGAAGAAAGTAGTAATTGTAAGCAGTATTTGAAGTTTTGTAATATATAACAATGTTCTGAATAACATAAACCAAAGAACAATGAGGTACTGAAATGGTAAGAAGTAAGACTGTAAGAACATCGGTGTGAGAGAAGTTTGAATCAAGAAAATCTTAGAACAAATTACTGTCGCAGGCTCAGGGTAAGCACATGAACTTCTCACCTGGAAGAGGATTTAACTGCAAGAAGTACTTTGAGAAGGAAAGAAATTTTTCTTTACCTGAAAAAAATTAAACCCTTATTACATGTTGCATCATATGAGTGTCAGAACCTACAGTTAAAAATCATGAATACCCTAATACACATTGCCATGCAACATAAATAAAATATTTTAAATATTTCAATTAATAATGGTATTTGTTGCATAGCTATTCACCATCACTACAGTACTGTAGACTTTTATGGACTTTCTTTAAAAAGTTAGCAAATTATTAAAGAATTATTTTATTTCTAAATATAAGGAGCAGTGTATCCACAAAGTCACTACTTTGATTTGGAGGAATATCAGCAGGAGAGAATATATTCTACATTCCAAATTTCTGGTTTAAATATTCTAATGAAAATTCTATGCATACATGTTTATTTCAGTTATTTGAATTAGGAGAAAAAAAAATGTGAATAAAAATACCTGATACTATGTTAAGATTTTTTTTTAATAACAAGCAAAAATATTTTCTTTAAATTCTTTGAAGTGTGTTTAGTAGTCATTAACTCTATCCTCTAGATATTTTTAGTCAGGTGCCTATGCAGAGCTGGTTGAGACACTGTTAGAGAGCCCTCATAAGCATGACACCTTGCAAAGAATAATTAACCCTTTGATTATCCACTAAACCATATACATTTGGAGGCCTTCAGAGTTTAAGAAGCTGTCTTTTACAAAATCTGAGAGTGAACCACTAATATCTAAAGCATCAAACCAGTAACAGAAGGAAATCCTTCCTTGGTGTGCAAGAGAATGTTCTACTAGGTGTGAATTGAATAGCCTTTATGAGTGTAAAAATGAGAGATTTGGCCCAGATCCCTAGAGCTCTTTTATTTTCTCATGCCCAGATAGCATGTTCATTTTCTAATGCTAAAATTTTCTAAGCTAATTTTCTAAGCTAAAATTTCTGACTTCATGGGCACCCCTTTCTAAATCAGAATCTCTAATCAAATGTACCAGGAACACTACTTTCTCAGAGAAATTACACTAATGTTAGATTTTTAAGGACTGAATTAAGGATAAATAATACAGTCTTAGTGATATTTTATTTTATTTTTTTCTGGGTGCATTGCTGAACAAGGAAACTCCTAAGCTCATCAGTGTGCTGATCAGTAAGCTAGTTTCTTATGTTTGGGGAATCCATTGTTTATCTGTGGGGGTACCGAAGGAGTCACGAGAGTGAACATAGTTAATGGTTCTGTATTAGGAGTGAAAATAACTCTGTAGCTACCCATATGTTTGTTCATTTTTATTCTCCGTGTTGTGGTTTTTGACCAGCATGAAGAGAAGTCAAAGACACACTATTATATTCAATAGAGTGTTAAACTGAAGATGATAGAACACGAAGACTCAGATTACTTATCTTCTTCCTACCTTGTAATTTGGCTTGCAAGAACCTCATGTGCAGAACAGTGCCTAAGTTTCAGTCTCATATGTTCTTTTTGAAACAGTTAATCTTTTGAACTTGGCTTGTGTTACTGGATGTCCTCTCGATTATATGCTCAGTTATACTGTCTTAATGGGAAACATTTAAGGGTTAAGAGGTTTGAAAGTTTTTCATACTCATCTTTCTAATTTAGTTACTAATTTCTGAGTTTAACTGATATGGGAATGCTCTGCCCAGTAGTGGAATAAAGGAAGGGAGCAAGTTTGAAATCAGCTCCGCCCTCAGCTAACGCTTGCATTTGCTTGTGAAAAGACTGGCAGGGCTTGAGACTCCTTGGGCTAAAAGTGAAGCTGCAAGTTATTCTATGATTCATTTGAAACTCTGTGAAGAAGGATAGGGCTCTAAGTCCCACCACCTGGCCGCAGGCTCCTTATATGGTGGTGTTTTTTTGAAGGTCCAGAGAAATAAGTCACCTGAAAAAGAATTGTTTTGTTTGTGTTCGAAGTCTAGTGAAGTGAATGAGATGTCAGTTGCCAGGTCTTATATGTTATGGGATCAAAACGGGAAGTTTGATGCTTAATTGTGTTTTCTAATATAATAAGGTGGTGGAAGACAGAGAGATTATGTATGCTGAAAATGGGTTTTTAAAAATCTTCCTGCCTGGTTTACAGAGGACTTGCTCAATATAAAGGTCCTAGAACAACAGATGTGTTTTTAATTGCATTCTTAAAATGAAATGCTTTTATTCAGAGTCTGCAGCACAGGAAATATCCTTCAGAAAAAGGCACCAGCTGCAAAACAATAAGAGGAGCTTTAAACATTTATCCAGTGACTGCACCCTTAGACCTTATAAAGTTCATGCGTATTCATGCAAAATGTAAAAAAGGAATTTTAGCTGTTTTTAAGTCCTAAAATAAACTAAATCATTCTAACCATGCATGCAGTAATTGGCATGAAACAAAAGGTTGTGGATACCTGCAGTACAAGCTCTTATGATTTAAGTAGGCACTGCACTGCCAGCTTTGAAAATCTAGTACTAACATGTTTCAGTCACCTAAACACTACTGAAGACAGTGGTATACTGATGTTATTTATCTGGACAGAGTAATTGGTTACAGTGCTGGCAATCTCCACATGAAGGCTGGCATTTCACTACAAATTATCTATTAATTAAAAAGTACTTTAAAAACAATTTTTTAAAAAGCTTCCCTATGCACAAAAAGTGGGATAGCATTGTATCCAAAAGAGGTCTTGAGAAATGAGCGCAGAACTGATTATATGGCTGATATTTATAATGATTACTTTTAGTCATATGTTGGTGACAGCATGAGCATATCACTTCACTTATTAGTGCTATTTTTTTATTTTCTCACTCAACTGTTTAAATTCTTAGCTGCAAATTTCAAATGAAGTTTCTAAGCATTGTTGCACTAAAAAGAAAGATGCCATTGGGGTAAATGATTTTTTTTTTTTTTTTGTAATATAGGCACAGGAAGGAAAATAATCTTTTGCTGGTGCACACACACACACACACACACAATATAAAAATGAGAATGTGATATAATGACAAATATTATTCTGAAGATAATATTTAACAGAACAGGATTAAATGGAAGCTACTAAGACGACCTGAGTGTCAAGAAATGATAGAACAAAAAAAAGAGGAAGTTACATCTGAACCAAGATAATTCCTGAAAGAGAATTTCCATTCAAAAGTTCAAATAATTAAATGCTAAAGGCCTTAGATATTCTTTGCCCACTCTGTGAGGCTACCAGACACCCTGTTAATTAGTTTTAGGTTAGTTTTAGCAAAGAAAGTACAAAATAGTGTGTTTGGAAAGGAGAGGAGCAGAGAGGAGAGGAAATTTGTGAGAAAAAAAAACCTGTGTAGAGAATCTAGAAAAAAAAATGAGGCTTTGGAAAAAAAATAAACAACAACAAAAAACATTAGATGGCTAAAATACGGATAAGCAAAGGAGATATCATGATTGGGGAAATAATCTTTCTACTGGAGAACAACAGCTACCTTCAGTATTTTGTCTCCTTTGCAAGGAAAAAAAATGGGAAACATGAGAAACATGGCAATACATCCAGTGATTCAAACAATTTCTTCTTTTGTTAAGCTGGGAGTTTGTCTGGGGAGAACAGGAGATTGAAAGTCAATATTCCTGCTTTTTGTTCCCAGTTCATCTGATTAACTGTGTAACACAGGTAAACAAAAACCTGGACATTAGTTGGATGTAATCTTGCTCAAGATCCTAATGGAAATCTTAGGCAGAGCAGATAATTAAATTTAGGATGATGCCATGACACTCAACTAATTACTTAACCCAATCCACTCTTCTCCCTGTGTAGGCAGTGGCCCATAATTCTTTGAACAAAAGTGGCAAAAATATATATATATATATAAAAACTGTGGTCTCTAGAAAAAAAAAGAAAAAAAAAATCTGGCAAAATTGCTATTGTGACTGGTTAAGTAGCCAAGAGTAAATATTTTGTATAGATTCTTGGTCTCCTTTGATCATTGTAATTATTCCCTTCTAGTTAGGGAAAATAAAAGGTTCTCTGTATCAAATGAGACACAAGTTTTTCTGAGTTGCTGAGTTAAATAAGGTCTCACTTGTGTTTTCAGATTGCCATGAAGTATCATTTAAGTGGTTATTTGTTGTTGCTTGGGAAAGTTAAGCATTGTAAACCCCGTGCAAGTTTATAATTTAATTTGTTCAAACATGAATTATGTAACATTCCATATAATTTCTGATAATACTTCAGTGAAGTTCTGTGGCAGGAAATGTGCTGGTATTATAGGAGCTTTCATTCCTTTTGTTGAAGCAAGTCACTTCTTTTTATGGCATCATTAACTTTTCTCTCCCCTCGGTCTTGTTGCAGAACTCAGAAGAAAGGAAATTTTATGTTACTGTGGAAAGCCTGAAAGTACTATGGCAAGGAAGCTATATTTTCATTTCCAAAACTGATAATCTGGCACAGTTAGGATCAAATTTAGTTACATATATGTTTTATAGACTTAAATTGAGTAGTACAAATTACATAATAGCATTATCTAGACCTAAGATATTTCTATATGAATGGCCTATTATCTTTCATACGCACAGATATGTAATCCAATATTTCTTAGATTTTCTTAATACAGGTCCATAGAACATTCAGTCTCTGGAAGAGACAGAGTTCTTCTCAACTGTTTGTTCCAAACAGAAGGGACCACATTAAGGTCTTCTAAAAATTTGCTATTTATTCATATGCACAGAATTCCTGACAGAGGAATCAAGTATGCATGCTCCTCTGCAACTCTCGTGATTAAAAAGAATACTTTCTAAGTATTCAATTTTGCATTTTATTCTGATTTTTTTGCTTGCACATGATCTTGGCACTAATTTACAGGAGAGGATGGTGGAAGAATTACTGAGAAATGGGAGAGAACAAATAAAAGAAAGAAAAATAAACAATAGAAAACCCAGGATCAGATTCAGTATCTGGGAGCAAAACATGGGCAAAATGCTGCAGTCAAAGGGAAGTCAGGCTAATTAGACTGTCTAATGGCACTAGGCTGTGCATGCTTGGGATCTAGAAGGGGAAGGAAAAAAAATCAGTCATCCAATCAGTTAGGTGACAAAAAAACAAGCTTATTCTTCTTGTTACTTGTGAGCTACTGCCATTACCTTCATACTACTTCAAAATTACTATCCTTACATTTGGAGAGTATAGAGGAGGAATAGAGAAATTATATCTTTAGCTATAAATCTTCATTCAGGAGACGAGGCACAGATTGCTGCGTTGCTATATGGACAAAGGACCTCCTTAAAAGAGGGAGGCAGCTTGGGCAATATTGCCATGCAGGTGATTGCAAAACAACCCTTACACATAGGACTGGCTTAAGGCATTTTAAACTACAGTGCAAAAATGTTTGCTAACTCAAATTCACTTTCCAATCTTGTACACTTAAAAACAGAGATTGTGGGGTTTGATAAAACTTTCTTAACATTAGAAATTACCTGGATATTGACTAATACATTCTGTATTATTGCTTTCAGTTATTATGTTAGCTTTAACTCAATGGTGCATAAACTAGTTTAGGATTGGTTCTTGTTTTATTTTGAGCAGCTATACTTATAATAATTCATATTTATAGTTGCAATATTTAATTTCCAGTTGTTTTGAGTGAAGGGAAAATTAGATTTGCTCTTAGATTTCACAGGCCTTTACAGGAATCTATACTTCAATGATTTCCTACAGGAGTAATTCAGAGTATTTTATGAACAAGAAAAAATTTGAATAATGTTTATTATTTAAAAATAGAAATATATTTGGTTACTTTTGTAGTCTTGATCAAGTTTCATTTCAGCAGCTCGTCAAGATTAATTTTTGGCAATGTTTATTTGTGTCTTTTTTTTTGTTTTTATTTTTTATTTTTTCCTGAATATATGCTTCAGTCTTCAGTTGTTTTCTCTTTTTCATTTGTTATTTTCCTTTGGTTGTTCCAACTGTTTGAACCTGGCTATGCCATCTTCTTTGCTTCAACCATCTCTTATTTTGTTGATCTTTTAATTCCCTTTTAATTTAAATGTACTTTATTTGCAGAATAAACGAACAGATTACATTCCACATGCTATGTTCTAGGATAGATATGTTATGCTATGTATGTTCTAGGATAGATAGTTTTGCTCTGCTAATTATTTCTACTGTCAGATGAAATGGACATATTCAGTATTAGCATATAAAATAATAAGAATCACTCCCTTGAGAAAAGGAAGTAGAGGCAAGGATTAAAAAATGCTTAGACAGTCCTATTATTTTGAATTTGAACTGTTCTTGTGTGTGTGTGTGTGGTAACATGGTTTATTTTATTATCACTGAAATGAAAAGTAAATTTTAGGATTTCAAGTTCTAGACAGTTCATTAGACTAAAGAAACAGAAAAGCAGATCCCAGGAAGGAGTTTGTTTTGACCAAGTTCTGTGTGGTTTACAGTGGTACAAACTGGAAGTGAATATTATGTCTAGCACATTATATGGCTTGAACAATTCTTAAATCTCCTTTCCATTATTTTCAGATTTTACTTACTAAGGGAACTCTTTAGTGCAGGGCTCTTGAAAATCTTCTGCAATTCAGTATTTGATATGCTCAATAAAATCCAAAATATCCCTTGAAATTTTCAGCTAAGTTTCCGTTTTATTCTATTTTTCATATTTCTTGACATTTTTCACCAGAAAGTAAGGTAATAATTTGTCTAGCTTTGGGGCCATCTATTTACAGAATCCTTGGCAGTAGTACCTAAACACATGCTGGGTTTCTTGTTTCTTTAGACAGTGTTTTGTCTTCATTCATCACCCCATTTGCTCTGCTGCAACATTTTTCTCAGGTACCTTTCTTTTATCTGTCCATAATCATAAAGAATTCAGAGAGATACACGAAGAGCCCTCAAATTACATTAAATGCATGTTAGCATTATAACATTTATGCGTGTTCATGTTGGAGAATATACTTTCATTATTATGTTCTCAGTGCAAAACAAGAGCCTTCTGTTTAAATTCAATTTCAGAACAAATTGATTTCTGGTTCTAATATGACAGTCAGGAATGTGGTTGAAACAATTGAGAAAGTGAGGCTGCAGGTAATCAGAATATCTTATATCTAATCTAAGATATAGGTGGAATGGGTGTTTTGACTTTATTTTTTTATAATTGGGAAATTTATATAATTTAGTGGTAGTAATAATAGTAACTTTATTAATCTTGACGCATGCATAGAAAATAGAGTGCTAGGAAAATTCCTGACAATGACATACAGAAAGAGGACTCTGGAAAGGAAGATGGCCCTCTGATGTTTCATTATTAGAAAGCACTGCTTGGCATACAGCTTAATTAAACTTTTAAACAGACAGTGGAGGTCCTAGTTGAAACTAGAAAATGAAATCGGAGGGCAAGAGGTGCTCCAGATGCCAGAGCAGATGTTCATGGTCCGTGGAGAGGTCCATGGTTGAGCAGGCTGTCCCCCTGCAGCACTTGGGGAGAGGATGGAGAATAGGGTGGATGGGGGAAAGGTGTTTTTGTTTGTTTTTAGTTTCTCACTGCTCAAGTTTGTTAATAAAAGGCAATAAATGATATTAATCTCCCTACAATGAGTCTATTTTGCATGTGATGATGTGGATGATCTCCCTGTCCTTATCTAATCCTTGAGCCTTTTCTGTTGTATTTTCTCCTCCTTTTCCTTTGAGGAGGGGAAGTAAGAGGATGGCTGCAGTGGAGCTTGGCTGCCTGGCAGGGTAAAACCACTACAGCTTGTCTTGCATCTTCTACATGAGTATATTATCCACTAGTCCATTCATTTTAGACTGCTCTACATTCACCATAGAAAGAGCAAGACGAATGCATAAATTTATCTTTCATATTACTCAGCAGTGCTTTCAAACATAATAGTTTGTTGAGGAAATTATAGTATTTTGTAAGAATTCCAATAGGGTCAACCATATCAAAATGCAAACCTGATTTTGCAGGCTTTAGTGACAGTTAAAAATTTTATCTTGGGAAGTTGTAAAGATTCTTTTGAATGACCTGAGCATTCCTGGGTCCTGGGTTATCTTCATGTATTATTATACCTGTTCTAGCTGATACTACTGTTGGCTAGCAGTTACCACCAATTCCTTTCCCCCAGGCAGAGCTACCTTCAGCATCCCTGTAATTTTGTTGCCTCTCCTAAATTGTGAGTTCAACATCTATACTCTTAACAGTCTACAAAGCCATACTATGTACCTTTCTCTCAGCAATGATGCTGGTAGCTGTTACTGCACAACCACTTAATTTATGCAAGCATAACTTGTATGCTCTATATTTACTATTTATATATTTATATAGGGCATACAAGTACACTGTATAGTACTCAGTAAAATGAAGTAGTGAAATACCAGATATGAAATAATCATGGATATGCCCTGGCATGGAAATTCACTCTTGTGCTGGCTCATCTTTAAGGTCAGTACAGGCCTAGAAATAAGAAGCTGAGGGCAGGCAAAAAGGAAGACTGTAAGAAAGTACTGTCACCAAGAAACCAGCTTGTAGAATTGCATCCGTGTTGCCCTCATGAGAGTTCAGGCTTTTATCAACCAATGTGTCACTGGGGAAAGTTAGTACCTTGATTTGAAGTCACTGATGCATGAGGCATGTCTGGGAATAGTTTTCTTCCTGACAACAAGTGTAATATTATTAAGTAAATAATAGCAGCAGCCAATATGAGCTGTATATGCAGTCTCCTCATGCTACTGGCTTTTTCTTTAAAAGTCACTTTAAAATATGGAGATAAATGTTAAATTACATTTGGTGTGTTTCCTTATTAAAAGCCACAATTTGCTGTATATTTTTTTCAGGGATTATTTATATTGAACAAATCAAACCAAATATTCTTTTCAGCCTAGGAATATGGTAATTTGGTTTAACCTAGTGTATGTGCCACCAAAAGTAAAACTTTGTCTCCCACAGTTATTATGAGACCAGATCTGTCAAAAGACTTCCATGTCATGCTGGTCTACAGTAATTATTGTTTTAGAGAAGATTCTGACTGTAAAGTTTATTTACACCAGAGAGTGTAATAGACACATCAAATAATTTTGCATAGGAATGAAAAAAGGCATTAGGTTTGCTAAGATATAGAATACTTTATTATGTATTCTTTTGGTCAATGTCCTCAAATGTTTATATTTCATTACACTCACCAAAAGTTTTTGTTTTCATTTGAGACAATGACATCTGCCATTTATACTCTAGACCTGTTTTAACACCTATTTCTTTGGCCTCAGAGGGAAGTGATAATAGAAATAAACCACCAGTACTTTTCTTGTACATGTTTTCTTGTGAATCTTCTGATCTTGTGGTCAGACGTGCTCTCATCAGCTGAAATACCATCTGAATAGTACATTACATAGAAGCTGCCAGCCTCTGTCTGTGCTAGAATTCAAGCAACTATAATTCCTCCTGTAGCTGATAAATTAGTGCTGTGATGAGGGGAGATACTGGGTAAAACTACCCTCATTTTGAGCTATCTTAAAGCAGTAACTTCAAACGGTTTGGTAAACTGTCCATTTTCTTAAAGTAAAAAGTTATTTAGAAGATGTGAATTAAGATGCTTTTCAAGGTTTTGCTTACATGTTTATTCAAAAAGGGAAGTTTTATTAAAATTGTGCATTTATATGCTATTTGCAAAACAAAACAAAACATTTCCCAGTTGTACTGTGAATCCAAGCAAAATAATCATGCCTTGTGTAAGAAGCAGAAACTCAAACTGATGATAAACAAAAATGGAGGAGGCTTGTCCTCTGCCAATGTCTCACCCATGTTACTTCTGAAGAGTATTGAGGTGGAGGCAGAGGAAAGAATAGAATGGGAATGTAGAACATCAGTATTAAAGTGCAAAAAGACAAATATACGAAGTCAAATGGCGTATCATGAAATGACTCAAAAGTGTAGTAGCAAAATAAATAAATAAATAAATAGCTATTGATCTTATATTTCATGATCACACTTTTATCTTCAAAAGAGAAAATTATAAATTTAAAAAGTAACTTAAACTCATGGTAAGTACTGGTCATATAGTTCCCCTGTCTTTTCTGAAGTGCATTTACATTTTATTTGCTTATATTTATTCAGCAAGTGGTTTAGGATGCAATGTTATTCTGCTTTCTTTTTCAATTAAGTTACATTTACTGTGCCAGTATAGGCCTTGCACCAGATCTAATTGAACTTAGGGGAAATAAATCTCTATGTTTAAATAGGCTCATGACCTTTTCAGACAATATGGCAATCTGTGCAAATGCCAATGTAGTATAACAGAAATGACCCATCATATTTCTCTTAGATTCAATGGATCAGAAAATCTTCCAGTTCATGGGTGGCTGGGTGGGCCATCAAATTTATAGAAAAACTACAAAGTGCTCACTAGTTGCAGGCAAAGGTAGAGAAACCCTTTTTTATTTTATTTTTTTTTTATTTTATTTATTTTATTTTATTTTATTTATTTTTTTTTTATTTTATTTTTATTTTTTTCCTGAGGTAGGAATTTGTCTTCCTACCTTGCATTTTGAATTTATTACCTATTCAGGCTCCATTTTATCTCAATCAATTGCATCTAGAACCCTAATGAGTGTACTTTGTTATCGCTATCTTCTAGCAGCCTGGAGGGTTACATTCTTTATTTTTTGTTAAACTTTTTACAATATAGTCAGCTAAAATTTATTTGGGATGTCCATGCCATTATTCAGTCTGGGTGGGGAAAATGGAGAATTCTTAAGGATTAACAAACTAATTATGCTGCTTTCTATATATTTAAGGCTGCAGTAGCACACCCAAGTCACTAACAAATTGATATTTTCAAAAATCAGTAAGCTGCTTTGGAGTCCTACATTTTTGAATGCCAGAATTATAATGCCTTCCATAGAAATGGCATTGCATAAAATGATTAAGAGTTAGATGTTTTACAATTGCCTCCCTATGAGCACCTTGATACTGAAGAGTGTTCATCATTTCTATTCAATTGGCAATCCAAATCTACTTTTCTTGTGCCTCTATATTCTGGTTTCTTTCTCTGTTTCTCTCTCTTTTTTTTTCTTTTTTTCTAAGTTCAGTGTAGTTATATATTAGAAATCCTTGGTAAACTCCTCTCTTCCTTTAACTTTCCTCTAGTATCCAGTGTGTCTGCAAGGGACCTGTACATTGAATATTTAGAATGGAATCTTCTTTCCATGTGCAATAAGAGATTTGAAGTGCATGCATAATAACTATGGTCCTAGGGTGTGCATTTTAAATAACGATTTTTTCACATCTCTTGGGATGGTGATATCATTCTGGAAATGTCTCAGAAGCAACTTCTTTCACCATATGCTCCTGTTTCTCCTATATGAGAAATAAAGAAATGAGAAATTACCATTAATTATTTTTAAATGTAAGCTGAATCTTCTTATGAAGTGAATATTATTTAAATTTGTTCTGATTTAGATTGTGTGTCAAACTGCACTTTACTTTGGGGTCCCCTAAAAAAAAAAAAAAAAAAAAAAAAAAAGTACCTATCCTATCCTTACCAGAAGCATAAGTAGATATTTATAAGATAAGATAATAAGATATTTTATATATAAGAGGCAGTTGGAAAATTCTGCAAATAGAACTGTATGTATTTCTGTGAGTGTGCATGTATATGTCTGTTGTTATTATTTTTCCTGAGGGAGAGTCAATCATCTGTAAATACCTTTGATATTAATTAGTTATTACAACAATCAGTGAAAATAAATCTGTGAGAAATCTCATTTCTATTGCCTCTTTGTCCTGAGAATTTTGTGAGTAGGATGGAAAGAGACAATCATAGTTAATTATAAGTAGCTCACAATTACTTCAAATATCATAATGTGTCTGTATATACAAAGATTTTTAAAGACACTTTCTTACTTTGGAGATGTTAACCCACTGGAAAATGTGCTACCTAATTAGCAGCAGTATGCTTGATTTTTTATTATAGTAGTTGATCTCACAAATAATGTCTCAGCTTGCTCCAGTCATGGGAGATAACCTTTAGTTTGTTGCTGAGCTCTGTGGAACTGAATTATGTAGGTTCTAGCCTACAGACTCTGAACATGTGCCCAATTTAAATAGCTACATCTGTTTTCTGAAAGATATAGATTTATTGTAACACTTGCACATCTCCACTGTGTTTGTTGATGTCTCTAGTTAAAAGATTTTGCATCTAAGGATATAAAAAAATCAGACATACAGAAATTCATCTATTGTCTATTCCAGAGCAGTTCATTTATATACGAAATTGTTTAGGTATTGATACTTTGATGGCACACATTCGGGGGGAGGGTGGGTGGGGGGAGGGGAATCTGCTGTCATTCAAATTTTAGGTGAATATGAGCAAGCATCAGTATTCAACAATTTATATCAAAAATAATTAGACTAATATCTGCCTTGTAGATGTTTAACTAAACTACTGTGCTATGTTATATAACCAAGACATTACACAAAGTTATATATTAAATACTTATATTCAAGGATGTCTCTGTAAATTTCTTCTACAAAGAAGTTTATGTCAGATACAAATTTATTTCTCACTTTGAGAGAACTGTAGATAAGTTTTGAATTGGGTAAAAACAGTCACTGTTTTGTTAACTGCCTGAACTGCTAAACAGATTGAAAGCCTGGATTTAGTCTCTTATTTGTGTATGTGTCTCATCCCATACAACCCTCAAGGGCTTTCTGCATATTTGATTTTAAATACCCAGCATTTAGAAAATGTGAAGCACAATACAAAAGGAATATTAATATTTAAGATAAACAAGCTTCATAACTAAACTCAAGAGAACTTTCACATCAGGCATTTGGAGAAGCAGCCTAACATATGGTAATTATATGAAATGAACAGCATAATATTCACATGATGACAGGTTTCATGAGGTCAGGAAGGGAATTTAAGAGTACAGCAGTAATAAATGAATTCAAATTTTCAATGGCTCAGCTTCTGTTTAGGCATTTGGCCAGTTTTCTATAACTATTAACTATAGGAAAAAGGAGAATAGTGGAATAGTGAAAAGACTTCACACTTTGCAAACATCTCTGAATGGTTCTTTAATACATACATACATACTTTTTTTTTTTTTTTTTTTCTTCTGAAAAAGAACTCCACTGAACTAGGCATTTATCATTTTCTTACTGGAGGAATGTGTGAGAGGCAGTGGAAAATTGGTGCCATGAAATGTGTATTTATTTCTTTATATTTATTTAGGATATAATAAATTACATATTAAGTAATGTGGGAAAAGAAAGAAAAACAGAGTGAAGTTTAAGCAAGAAAAGGATGAGTGACAGATGAGGAATGGCAAGCGCAAGATTGTGCCAAACAACCAGGCAATGTGCAGAGCAGACAAAATTGTAGAAAATTCTCTGCAAGGTTTCAATCCCTTCTGTTGGCCATTGTGGCTTTCTTTTTTTTTTTTTTTTTTTTCTTCTTTTCCTTTCAGTTTGAGGAGCTAACTGAATTTTTGTGCCTCTTCTTTCTTCTTCTCCTTCTCCTTCTTGTCCTTCTTTCTTCCTCTCCTCATTTCTGTTTAGCATCTCATACAAAATAAAATAAACCAAATAAACCTTTCAATCTATGTTTCTTGCAAAAATGCATCTCCCTTGATTTTAAAAATAAACAAATATTGTACTTTTCTTACAAATTATGCTAATACTTCTGTGCTTCTGGTATAAGTTACAGGGTATTGCAAGGACTATTAGGTGCCTCAGAGTATTAGGATCATTCTACTCTAAGAGGCATTAGCAGAGTTTTAAAATAAACCCTATAAATCAGAAACTATATTTGAATTTCTACATATGCTGAAAATATCCAATATCATATTATTCTGCCTATCACATAATTCTTCTCTATAATGTACAGAGTTGATGGAAACAAACAAAATGTTGCTGATATGTTGTGTTTTTTTTTTTTTTTCCTGTATAATCACTTTCTTTGTTTTTCAGACCTGCCTCAGATTTTATAGCACTTCTAATTTTTTTTTATTATTATTATTATTTTATTTTTTAAAGAAAACAATTTATTTTCAGTGTCCTGTAACCTTTCTGGAAATGAAGAGAAATGAAATTAAATGAAATTCTGGAAATGAATTACTTTTCCCGATTACTGGAAAAAGTAAATCTGTAAAAAGTAATCTGTTCCACTTGCATTCAAAATTCTGGTACTCTCTCATATTCATGAACTTCTACATTTCCTTTGCACACTGCCCAAATTTCAACTAAAACTCCTGACATTAAGATATGAAGGTAATTTGGTATTAGCTCTGCAGCTCTGCCAAAAACAGGAGTCAAGTAATGGTACTGCTGAAATGAATTAAATATTAGGAGATTGGGAAATTCCTGTTTTCTTCCTAGCATTCAAGAAATTATTGACCTTTGATAAAGTTTTTGTTGTTGGTGTTTGAAGTATAAATTTTGAGATCAATTTCTAAGCAATTTAATACTGAGATTCAAACTTTGGTTTGGTTCAAACTTTGGTGGATTTAACTATTTTATGTAACTATCTTGTTTTGACATTTTCCTACATGTGAAAAATACAAGTGCTCTGAATAGAGAAAGAAAACTTCATAAAATTCCTTAATGAATGTTATGTGTATTTCATTGAAATGTACTGCTGTACTTACTAAGTGTTCTAGTGAGTGAAATATTGCACTCATGGCACTCACATTTTCATTTTAGCTACTTGGGTTTACAACACCTGTGCAAACAAGTTACTATATGCAAAAAACATGATGAAGTTAATTTAAGTGCTCTCTGACTGCCAGGTTTTTATGGACTCATGATTAATGCACAGTGATTGATTGAAGGCCCAGCACGAAATAAACTGCGGGTCTGTGCCTGTAATGGTAACACCATTAAGTTCTCTCCTTCTGTTACTAAAGCTGGACTAATATTAACAAAACTCTATGCATTAATATTTAAGGAAAGGAGTCATATCTTAAGTTGCAAAGTTCTCCCCTTCTAACTAACTACCATGTTTCATTATGATGCAAATGAATTCATGTACTCTTTATGCCTTGTGTTAGGCTCTGCCCTACAACAGGACAACTACCATGCTAGGTAGGTCTAGGTGAATGAGAACAGAATTGAAAATGAGATTTTTTCTCTGAATATTAATTCAGAGCAGAGGAATGAAATCATCAAATTGCCACTTTTGGTTTTATCATTGGATTGTACTTTCAGCAGCAAAATTGTTTGTTATTTTTTCTCTTTTAAGATTAGAGGCAGATTAGGACTTTGTGTGTCTGAAAACAGAAATTTATTTCTATGCTGATTGCATTCTGTCCAGAAGCTTCCTGTGACAATCATATCTAGTGATATGATTTTACCGAATGGCAATAACTCATTTTTTTTGGATATGATACAATTCAAGAATGATACTCTTATTGTGATTAGGAAGCAACATAAAAACATAGACAAGTAATGTTATTAGTAGTTCTGCAAAGGGATCTTTGCAAAAAGAAAATAGTAAAAATCTCTCTTTGAAGATAGGGATTTATATATCATTCATGTGCTCTCAGTGTCTAAATTAAATTCCTATGGATCTTGGCTTTCTGAATGGATACACACAGTTAGTTTTGACAAGCCAGCCACTATGCTGTAGCATGAGAGGGTGGCAAGTGAGATGAACAGAGCCAAAACTGCTTGTCTGTACAGAGTACCTTTCCTTTCCACGTGTCTCCTTTTTGAGATGAACAATATGCAAGCCCACTGAAGCTTTGTCTCTGCATGTGAGATGCTTTCCTGTGTTCTAAGTCAGCTCCCAGGCAGGTCAATTCTGTTGAACAAAGCCTGCTGCTTCTAGCTGTCAGTAGGAGGAAGCTCAAGTTATGTTAGTTACACTTAAAATCAATGCTCTCTTTTGATAACCTGGTAAACATATTTGAAACAGATTAGAAGGAAAATAGTAAAACCCTCTGGCTGACAGGAAAAACAAGCAGTTTGGCTTTTATAGCCAGGTGGGTAGCCTGCTTTCAACTGCTGCTGCCATAAATTATGGCATATCTGATTACTTAACCGTAATACTTCAAGAGAAAGATTGCAACTATTGAATGTGTTTCTATAAGCATGGAAGTACTGCCTTTTGTAAACTCAGTAGTCCCATTAAACTGGAGATTGTGAAACTTGAGTTACTTGCTTACCCATTTACTAACAAATGTATCAATTTAATAGTTGTTTTTCCGTAGGTAAAAGACTTCTCACTTAAATAACTCATTTACATACTTTTCAAATCTTGATTCTGCTAAAGCCATAATCAGTCTGTTATAAAAACTGTTCTGAGCCCCAAATGTTATTAAGGAGTTTGTCAGAGAAGAGGCATGAGCTGTGTACATGATAGCATTTCTAATGAACTTTTGCTGCACAACATGTAGGCATCATTAGCACACTAAAAAATAAATAAGTAAATAAATAAATAAATGAAGTAGACCAGCATTCACAATTTACTTGGTGATTTAGAGATAGTCTGGAGGTTTGATTTTTTATTTATTTATTTTTTTCTTCATTTAGAAAATATGAGTTTGCGTGCATTTTAATCTGATTTTGTTTGTTTGTTTGTTTTCGCTTTTTAAGGAAATGAGTTTTTATGACAGAGTGAAAGAGGCAAATAGCATGATTTTCTCTTCTCCCCCAACAGCACCCTGTCACCTAGAAAAAATATTGAATATGTTGGTGTTTGAACATGTTTGTCCAAGAGACAGGAATAAAAAAATAGCTATGATGAGCTTTCCTTCAGAACTAGTTTACTTCAAACTCTAGTCAAGTTTAAGGGAGAATAGCCAAAAAAGTAGCACATGCATACTGTCCATCTCAGAAGTTGATTCACAACTCTAAGTTAGCCCAAGCATATACTTCACACTTGCTTATCAAGATGAACATGTTTGTTAAGGAAGAGATGAGGAGATGAGAGATGAGGAATAACTTGTGAAGTTGGTATATGAGGAAATGAAGTTGGCTCAGAGGTATATGAGGAAACAAAGTTGGCTTAGAGGAAAATGCTTAGGAAAATGTAGGGACAGAAGCAATGAGAAAACCAAGTTCTGTTCATTCTACTAACATAAAATAGTTGTTTCTGCATCTCTTTTTAACAATGAAGAAGTGTGAATAGCCTTTCAAAATATGCATTCAGAAATGCCAGAGATGAGCCAAGTGGCATGGTAGTGCTTCAAGAAGGCAGCATCATGGACAAAATTTATCCAATTTTGAGTCTGATGTTCTTTCAAAAAATGTTGTTACTTTATATAATATTTTAATATCAACTGAATGGATAAAAGTTGAGCATTTTTTTTCTTATGTATAGACATTTTGAGACAGATTTTAATAGCGCATCTTAATTGTGTATATCAGACACTTAATGGAGAAACTCAACTCTTGTCCCATGGATTCAGAAAGATTTTTTTTTAATGCCTATTCCAGTAAAGAACTTGTGCTAGTGAGAAAAGTATGCAAGTCCAACATCTTACCAAAAATTCCAGACTTTTGGGGTTTTACCTGTGGGATGAGTGTTTTCCTTCTTTCTTTCTTTCTAAATGTGGTACAAGCTTTACTGTGAAATTGCATTCTTGCATCTTTAACAAGGAATCAAGGAAAAGCATCTTTAATATAAATCAAGGTAATCTGCATGTGCCACTCTAAAAGTACTCTGCATTTGACCTCATGGTAAGACATCTTATAAACTAGCCTTCATTAATCTGTGTTAATCTTCACTTTCCTGTCTTTTGTATGTAGGGTAAGTCAATCTCAGGCAAGTGAACCTAGTAGGGTATAAATCACATTGTCTGAACTCTTGCTTCCCATTTAGACTTATCTAGGTAGAGCTCCAATAGTATCAGAGAAAGAGATTGTGACAAAGTACCAGAAGAGCTGGAGGAAGAGAATTGAATATAGCATGAAAAAAGTACTTCCACTTTGTTCTCTGCCATCTACCCTCTCGAAGGTTTTCATTCTCAAATACACCTGTCAAACCCCTTTTCTGCTTGAGTGAGTATAAGTATCTTGGTCTTGGTAGGGAATGATCCTAAATAGAGCCATATGCTTCATCAGACAGTACAGTGCAGCTATATGTGGAAAAGGAGACCTTAAGGATCTTTAAATGTAAGGAGGGCATTTGTTGCTTGCCTAGAAATTTCCATCTGTTGGCAGAAGCCACTTACTGGCCTTTGTCTGAACAAGTCATGTTCCAGAGTATTTTCCCCTCATGCAGTCCCCAGAGCCTTCTGCTCTAGAGTAGGGCTCATAGCTGTCTAGCATGTAAGCCACCATCCTCTGTTTACTGAGAAACAGGATAAGATTTGGCTTCAGGTTTTTAGCTTCCAACAGAGGAAGGTAAACATTTCTTTAGACAAATGTTACAGGCACCACAAAGTCTGATTTACTGTGGGAGATGATAATTTAGGCAATGGCTATTTAATAGTGGAGGTGGGAGGAAAAATGATTGTTTTCCTGTCATCAGTGATAAAGGAAAGCATAGGACCAAAAGACTAGGAAAACTGAAGCATAAAACTCAAAAGACCACAATCTAACCTCCTTTTTTTTTTTTTTTTTTTTTTTTTTTTCAACTTTAACTTATTTTATATTTATAAGGAGCAATGCACCTTTATCTATACATCTATATTGTATTGTTGTTCTGTATATTTTTAGCTTTTTACCTATAACTTTTTTATTTCAGTTCTAAGTTCTCTGTAAGAAAAATGAAAACTTTTTCAAAGTAGAAAACCATACAGAAACAGCAAATCCTTGAATAGTTTTCTGCTCTTAATAGCCCAGTTGAGCATGGAAATATGCTTACTTGCTCTATTGGCCTAATTTTTGACCTAATCCATACATAAATTTTTAGATGGATGTGCGATCATGGATTTAAAAATTCATTTGAAAAAATGTCTTTATAAACATAAATATTTACAAAGATATCAAAATATTAATCTTAATTTTTAAAATATATATTTATTTTGCTAAAAGACAAAATGAGAAAATAGTTATCAAACATAATCAATTTTGTTGTTTTTGTTTTGTTTTGTTTTGGGGGTCTTAGGCAGCTCCTAGAGCCCTTCTAAGAAACCTGTACAGACTTATATTGAGACCTGATTAAATGTTTAATAATTAAATTATATGAATGACCGATGGTAACTCACTTGGAAAATTCAGTTCTTCAGTCTTTTTTGAGTCAGATTTTCAGTGCCTGCTAAATCCTAATGAATCTAAAATATACTGTTTTGGAAAACAGTTTTTATTTGTTTGTTTTTAATTCAATCATAGTTTTAAGCATGTTTTGGGACCTGTGTTCTACAAGGAAAAAGGTAATAAAATTCTACTACATATAAATTCATTAGACAAAGTATTAAATAAATGGTTGCTACCATTTAAAGTATAGTAACATGCCTACAGAGTTACTGAACCAAAGAAGAGAAGACATTCAATAATTTCAAATACAGATCAGCCTGAAAGATGTGACTTTTATTTATTTAGAAACTTTTGAAAAGGGAGTGAGCTGAACTAAGTGATAAATTATTTCTTGCTACTCTTGTCCTCATTTATGCAACATTCCATTTAGCTTGTGTTTCTACAAGCAAGATATGTATCTTATGGTTATTGAGATATTTTGTTGTTTCATTATACTATACACAAATTGGAAGAAAAATCAAGGAGTCAAAACCTGAATTTCTAGTTTTGGTTTAATCCTTAAGCTGAATAAAATAATAAAATATACTTTTTTTTTTTTTTTTTTTTTTTTTTGACATAGAATTCTAACAAATTTTGATGAGGAAATGCTGAGCAATAGTGTTTCCAGTGCAGAATATGAGTTCCAAAACTCTCCATCAACACTAACTGGTATTGATATTCAAAATATTGGTAGTCAAAAAATTGAAAAATGATGCCTTAAGCCACTGAACTCAACAACTTCCACATCTACCACCCAAGTGTATGTGTTTCTTAAAATAACATATATTTCTTTTATAAAATTATTTATCTTAACTGGAAAATGCAGTTTTAGGTCAGCCAAATCATATTCATTATGTGGTTTTCCCTGAAAATATGAGGAAAGCAGGTTTGAAAGTTTCTTACATTGTTTTATTCATACACTTTAATTTCAAATGAAGGTTTTATTTCAGAATTTAACTACATTTATTTGTATCCTTTACATGACTTATTTCAAAAATGAAAACAAAGCTCAAAATCTGCTAAAATCATCTCTTATTCACAATTTCTTAATTTAAGCCACCAGATGGCAAAATAACCAGTATTCACTCTGCCTTATCCATCAGTGCTTTGTAGTTTTCAGTATAAAATTTCTATGAAGTCATTGTAATTCCAGAAAATACCTGCAACAGAAGTTACTCAAATGTGTATCAGGAAGCAGGGAGATCAAAGGGATAATCACTGCAGCTTCAGGAAATAAAAGTAATTATCTACAGAATTTTATCACTAATGGACAGCATTACTTCCACTATTTCTTTACCAAATTCTTTGTGGTCTGTCTGAATTTTCCTTTCTGAGTATAAACCACAGTCCACTTTTCCCCTGTTCACTTCTCTCTCTCTCTCTCTCTCTCTTTTCTTTTCTTTTTTTTTTTTTTTTTTATAATCTTCCTGTTGACAGGTAATCAGGTTACTTGCATTAGCTGTGTAAGCATTCCATACTATTTGACTATATTCAGGCTCCTGCAAATACTTGGACATGTTTGTTGTTGTTTTTGTTTTCCAAAAGAACTCAGCATTAACCTCAATCTTCTTCTGAAAATAACACATAAATTGCGGTAGGGTCCAATGTTGCGGAATTAGGTAAAACTGCACAGAGTTTCTGAATTGAAGTCTTGATATTGAGCATGTCTAGAAGCCTGATACCACATTAGAATTTCTCCATTGATACAGTATTTGATTTACATAGTTCTTTCCTTGACAGTAATATGATATTGTTATTATTCTTTGTTGGAAAAACTCTACCTTGTAAGTTCTTCAAGGTCTTGCTGATGTCTTTCCTCTTATTTTTCCTCTTATTCCTTCTGATATTTCCAGGAACTTTTCCAGAAAAGAACATGCTGTGACTGCAGCACAGTAGTAAGCATCAGAGAGATTGTCTTTGGAAGTTTTCACTTTGCTGCACATATAACCTGTCCATTTCCCTAAAGAAACAGAAAAGTGAATCTTACCAAAGCAAAATAATTGGACTTGGAATATCAGTATTTTGTTGGAGAGAGATGTAGGAATGCAACCAGGTGGTTAGCTGAAATGATTGTGAGCAGTAGAAGAAGTTTTGTATAGATCCAGGAGGAAAACTAAAAACAAAAAACACCACTCTCATTATCTTGGAAAATGTGTTTGCAAGTTCTAATTTGTGGGTTACATTTAATTAAAGCACCCCACCTCTCAATTCTCTTTCCCTCAAATTTTAAACATTACTTCTAATAAATGAATCTTAAAACTAGGCTTAGATTTTTAAAAATTGTGAATAAATTAACCTCAAATGAAATTTATGCAAACGAAGGGTAGACAAATTGTAATGAAATCTTGAGAAATTTAAAGAAAATAAATCAACCTAGAAGGCATTTGTTAGATATAAAGCCTAAAACAAAAACAAAAACAAACAAAAAAACCTGCAGAAAGTAAAGATTACAGTAATTGAAAAAATGACAGGTTATTGAATGGTGTAATATTATATTAGGATTACACGAGCATTGCTAATGTATTTTCATAATCATGATTTAATTGATGTTATTTCTAATAGATCCAGATAGAGTATAACTTTTCTTAATTACCATTCTTACTCAAAATTGCCTAGGAAATGACCCAAACTATGAACAGTTTTGTTTTGTCTTGTTTTTCTTTGTTGTTGTTGTTTGTTTTGTTTTTGGGGCTTGTTTATTTATTTGTCTGTTTTTTTGTTTGTTTGTTTGTTTTTGTTTTTGTTTTTTTGTTTTTTCTTCAAAAGGGGAAGAGAGTCTGTTTCCACACACTTCTTCTAAACAGGATAGTTACAATTACAATCAGTTTGTCAGTGAGAATTTTGTGACAGTCTAATTATAGACCAAAATAAAGAGAAAAATATTACTCTATCTTCTGTGATTTATGTATAATGCATATGCATTTATAATGCCTGGAGAATATAAGTACTGTTATCACAGTAGCTGAATGCTCTAGGTATGATTTATGATAATTTATTCATGTTCAGTAATTTCTCAGGGAATTTGTTTAGTTTATAAATTTATACGTTTGCAAGCCAAACTATTTATTTATTTATTTATTTATAACTATCAGCAGTGAAAAGTCATATGAAAACAGAAAATAATATTGCATTTTTTTTTCTTGTTCTGGTTTCAGCTAGGATAGTGTTAATTTTCCTCCTATCAGCTAGTATGGTGCTGTGTTTAGAATTTAAGATGAGAATTTAAGATGATGTTGATATTTTAATTGTTGCAGAGCAGTGCTTACACTAAGCCAAGGACTTTTCAGCTTTTCATGCTGCCTTGCCAGTGAGGAGGCTGGGGGTGCACAAGGAGCTGGGATGGGACAGAGCCAGGACAGCTGACCCACACTGGCCAAAGGGATATTCCATACCATAGGACATCATGCTGAACAATTAATACGAAGTAGCTGGCCAGGGTAGGGGGGACCACTGCTCAGGGACAGGCTGGGCATCAGCCAGTGGGTTGTGAGCAATTGCATTGTATATCACTTGATTTGTACATATTATTAGTAGTAGTACTATTATTGTTATTATCATCCTATATTTTATGACCTAATGAACTGTCTTTATCTCAACCCACAGGTTTTCACTTTTTTTTTTTTTGTTTGTTTGTTTTTTGTTTTGTTTTATTTTGTTTCTCTCCCCCATCCCACAGGGTGGGTGGGGAACAGTGAGCAAAAAGCTGTGTGGTGCTGAGCTGCCAGACGGGTTAAACCACAACAGTCCTTTTGGTGCCCAACGTGGGGCTCAAAGGGTTGAGATAATGACATATCTGACCAGACCATGTTAAAACAAAATTGTTATAAGCATTAGATCAGTTTCATAGTTGCTAATCACAATGTTGATTTTTTTGATCTCAGGTCTGCTATGTCTGTTCTCCAAACTGAGTTACATAGGTGATACAAGACTTCTAAACATATCTGACATATCAGTTGGTAATATCTGATACAGGACAGAATCCTGTTCACTCTTCCAGGGAGTCTGGATCTCCATGTCTGTCACCAATGAAGTTCAGGGCAATTTGGAATCTGATATTTCTGAGCTCATTTCAGGTCAGCTGTCAGCATGAATGTAGCAGTCAGGTTGCATTACTTCTGGAAATCAGTCATCTTTTCTTCAGCACCATTTTTCCTTTCCAACTTCAGGCTGGAATCTGGAGGGCAGCAGTTAGTCAAAAGTAAATATAATGTGACAGAAGTGATTTAAGAGAGCAAACACATCCAAGGTTTATAGTTGGACTCCTGAACTTTGCTTGTCCTCTAGTACTGAAGAGACTGAACTTTATGGTTGAAAATTTACAGAACTCAAGGTGATCTTGAATTCCCAGGTAACTTGGTAGTTCAAGTTTCTCATCATGGTATAGCTTGACCTTCAAGAAACCTCTGTTTGATCCAGTTGTGTTCACTGCAGTCTGTAGTGCTGTAGCACTATCTTAGTATTCGTGTACTTATTTTTTCATTTATATTTCAATATAACCTCAAGTTTAAGAAGGAGCTAGAAGTTCCAGGTGTGACAACATATGCTTGACTTCATAGAAGGTTTTATAATATTGATTTATATTATGATGCATTCAAACATTCTAATTTTCTTTTTTGATAGGATTCTAACTTTGATTTATCATTCTTTGTACTACTGGATTATACTATTTTCTCTTAAATATAGAGTAGAATTTAGCTTTATGCAGTGTACTTATGATGAAGTGCTTTAAATAATAACAACAAAAAATCTGGAAGAGATTCAGTCTAGATATCAAATGCACTCTCTGTGTAATTGTCCTGTATTGTTTAAACATTTAGACCAAGTTTTACAGTCCTCATGCAGATGTATTAGCAAAGTGTTAGCTCCACTTTTTCCTAATGGTCACTTACATCTCAGTCCAAAACTTCTGGAATTACCTACTGTCTGTTGTGACAATTTCTATATTTTCCCTCAATCAAATTCCCCCAAAGAGAAAGGAGGTCCCAAATTTGACTTGTGTTAAATCCAACTAATACCAGAAGTGATTTTTTTCATTCAGTCATGGTAACGATACCATGGCTGTAACTTCTTTGACATCATGAAGGACAGTAACATCCCTTTGGAGTGCTTAATATTCTGATCCAGAACTAGAAAGTTATATTTTTAGCACAGTAGAAGTGATGTGTTTCTTAAAATAGATACCGAAGATGAAAGTTCCATATCCTATTCTTGACTTCATCATTGATTAATTTTTTCCTTGGCGCTTTTTTAGTGTATTCATCTACAGAATGTATTTCATTTCATTCACAACACAGATGTTAAATTCCTTTGTTAGTTTAATCTTTTAAATCTGAGGGATACCAAAGGGTGACTTTTAGTTCTGCAGATTTAACTTATACTCTTTAATTTTTATCCAGAGTTCAAATCGGCTCAGATGTGCCACATATCTTTAAAGGGCTTCCGTCCTTCTGATCTGCCAGGGACACTGTCATGACTGAAAACATGGTCAGATCCTGGGATTAATCCTCCTTCCCTTTCTTTCCCAGTACTCCCTTCATGGAATTTCTTGACTACTTTGAATTCATAAAACCACAGAAGAAAATGACATTAAGTAAAAAAGCAGCAAGCTCTGCATATGCTCTTCAATTTACAAAAATGGAGATCTAGCAGTTGCTAAGGATACAAAAACCACCTCTTTTTTTTTTTTTTTTTTTTTTCTGTGCACCTGAGGAATTACCAAATCATTATGGACCAGAAAAGAGATAAATATAAATATTTCAGTAATGTGATATGAATATAGCTTTTTTGTTGTTGTTTTTGCCTTTTTTTTTTTTCTTCTTTTTTTCTGGAATGATTTTGGTTAACACTGCTGTCACTTTGAGTACTGAAATCCACTTTGCCATGAAAACCAGTCAGTGATATACGTTGGCCAGCTTTTTGATATCTATCCATGTAGAGTTATTAGCGCATGTTTTATGTTAAAGCAAACATGCAGTACATTATGCATTTATTTCCTCTTAGAGAGTTTTGGATACTGTTACACCCAGTTAGCAAGGGAAAGTGTAGAGTGCTTACAATGACATAGTTTTCATTTCTTACATAATCCTATATTGGGGACCTATTTATGAGCTATCAAGGTTACATAAATGTACCTCTTGAAGACACATTTCTGTCAAATGAGTGAAATACCTACCTTATCAATTCTGAACACTAATTAGCCATTAATAATAAAATTACGTGTAAGAGACTTCATGTCCAAAGCTTTTACCTTGTCTTCTTTTTTCTTTTTCTTTAGTCCTTTGCTAATATTTAACTACTTATAAAAAAATATAATTTCTAAATCATTTAATGACTTTTATACCAAATTCCAGCACCTCCTTTTTCCTTTCTGATATTTATAGCAAAAAAGAACAATGTCTTTTAAAACATGCCAAACATCCATCCAACATGCAAGGCATACCAAAAAAGTAACCCTGCTTATTCTTACCTTATTGTGGAAAGAAAAAATAAAATAAAATAAATAAAATAAAATAAAATAAAATAAAATAAAATAAAATAAAATAAAATAAAAACTGTATCCATTGAATTAAAAACCTATGTGTAATTAATTAGCTAACATTAAATAGCATTTAACCTTCTTAGAATACTGTCTTTTCTACAGATCTGGAGAATATCTTGTAGACTACAGAAATATACCTGAAGAAATATCTCAGCTTGTAATCACTATAACATTGTTTCTCTCTTGGCTATTTCAAATTTACTTAGAAAGTTCTGAAAATCTAACATAATTGTCCTTCTAACATAACCAACATAGGCCTACATAGTAGATGGACAACAGAGGTAGTTATTACATGAACAACAACAGAAGCCCAATCCAACTTGCCATCTCCAAAAATGACTAGCAACAGATGATTCAAAGGAAATGCAAAAAAAAAGTTATCCAACCATCAGGAGTTAATTTGATTTACAATTGATTTTTAATATGACAGTAATATTTGAATATGTATTTAAGATACATGATAATTATATTTTAAAATAGCCCACTTCCCTGTGATTTAACACAAGACTGATTGCATTCCAATGTTTTTGGTTTTACTGTTGTGAACAGAAGTAGGTTTAAACAAACAAACAAACAAACAAAGATCTGACATTGTATTTCATGCAAGATTCCAATATTTTAGTGCTTGATTTAATGCCATTTTAGAACACATACAGAACGTGCCAAAATGTGTCTAAGAGAGATAGGATCCTGCCCCTGAGAGTGGCTGTGGTACAAGAGCATAGGCCTGTGCTCTGGACCCTTCAATCCCTTCTTTGTTTCCAAACTTCATGTTGCTTTACTGCCATACTGAAAAGAAAGTAGGTTTTGGAGCCTTCTTCCTTCCCCTCCCCCCAGCACTTCATTGAACTGGGAAAGATTCTGTTTCAGATGAGCATATTGCACACACATAAAAATTTATTTCAGGTATTGGTATTTATGTTCACTATGTTCACTGTGTTCACTATCTACATATTAGTGTGACTGATAGTGTTTAATTATGAACAGAACGGCTTTTTCTTATTGTTCTTTCAATTACAAAAATAAGATTTTATGAGCAAATACGGACATGGTAAACCAATAAGATGTGATACTGTTGTAATAAATTCAGATCCAATAAGGATTAGTACATGTAAGTGGTGTTTTCTTCTGCTGCACTGGGGCTGCTACTAGCCTCACTAGTATGGAGATTTCTGCTTTCAATTACTTGAGCCAATTGAAAGACAAACAACTATATCCTTTGGCCCTTAAAATTACAGATGATGTGATCTAAAGAACAAAAATAATTGGTTTCAGAGAGAAAAATTTTGTCTGTCACCTATTCTATTCCACAGCTTTATACAGTCTGTTTACTTTGATTTATAATCAAGATGTTCTTATTAGTTCCATGCTTGCTATCTCTCATTTATGCTCCAGCTTGGGTTAAAAACGAGAGTGAAAAGAATTGATACAATGAAAGGATAAAGCCTGAAGTAGATTGAATTGCTTAGTTTACATGAAATAAATAAATAAATAAATAAAATAACAATAATAAAGCGCTGATAAAAGGATTGATGTTATGAAGGGTAAATACATTATTTTATTCTTATTATTCTACTTATTGCAGTCATTCCCAGCTTAGGAACAATTACAGAATAAGTCGAAGGTCACTGAAAAACAATGTTAGATATCAAAAAGGAGAAAATGAAATTACAAGCACAACCTGAAGTGGCATAAATGCAAAATCATAGTGAAATTCCTTGGTGTTGTAATTTAAAGTGATACAACTGAGAATGCCATGCCATTTGGCTGTATTTGGTTTGTTAGAGTATGCTGCTGGTACTCTATTGCTGTCAGGAAGCTGTGAGACTGAATACAAATGTGTACCACATATGATGACAAAGGAGGAATTAGGTGTTTTACTAGGGTTTAGAGAATAAGCCACTATTAACTTACTCCTCATGTGACAGTGGTGAGCCGTCTGTTAGTATTGCTCTTATTCTACATGTTTCAGGGCTAGTAATGTTGGGGTGCACAGTAAATCATGTAAGTGAGGTGCTGCAGTGTACAGTGTCAAAGAAATGTCACAGGGTTGAGCCTTTCTGAATTGAATTTATAATATCCTGCAGGATAGTGACAATCGATGAGGATCAAATATTTTCAATCCTTTGGAAAATAGATTTGTATTTTAAATGTATGAGGTGATGCAGAGGTATAAATCCCACTGTGTTCTCTGTACACTGTCTGATTTTGGAAATAGGAAAATGTACACAGAGGTATCAAAAAGGATAGAAACACAAACACTGTCTGTTGTAATTCTATGGGTTTGTATTCCCTTGCATGAATTTAAGCTTAAGCAAGATTTATACATCCAAGCATCTTAAGTCAAATAGGTACAAGGCACTCATGATTACACTAACCTCAGTCCTATAAACACAAAAGGGATGTAACACAATACATTTCCTCATAGAGATCACAGTGATTTGTTTTTGACTGATTTATGGAGAGAGGGTGCACTGATAGTGTTACAGAAATGTTGTAACTCTGTATCAAAATCACACACCGACTGTGCTTTGCAGTTTTTATCCCCAGTAGGGTGGACTTCCATTTCTTGTGGGCAGTATATGTTGCCATTCCTATATTGATAGCTTGTACTGATTAAGTTAGGAAACAGGTGACATTCAGTTTGGCTTTGGAATCAGACACAGATTCCTAGACTTTCATTGATTAAACATTGAGATTGTTTATGTATTTGTTTGTTTGTGTGCTAGTAAATACCCACCATTATTGAGATTCACAGGGATTTTTAGATTCTGATTTTAAATCTGGATGCCTATTTGAGGGGAGTCAAATCTAAAATCATAATTTCTGAATATGACTAATCTTTTACTTAGGTTGTTAGATATGTGTTCAAATATGATGATATTTTTCCTATGTTTATATAAAGTAATGTCTCTCTTTTAGCAACTCTAATCTAAATTATGCAATTGTAAATGAATACTCTCATAATATAGCAAGAAAGTTTAGTTTGTGTCTATCAGCTGGATTAGTTGTATGACTTTATGACTTTTATTAAAATATAAGAAATAAACACCATATGCCACCAACAGTGCCATAGGAAGAAGATGCAAAATCTAAACAGAAAAAAAAAAAAAAAGGGAAAAAAAAAAAAAGAAGCAACTTATGAAATTTATCAAATATATTGTATGAATACGTCTCTTTTTCAATTCTGATAAACTAAAAGATGCAAATTCAGCAAGATAAACTGAGGGGAGCTTAAAGTGAAAGGCCAACTCTTGTGCCTAAGGACAACAAAAATTGTTCCATCAGGGAGAAAGATGAACAGAAAGAAATGATGTTGTAGTGAACTTATTGACACAAACTAGCTCACCACAATGGCTAAAATACTCTGCCTTATTGAAAGTGTTCATTCCACTGTGGGTGGAAGTATTGTAAGATCAAATAACAAGCAAGTTGAGGTGTAAAAAAACAAAACATTTTCCAAGAATTATATTGACTTTAGTATTTGATGATCTTCTAGTGGGCCACGTGTCAGAAGCCTTCTGGTTTGGGAGTAATGGGAAACAACAATGTGGAAGAAAGATTAGTACCTGGGTTTAACTTGTGGCATGTAGCTAAAAATATATCTACTAACCTTTTTGCCAGCTTATAAATAAAAGCATAGCTACATACAGAAACAAAGCAAAGAAATTATAGAATTTTGGTGACTGGGCAGTCAGAAATCAAAAAGCTTTTTTTTTTTTTTTTTTTTTTTTTTTTTTTTCATAATAACTATATCAAACCCCTAATAAACATATTAGTAACTCAGACAACTCAGACAGATATGGCTCTTCTTATACATCAACTGTTTCCTAAGAAAAGGTTACATCTGCGTACACAGAGTCATAATTACTCACAGAATCAAAAGTGAAAAAAAGATCATTTTAAATTGAAATGAGACTGATCAATAAATTTCAAATGCAAATTAATAGTAGATACTTTAGAAATCTCAGAACTTTGTTCATGTTACATATAATTTGCAAATTCGTAGCAACATTGAGAAAAATGTGAGGTTGTTCAGATCTGCTTGATTAAAATAGAAAAGCCAGGCTATTTCCAATTTCGTTGTTGTTGTTGGGTTTTGTTTGTTTGGGGGGTGGGGAGGGGAGAGAATTGGCTTGGGAAATATTATGACATTCTTGAAAGAATGGTAATGGTGGAAGAAGATGGCCTTGGTGGTCTGCTACCTATCAAGACCTCTGCTCATCAAATAAGACTGTCAGCTTGTCCTGCAGTTCATCTGCTTGTCATCTGCATATCCTGTGTTTTCTTAAAATCTAGAAAGTGTAGAGGCACAAATTAATGCTCTTTGTTTTAATATATGTGTTGTGTGGGTGGAGGAGGAAGAGTAAATCTTAGATTTATTCGATGTTTCAGGTATAATGTGAAAATGTAACTTTGAATGGAAGCTATAACATTTGCATTTTCAAATTTATATCTAGTTTGACACCCTCTGGGCCATGACAAGTAACAGATGCTGTCAATACAAATTACAGCGCTTACATAATATTGAGTCATACTTGAGTGAATTCAAGTTTTCATCTCAACTGCCTACCTTTTACAAGGGCAACCACTTTTCACATCTATCCTTCCTCTTTCTTATATTCTGTACTCCATCCTTTACAAAACAAACAAATAAAAAAACAACAACACAACAACAACAACAAACACCACCACTAAAAAAACATTTCCTACAAATACCTACGAATATTCCTTTACTGAAATGTAGCATAAGAGCATATTGTTTTTCTCCTGGAAATTTTGCATGTGAAAAACATTTAGCAAGAATATTATAGATGTTGATACTACGCAGTGAGAGTGGTACATTCCAAAATTGCCTTGAAAGCCAAACAATTTCACTGCAAGCTTTTCCCTTCTTTTGCTTTTCCAGCCATTTACTTTAATACTGCACTCCTACTTGCTAGGAGTAAGATGATATGATTTTTCTAGTCTTGGAATGATATACTAGAAGGTAGGCACCTTTCCTTTCATCTGAAACAAGATGTGAAAGAAACTAAAAACAAAAGGGAAAATACAAAGATGATAAACATCAGGTGATTTACCTTTTTGCACATTACATTTTTATTCAGTTGCAGTTCATGAGAAGAGTTGTACCATTAAACTATCAGCAATAATTAGGGTGATTACTACAGTGGATATTTTTCAGTCCCTACTGGGCTGAAGTTAACTTAAATATAAGAAAGGGATAAAAACTGGAGCAACTTTTATGACACGGCTTAGAGGGCCTATGGATTCACCAGCCATTGCTTATCAAGTAGGTAGTATCAGTTTCACCAAATGGCTTATCCTAATTGATGCAAGGCTATCTCAAGGTCATTGGCCAATTAAGGGAAAACTCAGTTGGGACAGGTGGTTAGAATGTGCCTGAGAAATATAAGTAGAATTGAATGCCACTGTTGTAAAATTCGTTAATCTGAATGACCTGCTAAGCTGAATTTTAAACTGCTTTTGTCCCAGCTGCTTATGATGTCATTGCTGCTGCAGGGATTTGGTGTTGGTTTATAAAGTGTAAAATTGTTTCTTTTATGTTCTAAAATGCTTGTTAACATTTTCTTAAGAGAAAATGCTAATAGCATATCTGAAAAATACGTAGTTATTCTAGGAGCCCCAACATACCATTTGATAAAATTTGTCCAATTCAGTCAAGAGCTAACAGCAGAAGCCTTTTTAAACTTTTTTTTTTGTTGTTGTTTGTTTGTTTCCAATTATTCACTTTTTCTACTAGTATATGGACATAAGTAATTACAAACATGTATGCATGCTACATGCAAGCACTGTCAGCTACATGTTCAGCTGAAATTTTTGGAAGCAGTTGCTAGAACTTGTCTACATCAGATAATAATGCAAATGGTGTAAGGGAAATGGTTAGAAATTAGGATACAAAGGCAGCTAAAAAAAAAAAAAAAAAAAAAAAAAGAAGAATTAAAAGTAAAGAATACAATTGCTGCTGGAGGGCAACTTTGTTCCAATATACCCACTTTTGCATAAAGAACAGATGAAATTTCTCACAAATCACTCCAGAAGCATTAAGCCCAGGTGGTAGAAGATTTATATTCTTAAAAAACACCATTAATTATGGGATGATAAAAGTAGAGAAATACTTACTTCTTTTGAGAACTCTTACCTGATGATTCTTTCTGAGTGAATATTATTTGAGGGGTAAAAAAAAAAAAAAAAAAAAAAAAGTTTTTTTGTTGATTTTATTCATCAGGTTTGGAATTTTAATGTCTGTCAAATATGCTCACAGGACCATTGGAGGGTAGGCAAACTTGCTTCAGTCTACTGAACTTTCCTGCTTATCTAAGGCTATGTAAGTAGAATAACCAGTCACTCAGAATGTCATTGTCGGAAACAACTTGGACATTTTCTACAGATGCACAGTATGTCATAGGTTTAATAGCCACAAGTATTACATTAGAGAACTTCTTGTCATATTTGTTTGTTTGTTTATTTGTTTTTGTTTTTTTCTTTCTGACATTAGCCTATGTTGTTTTTTTCTCAGTATACCTTTTTTTTTGATCACCAGTCTCTCTGCTTCTATATTACCCTTTCAGATATCAGATTCATATGGGCTTATAATTTACGCAAAGAGACCTAAAGTAGCATGGCCAGTTTCCATGTGAGAATAATAGGAACAAAATGTCCTCCTAAAATACAATATGACAAAAATAGCACACATCCAGCCATTAAATGGCATGCTGTAGGGTTCAGACAGAGTGGTGGGAGAAAAGTCATATTGAAAGAGCACTCAGCATCAGTGGTCCTCATCTCATTCACATGGAGGTCAAAACTTAGGAAAAGCTGAAAACTGTGATGCATTTCCTTACAGAGAGAGAAACTGTCTCAGAAGATTATCAACAATAGTTTGCCTATTTAAAAGGCAGCATTTCTTGGCTCTGACTGAGTTTCTGCTGGCAGACACAAACCTTGGAATTTGGGAAAGACAGTCTGGCAAGCTCTCTGAAAGGTGTTCAACTTCTATACTAAGTTGCATGCACAAAGATCTGCACAAACACACACTCCTCCCCCCTTAATAAATTATCCGGGTTACCCAACTCATTTTTTTCTAAACATATTGTAATAGCTGTTTTGACATGAACTACCATCATTTCACACCTATCTGTCATGCAGAAAATATTATCTCCCAGTTTTCCTTAATTGAGGCATAGAAAATTGAAATTAATTGTAATCAACTAGCTACTAACTGCATTAAACTTTAGTGTGTTTTCAACATTTTATTTCCTATCCTCAGTTTATATATACCTACATATATATGTTAAAGACACAAAATAAATTTTAGCATCCTAAACAGTAGGAAGAGTATATATGTAGATTAGGCTAATAACTAAATTTCCTTTGCATCTTTATTTCTTTCATGTCAGCATCTGTGTTCACAGGAGATATTTCTCCATTGCTACCTATGTTCTTCTATTGATAATTTTATCACACCTTCATATTGCTATTCATCTTTTTTCTGTTTCATCCACCTCAGTGGTATCTTCTGTGTTGTTTCATTTTAAAGAAATTCCTCTTATTTAATGTACAAATGGCTCAGTCCTGGAAATCTTCAAAATGTTCAGCTCTTCTTATGAGGATACCTATTACTGTGACTTCCACATGTAACTAATTCTATAGAGTATGCCATTTAATGTTTCTTATGGAAGCATGTACACTTATAAGGCCTTTCAGTAGTAAGTTTCCTAACGCAAGATTTTTATTTTTTATTTTTTTTAATTTTTATTTGGTATCTTTCACTTGTGATACAACAGTGTGTCAGCTGGTTGATTACGTACCTAACAATATCAAACCAGTTAGGTGCAAAACTTGGATTATGTTCTAGATTTCAGCCGTAACTCCTGTCCCAAAATTGCTCATTAGGAGTATTGGCTTATTTCATATTAAAAACTAAGAACTGTTACAGACCCAAGACAAATCTACATGTTGCTGAAATTCAAGACTGGAGTAAGGCATAACACAGAAAGATGATTTAACCTTATTTCTTAAAAATCGTTGTATTATTATAAATTATATATATATTATATCTATAAAAATGTAATTATAATTTAAATATTTATATTTATACATAAATATAAATATAAATATAAATTTATATATAAGTATATAAGGAGCAGTTGGCACAGGCCAACTGCTCCTTAAGGAACAGACTGCCAGGAATAACGGGGGGTCCCCAAAGGGGCATGGTGATGGTCCCACCATCCACAGTGAGGGTGCAAAGCAAGTCAGTGTCAGTGGACTAAACAGGTTCAACTGAGGCCCAGCTGGAGCTGAGGTAGGGCCCAGCACTGGAGGCTGGGCCCAAAGTAGCTCCTGCAGGGTGGGACGGGCCCTGGCCCAGCTTCCTCTCAGTGCTGCCAGGGAATTGCACTCCAGGGCCAATGCATGAAGGGACTGCCCTGGGTGTGCAGGCACTTGGCTATGAAACACTGGTTGTAGCGGGTGGTGTGCTAGCCTCCCAGGCCAGCGCAAGAGCCCCTGTGAGGCTACTTCAGGGGCCTGTAGAGCTGTATGGGTTGGAGTCACGAAGGGTCAGTCCCTGGACACTATGGGGCGCACCCAGGCCAGTATTGCCAGGGAGCAGTTATCAGATAAAGGGGTGCGCAGGGTCTCAGATCACCACTGAAGAGTTTCCAAGGCCAAGTGGAAGATCTAGGCTGCCCCTGAGAAGCCTCTGGGCTGGATGAAGGGGTTCAGGTCACCACAGAGGAAATCAGGTTAGGGGTCAGCTAGGGGTTAGCCTTGGAGCAGGCCTATAGCACTCAGCTCATGGGAAGCTATGAGAACAATCCCCTGTGTTGCCAAGGGCCAGAATCCATGGTGTTTAGCTAAGGGATTAAGACAGCCTCCTCTAACCATCAGAAAGCATGAGGAACTGGGAGTCAAATGGAGTGCCCTGGCAAGCTCAGCAATAATCCTTATCTCCAGGTGCAATCCCACAGCACAAAGCCTGGCAAGCAGAGCAGGATGCTGACAGCAACAGCTCTTACTGACAGTACAGTGACCAGCAGGCAAATACAAGGTCACAAGCCAGGCCCAAATTAATTCCAGGAAATCCAGGCAATCCAGGAAAAGGCCTGGAGGCTGGCATTGCTACGACTAGTTTGGGCAGGGACTGATGGCCTCAGGCTGAGCTGAAATGGGACTCCTAGGCCTGTGGGCAAGGGTCAGGGAAGGCTCCAGGGAGAAGGCTGTTGAAGTCTATCAATTCACCCAGGCCATGACATTTATATTAAACCATCATACCAATGGGTGCCTCTGTTCACAGAAGATGTGTCAGACATCCATCTCTCAGAGGTCAGGCACTAAGGCAGACAACAGTAATGAAATACCAGGTTATTGGAGTGGAAATGTCTGGCCCAGTGAATGTCCTCATACCTCAATATAGGGATTGAAGTCTGGGGACTAGTATATGATCTATTTCAGAAGATAGAGAGGAAGGTGCACTTATTCAACTAGGAAAATTATAGAAATAGGGAGGATTAGTGAAACTCATATAACAGTAAAGGAGTTGTGCCAATAAACAAAGAGTATGCATTTGTAGTAAGGACAATCTCAACTTACCTGAAAAGTAGCTAAAATAATTTTCTACAGAGCAGAAAGAAAAGGAGTTTAATTTGTAGACAACTCCTGAGCTACAAGAGAAAGTTCATGTGGCTGACCTGTGCCCATTTAATGCTCAAGAAAAATAATGTAATTGAAGCAGGACCATTACTGCAAAGCTTGTTATTTTGACAATACAAGTGTATATATCATAAAAAAATAAGCAATTTTAGAATCTGACATTATAACTGATTATTTTTTGGGGGGGGGGGGGGTGTCTTTTTTTTTTTTTTTTTTTTTTTTTTTATCTTTCTCCAATTATGTGATACTGAGCAGACAAAACTTAAAACAAAAAAACTTGAGAATAGTTGCAAAACTTATATATAAAAGAGTCTGGAGAGTTTAGGTGCTTGCTGCTAGTCCTTGAGGAAGAGAAAAATGTAGCAGAGTTTAGAATGAGAGCCCTAGATTCCTAGCACAGAATATTTGACAGACATATCAAGAAGATAAAATGTGGAACAGTTTGTTAAGGTCAAATACTGCATGTTGGGATATTCAATTCATATAGTCATGGCAGATATATGTTGTAAATTTGGTGGTCTAATAGTTATGATAGATTTGTTAATATTGATGTTTACCACCTTGAAATAGAAGATGGAATCTTTTTCTAATCAAGAAAATCTTCACAGATAAAACAAACAAAAAAAAATGTCTTTTTGGTATTTTTTTGGTAGTTACTCTACTAAAGCTACTTATACATGTATGTTGCAAGCATACCTCCAGGCACCCTTTCTTTTCCTCTTCCTATTTATGCTGGGAACCATGCTATCTGTTAGGAAGTAGCAGAGATTTTCCTCAGAAAAGCGTCTTCTAATTGTCATCTTTGGCCAAACCAAAGGACTGATGTGGCTGCAGCAGGAAGAAATTAAGGCTCCAAACAGAAACTTTTATTCCTACTTCTGAATATGAAATTCTTAATGAGTTAAAGAGTTTTCTTTACAAGTTATTAGTCTTGAACTCTTGCTGCCTCCATTTATTCTCCATTATTGTATTGCACTTATTTATCTTCTGTAAGATAGCCACTGGAGAAAATGTATATACTTCCAAATATCATACAAATCCCCATTAAAAAGTCTGTGTTTTGGTACTTTTTTTTTCATTATTAGTTATATGCTCAGTGGTCACAGTAAATATAAAAGTGTCTTCTGCCTCCAAAGATTAACCCTATTTGCAAAAAGTATAGAATCAATTTTGCTGAATTAAACAACCAACAAGCAAACAAACAATAAACCTACAGTACAGATTAAATATTTGAAGTAAATTTATTTCTATACCCATGAGGGATCCAGTATTGGATATGTTTTGTGAAAAGTAACCAAATATTTTTCAAGTTCCAATTACTTGCATAATTATACTGTTTGTTTTGACTCATAACTTGGTTGTTTCACCAAGTTCAGAACAAATAATAAATTTGTATTTGTCTGGCATCCATTAATAAAGATGCAGATATGACAGGACATGGTAAAATAATAGGAAAAATGCAGTTATGTCATGCTCTGCTATTTTTATGGTATAGGATTTTCTAGATAGATTTCTAGATTATGAAGGTTTATGATTCTGCAATAACTACGTGAAAGATGAATTGAGTGTGCCACACATGTCCTATCTCTTTAGAAATTTATCATGAAATGATTTTAGAAACTGAAAATAGATTTCAGCTTGGGTAATGACAGAGAAAATACTTATTTTAAAACATATGAATTGCTTTTAAATTTTGGTGGAGCAGACTAAAAATGAAATTAGATTAATTTTAATACATATGAAATAGCTGTGTGGTTCCAGACCATTTCACAAAACGTGATCACAGCAGATTTTTTACCTCTTCTATGGATGTTAACAGAAATGAGCTGAAAGTCTGAGATGACAGTGAAAACTGAAAAGCTTCCCTCAGTCATGGACTCTTTGTATGGTTCCACAGGATGCTTTTCTTACAGTAAGGTTGTCAGGATGCTTTATGAAGAAACAGGTATCAGCTCATGAATGAATAAATTCAAGAATGAATGAAAAAATTCAGAGCAGGCTTTTGTCTTCCCTTTTATTCATGGCAAGAATTGTATATGAAGTAATTTAAATCCCTGACATTGAAAAATACTGTATATATGTGTGTATGTATATATTATAATAAAAATAATAATGCTAGGTGTCAGATCTCAGATCTCACTTAATAATAATTTCCAAAGAACAAAACTGGCAACAGCCAGAGATACTTCATACACTTAAGAATGAGAGCCAAGTCTCCATTTTGCCCTCCTTGATTTGCCCCACTTTCATCCTTTCCCAAGTTCCAGACTTTCCCCTGCAGATCTCCCATTTCTTCCCTGCTTAATTCTTGCATGACAATTGTCGGCATTCTTGTTCCTTCAAAGATATAATGCATAAAAAATTTTTATTTGTGTAGACTTATGATTCTTGTCAACTCTATGCTTACAGTATATTATCAGAAAGATCATCATAGTGGAGTTATCTTGTTGCATTCATTTGAATTATTCCTCATTTTACATTTTATTCCTTATTTTACATTGAATAAATGGGCAAAGAAGGAAAATAAAAGGAAAAAGAGACTAGGAAGCTAAAAAGGAAGCTAAGCCCCTTAGAGTCTGACTCACCAGAGCCAGCAGCAGAGTCGGGGTTAAATACATTTTATAATTATGGACATTCTAATTTCTTCCCTAGTGCTTTTAGCACTACTCTCCTATTTACTTCTCAGATTAATTTGCAGTGAGTTTTTGTAAACTAACAAATCAAAAAGCATAAGGAATCCTTTAAAAGTCATTTGAAAAGAGAATGGTAGTGCTGTATTAAGCTTAGAAAAAAAATGACAAAAAAAAAAATCTAATTGAAACAAAAGAAAGCTAAAAAGGATCAGTTGCCATATAAACTCATTAATTTCATGATTTGTATTTCTTAAATTAAACTACTCAAATATATGACCTCAAGAAAAAACATTTTGTTTCAGCTCAAATGTTGAATGAAAGCTGAAGAATAAATATTTATTTGCATTGGACAAAGAAACATTCAAAGCAGTTCATTAAATCAGTGGCTAGTCTATGAAAACATAGAGCAGAATTAATTTATGTCATTTGTTATCCCAATATAACCAAGAGGAAAATTTTTAATTAAAATCTTATTTGAAGTACTTGATTTATTACTTCAAATAAATCAGTCTAAAAATTTCTTTCTGTGTAAATTTAAGGTATTATCAATTTCTTTATTAAATGCAGTTCCTTGTTTTTAGACATTGTAAAGGGTTATAGTCCTGAATTAGAACTCCTTAAAACAGGGCTTACGGAGGTAAAGCACAATTTTTCTGCCTATGTAAGGATAGATGCCACAGATTTTGTTAAACTTGACATATTCATGGGGTTCATTTATTTGTTTATTTTAAAACAAAAAACACAGTTTAGCTGTAATCATGTTCTACATGGTTCCTGTTACCAAATGTTCTTCTAGGACTTCACGTTGACTACTATTTTGGTGAAGATTCCATGACAGTGTTAATCACAAGAAGGTGGCTCTTATTAAAGACTTTAAATTAATTTATGAATTTATATCTGTTTAGACAGTGTAGCTTCATAGTTCTGCATGCTAGTAATTTTTACATTTATTTAATATGTCTACTTATATGTCAAATATGTCTACTTCTGAACTTGAGCAAGAACATGGAGAAAAAAAAAAAAAAAAAAAAGCCTGCTTCTAGATTTTGCCTCTGTCAATTGAAGAAATAAATATATGTGTATATATATATATATATATATATATATATATTTCTGAATAGAACAGATAGAAGAGTTCAAAAAGGAACGACAAATGTGCTTTGAAGGATCAAAATGCCATTGAAAGACAGATGCAGAAAAGGACCTGAGGGTTCTGGTGGATGAAAAGCTTGACATGAGCCAGCAGTGTGCGCTTGCAGCCCAGAAGGCCAACTGCATCCTGGGCTGCATCAACAGAGATGTGGCCAGCAGCCTGAGGGAGGTGATAGTCCCCCTCTGCTCTGCCCTTGTGAGGCCCCACTTGGAGTGCTGCATCCAGTTCTGGGACCACCAGCACAGGAAAGATGTAACGTGTTAGAGTGGGTCCAATGGAAAGCTGCAAATATGATCTAGAGCACCTCTCTAGATGAGCTCTCTAGCTCTCTAGAGGCTAGAGCACCTCTCCTATGAAGACACGCTGAGAGAGCTGGGGATGTTCAGCATAGAGATGAGCTCTGGGAATGGTTTTAAACCAAAAGAGGGGAGATTTAGATTACGTGTTAGAAGGAAATTCTTTATAGCTGTGTTGGTGAGGCTGTGGCATGGGTTGTACAGAGAAGCTGTGGATGCCCCATCCCTGGAGATGTTCAGGGCCAGGTTGGGCCCTGGGCAACCTGATCTAGTGGCTGGCGTCCCTGCCCATGGCAGACGGCTGGGACTAGGTCATCTTTAAGGTTGCTTCCAACCCAAGCCATTCTATGATTCCATGATTTTGAGAACAAATTTAAGGAGTAAATAAAAAATAAATGGTTGCAGTGTGCCTCATGTTATCTTTTCGTTTTCCAAAACTTACCTGCTCAGCTTAGTTGTTCTTTTCAGACTACAAAATTGAATTTGTTTGGTGTTTATTTTGGGGAGAGATGGAAACACTGATAATTGTAAACCAAGGCTTGTTATGAATCTGTAGTGATTTGCTGCTCAGACCTCTATTTTGATGGGTATAAAGCTGACATCATCGTACACATTGTACAAGAAATTTCACCATGGAGGACTACATTTTCAAATATATAGCCTAGAATTCAATGATAACTCAGCAATAATTTCAGTCAGAACAGGGTTAATCATTTGGAAAGTCTACCCTACTTGCCTAACTGTCTGTCTTAGTAATTACATATATCCTTTTATTATTGAAACACAATTATAAACCCAATTGGATGTCAGTTAAAAATCACAGCAAATGAAAGGGATATTTGCTTTGAAATATTAGTCAGTAATTTTGTGGTTTTGTATGGTAGCTCTGCATCTAACACAACAGCTGTTCTGGTATTGGGGCTTCCTCTTGGATCTTCTTTGCAGTTCTAGAGGCACAATAATAAAATAATACAGTGTTTGAAAACACATACACTTACTTTACACACTTCAAAAACATTTAATATTCATTTTTTTTTAAGTGCTAAAATAAAAGCTAAATGTAGATCTCTTGCTTCTTTGTAGGGATTTTCATGCAACTTGACTAAGGCTATGATGTACCCTCTCCAAGTTGAAAGTTCTAGATGTTAATCCGCTTGCATACCCTAAGTAACAGCACCTTTAATATTAAGCGGGTGTGTTTAGTGGAGATCAATGTCTCCTACAACACAGTAACTTCTGAGTGTAAGCCTCTGTTTGTGCAAATAAAGGATTTACTCCTATTCACTACCGTGATAAATAGCTCATAAATAGTAGTAGCTTGAAGAGAAAACCCACTGATTACACATTTTTCTTCTACTCTTTAATGGATGATTGTTCATTCTGTTTCAGGGCAAGACGTAATTAGTCTGACCAAACATTTGCAGATTTTGACTCTATGCTGACAAGCTTTCCCAAGCTTCATTAAAACATAGCCAAAAGCTTATTAAGACAAACGAATAACAACAATTAACTTAAGTGTGGGTTCAGATGAGGTTCAAACTGGATTTCAAATGTAATGCTGTCAAAGAAGCTGAACTGGAAGTTACCTATGCCACACATCAGAAGCTTAAACATGCTTCACAGTGCTACATGAATGAACTGCATTGTTTATCATATTTAATACATTTCAAAATCATAGAAAAATATTACAGCAATAAAAAGTCATAACGTGGTGAGATACAATGTACTCTGTATTGTTCAGAATGACTCCAGGGCGCTAACGATAACTCATGCAAAGGAATAGCACAAATGATCCAGAAAAATTAAGTTAGTGGTGCGCATATACTTTATTCTCTCCCAAAATGTTATTTTTTTCTTCCAGAAGTCAGCCTAAACCAAACTCTTTATAGGTCATTAAAATTAAATACTAAATTAATTTTTCATTTTTTTTCTCACTCTATTTTAAGGCATAGTGTTAATTCTATTATTCAAAGGGTAAGCTACACTCCGACCAGTGCTGCTATGCGCTGCTATGCACTAGGATGCATTAATAGGTGTTCAGGAGCCTCTACATGGCACCACTTCTGAAAAAATGGAAGAGGTTGACCAGTATATTTACAGATTTATAGTGTGATCTTACCATGTATTTTCTTAAGCTGTTAAAAGTTTCTACATATTAAGAGACCTGTTACCTTGACTTTTGTATAAGAAGATAAAATATTCTTCAATTTTTATTTATTGCATTACTTCCATGATCAAACCACTGAATGTTTCTCTCAGCCTCAACTTCCCTCTAACTGCTTATGCTAAATTCAAATACCAGAAAATGAAGCAGTCCATACATCTGAAATTCACACTGTATTTATTATTTTTATAAAAAAATAAGTAAGACATAACTGAAAATGATGAACTGGGGAAATTAATAGCCTATGCAAATAGATTATATTCATATTACCTTCTTTTTCTCTTCTTTTGTCTCTTTTATTTTGTCTTGGATCTGGCTGGAGACTTTGGGAGATATACAGAACTGTTCTGTGCAGCTTCATGTACTGAAATACAAATCTTAAATTGAAGTCATTGGGGCTACGCTAAATCAGTTAATAAAGGATAGTAACTCATGTCTAATTCTCGTCAAGAAACATCAACTTCTTAAACTCTATTGAAATGAAATATGGTTCTGCAATAAATTTAGTGACACTTGTATTTACTTTATTTTCAGGTACCTTTCCAGAATCAGATTTGACAAGGCTGCTCTTTCCAGCTTAAACCAAGAAGCAGGGCATTCCTGTGGTACTGTGCAGCTCATCACTGATGGAAATAAATGGCAAGTTACTGAAAATAACCTTCATCCTTCCTTTATAGCAAGCCCTTGCTTTGAATGTCATCTAGCATTCTTAGCAATAGCATCCTGTATGTGTTTTGATGTAAGATAGCAGAGCTCAATTGTGTTGAATGACCTTTTGAAAATAATGATTTGCTGCCTATTCACGGTGCCTGTTGCTCTTAAAATTACCGGTAATCTTTGCAATGCTATCTCTGAACCTTCAATATTGCATTGATAAGTGTTTAAAGGTGTACTGAAAATCATTTTTTCTGAGCTGTGGGACACCCAAGCTGATAGCAGATTATATAGGTAGACCTGAAAATAATAAATATTTGTTTTCTAAAAACGAGAGGGTGGAAAATCACCTTCCTGCTTTCATTTACCTGCCAAGACCAGAATTTACATTTCTATTTTACCTAAATTGGTTAATATAGCACTTAGTTCCTTCTTCAAAAGGAAAAAAATTTTCCATCTCTTTAAAGAAAGTTAAGCTAGAGAGTAATTATATCTATCAACAGAGAAAACTCAATGTTTTGGAAAAAAAAAAGTAGAACAAAGCAAGGATTTTAATATGTGATTCACAGTGCATACAAGCCTGTATTCAGGAAAAACTTGGTCATTGTAACTGTAAACATAGGCTCCTGACCTCCTTGTAGAATGGCAGCATTTTCAAAATGTGCAGTTTCTTGATAATACAATAATTTTAAAATATAATATAGGATTGTTTCTTTTTGCTGTTATATTCATTCCTATTTGTGATATTTTCCTGCTCTTCCTTATTGTTTATGTAGGAAAAGTGTGATTTATTACAGAAATAGGAGGGTGAATTGGTGAACTAGGCATGTTTGGGAAAGGAACAATTCCATTCATTCCTATTTGTATAAAAGATTTATTCCTTATTTCCTTATACTTTTTCTTCAGTGGTTTATATGAATGAGGAATCTTCACTGTAAATATAAATAAATGCACAAGGAAGGAAAGGCTATTATGTAATATATATGAAGTTGAATTGGCTCCATTTAGTCAAAACATCATATGCCTTTCTGTTTTTAACGAATAATATTCTACTATTCTACATAATACTGTTTCTATATTTCCCCAAGGAATTATATTCTTTATGCTTTTGAATCTTTTTGTATAGCATTTCCTTATCTTACAGCCACTTATGTCTCTAAGACTGCACATAAGACAGCATCTAGTAGATACTTCTTATATGATCATTTGTACATTTGTACATTGTACTGTGTATTTGTACTACTAATAACAATAATTAGAAAATATTCAGAAAACCAATCATGTTCTCCATGAACATCAGCACAAAATATTGTAAATTTGACCAACTTAAATGACGTCCTACACTGGTCATTTGTGAAACATGACTTGTTTCCTGCTAAGTAACTTATGTCGGTGGTTCTCTGAGGCCATTAAAAATGGAAATGTTCTGTTCCTTCTAGGAACAGAACAAAGGCAAAATTTTCAAAAGGAAGGCAAAAAGAAAGAAAGAATGGAAAAACAAAAACAAACAAACAAAAAAAAAACGGAAGGCATGTTAGCAGTTTTTCTCATGCACACGAGGACACATCTGCTGTTATATATCTGGATTTAACATCAGCTATGCCAACATGAAACTAGTGAAAAATGTTCTAGTGAAATAATTCTTCATCTTCTGAGTTGTATATTTAGATTATGAATGAGGATACTTTGGAAAAACTCAAGGATTGTACTGTTTTCAATTGACATTGCCATGGGTCCAAACATGTCACCTGCTGTGGAGATGTTGTATGTTGCAACCTTTTATCAGAAGCTTTCAAATGTTCATGAGTGAAGATTCCTCATATTTTATAGGCTGAAGGAAATTGCTCAGCAATGTGTATAAGTATATGAATAAATTTCACAATTAAAAAAAGAAGAAAAAAAAAAGGAAAAAAAAGATCCCTTTTAATTATGAAATATCTGCCTATTATTCCATGCCACAATGACAGTGTCTGGAATTTTCAAACACTATCTTTCAGTCCTTTGAGAAAACATTTCCTCTAAAAAAGACAACTTTTATTTTTACCACATAAAAAGTATGTTCATGTTTATCTCTGAAAAGCGTCAAAGTTTACATAGCAAGTTTTCTTTTTTTTTTTTTTTTAAGTTTTAAATACTAATAATGTTTCTTAGTTACTTCTAGATGTATAGAAAATAGTCCAAACTTACCTCTCTTTAAGGGAAAAAATCTACATGTAGAAACAGTGATATAACGTCTCTACTTGCAATTAATTCCATCCAGTATGAATTATGCCGGAATGCCACTTTGTAGACATGATCTGTATAAAACGGAATGCACAGAATTAACATGGCATATTTTTACCATTCAAGCTATTCACGATGGTTCTAGATTTTTGCTTGTGACCCTGTATCAAAATGTGGAGTGCCTGAAATGGCAGATTTTATCTCCTTAGTTGTTGTACCTTTCCTCTTCCTCCCCACTTAGCTGCCAGTTGAGATTAGCATGTCTCCTAATATATAACAATACCAGTGCCTAGAAAAAGGAATGGTAATCAGCAGAGAATTCCATGGGTGTTTTGTCCTAGCTTTACAGGTAGCATGTGTGTAGTTTTGAATAAGTCTTAAGAAGATGAAGTTTGCAATGAAAGAGACAGCTGACATGGTAGAAAGGAGATATAAATATATAGGATATATATATATTTTTCTTTATATTTTGGCCAAAAGGATGTTGATCATATTAGACAGATTTAAAAATAAAAACAATAATAAAAAGTGTTAATATTTCTAAACCAACTTAAGTGTTTAATATATTTTATCGCTATTAATATTTGTTAGAGGCCAAATTTAGACTATTTTGAGACTAACTTGTATAAATTTGCAGCTATTTTAACAACATTCTCTGCATGTGCATCTGTGTAATATATTCATGAAACACATCCAACTATCTTAATCAACATTTATCTTACCAATGTGTCCGTGCCCCTTATTTCAAAACAATGTTGTAGATGCTGCTTCCAGGAATCAAAACATCCCATTTTTAACAAGTGCAGTGAATGGCTTCATTTTTTACTGAGTTGAAATTTGGCAAGTAAACCCCTGTCTAACCCCCTAAAATACTAATTCAATTTATAGCAAATTCGTTCTACTATGAAATGTAAAACTCATGTTCTCCATCTTCTCAGCTCAATGAGGCAGCTGAGCTAGATAATGTCTACAGAATTACTTTTCAAGTGTTCCCTTAGATGTCAGGCTGCCATTTCACATGCCATTATTCCTGCTTGTTCAAAACAAACAAGCAGAGTTTCAAGCAGAATGGAAAAATTTATATATGAATCTATTTCAGAATAAATTATATGCCCTGCTATGAAAACAAACTTTTTAGTTTATTTCTGTAAATTCGTATTGCTTCAAAACTAGTCTTGGAAAGCCTAACTAAAACAACAGGTTCTTGTTATGTTTAGGTTTCTCTATTCATTTTCTCTGGTTCTTTGACCCTTTTTATTCTTTTTATGCCTGAAAATAAAAATAAAAATCAATGGTAAAGTTTCAAACAATTCAGAGGATTTTAAATGCTTTATAGTAAGAAAAATAATTATAATTGTTTTGAAAATATTTACGCAATACAAATTACTAAAACAATTTATTGAGAATTAAAACATGATTAGCATAGCATTCAAGAACTAATTCTATATAGGGAAGTTATGTATATGTCAACATTTAATCTTCTTTAACCCAAAAGGAGGTCAAAAATTTTTAATATAGAGTATATAACCTAAGAAATACTTAATGCATAAATTGAAATGATTTCCAGATATGGGAAATTATACTGTATTCCAAAACTTGTCTTTAACTGGAAATGTTAAATGCCAAGAATGAATGAAAGGTGTAAATGAGGGTTTTCGTCTTAGATTTGCACATTTATCACATTTAGTATAGGGAAGAAGAAACATTCTTTGGTTATGAAGTAGGGTTGGGAGTTAAGCAATCCAAGATAAATGTTTTGCTATAGATTTCCCATGTCATCTGCAAATCATCTGGACACTCTGGGTCTTCTCTTCCTCATGAATGCAGGTTTTGCACCAGTATATTTCTATATTTCCCAACTCTAAATAGAGAGAGAGATGTTTCTTATATTCTTATCCTTGGTTTATGGGTATTCATTAATTCATGCCCATGTACTCTTCTCCACAGAAAAGTTGTCAATCTGGCAGTATAGAATGCTGATCTAGTAATTAGTTGGCAATGTAGTTCCAAGAAGAAGGCAACTTCAATAGGAAATACAGAGACTTCATTGTTCACTTGCACTGATGTGTTACGTAACCCTTGGCAATTGTTTTACAATTCTCTGCTTCTTCCTTGCTGACTCCATCAATACAAGAGTATTTGGTGAAGTGACTTTTCAGTACAGACATGTCTTAGAGTGATCGTATTTGTATATATGTTATGGATTCTAGGTGCTTCCTTAATATAACTAACATGGAAGAGTAACACTTCCTGTTTCACTTTTCCTGAAGTCATCAAGTGTGCATTATAAAAATAAAATCAAAACAGGCCGCTAATTACCCACTCTGCTAAAATGATTTACATTGTTCCTGCTTGTAACTACTTTTTCAATGTTCTTATTAAAAAATTTTTAAAATGTGAAATATTGAATTCCAAGATATAGTAATGAAATAAGAAAAACTTAAAAATATATATATAAATATTCTAAAGTATATTCATTAGATAAATTCAACCAAAAAATATGAGACAGTTTGATTTTGACTGTTGATTTTGACTTTAATGAAAAATCTTGAAAAAGAAGAGATAAAGTATTCAAACTTAGATAAGAATTAGAAAAATGAGAAAAAATAGAAATAAAAGTATTCACTAGCAGATTGTTTTCTTAGATTTGTCTGGAACTAAAAATATAATGTCAGTTTGAAGAAATATAAGAACAATTTATATATATATATATTATATATTAATCATTATAACTTGTATTTTAAAGTAACTGAAAGCATTTCCTATAGAAATCCTCTTGTTGCAATTCATTGGAGTGTTTCTCATTTTAGATTTAATGATGGGAACTTAGATTGAGTACTTACTCATGATGAAAATGTTACTCTCATTTAACATTTTATAAGTACTAGAGATAATTTGAAAGTTACTGAGTAAAATCCTGAAATACTTATTCTGACAAAAATCTGACAAAATTCAAGCCAATGTGAGTTCTGTCTGGAAGAAGACAGATTCTGTTTGCCTAACCATATTCAAGGCAAAATTCTCAAGTCTTTGATGGAACAAATTCTAAAGAACTTGATCCATGTGATGTTATTGACTCCAACCATCCACAAATATATATAATGTATATATAATATATAATATATATATGTATATATAATATATATATATATATACATATATATATATTTTACTGCAATGGGATTTTAATACATTAAGCTTTTCAGGTAATGCATTTATGTTTTGTTTTGTTTTGTTTTTTAATTTTATTTTACATCTTTAAAAAAGCAAATTTAGGGGCTAGATTTTCAAGCTGCTATTTTCAGCACTATGGACAGAAATTTCCATTTTCAGAGATAATGCAGGCTTTATCCTGCAGTTCTGAGAAGAGCATCGAGTCGTGTGAGAAGCACAAATTTGATAACACTAACCATAATTTGGACTGAACAAATACACTTTAAAAATGGTACATTAATGAAGATTCCTTGTAATGCCTTTGAAGAGGGGGTACAGAACATCCAGAAGACAATTTAATGTTTTACCATTTTGCCACTTTTCAGATGGATTGTGTCCACAAAACTGCTTATTATCAAGCATTAGAATAAGGACAGACATTTTTAGTTTTAAGGCAATTACACTGAGGAAAAATGTGCTTAGTAAAACCTTTCCTTAGACCTTGAGGAGTCACAAATTCCCATTAATATAAAAATAAAAATATAGTATTTTTATTTTTATATAAGAGGGGGTTCTTTTTCATTTTAATTTACCTGTGGATTCATGGTATTTTATTTAGTGATTGCTTTTTGAGTCAATATCTGTTAAGTATGCTTCTCCAAAGTTCACTGGAAAAACAATCGCCAAAGTTTCTTCTTTCTTAACTGAGAGTGAAGTATATGAATACAAAATTTCAATAAATAGTGACATACAAATGTTCATTCTACAGAATTCGCCATACTTTTAGGATCATAACATTTCATTAAGAGGGTTTTTTATTGAAGTTTGGGAGTACCATTGATTGTGCAATATATTGTGCAAACAAATCATTTAATTATTTAACACAAAAAAATACACTACGAAGATGGTTGATATATTTTATTGAATTTTTAATTCTGTCTATATTTGGAGAATTGGACTGGACATTTGTCTGCTTAGCTCCTACCAGTATTTTTCTGGAGACCAATAGTTGTCTTCAGCTTTGCACAATCAAAGTATTCCAAGGCTTGATTTCATGTCAAATATAAGACAAATTTCATATATTTCCTAGCTGGCTGTTTCTTGAAGTGTTAAGTTGTGTCAAGAAAAAAAAAAAAAAAAAGGTTTTCACCTTAATATTAATTTTTAAATTTAAAATAAGTGCAATTTATCATGAGTTTTTATTCACATTACATCATAGATGAGATACTCAGGCCAATATAAACATGTTTTCTCATTGCACTTTATTCATGACAGTATAGATTAATTAATGCCATAATTTACTTTGCTTATTAGTAATTTAATTAGGATTGTGCTTATTTTTAAATGACTGAACTGTTAATTTGAAATACGTCTCAAATCATTACAGATTTTTGTTTCAGAAATGCAAAAAACAGTTGAGTACATTAATAATATCAACATAACTATTCTTTCAGATATACTAATTTAAAGGAAAAAGATTGAGTAGTGCTTTTTTGTTGTTGTTGTTTTTTAATACTAGTTAAAAAATATATATAAAATAAAATATCTGTAAAAATAGAATGAATGACTATGGAAATGATTATCCCCTTGCATTGGTGGGACTGCACCTTGAGTACTGTCCTCAGTTTTGGGCCCCTAACCACAAGAATTAGTTGCTGGAACACATTTAAAGAAGATAAGCACAAATATATAACTTAAAAACATTATTTTAAGTTTGGTCATCATACTAACAGCAACATAAAAGCTCTGAAAGGGTGAAAGCCTGCTTACTTAATCATGCTAAAACTTAGTTGCCTAAGTGTTTAGACTATTTGCTAAAACAGGTGGCAATTGGAATGGAGCTTATTGCAATATACATTAAAGAAATGGCTTGCACATTTATCTAGACAGCTGATTTATGTGAAATACTGGAAGGTTAGCGAAAGTATTCCAGAACAATTAAAAACCCTGAAGTTAGCACCTCAGAATTATCCAGTAGCAGGAGGTATCTGTCTGACTAGTCTAATTCAAGTTAGGTGCTTAAAAGTAGCAAGTGTGAGTATCCCCCAAAATCTCTATTAAAAATGAATTTTGTATATAATATATCCTTTTACATTTTAAAATTATATCAGGAATAACAAGGCAGCACTAAGCTATACACATGACAACAATTGAGCTTTAAAGTTAAATGTTTCCTCCAGCCATTTCTCTGTAGGCTACACCCTGATTTGCTGTCTGAAAGGTGCCAGCAAAAATTGTCAGAACCCTGAGAGTAGGAGGGGAAAATCAAATGGCAGAACAAGAAGAAAAATAGGAATTGAAAGTACTTTTTTTCAAAGACAGTTGACAGACAACTTTGGTCTAGTTTATACATAAATGGAGCTTTGAAGAGCTTAAATTTTCTCTACCTAATTGGGTGCTAAAGTTCATTATTTGAACAGTCCCTGAGTGTTCCTTTTTTTTTTTTTTTTTTTTTTTTTTTTTTTTTTGTAACATTGCTTTTTATTTAGAAAGTGCAGCAATGACTTTCCCACAGGCAAGTTCCACCTTTTGGAGTATGAAGCATTATTTTTGACTTCTAAATGAATTAGGGTAAAGTATGTTTTTACTCCTTTATATTATATATATTTTTTTCTTTCTTTCTCCAGTGAAATATCATTTGAAGTGCCATGGGGAACTACTGGCATGTGATTATGTTTGTTTATATTTTCCAGATAAAAAAGTGTGGTAAATCCTTTAAGTATTTGAAGCCCCTGTGATACTTACAATATGTGAAAATATATATGTTAAATATATCACCATAAATGCCTAGCTAAAGAGAAATGCAGTTAAAGAATTTTACACAAAGTAGTTCCTATATATGCCTATTATTGCTCTGCGTACTAGTGTTCCATGAGTACTGTAATCAGTGATAACAGACCTATTCTTTATACATTGAAATAGTTGATAGTATGAATTAGCAATAAAAATAATCATCCCTAAAGAATATTGCTATATAAGTCTTCTGGAATTAGTTTTGTCATTTCTTCCGGAACTATATTTTCCAAACATTACAGAAATAGACATTTTTGTTTAAACAGTAGGAACTTGCAATATTTTTAGTAATCGTTTGGTTACATGCAAACCTTTACACACTTAAGTGTGCTAAATTCAGAATTTAAAATACTTTGTGTACTTCAAGTAACTGTCATCAGTGATTTGCTCTACTTCTGGGTTGAGAACCCACCTCAAAATGCGTTTCATTACTGTACTCAAACTAACTGCTTATTTAGAGTTGATGATAACTGCAAGATTTAGTTTTTGCATGCCAACATGTAAACAGAGAAGAGCAGAAACCGAAACACATATCAATCAAACATAAAGGGAATTTGGGGAAAATTTATTTAATCTATTGCCAATTAAAATTGATTTGTGTATTGAGAAACAAAGTCAACATTAAAACAACATCTTTCTCCCACCCCTCATTCTCAGTTTTTTTCAAGGCTCAATTTTACCCTGTACCCTTTCCCTGAGCAGTGCAGAAGTTGTGTTCAGTCCATAAGAGCTCTTCTCTGCTGTTCCTACCTTCACACTTTTCCCCTATTTACAGCTGTGGGCTCTCCACCATGCAAACCTTCTTAAGGAAATATTCAGCTGCTCCAGCATTGGGTCCTCTGTGGTCTTCAGTGTGGGTATCTGCTCCAATGAATCTACCAATATCATTTTTTATGTACTCCAAGTCTTATCCTTTCTTCCCACAATGTAACTCATCAATGAAATCGCTATGTGTGTGTCTTGCTGTCAAATGAGCTCATCGTGGCTCATGATCTTATAGAATTCTTCAAGAGCTATCCCCTGTTGCTTAAACCAATAAAGCCACTGGCATGTTTATTAACTTCCTTTTCTAATTAAACTCTTACTAAATCCATGTAGATGTTTTTCTTCAGCCTCTTTGGGAACTGGTTATCTTACAGCCTGTACAACTAAAATAATTATTGCTACCTTTGCTATTTCTATTTCCTGATTTCTGACATTGTTCCTTTCATTGCTTATTCTCTGACATCCAAAATATTGTCCCATTGTTGTTCATCAGCAATAGTCCATTAATTTTATTTTATTTTTTTCTAACCAGTCTGACTTTATCCCCCTTTGGTCTCCCCAACTACAAAACAAACACGCTTCCAACATTCATTTTCCGAATTAGGTTATCTTTAAGTTCTCCTGTAAGTTTTAATGAATGCATCACAAATAACATCACCATGTTCAAATGCATTTTATTTTACATCTCTGTTGTTGCGAGGACATTTGTTGTCGACGGAAGGAAGACACAGACGCTCAATATGAGTGATCAGTGAACTTCGATTTATTGGATAGCTCAGTCGTCTTTTATCTAATTCAATATAATTAGCTCATACATATTGCAAAAGCTAAGCTCATGATTGGTTAGTGCATTTCTCTATTCTATCAGCTAGTTTCCCACCAAAGTAACACAGTTAGTACTTTCCCAGCATACCAACAGATATCATGTTCTTGTACCTGAAACCTCCCTGAAACCTCCCTAAAACCTCCCAGAACTTACATTCCTTCCCAGGCCGCATTCACGTATTTTCTCAGGCTTATTTACGTACTTTCTCAGGCTCATTTGAGCTGTGTTCGATACTTTGTTAACTTGCGGCCTCCTAGCTGTGCAATGTTCACATGGCCTACTTCGCTTAACCATTCCTCCACACTCTGTGAGGGATATGAGGATAGTCTCTGCAATATCTTGTTTGCTAGACTTTCAGATTTAGAATTTTTTGTCTACATGACACTATAAATAAGGAATGTATTTCCAGAGGAAATGTATAGAGACACATGAGGAAGATAACATCCAAAAGCAAATATGATTATTTAGTAAAGACCTCTACATAATCCTATGCTTATTTACAGTAACTGTTAATCCTCCATTTTGATGTGGACTTACACTTGATGAACAGCAACATATTTAAGAAGATAAATACAAGTAACTTGCCCAAACTCTGACAGTGTTGGAATTGAAAGTAAAAATCAGGAGCCCTTTTCTCCTACAACCTAATTCTATACTGTGTAGACAGGGCTGTAAATGAAATGTGAGTCCCAGCAGTAAATCTTGTAAATTTATCATGTTGAACTTGCTGTTACCTTACAGGCCAACTTTTTTTTTATTTTTAACAATATAAATAATTTAACTTACAAAATTTGATTTTTTTTTTTTTTTCCCTAAGTATCAATGGTTGTTTAAAGAACCTTTCATTCAGTGTGGGTAAATAGCTCCATTTCAAAACTACTTATTAGTAGTTATGATTAATTAGAGTGAAGAATAATGAGGTATCTGAAATGAGAGTACCAATGCTTAAATTGATTGCATGAATTCTTGGATTAATAAAATCCAGTTATTCCCATATGTAATTGGCACAAATTTTGTTTGTATATCCTTCTTAATAAGTTTGCTAATGCTATCAGAAAGTAAACAAAACAAACTAATTGCAAATTAATACAAAATTCAATTAAACCTCAAAACCCTGCCAAGCCAGCTTTGTGTACAGATTAGTCAGAGTCCTCATTTATCCATTGAATGCATACAGAGCTAATGGGCAGAGCAATACTTACATGTGAGTAGATGATATGGAGAAATTGGAACAGCATGTTTCATGCCTGGGAAAGAACTAGAGTGGTTTTTTTGATGGTGGTGGTTTATTTATTTATTTTTTTTAATGGTGCATATTTTTCAGATCGTGAAATTATAGAACCTCGTGGCTGCTTTTATAGAATAGGTAAGCTTGGTGCTCAGGATGTAGAGGCAACTTCTCTTCTAAATCTTCTAGAGAGATTTTTAGGGGAATTTTTTAATATGGATACGAGGAAGACCCATTATTTGATTTCCCTTTATTTCCACCAAGAAAACAGATTTTATTTTGTTAATAATCACTGGAGATTATTATAGGTGAACAAGAAAGAACTATTTATAACAAGAACAGTCTGAACCACAATGAGAAAATATCTCAAAAAACGTAGAGATGGAAGATGAACAAAATGTAGTCAGAGGTTTGGTGAGACTTACTGAATGTCTTATTAAAAGAGTAGTAACACGTATTCAAAGATATGAAAATGGTGGGTTTTTTTTTTTGTTTGTTTGTTTGTTTGTTTTTTTACATTTCGAGATTCTTTGTTTTGTGAGAAATTCATGACAGTAACTTACTGAATATCTCTTAATGAAATGAAAGAGAAGAAGAAAATGGATATCATAGTAAGCTCTTTTTATACAACATTTTTTTCAGGAAAGATGTAAATAATGTATTGCATGGGTTTCTTGGTTTTTGTTTGTTTTGTATACAAGTACAGGAATAACTCACAAAATAGGACCTGGTGACAACAGGAAACTTAAATTATTGGATATATGTCGGGAAAGCAAGATTCTGCTATCTCAGAAAGTTCTTGGGATCAGCATTATCATTATTTAGAGAAGAGTTATTTTAGTTTTAACTTTGTCAGAAACTGGTTGAATAACAATAGTAATTAATTTTAGTAAAAGTTGATTAAAAACAGGTTTCTGATTTTAAGGAAAAAAAAAAGTATTGGTAACAGTGAAATGAAGGCAATGGACTTCAAATAAAGCAGACCTCAATGACTTGAGGAAAATATTTGTTAGGGACAAACTATCTGTTAGGAAACTATTCTGAGGGATAAAGGATTGTAAAGAGCTTACAGGTATATTTAATTTCAGCAATGTCCCATATCAGGAGAAAGAATCATAGTGAAACACCAGTAGGCAGTATCAGGAAATATGGAGTTGTCCAAAACTAAATTAATAAGTTATGCACAAAAAAAAGAAAACATGATTTGAAAAAGTAACTCAGGCTTATAGGAATGAAATTACATCCAAGTAAGAACTTAAAAGATAACAATAAAATATGTCATAAATACATGTATATATAAAATTATTTTTTAAAAGAGTGACAGGTGGTTTTGACCATACATGGTTAGAACAAATATTTTTCTAGTTCAGTGTTCTTCTTCTGGCTATAAATGAAAGATAGAAAAGTGAAGGGTAGAAAAAAAAATATATTATATATATATATGTATAGTGTAATATATATATGTATTATATATATGATATGATATGATATGATATGATATGATATGATATGATATAATATAATATAATATAATATAATATAATATAATATAATATAATATAATATAATATAATATAATATATATCTTGCCAGTATCAACTTTACTTAAAGAAGGCAAGAGAATTAAGTTATGGCAAAGAATTAAGTTATTATTGGTTCTTTTTGCTGCTACAGTTCACTTCTTTAGCTCTCAACATTTCAATGAAAATGCTTCCTGTATTTCCACAGGAAATTTCAGATGTACCACATCTGAAACTCAGGTTTTATAAAGCAGTGGCAGGAAAAATGGAAAAGCCTGACCACAGCAAGAAGAGCTTCCCTTATTCAATTTTATGGTGTATTTTATTTTATAGCAAAAGCTATTGATTTGCTTTTTAATGCAGATTAATGTTTTTATCTTGTTTGAGGGTCTCCAAACTGACAATACCCCCATGAGTCATACTAGACACTACAATGAATTGAAACAGGAGTTGCCATTTTGTTTCATACAAGATAAAATGGCTATTAAAAACACTAATTTTTTCCACTGTTATTCAGTATTTGTGTAGGCACAATGAACCAAAGCTGTAAGGGTCATAGTGTTGCCTGCATGGTTTAGAAATATCTAAAGGCAGACAATTCTCAGGAGATTTTTACTTTTACACATTTGAGAAGTACATTGCACTCATACAGATAGGTACATATAAGTATTTATAAAACTGAGTGCTGAATAAAAAGCAAATTAAAAGTGAGGAAAAGAAGATGCAAGATGTTTTTCAAGAGAAAAAATGAAAATACTAAGAATACGTATGTGATTTTGTCAGTATGAGAGAGGAATGCCTCTTTAGGTTCTTTTGTCTTTTTTTATGTACTGTAGGTCTGCATATAAAAACCTACAGTTAAACATACAAGTAGCTACTTTAGAGAACACAGACATTTTGGTATGATCTTGTTTTCTCTACTGCTTTATTAAACTATAGATAACATTCCATTATTGTGCTGTTTTTGCTACTGCTGTTGTTCCCCCAGTATTCAACTTAGATAAATCCATTCCTTTTTTAGCTTTACTTTCTTATGTAGAAAAATAGTTTCTAAAGATGTCACAAATACACAAGCCTAATGCCTTACTGATCACTCAGAGTCTATGGTAAAAAATACATAATCCTAAATAGAGATAGTCTGATACCATTCTGAAAGATACCACTGCTTCTAAGTTTAATAAAATAAGATTGGCTTGCTGTCTTTATCATGACCAAGATCACATTCTTGTAACAATACAAAATGACACACTGACAATCGGTGCTGAAATACAGAACTTGGAGGCTCAATACTCAGTTCAGTAAAAACTCTCTCCTGCTGAAAGCTACTTATCTTGTGCTGCAATCAGACCGTATGCTCTCTTTTCTATATAGTCAGGCTGAAAACATTTGCAACACTTTAAAAGAGCCCCCAGTGTCAAAGCAAGCTTGCCTAATTTCTTCTTCTCTGAGACTGTACCATCTGTAGCTATGGCCTTCTCTGAATTCTCAAAACAGTCCATAGAAATACATTTGCTAAAACTTCTATAGTATGTGAAGAAGTAATAAGACCAGATGTAATTACACTGATTCATAAAACCTTTTCAAAACAAAACATTGTTTATTAGTCAATTAGAATCTACTATAGAAATTCCTGCTGTTCACATAACCAAGCCAAACCTTAACTTTGACTGTGTTTTAGGAAAGCTCTATGCCTTGTTTGTAAGCGTCTTTGTTTCTCTGTTCTGATCTTCTGTAAAATGCTTTAGTCCTTAGTTGTTAGAAAAAAAGGATGCCCGCTCATAAGGAGTTCCAAAAAAAAAAAAAAAAAAAGAAAGAAAAAATATGTTACAACTTGTGTTGTTAACATTCAACCATTTTTTCTTTCTGATTTCTTTGTAAAGCTTATTCAAATGAATCAAACAGTAGCATTCGTATGAAGGTTGATATACCTTCCTGGTTATGTATTCTTGTGCAGACACAAAATGTCTGTGCAGTCACCTATGACAGAGCAGTAATAATGGCACATTTAAAATAGTGTAGGACTGATGCATGGCTTATCATAAATTGCTGTGAATTTAGCAAATTACCGGTCTTCCATTTGTATGTCATAAATATGTCTGATAAATTACTCAAAAGGCAAACCATTTCTTTTTTCTTTTTCTTGTTTTTTTCCTCCACTAACATTAGTAAATGCAAGCAGACATAAGAATATATCACTTCTTAGCTTTAAAAAGAGTACAGCTCTATTTTACTATCAAGTTTTCCTCGTAGTATAAATACTGTCTCTTCACTGTGTAACTGCCAAACTTCCAATAGCTCTTCAAAGGGGATGTACAAAGCCAAAGTTTCATGAAGTCCCTTTTAGATTACTATTTTAAGGATGTAGGATGTCCATTAGAAACGTCTAAAGAAAACACTGTTTGAGAAGAATATGATCTTTCTACCAAAGATATTCTACTAAAATCCTGGGTTTAGACCTCTCTTGTAATTCTTCCATTCCCAATTCATACAGCCTTTCAATGGGCATTAGATTAGCCCTGACAAGTGAAAATAATGTTATAATTGCAGTGTGCTAATTACCAGTTGGAGCAGCACTCCTGTTGAATTCTCAGAACCAACTTAACAGAAAATTAGATAGTGTTTTACACAGCATGATAAATCTGGTTTGTAGTTAGGATTTAATCTGTCAGTTGATCTAAGTAGGCTCAACTCAATCTAAGTTTAATTTATGTCAGTGTTATTGTTGGAACAATAAAACATAATGTCACAAACATGCATTAGTTTAAGTTAACAGTTTAGTGTAAAATTTCCACCACTATAACGAAGGGGAATAGAGGACATATAATATGGCACTTTATGACAGAATGTATTTGTTATACACAAATATTGATTTCTTTCTTCCTTTGCTGCTGAACAGGTTAATTGACATGAAATAGTTTCCAGTACATGTTTTTTGAAATGCATTTAAAAATGTTTGAATTGTGGAATATTGGCGTCTCTGAATTTCTTCAATTAGCAGTGGTGAGACAGCTTCCAGAGTATGAATAGCCTTTGGAGAAGCCTTTCACTCTTTACTGAATGTGCTCCTAGGATAAAATCAGCTTTTGCAAATGGTTCTTATTGAAACAAGATCCACCAGTTATTAATTCTTCTTCTTCCTGTTTTCCTGTTTTTTTTTTTTTGTTTGTTTTTTTTCTTTCATTTGAGTCAAGCTGAAATGCCTTATTTTTAAGCGATCACACTAATGTTGGGTTTCAGAAGTCTAAATGCTCATAGCTAGATGCTATAGTCATTTAAGTAGTGAATGAATTGCGTATTGATACATGTAGGTCTTACTCGTTACTACACTGGAGACTCTCCTGATGCGAAGGACAGACTGGATTCAGTTGCGCACTTGCAAAGCTGCGTGGTAAAATTGGGAACGAACATTTCTTTCACCCCACTGGGAAATCTGGCCATTAGATTTCAATTTTTATTATCTCCAACTAAAACTCAAATGCTTTGGAAGCATCAAAATGAAGTTAACTGATACAAAGCTCAAAATACAAATTATGTTTCAGTCAAAGCTCTTCAATCAGGCTGAAACTATTTCAGTCCTCTTGCAATTACCTTTTCAGGCTACTAACCAGTTAAGCAAAAATTCTCCAAACAAACAAAAGAGAAACTGTAATAAATTGTCTAATACAGGTGTAATTCTAATGTCTAAACTACAGTTATATGAGGTTTCAGAAAACTGTTGGGTACAATGTCCAAGTACAGCTAAGGGAGGCAAATATTAGAAGTGTTATCTTCTCTTTTGATAATGCGGCATAACAATGCCAACACAACACAACACAATAGTCAATTTGTAAACCAGATCTTGGTTTTCTCAACAGGGGTTGTCGACGTCCACAGAGACCTTTCAATTAATACTGGTGGGAGGATAATGAAGCAGTCTTGCTTTCATTCAGGATAGATTGTTAAAAAGACAAAATAAATAAATAAATAAATGTTTATCTATATTTGGGTTGAAATCCACTCTACTCTTCTGCAGAGCACCTGAAATTTTGCCTCTGAAGAAAGGTTTATACTTTTTTTCCCTGCCTAAGGTTTTGTAATAATCTGTTCTTGTTCAGAGTAAAAAGAACATTCCGTCTAAATATTATGGGTTCTGGAAACATTTTCCTAGGAACTGTTATATACAAATTCTGAACTTTCCTTTGCAGGTGTATATGCAGTGCTTTGCCACAGAATCACATTTCCTTCTTCTTCCTCAAAGAAAGGAAAAAGTCCAAAGACAGTTGAATAAAAATGTATAGGCATGTATGACTAAGGCATGTTTAGAGCATCCTACTTTACATATACAGGTCTTCAGATTCACAAGGTGATGTAAAGACCCAACCCTACAAAGCGCTAAATGTCTTTGTAAAGACTGAGAACACTCATATTAAAAAATGACATTCCAGCACCATGAAAATAAACACAATATCAATGTAGACTCAGTATACAGGAAGTTTGTTTTAACTATATCGACAGATATTCAGAACCTACTTCATACTTTTATGTTTATCATGGTGCAGCACAAAACACCAAAGTATTTCAAACAGAACTCTTAATAGGATTTATGACAGGACTCTTTCACAAAACATAGTTAGCAATAAGTTACTGAAGATACAGTGATGAAAAAAGGACTAAAGCTAGATGATCTATATAGCAATAAATCTGCAATCCCCACTCCTCTATCTGAGATAACATTCCTTTATATCACAAAACAGGGAAATGTACAACCACAATGAATATTACAAAACAGATGCATCCCCTCTTGCATCTTATACAAAGGGAAAAAATAAATAAATGGGTCAAACACAATACCTCTAATGTTCTCCTTTAATTCTACTTACAACCCTTGAAACACACATTAAAATTAAAATCCCGATGAACTATTAGCATGCTAACTCTACTATAAACTATTCCTTATTAGCAGCATGGTCTTTTGTTACATTACAATAAGCTTTCAAAATCAATAGCTGTCAGTTGCATCAGTGGAAGTTATATTAAAATTTATCTAGTGCTTTTGTTTTAAATACTGTGAAAGAACTCTGTACATTTTAAACAAAATTCTTTACTTGCTTTCTATTCTATTATATTGGTGACCTTCAGACAGAAAAAGTACTTCAAGGTCCAGTGAAATTCATCATTTTGCCACAGCAAATTATTGTGGTTTACATCACAGCTGAATAATTTATTGGAACTTAAGCCTGTCATTTTACCTTGAGTTACCACAATATGCTTGGCTTAAATAGATGCAGGCTTGCAGAGTAGCAAGGAAGCATTTTTCCTCATTTTCCTCCAGTTGCAACTTCTGTAATAGCGAAGACAAAAAGGAGACACACAATCTAGCATTAGAAAGTAGACACAAGGTGCCCATACTTATCTAAGCTGAGAGACTTTCCATTCATCTTCTAGAGCTCATGGTCCACAGCTTTTAAAAGAACAGCTGAGATCATCTTGATGACTCTTACATCTATGCATAGCAGATTATGCCTTTTTGGTCAAAAGAATCTTTAGATAAGAATAATTTTAGGACTAACTTGTGCTCAGCTCAAAAGTTAACTGTACGAAAGTGTTTACTAATCTACCTCTAGATATTATTCAGAAATTAGAAGCATGAAGTGTCTTGAATCTTGCATTATTTGTGTATGTAAAATTCCGTTTAATTCAGATTGGAATCTCTCAAAGGTTTTGATAAGATTTCCATATGATCTTCAGCTAAAAGAAATCAGGACCTCCTTCCAGCCTTGATTAGATCTTTCTATCTATCTATCTATAAATATATATATATATATAATACCATCTAAAAGTGTAGCCTAAATTGTTTATAGAAGATCCCTTTCCTTCTGGCCAAATTCTACTTGGTATTCTCTTGTCTACTCCTTAGTGAAACCAGTTTCCTTTCTGGTCTGTATTTGGAAGCTGAATCTTATTGCTCATAGAAATTACCTGTATGAAGAATAGACAAATATTAGAAGATTTTGTAAACTTCAGGACAAAGAAATTTGTATTGTCAGCCTCTTTAGAAGAAATGTGGAAAACTTTGTCTTGATCAAATAAGACCTCATCAAATAATGAACAGGGACTGATAGTTATGACTACTGGTGGCTTTTTGGGTAGAAGGAAATGAATTTATCTCCTTCTACATTTTATTTCCATAAGACATTAACAGCATCTACCACGTACTAAAAAAAAACAAACACAAAAACTAGAATATGAGAAACTTTTCATATGCATGGGCAAGTACAGTATGGATGTGAGCCAGCACACTGATGAAACTGCTTCAGTCATTTGCCATAAATTCCTGTTAGTTACAGCAAGATAAAGAACATCTCGTTCAATGTAATGAAGAACATTCACAGAAAAATCACCTCCGAAGTGTAAACAAACATTTATTACAGCATTTTGGCTTTGCAAGTCTCTCTTTTGTTGTTTTCACAGTCTCAAACAGGTAGAGATTTTTAACACATACATCTTGTGACATTCTTTTAAATAAACACAATTAAAAATACTAATTTTAAAATAGTATTATTGAAATATAATTATTTTCCAAAATTATTGGATAATTATTTGAAAATCTCCATAGATTAGATAAGGCGCTGGATAGTTGAGAAGAAAACTTACTGCATCCATGTCTCATGTTATAGTATTCAAACAAAAAAGAGCAGAATTTTTACCCACGTTATAGAGTTCTTGCTTTCAGAGAATATGACTCTTCACTCCATTTGACAATGAATGAAATTGTGACTACTCAGTCCCTGAAAATCAGAGATTAAGTGCAAGAGGAATAATTTTTTGGAAATTTTGGAAAAAAAAAAAAATATATATATATATATTTTATGGATGACTCTAATAAATCTATTAATTCAAGCAGGAGCAAAATCTGGCTTTCAATCAGCAAGTTTTGTCCAATTGTAAATAGTCTAATTCCTGTTATTTGATACTTCCAAATAAAAGGTTAGTCATGCTCCAAAAATAATGTAAATGCAATTAAAATAAAGGTTAATCTGTCTCTCAGGATTACATTGTTTTAAGGTTATACAGGCAATTTCTTTAAAGGAGATGTGTTCAGGCCCATGTAACTTGTCAGTGCTAGGAAGAACATCTGGAAATATTGATCTAAACTGGGTAATTTGTTATTACTTCCAGGGAATGAAATACTAAAATTAAGGTAGCTTCCTGACAAATTAAGCTCAGGAATAATTTATCTTCTGTACTTTGTTCTAAGGACAGAAAACCAGTTTAAGTATATTGGACAGCATTGTGTAGTTCTACCAATTATGTAGAGAAAACTACCGTTGATTGTGTCCCTTGGAAACTAATATTAGTAATGAATAAAAAGTTTCTATCCAGATCCCAGTTTGCTGCTGGAGAATTGTTTACTGTTGTCATCTGCCCAATTTAGTACTTCAAAATGGCAACTTAACTAAACTGAAAAGGAATTAATTTATCTCCTTCTACATTTTATTTCCATAAGACATTAACAGCATCTACCATGTACTAAAAAAAAAATTACTACTTCAAAATGGCAACTTAACTAAACTGAAAAGGAATTGAAATTCATCTTTGTTTATTTTTCTTTATCATCCCTCTCTATTCACTACTATATGATCAGAATAGCTTTGTATTCCCAGGCACAGACTTGGAGTGTCTTGGAGTGGCTTGGGTTTTCCTACCCCCTGCATAACTTGCAGTCCACTTAAGGACACTATTTATTTTTAGTAATATTAAATAAAAGCCTGTTCCTTTCCCTTTCTTTCTTTTCCTTTCCATTCCATAAGATTTCAGAGTCCTGATATTTTGCATTTATACTTGTAAACTTTCCTGCTACTGCTGCAGGTATTCAACATGAGAAGTATCTTTCTCAGGTTTTTTAAAGTTTACTAAACCACTGATTTTGATTTTTTTTTTTCTCTTAAATGTTCTTTTCATTCTTCTTCCTTCAACAAAAATACATATGCTAAAAAATTTATCCTTGCATCTAATGTCATAGTGGTCTGTAGTTTGATGACCACAGTACAAGTTTGTCACCTCTCTGACTCTGTATTGCTTATGATCCATGTAACAATCAAATAAGAAAATAACAAAGACATTGTATCATTTGGGAAGTGGACAGAATGGCTAATTATCAGTGAAAGGGATCAAAACTAGGCAGACACCATCTTACTGAACATTCTAGGTAATAAAATACCAACTGGTAGACAGAAAAATTCCATTTTTGGGAAACAGTTATCTAATGGATGACTTCTAAAATACAACCCAATAATCAAATCAGTAAAAATCAATAAAATTTAATAATAAATATAAAAGAGAATCATGACTATTCCAGCACTAACTGGAGAAGGAAAGTGAGCAACGTAAGAGAAAGTAAAGATCTGAACTAAGAATCTACGTATCGTTACATTTCTTCTGTAACACAAGAAATGTCAACAGCAACCTGGAATTTTAAGTCATCTGGTGACTTGAGTAGCTCAGCTGGGGATGTGAATCATATGGAAAAAGTAAACTGAAGTTCTACCTGTGGATATAACACTCATTGAGATATTAACTGAGTTCTTGATTATTGAATCCAGATTCAAGGAATCTGGAAAGTGAAACACTGGAAAGTTTCACTCTGAAAGTGAAACACAGTTCAGTTACTAAGCTAAAGAATTTGTCTCATAGAGAGCATAAAGGTTACAGCTCATACAATAATCCTAACTATAAGAGTTAATAGTAGAAGAATAGCAGCAGCTAATGTATTGATACCAAAAATCTGATTACACTTATTCAAAAAACTCTGGTTTCAGAATATAAACTAAACAAGATTTTTGGTCTCCATATATTTCTTATTGCCATTTACTAATTTACTAGCTTACTCTTTATTGAATTATATCCTAATAACTGGGGCAAGTTTTATTTTCTGACAGAAAGCAGTAGATGGAGAATCAGAACTTTAATATCTGCAGTTTTGTTTTTTTTTTTTTTGGAACCTTAGTATTACAAATAATTGATACAATCAGCAAAACTTTATTCTCTGAAGAAATCTGAAAAAAAAGTGATCAGAAGGCAACTTGTTCATTTCCATTAATTTATATTTTTAAAAATTTTGCCCAAAGATAAAAGTCACTAATAGAAAAACCAGTAAAAAGACAAAAAATACCCACAAATGGAGAAAAGAAAGGCAATTCAAAAGAAAATTTAGTTCAAAGCAGAGGAGGTTGTGAGTTGAAGGGTGAGCGAGAGAAATTTCCATGTAGAATAACCATCTGTGAAGTCTTTGTTTGCAACGACGTTTGGGTATTAGAACTAATTTACCATTTATGCATCTTATAACTAAGAACAAACAAACAAAAAACACATCTATTACTTAAAAGAAAGCAAAACAATGCAAACAGAAGAGCATGCAACTAACAAGTCTATACCTTGTATCTCATAAATTAAATTACATATAAGGTTATAATTTATGTCTCATAAACCACTTGCACAAGTGTAAAAACTGTCAAGAAAAAGAAAGCTATGACAACTACTGTGCACAGTAGTTTTATCTCTTTTATTGCTTTCTGGAAGTCAAAAGCCTGCTAAGTTTTGTACTGTTCAATTAGAAGACCAATTAAATGATTGTAGCTCCTAGAGCAGTTTAGTCAATAGTACCATTGTTTGTTACTTTTCTGACTTTTAAAAGACATTCTAGGCTCTTGAATTAATCAACATTTAACACTTACACATTAATGAGACAAATTCCTTTAGTAACCAAGCCAAGGTTAGGCATAAGTTAAATAAGGATATCACGAGTCATATCTTTAGCATTATAGCTGGTACATTGCGCTAATTCAAGAGTAGCATCATATTTAACAATATCTTACAAACTCATGAACTGGAGTTTGAGTTTAAAAGTTAAAATCAGATAGGAGAAAAATAGAGGCTTTTTTTATTAGCTCTTTTTTATGAGGCTCTATTTATAAGCACCATTAGCCTTTTTGATTTCCCAAATCAAAGTATATTTAAGATGTGTTTTCCCCACACATACATTATTACTTTTGTATATATATATATATATATATATATTTATATTTCCAGGATTGGGGCTATCTACACATTTCATTAAAATTACTTTTGTATTGTAGTGTCACTTTTTTCCCAATATCACCTTTTTTTTTTCTTTTTTCTTTTTTCCTTTTTTTTTTTTTTTTTCTTTTTTATTACTAGCTGCAGGCTTATTATGCAAATTGCCTGATTCTCAACATAAAAAAAAAAGAACCTTAAAATTCCAAGCAACACCAAATCTAATACATTTGATCATCAATAATTCTACAAGATATATTTAGTAACTGCAGTAAAATCTTACCTTTTTCTGTTGTTGAGATGCAATAGAAATTTTTCCCTAATACTCTAGCTTGTATAATCATGGATATTCTTTATCAAACAGGTGTTAAACTTCACCCAGAAGAAATCTTTTCCTTAATAACAGGAAAAGTGACTTCATTATACCCTGTAACTTCATCAGAGGGCTTCCTAAAAGTTAATAGTTTTAAAACATTTTGAGAATCTTGATTTATAGTTTATTTGGAGATACAGATTCTCACTGTCTCATTAAAGCCTTTATTACCACTTTCACCTATGCATTCTTGGATGTTCTTTAAATTTTGGGGAAAGTTATGAGATGTTATTTATAACATTCATCTCAGCCTCTGCAACCATATAGCAATGACCTTACCAAACTGCAGGAAGCATTTTGCAAGTAGTTGCATGGAATCTTACTGTGCAAAGCAGAGTGGAGTCCTCCCTGGCTTCAGTGCTCTAGCACAGCTGACTTAATTTACAACATTTGAGCAAGACTTGCAACATCAGACCATATGTTTGATAACTGGAACATTTGCAGTAGGGCAAAGCCTGGGTGTATATTGATCACTTGGCTGCTGGCTCCTACATCTGCTGTAACAAAGAAAATACATGTCTAATGCTGCACCTCATCTGAAAGGAAAATTACTACTTCTGAAATGGTAACAGTTGAACAGACTGCCAGCTATTTCAAGAGGTACTGCCAAGATCTGATCACCAGAGGTTCTGAAGCAAGGATCAGCTTTAATGGGGTTGAAGTTCCTTGCGTAACTTTGAAGAGATAAAGGTTGTTGTCATGTCTTTCTTTCAGTATGCAAATTGCTTTTAAATTCTTTTGCAGAAAAAATAGCTACATAGTACATTATGAAAAAAAAACCAAGGCTTTACCTTTTATAGTACCTTCCTTCCAAAGACTGCAATATATTTAAATACCAAATAATGAAATTTCACAATACGTTTTCTAGATTCAGTTATATGAGGAACTGAGGGCAGGAAACCGTTGCAAGATTGCATCAGAGACCAAGAAAAGATATTGTGAAATCTAAATCTGTACTTTCTGTGAGGGTTTTTAGTTTGGTTTATTTTGTTGTTGTTGTGTGCAGGTTTTTTGTTTGTTAGTTTGTTTTGCTTTATTAATTAAAAAAATGTAATTTGGTCATTAAATATTTTAATGATTAAGAAAGAGGTTTTCTTACAAGTCTCATCATGTTTACTGTGAGCCGCAGATTGTTCTGATCTTGTCTAACAGCCTGTTACATTGCACTTATTGCACTTTATTCTTCTCATCCTTAGATGAACCAGCTCCCACTCCTTTGATCACTCAGCATCATACTTACTAGACTTCTACTCACTCAGTCTGCTCCTCTGTCCTCATTCACCCTTCCTGAAGTGCTGGTCCAAAAACATGACTCCAGCTCACGTTTTGTGAATATTCATAGAAATAGTACTCTGTTTCAAATATACAACATGATTTTCTTTTCACAAAAAGCATAATCCTGTGGTCAGCTTGTGGAAAACTAAAAAACCTAAATCTCTTTCTGCAAAAGAGCTGCCTAGCCAGCTGTTCTCATTTACTGCTTCCCCTCTGTGCATGAGACCTTTCATTTTTCCTGAACCATTGACTTCTGATTACTGCCAGTGACAGTACAGAAGGCTAGATGCACCTTCTTTCACACTGTACAGTTTATTCCTAACCATTTTTAGCTAAAATATAGTCACAATTAACATTTTGACTGACTTAGAGTAGTTGATTTGCTTTTCTGATGGATATTTTTTCTTGTTAAGCATAGAGATGATGGTATTCCTGGTTCTTCATAATATATAACTTATCGATCCTCTTAGTTTTTTGAAAGAAATTTTAATACAGGCAGAGGAAAAGTAGGTTTAATGGGCATATGTTACCTATTTTTCTGGGAACATCAGGCACTTGTGAATGCTGGCAAAACACAAATAAAAGTATGCCTTTCTCTAGTTTTTTTCTACAAAGTGCAATATTTATTTATTTTAAATTGTCCAAAGCTGAATCAGATGCCCTGTATTGAAAATTTATGACTAGATTATGTACATGTGGCAGAATATTAAGAAGAAGATAGAAGAAGTAGAATCAGACCGTAAATGCATAATATCATTTCACATTTATCTACGAGGAGGTATATCTATGATATATCTAAAGAATGAATATCGACATAAGGATGAATTTCTGATCTGGATTTTGCCTCCATTTCGCCATAAGAAGCCATTAAATAAATGTAAGCTTTTCAAAAATCCAGCTATCTTGTTTATGTAGTCAGTGCAGTGAGAAGAAAGGAAAAATCTGGGGGCAGGGTGAGGAAGGTAGGGAAGTGAAAGTAATTAGATCATGACTTGGGTTTTTGAGATCTCTAGGCATACTCCCATGGGTTCTAATGCTAGCAAAATTCAACCAAACTCAACTTGAAATGTAGAGTTTAATGCATATAGTAAGTGCTTATGCTATCACTAACAAGTAGAAAGAACTTACACCAAATTGCCAAAGACGCCATATTCATGCACAGGAAAAAAAAAAATGTGTTTACTTTTCCTGATCCATAGCTACCATTTTTTCTTGGTTCTAATCAGCTTCATATTACTCAGGAAATATTGGATTCATTCTGTCTGTGCAAGTGAAATATTCTGTAATTACTGCATGTGTCACAAGGGCTAAGAACAATGATAGAACATATGTGATAGAACTGAAAGAGTATTGCAAAAACCTTCTTGGCCAGCAAGTGCTCTTTCTCTCTTTATAGCTGAATAAGCTCAATATGTAAATGCACAGGATGATATTAAGCAAATAAGTTTAAGAAAACTACTGAACACTAAGAAAAATTTCCCATGATCATGATTCTGTTAACTTCCTGAGAGAAATGTGAAATATGTAAAACTGGATTAGATAAAAGATTGGTAAATGTGTATCAGGAACACCCAGCCAGCACTCTGATACTGAACGATGATTAGATATCCTCAAGGAACTTCCAATTTTAAGATCACAGGAACTGATGACATGATGTTCCTGAACCATTGTTCAAAGACCTTCTGCTACTGCAATGTGTATTTTGTTACCTGAATTCTTGGTGTCTGTACTACCACAGTAGTCCATTGTTGTGGTGGATGTCAAAGAATAACAAGGCACTTTGAGGGAAGATAAGACAGGCAGTAGTAAACTCAGTGTAAACTCTCCATGCCTGGCTTGCTATGCCCAGCCATCTCGGGAGAGAGCTACTGCAGTTCCCTCTCTGCTCAGCAATGATAGTATAGCAACAGAGCTGAAAGTTGGTGGTGTGATGGGGTAAGTACAGCCTAAGTGGGAAAACAAAACAAACAAACAAACAAACAAACAAAAAAACCACAAAAACAAACAAAAAAAATAGTTATGGTGGAGAATGTCTTCTTCTACCATGGTTTTGGTCAGAAAACACTTGTTCAGCTCTGAGGAACCCTTTGGAGATAATGGATGAACTCATCCTCTTCTTAAACGTGGAAATTCCAGTTAGCAAACGTAAGGTACGAGCGTGGTAATTTGGGAAGTTCAGAGACAGATTAATAAAGCAAAAGTTTTGGCTAGGAAACCACAAGGGATAAGGGGAAGAAACAGGGTTATGGACTCCTCTTTCATAAGATCCATTTGATCCAGAACAAAAAGTGGGTACCACAGCTACTCCAGCTGCCAGCTGCAGCAGGTATTACTCTTCTCCCTCTGACTGTGAAGTTCTCACTTTGGCTGTGTAACCAAGCAATCTAAGTTCATTGTCTTCTTGTTCTAGAATCTCGAAGTTTAGGAAATGTAGATTTTTTCGGCAGTGTTTTAGTTTCAGGCTTAGTTACAAAGTCAGTTACAGTCATACAACCTGCATTCTGGCTACCATAAACAGATGGAATTTAAAAGCCTCCCACTATATATATCCCAAGGAACAGATGGATTTGAGTAGTCAGATCTCCTTTCCTCTGACCTGTTATTTAACTTTATCCTTGGGACAAACCTTGTTCATGCTGATACTTGGGAAGGAATTAAATCCTTATTACCATGTTTCTTGTACCTTTTGATTTTGGGGATTGGACAGAGTTCTTTGTATCTCCCTCTTCTTCATACCTATTTAAATGTCTTGGGAAACAGGTGTCCCATAAAACCTGTTTTCCCTATCCTGCTCTTCTATTTCCCTGATGTGATATTGTATCACTTCATTTCCAAGAGTAGTGTCTGAAAGTCATAAGTTGCATAATTATTTATTTTCTGCACTAGATATTGAATCAGACTTTAGATATCTTATTCAGAATTATACAGTATTCTAAGAGGTTACAGTTATGTAAATGAGAACACACAACTTCTTTAATCTTTTTTGATTCCTTCATCCCAGATCAGTTTAAAATAATAGAAGTGAGCTGCTCTTTTTGCATCTACTAGATGCCTCATGGTAAGCTAAAAACAGGGCTTTTTAAATTTGAAATTCATTGCTGTGTCAAGCAGAAAGATACTTTTATTTAACACAGGAAAACAATTGGATGCCTGAGACACCTGCATTCTATTCTCATCTGTTGTTAATTCACTACATGTCTTAAGCAATTCACTGAGACCAAACTGTTTACATTCAGTCAGCTAAATATATCTGAATAAACAGCCTGATTCTGCAATTTTTAAAGAATCTGTGGATATTTAGTGTACCAGAAAATCATACGTACACCATCAAGTACGTTCATGTGAATTGAGGTGCCTGTTTTCTACATTTGAAAAGTTTAGACTGAAGATTTTGAATTTCTCTTGGCTTCAGCATTTTCATTTTTCATAGACATAAAATATCCTAGGCTGAATTCTCAGCCTTTTAAAGGGTTTTAATACATTTGAATAAAATTATTCTATAAAAGCAAAATATAATAATATTCAAGGATAGAGAAAAATACAGAGTATAGGAAATAAGGAAATGGTCACCATGTTCTCTTTCTCCATGTTCAATCAATCTACTTCCCTCTTAAAAAGTCAGGAAGGAACTTGCATCTTGTATCCCTGAGAGTTTCTCTGTGATTTTCTTCAGCAGTCAAGCTCAGCAATGTTACACCTTGCAATGTGATCTGAATCACTTTTTGGCCATTTCAGCTCCTTCACACATTTCTCTTTTTTTTTTTTTTTTTGTTTCTTTTTCTTTCATTTGAACAATGGTATTATTAGCACAAACTACATATTTTTTATTGAAATTAATAATTTCTAAAACATACCTTCGTATCAGATATGAGATTTTGGACGGGGCTCTGACACATGGGGTACTACACTCAGGTTCCAATTGCAACCTTAAAATCTGCAAGCATTTGAAAATATGTTCTAGGCTGAGCTATATTTTAAATTATGATAGTAAAAATCAAGAATATCCTTAAAACTTGGATTTATTCTGATGATATTATAGAAATATGAAATATGATCTCCAAACCAGAATTACACTCGTGTTAGTTACACAAAGTAGTAACTAAGTGCTTACCATACAACCTGTGCTTCAGCTACCACAAACAGATGGGATTAAAAAGCCTCTGTCTGTATATACCCCAAGGAACAGATGGATTTGGTCAGTCAGATCCCTTTTTCTTTGACCCGACAGCAATTTCTCATTTCCCACCATGAAATTAAACTGACATGACCTTTTGGGTTTGACCCATTCATCTGCAAGCCACTATTTGTATGCTCTGGCTTGAGAATGTTTTCTGGTGCAGTAGTTAGTGTTGCAAAGAAAGAAAGGCGTTTCCACAGACAGGAAGCATTAATGCACGTCCATCTACACTTATGTAAACATTTTTATATAGTTGTATCCAAACAAATGGCAGGTCAATATAGTCTACCAAACATTTCAAATGTAAAAAGTTTGGTGTTTTGTTACATTTTTTTGTATTTGCTCTAAGTTAAATGTTATAAATATTTCTTACTTTTTGAACTAATTTATCAAGTCCTCTACTGCATATAATTTATTTACAAGATGAGATTGTCCAAGACTGATATAGATTTCAATTATGAAGCTGTAAATCAGATGTAGCTCTGGTGAAATGACTGTGAATCAAATATGTTATACAAAATAATGTATTTCCTTCTTAATTGAACCTTGTCCAACATTCTAATTAGGGATTTTTCTTTTTATTTTGTAACTATTTCTGTTGTATCTGCCACTCTAGAGGTCTGAATTCTTTTCTAATGAGAAGAGAGAAGCAAAAAATTAATTTAAGTCTGCCCATGGATTTTATAGTATGTCTCAAAACCTCTTTTTAAAAAGTGCTTTTTCTCAAACCTGTCCACTTCCCAGTATATTGTTTATTTTATCAGGAAACCCTTCATTTCTCTTTTCCTTGCTTGTGGTGGAACTGTTTTTGTTTTGTTCATCTGTCCTGTCCCCCCATCCCCCTCCCCAATTTTAAATCATAAAATGCAGGTGTTTCTGTTGATTTTTTTTTTCTTTAGTTAATATTTCTATATTTCTTGGTTTCTCTTTTATTAAAACCCATTTAGTATGACTTTGGTAATCATTCCAGTCCCATAGTGTTTGAAAGATCATTATTCAGTGAGACAGTTCCAAATCCTTAATGAAATGGTATTTTCTACATTTTCATTCATTACTTCCTGCTTCTGAAAGACACGTCTCTTAAAATTCCAGAGATCATAAAACTTACCTCATACAATCAGGCCTCATTCCTTTGAAAATCAGAGTGGATCAATTAAAAAACAGCAATGTTATCAAAGATGAAAGAAAATGACATGTTCAGCTTTTGAATATTTAATTATGTGAATGCTTGTTTGAGATTTTTGTTAATTTCCAAGTAGATACTAAGACAGGACTTCATGTACTTCTTACACAAAATTATTATTTTTTTTGAATTGTGTAGGATGTAGGATGAATTTAATAGTCTCCTTCATTATGCAATCTGAAGAGTGTGGAAAATAAATCTCTGAAAATCCATAAACAAAAAAGTTACGATCATATAATTAAGGGATATTCAAATAGGTAAGGTCAGATAAAAGAAGCTTAAATCCTTAAGTTATATACATTTTAAAATGGCTGAGCCTAAGCCATCCCTGTTCAGGATTTCAAAACTTGCATAACGTTAGTGTTAGAGGTGCATCATCAGGATAATCTGTAGTGTCTTTTGAAATTACTTTTATTCATTACTTTTGAAATGATCTACTTCAAGACTTGTTTTATTCAAGTACATTCTGCCCCTGTTAACAGTGCAGGGCTTTTGTTGTAAAAATTCTTTTTCCCTCTTTCTGATCTCCAAGCTGAATGATTGATTCTCATTTAACATTGACTAAGAACTGATTTTTAGCTTTACCAGTACTCATCTGCCACCTCACAGGTTAACCACTAAAGAGATAAAGCTTCCTTAGAGTTGAATGAAATATTATCGTACAACAAAGACTTAGTATAGATACATCTACTGCCTCTTGGTGGAAAAAAAAATAAAATAATAATAATAATAATAATAATAATAATAATAAAAAGGCTAGACTCCACCTAAAGGAAGTCATAAATATTTTAAGTAACACAAGGTACTTAATATGCTGATGACATTTAGCAGATAAATCTAAATGTTTAGACAACTCCACAATGATTTGCTGTATTTCTGTAATTCACTGTTGAAAATGAGACAATCTGAGCTTAAAACATTTTGTACAGGAAATGTATGTTGCTTCCTAACTTAGTGAGTTAAAGCCCAGAGCGCCAGTTGGGTCACACGTACAATCTGGAGAAGGCGGGGGAAACCCAAGCTAGCAGGAAAACTCAAGACATCACTATAGAATTACTTCTTTCCCTTCTATATATGAATACATTCTTATGTATAAAAATATGGTTTCTCAGTATTGCTATCTTTGGTTGGTTAAGCCATCTGGTTCATCTCCTAGTTGCTAACAAACCTGAAGGACACATTCTGGCTGCTGATAAAGAGAGAATAAAGTTAGATAAGGACAAGTTTGGTGTCTATATTAAGCAGGAGTCAAGAAAAGTAAAGGTTCTCTAGGAATTTTCAGTTAATTTGCAACAATTATTTATGTCTTAAACATCCTCCAAGCTTCTTTGATTTCTCACATCAGTGAAGCTGAAAGAATGGGGGAGGGGAGGGAAAGGACAGAAAGGGAAAGAGAAACCCCAGAATAGATAAGATCTATGGCATCAAAGATCTAATAATGCCACTTTTGTTGTTGTTGTAGTTGTTGTTTTTGTTGTTGTTGTTGAAAACAAACAAACAAACAAACAAGTAAGATTCACATCTTCATACTAGGTTACTGATATCAGCTAAGAAAGTGTTATTTCATGTGTTAATAAGGCTGTGGAATGATCTTACCTGAGTTTATGAAAGACATAACTTGCATGTGGGAGGCCTAGTAAGTGCCAGACTATTTCAGTCCACTTAATAATTGTATTTAACACACAATTAGCAGATTGTGTTTTCATTTTGTAAACTTGGTTTGTTGTTCTTCTGCACTGATTATGTACCTTATAAACTGCAGGAGAAAATGATCTTTGATAGATGATTGCAATCAGGATAATATATAATTTCGATTAATCAACAGAGTTTGATTAATTTTGATGTTGAACTTAGAATAATCCTGTACTGGAAGAAAGCTGTTTGCTGTCATTCAAGATGAGTTATAATACAGTTAGGGGAATGCTTATTTACAGCTTCTCCAAACACTGAGCTATAGCTTTCCTACATTTTGTCTGGAAAAGGTAAACAAGGCATAACACTGTATAGTGAATTCCACATTAGTGATTAGTACGTATATTATATGAGATGACTAAGTTGCCTGAGATCTCTGGAATACCTCCCATTTTTTTTATATGTTCCATTTCCTAAAAGACTTTTGAGGTTATAATTTTCTGCTTTGTTTCCCCATGTTACCTATAGTGCCATTCCCAAAAGAGTCACACAAAATGTTACTCTGTGGGCCAGAGTTATGTCCACTATACAATTTATTGGTTACTGTATACTCGAGAGTAATTTTAAAGTAGTAGTCAGTTGTCTTTATTCAGTACTATAGATTTTCCTGTATTTCCTTATAATTGTTTAAGGACATACTGAGAATGTATTTAGCCAGTCTTTTTGGCAGAGTTTTGCATTGGTATGATCTTTCTCCTCTTTCATAAACAGCAGAACCACAAGTACCCTCAGAGGTCAGGAGAAATGATACCAAGTGATGCACACTGCATATAATTCAAAGGGTGTATTAAAGAGACAGGAGAAAGGAACCAATAAAGTTACAATGGGCCACTGACCATCATTAAAATCAAACCAGCTAATCTTGGCATTCATATTAATTTGAGAATAACTACTATAATTAATTGTTATTCACAACAAACAGTGGTGGTATCCAAGTTTGGAGCTGACACAAATTGTGATAAAGTCAAGAAATACAATTTTACTTATAACATGTTAAACTCAAATTACAGGTTGCATTTATTTCTCCTGTATTCTCCTGAGCTACTTCTGTGGCCATGTTTAACTTTATGTGAAAGGTAGAAAGGTGTGTATTCCAGTGACAAATAGAATCACATCTACCTGTGACAAAAACAAACAAACAAACAAACAAACAAACAAAAAACCTACTTATAATGCGTTTCTTTCAGTTCTATTGATCTCTCTCTCTCTCTCTCTTTTTTTTTTTTTTTTTAATACAGTTTTCTACAGTAGCAGAACTGCCAGGGTTACAGAGAATAGGAGAAGTGATAAAGATACCTTTCAGTCACTTTCTGTGCATGCCCAATGCCCAGATAAATCCAGGGCACTGAACATCTGTTTTAAGCCAGAGAGAGGCATGAAGGCTATTATAAAAGCGCAACCTAATGCTCTCTTCTGACCTCAGTGTTTGGTCTAGCATACAGATATTCTCATCTCTATTACACATAGCTAGATAAAGCACACTGAAAATCTGTCATGGTAATACCACCATTTGCAATTATGACTTAGTGGAAAATTGCTATATGTTATGCATAAAAGTTAGCATATAGTGACAAATTGAAGCATGCCTTCAGTGCCATTGGTTCTTGCAAAGCCAAAGAACACTGAAGGTCACATACAAGTTGAGCAACAGACATGAGATAGGAAATGCATTACAAGATTTATTACTATTATAATAGCAGTGAGAATCATTCCAGACATAATTGTAAGAAACACTTCAAACAGTTGAGATGTTCCTAGTGATAAATGCTAACTTACTTTGCTCATAGCTTTCAGATGCAGTACTTGCATGTAAATACAGAAGTCGGCACCAAAAAAAGTGAGAAGCACTCTCTGTATTCCTTGGTGTTAGAAAAATTTTAAACCTAGTAGTAGCAGAACTACTAGTACCTAATAGTGAATTGCTATCACTAACTCTACAGAACTAAGCATGCTTTTGAATGTTTCTGTGTGGCCAGCTGTGAGGCCTTCTTACATTCCTGCTGGCCTCAGGTATTTGATGGCTATAACCACTATTGCCCTCAGAAATAAGAAGCTTCAGATTCCAAGGTCTTAATCAATGCATTCACTTCTCAGAGTTATGTGGACTCTCAGAGGTGCTTTTCAGCACAAGAGAACATGGAATTATTGACTGATGATTACAGAGAAACAGGAGAACAATGTTCTAATGCAGATGTAAGCACAGGTATGATGGGGTTTGTTCTGATTTTGGAGAAGTTCTATGGGACAATTTTTTTATAATCTGCAAAAATCTAGGGAGACTTTGGATCAGACTACATTAAATTAGAACACTAAAATCGGGAGCTTAGAGACTGTGTCTAGTTTTCTTAAAAAACAAACTAGAATAGTTTGAATACTTCATAACTCAGTATATCTATGCGTATTCCAAAACACAAAATCCTCAAACTTAGCTCCTGTTAAGTCAAATCAGTAAAGTTTATGAGAGAGTTAAAAGTGAACTGAAGAATATATCACTAGACAAACAAATATTGCTTAACAGGATCTGTACACTCACGCTGAGCAGCAGCTCCTAAAGCTGGACTCGTACTAGCATGCTTTTGATGATAGAAAAACAAACAAACAACAATAAAAACAAAATTAACTATACTTTTTAAATCAAGGAATACCAATGTTGCTATAATTTAACAATTTTTAATGAGTTTTTCTCAGTCCTGTACTCTAGATTTCAACCTGGTTCAGGTATCAAATTTAAAAGCATTGTGATTTTTCTGTGTCTCAACAGCAGCTGATTTATGTAAAATACAAACTGCCACAAACTGCTGTGTTGCCAGCATTCTCTGAACATTCTGGTATAGCAGGAACAGAAGGCAGCTTTGGCAAGAAAAAATACTAGTGTTTAGAGAAGTTTGCACATTTGAGTTTCTTTTATCTAAAAGCTATCAGCATATATGTCTCTGACTAGCCAAATAAGCTGACATCAAAGCATTGGATGGGGACTTTGGTGGGCGAAGAACTAGCATACCTAATCAGATTCAGGTTACTAGATTTCAAGGGAAGTGTATGTTCATTTATTCTTTCTTGCATGCTCACCAAAGATCTGAAGTTCTATGTTTACATTATGGATATGAATACTTTAAAGTAAAGAAAATAAGCTTTGTATGGCACCAAAAAGGGTCCAGGATCCCCTTGCTAATGAAATGAGCTTGAATAGCACAGAAATCCACAAAAACATTTACATAGGCCTTCTAGACCTATAAACTACCCAGAGAGCGTGGAAAGATTTTCTTCTAAGAATGCCCAAATGAATTATAAAAGAACACTTTTCTTTTATGTTCACATGGCCCATTTAATCTTTTTTAATGCAGTATTCTTTGGAATAAATAAGTTTTGAATGTACCAGAGAAGTAGAATAAGCTACAGTTTTCACCAAAAGGAGAGATTGTTATTTGTATATGTCTATTATAATCATTCACTTAGTCTTAACCTCAATCTTAAAAAAGTAGACTAGCGTTCAATTATTATTTAGGAAAACAGACCTTTCAGAAAAATAGGTCTGAATACTATGTTAGACATACTTTATCCATGCAGGCATTCCTGTTAGACTCTTCGTTTAATATGTTGCCTGCAAACCTTTCTGCCTTTCTGCTCAAGTTTTGCTTTTAATCACAGATTCTGTCAAAGACTGTATTGTTTTAATTCAGTCTCTATGCAGCACTATTCTCTGTGAAAGAGTACAAATGTAAGCTCTGTTATGGGACTAACCATTGCAGATCGTGCAGAGAAAATCATTTTAATACAGATAAACGTTTTTGAGAAAACCATTGCATTTCTACATCTCTCACACTTGGAAGATAACATTGATCAGCTGCTCTTGTTTTCCAGATCCTACAGCACTGAGAAATTAGTGTTATCTAGTTCCCACCCAATTTTAAAATCCATATTCATCAATCTTCAATTTTTACAGAAAGTCAGTATTTTGCCACAATGAGACAATACTATTCTGTCTGAATTCAGAGCAAAATATGGGCTGAGAACTCTGTAATGACCAAAAGCTCGTTCCTCATTCATAAGCAAGATACCTGTAATCTGCTGGGAGAGCTTCTTCATCCAAGAACTATACTCCTCTCCATCTCCCTTCCTCCACTTAGAGTGATAAAATAGTAGATAAAATATTAAGACATGAACATGGCAAGAGGGTCTAGAGTCTAAAAAGATTTATTTGAGAAGCACAGAAATAAGTATTATTATTTCTTACGTGTGCTGAAGGAAAGAGTTTTATCAACAGCCTTGCTCAGAATGACACTTGAGGCTGTAAGTTAACCTTTGTGCCATAACTGAGATATGCAGACAGCACTCTCAGGGTCTCCTTTTGACATTTAAACCTCAAGCATAACCTTTGTTTTATCCTATGTATATGTATGCTCAAAGGATTTTATTTACTGGGGAAAAAAAAAATGTAGCCTGTTAAGGCCTGGGGCAGTCAGTGTGGTTCCACAACATGGCAAGGGAGAGCAACATTTTTTTCTTTTTCTTTTTTTTTTTTTTTTTTTTTTTTTTTTTTTACAGCTGTACAAAAACATACGCATATTTTCATTTGCATCCAGAGACACAGTACAGCAAGACTCCTCATGGTATATACTTCAATTTAAGCAGAGGCGATCTGGAAAGAACCCATGAGCAGAATTTCTGGTTTTGTCATTGTGGTGGGCCAACAACAAAGTTCCTACCAGCCACACACACTTCCTGACCTCCACAAACCCTCCTGCCCCTCAAAGGGGTCAGGGAGAAAATCAGAAATGCAAAAGCAAGAAAATAATTATGGGTCAAGATAGAGATAGTTTAGTAAGTGAAAGAAAGAGGAAAAAAGCAAGTGATGCAAAGGCAGTCACTTACAATCTCCTCCAAGCAGACTGATGCTTAGCCAGCTTCTGAACAATAGCCGCTGTAGAAAGATCATCCCCCAGTTTTATTGCTGAGCACGATCTTCTATTCATGGAATATCTTTTTGGTCAATTATTGTCAATTGTCCCAGCAGTGTCACCTGTGAACCTTTTGCCCACCCCAGCCCACTTGTTGGGAAGGCAGAATGAGAAATAGAGAAAACTTCTAATAAGCTCTGACACCTTTCTTGGTTTAAGGTATGTATGTGTGTGTGTGTATATATATATACACATATATATATATATATATACATGTGTATATATACATATATATATACACACACACATACTACATATATATAAATATATATACACACATACATATATATAAAGTGTATATTTATTTATTTATTTATTTATTTATTTATTATTTTCATCAACCTCTAAATCTTCCCAAAGAGGAGTTACATTAACAGAATAAAATCTGACCTTAAAAATCTCTCAAGAGGTTTTACAGGTCTTGAGCTTTGAGTTATTCAGATACCATCAGCAGCTGTTCTTGATGTTTACCTAGCCTGAACTGACCCTGAACTGAATGTTTGCCACTCACAAATAAAAGGTTCTAATGAGTTTATTTTTGGATTTAAAGTTTTCCTTTGGGGAATTTGTTTTCATACACATGCATGAGAATATTTTGCAATGTAATAACTCAAGATGCTCAAGGGCGGTCAGTTTCTGTTCTAAAAACTTCTCTAATGTTGCAAGACTTTACTCGAGGTCCTTTTTAAGTGCAGGAACTGTTGTAGCTGAGAGACCTGGACTTTTGCCATCTAGTGCTACTTACCCTTTTTAGCTCAGCCACTGACAAAGAAGGCCTACTCAGAGCATATTTACAGAGACTGTAATAAGTTCAGAAATCTTTTTTGAGGATGGAAAATAGGAGCTTGTGTGTGGTGTTCTAGAGTAGGGGCAGCTAATTTGTGTGTTTAAACAAGTTACTTTTTCATGGTCCATATTCAAAACCTCATTTTCATTAAAATCAGATGAGGCTTAAGACATAGCCAAATGTCTACCTAAGGCATGTAGGTATTTATGTTCCTATGCAAATGTTGGTAATTCATTTCCTAAAGCAGTTAGACACATTAGAATTTTCTTGGCCTAGAACTCATAAATGTGACTGTTTCACTTTCAAGGGGTAGACAGTTGTTGGCTTTAAGTCCCAATTATGGCTACCATCTGTAGTACCTTGGATTTTAACTACAAAACTCAGTATTTTATACTGAGTTTTTGAAAAACCTGAGCCACCAAAAAATATTTTTTTATAGTTTCACCTTGCAGCTCTCAGTAAGTCTCCTTTTTGTCATACAAAATGACGAGACTAGAGGTTATTGCCAGGGACCAGTAAAAGTGGTAGCTCTATAAAACAAGGTGAGCTGGAAGCCAAGGATGACAGCCGGGCAGTGGGACAATGCCCCACCTGCTGAGGGATGCAGTTGCAGAGAACCTGACAAGGGAAGGGCATCTTTGGGGATGGTGACCAGTCATGGCCAGCATTTCGGTGACCAGCATGCAAGTCTGCAGTAAAAAATTTGATCTGAGATCAAGTACAAGGTTGAGAATAGGCACAGTTGCAACAGGTCAGATAAGAATAAAGGGCAAATGCCTGAATTAAATGTAGGTATTCTCAAATGGAATGGGAGCTAGATGATGTGGACAAGTCCCCCAATATATCTTTTAATACAAGCATCTTTGAAGGTCTCACAGCTGCACCATATTACTGTTAGATTGTAGCACAGCCTATATGGTCTCTAAAGGGGTAGAGGAAGACATTGTAGAGCTTTGGGGGGTGGCAGGGTGGCAAGGGGAGACAAGCAGGATTCTGGCAGCTTTGCAGGTACTGTGAGTTTGAATAAACATGGAACTGATAAAGGCTTCATATCTGTTTAAGCAAAATTCAGGTTTACTATGGTGCTGGCTTAGGTTTTGGTAGAAGATAGACAAGTGAAGGTCTGGTAGTTTGCAGGAACGTGCAGGAAGTCTCTACTTTTTTTTTGTTGTTGTTGTTCTAATCATCTATTTTGCTATAGTATTTTCTTGGAGCTGCTTGCTTTCATTTTGGATTCAAGTATGCAAGTCTAAACAAATTAAGACTTTGCACTAATGATGAGCAGAACCAGGTTGCATCACATCACTTAACAAAACCTTTTCTACTCAGAGGTTTCTTTGAAAACTAAGCAGGAGGGGTGGTGAAAGTAGAGTGACAGAAACAAATGAATATTTCTTTACAAAAGTGTTTCTCCAACAAGGCTATGTGAGAAAAACCTAGTCCTTGATTGCTTAAATAAAATTCTATCTCCAAAAGAGAAAAATTCATCAGAGTTGTTGGTTATTTGCTTTTTTAAGAATCAAAGATCTGCTTTCTATCAAAACATTGTAGTATCAAATAAATGTGAGTTATATTTGTTTTAATACTCCATTTTTTTAATACTCTTTCTTCTATTCCATAGCAAAAGAGTAACATTACTGCCTCTACAAAATGTCAGTAAGATTAAAACTGTTGCCTGGACCACAGGTGGCAGTACATGTTTAAGTATGAATATATCTAAGCAGCTTGTGTTAGTAAAATATAGAAACTTGATCATTACTTGCTCTAGTTCAGCTATTCAGTATCGAATATTGTATATCTTGTACTGTATAAAGGCAGGCCTGAGTTTGAAAGGCTGCAGTAAATGTAGTGAAGTAATGATAGAGTACATGAGAATGAGATGTGTTTATGTCCTAAAGTAACTGTGATTACAATAAGTAATGCTATAGAATGGAAAAAAGGTTCTATGTATTGCCTGTTGTCTGAGTTCTGATTGCTATTTCTGGGCAGATGAAAGCTTTCTTGTCAAAGCTAAACTTGGATTGATTTGTTAATGGCCCCATTTCTACTCAGGTATATATAAGTTCCAGCATTTTTCTGTTGTTTGTTTGTTTTTAAAAATTTTCTAGTTCAAGTATACAGTGGTTACCAGCAACCTTTAATTATAACTACCAGAGGTGACTCAAAATTTGAAGAGACCAGACTGTTCAAAATATACATGTATGTATAATATGAGAATACTAGAGATCAGTTACGTTCAATAGCAAATAGTTAGTTTTGCCACCTGTAATAGTTAAATATTTTTCACTTCTGTATCACAATTTACTACAACCATCTGATGAATTCTTAGGTATGAAGTAATTAAAAGGCTTGTAGTGAAGCTACACCGTGGGGAAAAGTAGTAAGAGAACAGTTGGATCCATATAAAGTGTGCCTCTTGTTAGACTTAGAGACAACTATAAGAACTACTAGGCTTTCTTTTTACTTTTGAAACTCAACCTTTGTTAGCAAAGTAACAAACATATAGGTATCCAAAGATGGGGATCCAAGCGGTTCCTTCCACCCCCTTATCTTCGTAAATTAACAGATATTACTAAACTGTTATCGTAGGCTCTTCTGCATATTATTTACTAAAACAAAACCACTGAGGATTATACATTAAAAATAACTATGGTAGAATTTCTCTTCTCTAGAAGGAAATGACCTTGAATTCAAGTTCTGCAAAATATATGCATGTATGTTGCCTTTTCAGTTGGTTTCTCAATGTAAAGTGAGTATCTAACTCACAGAATGGTTCTAAAGAAGTCATATCACTTTTTCATATATATATTGCAATGACTAGATTACTAGACAACTGTATTTATATAGAATTTATGGTAAAGAAGTTTTGTACTGTTATCTCAGGTAAGGAAGAATTCTTTTTTCTTTTGCACCCAGACCTTTATTTAAGAAAGCTCTATTTCTCCTCAGCCTGTTTTGTGAAGTTAATATAAAATGAGCAAGGTCTTGAATGAGTAACTCTAAGACATATACTATGCAACCTTTCTAAGCATTTTCTCAATTTTTAGGTGTGTGTGTATATTCAAGGAAGCTGAATGCAGTGTTATGTTAAATATCACAAAATCATCTAGATTGGAAGAGACCTCCAAGATCACCTAGTCCTACCAATGCCCTGTACAATGTAATTATTAAAAATATCTGGTGGAAGTATCTTACTAGACAATGTGTGATACATCCTATAATTGCAATTATCTTCCCAGTAATTTCTGACAGCCAGTCATTTACTGATATCCAAGTGCCAGGCTTGGTATGCAATATCATAGTACTTTTACCCTTTTCTTATGTAGCGTAGTCAGCAAATCACCTCAAGGTTAAGCGTTTTCTGCATTGATGGTGCTTTCCCAGTTTATTTCATTAGTACTTCTGCCTTTTGTGCAATTGTCATTAATGAAAAATACAGCCACATTACCTCAGAAGAGACTGAGTTTTATTTCGCTGAATAAAATATTGTTCACTTCAGTCATCACCCTAGAAGATCTTTCTCACTTTTTTTTTTTTTTTTTTTTTTTTTTTTTAAATATCAATTTACTTTGTATATAAGAAAACATACTCTACTCTTAATATTTCTGTGGTTCCACTACTCTTTTGAATTCAAGACGGGAGATCAACTTGCAGGTAATTTCTGTTGGTTTCTTACACAAACCTTAGCTGATGCTCCAAGAGGGAAAAATGCATTTGTCTTCTAGGAAAGAAATACATATGCATGCAGGCTGTTGAATACTAAGACACTACTATATCTAGAAAAGGAGGAAATTATTATATTTTTTCCATCAAAAGTTTTTGAAACTACTTTTTTTCTTTTTTTTTTGATGTTTCAGAAAGAAAATAAGACTTAGTGATTTTGTAATAGAGTCAATTGTTTGACAAACCTTATCCTTGGCTTCTGCAATTCAGAAAAGTTAAGAAAAGTTGTTGCTGGAAATGGGTGTTCAGTGCACTGCTGTGCATGAGGGAGCAAATCTGTTGAATAAAATAAAAGCACATAGACTTTTTTCTTCACTCTTCTATAATTTATTCTCAAATGCTGTATACAATTTTGCTATAAATCATTTAAATAAATTAATGATTCACATTAAGAAAAGAGATCATCCTGCTAAGGAGAGTCTGTTTAGATTTTTTTGGTCCCTACTGGTAAATCAGTCTAAAAAAAACACAAATAGTGGTATCATTCAGTGACCCAGAGTGTGTGAATTGTGATCATAAATTCTAGTGTCATCTTAACCACTTAAAAGATTGAAGTTTTTTGTTTGTTTGTTTTAAATAATAAAAAGCCCACCTTTCTTTTTCAGATACTTCCAGGGTAGCACTTCTCTATATTTTCAGATTAGCAGTCACGTATGTGTGTGTGTATATGTGTGTGTGTGTGTATATATGTATTTTGGATACTTACTCCTCTGTTGTAAGTGACATGTATTCTAATCAGAATTGTCAACAGCTATAGACAGGAAATGATAAAATAAGCATTAACTTATCAAACAGAAAATGCGGCTTATCCTTGAATTGTTTGATGGTGCCTTATGAATGTACTAAGGGCAGGGCTTCTTGCTCCCATTTTTTTATTATTAACCCCTCCACGCACACCCCTGCAACTCTAAAGAAAACACTGTATCTTGTTAGAAGGTCTGATATGAAAATTCTAGTGAAAGAAAGTTATAGTTGAAAAGTAACTGCTAATACAAGTCAGTGTTTAATTACTTTTCAGAATTAAGTTTTAAAGTTTATCAATATACTAAGATTGGTTTAGATATACTTTTACAGTTTGAAACTTTTGGAAAAATATGATGAACCTTTTCTCTAATTCATTTACAATTAAAATACTGCGTAAATGTAACATGTAATAGAATCTTAATAGGAATTAATCCACCTCAGGATCTAAATATGTAAGTCTTGACTACTTGACTAAGCCCACAGAGAGCTTGCCTGTTTGGTTAAGTACAGAAATGGATTATAGGAATAATGGCTGTTGGCCTCTGGGACTTAAATTTCAAGGTGTTCCACAAAATACTTTCTTTATGTATGTCTAGTTGTGTTCTAGGTAAGTTCCTTAGGTGCCTATAAATACCTATGTGGATAGGTATTTGTCATAAGCCCCAAGACTCTGTGTATTACCTAAAGTCTTAGCCTCTTGGAGTAAGAAACTAACCATTTCTGCTTAATTGCCATGAGAGGACTCAGTTCTGTGTATAGAGGTGTTTTGAGTGCCACTGATTATACTGCTGTGGTACTCAGTTGAGACGAAAACCCCAAATTGCCATCTAATCGATATGCATGATGACCTGCATTGCATTCCAAGAAAGTAAGTGAGGTGATCACAGAGATGGTACTTTTTGATTGGTTTTGGTGTGAATGGCTGAGTTCTCAGAGTGGAAACTACAGCTGGGAGGCACAAACAGTGCTAGTAGCTAGCATAAATAGCAAAATGTCTTGAATCTTTTTGATGAAACACTACTGAAATGTCTAAAATATGAAGCGGGTCAGTTCCTTTAATAAAAAAAATAATAACATTAATGCTTTTTATTCTAGGAAGAATTTCTGAATGAAGTTCCTTCAATTTAGTTAAGTGTCTGGCTGTACTTTTTAAGGGCCAAAATCACTAAAATAAATTACTTTTCTCTCCATTCTTAGAGATACTGTGGATACTACATAGGAGGTCTTGATGCTTCATTGACTTTTTTTTTTTTTTTTTAAGTCTGTTGATACACAGTTTTGATCTGTGCATGTCTTGCACTGGTATCCTAATTGTAAGTAAAGTCATTAAATGTCCTACTTCTGAATCACTAGGCTGCAGACAAAAAAAAAAAAAAAAAAGTAGGTATTGAACAAGGAGTGGAATTTACTGTACTGTTATTCTGTTATTTTTAAACAATTCTAAAGAAGTTATCTGTGACTGAGCCTGAACATCTTCTGTGCTTGTACAAACAAAGAAAAACAAACAGATAACCAATGTCAGACAAAATAATTTAGGGCCAAATGAGTCAGAACTCTTCTACGTGTTTTGTAGTATACTGCATTATTCAATGCAGTAGTGAAAGAGATCAACATGAGGGGAAAAAACTGGAAGACAAAAATAAAGCATGTTACATTTTTCTGCTATTGTTGATACTTTGGCCAGCTCATGCTTCTGTTGATAAACAAGCATATCTTCTCTGTAGTATTTTTTTTAATTTATTTAGTGCATTTTGTTTCCTGTGCTAGACCATACTACTTATCATTTGCTACACTGTTCAGGTGGAGGTAATAATCTATTACATATATAACAATGATAAAGTCTTGCAAATTAACGCGCATTACCAGTGAAATTGCCTTCACTGGAGGTATTTTAAAAGTAAGTTTCTGTGGGATAAAGGGAGATGTATTTCTCCTTATTTGAGTATTCCAATAAGCTAGGAAAACATAGTTCTATAACTTAACATGCAAATTTAATGTGGTAACAGTTTGCAGCAAGAGTTATTTTCTAAAATGAGTTAATTCCGTTATTGACAAATAATACATTTTAAAAAAGACATGTTCCAAACCACCATGTCCAACCTTTCCTTAAACACCCCCAGGGATGGTGACTCCACTACTCCCCTGGGCGACCTGTTCCAATGCTTGACTACTCTTTCTGAGATGAAATGTCTCTTAATTTCTAACCTAAACCTCCTCCTCGTGCATCTTGAGGCCGTTCCCTCTAGTCTTATCACTAGTTATCTGTGAGAAGAGGCCAACTCCCAGATCCCCCACACCTTCCTTTCAGGTAGAGAGCAATAAGGTTTCCCCTTCTCTTCTCCAGACTAAACAACCTCAGTTCTTCTCTCAGTTGATCCTCACAGGACTTGTGTTTCAGACCCTTCACTAGCTTCGTAACCCTTTTCTGGATGCATTCTAGGGCCTTGCTATCTTTTGAGGGGTTCAAAACTGAACCCAGTACTCAAGGTATGGCCTCACCAGAGCAGAGTACAGGAGGACAATCACCTCCCTGGTCCTGCTGGCTATACTGTTCCTGATACAAGCCAGTATGCCATTGGCCTTCTTGGCCACCAGGGCACACTGCCAGCTCATGTTCAAGCAAGCATCAGTCAGCACCCCCAGATCCCTTTCCTCTGCACAGTTTTCAGGCCACTCTGCCTTAAGCCTGTAGCATTACATGGGTTTGTTGTGGCCAAAGTGCAGGACCCGGCACTCAACCATATTGAACCTCTACCCGTTGACCCATCCTGTCCAGGTCTCTCTGCAGAGCCTTCCTACCCTCTGTCAGATTGATACTTGCCCCATATTATATAGCCAATATATTGATATTTCTGTGGATATGCTAAGGCTTTCTTTTCCCTGACCCTATTACCTATTCTGGGTTACTCTTGTTTTAGTTTCCAGCTTCGGAGCATGGGAACTTTATGGCATCTGGAGTCCTGTCACTTTGAAAAATTGCCATTTCAGGTATCTATGCTCTCCTTTAATTCTTGTTGTCTGGGCTGGAATTTGGTCCTGAATAACCACTTGATCAAGAAGAAATTACCACACTGTATTACTGACAGAATGAGCTGCTGGTGGCAGAGCAGTATTGGGAAGTAGACCTGGTGGTTCTACACTCTAATGGTGGGCTGATGAAGCTGGATAATTTCAAATTACAAAAAGTAAGTCTGATCTCCAGAAATACTTTCCATCAATTTATCAAGGAGCCAGGGTCAGTGGACAGTGTAACAGTAGATATGGGCTAGGCTAATGAAGACATGTGGCTGAATGATGGAGAATGAAAAGGCACTCAGTTGGCAGCAACTTAACATCATGTAAGACAGAAATACTGTCTGCTGGCAAATTTGTAACCTGACATTTCTGGAAGCTAAATACAAGTTGGTGATTCCAGTGTGCTTCTTAAACACAACTCTAAAATGAGAAAGAAAAAAGTTTGGTCTTTCCCAAGTGGTCCCGTAACTGAAAGAACAAGATGTAACCGACGTGGTTTCTGAAATTAATATCTAACTTTCACTGAAGCACAGATTCTGCCCCAATAAACACTGCAGTTGCAGATGATGCTTAACAATGAAAGCTTCAGCACAGTTTGTGCATTTTCACTGCCTTTTAACGCTAATCAATGTCAGTTGCCAGCTCACTAGAAACCTTGGATCATCAAAATTGCAGAACCTGAGGGGATGCCCTTTCTTACTCTACTGAAGTTATGTTGTACCCGATGTATCTTCTAAGGTGAAAAATGAAGTCTAGAAAGCAGCAGACCAAAATAACGACTGCATCACTCTATTTCTGCTGAAAAATTTTATTTTCTCTGTACATAAAACCACCTAATGATCCCTAGCTAAGAACAATTTAGCAATGTGAGTTGTATATTAAGGAACACAATATTTAGATCTAATTTGTTTGTTTGTTTTGTTTTGTTTTATTTGTTTTTGCTTTGCATTGCAAACCTAAAATTAAAGAATATTTTCAAAAGCATGCCATACTCAATGGTTATAATGTGACAATTAAGGATTTTTATGGAAACTTTCATTTCAAAAGTGTTGTGAACAATTTCTCAGCTTTATAAACATTTCTATACAGACAAAAATAGAGGTCCATTCTTTGAATTGTGCCTCTGATCAATGTAGGAGATACAGAATAACTTGGAAAAAGAAACAAAGTTGGCTATATAAGCAGTCTGTTGTTGAGCCTCTGCTTTAAATGTGTACTATTGCACCCACGTTTTTTTTTTTTGCTCATTTTGTGTAAACTCATCTGATTACCTAGCAGAGGTTTCTTTAGTAAGCGCGAGATATGTTTCTTCAAGACACAAATACATGGGTACTAATTGAAAACTGTTGGTGGTTGTCTTTTTTAGAAGCAGTCTTAAAACTTGAAAGAAGAAATTCAGAAGGACCAAGAGTACATGCTTAGAACTATGTGGAGTATAGATGTGTATGATAGGGAAGCATTACTGGAAGTTTAACATTTTTAGTAGAAGCTATATGACAAAACTCTATGCAATTTCTTCATAATGCTTCATACTTCTCGGCCTGTATCACAAGTAGCACTCACCAGGTTTTGCAGAGTTTCCTTTTTCTAGACATTTCCAAACAGCATAGTTATGTCCTATAATTCGTTGCTAGTTAATAATACAAATTTTATATGACATCAAACACAATTCAACAAATAACTAAAGGTAGATCAAAAGTTAGAAGGCAGATGTAAGTGCAACATGAAGTAACATAGTTGAATTTTATAAAGGTACCACTAATATGTGTCACATGTAATAGTAGCAACTTTCCAAGTATCAACTTGCTCAAACTACAAGATAAAGTGAAAATCTATAAAAACCTCTGTAGAACTGCTTCATTTTAAAATGGTACTTTTCAAGGGGATTCTCATAATGCTTCAAACTCTGTAATGATTTTCTTTACAATCCTCAGCGAATTAGTCAGTTCTTCTTATAAGTAAACAATGGTTCTTGTGTCAACTGTATAAAGAGAAAAAAATATACTTTGATTACTGGAAAGATTTTTACCTTTTTGGGGGGCTGCTTTAAAAACTTGAGGATTCCCTTTAGCTTATGAATTCATAGCATTCTCTTTCATAATATCTTATGCTAAAATGTCTAGTAAACTGTCATTTAGTACTCTCTGGGCATTTTAATACGCTTTCAGTAGCACCTTTATGGATGTGTAAAATTTTGATTTTGCTATTATAATGTGGAACTCAGTAAATCAATTAATATAGCTGTGTCAAATGAAATACCTTTAGTTGTACCCAACTATGAGTTCTGAATACCTGGAATATTCAAGGAATATGTTGAATATCAAACCGATGTTTCTGTGAATGTTTCTGCTGTGGTATGTGTGAGTTATTGGTATTATTCAATGTATTTTTATTGACAATTTCAACATGCAATTGCAGATGGATTCTAAGAATTGGAATAGTGCAGGTGACAAAACAAAGGGTGAAAATAAAGTAAAAAGTAAAATAGGCTGAATTTCATGTAAACTGTGTAATTATTTGAACTTCATTTAAATAAGTAAATAAAATGTTTTCTTCAGAAATGCAACATTCTCATGTACCTTTTATGACCTACTGTTTTGATCCTATTGGACTTCTGTGTGCTTCTTAAACATGCATTTTTTTGCTGGTGCCTGAAGTCATGGCCTCTATCTTTTTGCACAACTGCAAAGCAAATTGAGTAAAATGTTACAGCACAAAGGTGGTGGCATTTGCTTTTTTTTTTTTTTTTTTTTTTTTTTTCCAGATTTGATGTACCAAAAGTGTTCTCCTGAGGTATCTTTACCTGGTTTCCATTTTTGTTATTGATTTTATTTTACTCATCAGCTAACTAAAACAAATAGGTAAAGAGAATAATCTTGTCATGGAAAAAGTGTGAGTTCTAGAAGATGTTAATGAATCCATAGAACGAAAAAGATATACTTGTACCATTAATGAAGCCTGATATTCCCACCTGGCAATTACTTGACATAAATTAAAATAATTTTAATTACTCCAAGAAAGATGATTGATTAGGGCCACCTGAATCTTTTAATTGCTCGTTCGTTCATTTAGAACCTAATACAAAGGATTATTATTATTATTATTATTTTAATTTCTAAACTTTTAACTTATTTTGGAGGAAGACCAGAAAACTAGGAACTATATGTTTTACAGATATAGCCTACAGTCTTTGTTAGCAAACCTGTAACTTAAAGTTTATATTACATTTGTTAGTAAAAATGTATTTGCTGTATCACAATTATTTTTTCTTTCTTTGGAAGCATTTGAACTGGAGATTTTGGCTTCAGTGGAACAAATTGTGGAAGTTAGGAAAGGACTTTATATTTACCATTCAAGTACTTCCATATGCCACAATACTGCAGTTACAGCAGAACTGTTCCTCACATTTTTGAACTGAAAGGCATGCTAAGAAAACATGTTGGAACTAAATTAAATGCACAAATGTGACTAACTTGAAAATGCACCTAGACACTTCAAAATAGACACATGAACCTTCTTCCTCCACCTCCTTTCAATGGAAAACTTCATTGTACATTTGCATTTTGTCATGCTATGCAAGTGAGTTTTCACCTCCATAGCAATGGTTCTGACCTTAGAAGGCTAGTAATTCTACTCTAGTATGCGTTACCATCTGGTGTCCAATTAGAGAATTACAACACGTGTATCTACGCAGCATCTATATACATACAGGCATATGTACATGGAAGTTATACACATTTTTAATGCATTTCCATCTGGTGTCTGATGCTAAAATTATATTTAGTGAGTGAGAGTTGGAATCCTATCACTGAAACTCACCATGGCAGGGTCTTGCTTAATTACAAATTAAAAAAAAAAAAAAAAAAAAAAAGTACCTGGAGCTTTTATTAAACCTGATGTTTTTATTGATGAAATACAGAGAACATTGTCCCAAAGACTCAAAGGATGTTTACATGGTGAAAGAAACTATTGAACCAGAACTTAACCCTTTTGGGCTTTGATTTTTGTTTGTTAATGTAGTTTTCAATCCTTTTTTTTCCTCATACTAGAGTCAATAACTGTGATTTTACATATAGTTAGTACTTAAGACCATTGGTTACTCTCTAATGTGTATCATAGTTCTTAAAGAAGTTATATACTTATGATGAGTTAACGACACAGTAAGTTATACTGGTGGTTTACATTTGTTATAAATTAGTATTGAAACTCAAGAATTTGTATTCCAAATTTATAGACATCTATCAGTTCATGTGAAGGAGTTTGTTTTTTCTTCACTTCTGAATTATGTATGAGAAGGTTTATTTATCTCATTGTATTTGAGACTGGAAAACACAAAATACTGTTTTTCTACAGGAAAAGTCAATCTGAAAATGTGACTGTTTATCACTAGTTAGTCGGGACAATTTTTTTACTAGTCTTTCTAGTTGGGAAAAAAACTGAAAGGAGAAATAAATTGGGTTGCCCATTGTTCTGACAGACATCTGCAAGCATAGAAATCTGAGGGGAAAAAATTGTCTATCAGTATCAACACTAGCATTGAAGTCCACAGTCTGTGTGGAATAATCATGGAATCACACAATGATTTGGAAAGGACCTTTAAAGATCATCCTGTTTCAACTCCATATAGAGTGAAAGAGATTGAAGCTGTCATCAAAAGCTGCACTACAAATAAATACCATTGGTAATTCATATTGTATTCACATTAACTCCACAATAATTCATCTTGATTAACGTTGTTATGAATATCAAAGACATTAATAATGATTAACTTATTTATTGCAGCATCTTGCTGACTGGGATAATGTTTTGTAAAACTGGCATTGTGCATCTGTCTTTGCTATTTATGTAGACCTAGGTGCAGAACAAATTGACTGCTACAGCTCTAAAAATGTAGGCTTCATGAGTCTGTCTTTTTCTGTGCCTGATTTCAAATTCAGTGGCACTTGCCAATGGGCTTAGGGAATGCCAGATGAGTTTTTCTGCATTTTGTAAGGTTTTGTTACATATCAATGTATTTTTGTTCCTGAATATAGACTAGTTGAAAGTGAGGGGCTTAGCATATATACATTAGATGTATTTTCCAAGAGTCATATTATAAACATTACACAAGTCGGGAATTTTCTCCATTCACATTGCTCAGCAATGGATTTTAAAAGATACTTCAATGTCTTTTAAATTATTTCTTCAATATCTATTAAATTATTTTAAGCCATTCAATAGGACACTCAGATATAGAGAAAATTAGTCAACTTTTCAAGACCAACATCTGAATCTGGAATATACATGGTGTCTTGCATAAAAATGGAAAAAATATCTGCTCTAAATGACTGATTACTTTTGAAATACCTAGTAGGGAGAAAAAAGAAATTACTTTTTCAATGGTAGTAATATCTAGAAATCAGCTATCTTTGTGTTTTCAGAAGTTGTATAAATATTAAGGACTTCAATTACTTTAACATTTTTAATAGAAATTATTCACAGATAATTTTCTTAAAATAATGAAGTAAACAAAATATTTCTGTTTTTGTTCTTTTAAAAGATAATCTACAAGGATTTTACACAGAAACAAACCTTGTTCATGATTGAAAGAATATTTCAAGAAAAATTAACAAGTGTTTGATCACTAAGTAGATGAATTCTAATGATAGGAGTGGAATTCTTTGTTAGGTTTCAGTGAAAACATGAATCACAGAATCATCTAGTTTGGAAGAGACCTCCAAGATCACCGATTCCAACCTCTGACCTAACACTAACCAGTCCTCCACTAAACCATATCACTAAAATCTACATCTAAACATCTTTTAAAGACCTCCAGGAATGGTGACTCCACCACTTCCCTGGGCAGCCTACATGTATTCCAATGTCTAACAACCCTTTCAGTAAAGTTCTTCCTAATATCCACCCTAAACCTCCCCTGGCGTAACTTTAGCCCATTCCCCTATCATCCTGTCACCAGGCACGTGGGAGAACAGACCAACCCCCACCTTGCTACAGCCTCCTTTAAGGTACCTGTGGAGTGTGATAAGGTCACCCCTGAGCCTTCTCTTTTCCAGGCTGAACAATCCCAGCTCCCTCAGCTGTTCCTCATAAGACTTGTTCTCCAGACTCCTCAACAGCTTTATTGCCCTTCTCTGGACTCTCTCGAGCACCTCAATGTCCTTGTAGTGAGGGGCCCAAAACTGAACACAGTACTCGAGGTGTGGCCTCACCAGAGCCAAGTACAAGGGAACAATCACTTCCATAGACCTGCTGGCCACACTGTTTCTTATGCAAGCCAGGATGGTGTTGGCCTTCTTGGCCACCTGAGCACACTGCTGGCTCATATTCAGCCGACTATCCACCAATACTCCCAGGTCCTTCTCTGCCGTGCAGCTTTCCAACCACTCATCTCCCAGCCTGTAGCTCTGCTTGGGGTTGTGCTCCAGGTGCAGGACCCAGAACTTGGCCTTGTTGAACCTCATACAGTTGACTTCAGCCCACTAGTCCAGCCTCTCCAGATCCTAATGCAGTGCCTTCCTACCCTCACACCTAACTTGGTGTCATTACTGAGAGTGCGCTCGATGCCCTCATCCAAATCATCGATAAAGATATTAAAGAGAACTGGCCCCAGTACTGAGCCATGAGGGACTCCACTAGTGACTGGCCTCCAACTGGATTTAATTCCATTCACCATGACTCTTTGAGCATGGCTACCCAGCCCGTTTCTAACCCAATGAAGTGTATGCCAGTCCAAGCCAAGAGCAGCAGTTTCTCAAGGATAATGCTGTGGGAAACAGTGTCAAAAGCCTTACTGAAGTCATTGTAGACCACATCCACAGCCTTTCCCTCGTCTACCCAGCATGTCACTTTGTCATAGAAGGAGATCAGGAGATCAAACTAAGAGGCTTCAGTGCCAAGGAAGCTCATGGAGCAGATTATCTTGAGTGTCATTACACAGCACTTGCAGAGCAACCAGGCGATCAGGCCCAGTCAGCATGGGTTTAGTCAAGTCCTGCTTGACTAACCTGATGTCCTTCTATGGCAAAGTAACACTCATGCATTGTGGCTTACCATTTTTATAATTAAATATGATTAAGAGGCAAGGAAGTAGTACAACTATGGTAAAAGAAATGCCTGCTATTTTACACAGAGGAATAATTAGACATGCTTTAGACAATTCTGAAAGCTGGAAAGCTGGTTGTGGTGGGGTATTCTTTTTCTTTCTCAATACAGTATTCAAAATTTGTCAAATATATCGTTAAATTACAGGTTTCCTTGTGTGTGTGTGTTTGTTTGTTTGTTTATGCTTTAACTCAGAAGTTTGATAATAGGCCCAAGCTCAAAACTGCAGTAGAACTAATGCATGTTCCAGTAAACAATTACTTTTTTTTTTTTTTTTTTTTTTTTTTTCCAATGGAATAGTTATACATTTACAAGTGCAATTTTAATCATGTCTTCTTCTAGCTTCTGAGGTTTTAAATCTGCGGTCTAAATTCCTCAGGTAAAAAAATCCTGAAAGATGGCAAAAGAGCCCTTTGGTGTCCTTGAGTGTATCATTTTTGCATTAGAAGTGTAACCTCTTGACACTGCTCCCACAGACAATCTAACATCATCTATAAGAGCACAGAAGCTACTGATATTTGTTTCTGGTATAAAATTATCTTACTAAATGAAGCATGGAGATAATCGATGTCAAGGAGGTGTCTCAAAGCTATTATAGTTCATATGGGTCTTTTAGAGTTCAGCTAGCCTTACTGCTTATGGGATGCCTTTTTAGATAATCTAGCAGTATATAATTCTAAATTTAGTTATTTATTATAGTAGAACATTTTCATAAAATAGTGAAAGAATTTCCTGACTCGTCTCAAAATCTGCTGCTCAGTATATGTAGTTATTCAACATCACAAGCTTTAAGTGATAAATAAGGAATACAAAAGTTATTTTCATTTGTTTCCTTCACCCCTTACATGACCTTTAAATAATTCTCACTTTGAGGATAGGGCAGACACTGCCCATGGCGAGAAACTTTATGTTATTTGAGTTACCATATGATTTCTTTACAAGAAAACAACTGTATTCCTTAATGATATTCTATTGAGAAACTCTTGCTGCCAAATTCAGGCAAGGCCACATAGATAGTGCAATTGCTGCTACCAAGGTAGAAGGTGCCTGCAGGCTCCTCTGTTATGATGAGCTGTCTGAGTCTGTCTTGTAGCCAAAGAACTTGTGCAGCTCAACATTGGCCTAAAAGCCACAACATATGTGCAACACAGGCCTGCACCTACTCATGTTGACTGGTTTGTGGATAACTGGCTCCTGCACACTGATCCTCCAAGTCAGGATGAATATAAATATCCTGTTGCCATTATTAAGGGGATTAAAACTTTGACAAAAGTAAAAAAACAGCCAGAAAGGTGAAAGTATGTTGTCTCTGGTTAACTCAGTTGTGCATGCATGCTATGAATATTTGTAATGCTTCTAGAATTCAGTTGTGCATAAAAACACATTCATGTCTGTGTGTGTTCTAGAATGCTGGGAGATGGAAGAGTAAAAGAAAAGCTGACAATTCTGAGAACAATTATTTCCACCTTCAACAATCAAGCGCTAAATGGTAGTAGAAAAGATCCAATTGGTCTATATAACACTTGTGACATTGAAGTTTGTAGTCCTTTATTGATAGGTTCTGTTATAAAATCTTTTCTTAGTCTGCCTATCAAACTCTTTTACCAAGCTCTTCATAGTAAAAAATTACTATATAAAGGTCAGTTTGAGTCCCTTTCCTATATAGAAGGGACAGTACTTTTTTTTTTTTTTTTTTTTTTTTTATCTTCGCTTCTTCCAGAGTTTTCTATTTTAGTCACTACTATTTATTGAAGGAAGAGGTAGATACAATTGCTTACTATTAGTGAGAATATGGGTGCCTAAGGAAAACAGGCAATTAAGAGCTTTTGTTGAGATATAAATAATGATAAGCATTAGTTTAGAACTCATCTCATTTTTTAAATCCTTTAATTAACGGAGATGCAGCCTAGGCAAAGTAGTGCACTTGTGCACTTTATTTTCTGTTGACTTCCTGACCTTTTGATGAATCTGAATTGATTCCTGATTGAACTCATGTTTCTTTTGGAAAACAATATTGAATAAAAAAATCACAATTACAGAGAATCTACCATAACCACAGGTAGTTCTTCTAATGCCTAATTTGCTCTGTTAAACAGTGGGCATTGTAATCTAGTCTTTTCTAATCTCCACTCAGTGATAACCACTGGAAGACAAAGGTAATCTGGCTGATGGCTACTAGATGCAAAGCCCTCTTCTACATTTCATTTTCAAGTTTGTGTTCTTTTTGGATTGCTGCTGTAGCTCCTTGAGCTTCTTTTACTGTAAAGTTCTCTTCACATTATCAACATACACTCTGATTTATGGACACCATTGCTACAGGAGCAGTCAGCAAGCATCAAATGAGAGGTTATATGTTCTCCTTAATCTTATTCAGCATTCTCCTTTTTGATTGTCCAAGGATAACATCTTTATTTTGGGCACTGCACAGCACAGACTTCATTCATCATTATCTATGAGTTCTTTTCAGCATCATTGTTTTTCATGGTAAGTTTTGCCAAGATGGGTTATGAGTTATGACATTATTTTTTTTTATCCTTTTACTTACCTTAAATATGGATTTATTATAACATTTATTTATTAGTGTATTTTGCTCTGTCTATCTTTCCAAGAGATTCTGCAGAGAACTTGTGGGAGGCACCAACCTCTAGTTTAGTATATGACTATCTGTACTCCTCTTAAGAAGTGTGCTGTTCTTTCCAAAGAATCACAGTAATATACATATACTCATTTGACTTTTTCATTCAGATTTGACATCTCCTTTTCTTTTTTGACAGTCAGATTTCAATTGGAATTCATGATATATCCCAATCAGAAGTGTAACCAGGAATCTATGCATGGATTCCTAGCTACTAATTTTAAACTCATCAGGGTTTAGTGACTAAGATTCCGGAGTCCACAAAATAACTGAATTATCCTTTTTTCTGCTTCTTATAAAGTGTACATTCCAATATTTTGAAATGTTTTATGTGCATATTCAGAGCTCCTTGCTTAATATGCTTGGTTTTCATACAATGTTGACTGAGCTATCATTCCGTTGATTCACTAGATGAGTATGTTCATCAATTTCCATTCCATTCAAATATCTGAAGTCATTGAATCATAGAGTCATTTAGGTTTGAAAAGACCCTTAAGATTATCAAGTCCAAACATCAAGCTAACACTACCAAGTCTACTGTTAAACCATGTCCCTAAGTGCCATAGTGCCTCTTAGATACCTCAGGGAGTAGGGACTCAACTGCTTTCCTGTACAGCCCGTTCCAATGCTTGACCACCTCTCTGTGAAGAAATTCTTCCTGATACTCAATCTAAACCTTACTTGGCTCAGCTTGAAGCTGTTTCCTCATGTCTTTTCAAAGGAGAGATGAGGTTTCCCCTTTTCTCTTTTTTTTCCAGACTAAACACCAGTTCCCTTAGCTACTCCTAATATGTCTTGTTTTGTAGTCCCGTTACCAGTTTTGTTGCTTTTCTGTGAGCACATTCCAGCATTTGTTGCTTTCTTGTAGTGAGGGGCCCAAAACTGAACACAGTATGATGTGTTCAGTGATGTCCAGTGATGAGTACAGAAGGACAAGCACATCCCTAGTACTGCTGGTGACACTATTTCTGATGCAGTTCAGGATGGCATTGGCCTTGGACACCTGGACACACTGCTGGCTCGTGTTCAGACAGCTATAGACTCCATAGGTCCTTTCCTGCCATGCAACTTTCCAGCCACTCTTCCACTCTTCCCCGAGCATGGGGTTGTTATGACCCAAATGCAGCACCCAAAATTTAGGCCTGTTGAAGGCCATACAAATGGACATAGCCTGTTGATCTTGCCTATCCAGATCCCTCTGCAGAGCCTTCCTGCCCTCAAGCAGCTCAACACTCCTACCCAATTTGGTGTTGTCTGCAAACTTACCAAGGAAATTTCAGAACTCTCTGCAGTTCCTGTAATGAAACATGCTAATGGCTGGATACTCTGAGCATTATAGTCTCCCCAAGCTCCACTTCTGTTGTGCTGCTGGAAACAGTCAGGCAATCTTCATTTCCTTTTTTTTTTTTTTTTTTTTTTTTTTTTTTTTTTTCCCCTTGATTCACAAGTACTAAAGTTCCTTGTATTCAGATTTCAAGTATTGGAGTTAATCAATAGAATAATTGTTATCATTTGTTATTATCAACACCTATGCATTATCAGACTCATCACCTTGTATGTGCTTTTCTAGAGCATTGTATGGTATATGGCTGTTTTTTCCTTTAACTTAAACTTTACTTCAGAAATTTTCCTCTTGACAGAAATCTTTACTTCAGAAATCTCTTCTCCTGATTACTAGATATACCAAAACCAAAAGTCTCTCTAATTGAAGTCTACATCATGTATGGTGCAGGCACACCACTTTCTTACAACTCTTTTGTGTTTGATGCTGTGATTTTACATCTCATTTCTTCTAATTCTTCCACCTGTAAAAAAAGTAAATAGCAGGAATCAATAACAATGTGAAATAAAGTGTGTGGGCAGGGGAAGAAGGCAGCATTGTTTCAATCTAAGACACAAAAAAAACTTTGTACAGCATTCTCATTTACTGAATTACTGTATTGAGAACTAAAAGGGACAGAAAAATGCTCTATTCTGACAGTTATTGATTGTAGATTCACTGTTTTACTTCTACACAATTTTATTTTATTTATTTATTTATTTATTTGAGTAGGAGTTTATTCATTGAAGGATTTGGAAGTGAGTGGTAGTTAAAATTATTTCTGAATACTGGTCAAATACAGGCAAAATGGTTAGGTTACAAAATTAAAGGAAAATGTTTAACTTTTTTTTTTTTTTTTTTGAAATTAAGTCTCAAGATCAATTGTATCAAAATGTAATGTAACAGGAACAAAAAGTATACTTCTACTAGTATAAAAGCCAATATGTATAATTTAATCTGAAAGTTGAAAAGAAGGTTATTAGAAAAAGGTAAATTAATTTCATTAAGACTTATTTAGAAAATATATCAGCCTTGGAACAGAGAATATTTTATTTGGACATTTTTACCATGATCACATAGAAGCACTCTTGGGATGTAAGTAGTATCCTTTGACTTTTGATGTATCCACTGACTTTAGGGATAACAGTGTTCCGTTTGCTTCTGTACTGATAATAGAATCAACACGAGCTCCACAAAGTATCTTTGCTTCAGATGTTTGCCTAACACATGAAATATGGATCTATATTAAATATGGATAACTGCAAATAAATATTATAGTGTAATGAAATTCAGGGACATTCCAAATATAAATTGCTGGCCTTCTGCTTATGTATTCGTTTGTACCAAATGGATTTTCAAACTGATAACTTGCATGCCTTTTGACTGTCAGTTGACCCTGAACAAGTCTGTTTTGAGCTCTCCCTGTGTCTAAATTCTGAATTCTTTCTAAAAGATTAGAAGATGACATTATATATGAATATATGAAAATGTACCTTTTTCAGTCATTGGGGCCTATATGTGATTATGTACTATACAGTCAAAATTTTCACTAAAGCTTTTTGAAGATTTTCAAAATTATCTCCAGCAGATAAAATTAATAACTACTTGTGTGCCTACTTTACAGTCTTCCCTGATCATTGCTAACTGTTTTTAATTGTACCATTCCAGAACTGTCACTGAGTATGGGGCAAATTGGTGGAATGCTTATAGTTTTTACTTTGTCCTAACTCTGAAATTTCATGGAAGTGATTTGCTCTTACTATTCATTACTATTATAGAGCAGGATTCATCTATCATAATTTAGAGATTTAGAAATGTGTGGTTCAAAAGTAAGCTGATTAGTAAGCTAATTGTTTATATTTCTAAGGTCAGTGGTCATATTTCTAAGGTCATATGTAATGAATATAGTTGGGATGAGTTATTCTCTGGAATCACCTATTTCATATCATAAAAAAAAAGAAAAAAAAAAAGCCAACAATTAGCACATATTCAACTAATTTTCATGCATCGAACGTGTTTTTCGTTTTTTGTTTTTTTTTTTTATTTATTTATTTTATTATACAAGAGGTTTTTTGCTTTTTCTTCTCAAGCAATAAATATATTAGGACCATTGGCTATTTTGGAGATGCATTTCATAACTCAGAGCACTGTAATATTTTTACTGCCAGATATGCTGATTATCCTACTGAGTTTGTATGTGTTTGTAATTAAAGTGTTTTTTTTTTTTTTTTTTTTTTTTTTTTTTTTTTTTCCCTGAAGGAAAACAATGCTTCAAAAATCCCCAAATCACTCTAGTGACTCTCTGTAAGGAAGCTCATTCTTCTTTGGTACAGCTGGTCATTTAAATATCTGTCTACTGTGTCACAGTGTATTCATTACCTCTTCTTGGCAGTGCAGAATTCACAAAGACATAATATGCAGTAATAAACTTTTCAAATAGATTGAGATAACAATTAATCTAGCCAAATGTTTGAGGTCACATGTAAAACTGAAGCAATTTATGATGAATAGTCCCTCTGTGTTTTCAAAAAGAGTGATTAAAATAAAAATACCTTGAAAACAGTGATAGTCTGAAAATTAGGGAATGAAGCAGAGCTATTATTTCAGTGAACATTAGATCTCCAGAGTTCTAGTGGTAGATAAGGAACTAGAATTATCTCTTAGGTTCAGAGTAGGGAGGATCTAGCCAAATGTTGGAGGCCAGAGTTGTTTACAGGTGTCTTTCATGCTGTGCTCATGGTGTAAACAAAGTATGTGTTATAGCTCAGTGCAAATTCCAAACAAGATAAAATTTCGTAGTGGGCTGCAGAAGGAGCAACAGCCAACTTTTTCAAGTCCTTTTCCCAAGCCACGAACTAGACTGAAATAGAAATTTAACACCAAAAAACAAGGGCTCAAGAAAAATAGTATCCAGGAGATAAACTTGTAGCTTTTCAGTGCAAAAGAAGAAATATAATCTTATGTATTAAGGTTGCATGTAACTAGCAACTGTTCTCAATTTTATCTTGGCTGTTATATTTAAAAATAATTTCTAAACTTCTGGAAACCATAAACTCTTTATTTCAATATTCTCTAACTTCTTCCCAAATAACAGTTTAAAAAAAAAAAAAATCTGGTTTCTGACAAAATCAGGGTGCTGTTTCATGTTGCATGTTGCTGTTTAACATTTAATTTCAATGTACTTTCATAATTTCAACATATCTTCACCGAAGCACTGCATGAGAAATCTAATTTCTTAAAAAGAAAAGTTTTAATTGAAAATGAAATGGTGGGGTTGGCAGCTGCTCAAATGATGCAGGACAATATGCTAAATAAGCTCTTTTTTTTTAAAGCGCTAAACGATACTTGAAAATAAATTGTTGCCTAAGGCCTACTGAATATAGAGGACGAGCTTAGTGTGGGAACTCCTTAAAGAAGTGGATGGAAACAAAATAAAGCATTGAGCTGTTCTTCTGTGTTTAAACCAAAGTCTATTTTTCCTACACAACATTGAAAATAGTTTGAAGTACTGTGTCTTATTCTAGTTATAATTATTTCTACTTATAATTATTTCTACTCGTGATCTTTCTATTTTAGTGTAAGAGAGAATTTTGAGAAAACAGCAAGTACATTGATAATCTAAATATACTTACAGAAAAAATGGCCCGATCAGCTTTTCCTGTTTGCCACATGGTGAACTTTTAGATAAAAGGCAGAAGTGCCTTTATGCAGAAAGCTTGACATCCTAAGGAAAACATTAAATTATTGTCCATAGACTACTCTTTTTTTTTTTTTTTTTTTTTTTTTTGGTGTGGACTAAAAGCTCAGCAGCTGTAGAAGGCATTAAAACATCCAGCTGCTTTTCTCCACACACTGAAAGGAAGAAAACACAGTGACAGACAAAATAGAAAAATAAGCATGTAAATATTACAAACAAAACACAATAGCACAAAGTCATCTGGGTTAGTAAAAGATCCTTCTCATCTCACTTGTAAAAATAACTTATATAAACGTGTGAGTTTTTGCACATTCTCTTTTCTTTACTTTTGTGCATGAAATAACAGTAATATTTTTTTCCATACCAAATGGATAAGATAATTCAATTTCATTCTATTATGATTTCAGCAAATGTTGTCACAGAGACCATAGAAAACATATTAGTAAAGGAAACTAATGACATTTCACAAAAAACACTGAACAGCCATTAAGTAGTAAAAACAAGTTCTGAACTGTGACACCTAAACCACTAAAGTTCTCTGAACAACCTCACAGAACGAACAACATTCATCAAACTGTACTTTTTGTAAGAGTATGAAACTGCACAATAAGCATCTGTTTCTGGATGCTTTCACCTATTTCTTGGTGGAAGAGTTTCCCTTAAGTGGACTGAAGGTCCAAGCTATGCCTTACAATTTTATTTTTGCTGTTCATAGGTGTAGCTACACTTGCACTACCAAGAGTTGCTGTATAAAATTAACACTGGATAAAACTTCTCCACTGAGGATGATTTGTCATGTTATATATAATAAATATAAAAATATTTATTTATTTATTTATTTAAAAGCAATACCTTGTTTATCTTTTCAGATACCTATTTTAGATTAGTAATAAAAATTTATTTCATTTAGTACATTTAGTATTGGGAGAAAAACAAACAAACAAACAAAAAAAACTCTTTAATTTTCTGTGGTGCTACAGATGGTGTTCGTTAAGTGCAAAACCCAATAAATTTGATTATATATGCACAGCACCAGTTATAAAGTCCCCGTTTAACTTAATCCCTTGAATGACAGGTTTCTTACAATGAACACTAGAAGTCAGCAACTTCTGAAGTTGGTTTCATCCTGTTTACCTTTTCTAGAATGTACGAAGTCTGTTTCTAATCTGTACAAAGTCTTCATTGGATTCGAACATGATTTATTTATTTACAGATACTCTTCTGCTAGAAATATAATCAGAACATAGCCTTTGAGAACTTTTACCCGTTCAGTTTAGATCATTTGGGAATATACATTCAGTTGACATGCTGTTTTAATAATAAATGAGAATTCATGTTCCTAAGAATCTTGACCTGGATAGTAACCCCAAATGCTGGATAACAAGTGTACAGTTAAGGGCCCATTAGTATTGCTTGCTAGGCATGCATAATAGCATATTAATAGTCCTGCTGAGATTATAAAGTAGCTGAAATGGAAAACATTCAAAACTGTTTCATAGCAGCATTTGAAAGATTTTGAAAGTTTGTTCTTCATACCTATGAATATATATTGATTTTATGAAAGATAAAGCTTTAAAAAATATTTCACTATGTACCTAAAACTTCTGTTCAACAGAAATCAATTAGTGAAATCTTAAAGCTGTCTAAAATATGGATAAAATTTCAACTGAAAAAGATGTAGGTACCTTAAAACTCAGTGACTTACGCTGTTTGATAAATTCTGGAGGTAGGGCATCTCTTATCAGAATAAGACCTAGGAATAGAAGTTGGGACCATTTCTCTAGTTATGTCATCATTATGACTTTCTGAAGTAGTTGTGTAATAAAATACTCCTGATAAACATTGAGACTCCATTTTTTTCTTGAAGATTCTAAATGAATGTCTTTGTTTCCAAAAACAAAACAAACAAAACCAAAACCCAAATATATGTATTGCTAAGAAACAGCTGTGATTAATATATTCTCTCTGTCTGCAGCTCCCTGCAGCTTCATGTAATGTTGCAAGAAAAAAAAAAAAAAAAAAAAAAAAGAAAAGAAAAGAAAAGAAAAGAAAAAGAAAAAGAAAAATCTTATTGCCTACGGTGATATAGAAAATAAAATTGTTTGAGGGAAGCAGAGGAAAGTTGTGTGACTGTAGTGGTACAAGCAGCAGTGGACAGTGCATAGATGGGAGAAAAAATATTAAAGCTTTTAGTGTTGTTTTTTTTTTTTTTTTTAAAAAAAACATATTTTATATGTTTTATATGTTTTATATGTTTTATATGTTATATATTATATTTTAATAAGGTGTTATTTCCCATTTGACCTCTGAGCTTGCTGTCTCTCGTATAACTATGTGTGTATTTATTTTCTTTTAAGATCAATACATTGTTTTTTTGTTGTAATTTATTTTTGGACAACTATCAGCTTGATGCACCAACTGGTAAAGGCCAAATGAGAAGTTGCTTGCCAGCAAAGCTTATGCATTTCTGTCAGTTTTTGCCTTCTGAAATCATACTCCTTTCTGCAGTAGCCAGCAATGGTGAGAACAGAAGCCAAGAATAAATGATCAGGTTTTTCTTTCCAAATTTTATCATGTTGCACACTTAGAACTCAAAGAAGAGGCAGATTGTGTCTCCATTTATAAAAGACAATGAAAACTAATTGAATTATCCTTACTTCTGATAATCTGAAGGTTCATAAACGGAAAACAAACTTCACTGTTCTAAGCAAGATGGTGAACAAGTCACAGTGTGGACATACTGAAATAATGCTTTTTGTTTGGCTTACAGCAACCCACAGAGATTAGACTAAGTTTTGAGTTGTCAACTTTTCAAATTTATAATACAAAGTCATGGGAGGAAAGTTTATAAAAAGTCTTCTTTCTTTAAAAAGCTTTATGCATGTTTCTTATTTTACTATTTTTCTTTGTGCAGGCAACTACTAAATCCACAGAAGCATTGCCATTGAGTTCTGTGAATTTAATATCCAGAGCTCTCTATCTGGTCTCCACAAGAAATCATTTTGTGTCATAATGCTACACCCACCATTTGTATGTTTTTTTCCTTAGGAAAACTATCTTCTAAGTGACAGATGAAGAATATAGTCTATTCTATTTAGTACTGTTGACAAGAAAGCTGATAAATTGTCTTTCTAGTCTGGAAAGCATTTTTAACTATGTTGTTTGTTTTATGGTTATATCACTTATGTAACATGCAGTCTTATTTTCTAACTTAATGGGAATTTTTTTTTTTTGGTATTACATTCAACCTCAGACAAAAAAAAAAAAAAAAAAAAAAAAGACAAGTTAGATTTGTTCCTCTTACAGTAATAATAATAAAAAAATAGTTTACACAATAAAAATAAAAATTACAGTTCCTCTCAGTAATAAAAATTCTTAAGACCACTTTTTCCTTATGCATACTTGTAGCTGTTGAATTTCAAAATCTGATCTCTTCTGTCTCACGGAACCTATTTATCTCAATAGTGACTCAAATCAGCATAATCTCTATCACTAAAATTTTGGCTAAAAACTACAATATTGCTCAAATGATCTAGCTTATTTACTCAAGTGACTTATTTTTAAAAGAAGTTAGAATTTAAAATAAAATTGTACTTTTGACATAAATAGGTTAGAATCACAGGAAAAAAATATAAAATAATAATAATAATAATAATAATAAAAAGCCCTCTACTTCCAGATCTTCTCACTAAAGTAACAATTCTTTAATTGTTCAAAGATCACTCTCACTTTTCAGTGTTGTGTAATTCTTTTAAAATAGCCATGCATTTAGACCATGACATATTTTTAGTTCTGTTGGGCTTTGTATAGTTTCACTGGTTGAAACACAAGTGCTTGCTTGTCTTACTGCCAACATGTAAAGCATGTCTGGAAAATTCTTGTTTAGTGGCAGCATGCCTTTCCACTTTTTCTTCCTCATTATTCAGACCAATTTGTAAAGTTATGAAATATATGTCTATTGATGTATATCCATTTTTAACAAAAATATTAATACAACATCAAAAGTTTGGCCCATGCATGTAACAATGACAAAAAAAGAAAATAAGTCTTTAAGAAAATATATTATTACTTATACACAATCTTGTCATTAGGGGGTGAAAAAAAAATAGGAGAAAAAAAAAAGACTACCAGTACAAAAACACTATCATAATTTTTATTATCTGCAAATTTACTAACTGTGGACTATTGTTAAAAGAAATTACACTAATTACTCAATTATTTGAATTTTTAATAGATGATCTTCCCTAATTGTATGGTATGATGGGATTTCTGATTTTTTTTTTTCTGTTTAAATGTCATTAAGGTTTAATATTAGTCAAAAATTTTAGATTTAGTGGGATATCAGATCTACTTAAATTTGAAAATTACTGTCCTTAAGCTTTTTTATTTTTATGATTTGATGTGCACAAAATTCTGATGCAATTCAGGTAGGTTTCTCACTAAATTTATCAGGATTTTAATTTTCTGTTATGAAATCTTATTTTTGATTGAGTATTACTTTAAGCATAAAATATTCAGTTTAAATGGTTTTTTGATGTGTCTCTCCTGAAAGGTGTCTTTGGTAGCAGGATTGAATTAGTGAGAAAATGTAGGTGAACAATGAAAAAAAGTTGGGTAGAGAATGAAGGAAATGAATAATCTTAACATGACTTACGAGAATTTGGTAGCAGTATTTAAGTAAATAAAAGTAAATAAACAGATATTTCAGATATTTTGGTGCTAGGTCATCAAATAAGATAGATATAGATTTTACAAGATAGGGATGTTTGAAAAAAAAAAAAAAAGACATAATGTGATTTCTAATTTCTAAAGGTTTTATTTTAAAACCTTCATTATTCTTTTATAATTAATCAGATATAGTATCCATATAAATAATACTGAAATCATTGTATGATCATTTGAAATCCAAATGCTTGAATACCTGGCTCAGTTCTGGTAATTAAGAATTTACATATCTGTCATATTTAATTTTTGTCTTTGTCTTTTTTGTCTGAGGTTGCATGTCATATCAAAAATAAAAATAAAAATAGTTTTCCCGTTAACTGAGAAAATAAGACTGCATGCCACGTAGGTGCTATAACCATAAAACAACATAGTTAAAATATGTCTGTCATATTTAATTATTTTTTTTTTTTTGGTAGGATTTGCATCTAAAATTCTCATCTTCTCTAAAAATTTTCTTCTTTAAAATTCTCACTTCTAGAACTGTTTAGTATGAACTCACTTGAGTGAAATTGAACAATATTTCTCTTCCCAACCCTCCAAAAGTGGGTAGGGTGAGGATGTTATTTTCAACTTAGTTTATCTTACAGAAAAAAAGGATGCATCTGACACACTGAATTTTTGTGATATCTAGATTTGTAATTTACAGCTTTTGGGGAAGCTTTTGGATTTGTAATAATCATTCTTATCATTTTTTTTCTTTTCTATAAAAGTGAATTTACAGCTCTAAACTATTTTGTTTGTTTCCAATGTTTGCTTTTTAAAGAGTGTCATATCTTCCCATATTGCTATTTTTTTTCCTGTTTATAATTAATTTAAAGCAAATACTTTATTAAAATTATTTTATTCAGATATTCACATAATAGTTAATTTTAGTCAGTAAATCTCTGGACATAATTGAAAATTATTATGTTGGAAAATTTGCTTTGTAGTTGACGGTCTCAAATGGAATGACTGCTATTTTTGGATTAATTAACGTAATGAGACAAGTTGTTCACAGAACAATTGTTTCTTTGGTTACATTTATGCTTCATTATATTTTAACTAGGTAAATATTTTTCCAGTCCTCCCTTCTTCTACCTGGATTAAGTGTTAAAAATATTTTTGTGGTAGTATAAATACTGGTAAAATAAGAGAATCCTCAGTTTGCTCCGAATCCTAAACATCATATTGTAGAGCAGAAACACTTCAGATCAAGGAGGTAGGATTAGGTGGATCCCACAAAGGAACTCAAATATTTTATGCTTTACCCTGTGCATGCAAACAACAGAGGTTGAGCTGGCCTGTTCGTCTTTACATGGGAGCAGCATGATGCAAGTCAAGAAAGACTATGCACCTCTTTATAATTTCTTCTCAGCAGCCAAGGATGCTCTCTGAGCTTTAGGAGCTTCCCTTTCTCTTTCAGTTCAATGATGCACCAGTGTGGTACATCAAAGCGGACTAAGAAGTTGATCAAAAGGGACTAAAATCAGTCACAGCCTCCTTGCTAGTCTGTTGCGATTACTGCCTTGCAGCTGATGCACACTAACAGTGAATGGTTCTAACGACCTCCAAATCAACATAAAGCAAGTTTGCTCAAACCACCTTAAATCGCTTAGATTATTTTTCACTTTTCAGAGTATAGCTATTATATACTAATATGAAATTCAACTGAAATTCAGATGAGCCAGTTCCCTACAAAAAATAAATAAATAAATAAATAAAAATAAAAATAGGAGGAGATGACTGGCATAATGCTTTTTTAAAAATTTAAAGCTAGTTTTTATAAAAATTGCCCAGCAAGTATAAAATATAGATTCATCTTTCTCTCTTATCTGAGATGGCTCAGACTCAAGCTCTTAATTCCCAAGGCAGTGTCTTGATCCCAGTCAACAGAGCAATGCCAGATGATGCTGTTCTCCGTCCCTCATGTTTAAACTGTGCTGTTCTTGGATTCCTGGAACCAGAGTGCATGAATGGAAACAGGATTTTGTAGTGCATTTGTGGATCTCCTTTGAGAGTTCTTGTCCTGCTCCTAGTTCTTATTTTACTTAGTAACTATTTAAAGTAAACACATTTTTGGGACCCTACCATTTAGGGTAGCCAACAGATTTTTACAGTTAAGTTTTATACTTCTCAGATAAACCAAGCTACAATATAGTGCCTCCCATGAGCCCAATTAATCTTGGATTCCTTTTTTATTTTTATTCTATTTTATTTTTTATTTTTTGTGTAAGTAAACAGCTCCAATCAGAGATGTGCACATAGGTTGTTTGTAAGGGTCCTCTCATGGGAGATAGGAGATGCAGGTTCAGAACTCTTAGGCAGAAAAGAAAATCAAAACTAAAATCTGCTACCTCCTACATGCTCTTGAACAGCCAAGCAACTGTAAAAAAAGGCTAAAATGATCACTAGTCATTTCCTTCTTAAAGAACTTATTCAGGAATTATCTAGTCTCATGATCCTGCTCTTGATTACATATGAGTGTAGGACTAAGATAATTAGCCAAGTCACAGCTACTGCTGTTAGAAACATAGCAGAGGGATAATTCTCGACCCTTAATATTTATACAATTAGTTTTTTTTTTTCAGAATTTGTATTTTATTTTTAAGATTCCTTATAAATTGTATTATTTACTCATCAGTGTATTTTAAATCTACTGTTAATGAAATTCTGAAATTAAATGATAATTTAACCAACTGCAATGATTAGGTCAATGTATTTTACCCCACATTAACCTGTACACTATAATGCATATGGAGGTGAATTCTCTAAGACAAATATTCAGTATGATTCTTGTACTGGTAGGAAAGTCCCCAAAGTATAAATGATTTATTAACACAATTCACTTATTAAGACTTATTTGCTAGTGGGGAAAACTGCATCACTACTAAGTAGAGGCCTATAGCTGAAATAAGATGGTTGGAAGATAATCGATAGTGCTCACTATTGTAGGAGTTTAAGGAAACATACATCTCTAAGTGACAGATGCAGGAGTCTGTAAAGTCACGAGTTATGAACAGAAGCAGAGTATATGCAAACACTTTAATTTTGGTGTAGAACAGATTAATAAAAATGTTTAAACTGTCATCACTCTAAACACAAAACAGAAACTATGCTAAACATTTGAAGACACTCATTTTAGATAAATTCAAATTACTTTCATACTAATAAATATTACTTTTTAATTTCTATTGCCAACTGTTTACCAGCATGCTGCTTATTACTTATCATAAATAACAATATTATCCTAATAGCTTTTTAATGAGTAATAAATAATTGCTCCATTAATACAAAATGCACTAATTTGTTCTACTCTTGGTTTCATTTCTCTCCTTGTTATGCATATATTTAAATAATAATAATAATAATAATAATAATAATAATAATAATAATAATAATAATAATAATAATAATAATAATAATAATAATAATAATAATAACTGGATATTTTAATTATTTTTAAAAGTGCAAACAATACTACACTAATAACTAATAGGTAATCAGTGACACTGATACATTCAGGGCATGAGTATAGCGCAAGTTCTTTTTCTGTCTTTATGACTACTAATATCCAATGAAATTACATTTCTTCTGCATTTAATTTAAACTTGTCTTGCCCCATTCATTTGGATAAAAGTAACACAAATGGAGGATGAAATATCTACTCATTAGGCCAATTCTCAATGGATGCCTTGCTTGAATAAAAGCTTACTATTCCATGGCAATTATTAAATATATGGAGAACAATTGCAAATAAAAATTTGTAAAATTCTAAGGTTATTACATAGTATTTAAAATATTTGGGCTAAGGTATGGAAGCTACAAATCTTAACACAATAAAATTGACCCCCAAAACTTTATTTATTTTATTTTATTTTATTTATTTTATTTTATTTTATTTTATTTTATTTTATTTTATTTTACCTAATTTCAGTCAGTTTTCATTGAGGTATGTCCATTTATTTTGGATTATATTGAGAATTCCATTAACTTTTCTACATGAGTAGATCCAGAAAATTCCATATCCTTTTATGAAATGGGATATTTGCTGTGTGAAAAACTGAGAATAAACAGAATAAATGTGTAGGATTTCAGTTTGTGAATGAGATCTTCTTCTCAAAGCAGAGGAGAATCAAGGTGTATATTTTACAAGATCAAACTTGAAAGCTTCAGTGGTCTTAAGAATGTCCTTGCAAATATTTAATATAATTATAGTTCTAGCATACTCACCCTTGCCTTGGATAAACAAATACAGAATGATATTCCTATAACTTTCATCAAACTGAAATCTTAAACATTAAGACATTACATCCAAAATTTCATATATGAAAGGAATATAAGAGATTGCTCCAAGCAAGGTTTGGTCTAGAAGCACATTGGCCATGCAATCACGGTGAAAGACCTGGGTTGTAAACTCTTCTGAGAGGCTTGTACATGGTGCTATGCTAACATGGACCCAAATATTTTGGACTGGTTCTTAAAAGTTTGAAAAGCTGACAGTTTTATTATAGTCAATAGCCATTGAAATAACGGGGTGGTAGAATTTAAGAAACTAAGGAAAGCGAGGAACAAAAGTATTAAGAAGAACAAGCAGAATCCCTTATTTAGGGAAGTAGCGGGCAGCATCCTGTGTGGGTCTGAACAGCAAAGGAGAGATGACTTATGTTTGAGACAAACTCCTTCTAACATAGAAACAGACAATTTCATTGTACAAGAAATACAGCAGGAATGACTGGACTGTTGTTTGAAATTCTCCCTGAGTTCCGATGCAGAACAGAAATGCTATGGCAGGTGGAAGTGACGTAGCCAAAGCAGAATACTGAGACAACCATAGATTTTAACTAAACAAATTGGGAAGTAATTATTAGGTTGCTTTGAATCAACTAAGAATTTGTTTTGAAGCTGGTCTGACCAATCAGTATTTTAAACTCTACCATCACAGCACTCTACTTCTCTGAGACAGGTGTAGATATATATGCATGTATATACATGCACACACATATATAATATACACATACGTATGTGCAATGATGGAGATGCTACCAAGAACAGATATATAAGCCTTATCCAAATACACAGTGACAGGAAGGTCAAAGCTCAGCTGGAAATGAAATTATGTAGAACAAAGCACATAAAGAAACTGCATTTTATTGGAAATCTAACTAGCATTCAGTTACAAATATTCCTCAAGGTATGACACTGGGTTGATAAATCAACTGGAGTAAATTTAGTATCTTTTTCAATAACTTAAACACTAGTTAGCATGCACTGTCAGCAAGCCCACTGATGGTATTAAATTCAGGGTGGCATGCCAGAGATCAAGGCTAAAATTTGGAAAGCCATCAACAGCTGGAGGTACAGTCAAAATTTGAAATCCTGTGTTTGGAAAGGTATAGGATTTGGAGAAATGGATCTGGTTGTAAGTGAATGGTTGAACATGAGTCACGAGTTTACCCTTGTGGTAGTGAGATGCCTAGAGAGGTTCATTGGTAGGGTGTAGCTGAAATGTGGAGAGAACTGATTATTTCAGTCCCTCAGGTACTTAGGAGACTGAATCTAGACTACTATGTCTGGTTTTACACCCATAGTAAAAGAGACATTGTTTCTCTTCTCTGAGTTTAAATCATGACATTGGTTACCATTTGATTTTAAACTCTGAAAATGTTGTCATTACCAGATTTGTTTGGGTGTTTAATGAGAAAATATTCAATCATAACTTCACCACCACCACCTACCCCATTTAATCTTGTCTCTAAGAGTAAATAAAATAATCTGTTGGCATCTCACTTTTGAAAGTACTTCTTCAAATGTATTTTTTCTATATACAGTGAAATTGGATTGCCCAAATGCTTCCCCAAATAAGAGAGAATTTGATTTTAGATGGTTCTCTTTTATATAGAAAGTCTTGTTACAATTACATTAATAAAAATTGTGGGTGTTCTGAAACAGTTTAAAATCTCAACACCTGTTTTTTAGCATTCAGGTTGTCACCAAAGCCTTTTTTGATTATTTTTTTTTTTTAATATTTTCAAAAAAAAGAGCATCCTGGCTCTTTAACAGAGATACCATAAATCCTTCATGCATTATCATATTTACTCAATGATAACTCCATTAAAATTCCAGACATGCAAGACTCTTTAATCATCAATTCAAACCTGCCTAATTAGAATGTTCTCATTAAAATAATTAGTCCCTCTCCTGAAGGGCTAATCCATTGATCCGTATTACTTCTATGTTAAGCCTAGCACTAACACCCTTCCCAAGATGAAGAACTATCAATAATAAAAGACCATGAATTAAGTGCTGATTAAAGAGATTTCTAGTACTGCTTTTACTTTTATTAACAGGTGTTTTTATTAATATCTTTCTGTTATTGTCTTTCATCCCCCCAACCTACACTATGTGTATATCAAAAACAAACAAACAAACAAACAAACAAACAAAAAACACAAAAAATGTTCCATATGATGCATAGAAGTTAGAGGGCATGTCTTAATGTGGATATCTATCATCCTCTTTTTCCCCTACCTGTTTTTAAAATATTTTCAGACATGATCAAATTCTGACCAGGCAAAATCCCACTTGCCTGAGAAAGAATTTCCAAAATTGAAAATGTTAGTAGATAAACTCAGACTGAAGAATTTATTTGGGAACTGCAAATTATACAGCTAGACTTTGGCAACTTTAATAAAAAACAGAGCTTGTTCTTTAGCATTTGTGTATTTTAAGCTAAATTACCACCTGTGAAAGACTACATTTCAACTCATTGAACATGCATTAATCAAGTAATAATGACTGAAACAGTCATAATTTTGGAGGGAAATTCTCTCTACTTCTCCAAAAGTTGTTATACTTGAAATAATTCAAAACAAGGGAAAGTGCAGCTCTGCTCAAAAACGTTCATTATGAACGTTACAGGATACTGATTTGTGCAGCCTAAGCACAATCCCAACAGTGTATTTTTAAATGTTTTAATCTAAAACTCAACATTAATTCTGATGAAATGCTACTCTGGTTGATAAGTTTTAATCCTGGGAATCTAGTATCTTGCATCTATTGTTGATTTTCTACAGACTTGCTTCCTGGCTTGCACTCACTCTTCATTTAGAAACTTCAAGCTATATTCCTAAATCCAAGGATAAGCAACTCCCTCTAGAATTTCCAAAAACACAGAATTTAATTATCTCTACTCAACCTAGAGAATATTCTACAATACCTTCAAGTGTTCACAGTTCAAAAGGGAGAATAATAGTCATTTCTCCAGGATGTCAGAGGAAACCAGTTTATTAACAAAGGTAAAAAGCAGTTTGAACTTTCCAGATAAAACAGAGGCTGTTGACTCCTGGATTTCCTGTTCATTTTCAGTCTTTTGAATTGAATATAAAATCATAGAATGGTTTGGGTTGGAAGGGACCTTAAAGATCACCTAATTCCAACCTTCCCTGCCATGGGCAGGGACACCTTCTACTAGACCAGATCGCTCAAAGCCCCTGGATGGGCTTAGCCTAGCCTTAAACACTTCCATGGATGGGGCAGCCACAATTTCTCTGGGCAACCAGTTCCAGTGCCTCACCATAGAAAAGAATTTCTTCCTAATATCTAATCTAAATCTACCTTCTTTTAGTTTAAAGCCATTTATTTTATTATTTTATTTTATTTTATTTTATTTTATTTTATTTTACATTTTATTTTATGTTATTTTTTTCCTATCACTACACTCCCTAACAAAGAGTCCCTCCCAAAATACAGGTAAAAGTAATGGTTCTAAAAACTTGAGATCACAAATTAGCCCAGTATGAACACATTTCTACCTGAACCAGGGTTCTTTTCTCTAGTTAAAGTTGTTTAAAAATGGAAGGTTTGGTATGCTATGAAATAAGCCCTTTCTTAAACTCAATACAGTAGCATTGCAAACAATTTCTATCAGTAAGAGCAGCCAATATGATAGGGCTCCGGTAGAATAAAGCAACAATTATGGAGTTTATACTTAAAATCTGAATAAGAATTTTCCTATTTGAAAAGGAACATTGTCAGCCTCTGCGTATATACTAATGGCTAGAGATCCTGAGATCCATAAAAGCTGGTGTATCTTTCCCATACACACTTGGAAATGCACTCTACAGAAATAGTGGAAGAATGAAAGCAATGTGGGACAGTCAGAGATTGAATAGAGAGAAAAGTAGAGAAAGGATACAATAGAAAATTAAAAATTAATTGAAATAATTGACATAATTGAAAGCCAAAAATCCCCCCATAGAAGCCAGCAAAAGATAGCTCTCAGCTTTCATCCTGAACCTATTCTGGTCTTTGGCCAGTGATGTAACTATAATCACATGGGTACACCATGCAAAATTATGCAGGAGGCTCAGTGTATATGTACAACAGAATTTCTACACAGAGATTCAGGTTCTATTCACTTACAACTACAGGTGATAGCATTCTCTTCCAAGTCAAAGAATCATCAGTATTAAAAATGTTATGATAAGAGTTGAAATAAATTTCTTCATCTTTATTGAATCCTATTTTTTTAAAAAGTAACGTGACTGCTTTAGCATTATTATTATTTTTCTGTGTGTTTGGATAGTAGGAAAGGATTGTGAATGTCTTCTAAATTAATGCAAATTTCAGGTTGAGCAGAGAGGCTGTCATGCTAACGATATCTGGGTAATTAGTGAACAGCAATATTAAATGCAATAAGTCCAATTATATATTTCTAGTTGGGAGTGAACAAACAAATCTGGATTTTTAATTCTGTAATGAAGTATACACAAAAGTCTCTGAAAAGTTTAGACGCTGAAACTTAAGCTAACATATTTAGTATCTATGTTTTCTGAATATTTTTAGCAATGTAATTTAGCAGACATTACAGATAAGAGTTACCTTAAACACCTTGCCTTCATAGTAAACAACTTGTTCTTCGATAACTCAGAACCACTATTATACTACAAATATTTAATGAGGCATCTTTAGAAATGTCTTTCTTTACATTTTAATGTAAGTTTGCCGATAGCTTTGTACTTATGAACAAACTAAAAAGCAAAGGAAAAGTATCATTTTAACCTCACTTCAATCATAGAATACAGGCAGCACTTGAAGAAAGAATGAAATCAAAATATCTTACATAAGAGCAGCTTGTATTAACATTTGTATGAACAAAATAGTAAAATTTTCCTTGAAAAAATATTTCCATGTGTAGGACATCATTAAAGCCAAATCTGAAGGAAACATTTAATTCAAAATTTCTATGGAATTGAACAGGAAAAATACAAGAACATGTAATATCAGTATTGTCCTTTAAAGGCATTAAAAAATGCATTTTTATGATTCTTTTTTATACATTGTGTTGATGTGTCTAAACTTGACATTTAAGGTTATAATATAATAATAGAAATAACTTATTTTGAAATGAAAAGTTGAAAGAATTGATTCTGAGAGACAAAACATATGGTTCTCATGCAAGTGTTTCCCAGAAATAATGTTCTTCATACTAGAATTAAATATATATATGGCAAAAGTAGATTTTATCAAACTTATACTGAAAAAGTTGCTTTATTTTCATAGCAGATTTCTTGCAATGAAAAGACAGTTTAAAAGTGAGCCAGAGTCTTGCTTCTGTTAAACTCAAGAATGAGCTGAAGTGCCTCTGTTTTTATGAGAACAAGACTTGCAAAGACCCAGTTCTACTTAAGTTGCTCTAATTTTGCAGTTTTAGAAAAAAAAATAAATAAGGATGACATGGCAACCTGTAACAGCAGAAAACAGGTTAAATGTGTCTGCACTGCACTCCAGTCTTCTATAATCTGACTAAAGTTGATGTTTATAATTATCTCTGGATTTATGCAAGAGAGAAATGTGTATAGCTTTATAAAGCTATTTAAATCAGTTTTTGCAAAATTTGTCTTCCAGTTTATCATAAATATTGGAAGATCCTCAGATCTATCTGGTTGTGCAACAGGGAATTTTTTAGTACATTAATAACTACACTTTGTATAGTGGTGACATTCTTGTCACACAGGGACAATCCATGACTGGAAATCTACTATTGCATTATGTGTTGCCCAACACATGCCCATCTCTCCTATCTGTGCACTGTCAATTTATTACCATTTCAGCCTGATAAAGTCTACAAAAGACGTGACCAAATGTCCTTTATACATCTGGGAGCAACGTTATATAGAGGTAATTCCATTTATAGAACAGATTTTCCATGACTTTATTTTCATTTTTAACACATAATTATATTAAAAAATGATAGTAATAAAAGTGAAAGAGGAATCGTTTTATATGGGTAAAAGTGCAGCTTAGTCATAAATGAAAAGCATCATATTCAAAGCACAGGTGGATAAAGGCAGTGCTTATTGCTTCCTTTATTACAGTTTAAATAATTTATCAGCTCTACATCCTACTTATTGATTCTCTGAGCATGCAGAGAGATAAGGAATTGAAAATATTTGATGCACCTTTTCCTCCATTTTTTATCAATTTCATGATGTGTAATTGATTTATAATTTCAAATGCTGGAAGCAAACAGTTTTTGTTACTTCCGTCTGCTGGGAACACTATTGAGAACATCAGTACTTTTCTTTAGGAAACCTCACATTTTTTAGAAAAGATTTTTTTTTTTTTTTTTTTTTTTTTTTCAGATAAGACATAGGAGTTCTACCATCATTTAAGCCTAGATTGAATCTTCAGGAACATCATGAATAAGCTCTGCCACAGTAGACATGATACTGAAATTCGAAATCACAATTCTTTCTGTACTGGTTAAGAAAAGTACTTTGTTTATTCCTTGAGTCAAATGCTTGTTCATTACAATTTGACTAGAGGTGACAGTAAGATGGAACAAAGATTAAAAAAAAAAAAAAGAAAAGAAAGAAAAGCCCCACACTTCCTATATTTGGCTACTGTAGTGGTGTACAAGAGGTGAGATGGATTTTACTAACCTTTATTTCCCTCAGCAGTGCTTTAAAGTTAATTTATCAGGTTACTGTTTGCAAGTGTTGGACATTAACCTATCTTGGTCAAAATTGCATTTCAATGGTTAGATGGCCTCTGATTATTATTAAGCCCTGATACTGAAAACAATACTTTCACTACCAAAAAACTACATGATTTTGCCTTGGAAATGCAGCAGTGATAGAACAATTCCCACACAATAAAAGGAAAAAAAAATAGTTTTAGTTCGCAAAAATGTCTGTCTCTGTAAGACTTAAAATTACCTACTTGCTGTGAGAATTACCTCACTCTTACTAAAGTCTATAAATGCTTTCAAGTGTTGAACCAAATAATCAAAAAATACACATCAGTTATATTGATTGTACTCTGACATAACCCAGCTGGAGATATTATCCCAAATATTTAAGCAGAAATATGATCATCACCATGGGCTAACGTTTCTATTTGTGTCTCAGTTTACCAAATTGAAGGAATAATATCCATCTCACAGAAGATAGCAGTCTTGAGTGTACTATGCATGTATCATCATAATCATCACTACTGAAACAAATAAAGATAGGTAGCAATATAACAGTTTTCCCAGTCTGGAAAAAATGTAAGGCAGATTTCACAGAATAAAATCTTGCTAAACCAAAAAAAAAAAAAAAAAAAAAAAAAAGGTATCTATTCAGAGCTTACTTTCAGAACAGCAGACTCAGTCATCAGCTGAGACAAGTTTATGTTTGGAAGACTTGAAGGGGAGAAGTGGCTTACTTTTAAGGTACATTATTGCTCCCCCCTATACTGCAAATTGCAGGGCTGTGCATGAAGTGCCAATTTAGCTTCAAAGAAACCAGATATCATATCAAAATCAGTGTGGACATAGCAGCACAGCACTTGGCAAAGGAAAATACATCCTAATAACTATCTTATTTTAAGGTAAGGAGAATACAAAGAAGTTTCTCTACTACTGTACCATCTCCTTAAAATCACACAGAAGAATGAAGTAAGGCATAGGCAGCCAAAGATATTTTCTCTTAGTGCAGGTAGTGCAAAGAAAACTTACAAAGCTGCCCTCCTAACTACCCCTTATTGGACTGTTGCTGAAGATTGACCAGAAAACAAATGGCTTTAAAAGTTCTGCTATGGGTCATCTTCATATTTAGATGGCTGGTTCCTGAACTTTCCTGTCTTATTTTTCTATTTCATTACTGCCTTTATAAACTGTATTGTAGTAGCACTTTTCTGTCTAGGTTAGTGGCTTACTTGTGAGTCAGCCAAGACACGTGATATTAGGGCGGTGTGAGGTGGGGGTGGGGTAGAGGGTTTGTAGTATATCAAATTGAAAGTAACAGAGTAGAGTTTGGTACTCAAAAATAACCTATGAACATACATGTAAATTGTTCAGACAGTGTTTTTAAATGATTGAATTTGCTAAGAATCTTTGGGGACATACATGCAAATTTAATATTTTGTATTTTAAATTGGATTTTGTTCTGTTTTCTCCCTCTTGAGTGAAAATAATAAAAAAGTGAATAAAATCTACATCTATCACTTCTCAGAAATAGGGATTGCAGTACAATAGAAAACAGCACATTTTAACGTTAAAGTGGCTTTCCGATTCTTATTTCTCTAGATATATTGCATACTTAAAAATGAAAAAAAAAAAAAAAAAAGTTGGGAAGGAAACCACAGCTGTGTCTTTTTATTAGGGAGAATCCATTTTTATTAAAATTATATGAAAAGAGAAGTAAAAGCCTCATGTCAGTCAAATAACTGCAACAGACAGACTACAAACTCATAAAAGTCAATCCTTCTGACAAAGTTTTAAAAGCGCCTTTTCATTTTGTTTAATAAAATTTGATATTTTTTTATTAAGCCTTCTATCCAAGCACAGGAAGTTTTTGCTACTAAATCGCAGTGATTTTTTAGGTTAATTATTTCTTACAAGACTAACCTTTTCCAATGATTTTAATTATTCCTTTATGTCAGCATGTGTTTCTTTTCTGTTTACTACTGACTTATCAACAAAGAATGTTGAAGGTGCTTTTCATGGTAATTAAAACAAATCCAGACATGGCCATTAATTTATTTGAATAAGATTATGACTGTAAATTTTTTCTTGTGATAACATTTGGAGAAGTGCAAGCCTTCCAAATTAATTTCTTAATTAATAAGTGAGAGAGGAAATGGTGTGCAGCTCTGTTAGATTTGGTATTAGCAACTTGCTGACTGGTCATAAGTGGTATTTAGAACCTGACCCCGGAAACGTTTCATCAGATGACGATTTTTTACCCAAAACAGAAAACTTGCTGAATGAAAAGTTCACCTTTTCCAAACTGAATTGCAACTGTTGTATGGCTTCTGCATATCACATGCCCCTCAGGAATTAAATATGTGAGGAGTCTAGGGAGAGATGGATATACTGTTTTTAACACCTGAACCAGTGGAATAAGTTGTATTTTGATTATTATTGTAATGTTTAGTGTGTGGTGTGTGTATGTCAGAGGGTGCTCCAGTAGAAGTGAACTGGTCTTCCTCACAGTGCCTTCTCCTGAGGTGAACTGTTTACAGGCATCCTCTTTCTGAGGGCTAGGTAATTAAGGATTTGAGGATCATGCCCTGAACTGCTGAATCTCAGCAGTTTGCTCAGTTGTCATATGAATATAATAATGCTTACCTTCTCCTCAGAGAGAAAGTGTGTAATTAGTTGTCTAATAAATGGTTGTGAAGTACTTTGAAACTGTTAAATGAGAGATGATTCTGTTACTGTGTGTGGAAAAAAATGTAATTTTCTTCTTTTTACTAATTCAGTTTCCTTTTCACACTGCAGTATTTGTCATGTGGGCCATAAAATCATTAAAACATCTGGTAAGTCACAGTTAATTAGCCAGACGGTATAGTGCACTCACACATTTCAGATCAAAAGATCACCAACATACCTTAGCCTATGTGAAACTATATGCCAGAAAATGTAATGTATGCTGCATAGTTATGGCTAAGTAATTTTCGTCAGTGAAAAAGAAACGTCAGCTAAAGAGGAAAGGTTCAGAGAGCAATCATATCTTGGGCTCATCCAATGACTACAGTGAATTTGAGTGTCAGATTCATCTCTGCTGGTACTGACAGAGACGAAGAAAAATCAAATACCATTAGAGAAACAGGCTAATTTAGCAATACAGATTTTCAGTGGTGAATACTTCAGGCTGCATGCCCACTTCTCTTTCCCAGATGGACTCAAAACCAGGGTAATAGATTCACTGAATTCCCATAATATTGTGACTGTCATATACCTCAATACAGACATGCTGCGTCAAACCCCCAGCCTTTACCACTGTCTCTTGCTTGCTCTAGACTGTTTGCTATTTGCATGCTGTGACTACAGCCTGCACACTTAGTTTGAGAATGTAGATGTTTCTTCTCAGAATGAGTTATAAACCAGGTGCGTTACTATACAGAAAGATTATGTTACCCTCTTTGTTTGGGGGGGGGGGGGGGGGGGGGGAGGCGGGGGAGTGGATTTAAGATTTAGAACAAAGACCCTCAAGGAAAGGCTTATTTACTAATAAGGTCTTTCTTTCAGAATACAATATAACTTGTCATTTTCACAGTAATTGTTCTCAGTAATTTCTTAGTTGCTCCAACTGTCAGTTCAAGGTACTTTGGTTGCCCCTTTTATTTTGGATTTTGGTGTGTTTTCATTATGAGGTATGTAACAATTTTAGTTTCAATAAATTTCTTTGGTTGCTTTTACTTTATGTTTCTGAAGCATTTGGATTTAGACTTTCAACTTTAATTCATTTCAATATGTTCATACACTAAGTCCTTAGAATGAGGTCTAAAGTTCGAATGAAGCCAGTGAAAATGTTTTAATATGTAAGTAATAACAGCTTCTTGTCATTATGAGTGATGTTTGTGTCTCAGTTCCAAAACATCATGGTGAACCAGTGGTAAGCAGAATAAGTTGCTGTCCTCTCTGCTGACATTATACATCTTGTGTAAATCTTGATTGTAAACTAAGTTCTTAGTCATAATACATATTCTCACATTAAGCAAGCAATTAGAAGTATTGAATACTTGGGACAGAAGGGACTTAAGCATCTAAATTATGGGTTATATTATCTTTAGAAACAGATGTTTCATTAGCCGGACCTGAAAGTGCTTAAGCCTGCTCAGTTTTTCCTTTCAAGACTGAAAGATGGGTATGCAGCTGAACTTCTGCTTGTGTGCATGACCCTTATGGTTCAGTTTTAATGTTGCAGGTTATAGTCAAAGACATCTCTAAGTGTTATGTACAGTATTAAACAGGGAATATTAGATGTTCATAGCATACTTTACATTGACAAAATCAGTCTTCACAAAACAAACAAAAAACCAACCAACCAACCAACAACAAAAAAACTGTTGTAGAGGTTTACTTTCCTAAAACCAAAAAGAGTGTGGTAGGAAGAGTCCAATAATGTCAGTGGTTATTATGTTCCATTGTACAGGTGATGCAAAGGTGTTACTCCTCAAATTATTAGAAGAATACATCTGAATTACCTGTCAAACATTGATTTTTAAATGGAAACAATTTCCTGCTCTTCAGAAGCATTTACTTCAGGTTTCAATTAACCAAAGCTTTTCTCTTTCTCTCCACTGTGTTAATCTAGAACAAACATAAGTCATGGGACAAAAATAAAATAAAGTAAAATAAAATAAAATAAAATAAAATAAAATAAAATAAAATAAAATAAAATAAAATAAAATAAATTTTTGCTTTTGAAGGACAGAATAGTTTTGAACAGCCACTATGAAATAATAGAAACTACATTCTCAGGTGTTCAGACTGCACAGTTTGTGCCTCCTTTTTTTCTTGCAATTTACAAAAGATTGTTAATCCATAGTGACATCTCTCCAGACAATGTGAATTTCAAGTATTTGCCCGGAACAAATAGCTAGTAATAGTGGATTTCAGTATTGTAATATGAAGGTTGAGATTCACTTTTATTTCTATGTGAGCATGCACACGTGTGTTTATAAGGGATTATAATGACTTGATTTTTTTCTCTCTCAGGGAAAGCTTTTTTTGAACTAGAAAAAAAAAATCAAAGGTGATTGGAGAAGTGTTTTTGAGCTTGTATTAAATTCTTATGAAGGACTATCTTCCTTAGGCAGCAATCAAATTCAGTGGATTCAGGTTCCTATTTTGAAAATGAAAAGCTTATTTGCTGAAGAAAATAATATTTTAAAAGTATACAGGCAAGGTTATAATGGTTCATCCAGGGCTGTAGCATGTATTTAAAATTAAAATTTATCACAGAAATAAAAACAGAACCCTCCAGAAAATAGGGAAATAAAATGTTACACTGTTCCAGCTGTGAGTTTTCCTTTTTTTTTTTTTTTTTTTCCCCTGGACCAATTCTAATGATGAAAAAATAATTGATTCTAGGGAAGTGTTTTTCTGTTTGTTTGTTTTTTGTTTGTTTGCTTGCTTTGTTTTTGTTTTTGTTTGCTTTGTTTTTGTTTTGTTTTGTTTTTTGGTTTGTTGGTTGGTTAGTTTGGTTTTGTTTATCGTTTTTTTCTCCACTGTTTGGACATTAATGGCTCAAGCATTTTGCCACTCTCTATAAAAATAAGATATATACATGTATAATTCTTCTGTATTCATAATGCATAGCACTGTGCTGTGGTAAAAACAGATTTTACAATATCCCAGCTTGATATTTTATACACTAATACTAAGCTTCAGGTGAAACAAGTAGCCACTATAAGCAATACAATAAACCTCCCTTACCTTATTCTGTTTGTTGTTGTTGTTGTTGTTATTTTTGTTTTGTTTTGTTTTGTTTTTGGACATCAACACATGAGCAAGAAATAAGAAAATTGCCTTTTGTAGACATAATTTAGAAGGAAATCCCAAGTTATGCTGCTTTACTAGTGGTAGCATATACTCAAAAATTTATTATCAAATGATTAACTTTCATAACTTTTTACCATCTTGTCTATCCAAAGTCTCTCATTTGTAGTAAGGCTAATACAGATCACAGAGTTGTCCTTCATTTTGAAGGAAGTTCATTGCTATCTGAATTTGCTGGTAATACTATTTGTGATTTAATTTTCCTGCATAAAATTTAGTGACTGAGGCTGCCATAAGCACACTTCATAGAGAATAGTTTTTTTTTTTTCATAGAACATTGCAACTGCTAGTGTGCTGTGTATTGCCTTCTTTGCTTCTGCCTTGCTAGCCCAAATGTTCCAGTGCTGTCAGAGACAGTCAGGGTTGTCTGAACCAAGACATGTCAGCAGTTTTCATCACCATAAAGTGTTACCAAATGATAGGATATACATCTGGCATGCAGCCTGAAGGAATCATAAATCTAAAGGGAATGGTAAGCAAAAGTAAATGTTAGTTACCAATATCAGTTTTTGACTACACAGTTAGGAAATCTTCTAGAAATCGAAGCGCCAAAGTCATTTCTGTCCCTAGGCAAGTCTGGTATTTGTATCACTGGAAATGTCAATTTCCTATAGAGGAGCAATTGGATTGTGTGAAGCAGACTGAGGAACTAATCAACACATTGCCTCAATGGAACATTCAAAAGTGATGTCTTTGTTTCCTCTGTTGCAAACTAGCATATATTTCATATGGATGCAGTTAACAAGTTGAGTTTCTACAAACATGTTTTGACCAGTATTTTCTATAGTAGATGGAATTTCTGATGTTGCTACCATTGATCACAGTCAGCTGTAATCCTGCTGCATCCTGTAACCTGAAAGAGATCAGGTCATGTCTGTACCTGGATGGGAGAACTCCAGCTGCCACTTTTCTGTTAAAACATGTGGATATCAGTGACTGAGAACTGGTTGTTCTTTTCTTTGGCCTGTTAGTGAAAGATTGCTTCTGGATGGTGCAAAAGGCCAACGTATGTGTAGAAGTGTGAATTTTTGATTGAGACATAACAGCATTCTTTTTAAGACCCTACACCACTTTTCCTCATAGGATAGGAATTTGAAAAATGTTCATTTCACTAAACGTATATATAGAGATATTTCCTCTAAAACCTCTACCTGAATGGTCAGTGGTTAGTACTATAGTAAAGTACTATGACTGTCATTTGTGGCTCTGATCTTGGCTCTATGCTGTAAAAGCTGCATTTCAACTGTGCCTGTTTAACAGTAATGGTTAAAGTTATATGTAACACATAACTATACATAAAACATTTTGGGCAAATAGCATAGCTTTTATGATTCAATGTTATGTATATTAATAAATATTAAGAAATAATAGTAATTGTATTCACATTTACTTCGGTGAATAGAAAGAACCTGAAGGAACAAGACGCTTTAGAAAGTGAACAATGAGATAAATAGTATTTCATAATAAGGCAATGAATCTAACCCTAACTCAACTATATAAGTAACTGCTTTTTTACCAGGATGCTGTTTTGTGACCTTCATGAAATGGATTTGTTTTCATACTTTGGTGTCCACATCCCAGCAGAACACTAGCTTTTTACTATACGGTCTCTACATTTGCAAGGCCCAGATGGCAGCTTGGATTTGCTTGTCAACAGCTGACCTATTTTTTTGACATCCATAGTAGATTCCTCCAAATCCAAAGAGAACTTGGAGTACTCCATATGGTTTTGTTTGGGGCTGCAGTTTGCAATCCTGTCACTTAATAGTTGTAGAGGTAGCTACTAAACACTTAAATGTCTGAGCAAATCATAACGCCTTTCATTGTCTCCCAGTATCCAAAGGATTAAAACAAACAACAATAACAACAAAAAAAAAAAGGTTGCATAATATTTTCTGTTTCATAATTTCTTTTTCCTTGACCTTTATTAGTCATTTTAACAGCGGCAATTGCAGCTACATATATATTTTCTGATAGTAGCAAAGTTCTGTTTGTGATCCTGCTCATTCTCTGATGTGATACATTTGGTATTTTCCTATGGCTCTCATCAAGTTCCAAACTTGTTCCAAATTTATGCCCTTATGCTTTTTCTTGGATTCCTCTTCTGAGACTTTGGTGCCAATGAGTAATTGGCAGGGTTTATTGTTCTTCTGCACTAATACTTACATCATTTGGTTTTCCAAATTGCTTTATTCCTTCTCTTGGCACAAGACAGTTTAGAATGTGTTCCCTTGGCCTTTCATACAAATGTATGAAGGAGCACCAACAGCAGATGATGTGGTGATAGCAGCCGGTTTGGCACCAGGACTGGCAGCATCAGAAGCCTCAGCAAGAACAGAGAATGCTTTTTGCGGCAGTACCCTCATGCTGTGTCAGAAAGCCAACCTGCTTCTGGCTTTCTTGTGTGAGGGAAGTTCTGGTTTGATTATTTCTGTTTCAGCTTTCCTCCATGTATGATCTTATTTAGAGAAGGGAAATAGGATGAAAGTTATTTTTTTTCTGCCTTGCTCCAATGTGTATTTGAGTGCTGCTATGTAGGTTTTTTATTGCAGAAGTACTTTGTAAATGGATCCCACGCAGTTCTCTATACAGATCAACCACAGTAAATGAAATTAATACAGTGGAATAGTATAAAAACAGAAACTGTAGATAAGAATAACAGTGTAGAGTATGTAGTTCTTTCTTTCTATGCAAGACAGCATTACAGTGTTTTTTCCAAGCCACTTAAAATGCACCAAATAAAACAACCTATGGCACTTTCCTAGTGAGATTGTTCTACTGTTTAATAGATACCACTCAGGAGGTTTTATTTGATATTCAGTTTACATTTTCACTCTTGACTTTACCATAAGTACTGCATTTAGCAGTGACTGAGGTTCCTACATGAACTACAACCATTTTTAAAATTACATACTCTATCTCAGTCTTTTTAGAAGAATTACCTTATTTCAGCAAAATTTTGATGGAGCACATGTTTGGATCAAATTTGTATTGCAATGAGTTCATATGATTCAGGAAAATATTGAAGACTGCTAAAGACAGCTAGTAGTCCAATTTGGTTAAAACAAGTATTAAAAATTTAAAATTAATAAAATAAAATGTTGCATATGATTATTATGACTTATTTATACAGTAATGTCTTTGCTCTTTCAGCAACTCTAGATATTTAATCTGGAGTATTATTCAAAATAGTCTCCAACAATTTTAGTTCTATGCAATACTTTCATATCATTTAAACAGCTCTGATCATAGTGAGGGATTGCTGAAATATCTTTAGTATATTGTCTCCCAGTTCAATCTCGAATTTCTTCTATTTCTAATTAATCATAGATTCATGGCAAGAGTTACTGGTCACCTTGCAATTCAGTCAAATGGGATTGAGCAGTATTGTGGGAATGAGTGTTTTTGATTGTATTTCATACTCTTTCGCTACTAATAAATTTGGAAATAAAAGTCTGATATTGATTTCCTATGTGTGTTTGCATTACTCTCCAGCAGTAGTACTACTAATAAAAAATAAATTTCTTATAATTTCATTTGTTAGCAAAGGAAATTGGCTATGTAAAATAAGTCAACAAATGAGAAAAATATGGATATATATATTTTTTTACAAAGTCATTTCTCTTACTGTTTTATGGTAGTATTCATCTTCTGTAGCTCAAACATAGATTGAATAAGGTCCTATCTAGGAATTAAAACCAACAAACAAAAAATCCTCTGTGAGTCATTACAACAGAAACAAAGTTTACTGTGAGGAAATAAAAATGACTACTATCCTACTATCACTATAATTTCTAGAACATTATTCAAGTTGTGAAGGAGATCTTACTTTTTCTTACAACACAAAAAGTAGGTTGTCACCTGTGTCTCGCAACATATTTGTAAATAACAGATTGCACCAATTATGTTAGTGTTTTGCTGCAGTACATTAAAATGAAATGCAGCAGTAGGAATGATTTATAGCAGAATGCACCGTTTTGGTTTCTAAAGCTGATAAGCAGAGAAGCATGAATTATTAAACTGAGTAGCCACTTTATAGAAAGGCGAGTAATCAAGATTTGCTTGCACAAAACAAGAAAGCTGTGACTAATTTCATATAATGATGTTTGCCTAACAAAAAAGTACATTTAAAGGTCAGGTTAATAGTGGAAATCTGATTTCAAGGCAAAGAAACACCTTTGCTTTTTCTGTGTAATTCTACTGGCACATACACAGTAGAACATCAAGTTTTGAGTGAAATAATGTAGAATCACACCATTACTTCAAAAGGAATAGCAAGGGAAAAAATAAATAAATAAAAATAAAAGATAATGCTTTATTTTAAAGCCAACAAGATATTTATTTTTTTTTTGACATTGTAAAGACAAAGACCATAAGATTTCAGGTGTCATAAAAAAGTCTTTGAGTGTATCTTAAAATTTAAAATGAGTTTACTATTCATAGTTGGTCAGGAATGACTTTTAATAATTTGGTTTTCTATGTAGGCTGAAACTAACTTTAAAGAGTAGCTTCTTTTTTCCCTGTGCTTCTGACCCTCCTCTCTGTTTCCAGTTCATCAGAAGACAAATGCACAGATGAGTAAATACATGAAACTTTTTTCTCTCTACATAACCAGAACCAAAACAGTAAACTTCTTTGTTAAGACAGATGTTTTCTCTCTAAGTCAGTTCCTATGGTTACAAAATTCTGTACCTTCTGTACCAAAACAATATCAACTGTGAAAGTCTCAAAATTAGAGTACTTGACTGAAAGGAAATGGCACAGAAACATGCTTAGGGGCATATCCAGAGCTACAATTTTAGGTGAATAATTTTTCAAGGTTGACAAAATAAGCATAAAGCATTTAGGTACAGTAAGTAAGGAAAACAAGTAAAATAAAAGTAATAAAAATAAATACAAAAATAAATAAAACATGGACTCTGCTGTATGATGTTCAGTTTTGTCCTATGTTTTCACTCTATAAGAATGCAGAGTGTAATCTTGTGAAAGCAATGAATGTCATGTTTTTTGGATCTATGACTACATGGGCCAGTGAGGAAAGTGTCTCAATTTCTGCAAAATTAGTAGAAGTCTGTTCTGTACTTTCATTTTGATCCCTGGGAACAAAGTTCTCATTCTCCTGCTTCCAGAGGATTTCTTTACTACTGACTTATTGTTTGGGAACCATAGGATTTCACATAGTTTTCTGTGTCCTGTTTCCTTCAACATTTTATCTTTGTGAATTTTCCCCCTGTTGATGTCTCTTTCTGGAAATACGTTGTTTGCTTAATTTCTCCTACTTAGGAAGAGTTTCTTCCTTCTCTTATCTAATCTCAGCATACTCTTTAGCATAACTTTTAGCATAGGGGTCATTTTATCAGTTGTAAGATATTCTTAGCCTTTAATAAGAACCCTCATTTCTGTATTACCCCTCTCAAGTTTTCATTTGGTGCTATCATCATTGCTTTCCCTTACTCTTTTTTTTTTATTTTGTCTGAGTACAAGATGTTCAGTTCCTTTTTGCTTTGCTCATATATCAAGAGTCTGAAGTACAACAAAGAAAAGAACACAAAGAAATTAATATCTGAGCCAGTCAGAACTATTTTAGCACTTTCACAACAGATATACTGCAAACAGACTTGTTATTTAACAATGACAGCCCCAATTCTCTTTCTGATGGCCTTTCAGTACTTCCAGCATTTGCATCAACTGTTTGCAAATCCTCAGAAATGGATTTAAAATATTTACAAGGCTTCGAGTGTTTTACATTTACTGTCACCTTGTAACAATATTGATCTTGGATGTGGGTGCTTGTCTCAATTTAGTAACACTTACAGCATTTTAGTTCTACAGTTTGCTTTGAGTATAATAAAATAAAAGAAAAGATTGTAGAGAAGTACAGAGTAAACTGAAATGTTTTTAAAGAAAAATAACCTCACACAGTGTAATAACGGGTCCCACATAACTCCCACTGGAAAAGCCTTTAGAAAGACTTCTCAGGGAGATAAACTGAGGTGCAGTGAGTGAAGGAGGGATTCCTTATAAAAGCAGAAAACCTCTTCCCATAACTAATGGAAAAGAGATATATAAGATACAAAGGATACTAAAATCCTTCTTGAAGTAGTTGCACTTTCTTAATGAAACATATGGTATCTAGATATCGAAGTGATAAGCTTTCATTATTGTTATTATTACTACTGCTTGTCTATATTTATATACTAAGGGTAAGATCTTCACTCATGAAATATCTTCCAGACAGACATACAGATCAACTTTGCACTACTGTCCATACAGAAAACACATCAGGTACTGAAACTGGGAACATTTCATGGATGGAGCCCTTTATAACTTGCAGAAGAGAGCAGAGATGCTGTGTCAAATAGCTTTTTACAAAAGTTTATTTTCTCTAAACCCTGACAATTACGGTACTGGCTGCCCCTCATTTCATTAGAAACATGGTAATAAAGACTTATTTGTACTGAATCACATCTGATTTATTATTAATTTTAGTGTATTTGTGGTTTTCAGTATTGGGCATCTCTATATGTTTTGGAACCTAAAACTGTTTCTGTCATACCAGAACATTTGAGCTGTATAAGTATAAACAAATTTCTTCCCTTCTCCTTTCATATATAGGCCTCCAGAAAACCTGCAAACAGGCAACTGATAGAATAGACCTTACAGTCTTCAATAGTTCAATGTATATAGCTGTTACATTTGTAGTTACACATTTTTTAAAAATCAGTATAAAACCATGAGATATAAGGGACAGAAGTTCAACTTTCTAGTGCTCTGATTATTATACATTTGTTACATGTGTTTAGCTATGATGTTTTTCTTGCTACTTTCTTCACAACTTGGAAAGTTTGAGTTTATCACCCTCTTAGAACAACAACAACAAAAAAATCAATAAATTTGGAAGTGGCAGGAATTAGCATGAGATATCTTTTCTAGCTTTGCTTGTCCATCTACCTTCTCAGGATCCACTGAATCTTTTACAAAGAGAGAGTAGTAAGTATGTGGTTAAAAAAATAATAATAAAATAATAATAATAATAAAAGGCTTTGTTGCTCTACAGCTGTGTAAAACAAATGCTTTTCTGGTAGTCTATAGTCAGGTAGAACTCATTACTCCTTTATTCTCTCACTTTTTTCTTTTTTTTTTTTTTTTTTTTTTTTTTTTCCCTCTAGTGTCAATGAAGGGTGAACTGTATCAAGCACAGGTATGATTTCACATGTTTTATTCTAATGCATTCAGCATATCCTTAAAAGTACAAAACTGTAATAAGACTATTCTAAAAACATAGCTAACTTAAAATGGTTACTATTGCTTTTTGAACATGCTAAGCACTTTAAAATCGGTTTCTAACAATACAGATATAACAGAGAACACATAAAAATTGCCACTTGTAAGTTAGAAAATAGTGATGTTTGCTTCAGTTTAGTCAAATCTGAAACTATGGTGAAAGCTATACATTTTCTGAATGTCAGGAAAAGTAAAGACAAAATACTATGAATTAACCTATGCTATAATAGAGTCTGCATAAATACAGGAAATAGTTCATATTCCTAAACTATGAAAGTTAAGATTTCTGCCACCTTGTATTAACATAGCAGCTAGGTGGGTAAAATACTTGGATTTGATTCATGACAACATGATTTCAACCCTTAATGTGAAGTAAAGTAAATGGATTTGGTTTTAAATACTTAACATAATATCCTAACCACTGGGCTATTAAATATTTGTATGTCTGCCTAACCCCTAAGCACCTCCTAAGAAAAACTCTTTACTTAGCTGGCATATTTTTGTCAGAGCTCTTATGGAGTTTTCTTGCTGTGCTAATATTATTCTTATCCTCATTCTCTATGAAAGTATCTGTTGAAAAACTGCATGAGTCATGCCATCTTAAAACTATTTTGGGATAACTGCATCTTAATGGAAAGAAAAATAATCAGTTAATAATATAAGACAGGAGATGACAGACAATAATACTTAAGTAACATCTGTACAATGAATATCATATCTGAAATTCAGGGATTTATTAGATTTTTAGAAATTTACTGTGGTTTGTTGCCAATCAAACTAAAGCTTGAAGTACTTGACCCTTGAATACAACCTGAATTATTTTCATTTCTGTATAATAAAACTATTATTGCATTCAATACATTTATAGTTTTTATAAAGTTGCCTCTGTATGTATGATTTTTACAATTTTTACAATTAATGTACTATTATAGAGCTTTAAGTAAAATGGAATTTATTTCTGAGTTTTGTTAATATTCCTTTTAATGGTTCTGATAAAAATAAAAATAATTAAATAAAAAGAAAGTTCATGTTATAATACAAATGGTTCATTATAATATTCAAATAGTTCATATTATAGTTAATTATAATATGAATAGAATAATTTTGTTTTGGTAAGGCTGTTTTTCACTGAGCAATTAACTTGAATGAACACTTCTCTACAGCTCAAGAACCTGTTCTAGTATTACTACCAACATATATAATTCAAAGTACTGTTGTAGAGAATGGCTGCCTAAACCTGTACTTAAAACACAGTGTACACTTAAGTGTTTGTTGAGCTAGAATGCAGAATTAGATATTTGAAATAGAAACAGTGAGCTTTCAAAAACTGTATATAAAATCTTCTGCATAAATTCAGCATAGTAAAAGATTATTTATGTTTTCTTTATTAATACCTCAAGTATGTTTCAGTGGATCATCAGAAAAGTAGAGCATGATCAGAGTTGAACAGAAAATGTTAGGATGAAAATGTGTATTTCTCCTGCTTCCTAAAATGAAGGTGGTTGGGTGGAAGGAAATACATGAATAAAGTGCTACAACTGACACCCCAAAGCTGTTTTCCACTGTCCTGTCTATGTATATACTAATATTGGCTAGCAGAAAGTAGTCAGATCCATGTTTCCAAGTCTTCCTAAATAAGCAGATTTTACTATGTGTTTGCTAAAATAGGTTTATTAATGTAATAGAGTGATGATGTATCAATTAAAACTAATCTATCTTCGAAGTAGAAACTGTTGAAACTTCTTTTATCCTCAGGAAGTGAGTGCATGAATCAGTAATTACAAAGCATTGCTCAGCTCCTCCATTTACTTTCATCTTGTGAGGAGATTAATAGCCATCCTTGGGACACCAGCTGCTTTCTATTTATCAGAGGTATGCCACAGAGGCTGGCAGTTCTGCTGGAGGACTAAGGGCAAGGCAGGATATGAAGAGGCAGCAGCAGCAGCTTTAGAGTCAGACAGAGAGAGGAAAAGCAAGTGTTTGTGCATCTGATACTTCCAAGTGCTCCCCCCACTCCTTCTTTGTACACAGGTTACTTGTTATCCTTCTCAGCTAAGCTAGTTACCTAGACCTAAGGTCAAATGAATGTATTATTGCAAAGAACTGCAAATTAATTCTATTTGAATCTCTCTCCTCACTCCCCTGTCACACCCCAACAAACTGTAAGGCCACCTTTCAGCTAAAATTATTGTAATTAGTGTACTGTGAGTCATGAAATTTCATCTGGGAGAGCCATTTTGCATTTCCCATCTCTACTGCCTATGGCAAATCTACCAGATTTGTGCATCTTTCCATTTCATTTTAGCATTAAACACAGTATATTCTTGCAAGGTCAAAGGTGAAAGCTATGACAGTAACTTCCATATCTTTGCCTTCTAGTAAACTAAAGTAAAATATTTGTAAAGGCTTTTGTTTCTCTGCCCATTTATTTTCAAATGTTTGAATTGAATATCTTGTGTAATAAAAGTGATCAAAATACAGGTTATTTTGTTTTCTCCGCAGTACTAAAAAGGTATGTGAAAACTTACTCTTTTTTTATCTTAATAGAACCTAGATTTTAACTCTGTCCTCAACTGCATTGAAAATGGTAGTATTGGACCTAATAACTAAAGAATGCTGTAAGAACAAATTTAACTTTCCAGAGTATTGAAGCTATTAATGGCTTACAGTTGATGTTAAAATACAGACAACAAATTTAAAAATTCCCATTTACATACAGAAAAAAAAATCACATGGGGTTTCAATATACTTTAGATTTTAATATTAAGCTTTTTATATTTATATTCAGTTACTTGCACAAGATAATGTTGGAATATTTTTCCATCTTTCCCAGTCAGTATTCTTTTGTAGCAGTTCAGCTGCTGAGATACAGCACCACATAATCCTTTATATTTCCAAAGCAGGATTTAACAAAGCACTTATTTTAGTTCCAGTAAATGTTTGAAAAGTATCTTTTGAAGTTCATCTATCTCAATATTCTAGTTCATGACTGGTAAAAATAATGGAAAATAAAATGTATAAGTTAACTTGATATACTGTTCACAAGATATTATTTTAAAATTCCTAGACTAAGTATTCACAGGTGAAAATTGCATAGCATTATTCAAGTCATGGCATGAAAAGAATGCTTACAAGCACTGTGAAAACAGTTATCTGTTACCTCAACTGAAACAGAATAATTTTCAAAACGATTACTGAACATTTTCTGCAAGCAGCTTACTGTGCAAATTACTTACAGAAATTTTCTGGCAAGTTTAAAAAATATAGTTTGTTTCATAGGATGAGAAATGATCATAATTAGCAGAAGTATAAATAGTTACAATTATACCTTTTAAGTTTCATCCAGCCTTTCTCTATGCTAAAGCAACTCTTCCGTCTTCTTTCTAGTGTCATTGAGTAAAAACTGAAAACAGATCAAGTATTTCAGAATTATATCATAAGAAATTTATATGAAAAGTAGTAGTCCTGACTAGAGTGAGAAATAAATGGGTGTCCACCTTGTAATACAGCAACATTCAAACTTGCTCTGTGTAGACCTGTATCCTGGAACAACAAATGAAGTAGGACAGGGAGGTAGATTGAACGTATATTCTAGAAGCTAAACAGGGAGCAATGCTTTAGCGTGGTGATTTATCCATGCTAATATGCCCCGTTCATCAATAATGATATACTTATGCTCATGTTAAGTCTAAGATATTTGCACAGAGCTTCATTGCAAATGTTTCTGTGGTTCACAGAAACCCAGGACAATTCCGTTTAGAAGGGACCTCAGTACATTTCTGATTCAACATCTTGCTCAAAACTGGGTGGTCTGTGAGGTTGGCCACTGGAGGTGAAACTGCAGTATCAATACTGAAAACAAAACAAAACAAAGTAACCAGAAATTTCTTTAGGTTTATATTTTTAAGAGAGGTCTGAATGCTGATGGTCTGATCTCCATGAATGAACAAAAAGTCTTCTGGAATTTCCAGAGATCAGATAAAGTGTCAAAAATAAAGGAAGGAAGGAAGGAAGGAAGGAAGGAAGGAAGGAAGGAAGGAAGGAAGGAAGGAAGGAAGGAAGGAAGGAAAGAAAGAGAAAGAAAGAAAGAAAGAAAGAAAGAAAGAAAGAAAGAAAGAAAGAAAGAAAGAAAGAAAGAAAGGAAGGAAGGAAGGAAGGAAGGAAGGAAGAAAGGAAGAAAGGAAGAAAGAAAGATAAAGAAAAGAAAGAAGCATTAAATAATTTTCCTTTACTTATACTGATGACATCTCTCTCCTTTCATCTGAACTGGCAAACATCCATATAGTGAAATGTAATGTAATAAGAGCTTAAATGAAGTCCTTCAAAATTAGTTGGTTGGGAATACTGAAGTTTTGCAAGATTCATTTCTTTTCTGTAAATGTTTCTTTCTCCATTACAGCCTATATTCCTATGAAAATACATTTTAGTCAAAAGATGTTTTTACAGAATTATGAATCTTAGGGACTTACATACAATCACCCATGAATTCAACAGCACTTAAGAAGCACTCTTCTCTCCATGGTATATAAGATCATCACAGTATAGCAGTATAATAGATAGTGGTTATCTTAAATATCTCTTTTTTTTTTTTTTTTTTTTTCTACTTATGAATAATCAGATCATAAATTGTAACATAGCTTTTGTTTATGTCTTTTAAATGACTCTTAGCTGTGACAGGAAGCTTAGTAATAAGAAAGACTAATTTTGTTTAATGTGTTCTGGTCATACAAAATTCACTGGAGGCACGGTATAATCTCATTAGCCTTCCTCGTGCCAAGAGTTTTCTCTTGTTGCATTGATGACTTCCAGCATGTTTCATGTAAGTTTTATTTTCTTTTATCTACTATTCTTCCTTCTTGGAAATAAAAAGACAATCTGTCACTGGAAATGAGATAATTATGTATAATTTTGTTTTCATCATTATCCATATTCTATTACAGTACATCCCTGGGCAATACAAATACTTAAGTTGTGTGGATAATATTGCAAAGGACTTTCCTGGGTGAAGCATATATATATATATTATTTTCATTATGACTAGCTAAGGCATTACAGTCTAATGTTTAGATGAGGGAAATTGGAGATACATGGCTTCTGCTTTCTATTAAAACTGAGCAAACTACAAATCAGCAAGTACATTTAGATGTGCATTTAGATTTTTTTTTTCTTACGTATCTGGGAAAGACTTCATTATTTCATTTGTTATTATTCATAGTTATTAAAATATTTTATATAAAGCTGTTCCTGTGAGCTGAATTAACTATCTGTAGTGAATGATTTTGTTTGGCTATGTCCTTAGCAACTGAACCTTTCTAACAGCATAAGTAAAGGCTTTATTAGCAAAGCTGAGCCTTGGACAACTCCTTGGTATTAGATAATACATGAAGAACTACTTTTGTTGTGCTGTAAAACCTCTAAAATCAACTGCATTTCTATCCACGGGGCCTCTGGTACATTAATGTGCCACTACTTTAAAAGTGTCTGCTATAATCATGGGGCCTGTTACAATTTCATGATTGTATACCATACATACAGTGATAACTTAGAAGGGGAAGTAAGTGTATATGGCACTTAATGTGTGTACACATACATATTGTATATTTTTATATGATTAGATAGTTATTTTCATATAATATTAAATATGTGTTTATGTATGACGTACGTCATGCTTTTGCAACTACACTTTCAATAACATCTATCCAAGCTTGTTTGATTTTGTTCATGTTACAATAGTCTGGCGGTTTGGGGATGTTAGCTTATTGTTTCTTTGCCTTTTATTTCAAGCACCGAGTAGTAAGACTTTCCTGTTCACTATTTCCTAAATATTTTTTTGAGATTTTTTATTCAAGTCATACATTTTATTCAGCCCAAAATACATACATACATATATATATATATATATATATATATTTACAGGAAGAAAAGAAGACAAAGTGAGCAATTGGATTCATGTTTTATAACTTAATTTTGGTTAAGTTTGAGGTTTATAATGATTAAAGTAGTCATATGTCTCATTTTATTAGTTCCCTTACCAGATAATTTTTCATGAAGCTCTGTCATGAAGAACTTCACCTACTTTGTCATCACCAACTGTATTTCTTCGTTTTTCTGTCTGGCCAAAGCAAAGAATCCTTATCCTAAAAGTTAGAATTGAGTTCAGCATTAATTAATTTTTAAAAGTTTTTTTTTGTGTGTGTGAATAACAGTTACTCAATATTTTTAATAACATTTATAAGAACTAATTACAAAAAGAGCACATTCTAGTGCTTTTAGGAGAATTTGGGAATTTGGATGTTGGGGAGTAATAGGGCCTGGAAATATATATTAGAATTTCTTTCTACCAGCTAAAATCCTCTCTTGGATTTTCCAGTAGGAGGAAATTGTAGACATATAATACCAAACCACAACATTCTGCTTTGGGAGGCAAGCTGTAGATGTACATAGTATTGCTACAGAAATGATAAGGGGAGTAAAAGGAGGCTTGTTTTTTTTTTTTTTTTTTTTTTTTTTTTTTTTTTTTTTTTTTTCCTACACGCCTTTTCAGCAGATTCTGGCTATTGACTGTAATTACTGAATTTAAGAGTGTACAGCACCTGTTTTTTTCTACTTCCCATTAATTCATGCAATTTCTGTCATGGAAAAGCAGATACACACCTTCTTCTGACAGAAACACTTTGTCTTCCTGATTATTCACATATGTTGGACTTCATTTAAAGATATTTTGTCACTTGAGGCTTATATGTCACCGTGCATACAAATGTTCCTGAAAACAGCTTAGAAAAGGAATGTAAAATGATAATATTCTACTATGTGGAGGAGAATTTGGAGAAACAACTTAAAGGGTATTTGAAAGGGACAAAAGTAATAAAAATAAGACTGCTCTTTACAAGTCTTTCCTCTTGTATGGATCTTGGATTCTCGTAACTACAGCAAGACTACTATTAATTAATAAAGAATTGTTCAACACTAATTTTTTTCTTTCATAGAGAAAGGTTGGCACGTTTGAATTTTAATGACAAAAATACCCATTGTGTGGACTTTTCCCCTTTGCTTTTCATCTTGCTGCCTTTGGGAAAATATATTAATACATAAAGCACTGGGATTAAGCCAGCTGTTTTCTGTCTTCCGACTTTCCGCTAGCCTTGAAACCATAGGGTCCACAGACCTTCAGGTTCTTGTGTGAGAATAAGGCCACTGTTCAGTATGAAGGATGATTAATGTCTCTGCATCACTACCCCGAGGAACTGACCTTCACACTGGTGAAACCTGAATCAGTGAGAAATCCCTATCTCATCTTTCATTAAAATTACCCATCATGGCCAAAGCACAGCTGAGATATTGGACAGTTAAGTGAATCACAAAATGATCTTTTATCATCAATAAATGCAAGTTCTGCCATGTACAGTTTTTTACAAATAGTAGCTGTGTAGGAATTGAGGCAAAGGAAATGTGTGTATGTGTGAGGAGGAGAACAATGCATAGCACATGATTATTTTTCCTTTCTCCCTCACATGGCATTTCTGTTCTTAAATAGTTCAGTGGTAATATTAGCAATTACATGAATCATGCTACATGATTTTAACTTTCTTAAATGTTATATAACAATAGCTTAGAAGTTTTAGAAATCACTTTCATTATGGCTATGAAACTGTTCAATTATTCAATATTTTATTTATTTATCTATATATTTTAGGAACAAACTGTTTTCTGAGCATTCTTTCTATTGCTTTTGGCAAATTATCCCAGAAATTCTGTCTGTCATACTCTAGCACTTCTACATCTTAACAGTACTGCAATTAGAGATATTCTTTATTTTCTGTTATATTTACACCTCATTCCCTAAGCATCAATCCCATGGACTTCCAAATAAGCAGACTGTGTGTAAGTACTGTCTGCTTCCAGTATTTGTAGGAGGTATTTGTTTCTGCTTTCATTTCCAGGAAAATGCCTGGAATCATTTAAAAGGAATCATTTAAAGCCAATGGAAAAAAAAAAAAAAAAAAAAAGAGAGAGAGAGAGAGAATTAAATAAAATAAAAAATAATAGATAATAATAAAATAAATGTTTTAAAATAAATAATAATAATAATAAAAGCAGTAAAAAAGATTATCATGCTAAGCCAATAGCAGTGAAGCTAATGGCAATAAATATTATTGAATTTAGTGGTACAAATGCAAGTCCTAAATGGAACTGTGATATTGATGAATTACATAACAGGGAACAGACATATAGAAAGGTCAGAAATTAGTAGTAAAATTTCATTGCTGTAAAGAAGACTTATGAAAAAAAAAAAAAAAAAAAAAAAGAGAGATTTTTTTCTTTCCAAAAACTTGTATTTGATTAAGTAGCATTTTAATATAACTAATATTAAATTTACAATTTAAGTATGTCATGAGCCCCTGTATTTTTATAGTTATGTGTCAAAATAGATTCAGGAATAGAAGAGGAAGAATTTCCACAGCTATGTAAGTTCTAAATATTTCTGGAAGCTTGCATGTACTTCTAGCCTCTATTTTTAATAAATAGTACTTTAATATTCATATCACAGTGACAAAACAAGGGGTAAAGGATTTGCATGTTTGTATTCAGGAAAATAATAAAAAATAAATACCAAAGGTCCTTCAAACTTCATTGAAGAAACTAGAGCTGAGCTGACTCAAAAGTTACAAAGGAATAGATAAACACCTATATCAAAAAGCTCAAAATCTTAAGGAACTTAAAAAACATATCCTCAGAAGTCTGCTGAGTAAGATTGTGCTGCTGTTTGGGACTAATATAAAAAATTTGGATAGCTTTTTATTGGATAAATATTCAGTACGGTTTGCTTGTTTCTTCCTTGGTGCTACAGAAATGTTGATTGCATTCATTGCAGTACTTGTCAATGTCATGGCCCCTTTATGTTCCAAACTGTAAGTAACCTTTCTAGGATGGCTACAGCAACTTCTTCAGGTAATTTACATATTTAAAATACTTTAAGAACTCATTTAGGGAAATGAAAAGTGTTGCCTAAGTTCACTGTAATAGATTGATTTTTATAGTTAGCAGAACTGCAGAAGAATTTATTTGGGGGGGGGGGGGGGGAGGAGGGTGCGCATGAGAAAGTCTGAACATTCCATTCTTTCTCATCTTTGCCTTATCCAAAGAATTTAGAAAATCATACACATGTTCTTTCTTCTCTTACCTCTACCAGAAGCTATTAATTTACCTCACTCCAAGCTGATCATTAATTAACACTAGAGTGATGAGCTCGAGAAGAAAGAGAGACATGGAAGTACTAAGTCAGATAGTTGTGCTGCCTTGCAGCTCAGAATTATGAGATCAATGCCTAAGCTTCTGCTGTGAACTGTCATGAGGCTTTCATTAAATGGGTATGTTATTCACTTGCTTTTCAGTAATACTTTACTGAAAAACTGAGCTTTTGTTTTAAAGAAAACTTTTGTTCTGTTCTTCCTTTTATTCTTTACTCTCTAAGAACTTGTCTGCAGGTCTGTGTCAGGGCCTGGACCAGGGAGATCCAACAATGGTTGAAGGTCAGGACATGAACCTGAGCATAAAGCAGCTTTGGGTGAAGGGCTTGCCCTGCAGATGTTCCTGCAGAGCTGTCCCCCCACAGCCACCAGCAGCACTCTCTTGGAGCTGGCCTCTTGAGTCCCAGCAGCCAAAGCCTAAAGAGAGCAGGGATACTGTCAAAGCCCTGGTAGTCAGTCACTGTAGCCTCTGACTGAAGTTAACTTGAGTTGTTCTTTTCACTGTTAGATACATTTCTGAATAGAATGCTGGTTATTTTTGTTGTGTCAGGTGTGAAGAGCGCCAGAACCTCCTCTGAGCAAGTGAAGCTTAGCTCTCCTTTCTCAGCATGTCTTCTGTATCTATATTTATTTTAAAACCCCACTCATTCATCACCCCTCTCAAGCTGAACAATTATTCCTTCTATGATGAAAGAAGAAACAACAGTCACAGAAACATAGGTTGACTTTAGTACTGACTCTGTGTCCTTACATTGTGGATAATAGTAGATAAACTACTTAATTACTCATGAACAATAAAGTTCTCTCCTGGAATTTCACCCCCTATCAATTGCTTATAGTCACATTTATTCACACTAGTCTATGTGAAATAGACAGTTACAATAATTATCCCAAACATGGAAAGCATATTTCCTTTTTAAATGAGTATTTCATAATTTAGCAGTACTTTAAAAATGAATTTAACACTCAGGAAAAGTGTTGACAGCCTTGGAAATTGACTTATGTCTTTATCTACAGAGGCTACATCACTAGCACAAGTACAAGCTTCTGTCATAATTCTCTAAAAATAAGCCAGCTAATTATTTGCTCTGCTCCCTTACTGGGTCTTTAATTGGGAAATGATACTGGAAGAAAGTTTTATGCTGCTTAAAGCTTCATGAAATGGAAACGCAGAGATGGAGGGGGAGAAGAAAAGATGAGTAAGAGCACTTCTTCTTTAATTGTTTGATTTCACAAATGTTTCTTCTAAAATCCATGGGTTTATGAATATGCACAAAGATAATGAAATAGCTTAATGAAAGACAGAAAATCAAATAATAAATAAAAATATATATGTTTCTTGCAATAGGCTATTATTTCTTCCCCTAAACGTATTTCCTTGCTGATGTTGAGAATAGTTGATCCACATTTTTTATTTTCTTCTTAGTCTACCTACATAAACATATTTTGTGGAAATGACATCATAGCACTTCAAGACTCTGGAGGCAGTTAGTATAGTATTGATTATATTTGGGTTCCACTGAGCTTTCAAAGTGGCCAATTGTTGGTTTATTTTTCAATAAAAATCAGAGCAGGCCGTATACTTCTTCAATTTGTGAATACTGCCCAAAAGTTTATGTTGCTTCCAGAAAGCAGATAATTATAAGCTGACATTATAACAAAGGCTAAAAACCCTTTACTCTTTCTGTACCTCTAAAACTAGCGACCTGCAAGGGGACAATCTAGTTGTCAGTCATGTAAGATTGAGCAGAACCTGAGGCTCTGTCTCTTATATGTCGTAGAATTGCCCAGACATTGCTCTGGACATGATATGCTGTGGTGGTAGGAAGAATTTTCAAATCTACCAAAATGAGCAGATATTTAAAGACTTTCTTTCCCAAAAGCAAAACCCAGAAGCAGTCAGATGATAACAGTTTTTATTCAGTTCCAAGTCAAGAGTAAATATACTCAAAAATAATAATAATAAAAATTGTGTATCTTAAATTCTGAAATATGTTTATAAAAATAATAAAGCTTACTGGTCTCATTTGACAATTTGATATCTTATTCCAGTTCTGCAGAGTAATCAAAAGGAAAAATCGTTTAGGTAATTATTTTGGCCTATGCAATTATTGCATAAAACTATGATTTATGCAAAAAATCCTCAAGCAATTAAATTTTATTAGTGTCATGTAATAAAGTAATCACAGAGATCATAACTATAGCAGTGACTTTTTTACTTAAAGCAAATAAAATAGAACTTTTAAAAGCATCTAGAGATATATAGCTAGCATTTATGAGCAAAAACTGTTAATTATAATTAGGGGTCAGATGAGAATAAACATATGACTCAAACACATTTATTTTAGCTTTCTTTAAACTGGCAGTGGTGCACTGGAAAATGACAAACAGGCATGCTGTGTGCTATTGGAAAGTTGGGAGGAGTTCTATAGTTGCAGAGGCAAAATAGCAAACTGTAAAATAGGAACAGTAGTGCATATGTGTATTTTTATCATAATTTTACAAGGTCAGAGGGAATAATATTCTGATTTGCATATTGTAGCTTGCCAGCAAAGTAAATGAGTGAGAAATGAATGCTGTAAAGAATTTTGCTTTGTCAGGGAAAGGTTAAATCTTGAAAAACAACTTATACGTTCTGCATATATATAAAAAAATGCTCGTAAAACAGAAATGCATGTGCAAATGCATGCACAGAAAAACTGCTTTGAAGAAAATCTGTTCTCATGTAAGTTTGCATAGAACCTCTCATGTTTGATCTAATGCAAAGCAGAGCCCATCACAAGCAGCATATGCCTCATCTCCGGAAGTTCATGAGATCATCCTCATAGCAGATGATGAAATATAAAGGAGTCATTTCTTATTCATGTTCATTTATATGACAGCCACTGAATCCACACAACATGGAGTATTGTTTAAATCAGGAGATGTACAACTCGGTCACTTTTACATTTTATGATTTTCCTGAGGGTCATAGTGAGATTACAGTGAAACACAACTACAGGTGTGGTGATATAAATTAAAGATGTAGGTGTTCTCCTGAGTTTTTATTATTGTACTGGTAAACAAAATATAAGCTTCAGTGAAAAATTTGCTGTACTTTGCACACTCTGTCCATAATGTGCTCTAAATCATGAATCCAATAGAAGTTAAAAGCTTTAAATTAAGAGTTGCTCTATTATACATGCAATTGTTCCTTTGTTAAAATTCAAGATTAAACATGTACAAATATTAAAACGCATATACAGTTAAGCACATTATAATCCTTCAGGTTAAATAGGTCTAAATAGATTTAACATGCTATTTTTAAATTTCACTGTGCAGTTAGACAAAAGTTGTTATATCTACAAAACAGGAACATTAATGAAGTTTTAACAACAATTTAAAGGAGCCTGTTTCACCTTTTCCAGTATATTTTCTCATATTTTACAGATTTCATACATCAGGGAAATAAAATTACTCTAATATTAGTAATGTTTTGTATATTAATATAAAGACATTAAGATCAATGAAAACCAACATCCTTTTCTACTACTGTTAAGAGGTGTGTTTAAATAAATCAAAAACATATATCTAGTTATGTTATGTTAAATGCTATTGCTTGCAGGCTCTGTCATGCTAATTTCTCATGTTGAAAGACACATGTATGTCAGTTATTAGCTAAACAGCCAGAGGATCCTTCAAAGAGACTTTTCCCCAAAGAACACACACAAGTTGCACTTGATACATCAAGCTGGGCTTCAAATACACATGTGGATATAAAAATAAAATTATTGGTAATAACATTGTCAGGGAAAAAAAAAAAAAAAAGGAATGTTGTACTGACAGAACATCAAATTAATTTGCAATTGTTCAAAGCTAAAAGTATCATATTGAATGAAATACTGTATGTCCTCTACGAGAACATTTTGCCTTAGTACAGACTTGTCTACTGCTCATCCTGTATTATAGATTGTCAATGAAATGTTTTCATCTTTAGTCCAAATGATATGTATAAATACTAAAATTATATAAAAGAAACTCTTCATTCTCTAGAGTTTTTTGAATAAAACTTTGTAGAGGTAGAGAGAAGTGAAGAAAAAAAATAGCATATGAGACAAAATAGTGTAAGTTGGTTCCTGGTTCCTCTTACCTTAGGTTTGTTTCTAGTTTGTCCTTTTGTATCTCATTCCTAAATGCATATGAAATGGAAATTTGTTTGAAAGCAAACTTAGTTGGGGTTTCTGGGCATAACAGTATTGCAAATACCAGTGGAATCAATACTACTACTACTAATAATAATAATAGTTGTGGAGCTTATTGGCTTTTAAATTTTACCTAATTTTAATTTCAGAGATACATCTGTTACTATTATCAGAAGTGTCATAATACTATGAAATTTCAGCAGCATTTTGCAAGTCAAAAAACTTTGATCCTGTGTCTGATACACTGATAACTCAGTGCTCTTCTAGTAACTGCTCTGCCCCTGAACTCTGAGCTCTGTTTTGCATGTTAGCTTTCATCACACTTGCTGCTGTTCCTCTTCAAGTCTGGAATACTTTTAGATTGTTCAGTGGAAAGTTAGTCTTAGATCCAAATTTTGTATCAAACTTTCCTTTGTCCAGACTAGTACAGTGTTTTGCAGTAAGAGTTTAATATTCCTCTTGAACCATTTATTAACATAATTCTTATCTCCTTGATTTCATCTTGGAAGATTCATCTGTTTGCATGTATCAGATAATTAATAACATCATGATTCCTTTAATCATTAGAGTTCAGCTAAAAAGTTTTTAATTGTGACCACAAGAAAAACTGAAAATTAAAAATAGTGGTCATACTGATATTGCTTGTACAAGAAATAATAACATTCACAGACGGGAACATATCAGGAACAAGAAGAGAGAAACAGCTTTAGGAAACTTTAAATGTCAGGAGCCTTTAAATGAAAGTTCATAAACAAAGCTAAAAGTGTTTATAAAAGTCTTTACCATTATTTAAAAAACACTTCTCTCTTCTTCTTTTTGTATTTAAACATGATGTTGCTGTTTGTGCAATATGCCAGATGGACTAAACTGGAGATACAGTTATTGCTTGTTTACAGAATAAACTTAGCAGAAGCACTGTGGTGTGTTTCCGTTGCTCTGACCCTGATGTAGAGATTATGTTGTAGGGCATTTAAGTCATTATATTGGCCTCTTTCTTCCTCATTGAAACCAATATGCCTTCATTTGTTTGTTTGTTTGTGTAGCACCATGAAGAGCTGTCTATTACAGATCATTTGTTTTGGAGTAAACCTAGGTACCTATTGGTAATGTAATCTATTATATGGTCCCAGCTTTACCAGCTTTCTTTCAGTCTCTATTTTTTACTCTGAAACTGAATCCTCTGCTGTCACATTGGTAGTAACAGAATACATCTTTTTATATTCATTGCAAATGTTGATGCTATTTAAAGTAAAATTTCAGAGAAGTCTTTGCCACATTCTTTTTCCTACTTTGCTTTCTACTGCAAAAAGTACTACTGCAAATTTATGGTAAATTTGTTAAGAATCTCAAAACAAAACTTTTAGCTCTAGGAAAGCACAATATTCTTCATCTAGGGTCTGACTGATCTCTCTTGGTGCACTGAGCTGGAAAGACTACACTTTTCCCTCCAAAAAATCATATTTTTTTCACTTTATAAAATAGCCATTAATTTATAAAAGGAGCTGTCACTGGCAAAGAATGAATGCAAATGAATCTACAAACATTAAAGAGGAAGTGGAACCTGAAATGCAATATGCCCAGGAAGGTGGTGAAGTCACTGACCTGGGGGTGTTTAAGGAAAGGTCAGACATGGTGCTTAGGGACATGGTCTAGTGGGTGATATTGATGGTAGGGGGATGGTTGGACCAGATGGTCCTGGAGGTCTTTTCCAACCTTAATGATTCTATGATTCTCTCAGTAACAGGAGACAGCTATTAGTACCATAGTAGACTTTTCATGAGGGACAAGCTCACTTTAAGTTTAAGGTCTTCATATTTAAGAAACCCTCTTTCAATGTCACAGAGACTAGCAGCCAAGCTGTTTAGTCCTTCTTAGGAAATCAATTTACTGGGGACTTAGGGTTTTGATAAAAAAGCTCCCTCTACAATATAATACTGTTAATATTAATAATAATATTATTAATACTGTAATATGTCTGTGTGCAGCCTATTCAAACACAGCTTTGCTTGCTGGGCAGTCTCTGATGGTTTGGGGGACAGAGGAGAAGTAGGGATGAGTAGACATGAAATCTGCCTGTGTGTAGCAGCTCCTGATAGAACTGATGTCACAGGCAGAGATATTGGAGCATGCTGTGGTTGGCAAGCACAGTCATATCTGGTTGTTATGTTCACTGCTGGCAATGGCAGTGGATGCAGGCAAAGCACGTGCTGTCTTTGAGACCTAGTATCAGTAGGTGCCCATTCTCTTAAACAGGTCTCTAAACCTCATTACTTGGGATAAGATGGCTCTGCTGTGACTGTGTGCACAACCATTCTGTGGTTAGGTTCTCATATACAATTCCTCTCTGTTTCTGGAGGATTACTAGCATGAAAACATAATCAGTCTTGTAAAGAAAGTAAAGGGCAAGTCCTGACTGTCTTGAAGGCTTGGTGAATGCACAGGAGTGCTTCCAGGTCTGGGCAGTCCGAAACCCTGTGCTACGAAAAACTGCTTGCAGAGGGAGGATATCCCTCACAGTAATTTAGGTGCTCTTCTATCACTTCAGGCTGCATTCCAGTCTCACCAATACCAGAGATGCTACCAGAGATGGATGTAAACCTGGCTTTGTATTCTTACCAACTGCAGAATGAGATAAGAATATGTATCATTACTATACAAACACACACATACACAAATAGCAAATATTTCCATTACTATATTTACTATTGGTCTTCTTATGCCTGAGTTTATTTTTGAAGTTTTTGAGGGGAGGGTGCTGCTTTTGCAGGAAGCCTCCAATCTAAGATCAAATCCTGTGTGGGCTCTTAAATATCAGTTGCTATTGCATTTCTTATGTGGGCAAAGGTTGAATACTTTTGCTGATGATTAAATATTGAAACTGCAAGTAAGCAAAGAAAGGAATTGCGTGGCCAGACTGCTTGGAGAATTGCATCGCTGTTTCCATGGTTTATGATTTTGTATCATGAAAAGGCATGGGAACTCCTTCTGGGTATAAAATAATAAATTTTTAAAACATGGAATATGGAGTGTTTTGAGTTAGCATAGGAAATGAAAGTTACTTAAAGATGAGCTCTTAGTGACAGAGATGTAGCTTGCTTTCTTTTTTTTTTTTTTTTTCCATTTGTTTGTTTCTCTTTCGCTTTGTAATACTACAATAAGAAAAATCAATATTAGTAATAAAATTGGATGCTATTTTAGGTGTTTACATAGTCCCATATATACAAATAATAGAATGGCATTACTTCCTTTCCTCCCTGTTGGCTGTCTGAACAGTAGTTAAATTATTCCCAACTGATATATTAGGAACTGTCCAGATGAATAAAGCCAAATTTACAATGGTTTCTGAGGCAACATAACAAAATTTTAAAGATAAACTTAATGATTTGTTGTATGCCCTTTCTACCTGTTGTGCTCAGTGCCTTTCCCCACTATGAACTCATTTTTTGAAAAATACATACAAGCCCCATGGAAAAATAAATGATAACCATTCTACCACACAGAAATCCACTCTATAACCCCCTACTGTTCTTGCTTTTCTTTTAAATATATTATGAAGGAGTAGCAAAACATAACTATAGAGTTACTCCATTAGATGGAGTGAAAGCTAACATTAAATTTAACCTAGAAGTATATATGTATATATATATATATATATATGAAATTTATTTTTAACCAAAGGAAAAATAGTTTTAAGTAGAATTATTTTGCTTCTCATAAGCAAACATAATGTAGTGAAAAACACTTAAAATGAAAAAAATCTAACTAGATTTGTCACATATTGAAAACACTAATTCCTTAGAATGTAGTTTATAAAATGTCTTTAATAGTTCACTCTATCATAAACACAATTGTTGAAAACCACATTAATTTTCTAGAGAGGGAAACTTGCCGTTTTACCTCCTGATAAGGTTCATTTCATTAGGTCAAGCTGGAACAGAAACTATTATAGCTTTTCAGACCAAAGTTGCTGAATGAAGGAGATTGCATGCTTGCTAAATGACAGAAATAGCTCTGAAAACATGTTTTTGCAAGAAATAAATCTACTGCACAGTTTCAAATCAGTGCATCACTGTGGTTGCAATTTGTTAGACATAGATGCTGATTTAAAAAAAAAAAAAAAAGAAAACAGTAGAGGGAATGGTAAAAGAAAAGTGATGGAGATTTCTTTTTTACCCTTTTTAAGAGTAGAGACAACTGGAGGAAATTTGGAATGAGAAGAATTTCTGTAACAGCTTGCTAAGATCCTTCCCAGAATACAAACATCCATTAATGAGCAAGAAAAACACTGGGAAGGACTGCAGGGTTTGCTTATATTTCAACAGTTCTTTGTAGACAACTAGGCTATTCAATGAAGTATCAACTAGACAAACCTGTAGCTGATACAGGTACTATCTAGCTGGTACTGTAGCTGATACATGTACTAGCTGATACTATCACCTTTTGAGAGAAGGAGAATTTGCTTATACCCCTTTTACATGCATGTCTTATGCCTCAGCTATTAAATTCTTCATTCTGAAGAGCTTTTCTAACACAGTTATGAATGACAACAGAGAGACCTGCATATGCTCTTGTCTTAAATATTGAAGGGTCTGATTTCTCTTGCATATCAAAAAGAGTGTAATGTCGCCAGGCCATCAACTATTAGTTGTTTCTTGTATTTTAAGGAAACATACTCCCTCAAGAAGTAAAACAGAACAAATAAATAGACTTACACTTCTGTATCTGTATGTGAATTTTAAACTATGCTAATTTTATACATAACAGTTGTTCCAGGCAGACTCTATTTACAGTATTCCTGTAGTTAGCAAGACATTGATATTCTCTGGCAATGAGTGTTTCCATAAGAAAACCTGCTATTGTGGTGCCTCATTCCAGTGCACCAGTCATATGTTATTATGCTTTTGGAACATCAGTTACACACAAGAATTGAAATTAAAATAAATTCTAGGGGGGGTTATTATTATTATTTAAAGCTAGAAATTTGAAGAAGGGCAGTATCAAAATATGCATTGTAAAAGTAGCTAATATCTAATATTCAGAACATGAATTTGAATATTCTACATTATGGCTGAGCATGATCATAAGATAAGACCTTTCTGCCGCATAGAAGAGAAATGGACACTGATCTTACAGGCCTGATTCTTTCCAGACATAACTAGCTAAATTAAAAGAAAACCAGCATCTGTAAAATGTTTGCTATGATGAGGTGAGGAAGAGATAGAGCATAACCTTTGTATTCAAGATGCATTTGATTGTATCTAGCTCCCTACATTTAATATGGCCATTGCTCTAATAGTCTTTCATTGCACAAAGATTTCTTTATTTCTTTATTTCTTTATTTATTTTGCAAGGACTCCAGTCCCTGCTGCTCTTTTAAAATCTTAAAAAAAATGCATTAACACATTACAGAAGTTCGAGCCACATGTCAGTGTGGCGTGATTGGATACAAACATGTCAATACCGAACCAAAACAGAAAAAAGACACAGATCACATTATAGGAGGGCACTGTATCAGAAAGCTACAATCATATTAATCAGGGCAGTGAATTTTAGTTGTGTGCTTGTATTAAGAACTGTTGAGAACTTAAATCTGTGGAAAGAGACATCTTGACAATTTAACTCATAATTTAGATTGAATGAGTCTGGGCATTAAAATCATCATTCATATCTCACTTCTTTATACGCACATCCTCTTGGCAGAAACACTGAAGAGGCTATACATTAAGAATCTCACTTCTTATCCACAATTGTGGTAAATCTTGAATTCTAAAAAAGATAGAAAATAGAAAAGTATAACTCCATAATATCTTCTTTGTTGTTATTACATGACGATGTGGACATGCCTGCTGCTCCAGTACACTGGCCTCTGTTTTGTTCACGTCCTCTGTGGACACCGCTCCTCCCAGACCCTCTGCTCCTGCGTGGGCTCCTCTCCACGGGCTGCAGCTCTGGCCCCGGCTTGCTCCTGTGGGGGCTCTCCATGGGCTGCAGCCTCCTCCAGTCCATATCCACCTGCTCCACCAGGGCTCCTCCATGGGCTGCAGCATGGAGATCTGTTCCAGTGATACCTGTGGGCGGCAGGGGAACAGTCTGCTCCACCATGGACCCCTCGACATCCCACAGGGGAATGTCAGCTCCTGCCTGTGGAGTACCTCCTGCCCCACCTTCTTCACTGACCTTTGTGTCTGTAGGGCTGGTTCTCACTCTTCTCTTCCAGTTGTTGTTGCCCAGCATTTTCTTCCCCTTCTTTAAATCTGCTCTCATAGAGGTGCAAACAACATTGCTTATTGGCTCGGTTCTGGCCAGCAGCAGGCCCCTTTGGAGCTGGCTGAAACTGGCCCTTCTAACATGGGGCAGCTTCTGGACTCTGCACAGAGGCCAACGCTGCAGCCCCCTGCTGCCAAAACCTTGCCGCATAAACCCAATACATCCTGAAGGACAAATATACCTCTTGCAATTTTCTTATCACATTTCTACATTTCTAATTTAGTTTTATTAACCAAAGGGTTTTTTTTTTTTTTTTTGGTCTGTTGTTTTGTTTTGTTTTTCTTAATTGCTAAACAGAATTGCTCATCAAGCTTCAAAAATCATTTTTTCCTTCCCATATTTGGTTACTTTCCAATACAGTTGTGCAGACTCAATCAAGAACTACATTTTGATCTAAGATAAGAAAGCCATCAGAAGTTTCTATCCTGAACTTTTGAATGGGTTTTCTAAACCTGGACATAGAAGCACTTAAGCTTAAGGGGAACCATACTCAAATATACTACACTGTGAGGGTTGATAAAGTTTTGAGAATTATAAAAATTATTCAGATCAGAAACTGGAGAAGGCAGTTGATGAAACAATATCAGGATGTCTGAAAAGAGTTGCCTATGGTATCTAGGCAGACATCTGTAAAAAAGGAAGGCTTTCTTTATATATCATCTTTGTCACCTAAGGACAGACAAGCTATGCACTAAGATGGGGAAAAAAATCCTAGGACAAAGAGGAAAGTGAGCAGAGCTGAACCTTGGAGAATCAGAATAATGTAATGAGTTAGGGAGAAAAATGAAGATATATAATATGTAGAGGTATAGTTTGCACAGATATGAAGTGAAGTACTTCAGTGAATTATTCACAGAAACAAACTATTCCACAACTTACCAGGCTTTGCAATATTAGAACTGATTCATCAACAGGTCCATGTACGGTAGAGAACTATTTCAGATGGGGCTATGTTTGGGCATACTTATACATTACTTGTCTTGTAATAAAGTATTTGTGTAGTTCCATGTGACAATAGTATTATTATAACATTTTTATACATAACATTTGTTCTAAGAAGGTGGTTTGCAAGATTCTTCTAATATTACAAAACATATTGACCCTTTACCATTTGTTTTAAAAAATCAGTTTTGGTTCAGCCCCCATATATTGCTTCAATAATCTGCAATGACTTCTAGAAAACAGTTCAAATAATTATTATCAGCAAAATGGTTAGCTCAGCTAAAATATGACCTCTCTAATCTATGTATTTGGATTTGGGGAAATGGGAAAACATAGATGAAGTTAAAAAATGCTGGAATCATTTTCTAGCAGTTTAGAGGTACAAGGATTGATAGGAAAGTGAGTGCAAAACACTTTCCAGTTATACTATGCTATAAACTGAGAGAAAATATAATGATTAAGTTCAGTTTTGAAAATCTACTCTAATGATGAACATAATGGAGACTCTCTATGGATGAAAGTAATTTTTGCTTATAGGTATTTTGTGCATTTATATTATACTGTTTTTATTTATGTATTTATGAATAATCTGTCTTGTGGTGATATTGCTAAGTAAAACCAAGTAAAATACTTAGCGCTTATTCCAATCTTTGGATATTACCAGGCTATATTTTATGAAGTTGGGTAATATTAAATCCCTTTTGGTCCGGTACATAAATCATTTTATAAATGTAGGTTACATAATTTTCCTTTCTTGTCATGGAGTGACTGAATATCCTGTAATACCACTAAACTGTATTGTGTCTCATAGCAGTACATTATTTGTTCAACAGCATTATGCGTATTTCTCCTTTAACTATTTGACGGTAAAGTGATACTAAAGATTGCTTCAATTTAGCAATTCTCCTGTCTGACATGCAAATCTTAGTGGACGGAAAAAAGCATATAAGGTTAAGCCACTTTAACCTAAGAGTACTCCCCTAATCCTCAGTGAAACTCTTAGAAGGAAAACACAGAGTCAACAGACTGTATCTAGATATTTCAGCTGTAATATATGCATCAAATCATTTATAAATGAAACAACTTGCTTCAAATTCTGTGAAAACAGCTTGACGAAGGCACCTTTTGGTTAAGAACAGATACATTTGTTTTGTACAGCTACATTTAAAAAAAATAATAAAATTATCCCAAGCATTGAGTAAATCCCCAAAATGCTATCTTTTATTGGGAGGTAAAGGTTACTAGGATATTTTTTCTGACAGTCCTCAGTTATGGCAGCCACATTATTTAAATAATTTTGTAACAGGAAAGAGATAACTTTTACTTCTAATTAATTCATTAATTAATATGTAGTAATAGCCTTGAAAATAGCTCTGTATATATTTTATTTTGGTCTTTTAATTTATTTTTTTACAAAAGAAACTCTTTATCAAATGCTTTCCTCTTAGTTGGAATCGTTAAAACCATCAATAGCATCAAAAACATACATAAAACTTTATTACTATTACTTTGTTTACGGATGTCTCATTAGAAGGCAGCAGGGTCAACTTTAATAATAATAATAATAATAATAATAATAATAATAATACATTTAATTCTTACAGGGACAAGATGTTGCAGAACCCATTATAAATGGTCTCAGAAGGAGTTGGCAAATATATACAGAAAATTATTAATAGAAAATTTAGATAACCATCGATAGATAAGAGTAGTTACAACCTGTTGCTAAACACTGTTGAAAGTCAGTAATAGAAATGCGATTCTCGTCTAATTCAGCGAGTCAGCTGTGAAAATCCTTTCCTCTTTTCCATGTGTGAATTTTAGGTGGACAACTTCTCAAATGTAATAGCATTAAGCATAGAATCATAAAATGGTTTGTGTTGGAAGAGACCTTCAAGATAACCTAATTCCAACCCCCCCTGCCATGGGTAGGGACACCTTTCACTAGGCCAGGTAGCCCAAAGCCCCATCCAACCTGGCCTTGAACACTTGGACGGGGCATCCACAGCTTCTCTGGGCCACCAGTTCCAGTGCCTCACCACCCTCATAATAAAGAATTTCTTCCTAATCTTCTAATCTAAATTTATCCCCCTTTAGTTTAAAACCATTACTCCTTTTCCTATCACTACACTCCCTGACAAAGAGGCCTTCCTCAGCTTTCTTATAGGCCCCCTTTAGGTACTGGAAGGCCGCTATGAGGTCTCCCTGGAGTCTTCTCCAGGCTGAACAACCCCAGCTCTCTCAGCCTGTCTTTGCAGGAGAGGTGCTCCAGCCTTTTGATCATCCTTGTGGCCCTCCTCTGGCCTCATTCTAATAATTCCGTGTCCTAATTGTGCTCCAGAGGTGAAGGTGGGGTCTCATGAGAGCAGAGTAGAGGGGGAGAATCACTTCCCTTAACCTGGTGGCCACACTTCTTTTGATACAGCCCAGGATATGGTTGGCTTTCCAGGCCACAAGCACACATTGCCAGCTCATGTCAACCAAAACCCCCAGGTATCCCATCAGGGCTGCTGATGGGGTCATCAATACTGACCCCTGAGGAACACCACTTATTACTGATCTCCACCTAGACATTGAGGTGTTGACCGCAACTCTGAGTGCAACTATACAGCCAATTCCTTACCCACTGAGTAGTCCATCTGTCAAATCCATGTATCTCCAATTTAGAAACAAGGATATCATGGGGGACAGTGTCAAAAGCTTTGCAAAAGTCCAGGTAGATGATGTCAATTGCTCTTCCCCTATCCACGAATGCTGTAACCCTTTCATAGAAGGCCACCAGATTTGTGCATCTCCCAGCTTGGTGTATTACCCAGTAATCTTTGTCAGAAGAAGTATTAGATTTTCTGCTTCCCTTAAAAATTGGGGAGCATCTCCCTTGTAAAGAAAAAAAAAATCATCATAATTGATTGTATTTCTTATAGTCAGTGATCCAAAATCATATATCCAGCTATTGATATCACTAAGGCAGCAAACCAATCATGTTTTTTTAAAGTTGTCTTATCTGTGAACACTTAGATAAAACTTCTTCTAAGTGGTATTTCAGTAGGGACAAAGTGTTTTCTTAAGTTTGGTGCTTCCCAAAACAGGGATCAATATATTTTTATGCAATTTGTAATATTTGTGAGGTGAGTTATATAAATAAGGAACTAAAAAGAATATAGCATTCCTAAGTTTTTCCTACCTGAAGGTCTATCAGATGTATTGCAAGGCACTTTATTGAAATACACATTTTCTTCACATCCGCTAGATATGACGCTCTTGCAAACCATACTCCTTTGAATCAATGGTTGTCTGACTAATTCAGGATGTGAATTTGTATATCTGTTTAGGAGAGGAAGAAATTATTTCCATGCTAATCTAAGAATTATTTACTATATCATTTTGTGGAGGCTGACTGCACTATCCCTCGATTACAATTGGATAGCTCCTTGACACTGCTTAAAACCTGCAATTAGCCATTGTATGTACTGAAATGTATTACAAAATTTACATGATTGGGTAAATAAGAGCTCAGCAGCAAGTTTTACAAGAAAACAAAATTGTGACCTTCACCTTGAAAAAACAACAAAATATGGGAAGGTTATCACACTTTGATAAATAAATAAATAAATCAGTTGAATCAAGTTAGTTTTACAAATGACTTTGTACGTCCCAGGCATGGTCCCCTCAGCTGATAATTTTCCTCAAATATTCTAGTCTCAAACTGGAATCTAGAGTCCCACTAAAAAGGAATTACAATAAAAGCCAGCTTCTAGAACCCAAAAAACAAGCAGAGACAAGCAGGGTCCCTGAAACCTGCAGGGACCTAGCCTGACACAAAGCTTAAAGGCTAAAGCTGAGATTCTGATTCTCTTGATCAAATTGAAATCGTGAGACAATCAAATAAAAGAATCTGCATTTAAGAGCATGAGTTTGTCTTTATACTTCCTGAGTTTGAAGCCAGTTTGATAAACAGTACTCTGCAGAGATGTTAAATAATTATGTTTCACTTAATTCACAGTGGTATTCTTAATTACTTTACTTAATAGGTTGGAGCAGTGGAAGGAGGGTGGTAGATGTATTCATGAGAATTGTAATTGCCTTGGTAGAGAACTAATATCTAGATTAAGTTCACCTTGATGTTTCCCTAGGAAGTGAGAACTAAATCAAGTGATCAACGACTTGCTTTGGGTGAGTGAATTTTGGCTACATTGTGGGTAAACATGTATGAAAAATTGCTTGGTTAACTTTTGTTCTTTTGTACTCAGATCCTTTTGAACATGAAATTTTCACTCAATTTTAAGATTAAAAAAAGAGGGGAAGGGAGCCAAATAAGCATTACTTGCAAAGATTAGTTTGATGCAGGAAGAATTAATTGATATTTGAAGAACAAAACAAAACAAGAAAGAACCAAACCAACCAAACCAACAAACAAAGAACCACTCTGCTTCCTAGATAAATGAGTTATTTGAATGGGTGTTGTTCTTCCTGATAGTCATGCAGTCTCTGCTGTACTAATGTGCACCTGATTTAATGAAGGAAACTGACTTTTTTACATAATAGTTTTTTAAAAAACTATTTTAATTGAATTTGCTACATGAGTTATTATAACAATAAACTTGTTTAACTGAAGAGACCAATAGCAGTCTCCTACCTAAAAAGTAAAGGTTTAAGCTTGTGAATTTTAGGTTCTGCATGGCTCACTGGATTGATAAGCTATGAGATCTAGGCTTTGATTAAAATGGAACTAGAATAACTTAAATAGTTAAGGCAAACTTAAACTTCTGACTTTTTGTTGCTTTTGTGACAAGGAAGATATCTAAAACTGGCACATGGCCTATGAGTTTAAATAGAGTATGCTCAAAGGCATGAATACTGTGAAAAAGTGCTAGAAAGGATGAATCAGATTGGAGAGGGTCATGTTCAAGTCATACTCAATTGGAAGTGAATTTACCAATTAATCATGCCTGTTGCATACTGTAACTTGTCATTTTCTAGGTAATTGGAGATCTGCAAATAATAATTGCATTTTGCTGTCTAGATCCCATTTGTCTCCCTGGAGGAGCTTTAAATTTTGGTAGTCTGATACATCATGGTGTTTCTGTCGTTTGATAATACTTTACCACTATTAAAATTACATATTCTGATAAAAGTCAGGACTGAAACTTAATAAATAAAATTAACCAAAAGTGTCTTTGTAAAGGTAAACAAATATAAGTATCTTCCATTTTTGTATGCCATTCACTTTGAGATAGTTGTGTTTGTTTTTTCTTAAGTAGTAACAGAATTTCTGTAATCTGTTTTTAAGAATTTATTCATATGTGCATCTAAAGAATTATGACAGCACCTAAGGATTATTTCATTTATAAATATACTATTGTATAGACTTTATTGTAGGTGTGGCAGAATCAAATGAAAAGCTTTATTCTTAGCAGTACTGAGTTGATGGCAAACTTCATCTGGAGGATAAATAAAAGTAAAAAATAATGATTTGCTCCTACCTTGGTAACACTGAGAAAGGTCATTGACAAGTTCCTTAGCAAATATGCCACCTAGAGTCAGTCAGCATGCAGTCTGTAGAAGTGTGTACTCTTGTATTTGTGGTTGTGTTTTCTGATCTAAGAAAGAAAATTGGAATCAATGCAAATAAACCAGTAAATAAGAGTGGGATTTTTCATTATTATTGTTGTTCTTGTTGTTATTTGAATAATTAGGAAGAAAGGAAAAGTATGGAACATCTGATCATAATCTGTGGAATTCTTTGCTGGAGGGATTCAATAACAGATGTTCACATTTTTTTAAAAAATAAGTTTAATAGGATTGGATAATTCCAGGCCTAATAAAAAATGTATTTTATGCATGATCAGATCAAGATAATCAAATTTCCTGCTTCTGGGTATAAGCAGACTGGTGCAAGAGCAAAAGAATTTACATGTCTATATCTCTCCTTTCATGACAGATATCTCAGAAGATACAGTACTGGTGTTTCGTTTTATTTTGACATAAATAAGGGGGAAGGAGGCTTCCCTGTTCATAAGAAATAGTTATCAGCCTAGGATTATAGGAGAACAATTCTAGGTCCTGAATTAATTGCCTACCAAGATAATGTCATAATTTATGTTATCATACTAAAAAGAAAGTAAGAAAAATGTAGCTAAAATAACAAGAAGATTGTTAGGCAAAAACTTACATTTTCTTTTCATTCCACCCTTTTTAAGAAATAATTTTACAGCCTGACTAAGTGATTCACTAAACCAACATTTTACATAGAAAATGCCGTAGTATGTATTCATTACGACTTGTGAAAGTACAATTTTTGAATTCCAGTCTATACTTTTTAAATTACTTTTATATAAATGTTGACAGAATAAATACAGGGCTTTATAGAAGTAAAAAGCTGCTACATTTTAAGAGTAAAAACAAAAACAAAAACAAAAAAAGGAAAAAAAATGCTTTCTGTTATTTGCTTCTATTATATACTGTTGCTTTTCCCTGTAAAATTAGATATTGCTCATTTTGTATTTAGTGTCTTCTGATTCTTGTTTATTTCATTTTTCCAATGAAATATTTCATTTCAAATATTTTATAAAAATGAAATATTTCATTTTTCAAATGTGGCCTCCACAAATGTATATTCTCCTGTAGAAGAAAGACTTCAAGAAACTGCAGATTGTTACTCATATCTGGTATTTCCAAAATCATAAATTAACTGCTTTGTATCCTCATGTTCATCTCAATTCTTTAGTCTGACACAGTACTTCAAGGCATAGTTTCCCCACAGCATAATCAGAAAGTGGAGAGCAGTCTATGCATCATAGTCTTAACCATCGTTCTTAACATATTATTTCCATTAATGTCTGATCCAAGGCATTCATTACACCGGCAATCACACTGTGTCAGATTGTTTAGGTCAGTACCTCCTGCACACTGTTGATCTATGATCTATGAACTTTGCTGTGAAGTGATAATTACTGATGTAGCTCATGGGATCATTCTTGCAGTACTGACAGTGGAGGCATACAGTTGTGTTAGTGTGCTGCAATACACACTAACAGCTAACAACTTATACAAAGTTGTTATGACAAAACTATGACAAAATAAAAAGAAGAATGGTCAAGCTTAGAAGTAGGGCATCCAAATTACTGGCCCAAACAAAATTAGCCATATTTATATTTAGAGTACTATGATCATGATGTAATATAAATTATTTTTCTCAAAACAGACAGCTACTCATTATTAACCAGAGTGCTAAGGTTATTGATGCCTTCTGGGAACAAATCAATCTCTGTAGGTCTTTAAGACCATAAGAGATTTTTATGATCGTCTTACTTTTCCTCCTTAGAAGACATATAGATTTTCACCTCCAAATTTCTGTCTTTCACAATGACATATAGTGGAAACAAGACATAAAAATGCTATTACTGAAATGTGATTGTACATTAAACGTTTCAAGGGCTTAAGAGTCGTATTCCCTCACAACTATAATAGTTTCCTTTATTTACAGAAAAATGAGTGTCTATGTCTTTTGCAACAATTATAAGGAAAATATCTTCTCCTTGGATTATCATATTCTAATGGTAGTCTGTAGAATGGTGTTACTGAAGAAGAGTTTACTGGTCTCTCAATACATCTTGGATTTCTGTTCACATTAATGCAGTGCTAGAGGAAGTAGCTGATTTTAAAAGTACCAACTCAAATCTCAGTCTGTTATTTCTTCCTTTGAGCCCAAAGGTGTTATATGTTACTCCCCCACTTCTTGCAGCTTCAGTGATGTGAAGAAATATATTTTCATATAGAGAACGCAGGATCCCAATTATGTCAGTCAGCTGAGGTAGTGTAAAGTCTAGAGTTAGTTGAAAATAACAGATAATAACACTAAAATCAGTTTATCTCATTATACTACAAAAATATGATGTGCTCCTATGCTCATAATTACATTTCTTCCTACACAGTATTCCCTGAGATCTTTTAGTGGCATCCTTCTCTGACAAAATAAAATCAGAGTGGTCAGAGATCCTACAGTATCTTTAGATATCTGTAGACTTTTCCCGTATTATTATAAAACTGTTCTACTAAAAAGAAAAAGTTAAATGACCCAGTTTCTGTAGATACTACTGCTCTAATTAGATGGCAGTGCTCCAAGACTTGTGATGCTATTGCAATTAAGGTGCTGCATTTAAACATAGGAAATTTGAGTTCTTTTCTAGCTTTCCCAAACACTATTTCTAGCCTTGTCTTCAGATCACACCATTGTTATTGTTATTGTTATTGTTATTGTTATTATTATTATTATTATTATTATTATTATTATTATTATTATTATTATAAATTCAGAGCACCTTTAATTATTATTATAATTTCAGAGCTCAGGTGTATGTAGAATTACATTACACATATATCAACTATAAATAATATAGTTAAAGTAATCTTTATTTAGAGTATATTTTTCCTTCTGACTTTCTCTTGTTCTTGGCTCTGCTTTTTTCTATTTCCCTCCCCCCACCCCTATTTTCTATTTGATAGAATAGAGTTCATGATGTTGTCTATACATGTTGTTTTAACACACAGGTCAAATACTGTCAAAAGTACAAAAGTATACATACTACTCAAGGACTTCTATACAGGTCAATGCCACAGATACTGCAATTTGTAATTTTTAAATGAAATCATTTACTTTTAATTCCAAATATTGCAAAAAAAAAAAAAAAAAAAAAAAGTCCTTTGCTATATCTGTACATTTCAGAAAGTATCAAGAGATTCAATATACCCAGCTGAATTCAGATCTATTTAAATTTCTTCTTAAAATCATACTTAAATATACTTAAAATCTCTGGGGCTCAAGGGCACAGCTGTATTTCCACAGCAGTCAATGAATGTCTAAAGTGAACAGAAAGAACCAGTATGTGTGCATCTTAGTAACTTACTAATATTTCCTATAGAAGGAGGATGGGAAAATAGAGCAGGGGCTTTACTTGTCCTGTTCTCAAATTTAAACAGAAGAGACAGAGAGAAATAAAAAAGGGGGGGGGGGGGGCGGGAGTGAGGGGAGGGAAAGGGGTAGGAGGTTGGGGAGCACAAAAAGAAAGAATAAAAATGAGCAGCTTATTCAAGAGTCAAACTGCAACTGTTCTTTAGTATTCACTTTTGCCCTGTGTAGCCTTGGTTTAGCACTGTAGGAGCTCTTCAGCTTTTACTGTCTGTGACCAGGCTGTGCTCCAGCTCAGTTCAACACCTTTGTCTTGCAGGTAGTTCCTGGGTTTCCCACCTATCTCTGTGTTGTACTTCCCAGCTGAGCATTACCAGAGTGTAGCCTATTTTTAATCTCTTCCATGCACTGCCTGTGGAAGTGAAAGGAAATGGTTTCATTTATTTATTTATTTTTATGAAAGGGCAATAGCATTAAAGATGAGCCAAAATAAACTCCAAAGCTTTGGCTCCTATATTTTAAGTGGAAATCAACTGTGTCCAGTTCTGTATCTAATCCCTGTGTTAAGGTCAAATGAACCCCTGCATCTGAGTCCTTCTGGGAGGTTATCCCAATCTCTAATGAAATCAGCTTTTTTTTTTTTTTTTTTTTTTTTTATAAGAAGAAAAATAATATAATTCCCTCAAACAGGGAAGCAATATCATATTAAAAGGTACTCTTGGTAGACAGACATTTTACCCTAATGGTACAGAAGAGGTTCCTGTGACTACTGACCAGTTTCGTGTGCTATAAGTGCAACCAGATCTGCTTACAGAGCAGAGATTCTGAAATAGGATATGCTCGGTAGGGCAGTCCCACAGCAATGCATTGCTGAGGTGCCACAGTGTATATTATCAATAAGTTTAGTAGTTTCCTTTGAATAGATAGTAAATCTTGTGTGGGCTTCATCACTCTCATTTTTTTTTACCAAAGAAATAAAAAATAAAAAAATAAAATCCTTAAATCCTTCTCCTCTTGCTGCTGAAGAATACTTCAGGGAAAGAAGCTGGCCCTGTTATCTTCATGCACTGCAGAGTTTATTAACAAAAGAACCAATTCCTAGCACCATAGCACCTTTAAAAACTTATTAAATTACAGCAATAATTTTCTGTTAGCCATGCTACTGATCCCGTTTGGGTTTAAAGCTATGGCTCGTTATGTTTAGCATCTGCTTTATGCACACTGTTTTCTCATTATGAATAAATCAATAAATCAATTAGGGGCAGTCGGCTTTGCAGGAGGAAAACTGAAGATTATGTTAGTTAACCCATGCTGTGTCGAGAAACTGTTTTCCTACTATAGGCCCATCTATAAAAAGAATATTGACAAATGATAGGATTGGAAAAACCCCACTAAAGGGAGAGAGAATTTGTCTAACATCTTAGTTAAGTTTCCAGGATATCTATAGGCTTCATGTAAATATGCTTAGGGGTAGAGAATCTGGGAGGGTTAACCCGGACAGTGTTGCTTTCAGCACCTGAATGGATGAGAAAGTGTAAGATCTTCCTCTGATACCAGTTGTTACCCTCACATTTGGAGAAAATTGATCTCAGTAATAGGCCCCTCTGTTGGCCTGACAGGCCAAACTACAAGGTGTTCACTTAGCAATTCACCCCAAATGTAACTCATGCCAAATATATATATATATGTATATCACACTGTATGTTATTTCAAATTTTCACCATCTCTTGGAGGATTTTGGCTGTTGTGGGGATAAAACATCTTTCCTTCTACATAATTCTAAGTGAAATCTCCTGGATAAAATTAAGCTTGTAACTGGGTGGTAAGCTTGTAACTGAGGGTGGTCATTGCTGTAGTCTACTGTGAATTCACAGATAATGCAAACAATCTAATTCTGTGTAGCATTTCTTGCAATACCAATAATAATAATAAAATGAACAGAATACTTAGTTCCCAACCCAAGCAATAAATCTTTAGCATCAGTTTTGAAGGAACTACCACCAGATTCTCAGGATTATTCTGGCTTCTGCAGATGCCTGTGTAATAATGGTAGAGAGATGGAGCAATATCAGCAAGAATCCTTTTACTTAACAGATTTCCAGGGATTCAAAATTCTCCCCAAATCACTATTTGTGGATTTGATCCCACCTCCTTTCCTCCCTCTCCAGTCCCCAGGGAACACTGTTGTTTTTTTTTCCCTGAAACCCACATATGATATCAAAGAAGCTTACTTATAGATTCAGGGATATTTTTAACATTCACAAAATGAAATTCTTCTTGAAATCTATATATGAAAATGCCACAAGAAGTTCATTAAAAACCCTAATACTCAAAACTGAACAGTCCCCTGTGAGTTTTCTGTACTGTAGTTGCCACTTTTTCCTCTGCTCAGGTAACAAGATGCTTCCTTGGAATCAAGAAGATCAAAGCAACTTCTCACCTCAGGTAGTTCTTGTGGTTGTGAATTATGAAACCAACTATAGCTGCTACGGAAACTGCCACATTGCCTGGAGTTTCAATTGTAAATTTAGCAGAATAACATGGAAGATGAGAGTAGAGGAGGGAAGAGCACTAATAGGAAGAAAGAAGTCTGTGAATAAATTTCTGAATTTCAATGTTTTCTGTAGAATGAACTAATACATCTCATAACCTCAGAAAACTTATCCTAATGCAAACCCTTCTCAAGTAATTCTGGACATAAAACCTCATATATTTTGATGTTCTTGACAGAATGGACAAGATGAAAGTAATTTCCTTCTGTTCATCCTATTCTCTCTTTCTTGCATAAAGCAGGAAAAAGAAGACTTGTTGGATTTTGACTGTCAGGAAATGTTCTTCCTACATATTCCTTTAGGTTAAGACCTGCTTCTCAATTCCTAATTTAACATATTGAATGCTTTTACCAAAACCACAACAAAATAAAATAAATACAGAAAACCAAACCAACCAACCAACCAAACAAAAAAAAAGTAAAAAGCAAACAAACAAACAAAAAACACCAAGGAAAGAAAATCTCTTTACACTTTCTTTTCTTTCTTTTTGGCAGAAAAATTGCTCAGCTGCAAGGCTTGGATTAAATTGTTCATTTATATATTTCTACTATTAATCAAGAACAAAAATATGTGATTTGATTTTGAATAAGTTGTGCACCATTGCCCACTGTGTTTTGATTGTGCTCTTGAAATCAAAGCTTTAGTAAATCAATTCAAATAATTAAGTAGAGGAGTCATAAATATATATATATATATATATTTTTTTTTTTACTACAGCTTCTTTTGGAATTGAGTGGCTAGAATGTGGCCCAAAATTTTCCTTCTATGGGACACTGTTTCTCCAGCAAAACTTGGATGACTGTGTTCCAAGTCATCTGCTGATATACATGTATTTGATAGAACTAGACTAATACACAAATATATTTAAATGCAAGTACTAATTCAATAATAATTTTCCTGGATTTTTGACCAGCATTTCTAATATAGATCATGTTAGCATCACTGATTCTTTCCTTATTCTTGTAGTCTGAGTGATACCATGAAATATTAGTCAACCACTCTAAGTACTGATGAATAATAATCATCTTTCCCTTAGGATATACTCGCTTGTTCATTCATTTGTTCGTTCGTTCATTCATTCATTCATTCATTCATTCATGCTGTTTCTATGTTTCTATGCTGGCATGCATCAGTGTTTGCTTAGAAAAGAAAAGCACTACAGGAACCAACAATTCTGATAATCAAGACAGGCAAAATCAGAAGTAATGCACACACTTTTCACAGTGATGGCAATTAAATTTTGGAATATCTGCAAAGAGAAACAGTGGATTCAACATATTTTCAAGTCTTACCAAGCCTGGATGTTTTTCTGTAAATTTCAGTGTTAGGGACAGTTATATGAAAACATACTGTTTTGAATAATACAAGAAGCTTCAAATCAGTAATTTCATACAGCTCTTTTGGCTGAGAATCTTTCTTGTATTATATCATGTGAGATTTGTATTACGCCATTTCATAATCTAAATGGAATTGTTGATGAAACTCGGAGCACACTCTAGCCTTCCTGAAGCTGAAGTCACCATATTCCTAATATAACAACTGTTAAAGATTTGCTACATTGCTATTTGAAATCCAATCACTGTTCCAAATTCTCTTCTTCCCTACATCAAAAGCTTGGGAGGAACTGGAGATTCTCATGGAATTTAACTTTCTACTTTTACTTTTGACAAAATAACTTGACCATAGTATAATTTCCTTCCAGGGTTGGTATATATAATATTTATTAGAATAAAAATAAATAAATAAATAAATAAATAAATAAGAAATCAAACTGTGTCTGAAAGAGACAAAATTTCTGAAGTTGATACCAATATTCAATGTGAATTTTGAGATCTGTTGAAACCTGGGTATTTGGGCATTTTGGCTGAAGCTCAGTGAAAACAACTCTGTTACTATACATGTAACCATCTTCAGTATTTTTTTAGGCAAATGCAATTTTTAATAATATTGGTTAGACTGATAAGAAAATTTCCTAGAATTATTTTATTTTTCTCTTTTCATAAGTCATAGAATCATAAATATCCTGAGGGTATCTTGGTAGGGACCCACAAGGATAAATGAGTCCACACACGACCACCCAAAAATCAGACCATATGGCTGAAAGTTCCAAATGGTTCTTAAACTCTGGCAGGGTGGAGCTGTGACCCTGGGGAGCCTGATGCAGTGCCCAGCCACCCTCTCAGTGAAGAATCTTTTCCTAACCCCCAGCCTGACCCTCCCCTGTCCCAGCTCCATGCTCCCATGGACAGGTCCCTTGGGTCCTGTCACCGTCTCTGAGAGCAGAGCTCAGCACCTGCCTCTCCGCTCCCCTCGTGAGGGAGCTGCAGGCCGCCATGAGGCCTCCCCTCAGCCTGCTCTGCTCTGGGCTGAACAAATCAAGGGGCCTCAGCTGCTCCTCATGTGTCTTGTCCTCTGGACCCTTCACCATCTTTGTAGCCCTCCTTTACACACATTATAGATAATTTTATATTATTCTTATATTAAAGTAACTGTGGGTGTGCTATGTACTGCATAATCTGTTTTCAGGATCTTTAGTAGCTATTTCTTTCCCTTTCGAAGATTACCTTTAAATACCTCACTTTCTGGAATTGATAGCCTCTAGTCAGCTGAGCAGAAAAGATACCCCTCTCCAATATTTTAGTTCCTTGGAGCCAAAAAACAACCTACTTACAGTTCTCTAAAATCAGAGTCTTTGGCAGCTCTCTAAGGTAATTCCAACTCTTTGAAATCATCCTAACCCATTTCTCTTCTTCTTCAGGCACCATTTGCCTTTAACAATCCATTTATTTATAAGGCACCTTCTGACAGGAGCTTGCAGGCAGATGTCTGTCATAAACCACTGGGAGTCTCTTGAGAAGCTGCAGAACTGGGAGTTGTAATAACTCATCTGTTTGGGTGACAGCAAATTTGGCTCTAATACTGATCACAGCCATACTGTGATTACTGACACAGTTGTGCAGCCACAGCCTCCCAAGAGGTGGAGCAGGTGTGGATGGCAGCTACACAAACACTCCAGTAGTCACATGCAGGGGTACAGGAGCAGTAACTTCACAGCACTGCAGGCAGAAGAAACAGGCTGGGCAGACACCATCAGACTGCCATCTTGTTAAGAAAAGCTACTTGCCCCTATTCCCCAGAAGCAAAAGATATGTAAGTGCCAGGGCTGCTCCATGAATCACAGAATGCCTGTCTTCTGTCTGTGAAATCAAAACATTAAAACATTTTGCTCTAGCCTCAGTTCAGCCCAGCTAAAGGATTTGCACCTTTAATTTTAAGCAGTAAGTTTCTAGGATTTAACACACTGCAGTTTTGACTGCAGAAACATGAAATATGAAATAAAATGATTTAGAAATGCTCTAGTTGAAACATGGTAATGAGCAAGAGAATATGTTAAATTAAAAATAATAATAATAAATTTTAAAAAGAACATGAGTGATATTTTCCCCATCTGACTGCTTTTACCAAAGCATTGTATTCCACTTCTGCAGTCATTGGATAGTAGGACCACAGACTTCACCAGTGTTAATAAAAGATTAATAAAAATAATAAAAAAAGCTGAAATCACAATAGTTTACCTCTTCAGAGACACCAGTATAATTTATGTCATAATCCAACAAATACTCTGGACTTTGTTACACTCAGTCTTGTTTATGGACAAAGAGGAATCACGCTTAATATAGAATTAAAGACAATAATTATTGTTAGTATGATGAATTATATGACTTAATATTAGAAGTCTAATAATTAATTTTCCAGATGCAATTGCTACAGAAAAAGAAAGTCTAATAATGCAGTCAAAATTGTTATATGCATCCCTTCATTTCCACCTCTTTTTCTCGTGTTTTGCTCACTCTTCCCATGCTCCTCTGGGTGCTGGGGTCAGTGGTTTCATTCTGGTGGTGGAAGATGTTACCAAGAGTTGTCAGCAACTAGAATCCTTTGCCGGGATGAATATGATATTCATATCAATGGTTTCTTCTGCCTCCCTCTGCCTCAACATGGGAGGTTTTTTTTTGTTTGTAAGCAAACTTTAACACTGTTGCTCATTCTTTCTTGATATATGCCTTCATTCTACATGCATATTTGTTATCCGTGCTGCTTTTTACATATTTTAGGTACTATTTCTTTGTTCTCTTCATTGTTCTTAAAACTAGCTTTGTCCAGCTCCAGGTCTACACTTTTTAGCAGACTGTTAGTTAGCAGTGTATACTCATAGGATGTCTGGTGCCAAGCCTGTGCCCTGTCTGGTATTGGTCTCTGCCTGTGCTCCTGTGCTTCTCTACACCGCACCATGTCTCCGCTTCTCAAGACTGATGATATCACAGCAAGTCAGTACTCCTCTGCACTATATTATTGTGTCATAGTCGTAAGTAGGACTATGTATGACATTCTACATAAATAATTATCTGTCTGTATAGAACTATGGTGGCACCAAGGAAAACAAAAGTAAAACAGATTAGCCATAGACACCTGGTCAATTAGAGGAAGTGCTGCTATAGCTAAACCAAGTAAAACAAAGCTGCAGGCAGGTCAGGAAAGTTTTACAAGGAACAGACCTGGAAGACCTCTGTTGTGAGGCCTTACAAATTCAGTGCAAAGCTATTTGCCTGTGTCTGGGACTGGCACACCAAACAGCCAGGCTGTTTGGCTACAACTTGGTCCTCTGGCAGGTAAATATGGGAAGACATGGACAAATCCATTAGTTCCAAAGGTATTGGTGTTTATACTGGGGGTGCATTTTAGAACACAGCATTACAGATCACTTCTAAAACAAAATAAAACATTCAGAAATTAGAAAATATGTGAATTTAATTTTGACCTCTGATTTAAATAATCCTGAAAATTAAATCTATCTACTCAGTCCACTAAATTTCTTAATTGGAAAGTATTGCTACATGACAGCAGAGTTCTGTTCTTGTAAAGTTTTGTTGCCTTGTTATGCAGGAATTACAGCAGTATGTGATGATATAACATAAAGATACTTGAGTCAATCCATAGAAACTTTCAAAGCTGTCCTGGTTTCAGTTAGCACAGAATTAATTTTCTTCCTAGTAGCTGGTGGAATGCTGTGTTTTGGCTTAGAATGAGAAGAGTGCTGATAACACCCCGATGCTTTAATTGTTGCAGAGCAGTGCTTATACTAAGCCAAGGACATCTCAGCCTTTGCTCTGTCCTGCCAACGGGCAGGCTGGGGGGTGCAGTAAGAGCTGGGAGGGGACAGACCCAGGACAGGTGACCCAAACTAGCCAAAGGGGTATTCCATACCATCTGACGTCATGCTAAACAATATATAGGGGTGGCTAGCCGGGGGGAGGGGGGCCGGACTGCTCGGGGTTAGGCTGGGCATCGGTCAGCGGGTGGTGAGCAATTGCATTGTGCATCACTTGTTTGTACATACTATTATTACTTTCGTATTATCCCCATTGTATCATCATTATTATTATTGTTATTATTATTTTTGTTATTTTTTTTTTCCTGTCTTATTAAACTGTCTTTATCTCAACTCACGGGCTTCACTTTCCATTTCTCTCCCCCGTCCCAGAGAGGGAGGGGGGAGGGTGAGCGAACGGCTGCGTGGTGTTTAGCTGCCGGTCGGGTTAAACCACGACAAAAGCAAAGCTTATACTGACAGTTCATAACAAAATATTTACAAGGCTGCTAAACATATGGGTGCTGATATCTTCTGGAGAAGCCCAAATTGCTTTTGTCTTTTCCTTGTAAGGATGATCTTCACATTCATGGTGTTAGTCAGATGTAGATGTAATATTTTTTCTCACAGTTTTGCTGAAATAGTAAGCTGATGTCTACCTCTACTCATGCTATATTTTTAGTGACTGAAGCATGAGGCTAGCTTGTAACATGTTTATTTTACTCCAGTCTTGATAGCCTTCATGCTATTGCAACAAAGTTCCTTAGCGCTGATGTCCAACATAGTTCAGCTTTTCTGAGTAATCAGTGGCGTCTTAAATAACATTTAGCACATTATGAAAGTAATTACACAAGTAAATGAATAAGAAGACATCTGGGTGGCTTATAAATTATTTAGAGTGGAATACTTGGAGGCAAATGCTAATTAAATAATTAATTAAGTTTAATTCCAAATAAAGTTTGTCTTCCTTTTGTTGTTGTTGTTGTTCCAGGTCAGGCCACACACTAACAACAAGTAAAAATTACTCACACATGAGCAGAAATACATAATCTATATGTATCAATGCGTATATGTAGACAAATTCTTCTCCCATGGACAGGGGTCACAGCACTGAGAAGTTCCTATTCACTACTGAACCAACTTGCCAGCTTCTGTTTTTTCACTGCCCCTGAGACCAAAACAATGTACAGACAACTAGCACAGAAGGACAAAGATGTTGCTGCAAATGCCATATATTGCAGTAAAAATATTTAACTCAATTTTCTTCAGGTTCACATTTCACACTTGCAACTGGACAAATTAAATGTTGTCCAAGGCAAGAACCAAGCAGCTAGAGATGTATTTTCAATTGAACATAAACATGTAACCCAATTTCCTAAAAATAATGGCATTTCATATCTAGAGTAATATATTAACAGATGTGCATCAGGACTCTGGTCAGACTGTCACTTTAAATATTTCCATTTTTATCTCTTGTTGATGTTTTATACATATTTTTCTCGAGGAATCCATTAGCCAGCTGTATTATCAGAGAAAACAAACAAACAAAAACCCAGCTACATTAGGAAAAAAAAAATCATGATATTAAGATATCATTATTGTAAGGAATAAAAAGTTAAAAATGTGACAGCGAGGGAGTTCATCTGTGTGAAGCTAACTCCAGTTGGAGGCTTTTGCAGAGTAAATTAATAAACATTTGACTAAAAATTTAGCAGAGAAATGTTTTGTCTTTCAGAAAGGTTCTCCAAACATAGAACCCCATTGGTCTTTCTTTAAATTTATTTTGCTCAAGTTTAACTTTATTCATATATTTCAGTCTTCAAGAATAAAGACTTGGAAAATTGTTCTCATTACTTTTTGAATAATTGTTTGAAAGTGTAAAGTGTCTCTTTGCCTGCTGAGGTTCCCAGGCTAATTTCACTCCTTTTGTTTCTCTTTGAGTGTCCTTTTCCTACAAGAAATGTAGTGTCTGTTCTTCAGTTATGATATTAGGTAAAGCAAAAAGAGTGTGCTGCTTTATGATGAGACTTATTTTTCTATGCCCAGTCAGATAAACTCATAAAGAGGCCAATTCAGAGCCCTTGTATAAGTTTACCGTCTTTTTTTTTTTTTTTTGATTACATATGGACCCTAAGAGATGTCTTGCATCCTAGTCTCTCCGTTCTCCATCTAGGCCAACTACATTTTCTTCCACTTTTGGAGCCTGTGATGGCAGGTATAAAGAGCCTTGCAATATTTATTAAAGTATTAGAGAACAGAATTTTATACAGAAAGTTTACATGTGTTTAATTTCTAATAATCATATATTTTATTATAAGATAAAATAGACTTATTTACTGAGTTATGTAAAAATACTAAAGCTGAGTTTTTATAATTTACATGACTGAAGAATACTATAATATGCAATGTAACAAGCATTTTAGTTCCAGACAGGACATCTTTCACCATTCCCCAGTCTTCACAATATCTTTCTTTTCCCAAAGACATCTCTGCCATTTTTTGCTTTTGGATCCAATTACTTTGCTGTGCTGTGACTGCATGAAGATGAATATGTTAAATATTTGTGCTAGGCAATTTGCAGGTTGTGAAACTAATAGAATATCCCGAGTTGGAAGAGACCCATAAGGATCATTGAGTATAGTGCTCACACAAATTCAGAGAAGGAGAGTAACTGATTTTTTTTTTTTTTTTTTTTTTACCACAGTAATGGAGACGTTATCTGTCTAGAGTCTAAAGTATTGCAATGTCTAATGGCTGGTTAGCTAGCCATTTGTCGGCAGGACTCCACTTATCTTCAGTCTAGTGTTCCCAATGCACAGCATGACCATCAGCATCAGTGTTGGTTTATGAAAGTCTCTTGCTCAAAGCACCACCTCTGATCCACTTGTATGATCACCACTAAGGTACAGCTGTGAATGAAAAAGCCTGGGAAATGGGGACATTTTTAATGTCTCTGTCATTGACTACTTTATAAATAAAATCCACTAAATATAACTTTGACCACTATACCAAGATGGAACTACCATTTTACTTTCTGAAACTATATCACCTCTCTAAGGCAGACAGCCCATACTAGGAATGGAAAGTTTGAAGCCCTGAAGTACATGTCTGTGGAGTTTCCTTTTTACCTTTACTACTAAAGTAGAATCAGTATTTTCTATCTTAAATAGGAATAAAAACATATTTTGATATGCTGAGTTATTCCACAAAGTGAAATTGAAAAGTTTTACTGACCTTTAAAATTGAACAAGGCAGCAAAGGTACTACACTAATAATTTTATTTTGGAATATTAATGAAATTCTTATACATGTGATTTTCTTTAACTACTTCAGTCTAATCTAATACTGCCATAAAAATAAGAATGTCTTGAGTAAGACAATTTTTATGGTTCTTCAGGCATGTTAGAACAATAGAAACGGGACATTTAAAGTCTTGAAGTCAAGCCCTTTTCTCTCTAAAAACTATAATTGTATAAGAATAGCCTGCATTTTTGTCTATGGAAAGTAAATATATCTTTAAATTTGAGCATAATTTTCAAAATCATTTTCATGATATACATGATATTTTTTTTGGGGGGGGGGGCGGGGAGAGTTACGCTATTGAGTTTGTCTGCTTCGTAATATACGAGCTATTATCTAAATATTTTTATTACATTGGACTTTTGTTTATTCTTTAACTAGAGATAGACATCCCTAAGAACATGTGTTCACATTCAAGGAATCTGACTGCTTGCTATACATATCTTTAAGGCAGCTTTCTTTAACCGTTTCTTCTTCCTACTGCTTCAAATTATTCCTGTACAGATTTCCTCTGCTCATTACTTTCTTTCTTCATCATTAAATTACTTTTGTAGTGCAAATGACATATTAACACCATGCATATTTTGGCAACAGAATACTGAAGGGTATGCATGAACAGTTAGTTTTCTGTTTACCATTTGAGACTGTTTTTTTATCTTCCGTACTTTCATGGTCAAAAATGGTTCTTAAGTCTACACATTTCAAAGGCAGCTTCTCCTCCTCTTACAGAAGAAAAAAATAACACGTGCTTAGAAAAATGTCTGATTTCAAATAATATAAGGATCATGTCTTGTAAGATGTCTATATTCTTACATCAAGTATTAAAACGCAATCCCATTATTCTATTAAAAGAATATAAACCTGTAAAGAATATTAGTCTTTATCCCAAGGAGCATACTGTGTAAACAGTCAAGAAAAAAAAATAAAAATGAAAAGGTAAACAATATTATTCATGTTTTGGAGACAAGGTTTTGATAAGATAAAATCATTTTCTCACAAAAAAACTGACAGCAGAAGTGGAGTAAAAACTGCACTTGAATTTCATGATCTTCATTCCAGATGATCCAGCAGGGAACCAGAACCTGATCACCTGACGCACATTCAGTAAAATTTGTACCTGAATCTATCTGACTTGATTGATTCAATATTTCAGGCCTGATCTCTTCTCCTTTAACCCCTTGTTGTATTGCTGTTGCGCAAACATTGTATAAGCTCAGTGAGAAATAAATTAATTAAGCCAAAGTAGCTGCCATGCTGTAAGTTTGCAATGTTTTGTTTTTCTTGTGTTGATGTTGTTAGGAAAATAAATAAATAAATAAATAAATGATTGATAAGATTTATTTTTAATATTAATAATTTTAATTTTCTATGAAAGGATTGAATAACCAGTGGAGTGGTAGATGGTGGCAAAACTATTTATAATAAACCAAAAAAAATAAAAATAAAGTGTTAACTCTCCCTGGTTTTATGTTAATTTGTCCTCTGACTCAAAATTAAAAATGTGCATGGCAATTATTTCAGTTCAGCAGCGTATAAAGAATTTGAAAAATCATCAACAGTATAATACAATTACAATATAAAACCTTCTCAAAATGTCGTTTTAGTCTGAGTCCATTGAATATAACCAGTGTTTAAATGGCACTATAAAGAGACTAATTTTCTTTTTGATTGGAAAGACTATGATGGAATGCTCATTTCAGAAGTGCTCTGTGAAGTCCTTTTATCTCATTTTTTCATGTGTAGAAACTTCAGGTAAACATTCTCAGAAACTGCATAGTATGTTTTCTGCATTCTATGAAAGGAGGAAGAAACAATCATCACATTGACAAATTTTGTTGGGTTTGGAAAAGCTCTACTGGGTTTTAGCTTTTTGTTTGTTTGTTTGTTTGTTTGTTTTTACTAAATAGAGAAGGGTCATCTATTACTTAATGGCAGCAGCTGAAGGGGAAAGAATTTAAGCTTTAGCTCCTCTGACATTCTGAAAATTAGTGAGAATTTCAACATATTGTTTCTGATGGGTTAGACAGGGTTGCTTACATAGTCTAAATAAATTTCTGATGAGTTGTCAGATTTTTAACATTTATCAATATCTGTTATCAATCCAAATTTTCAATACACTTTCATCATCACTTTAGTTTCAGTGCTGTTTCAATAAAAGTATTATTTCATTTACAGTTTTCTTGCAATCTGAGACATATCCTTTGAAGTTGCAAGGAACTGTGCCTTTGAAAAGCTTGGGCAAGAACCAGTGGGAACCTTTGTGTCATGCTGCACAATGCTGATTCTTCCTGTGCACATAGTGAATAAAGTAAATATTTGCTATCCCCTTTTTTTCTCTGAGTAATTACTGAACATGGAAGAATGTAGCAATTCCCTTACAGACTGCTCAGACTGGGTGCACTCTTGCCTCCTTTCTCATTTTCAGTGGAAAATTAAGCAGTGTGAAAAAAAGTCTATATTTTAAATTGTTTACATTTTATTTTCAACAGTTTCACCTTTTTTCTTTGTTTTAAAAAGCATGTAAAAGCACAGAAAATAAATTAAAATATATATATATATATATATTAAGAATAACCAGTTTTGGCAGGCTAAACTGAAACTAACAGAAAAATATCATCATATCTGCAATTAAAAATATATATAGTTTTCACTTTGTCTTTAAATGTTTTACTGAACACTTTTCTGACCAATCCTATGTGGAAATAACTTTTTAAAATATGAAGTGAAGAAAACTAGTGAGCTTACGTAGTTTGAGATTCTCAAACCTTCTCATGTGGACAGATGCCTGTGAAAGTCAACTTTATGTACATACCACTATAGATATCACTAGGACTATACCTTTTAAATATGATGGAGCACAAGCATTTGTTTGGTCCATGTGTTTTCTGGGTGTGACAGTTTATATAGATATAGACAATTGTAGTTTGGGATGAAATCAATGACTTGGGGCAGGGGGCTAAACATATGTCTAGAAAAAGCAAATAAAAAGAAAAAGTGTACTAACAAATATAAAGAACAGGTTTTCAGGAGACAGAAAGAGTATGTGGGCAGAGTAAGGAAGGATGAATAAAAGAACAAAACAAGGAAGAATGATTTCAGAAAGGAGATAGGTAATACATACTCTACTATTTCCCTATGAGTTGTGGAATCCATAGGACTTCATTATTTGTGGAAATACATGTGGAATACATTATTTGTGGAAATACATTTGTGGAAATACAATACAATACCTGTAGAAATACATATACATAGTAAAGTAATCAAGTGGGACACCACATGGGTTTAATAAAAATAAAACCATAACTAGTTCTGTTGCCTTAACAGTTTAAGGACATTTCCTGTAAAACTTTAATCTGTCTGTATGAACTTTTGAGAAATGTCAAAGTTGCCACTATCATCTGTTGACATTTGGAAACAAAACATATTATGTCAATTCTGGATTTGACTGGAACATACTAGAGACCTTAGTTATCTTAATAGCAGAGAAGTTAGATTTAATGGTACTGATAATATTCTTAGTATTAATAATAGATACTGTCACTGTAGAATAAACAAAAAAAAAAAAAAAAAAAAAGGAAATGGCTCACCTAGAAAAGAAAGAGCTCTTCAATTTCAAACCCTTAATTTAGCGTAAAGGGCTGGAAAATATCACCATTTACCATATGATATTTGTCTGGGTGGCAGGGGGAAATGGGACGGGTGTGTGTGTGTTTGTGTCTTTGTGCTTATTTCATCCTAGCCTACAATGTGAGGAATTTTTAATGAGAGACACTGATAGACATGCAATACAGTAACAAATACTATTTTGTTTATTTGGTTTTGCACATTTAACTCCCAAGATATAACAGCTTTATGAAGAAAAATAAAATACCCCATTTCCTGACTATTTTTTTTAACTTCATCCTTTTCTTCTTGCAGAGGGAGTTGAATTTCAGGATCCTACAGTTTATTTTACCAAGAGTCTTTGTCAGGTGGTGGCTCATTTCTGAATGTATGCTGAATGTATGCTATTCTTCTGTAAATGGTTACAATATTATCACTTTGATTTGGAACTAAAACCTGATATTAAGCATTAACAAAAAGGAAATATTTCTCTAATTTTGCAACCTTTGGGGCAAACAACTATTTCCAGGGATGTTTTTAAGCAACATATACATGTGTGTATATATATATGTCTGTTGCAAATCAGTTCTCCAATGCTATCTGGCACTGTGCTTGTTAAATTAGCTTATAAAAGAAAATAATTTGTTGATTTTTTTTTGTCTGTTTCCTTTTTCTAATGAAAAGCGATGCAAACATTCTAATTGGTCTGCAGTTGTCTGACAGAAAGAAGATAAATACACAAGTTTTCTTTACAAGTTTCAACTGATTTTAACAGATAAAAAATAAAATAATAAATTAAACTTTTAATGGTATGTGAACATGAAAGGACCTGCTGCTTTGTCCAGCAGGTGAATTACCCTTAGTGTGCCCTTCTCAGACACTAAGGGGAAAGACTATTGTTCTGGCCTCTGTAGGGAAATGGCATCAATATTTTTCAGTGGTACTGTCAGTAGCTCTACTATACTGGAGCAAGCATGTCACGTTAACATTACCCACTGTGGAGTTCTAGGCTAACAGTGTATATTAGACAGATGGAAAGGTTTTATCTGTACTGGGCAACAGGATAGGACTGAACTGTTAAGTTAAATGACTTGCCTTTTCAACATACTGAAGAGATTTAACTATTTATGGCAAACAGCTTTCAAGGGCAAATCTTGTGGAACTGACATGTAGTGAGATTTTTTATATAAAAGTACTGTTGCTGTTGGTAGTACAGCCACATCACAACAATTCTGGGAGCCTTTGCTAAGATGACATTTTCAGCATGCAAATTTAAGGTACAGAGGTCAGAAAGCATCCAGCCAAAATGGATAACTACTTTAACTTCCAGTGATGGTATTTACAGAGAGGAGGAATGTGTGTAGTATCTTTGTTATGCAAGGTGATATATACCTGAACTGTAAATGGCCATGTTTTCAAATTTCTATAACGAAAAAGCCCAGGGTTGATGATTCATATAATGGCTAAATTCTATAAGTATTAGATGTTGCTTCCCTATCATAGATATAGGATAAAATAGGTTGGTATTCCAAATTCAGCTAATAGAAGAAGATATAACATTAAATGACTAGCAACCTGGCTGGCAGCCTCTCTAAAGAGGTCAAAAACCAAATGATTAACAGCAGCTGAGCTGTCTTTACACTTGTCGGGTTTGTTTTCAAGTAGACTTGAAGAAGTTTGGACATAAATAGTAGAAACTTGCTTGTCATTTCTTGCTTCTTCCCTGCTGAGAGAAACTTTTCAGTCTGGCACTTTCACGAGATTTCTTATATAAAAATCTCTTAAAAGTTCTGAGATGTTCCTAACTTCTTGACATTAAATAAAGAAAACACTTTCTTAATTATTTATCCATATGCCAGAAATATGCAGAAGATAACAGAATAATCACTTCCTGTAGAGCCTTTTTTATTCCAGATAAAAAAAAAGAAAAAGATTTTCATCTGCTGGCACTGCAGTAAGTAGACAGAAAGCACCTAGGCACCTACTATGCTTTTACTAATAGTTTTCATACACTGTATGTTAGACAGGACATTATATGTTAGTATATTGTATGTTTCAGGACATTGGGACAATGAAGCTTTTTCACAATGCTTTGCACTTTCCTCTTCCTTTCCTTGTAACTTCAGACATTAACTGGATATTCAGAACTCCAGCTTAAATTTCAGGTATTATGTCGATGAAAACTCAAGATAGATCTGTTAAACAAATAGAAAAATACAATTTTTCTGAGTGCTGCTGTTCAACTCCTGGAGCTCTGAGCACAAAAACTCTTTGGGAGACTCTTCTACCTCTCCTCCTTCTTCTTGTGAGCATACAATACGTTCTTCTAGAGCTAATTTACTTAAAGTGTTATAAAACTTATTCTATTCACTTTAGTTGTTTCTGTTGATTATTTGTAACACCAGTGATATGTGACAAGGTTTCAATGCATTGAAGCCATCTGTATTAATTTTAAAGAAATCTTTAAAAGTCTCTCATGAATCTTCTCTTCAAGTATTCACGCAAGGAAAAGGAACAGAAAGGTATTGCCATCACTGTACACACAGAAATCTTAAGCTGCATAGCTGAGCATAGACCAAGGCAAGTTTCCCAGGTGGCTGGGCACTGGGGGCATCAGCAGTCCTTGTAACATCTGTCCCTGCCCATCCCAAATATTGAGCTGCCTATGCTCCCCCAGCACCCATCCAGCACAGCTAGGTAACCAGCATCAGGCCTCTTTGATGAGGTCAATGAGGGGGAGCTGTGAGGTGCCTCCTCAGGGACCACCTCCCCTTCCTTCCTCTCTGGAGTAGTATTTAAACTCAATTCTTGCCAGAAGTATGTCTTTTGTTAGTCCTGACTCTGGCCTGCTGACCTAGCTTTCTAGATTGATCTTGGACCTGCTTCATCACTATAGGTTTCTTTGGCCATAATTTGACTGGAACAGGTTACAGATCTTTCTTGCTCTGCTTGCTCAGGTGCCACAGATCAGTGGTCTTGCTCATGGTACTATAGCTTTGTTAGTTCTATTTGTTGCCATTCTGGGTTTCCTGTTGGAGCTGCCTGCTTGGGCTGCAATGGCACTATCCTCTGATCCTGGGACCAGACAGGGGCTGAAGTAAATTGTGCATCTCTACCTGGCCATGGCGTACTGCTTCAAGATGATGTTTCTGTTGTGTTGATCCTTGCAGCAGCACCTTCTATAACAGAGGCCAGACATTACTGTAGATAAACTATCATAGTGATGCTGGATGTTTGACAATTCCCTTTGGCAGCCAAAGCTCTTAGGGACTGCTTGTACTAGAACTGTGTCTCTGTGCTTGGCTGCATGGCCTCTGGCCCTAGGTCTCAAATATAATTAGGAGGCTGAACTTTATTATTTTTTTTTTTTTCTCATTGAACTTTGCAATTCTGGAACAGAAGTAATTCATGTTCACACCAATGTAGATAAGAATAGTACACATCACTGCATAAATGATGTGGCAAGTGGCTAATATTTTTCTTTACTTATCTAGAGGCAATATAAGAGAAATTACTATTATTTTTTAAAATGTTCAGTGGTAAGAAAGAAACGTTTAAATCCAACAGCATGAATAAATAGAATAAGATTTTCTTGTGGCCAGAGGTTTTATGTCTGAGAGTTTGACTATGAAGTTTTTTTTTTGTGGTGGTGGTAGTTTGGTGTATATATATATTTTTGTTGTTGTTGCTTTCTTGCTGTACTTTTTTTTTCCTTATTATTTCTCTTCTTGCAATATGATGGTGGACTACTAACGTGAAAGAACTGATGTTTCAAGGTCATTGTGAGGATAAATAAAAAATACTAACTCTGAACTTGCTTTGCATGTTAGTACTTCTAGGGATACATGGCACACTGAACAGTCTGGGTCTTAACTGTTAATTGTCTTGACAACACAAGCTGTTGGTTTGTTTTATTTCTAGTTAATATTTTCATGGATTTGTTGATTTGTATTAGATGTTGTGGGTCACACCCTTAGTTGGTGTAAGTACTTGAAGAGGTTACTGCTTGAAGTAACCTTTAGTAACTGACACTATCTCATGCTCTGAGAATCTAGTCTGTGCATCCCTAACCTTCTCTGAAAATACCATGGACTATTTTAAAAGGCTGAAGGAGGCCATGGGCAACCTTGGTTTTTGGAAGACTGTCTGGCTCTAAGGACCATTAATGAGTTAAACCTCATTAAAGTCAAGTTTTGAAACTTTCCAAAGCCTTTAACAACAAAGTCATTGTTGTATGGAAAACTGGTGATCTGTGTTCAAATAAGCTTTAAATTGGGTTCAAAAATACTAATAACACAAATCACTATTATATTTGCTCTTGTTGAGAGTAGTGCCAAAGACTAATATCTCTAGATAAAAGGCATTCTGACGAGCACACTTGATGGGGAATTATGTATGTACCAAAAATTCATTGTTGTTATTATAGCTCAGTAAAGTGGAGTTTATCCGAGGTCTGAAGTACTTCGTGATGCTCTGCAAAGTTGCATTCGGAAAGTTCTTGACAACATTTTTTTGGAGATAAAAAAAAGTTTGTGCAAAACTATCTGTATTGCATCTGTCATGAATTCTGTTTTTACTTGTTCATTTGTTATTTGTTGCAGAGGATTATTGTGTTTGTTTCTAAAGCAATCTTCAAAGGTAGGTGCATTAAAATTTTACAGCCATTTCTCATTTAAAGAATAAACCTAGAGCTACAGTTTTGATGGTCTAATTCTAAACTTGCTTTGCCCCTATTATTTCTCAGAATAGATTTATAAAGTTCAAACTTATCTTGGGTGTAGAAACTTCCTATCTTAATGGTGCTTGTTAAAGTGAGACAAAGGTCTTAGGAGCTTTTTTAAGCCCCTCTCCCACCAACAACAAAAGTTATCTAGTTTGCCTCTGATAAGTCTAAGAAGTCTCACTTTTTTATTTTGCTTTATATCTCAGAAATACACATTAACATTTGTGACCATACATATTCGTATGTATAATGCATATATGTAATACCTTTCTGTCAGTGAAGACTATACCACTTCTGAAGCTAAGAACTTTGAGACAGGTGTGCAAACAGCAGTCTATCTGCTCAGGTTATGGTACATTCTTGTAACTCTTCAACCATTTTAATCAATGGCAGAAAGATAGTTAAACTACCAACGTGCATCTAAGCTAAAATATCTCAGAAGATAATCTATTTGAATTACTAAAAACATTTGCTTTGTAATATTTATTCTTAAACACTTGCTGTTCTCATGTTAGTAGATACAACAGCAACTCAGAAATAAGTAAAAAGTACCTGACAGAAATATTCGCTGTATACAACTTATAAGGTGGTCAGTACAATTACAGAATATAAAAGCACCACAGGATTTAAGTTGGTGCTACACAGGAAATCAATAAGGTACACAGGATATTAAATAATAGTATTTTGTATCTTGTGTATTGGATGCAGGCAGATTTTTTAATAAAAAAGATCCCAAATCTTCAAAGAAATATTTGGGGGAAGAAAAGTTCACTTAGTCCAAGTTTCTCAAACAAGTATCTTGGACTTCTTTAAAAATAATAATTAATAATAATAATAATTCTCCAGATCATGAATACTAGGGCTTCCTCACTAAGTTACAATAGTGCATTTTTCAGATAAATAGTGTGCATAAAACCCTGTAAAATTCAATGTGGAATGTTTGTTAGGTAGTTTACAGAGGTATTATATTAAATTAGCTAAATCCATTGCTCTTGTAATTTTTTGCTTGTAGCTTCAAGGACTCTTAAAGTGGATGAAGTTTAAATAGAAAGCTGTTTGTTGAATAGATTCTTCTTACCCCAAAACATTTAATGCAAAATAATGTATGACAATGTGCAACATTGCACATTTCCTTCAGCCCACAATCTCTGTGGTTAAAACCAGAGGATCCATGAAAGTCCGTTGATATCTCTGGAGACTGGTTCTGTGTACCACAAGCACAGTGATCTTTCTGTAGGTATTCAGTGTCCCAAAACAAGTGGAAAAGGTGCAACAGGCAACAAATTGATTCAACTAATGCGTAGCACCCCTAATATTCTATAAGAATGATGGTTCTAAACTAAACTTTCCACTTACAGGTGGAAACCCACTAGGAGGACTATTAAATAAGCTGTTTGTTTTAAATTTAAAAAGTGTTTATTATCAAAACCACTTCATTGTTCTTCTCATAAAGAATTCCAGTAGCATTTATTTGATCTTCCAGTTTTTCAGATCTTGATTTTTAGGTCTCTCAGCTCCTTTTCTCTACACTTCTTTTGTGCTTCCCATGTTTTAATGAATTGTAGTTCATGTAAATCAATCAACAGACTCAGTCTAAGAAATTATCATTTATCATTAGTCTTATCATCAGTCTGTGAAAGTCTTAGTCTGTGAAAGTTTTACCTTTAGGTAAAATTTATTATTTTTGAAAAAGCAAGAGGTAGTGGGGATAATGACTCAGATGTACACAGTTCTATGAACTGAATTTTCAGTCCCTTAAATTAATGTAAAAAAAAAAAATAAAAAAATTCTTAACACCAAACTTCTGTACAATTTTAGGAATGTTCTGAAATAATTTTCTTAAAACAGCAACCTTCTTATGGCTTTTTTAAAAACAATATAAGCTACAGATCACAGAATGAAGAACACTTGTGAAAGGCTTTGTTATTCCTATGTCTTTTGTAAAGAGGAAGTAGCCCATCTGAATAAAAAATTTTGGAAATATAATGAGGAAATATAAATCAAACAATAATGAAAATGATTGAACATATATTTTTTATCAAGCATGACATTTCTCCATATCATAAAACAACACAGAAATAAGGGAAATAAAATACAAAGGAACTGCAAGTACAGTGAGACCTCTGTTAGAAATGGCTCTTTCTTCAAAATAGGATTAAATAAAAAAATAGGATTTATTAAAAGAATAGAGGTAAGCAAACAGCTCTGGGTGCACTGGGAGTCTCCGCTCCACCAGGACGCACACCAGTTACATCAAGTAGCTGATTTTTATGCTCCTAGACTAATACATATTCATTACTACTTCTAAAAAAACCAGGTTGTTATAATTAGCTTCCGGGGTCCAGTCCCTCCTACTGGAGCATGCGCATCAGTCTCCCCCTGGGGGAGACTCTGGGGTCTCTCTGGTCCCTCTGGGGGTCTCTAGGGGTCTTTCATGCTGAAGGCTCATAGTCTTACTCTCCAAGTTTTTTTTCTCGTCCTTCCCCTTTGTACTCCTTGGCACCGTGTCAAGTGTATACAGCATCCCCTGCAGGTCTTGTCTCCTATCCATCCTTCAGCTTCTTTATTTTTCTTCTTAATCTCTTGGCCACCTGGCCAGATATCAGAGGCTTGCATAGTATCCCATAACAGTCACTAGTTGTTATCAGTTGTTCTGAAAACCCCAGACATCAAAGACTTCATACAAACACAAATAGCTTTCTTATTGACACTTCACCAGTAATTAAAACATTCTTCACCAGCCATTCACAGGGACAGTCACACCTATAGCCATGTTAAGTTAATCTCGAAGAAGACAAAAAAAAAAAAAAAAAAAAAAAAAAAAGGCTGTAACTGTTAGAAATAGAAGTTCGGAATAACAAAAGCAAACAGGTTCATAAATTTGAGGAGTATTTTCTGAAGACTTGATAAATTGACTAGAATGAGGGGGAGACTGGGACACACTGCATCTGTGGTTCAAGAATTAAATTGCCAGTGCAGGACCCAGAGGCAGACAGGACTGTTCTTTATTGACACAAATTGTTAAAACATTCCTAACACCTCCACACTCAGAAATGCTGGGATTAATTTTTCCCATATAGTCTGGCAGAAGCTGTTTCTTGACCCTTACAATGCAGGGAAAGACTTACCTATTCTTCCAAATACTTCTTTGAAGAAGTGAAGAATTTTGATGGGGAGAAGGAGGATGATGACTGACTTTTTTTTTTTTTTTTTTTCTCCTTTCTCCACTGGGTGGGGTAGGGAGAAAATACTTTAAAGTGTGTACTTCTATACAGATTTAGCTTAATTGAATGTAAAATGGAATAATATAAAACAGAACTAAAAACTTCCTCAGTTAAGGTTTTCAAAGTTTGAGACAAATGTTAACTTCAAGAATCAAATGTGCAATGTTACTGTTGCATGCGTCTACTGTAATTTATACTAATGTAAAGAACATATAAAAGATTCTGCTTTTGTTCTACAAAATCTTTGTAGTCATTGTACAGTGTTGCAGAGGATAGTCATGGAAAATAATATAAAAATGTTATATTTAGATGATTACCTATTTTATTCCATTAATCTAGGGTCAAACATATGTCCATATGTTCTGCTTTCACATTATGTTGGGTATGGAATAAATTACAAAGCACCAGAACTTCTAATGAAATTGAGCACTTTCATTTATTTTTAGATGAAAAATTTAGAAAAATCAGAGAAAGCAATGGATGTACAAGGCTAATTCAGAACAACCTACCACTGGAGCAAATATGATGAAGAGAATTACCTGCACTGTTACTCAATATAAATGGCTCAGAGAATGCCTTTCCTCCCTCTGTAAAATATCTATCTCAAACGTTTAAAATAAAGAAAATAATGGAGCTAGCTGTAGTAGGGGTATGAAATGAGTAATCAGCATTAAAATTTGTTACATAGTATAATAATACCACTCTTGTTTTCAGGTATTATAAAAATAGATTTTTTTTATGGCACTAAACACCTGGTGTTATGATATTTTTGTAAAAATATATCTTCATGTAATTGAAATCAGTGTTGACTCAGTCAACTTGAGTTCATGCATGTGTCAATCATAGAATTGTTCTGCCAAGGCACTACGTACTAAAAGGAGGACAGGCAGACACAAGGGAAGAAAGGAAGGGAAGATGGATTTCTAAACATGCTGCAAATAATATTGTGACTAAGTTTAATTGTTCAATGAAGTTTTTTAAAGATGCAGAACTCTCCTATTATGACTTGGAAAGCTGTTCACTTTCTGCTTCTTTCAATGAAATACAATTCCTGTGTTTGAACATTCTGAATATTTGAACTCAAATTATAAAAGATTTCTAGTTATACAAAAGAGCTTGAGAAATGGCCTAAGATCTCAGCTGAGAACCTGTAAGAGGCTATTTATCATCATGTACATCTACATGCACGTCTCTCCCTCCCTGTCATTTGGTTCATTTGCATGTCTGACTGTAGAGTTTATGAGCATGGGAGAACAATCAATGTCCAAATAAAGACAACTACTTCCAATCAGTGAGTCAAATGTTTATATTCCATTGAAGGCACATTCATTTAATATCAGCATATTTGACTAACTGCTTCATGGCAATTCAGCAAGTCTCAAAGATGGAAGGGAATTGACAGAAAAACACTAAATAAAAGACAGTTGCAAGATGGTAGCAGCATTTCAAATCAAGAAGGTCTGCAACTGGCCCCTTAATTTTCTGTTATAAAAGTGTGGATAAATTCTGTTTTTCTTTGTACACACTTCTAACTGATGAGAAATTACCTTGCCTCAGTCATTGTCCTCTTTGAACTATTGATCCATCTGTACTGGCTGACCACCAGCAGTAATAACGCATGGGGGGGGCATAATCATTATGTGCTTAAATAAATATATATTTATTCATCGATAGAAAATGAAATTTGAATTAGTACTAATATTAAATTTTATTAATATAAAATTGAAATATAATTTTGTTTATATACAATGCCTAAAATATATCATACTGTAAATTCTACAATAGCAAATATTTTAAAATGATAGAGAATGCTGAGAAAGGACACTTCAGTGTTAAATTTATCTTAAGTTCCTACTTTGAGGTCAAGAAAATCCCTTACTATGGCTTGCTAAAGAGAAGAATGAGCTGTAAACCCACTGGTGTGCACACTTGGAGTACTGCTAGTGAATAATTAGGTCTGCACAACAATCACAGACTCATTGGGCTACATGGACACCTTTAAGTGCAGCACTTCCCCAGCAGCATGTGGGATATAAACCTGTAAAGGAAATATAAAGTCCGTAAAGCACAAATTTTGATAAAATAATTTCAAGTATGAGTTTGTTATTCTGATACACATTTCTGCACAAATTTATTTACACTATTTCTGCTGTGAAGCCACCAGACTTCTCACGCACATGAATAGAGGGCCAAGGTCAAGATTTGTTCTGTAAATACAGAGCTGTTATTGTGATTGCTGATAGCAGAAGTTAGGCTTTCTTTGATGGTCATGTTTAAAAATTCCATTATCCTGCTTTGAAAAGGCATTTCAATTTTCTTTCAGCTAGCCGTTGTTAATTGTAAGCATGCTAAGAGATTACTTTCTAGGTGTTTTTTTCTTGTACTGTTAATTTTTTTTTTAAATCTTGGTATCAAATGAGTTCATCATCATAAGTATGAGATATTAGCTTGAAATAAGGATAATATAAGCAATACAAACATAATACAAACATAAAAAGTGTTAGCAACATCCTTAGTAAATATTCTGCCGTTTTCAGATAGTGAACTGGTTATTGTGATTTCTGTAATTTTGTGTCTAGTTCGTTGGGCTGAAACTGGGAATGGTCTATACCTTTTGTAACAGATCAGTCTGGAAGACTGGGACATAAGCATCAAAACTGACAGATCTCAATGTTACTGAATGTTTGGGGGTTTTTGTTTGTTTTTGTTTTGTGGGTTGTTTTCTGGTTGTTTTTTAAATTACTCTTCTAGCAACAGAAGATGGAAGAGGTTGAGTCTACCTGGGCTTAGTCCTTGATTCTAGGCTACTTTGTGAGGAAAATTTAGTACAACATCACATCTACAAGAGCCACACTGAGACCCTTACAAGTCCCATTCTCAGCTGTATGTTTTTATTACTCAAAGTCTCTATCTAGCACATGAGACACAGAGGTCATTGCCAGTATATTAGATTATATATACTGGATAGTTTTATTCTACTGGTTTTACAGGGACTTTAGTGCACTTTACCTGTTGTATTTTCTACAGTGAAGCTAGGAACTAGCTGTTTTACCTTGGCCAATAGAGCAAGGAAAGTCACTGTCTACCCTTGGAGCATGTTTTCTGAGATTTGCTAGGAGATTCTAGTTCTTATTGGCATTCTGGGGTATTTCACAGAATTAGAACACAAGTCATGTAAGGAAAACATTGATTTCTGGAAAAGTTAATAATATATAATTAAAGAAGTGGAAAGATATAATCAGAAAATGAGGGATACATTGTCAACTGTAGCATTTTCCAAAAATGCTATTTGGAAAAAAATTTGGCTTCAGTTTGGTTGGATTGGACTCCATACTATATTTATCAGTAGTAGGTACTATTATTTTTGCTGATGATCTTTCTGAAAGGAACTGTCATTACTCTGATAATCTTTTTGGCATTTCAGTTTTCTTTAACTTCTGTAGAATAGCACCCAGTTCTTCAGTTAGCCATATGTAGATGTCATTTTGCACATGGAGCCCCTCTGCACTGACACAGCAGAAATGAAATCTTAATCTCTACTTTTTTTCATTTGAGCAGCAAATAACAATACTAGAATATTAGAGATGATAGAAAGCCATTTTAGAAAAACATTCTAAAATCTTTTCCAGTTGAGCCTCACTGTTTTTGACCAATGATGTTTCCACTGATTCCCTGAAAAACAATACTACTGTCTGTTAAAATTCACACAAAGTTATGGATTTTTATGTACTTTTTAGGTTACCGTCCAAAATTGTGTATATCTAAATCAAAATGCCAGTCTTCTGTATTGGTGTTTATCAGTTATTTTTAGCTTCACCAGAAGCCAAAACAAAAATTGTAACCATCAATTAATATGCTACCCATTTGTCAGGAAGATCTAATGACCCAATTATTAGACCATCATTCTTTGCTTTACCATCATATTCCCTGCAGCTGTTGTGCAGACTGTCAGCAAGGCATAAAAACTACTGCCAGAAGCCAGCTCTCCACAGCTGGGGGAGACCTGAGGGCCAGGCACTGAAGAGGCCAAGTCACGCAGCCAATTCTCCAGACTTTTCTCTAGTACTTATGGTCTTTTTAACATGAATGGAGTAGATGGGTCCTTATTTTGTAACATTTACATAGAGACTTTCAACATTAGGATCACAGAACATTCTTATATGACATTCTTATATGATCAAGGAATCTCCTTCCAACAAGCCATGCAGATAGTAATAGAGGCACCCACCTTGCGTTAGTGAGACACTTTGTATAGCTGGATCTTAAAAGCTGAAACACAACTCAAACCTCATCTGTTAATGCTTTGTCACATCTGAAATCCATATCAGTATTCTCTCTGTTTTATTTTAGTACTTATTCTGGTATCACAATGACTGTGTATTTTGCAAGGCCAGATAACTGGGCTTTTTGTTAATTTTAATGAAGTGATCTATAAGGTCTAACAGGTTGTGGTTATTACTGGACTTATAAAATGTTTTGCAGTGTTAGTACTCACTGAATACAGATAATGGATATTAAAGTAATGCCCAAACTATTAAGTATACCGATAAAATGCAACATCAAAAAGTAAATGAAAAATGACCTTTGTTTTACAAGCACTGCTTTTTTACAGTTTAAAATAAAATAGAGTAACCCCTGAAAGAAGTCTATCAAGAGCTATTAAAGGCAAAGCTGAAGACAAAGTTTTCATGTAAGAAGACACTGAATTCCAAATAGCTGGAAGCTGAGAGAGTACACAGGAAAGACCTGCATCATAAATTTCTCTGTTCTGATACTTTTTTCGCTAAGCATTCACAACTGACTATTTTCAGAAACAAGATACTAGGCTGAATGAATCATGTAGAGCTGTTCCATTATATTGTTTGGCAGAATAAATCAGTCTTAAAGAGAGAATTTTTAACCATTTCTAAAATCCAGTCTTTCCTGACATCATTTGTTACACAATTTGTTACAGCCGTTGAAAGCAACTGCTTGGTTTGAACCTACAGAAGAATGTAAATAAATGAGTTTTGTAATTAATTCACCCAGAGATATAGCCAACATATTGGACAGAAAATGTTTTATGAAACATGCAGATACCACAAATAACACAGATACACACACAAAAACTTGTGTTTTCCTATTATTCCCACTTTTTTAGTATGAATGCTAGGTTGCAGAGCAGTTATTGTTGTCAGTTTGTGATGTCATACATCACATATGAGGACACTGTAGAACAGAGACCCTACCTGCTTGTATTGCATAGCAGTGCTAAGTGGTGTTGGAGTCCTTGCATTTTCTTTCTCTTTACTGAACCTTGTAGATTCTCCTAACATGAGCATCCAAGGCATGGGTCTGGTAGATTTGTGATGTTTTTTGGTGTTTCCTACAGCAGTGATGCTTTATGTCTGCTAGGAATTATTTAGCATTACTCTGGCACTGAATATTATGGGGGACGTTTTAGAAGAGGAGCTAAAGCATATAGATTCTTGCGTACCTCTAAATAATGTTAGTTAAGTAATTGACCCTCACATCACATAATATGGATGCAAAGAATGTTAACCAAGTAAAACAGCTAATCACTTTCACTGTATCATCTGTATAGTGAAAGACCACTGCAAAAATAATTAAATAAAAACTTAACACGAAGTATCTCTGGGTTTACCACTGATGATGTCCTACAAATCAGTTTCCACTATTTAACTCCTTAAGCTATAGGAAGTTCAAACTTCTTTTCTAATTAAAACAACTCTCCTGACATGTTAATCTGAATTGTAACGGATTGCTTCCCTAATGTATCTAAGACTTATTCTGTCTTTATTATGTCTGCAAAGCTTATATCATGGTGATTGGTTTTTGATATATTAAAAGCATATGGATTCATGAGGAGATAAGGTTTTCTGAAATTTTTTTTGCTTTTTGATTTTGTGATTTGTATTGTAATAACCCAAGGTCCTTTCCCCCAGCTGTTTGTCAAAATATACAGTATGCTCTATACTTAACTCTTTCAAAAGTGCAAAGACATCTTTTTAATTTCTGTAAAGAAAAGTGGCCTTGAATACAACTTGAGACATCATGAGATCTTAGAGAAAATGTTTAAGAACACCTAAATAATATATTTCTGGATACCATTTCTGTTCGGCTGTCAAGAATATGAATGTGAAAGAAAGTTTAAAAATACTATTTAAGTAGTTTATTAATTTATTCTTAGCACAATTAACTCATATAGATCTCTGTTATTTTTCTCTAACTCTTTATTCTTTGATTCCAAACAGGCACAAAACATGGGATTCATCTTATCTAATTTCAAATGTCTGAAAGATTGTCTCAATCTAAGCCAGTTGTATGTATAAACTCTCATTATTGAGAGAACTAGACATTGTAGGCAGACAATTTGTCTAAGCTGTCTTAGATGCTTATCTTCAATGAGATGAATCACTCCCTGAAGGTGTTTATTTCTCTTCACTGACTATAAAGAAAGAGTAGATGACTAGTTTGGATGACAACTTTTAGTTGTCTGATGTTTACTGAGATGGATCTTACACAAAGTGCCCAAAAGCACTCTGGTTTATGAGGCACTGAAGCATTACCTCTTCCAAAGCCAGATTTCTGACAAAAGTGGTCTAGATTTCCTTAGACAGACCTACTTTCCTCTGATCCTCTCTGATCCTTCAAAGTTGATTAGAAACACTTAGAATTTAAATATATATATATATATATTGATGGCTCTGTAGAAAAAGAAAATTTTGCCAAAAAGTTTGAATTCAATGTTCTAAATCAATACAGTAGAGAATGAAATATGCAAACAAATAAAATGCTAAAATGCTAATACTTTCATCTTTTCTTGATGATTAATTCCCCTTTTGTTTCAAAATCATGATAATACTGCATAGATCAAAACTCTTATTGGCTTATTTTCCACTACCTTGTACTTAAGTATCTTACCTTTCAGTCATCTGCAAATTACTTTGCTATACACAGCATTTACATTTCATACACTGGTCCTATTCAAAAGTACTGGGATTTAATATACACCTGTAGAAGTAACCATTAATCAAAATTCATTATTTTCTGCATGTGTTACAAATTTTAAATATTTTTTGCAAGTTCATATCACTGACAAAATATCCTTATGAACAATATTGGGACAGTGTTGCTCATTCACTGTCCACATTTCACAGGATGCTCACCAGCATCACTCAAAGAACATGCACTTGAAGATGCATAAAGGAAATGCTGGAGACTAGCACAAGTCACAGAGCTGTTGCAAATTGCTACTGAACTTGAAATGCAAATACTGTTTAAAAATAAAATAAAATAAAAATAAAAGCAAAGATAAATCTCTTGACGGGTTACTTTTATTCTAGCAGTATTTATACCACCCTATGCTTGCGCTACTGTAACTTTTTAGTGACTCAATATCATCATCTGCCTCCTTCTAGGCAAAATAAACACTAAGTCACATGACTTGGCTAATTTGATAGAAATATGTTCAGTTTATGGGTCAAACCTGCCTTATCTGGTGGTCCTGTAATAGGTATTAACATAGTATTAGTAATATTAAACATTAATATAACTAAACCCATGGCCTAAATTCTATCGTCTTATTCTGTAGAAGACTAGTCAACTTCAATGTCTCTCTTTTGATTCATAGGTGGTTTAAAAAAAGAAAGTGTTTCTTTTGCATGAACATCATGGAATGAGCTAAGGGGAAAAAAAGTCCATCACAACGACCTTGCAGTTTCAAATACACTATTCACTAGATTGCATTTTTTTTTATTTTCTTTGAGCATGTTCTTTACACTAAGCTTTCAGGGACCTTTAATATTTTTGTACCTGCTGCAGAATGAAATTAAAAAATATATATTTCTAGGTATGACAAAATGGTTAATTGTGACTAGAATAAGATCAGCTATATTAAAACTTTAAAAATTTATGAACCTTTGCAACTCTAGGTAATGCTATTGTGTCATTTTTTTACATTGAGATCTCTGTCCTTTGTTCTGGAGAGGACTGAAATTAATATCTTATGATATGCCTTGTTTTCATCAATTTCTCACCTTTCTCTGGAAAGATAGGTTAGAATAAACTAAATGAAGATACCACAAGCTGAAGGGCTTATCTGAACTTCTAAAATGTTTAACATTCATCTATTATCAACAAGGTTATTTATTTTACCACTAGTAAAAGAACTTAGCACTTTGATATAATGATGGGAGACTTGATGTACACAATATTAGCTGATTAAGAACAGTTTCCTTGTACATGAACTGAACTATTTTTCCCTACTTTAATTGAACAGTAGTAATAGCACTCAGCTCTTTTTTATTAACAAGCTACTAAATAAGTTATCAACTATGATGACTATTCAGAGCAATGTCTCAATGAAGCAGATCATTACTCTGATTTGATTAATTATATAAAATCTAATTTGCGATACAAGTCTCAATAGAGGCATTTCTGTTGTTTAAATACTGAAGAATAAGTCTTACTATTATATTTTTCTTAGAATCCTGCACACAGAACTTTATAGCAGGGCTGACCTTTAAGTTATGTGGGAAATAGATTGGACTCATTGCAATTTCAGAAATGATATGATGAAGATAATATTCCCTGTTATGCAATTGTAAAACAAAAACAGGTCAACATCTGCTTAAGTGCTTTAATAATTACAGTTAAATTTATGCATTTGTTTAAGTTTAAAAATACATATCAGTACATTAAATCAAATTCTTCAAGCTCTATCTTCATCCAGAGCATTTTAAATAGGATGACTTATTTATAGTCTATTGATGAAAAAATGTCAGAACTCAACAAAACCCTTGAAGATTATAAAATACATTCTAGAATATCACTTTTTAAGCACTATTTTCCACTATTTCTAACCTCCTCAGAAAAAAAATAAATAAAAGTAAGGTTGAATATTATTAAATATGATGCTAACAATTTACTTTAAGTATCCCATGCAGAGGAAAAATATCTGCAACCAAACTGAATAGATTTAATTTAGGCCTATCACACTATATTTAGTGTATGAGGTGAAGTAGCTGAAACCAACATCCTGATCGATGTTAAATTGCTGTAATCTGGTAGAATATGTCCCATGTTTTCACAGGAAGATTATTGTTTTTAAGTTTTGCTTTCAGGGAGATAACAAAAAATGCAAGCGTGTTTGTAATACCATAAAATATATCTTCTACTATACCTTCATAAAATATGCCTTCTACTCCTGCTGATTCTGCATGTACTTGTGTGTACATGTAGTATTTTTACATGTACATTTGTGGTACTTATGTGAAAGTGTACCAACATTATTGCAGATTGGAGATACGGAATAAGGTATTCCCTATGAAACCTATTGCTGAAATATAACCTATATTAGTATATTACGTATTTTGAACTAACTTAGTTAATATTCTTATTTATCTTGAAAACTAATGTACAATTACTCAGAAAAAAAAAAAAATCCTGTTTAAATGGCATACTTCCTAAAATTTCAGGCTCTTTCTGAGTTATCCTACCGTTTCAGTATTTCTCATAAAATGTTATGTATTAAATGAGTATAATAATATTAGGTATTAAATTTGTATAATTATTTTACATACCATTCACACCCACCTTTATTTTCACATGTCAAAGGTTTAATTGTATTTACATACCTGAGTCTTTAAATTTGACACTTTATTGTGAACTGTTCTTTGCCATACCCATTTTCTAGTCATAATTTATTTTAATTTAATACAGAAAAAGGAAATATATCAGTACAGAATCATAGAATTTATGGTAACATATCTTCTCCCCACTGTGATTAGGACAATTGCTGCAAAAGATTTTACCAGAGAAATCTTGTATAGTAAAAGATTGAACAAGGGACAGGTAGATAGAGTAATCTTAGAGAGCTGTCAGCACATCCATCTTGTTTCTGAAGGAAATTTGTCAGTAGTAGTTGATTGGCTCTAATATGGGTATAATGAATATGATATTTTGATGCTCTATATGACATTTCTTACTTTGGCAGCAGCCATTTAGGCCTTGACTACCAACTGCCTATAGAACTGCAATTTATGTAAGATTTCTAATATGCCTATAATGCAGACCCCACTATAACTGGACATTTTATGAATGTTAAAGTGTTCAGTCAATCAACACCCCTGTGAGGTGAGAGACTATAATTACACTAACTTTATAGGCAGAGAAATTGAAGCACAGAGAGGACAAATGTTTTGTCCATGATTACATGACCTAAGCAGAGCACAGCCTTTGATTTTTTCTGTATTCTAACTTTTTCTGCTAAAGAAAAAAACAAATCACTTGAGACAACAGTTATTCTGAAGAGTTACAGGAGAAGCATTTTTCCTGTTTATTCATTTTTTTCTCAGTGTGAGGGACATGGGTCCCTCAGCTATGGTAACACTGTGATTCCTGCATCTTCCAGAATTCATTATTCTGCTGAAGCTTGACTGCTGCTTTTCATTTTGTCTTTTTTTCCACTTACTGTTGAAACTCAAATTTCCTGTGAAAATTAATATGTACATTTCTTGATGAAGGGCAGTAATGTTCCACAGAATGACAGAAAACACTTTGTTCATTACTTGGAAAAAGGGAGAAGTTCTCATCTCTCTCGTACCTCTTGTCATTTCTAATAGACGATAACTCACCCTCTAAGAGAGGCTTGTACTACCAGCATTTATACCTTCTGTCATCATTCTAAATTCCTCTGAGACCACCAATGGCATAAGGCTTTGTATGGCTGAAAAGACAGGATAAAAGTACTCTGGATATTGGTAATCAGATATGGAGTCTTTAATTTTCTATGCGAATAATTTCAGATAAAGTTCAGAGCGATTAAAATTCACTATTACTTGTAGACAGCTCTTTCATAATGAAATTGGTGTCTATCAATTTCTTAATAGGAAAATACTCATTCCATTTAAAAGAAAAAAATATCACTGAAAGTGGTACTAAATAGCCCCTTTTCTTTAATTCTTCACCATGGTAGTAAGATACAGTACGAAACAAAGACATTTGTTCTTGAGAAAAGCAAAAGTTGTAACGCTCTAACATGTCCTTGGGATATCTGGACTTTGTAATGGACCCTTGTCAGAATGAAAGAAGGAAAAAAAGTAATAATAATAAAAAAAATACCACCAAGCCATCTCAACCACTGTACAGATACAGGCTCAATTCTTTGTTTTCCTTACTTCAGGCATAGTCAGTTTCTCTTTAATAGCATGTAAATACAGTAAATGCAGCTGCTAATGTGTTATTCTCCAGTCATTTGTTGCAGCTGATTAAAGAGAGAAATGTAAAAGGTTAATTTTCTAATTACATACTCCCCCGAGGTAAATTATGCATGTTATCGCATCCATTGACACTCTATAATGGGCACTTTTTATTGCCGAGTGATTTTCTATGGAACTGTGCATCTTCGTACAGTTTATTTTTAGTAAGCAAGAAGATGGAGGGAAAAAATATACATCCTATCAAATTTTCTTAACTCTTTCTGGAGAACTTGCTAATAGGATATTAAGGATTGCCAATAAAAATTCACATTCTCACATCTCATTTTTAATTTCTATGAAACTGCAATACACGGAAGAGAAAACAATGAGAATGGGCTAAAAGACACAGCCATGTTGGATGGCTCTCAATAAAAGTTTTGAAAGGAATCTACATCTGAAATACTATATTTCAAAAGAATTTATTTTAGTAAACAGTGTAACGTTTAATAGTAAAGAACAACTTTTCAGCCATATAAGACCTATTATTTACAAGCCACATGCTACCCTACCTGGTATGAAAGGATGTTTTATGCTTTTTTGTGGTTTTATGCTTTTCAGGATCCTTCTGCCACAGTGAATAGTACATTCAGCAGAATTTTTTTTTATTTTTTTTTTTAAATGAAAAGTGCTTTGTTAGTTTGCTTTCTGTTCTACTACATATTACCATCTCAAATGGTGGAATAGAAAAGCAACAGTGACACAGGTGATCATGAATCATTTAAGATATTAGCCTTGTTTCAATCTAGAAACAGATGGTTTGCACTCAGTAAATTTGTCATTTATTAAAGATAATACAACAGTGGGAAAATAAGCCAGAAAATAGAGAAAGATGATAAAAGCTGATGAGAATATTTCCCTTAACATTTTTCCTCATCCCCAATGTACAGTAGAGCAGGGGAATGCTATGCTATTGGTCTTTCATTTCAAATTAGTTGGGAGGTTTATGTTTTACAGTGTCTTGTTCAAGAAAAAATGTTATGTGGAAATCCTTCAAATAAATTCAATATTTCAGTAGTTTTACTAAATAAGATCTGCTAACACATGGCAAATGAAGCATGCAAAACCAAGGGTGGAGGGGGGAACAAAACAGAAAACAATGTTTATTTTCTCAGAAATCATTCTACTTCAGGATTTTTTTTATGCATTACATTCATATATGTCTCAAAGTTATATATTTTTACATTTTTTTTTTCTAGGAAAAAAAATGCAGGCCAAAATTGTTTCAATAAGAATTTTCATCCAATTCTAATGAACATAAATTAGAAATTAATTTAACAATCATATTGTTGTATGATACTGAAAACTTTCTAACACAGATCCAGAGGACTGAGAGTGGTATAAAACTTAAAACTGGCAGATTAGACAGAGAGAAAAGGAACTTTGAATTAGTTGAGATCATGACCTTGTTTCATTTCCTGTCAGCAGACAATAATCTATTTTTCAGGCAATGCTGGTACACTAGTAGTTCTTTTCTCCTTCCCAGCCTTTAATATATAAAGTGTGTTTATGGCCCTTTACCGCTATGTAGCCTTTGTATCTCTTCAAACTTTATCACTATTAACTTTAGCTGGTGTAGAATATATACTACATCTAGTCTGATAAATTGAAGGCAAATAAACAAAACGTTAACACATTTTATGTGTCTGAAACATAGCTCCTATTAATGGATACACAGTGCTCTACAGAAACACTGCTACATCCAGTTATACCAATGAAACGTGGTCTTTCCATGTTTTAAACATCAAGCTCTTCCTCTTTCTCTCACACACACAAAAAAAAAAAAAAAAAAAAAAGGAGTTCTGAAGAATAATCTTTGAGCTTTTGTATACTTTACTTCTTGCATGTGAGTTTAATTCAACTTTTTTTTTTTCTTTTTTTTTTTTTTTTTTTCTAAAGAAGCAAAACAATTTATTTCCAACTTTTGGTGTTATAATCTTATGAAAATCAGCCTCTTTCCTCTCTGTCCTCCAGTGCCTAATTTTTCTAAGTTAGGTAATGAGTGTAAATTTTTGTTTGATTTTTTCCCAGTTAGGTAATGAGTGATAGCTTTTCACAAGTAAATATGGGTATGAATCAGTCTTTAATGATATGAGATTCCTCTATGTTTCCAGCACATTTTGGATCAAGCTAAATATAGAAACAACCATTGGTCAGACTGCAGGGGATAAGAGGCCACAGTGCACAATCACATCTGCCTGAAGTTCTACCAGGCACACGCTTCTGGAGACAAAGAATAGTTTGGACTGCTGATGTCTGATGATGTTGAAACAGGATGGACATACAATCACTGACAGCTCCAAAATGGTAGAAAAAGACACATCCCAAACTCACACATATCATCAATCTGAGTACCCAGAATGTGTACAGCTGGTGTCCTCCTTGTCCTCTTTGTCACTGCAACAGATCCTAGACACTGCATGTCAACACAAGTATTATGGTGCCTGTGGGCAGACAAATTGAACACCCCTGCCCTTGTGCCTGCCTGCAGGACAGACTTCCTGGATACCACACACAGTTCTGGTGTTTAAGAATATGGAACAGTGAGGGAGGGAAAACTTGTTTCAAGGTTTCATTTTAGATAAAATCACTGTCACTCCTGGTGTTTCTTATCTCTATCTGACCGGAGAACTGTGTCAAAAGACACATCAATGTGTAGAATTATTAACTGAGTTTGTAAGATGTAAATTTCTGGGAAGTTTGCTTGCTTTTTAAGATTCTACTTTACATGCTATACTTTAACTAGCTTCTGTAAGTCTAATGTCAAAATCATCTGATAACAAGCAAACCTGATTAAGATTGAGCACAGTTTTATGATGGTGACAGTCTCTGTGATGATGAACCCGTCATCTTTCTCCTGTGCTGTTTGGAGAATGAAATTGGTGATGCATTTATGAAGAAAAAATAAACAAATAAATAAAAAGCCAAAGACATACGTGGGACCAAAACAGTTCTAAACTGAGAGCCAGACCTTTTCAAGTACTGAATGTCTAGCTAATTCATTATAGATCAAACATACTTTCTGGGCTAGCCTTGGAATTTCTTTCTATTTCACATCTTCAGGCAAGGAAGGTACCATGGTAATTTGCTGCTCTTGTGTACACTTATCCACTGGCAAACTACTTTGATCCCTGGTGTTAGCATATTCATTCTAATGGAATTACACAAAGTATGGTTTTGTCCCTTATTATTCATTCACACAGTGAATGCTAGGATTGTTTACCCACCACATGAAACCAGCTATTCACCCACAATCCATTCACAGCACAGAGATTGCTAAGCAGCCTGGGCAAGAAGGGAGGGCAAGAAGCTGCAATATGCCAAAGGTTATATGCAGTTTCTTATGACTGCTAAGCATTAGCTGGAAAAATCCTAGAGAGCAATAATCAGTTTACTGACAGTACCACAAGAATGTATATTAGCACAGAGGATAATCTAATGTGTTTTTTTTTGTTTGTTTGTTTTGTTTTGTTTTAATTTCTCTTTCTTGCTATTCTTATTGTAATAAAATAGAACAACTATAGCACAGTTGTGGATGTAATATATACACTACAAGGAACCTCTTTCTTTCCCCATATATTGTTGAAATATAACTTGCTAAAAGTGCAGTTGTGGTCACATCATAAAATAGTCTCATTTTCTGTCTTCTTTCAAAGCTCTCAGTTCTGTTTTCTCATGTTGGTTGACTTTAAGAATCCTCATGCAAAATCTATTCAACTTTGATGTGAAACTTTTCTGCCCAAAACGTTCAATAAATGGTCTGTAACATGTCATTTGTTTCAGTAACATCTGAAACAATATCATTCAAACTTTTCATGCCAACTGCTGAAGCTATTTACATCATGTCTATAATTCAAACAATTTTTCTAAATCTTATTCTTGTTGCCTGCAATTCACAAACCAAAGCTGTTTGCTGCAAAGCTGTTAAGTAGTGATGGGTGAATCTTATGAGATGTAGGCTAATTACATTGTACCATTTGTTTTTACTATAACCAATTTATTGCTCGTATTTATTATTAAAGGTATTTTGAAATACTGCATATGTGTACAACCATATTTTAAATGGACTTTAATGATGATAAAGCACATTTCATGTGGGTAGCAAAGCACGGTATTATAATTTACTGTTTATAGACTTCACAGCTAGTTTATGCTGGTGGAAGAGAAAAAAATGGATACAGAAATAGAAATCTTTTAACTTCGGTAAAACTATTGGTCACAAGAAACTAAGTTTTCAGTCCTGGCTCCTAATTTAAGATTTAGCATTTAGCTTTCATAGCTAAACAATAGTTGTTTTTGTAGTGAAATTACCTACACATCAATATTAGTGGTAATATTTTAATTGTTACAGTCATCACTCAAAAGAATCTGAAATCAAAATCCTTCAAATGTTAACTTCTGCCTCCGTGAGTTTAAACTTGGTTGAAGATTCCAGGTTGTCATCAAATTTCTAAATCTTCTCATAGGATTATATCCTATGTTATTATTATTACTATTATATGTTATGTTGTTATTATACAGTAATGACACCATTTTAGCCACGCTGGCTTCAACCTTACTGCTCATTGGTCTTGTATTCTCTGGATCATCAACCAGCATAATCATTCTGATGCTGTTAAATATAAACATCATCTGGAAGCCTGTTATTTTTATTATTCCCTAAATAGAATTAATTACTTAATGATTTTTTTTATTATTATTTTAGTTTGCATTTATGAATTTTAACCGATGAATTCTAGTAAACCAGTAAATTTGATGTCTGTGAACTACTGGTATTACATGTTTGTGTTCACAGAAGAGAGCATAAAAAGGAGATACAATGTAAAGTGTATGAGTAAAGGAAATGAGATGATAAACAGGAATTGTGTTTCCTTCAGGATACTACTTTTAGCAGCTAACCAGAGGTTCATCTCCTTGGTAACTCTGATCACATAATCACATGCCTGGGAAAGCCTCTAACACAGGTTGTTGTATATTTAAAAACCAAAAACAACAACAACAAATAAAGCTCTTTTTTTTTTTATTTTTTTATTTTTTTTTTCCTTCTCTTCTCTCTGCAGACTTGGTCAGATCAGATAGAGAAAGTGCAAATTCTGAGAGCAAACAGAAGTTCATGAGAACTTTAAGGAAATTCTCAGAAATGCCAGAAGTCTCCAGGAATGGTAAGGAAATTTAAGCTTTGAGAAATCATGTTTTTGTTTCTCTCAAAAAAGCGTGTTTGCTTGCAAGGTTAATTATGTTATCCTTGTCAGCTGCCACCGGTGCCCAGGGAAAGAATTTTAAACTAGACTGGAATTTTATGGAAACTGGTTTTAAGTAGTTGGATTATTGTGGAAAGTGCAACAGAATAACTCTTTGATGGGCCATTTTTTAAACAAGTCACAGAGTATTTGTCTAAGAAATGATTTGTAGAAGCCATGGCAAAAGGTGTTGAAGCTTACTGAAGACCAAGGAGACTTAAATGCCTATAATCCAACAACATAGTGGTCCCTGAAAGCCTCTGCTGGTAAATGTTCATTAGGTGGTGAGTGTCCTATGCCTTTGCTGTGTTTGTTCCCAGCTACCACAAAGATTTGTGTCATTCATTTATGCATAGTTTTCCAACTTTATTCATGTTTTGAAACTCAGGGGAGCAAAGGGGAGTACATTTCTCTAATTCTAACAGGCAATAGATTGCTCCTTCTTTGGGATTATGTCTTGATGGTCATGCTCTGAACATTCAGAAATATTTAGCTGTGTTTTGAGGCTTCTTGTGATGGGGAAGGTTCTTTTTTTGTTTGTTTCTTTTATTTCTTTTGCAGATTTGGAAACAAAGCTCAAAAATTAATACCAGTGGTAGTTCCTGGTTGCATTTTGATCTACTTCAGACATAACTTCACTTCATTTTGGAAAGGGAGTTTGTTGATTCAGAAGGCTTGGATTTCTATAGCTGTCACGTCAGCTCTATTTTGAGGATGAGGCAGGAGAACCCACTCATTGAACAATAATCTAATTATATGTTTGGATTTACGTTTAAAACGCAAGGACAAAAATGCATTGTTAATAAATTAACAAGTCCATTTAAAATCTTTGAAAGGCTTCAATGTGTTTTTAAACTTATTCTTCAGACTCACAGTTGAGTCTGAAGCTCTCCACCTTCTTTCAGTTTTGCATCTTTCTTCCTTCTGCTCAGATGCTTCCTAAAATACAGAACTGCTGGCAGGAATCTCACGGCAAAATGTCCAGTGTGTCTTTAAATATAATGGAGATGTTCTTTGCTGCAGCCCTGCCAAGTGGCTGATTGCTGGCAGCTGAAACAAGGGACAGATGGCCATGCAGCTCTATCTGCACCCTATTGAGATGAACAAGTGACAATCTGCAAAATGCTCAAAACTAATTTAAACTGTTTTAACCTCAGGAAACCCAAGAGTCTCTTAGGTTTCTTTGGTGAAGTGTGGGCAGATTTTGTGCTTTTTCATGCTCTCTGTCATAAAGATCTCAATGCTCTCAACACAAGTACATCTCATCTATTATGCCCCAAGCCCAGAGATATCAGAACTGCCAGTGAAAAAAAGCTGCAAGGGCATTCTGCTTATTGACATGCAAGTGATATTGAGCATTGTGCATTTTTCAAGAATTCATTTATCTGAAGGGTCTTCAGCAAGCACAGCTTTTTCAGATACTAGGATACTTTCTTAGGCCATATATGAAATAAAACCCCCAAAAGTACTGGGCTTTCATCTAACGCACATTAGCAAAAGTGCAAGAAGAGTTAGATTAAGGGATGACTGAACGAAAACAGTAATATTAGCTAGGCTGGGCACATAGAATTTGAACTTGGACTGATTTAATGAAGAGATTCTAACAATTATGTTACTATATCTTATTCTGATGCAGGTGGTTCTGAAAAATGTCTGGCAGTATATCAGATTTTTCCATTAGTATTCTTTCCTTAGTTCTATTGCATTATTTTTTCCATTATTCTTGTCTTCAAAATTAGACAAAAGCTACGTGAGGCAAATTCATCTCATGTTCTCAGTAAGTTCTTTCCTATGTGTATCCTTTCAGGCTATAGTTCAACAGTTACTAATACTAGTCTTCTTCACGCTGTCACACCCATCGGGATCCAGATCGGGTAGAGAGATGTGACTGCATAACAGGGATTTTCTGCTGTCATTGCACTTTCAGACTAACTGTTTGTTTTAATAAATCTGAATTAGCGAAAATTCAGTGAAAACACACTGTTTCTGCACTGCTGTCTGCAACATTCATATTCTGGACTTGGCACCCCTTAATTTGGATTCAAATTTGTGAACCTTACTCTCAAACTCCCTTTGCCTTTTTGTTAGGAAGAGCAGGGATTGCCTTAACTGGGCAGAGAAGAACAAACCAGAGTGTTCATTTGTCCAGACTTACCTAAAACTCATTTAGGACATTTCTAGTGAAAATGGAATTCATACTTTTTCATCAGCAGTGGTGAGTAAAGGAAAACAAAAGGTTTCCTGAAGGGTAACAAATTACCTCTCCCCTCCCCCATATATTAGGGATATATATCATAGCTCAAATCTTATAGCACCTTAAGAAGGATCTTGCTGAAGTCTCTTCAAAATCAACTGAAGCAACAAATCCCTTAAATCTGGGGCCAGATGTATGCTTGCTGTGATTTGTAGCCCTGCATGCACTCTGATGAGGGTGTCTGGTATTGTATTATTGTGAAAACGAGAGTGGATAGAAAACAGGCAAATGAAAAGGACCATAAAGAAACTTCTGATTTCTCTTGGAAGGGAAATGAAACATGCTCGAAGTGTAAAAACACAGTAAAAAGTTTGCAGAATAAGTTTTAGACCACGGATGACCTCTGTGTCAGAAATGAAATATTGGTTCTACTTGGACCCATAAGAGGTTTGATGCAGACTACATGCATACCTACATATTTGGAGCTTTTAAATTCTTATGAAATAAATATGTCACAGGAAAAAAATACCATTAGCAATCCCACTGGCCTGTTTTAAAGAGTATATAAAATGAATTTAATATGTTGGTTTATCAATAAGTTACTAGTACAGAAAAATCTACTTAATAATCTGGTTAACTTTTTTTTTTTTTTTTTTAATCTGATTCCTGTGTGAGTTTTTTTTTCTAACGCGTGGGTTCTATTCTGTCCTAATGAGTTTTTCAGTATGATTATTACAGACAACTGTATACATATTTATCTAATGTGTAAATTGACTGGGTGTATAGTCAGGCATAATACTTCAGGACAACATAAGAAGCAATTGGAAAATATAATCTTTCAGTACTGAAATATCCTTTTGGAAGTTTCCAGTATAGTGAGTATCCTACAGTTTAAGATTAGGGGCAAGACTTCTAATGCTGCTTGTTTTAGGTATACAGATGGGTACAGGTAGGAAAAATATTTTTAATCAAATAGTTTTAATAGAAGAATAAATATCAAAGCATTTAATGTCTTCAGTATTTCTTCCAAGCATTAACATGATGAAGCAGAATGAAATTGTGAGTCTTCAGTCTTTCGAGTATATCAAGTTATTGTTAGATTTTGAATGGGTTTCAAATTACTTAAATATTGCTTTGTAACTTTCAATTTTGATTGACATGCTTTCTAATTAGATAGTGTTAGAATTGTAAGTGAAACCTCTGTGAGAAGCTTAGGGCTTTTTTATTCTTAGTTCAAACATATTTTAGTTTTTAAATAATAAAAAAATATATATGATGGTTTGAATAGGAATTTCCCCAAATTATTGATTTGATGTACCACCACCAAAAATCTCACTATAATTGTCAGTAAAGATGAAATATTTACATAGCTTTAGGATGCACTGGAACTTTATGCTTCCCCTGGCAAATGCTACGATGAGTTAATTGATGATTTGCAAGGAAATGATTCATGTTAAGCTCTCATTTAATTTATAACAATAACGTAAGAGATTACATTAGTATTGCTTCTAAACAATGGATAAATGCTATGCCTAGCATTGTGTGCAAGCCCTTTCAGCATAATTAACAGGTGTGAATTGTTGTTTGCTGGGATAAGCCTCCCACTGTGCAGCTCTTTGTTGGCTGCAGGCTGCTTTCCTGCTGTATTACTGCTTCTAAATGAGCCAATCTCACTTTAATGTAGGATTTTACATATGTTAATTCTTTGTACACTTGTTTATTTTAAAGTAGTTGAGGCAATAACAGTGAATCTCTTCAAAAAGCCTGTATTTCTGCAAGCTTCTGATTACCTTGCACCACTCCAGCCCTTTTTGTGTTTCTCTTTTCAGCAGTGTCTGTTTCAATTAAAAGGAACTACAGTAGCAACTTGTAAGAGCATCAATCTGACTCCTTAACTGTAAGATAAAAGTCTGTTCTGCAGCTTAGAGAATCATAAATCTGCTCTACTATGTTCTTTACCCCAAATTATATAAGAAATATAGAGAGAGTACAGAGAAGTTTACGGACTTCTATATAGGCTTGGCAAACTTTGAAGTGAAATTTTTAATTTTAATTTCGAAATTCTCATAAATCTTTGCAAATCCCAATTTAGTTCATCTGTAAAGACATAAAAGATGTTCTAAATTGGAAAAACGTTTTGGGGTTCAGACGGTCAAAACCAAAACGAAACAAAAACACTTGTTGCAGTTTAGGCATGAAGCACTATTTCTCTGTCGGTAGACTGTATATGAATTTAAGGATATCATTACATAAATTTCTTATATACTTTTCTGTATCTTTTTTTTTTTTTTTTTTCTATTGTGTATGTTTTAAATTTAGTTGAGGAATGGCAGGACTAGAAATACAAATCAGATTAACTATTGTCTTTTTCCCCATGTCTCTCTTTTACATAGTTGCTAAATTACAGAATTGTTAAAAATGTTTTTGCATTTTATGACGTCATAAGAAAAAATAAAATGTCATCATAGTTGATTGTTTTTTTGTTTGTTTGTTTTGTTTTGTTTTGTTTTTCAGCTAAAACAGACAGGAGGGCAATTGACCCCAGTTATTATAAAAATAAATTCTTTACCATATTTTCTATTTCTTTTACCTTCAGTGTTAACACAGGTTTGAGCAAGTCCAGAGGTCCTCCAGAGGACCAGAAAGACAATTTGATAGACTTAGGTCCTGATAAGTTAGCATCAAGAATTTCAACTACAGAGTTTAGAAGCTGACCTTACTAGGAGATGTTGTGTGTAGCCTTCATATTTCTTTTAATGAGGCACTGAGACAAGCACTTATCCTTACACTTTCTGACTCTGCCTCATTGTGCTTATGCTTTTTTCTGCCACCTTAGAACATCTTTGAAGTTTATAAGTATAGATAAGCACTATTTTCTTTTGTTTTGTTTTTTCCCCTCCAAGGTACTCTAAAACCTGCAATTTAATTTGGCTTAAAACCTGATGGTTTTGCTGATACGTGGGCAGATCCCAGGAAATCTGCTTTCCACTCATACCTCTGGCATTCATGAAGTAATATTTTCCTGATTTGAAAAAATATATAGACTGTCTGTACTCTAGTATAGTTATAAGGGTTATTTATTTCATTCTCCTTTCACCACAAAAGAACCTATATCACAGATGAAGAGTTTAGTCATTCCCAGAAACATGCCAAATATTGAAGTTATTGAAGTAAATTAAATGTGTTGCCTTTACTTTTTACTTTTTTTTTTTTTTTTTTTTTAATGGAGAAAGAGAAGTCCTGAGCTACTACTACTTTTTTTTTTTTTTTCTTTCTGGAGAGAAAATGATACTTCATACTTGATGCAGTACCAGTGGTCACCATATAGTTTACACATAAATTTGCTAATAGACTGTAACCTGGCCCAAGCACTCAAAGCTCCTTGGTTAAAATATTGATCTAAATGAGGCTAAAATTAGGATGCTGAGATACTCTTAGAAGAGAAAATTCCACCTGCCTAGAAAGACGTTCTCAGTTTGTTTAGGCTGGAATATGATTGTGTTGTTGGACTGCTTAAATATTGGATAATACCAAATATATTTAAAAAACTAATTATCAATAATGGTTGATAGCTGTAATTGATTTAGTCTAGCTTTATCCACATATTGTGTGGGATCAGCACCAAAAAATATTTTATGAAATTATTGCATCAGCTGAAATCATCTCAGAACAGGTCATCTGTGGTTAAAGCCGTAGTGAATATTCCAAAATATTTATGTAATCAATAATTTACTCATTAGTATTTTTTTTTTCCAATCTCATGATCTCTCTTGGGTAATTAACATCATTAAGAAAAAGTTTGCTATGAGAAATACTGAATAAATAGATGTTTTTTTCAATGCGATAGAGTGCTTTTGTATTTATTTGCATACTGATAGTAGAGCTGATGATAAACATTTTGCTGGTTTTACTGTTTCTGAAAAGGAAAAATATGAGTATGTGTGTTAGGAGAGGGATTTTCTGTTATGTGTGCAAAAGAAATCATCATTTATAATAAAAATGCTGCCACGAAGCAAAAATGTCCTGCATTTCAGTGTCATCATAGCTGTTTTAACATATACTACTTAATTTGAACTCTTATTCTCTGTTTTTATTGTCATTTCCACATCTTGTTTGAATCCCACTGCACTTGTGAAGATGGGATAAAAGTTGCTGCCAATATGGTCATAAAAACTGAAAAGGGAGAGAGTGATTTTATCTTTTATAAACAGTCTTTTCTCAATATTTGATAATGTCCTTTATATCCATCATAATATGGAGATACTAAGACTGGACATGTCTATTGGTAAGTGGTTAATAGCTGAATCTAGAAAGTGATATTCAGGGATAGTGGAAATATTCTGTCTGGAATGCATTTCTGTAAAGATTGAAAATCCTTTGGAGGATCTCAGTAAGTTACCAGCTTGTTGTCATATTTGTAAATAAACAGAATTATTTTTGTAATAATTCAGCAGTGTGTGACATTTATTTTAGCTGGAGATCTCAAATGAGCTCAAAGAACAGCTTTAGGGCTGAGCAACAACTATATAAACATAAACACTGAGACAAACAGGCAGATTTCCTCTCTATATCATAAGAGCACATATTGTATCACTGCCAAACTAGCAAGCTCTATATACAACAGATTTTTTTTTTTTAAAAAAAAAAGGAAAGAAAAATAAAAAAATAATAATAAAAAAAAAAGAGCTGACCTTATGAGCCTCTGAGCCTCTGGCATTCTCTTTCCTTTGATGCAGAGCTATTTCCAATCTAGACTGCGCGTGCTCACACACACACACACAAAAAGTTTTACGAATAATAGCATGGCACACCCATTCTTTAAAGTTGCCATGTTGTACTAGGTTAATCAAGTGTTTTATTCCAGCTCAGTTTGACTTATTGGGACAAGCAGAATTACTGACTCTAGGAAAAAATATATATATATTTTCCAGTACTTTGAATGTAAATCAATTTCATTTTAGGATGTGTTTTGACTGACATTTTGGGTTGGAGGAATTGTTTGTTTTCTGTATCATGGCAGGGATGTGTTTTCCACCAACTGTATGTTTCAGACCTTGAGTTCTGTAAGCATTATTATGGCATGTGGTGGAAAAAAAAAAGTGTTGTTGCTGAAGACATACATTTTCAGACCCTGGCAGAGCCAAACTGAGATCAAGCAAATTCTGACTGAGGTATGACCTATTTTTACTGTTGAATTTATGATTACAGTTTATTAAAAATAAATAAATAAAAATTGAAGTTTCCAGAAGTGTAGTTAGAGGAATTTGCATGTTTGACATAAATGGTGATAAGAAAACTGGGAGAACTTAGTTTAGTGATATACTTTTCCTAGACTCCCACAGTAGTCTAAAAGCCTCGTCTTACATGGATTAGTTGAGAGTATAACTCACGTATAGTGGAAGCTCTTGGCAAGTACTTACAACTCCTAGTCTGGAACACCCCAAATCTGTCTCTTTTATAGCTGTAGAATTGCTCCAGGGGTATTAGCTTCCAAGGCTTACTACTACACATACACAAAGGCATACTTTATAAAAAGTATGTCACAAAATACTAGTCTTATTGGAGAACCTCGAGGGCAGCACAGCTTGAAAATTAAAATAATAATAATAATAATAAAATAAATAAATAAAACGGAAAGCCAACTCTAGAGTTGGAAAATCCAAATCAACAGTAACTGACCTTTAAATCTGCAGAGCTCAGAATCATAGAATCATAGAAGCATTAAGGTGGGAATAGACCTCCAATATCATCTGGTCTAACCATCAGTCCCTAGAAGAAATGAGACACTCAAGGCTGACTGTGACAGTGGAGCCCAAAGCAGACTGTGAGGAGGTTTGGTCCGTAGGGTCACACCAAGCCTAGCACAAAGTCTCTGCTCTCAACAAGGCCTGAAACTTCCCATTCCTCTGTTTCCTCCCTAGAGCGTATGTAATTGTTTCACTGCTCTTCCTCAATATTCTTTTATTCTCCTATAATACTTACTGGTACATGTATAATCAAAAACTACTATCCAGATATAGATGATAGGAGTTTGTGTATGACAGGATAGGCCACTATACAACTTCTTAGGCAGGCTTATTGCTTGATTTAGGATTTGCTTGTCTTCTTGCATGGGGGCAATTGGTTGTAGAAAGGCTGAAGAACTATGCTCTAGTCATATCTAGATATGTTCTCTAGCAAACATATTATCATGTATGAAACATGATGTTTATTCCAGACCTAGAGACACAGACTTCAGTATCCTGCAGTCAATCTGCCCTCTTTAAACAGCACAGATCCTAAGGACAGTCCTAAGAGAAATCATGCAGTTGTGATACCAAATACAAAGATTTAACTCATGACCAAATTTCTGTTGGTGCCACCCACTAGAATGGAACCAGTAACCTAGGAATGAGGAACAACTTTCCTTTCATCTTTAACTTTTGGCTCAGGAAACTGCTTTTCCACAGAATCCTATGAGCTGAGTTCATTATGCTGAAGCAGTATCTGTACAAAATACAGATTATAGAGCAACCTTCCTTGCAGCGCAGACTATAGTTCCTATATATTTAATGGAAAAAAAAAATGAATTGGACATTGGTTCTGGCAATGTTTGAGTTAAATCGGTACCATTATATTTTTGTGACCATGAATGCAGGACTGCTAGTGCAAGGCAATGAAACTGCAGTTTTACATTTACTATATGCAGGTGGCAGCTAGCTTTAGTGAAAAAATATCATCAGCGTTAAACTTTCAGAATCTGCCATAGTGACTGGCAGACCAAGTCCTCAGTACTACCAGAAAATACAGTACGGGGGAATAAACTGCTGTACCTCAGAAATGTTGGGTTTTGATTCTCTACTGAACTGCACAGTCTGTTTAAACTGTAGTGTAGCCAAAGCAGAGGCCTGTGACGTCTACAGATTTTTTCACTAAGCAGGGTATAATTAATATTGATGCGCTTTGAACCCAAATATGAGCATAGTAAAGTAGTGTTACTAACAGCAGTATATAGGTACTTCATAAGACTGTGATATCATGAATAAATATTTTAAGTATGAGCAATGTGACTGCCATCAAGGTGTGAACCATAAAGGACCACAACCATGATCACCAGCTATCAGTTTTTATCGTATTGTATGCCCACAACCAATATAGCATACAAATGTTTTGTAATTAATGCATTTAGTAAATTGTGTTTTAAAATTTAATACATATGTGATTTATCAGTCTTCTAAACACTTCCAACAGTGATAGCTAATTCCCTGATACATACATTACTTAATTTATATTCTTGCACACTTGCAATAAGAATGCCGAGTGACATTTTTTCCCTGCTTCCTATTAATCAAGTTAGCTATTTTGATTGGTTATCTTTATTCTTGCACTGTGCCATTAATGCGAGCACAATCAAGCCTTTTGTCCAGCCTTCACATTTCATTTATTTAGCCACATTCCTCTTCAGGAATGGCAAATGGGTATTTCTTTACCTTGCAGTAACACAGGTGACTAAAATAATAGGTTCTACTAAAGGCAAAGTACAACAAGAATTACAGTTTCTTTTCTATCCTATATCTTTTTCTATCTTGGTAATGATAATAGGAAAGAGAAAAAAATTGTTAACTAGTAACTTTGCTGTTAGAGATAGTTCATCTGTGTAAGGATAGTTCATCACAGATCATCTATGTCATAGATCATCTATGTCAGGATAGTTTTGCTGCCAGATTTCTTTAAGAGAGGCTACCTTTGAGAAAATGAAGAGCTCTTATTCCTGTTAGTGATGACTGTGCATGGTAAGGAAGATTACTGTTTCTTACCTCTCGGTTAGCAGCCATGAATGATCACAAAGCTTGAAGGCCAATAAATAGGAAAGTGGCTATTTTGTAAACACTAGGGATGTGGAATACTCACCCTCTACAGCTGCAACTGTTTGAAAAATGTGTTTAATAAAGCCTCACACATTTTTAAACTGATTAGTATTTTAAAACTCAACTCAACGGCAAAGGTCCGAGCTACTGAGCATAGTGGGAGGTTGTACGTTCAGCTTCCTAAGTCATCAATCGCTTTAAAAGGCTGTATAAAACTAAAATGCACTACGTTTTGTGCCTCTTTATCTTCCCACAAACTATATGTATGCCTTTGTGAATCTCATCACTTGCTACTGAGCAGAATGACCAACCTGTCAAATGCATTTTACCACATGCTTCCTTATTACCAGTTTATTGACACTTTAAGCTTTGCCTCTACTGAGTAAATTTGCTATGCAACATGAAGTAATCTGTTTTGGGAATATTACTTTCCAAGTAATGTAGAATAATAAAAATAAAAACAATTGGTTGCACCTGATTAGAAGAGGGGCATGCAATTTGTGTTTTCTCCTTCAATTTCCCTTACTTATGCCTGATATTTTTATTCTGTTGATCTCTGTTCACAAACATGGGGTCTCCTCTTCTGCTCATCAACTTTCTTGTTTCTTTGGGTAGATGTTCCCCCAGCTTACAGTCCATTATCATTATTTTTTCCTTATTTAGACAATTTTGGTCACTTGGATGCCTTCTGTATGCAAATACACCTGTTTTTCTTTGCCATTTTGGTGGTCCTATTGCTCAGACAGTTATGTTAAAAGTTTATACATTGTGACTGGCTATGCTATCACAGTGTTGTAAAATAGCAATATACTTTTATTAGCAATATATATTTGGGTTCAAAGCATGCTAATAAATCGACATGCTACCTAATACACTTATGATTTATAGGTATTACAAGTCCTGGCTTTGGACACATTCCTGATGCATTTTCACTTTGAAAGATATTTAGATGTCTAATATCCAATGAAAAACATATTTTTTAAAATGTGCCTCGTTTAGATTTTCCAATATGGCTTTGTATTTTAAGGACTAAATTATAATACATATTTAGCTATCTATCCTAGGATTCCTCTTGCCTAACTTTAGCTTAGATCAGATGTCTTATTTTTAGATGACTACTCCCTTATGCTTCATCCATAGTCAACAGAAAGAAAGGCACAACAAGTAGTGATTCATCTCTTCCTATAATAGATGTCTTGAGTAGGTGGGCTTCATCACAAGTAACTACCTCTTCTACTGACAAAGAAATAAAAAATCTAAATTTGATTTAGAAAAAAAAAAAAGGACAGAACTATCCATAAAAGGGGATTTACAAGATTTTCTTCCCTTTCCAGAACAAACTGAAGTATATGTGAAATTAAACTATACATTGTATCATTTAGCATTTTGAATGGAAAAAAATCACACACTCTGTTATTGCTAGAAGCAGATGAACAATACTGTTTGTTTGTTTGTTTGTTGTTGGTTTTTAAGGTTCTTTAAAATGCATCCATATTAACCCTTATGCTAGCTATAGACAGCTAACTTGGTAAAATGGGAATTGCTATCATACTGATTCGAACCTCACAACAATGCAGAGTTTTAAAATGTCTCATTCATTTTTTCTTTGCCTTGCCAGTACCACTGTTAATACTGGTACTGATCTCTTTGATACACAAAAATGTTTACAAAAGGTTGCACAGGGGATCTTTCTCACTAAATGAGTTACGTGAAATGTTACTAAATGTGCATAGTGGGTTACACTTAGAGAGGCTTTCAACCCATTCTCTAGACTGAAGGAGTTTAGATAAACAAATTATTTTATGCTGAAGTTGTAAGAGTTATTTGAAATAAAAACTAAATAAAGTTATAGAAATGTAGACAAGTTTAACCAAGAAGCTTTTTTTTTTTTTTTTTCCTCTTTCTTTACAGGGCAAAAAAAGAAGGGGGAAGGGGGGAAGAAGTGAGGGGAAGTTAGTATCCAATGCAGTCTAAAACAGATGATTCAGGATATAACAGGGTGAAGTATTTATGCAATTACTGTTCTTTTTTTAAACTTGAATAAGAAAAACCTTGAGGTCCTATTACCCTATAATGTAGTTCTGTAGCTCAGCTATTGAATTGCAAAACCTAAAGAATTCTAGACTATAGAGCATTTCATATTGCATTCAGTTATCAGCATACCTTGTCAGGAAGAAAAGCAAGTGTCTAATTTTCCTCTTCTAGGGGGATGGTAATACTTCAGTTACTTAGCAGTTTCTCTTTTCATTCTCTTTCTGGCTACAGGACTTTCAGATTATAACTTGAATGATTTCTCAGATGAGAGAAAGTGGGGGATTTTTAGGTGCTGCTCCAGCAAGGCATTACAAGCTTCCATTTCCTATTACACAGCTTGTGGTTTCAAACAGGACAGAATTCTTCATTTCTTCCCAACAGCTTGACATTTTTGAGTTTTTGTTCTGTTTCACTTTTACCAGACTGATGGCAAATTCTCAGTACATGAGAGTCTCCACTGAATCTGGTTCATGAATTGTACAGAACCTAGTAGGTACTTGATGAGTAAGTAGTGTGATTTTTCCCTACCTTCCCGGGTGATAAGAGCCTCTTTAAAATAGTAAGGTGTTAATTCTAGACTTTGGTAGAAATTTTAACCTCTTAGCTCGCATTGTAGTGAGATTTGTAGTATAAGCACTAGGGACAGTATGAACAGAGAACAAGCTGGAATAGCTGTGCACAAACGCACAACGAAGAACAGCAGAAGACTTGGATGGCACCCAGGCCAGCCATTAGGAGCACAGCACATCCACAGGCAGCTTCTCAGGACACACAGATCTAGAAAAAGAAGGAAGCCAAAAAAACAAGGGGCAACCTCTACTTTTTTCTTAGTTCTTATACACATATTTTGTTCTGTCCTCCTAACTCTTCATTCTGAAAGTTTCATGAAGACTTTGGTTTTCTTTTCAGTCCACATTCTTACTTTTGTCTCTGTATGAACTGTTTAAATTCAGATAAGGATGACACCAATTCCAGATTAACAAGATTAAAATAATATTTCAATATCAATTAAAACTTAGCAAATTTTAATCTGTTATTAAGTACTATACCCGTGACTTTTCAGGAATTATAAATGACCCATGCATTGCTTTAAGTCTGTAAAATTACCAAGAATCCCTCAAATTATGCAGTTAACATGTCTGACAGAGTTGAACATCCTGAAGGATGTTTTAAAACAATATAATTGAATTAGAAATGTCCACTTTTTTTTTTTTTTTTTTTTTTTTTTGTCATTGCAATGCATGCTGCCAAGTATGTCTTTTTCTCCTCTTTGAAAAGAACCAGCAACACAAATGCTATGGACACAGAACTGACATATTAATTCAGCCTTGTCTTTTCATTCAGGGCATAAGTGTATGGTAGAATGAATATGGCAGGTTGGAGTGTATAAATCCTGCTTTTAAATTCAGTGTCTGAAGCACCAGATGCCAAATTACTAATGGCCCACTTGTCAGTCACAGGAATATTTAGTCTCTTTAGAAAATGAGGGTAGTGTGCAGAGCTGAGAAATAATGGTATTACATAGCAGAAGTGGACATTGTATGAAAAGACAAGTAGTTTATTTTCACAGTGGGTTGTGAACCTACTATTGTAGGACCTAATGACTTCAATCCAGGTTCCTACCTTAATCATGCTGCAAATGAATTTGGGCCAGTCTCTGTGAAAAATGCTTAGAAGGCACTGGAAAAGCAGGACCATGTGAGTGTGGACCTTGGGGGATTAAACTGGAGAGATCAGATATCTCTTCCTGGAACCTGTTTACCTGCGAGATGCTGAGAAAAACTAATGGACATTGTGATTGAAGTTAACTTCTTCCTCAAAGTTCAAGGAATTTAGTACAGTTTTCTGGGCTCCTATTAGATATTTCATCAAGATGGAATGGATAAGTGTGAGAAGAGGGTAAGAAGTGGGGAGATGAACGAATTTAGGTACGAAAGAAATAATTAGGTAGAGGTCAAGCTGATTCTTATACTCAGATCTCATGAAGAAGTATGAGAAGTAAAAATGATGAAAAATTGTTTATAGGCAACCAGACTGTAATCCATCTGGTGGCTCTTCCTTTGTCTTTTCACATCCACAGATGTTTCAAATGTGGAGTTTTATTTTCTATTTAGTTTCTCATAAATAAATCAACTTCATAGCTATTGCTTTAACGGATAGGAGCTAGCCATCAAGTGTTTGTTGAACTGATAAGATCCCATAATCATTTTATAGTTAGTGTATTATCAAATGTGTATACACACACATATAGATATATATATAGGATAAATTTGAACACACCTCATGTTCTTAAACAGATTTTAAGTGACAACTAGAATTGTTTGCCTTATGTCACCTTCCAGTGAGAAAACAAGTCACAGTAGTAGCGTATGTTTTTGTTTGTTTGTTTGTTTGTTTTTGGTGGTAGTAGGTGGTTTTTTTGTCATTGTTGTTGTTCATTTGCTTGCTTTTGGTTTCTTATACTGGTAATTATGTTTGCTTGCTGCCATTTATTCACCTGAATAAATAAAACAAGACCTCAGTCTTCACCCATGCAATATGTAAAAGTTGTACTGGTTCACAATCATTTCTTTGGTGCCTACATAATTTGGATTATATACTAGGTCTACCACCATTGGAGTGCAACAAATTAATGAAATAGTGGGGAAAACAGCTGTCCTCTAACTTCAACTGCAAAGTTAGAGTTACCAAATTACTTGATTAGCAGCCAGATTGAAATAGTTAATTAGGCTTTCTGCTAATTTAATTGTATGGCATATTGAATCAAAGTAAAGACTTTCAGCTTACATTTAAATTTTGACATCTGAACAGATCAAAACATAAAATAAAAAGTCCTCTGCTATTTAGTCATTAAGTAAATGTTCTTACTGATTTCATTTTATCATGTGAAAAAAGAAAAAAGAAACAAAATACTTAATGAAACTCTTGCATACAGTTACCATGGCAACAAAAGTTGATCAAACCATGAGAGTATGTTGAAGAATTTTTTAAAGATATAATTTTTAATTCTAGCCAAGCCTCTACATGTCAGTTTTGATATAAAGAGGCTATTCTCTTTGCAGTACTATATCAAATGTAATAAACTGAGATTTTCCGTTAGTGTATATTGAATAATTGAACATATTATGCAATAAAATAAAATAAAATAAAAAGAATTTACCTTCACATCAACTGTTGTATATCCTAGAATCTTACAGAATATCCTTAGTTGAAAGGGGCCCACATGGATAATTGAGTCCAGCTCCTGGCTCCACACAGGACCACCCAAAATTCAGACCTTATGGCTCATAGCATTGTCCAAACATTTAGTGAATCCCAGCAGGTTTGCTGCCATGACCATGTCCCTGGGGAGCCTGATGCAGTGCCCAGCCACCCTCTCAGTGAAGAACCTTTTCCTAACCCCCAGCCTGACCCTCCCCTGTCCCAGCTCCATGCTGTTCCCTCGGGTCCTGTCGCTGTCCCCAGAGAGCAGAGCTCAGCGCCTGCCCCTCCGCTCCGCTTGTGAGGAAGCTGCAGGCTGCCATGAGGCCTGCCCTCAGCCTGCTCTGCTCTGGGCTGAACAAACCAAGGGACCTCAACTGCTCCTCATATGTCTTGTCCTCTGGACCCTTCATATCCTTTGTTGCCCTCTTTGGACACACTCAATGCCTGCCTCTCCACTCCCCTCGTGAGGTAGGCGTAGTCTAGGTCTTGCCATGCTACATGTTTTGGAAATGTAGGCCTAACTTGGGCCCCAAACCACCAACAGATAGTACATTTCTGAATCACTGTTTCTAAAATCCATACCACAGTATAGAACTTAAGATACTGGTGTCTCTTTAGGGTACAACAGTCTTAGTGGATTTGTTCTATGTGTGCTTTAGTATGAGGATCTCTACTGTATTTAAATCAAATTTTACTTCTCAGAATAGTTTGAATTTCTGAGCCGCATAATCCACAATAAACTAGGTGGAAGTCCTACTTCAACTTGAGAGGGGAGGGAGGGGCTGCTGTGAAAATTTTGATTGGCAATATGAAAGTGGGACAATCTGTCCCCCTGGTAAGAACAGCTATGGCATGCAGATTCAGACTGCATGCTCTAGGTGCAGGTGTTGGATAAGTTAGACATAGAGCAATCCAATGTGGACATCACTGAAGTTATGTAATTAATGTTCTGAGGCCTAAATTAAGAAAAATGTTACCGTAATTTGAAAGTTATGTGGTTTTGTTTGTGACAAGTTTTCACTTTTGATATTGAAAACTTGATACTAGGTATAATCCTGCTAGCTTTTTGTTTGTTTTTTAAATATAGTCGACAAATATATTAATAAATGTTTGGTTTTCACAGTATCAGATTTCTTCTGTTATACAAAAGGGGTATTAGCTAAAGGAAAAATATGGTGTTAATCATCTATTGATTACAAGACTTCTACTCCAAGAAGAATAGGGGATTTTTTTTTCCTTTTTTTTTTTTTTTTTTTTTTTTTAATATAGTGAAGTTAGCAAAAAGTAAATTGAAACTTCCTTTGTTTTTACTAAAATTTTAGCAAGAAATTTACAAAATCCTATTCTTCAGTATCTCAGTAAAAAATATCAGCCCTTTCAAGCTGCCCAACTCTAAGATAACACAAATATATGCAATCCAGGAAAAGTTGAAATGTTACCTCAGTTTATCTGAGCCATTGCATTTTGGGAAACTGGGAAGAAGATTTCGATATGGGTTTATTTCTTACAACAAATTGTTACAATACAGATGAATTTCAGATATGCACTTTAAGTGATTAGAAATATTCTAAGTATTAGAAACATTCATGAAATGAAAGGTATCACTGATGGTGTCTGGGTTACATGACAGCTTGTGCATTTGAGAAAAAGAAGGAAATATTGTTTTGCACCAAAACATAGGTAGTGTTGGCCTTTAGATTGCCTATTTGTCAAGTTTAGAAAGTTGACCTGAACTAGATGATCTACCAAAGTTTCTTCCAAACTTACTTTCTATGACTGATCTTTTTAAATTTTCTGTCTGATCTGTTTACCTAACAACTGTCTGCAATGATTTTACGTATCTTCTTTTATATTCCCTTAGAATCTACAGAGGGGAAAAATTAATCTATTCAAAGTAAAATTAACACATCGGCTTAAAATGGCTTTGAACTGAAGTTAAGCAGCAGGACTTTACCCCTCTTCAGCTGAGAACAAGACAGAGGTTGAAAAGTTCTTTATGAAACTGTCAACTTGATGATGTCCTTGTTCTGTGTATATTTTAAAAGCCAGAAAGACAAAACCTCTGCCAACATAATTCCATCAGAAAATCACTTAAAAGACTTTTTATCCTCCACCTACGCTTCTAAGAGAATGAGTTCTTTCTTTACCGAGGAGGGCTTGTTCTACTCAGTAATATTATCTTTGTCCCCAGGGTAGTCTCTGACTTTCAGAGCCTGACAGCTTCATCAAAGTTTTCAAATTACATTTTTTTCTGTTTCAAAGCAAAAGATTTTTGCTAACCTCTAACTAGATTCAGGTCACCAGCAGTTTTCAGCTACTGAGCCCCAGTGCTGATGAAGTTTTCATGATGACCCCTTCACACCAGTAGTTTGTATTGGCCTTATTTTCTAACCATATCCAATAGAATAGATGTAGGTGTTTGAGTCACGTGTGATCACATAAGCTTGGGTGGGATAAAAATGACATTCTCTTGGCTAAATACTTGTATTTGAAAGCGGCAAATAATATGCTAATACACAGAAAAATGTTACTGCTGCTTTGAGGTGCATATATATCACTTCTGGTGTGTGTGTGTGTGTTATGGGAATCACAACAATATGATGGTCTTCCAGTGAACTTTAGCTGCTTAGTTTCTGCTGCATAAACAAAATATTAAGATATACAGAAAGAAATTTGCTGTTTTTCAGAGCCATGGATACTAAACTCACTTACACCTTGTGCTGTTTCACCTTGTCCAGGTACACTTAGAGGTATCTGGTACAATTGAAGAAATGTGTTTTTGTTGTGTGTGTTTTTTTATTTTTTTCTCCCATGAGGGAACCTACAGAGCTTAACAGGCTAACATAGACATGAAATTAGGAGCTTAAAATTACAACCTCCTATTTTCCACCAGAATGACTTTTTTAATTAATAAAGCTAATAGCTAATTTATTTTCATATTTCCTTAGAGCCAGATCCTGCTGAATATAAAGACATTCAGTCTGATAACAATGTGTCAGAATGGCTTTACATTGGTAGCTGTGGACTGTGCGTGCTAGCTTGTGTAAAATTAGTGTAACTTTCTCTCATGCCTGTTTGAGCATTATAAGGAAATGGAAAAGTTGGAATGAAATTGGCTCAACAGGATGTATCAATTATACTTTCCAACAGTATCTGTTTATAAGCAGAATAAAGTTGACCAGTTTATTTGAGTTGTGCATTGTTAAGCTGGCCATAAGTCAAAAAGAGTAGAACAAGAGCTGAGAACTGTCCTCCTCTTTTGAAGAGGTAATAACCTCTATTTCTCCATAACTGTTAATTGATAATAGGCACCAAAATACAAAATGTCAAAACAAACAAACAAACAAACAAAAACTGTCTGTTTTCTCACTCCTCATCCTTTCCACAAGGTCTTAAGCACCAATCCATCATCCAAATCACCAGATGCCTTTTTCTTTTGTAGTGCTAATTCAGTATCATGAAATGGATTCAGTGATCTGTAGTAGTACTTATACCACTGCAAATACAAATTACCACATTAGTAACAGTGAAACCAAGACAACTCAAATTTTGCAAATATTCTGCACGTAGTCCTTTATGGTAAAGAAAAATTGTTAATTTTGGTTATAACCTCTAATTTAAATTGCCCCTGGGGAATTTTACATACTTTGTAAAGCTTGTGGAAATTCATGTGCTTTGACAAGCCATTGGTTTATACCTGACCAAGTTGTCATTAGACTAGAATATTAGAGAAGATGTAGAAGTGAGAGGACAGTGCTGCAGCCTGTTGGTTCCCACTTCTGTAAGTCCAGTAGAAAGTGGAGAGCACAGGCATTTTAAGAAGTTAGGAGGAAGATACTTGCATGGTGATAGGATCTGTCTCTGGTATTCAGATTGCTGAGAATATCTGGACCACGAGGTACAAACCTTGTGCAAAAGCAATAGTTTCTTGAACATAATGTCCTTTCTGGTAACTACCTAAAATTCCTCTTCTCACAGTTCTGGTAATCTGCAAAGAAAAGGAAGCCCAGCTATTGTGGGTGTATTTAGCTGTGTATGGTGTTACAAGAAGCAAGGTTTTTATTTACAGACTTTACAGAATTTTATCTGTAATTGCCCGAAGAAATGGTGCCAATTTTGTGATCAGACAAATTCAAGTTGATACAGAATCCTTCAGCAAGGATTAAGATATATTCTGCGAGGATTTTAGATTTTTTCCGCTTGTACATAACATCCCTTTGGGTATGGAGTGCAAAGAAAGAGGAATGACATAAATGAAATAGCATCTGTATAGAAAAAGGGGAGGGGGGCAATTATTTTCACACAAAATTTTGTGTTAAAATTCCATTTTGACTGGTTCATTCATTATATGTTGTATTGTTTCAAAGTAGCTGAGGAAAAACATACCAGCAGAGGAATCTAGTATATCCTTAATATCCCAAGGGCAATCTTACATGGTATCATTCATGTTTTTCTTGCAGATGGCATCTATTGCTGTGGTGTTTTTAATAATTCCCCGAGGTGAAATTGCATGACAGAATGATCCATTTAAACTGTCAGAAGGAGAAAAGTCAACACATTTATGATAAGTGGCTGAGAACTTTCTTGTTTGTTTTGCTGTTGACATTTGGTTTATTTGATAACTTCTACCACGCAAACCATCAGTGGGATCAACTCATGACATTATCTGCTTTGTCCTCCTGTGCCTAAAGCTGTGTCCAATTAAGGGGTTTTGATTTACAGGGCTTTTGAGAAGTTTTTTGTTTTGTTTTGTTTTTTACTATCTTCTCATTCTTCACGTTGTCTAAAGCTCTGTTTAGATTCATGTGAAATTTTCCACTAAGACTCTAATATACTGGAACTAAGAAATATGGCAATTTTTAAAGACAATTCTTTATATTTTATGATTTCAAACCTAATACAGTCATGAGTTTCAGTAAGAGATTAAGTGAGGATAGGTTCAATGAATTTGTATTATCTTAGCTTTGTGTTGTAAAAATTTTATGCACTATGAACATATTTTTAAATTATAAATGGTGCCATCATTCATCTTACATTTGTATTACATTATTTGTTCTGCCTTTTTTTTTTTTTCCCTCAATATTTTATTATTATTATTTTTATTCCCTGGGTCCTGTTGAACAAAGATCCAACCAGTCATTATTTTTTTTTTTCTTCTGTGATTACTGTTACTGCTAAGACTCCCTTGTTATTACTGAAGTTGACTACTTTCTATTCTTTGTTTTATTTTTTCCATGAGTTATGTCCTAGCTAACAGACAATAATAGTTTAGGCATGTACTGTTGTTCTCAACCAATTTGTAGGTAGCCCTATACAACAGACCTAGAATTGATTGTGACCCTTGGTGTTACTGCAAAGGAGATATCAGCATATTTTACTTTTACAGTGTTTTAGAAAAAAGTCGTGTGTGGTTTTTTTTTTCCTTTTTTTTTTTTTGTTTTTCTTTTTTCTGTTTTTCCTCCTTATTTTGTTGGCTCAAAAAACAAAACAAAACAAGTGTATGTGTGCTTGTATGTACGCATGAATGTGTGTAAATTTCAGGTCAAACAATTCTATCTGAAATTCAGTGTTTCTTGTTTAACCTTCTAAAAAGTCAAATGCTTAAGCTGAGCAATATTTGCTCCATCTATAATCAGTGGAAACCCGTTTATTCAGAGAATGATTCATCCATCTGGTTTAAACACCTATATAAAGATGGAAAAATATTTAGACTAGTCTCTCACTCTTCTTCACTTTTCGGTGACGTCAGAGCTAGAGATGTTCCTAGAGATGAAGAAATAGATAAGAAATGTTCCTAGAGTTGTTAGTAGATCAGATAATATTGTTTATTTAAACAATATTACATTTGATTCACAGGGATTTTTAGAGTTTTTTAATATTTTTTTTTATTCTAGTTTCTGATTTCTGATTCATCATATTGTCTAAAGCTCTGATTCAGATTTTATATATCTAAACAATATTTATTTGGCCAAAGCTAAATGTGATGAATCCCACTGTAAATGCTTACCTTACTGAGTGTAGACATAGTTCAAAAATATCAATTTCTAAATAAGTTATTGTTTCATTTACAAAGCTGAAGTTGAAAAACAAATTCATTTTCTGGCCTCAATATTTTTATTAAAAAAAGCCTTTGTATTTTATGTGGACCTGATTAAAATTTTGTATGAAAATTTGGTCTCACTCCAGTGCTTATTATAGTTATTGCAAGTCTTCATTTTGTTATAGTTGATTAATTGCTTCTTTCAAAGTAACATTATAGTTGCTCATATATCATAACCCCCATGACACTTGCATACTAAAGTGCAAGTATTTATACAAGTGCGTCAGACTGCTACAGAGCAGGACTGGTATTTGGAATGAACAATGTGTACATCTAGTATAGTGTTGAATTTTCAAGACAATTTTGTCCAGCACTGCTTAAAAGCATGTGAGCTACATGTTACTGAACAACAGGGCTCTTTTGTATGTCTCTCTAGTAGCTTTATGGACCCAGGAGGAGAGAGAGTTTGTATCTTCAAAAGCATCTAGGCCAAAATAGTACTGCTAAGTCCATCTATGGGAACTTTAAGCACTGCATTCTTACTTGAAATTCCATTTGTACATATAATACTAGTTGGACTAGAGGAATTTACCTGTGGATCACTAGCATGGCTACACCCTCAATGTTGGGGCTTTTCAGGCTTCAAGTACAAGACTGAGTACAGCAGATATGGCTTGTCCAAGGTCACTAGTTCCTCAAATGCAAGGAAGATCTCTTGCCACAAGACTGATGATAGAGGGGAGATAGTAAAAGCAAATTCTAAGTGCAAAGCCCTGTCCTCTGCCATAGACACTTCCAACAGATTCCAGGGAAAGATACTTGTATATGTGCCAACTTAACTGGCTTTATTAAAGGTGGCTCTCTACAGATTAGGGTGTCTAAAGGGAAAGGTTTTCTTACGATGCCTGAATCACAGACAGCAGCACTGCACACAGTGTATACGCTTGTGTATTCAACTGCAATCAACTGTTATTTCTCTTCCACTGGGGGGAGTGGACTGAAAGAAGCAAACAAGAAGAAGCTTATAAGCTATATAAAGGACAACCAGAAGTATACCCTGTTGGCTTGTAGAGGAGCTAGGGCAATAATTCAAAGCCAAGTCCGCATTCTGAAGCATGTGGCTATCAATCATATGAGTCAGTCCAATGTCACTGCTTTTTTGACTCTGTTATTGCTCACGTAAATGCTAATACAGAATAAAGCTGGCACATTAATTTCAGAAGTTTTTTAAGACTCTCAAAATCATATTTGAACAATTTGGTGTATTTTCTCATTTTATTGCAAAGGATCTCCTTCCTCTTTCTTTAGCTACACAGTCAGGTCCCAAAACACACAATCCAACTCGGTTCCAAAGCAAATGTATTTTCACAGAGGTTGATTTCATAGCCTGCAGAAACTTAGCTAAGGAACTGACACTCTTTCTATGGTATGAAATAAATACTTTGCTACTCTGGTTAAAGCAAATTTCATCTGTCTTGCCAGAAGAAGTCAACATACCATCTAGGTTATTTTGGTGTAGTGATGAAGATAGTTATGATTGAGTTACATTTTAGTTAAATTGGTATTTCCAAGACCAGAATTTGATTCTAATACCTTTTGTGTAGGAATTGTTTAAGCAGGAATACTTCATAAGGTGAATGAAAACTCCTTACATGAATGAAGACTTATCATGTAAGAAGTTTAAGACACAACGCCAAACTCTAACCAGCCACACTGGCCTTTCAGAAATAAATAATTTGTATTTGATATCCTTCCTAAATTTAGAGGACTTTTTTTTTTTCTACTTTTAATAAAGTCCTTTCCAATGCTGTAATGAGTAAAGTATAACAAATGACATTTTCGTTGCCATAGTGACATATTTTTTCTTATATGTTCCCAGGCTGAATGCCTTTTTCTTTTCTCCTCTCTTTGTTTTAGCAGGATAAAGGCCACAGCTATAATAAATGCAACTTCACTTTTCTTTATTATAAATAAATGTAAGAAAAAGAATATATCCTCTAATAATAGAATATATTCATACTTAATTACCAGGTGCCATTATTTTGAAGGCGTAATGTTGCTGACAAATATAGAGGCTTCCTGCTCCACAGAGTAATTAATAGTGTTGTTTATTGTGCTATAAGTTTTTCTCTTTTTTTCAGACACAATTTGTTAAGTAAATTAGATACTGAAATGCATATGGGCTTAAAAGATAGTGAATAATAAAGTATTAGCAAGGATTTAATGATACTGAAATAGCTAGAGGGAAAAGTAGTATTCTGATGCAAACAGTTTCCATGGTAATGGCTTAAAGCCTTCAATACCACAGGAAAGAAAAACAAAAAAAAATCACCAAAAACATAATTTTAAACCTGTACACTTTATATATATATTTAAAATGGAGATTCATAAGGCATGTCAGTACTCCATTTCAGACAAAATCTTTCATCTTAGAATCCACTGCAGACCAAAGCAAAGTCAGTGGATAGATACTGCTTTCAGAGAAGAGCTGTCACCTCTGCATGAAGCAGTGTGCTTTTGCTCCTCAGTGGAACTGGGATTGTTTTACCAAAGTCTTTCATATTTTAAAAATCCACTCTAAGAATTCATTTTGTTTGTTTTAAGCCTAATTGCATGTAATCATCTAGCTATGAACAGGTGAATCTCTTCTTCACATTTGCTGTCTGTAACTATTGGCTCTTGAAATCCTGACTATGGATCATGTGAAATGCTTCCATATCACTGAAATTTGAATGTCTTGAATTACTTATCTATATGTCAAACCAATGTGTATAACTAGTAATTAAAAAGTCAAAAATACATTTGTCATATTCCCAAATCAGTTCTTAACATTTCTCTTTCAAGCAATACAACATGACCACTTGCACTTTTGGGAATAAACACTCTCTTGAAAAATTTTGTTTCCCATGTATGGCAAATGAACAGAAGTTTAAAAACAAGATTTACAAGTTTCAGTTTCTTTCAGTTTATAAGGAATGTAAATATACCCTTTAAAACTTTCATAAGCCAAGTCTAGTTGTACTTCCCAGGCCTATATTATATTATTATTATTGTTATTGTTGTTGTTGTTGTTGTTGTTGTTATTATTATTATTAATAATAATTATTATTATTATTAATAATAATAATAATAATAATAATAATAATAATAAAGTTGTTTTAACATTTGGTTAAAAGGACACACAGTATATTAATTTAGAAGTTAATGACTGTAAAGACCAGTAACCAGGAATATTCTGGCTCAAACTGTGTATACCAAAAGCCATACGAGGATAGACACTTTTCTTTCAACTACAGTAAGAAAACTCCACCAAACAGTTTCAAAAAAGCACTCTTGATATCTCTGAGCTTTTTACAACCCCCTGCATTCCTCAAAAGAAGGGGAAGCCAATACTTTATTCCAATACTTTGTGGCTTATCTTTGAAGAAGAAAGTCATCCAGAATATTAAATTTCTCTGGGGAATCTCTAATTATTCAGTTGAAAAAGTGCTAAAAATTACATGCTCATATAAACAAGAGAAAGCGTCTAAAATTCGTAATTATCTATTTTCTTTTGTCAGTAAATGCATTTTTAATCCTTCCTATTTAGGCGAAAGTGTTATTGATTATTAAAGTTCTAAGACTTCCCCAAGACCAGTTGCCCACAACCACAGTAAAATCTTCACAATAGAATAGAAACATCACAAATGATAAATTAATTGCAGTGTATAGACTGGGATGAAAACGGATATTGTATTATGATATGACCTGAAATCAAAAACCTGTGGGGTTCCATAGGATGGAGATCAAGAAAAAACATTTTTCCTAAATGGTCTTATGTTCAAATACTTTAAAATGATAGAAACAGGTTGAATAGTGAATATTTATTTTGAACAAGTCAATTGCTCATTTTAGTTGATGGTAGCAATATTAGTAATAAAATAAAAGTACAGAAACCTAGATTTGTTTCTTTGGGGGAGCTGGGGATACTTTCCAACTGGTATCCAAATCAAAAGCAGAAGTACAAATTTCTACATGAAAGTATATTTCAGATTGTTGACAGAGAGGTCAGAAAGAACTTGTCTGAGTTCGGCCACCCAGTAATTAAAATTTGTCAGTGGTACAATTATATGATATTCAGGATACATTATTTAGCACCTGCATATTACCCTCCTCCCCCCCTCCCCCCCCCCCAAAAAAAAAAAAAAAAAAATCAAGAATCACCTCTGGGAAAACGAATTAATTCATGTAAGAAAGCATTGTATCACCTCCCATACCTTTTTAAAATGGATGAAATGGATCACAGGGTTTTCTTTTTGCTGCTGCTGAATTGCTGAAAGGGACCTTAGTGGGCAGAGGTTAAAGATCTGAGAGAAAAAAGGACACTGTAGCATGTTTGCCTTTTTGTTCTGGGAACCCTCCTGCTCTAGCCCTGGCTGTAAGGTCCAGTTTTACTGCCTTTCGAATCCTGCCTTAATGAACAAAAGTACATATCAAAAAGAGAGTAAAAAGCATCTGTGTTGCCTCTCTACCTTTTGCAGAGTTCTCTTGATGATTCTCTCTAGGATCACTTCTAAGCTTTGTTTGGAACTATTTACTGCAAGTGCTATGTGGCCACAGTACTGTAAAGGCTCAACGGACTTCACGTATTCCAAAAGGAAATCTCATGCACACAGAATTCAGCTGTATTGCTAGATTTGTACAAAAAAAAAATGAAAACAATCAAAATTTGCAGACAAACTCTATAATAATTGCCAAGGAGAAAGGGATTACAGTTGTTTCAATCCCTATTTAATGTGATTGTATCAAGGCAGTGTTGAAATACTTATTTCAGGTTTATTTTTTTAAATGCCCTTTTTATTCTTACAATTGAAAGTGTGACTAAAGAGGAACTAGAGAGGTTGTTAGGGAATGAGCTGATTTCTGCCAGGAAATTCCGAAGAGATTTAAACACCTAAGGTATTAACAACAAATAGATTCCTTCCTTCTTCCATTTATTCTCATAATTCAGTTAATCTGTACCATTTGCATATATATATATATATATATATATTTATTTATTTGTTTATTTTCAGCAAGAAAATATATATTTATGCCACTTACTAAACCCACCAAATGTCAGGTGCTGCTTTATATTTCTGTTATTCATGAAGGAGTTATAGAAGCAAGTGTTCATAGGAACTGACTTTAGGCAACCACTGTGGTCACTGAGTTGTGTGCAAAGCTGGATCAGGTAGGTGAATATTCCTCCTCAATGATCCTGGAAGGCAGCCTAGTGGTAATAAAATGAATCACAAGCAAAAGATATAAACTTATAAACTTCCTAATGATATGACTAGACATGGTATTCTGAATATAGGTAGCAGAGAAACAAAGACCTTAGATGCGTAAAGAATAAGTCCCAGACCTGACATTTCTTTATCAGTCAGACTGTGCTATGTGGAAAGAGAAATGTGCCATTCTTCCCTCATTCAAGCAGCTTATTAAATCCTACATTTGGATTTTCATAAGGCCAGGAGAAACCATTAGATCATTCACTTAAGTTTACCATTAGCAATCATTTAGTAGACACCCTGTAATTTATTAAATATATGGATTATATATATAAAGATGGATTCTCACAAGACAAAATGTAATGTAAGCACCTGAAACAGCTATGATGTTATGTTCTTTCTATATTCTGTTGGTGTTAAGGACACCAACATATATTTTGATGACCTAGCTGTCATCAAAACACCAACCTGTTACTTTTTCATTTACCGTAATGTTGGCTGTATTTTTTTATGGATCAGTCTTTCATTTTTGTATTCTTACTAGATTTGGAGGGAAAAGTCTGCAAATAAAAGAATGAGGTGTTCATAACAGGTGATAATCATATATGATCATAACAAGCTTGCTATATTCTATATTTTAGAGAAAATTTATAAATTAATATTAAAAATAATAATAATAATAAAAAACAACAACAACAAAAACCAAAACAAAAAACAAAACAAAACAAAAAAAACAAACAGAAGTTATCCAGCTAATTAAGGGGGAGATTTTTGTCTAACCCTATATGAAGGGAACAATATAAATCTGAATATGTATGCAAGGCCAATCAACCAGACACTTTATGGTTTTTCATACCGCATCCAAAAACTTGTCTACTGTAAGGTATTATTTCATTTTCCAAGGTCAGTGTCTGGTGCTTCACACTGTGATACAACCGTATACTAAATAAAACTTCATTTATTTCATAATAGTTGTTATCCAATAAAAAAAAAAAAAGACAAAAAATAAAAGTTTTAACAATTAACCTTTTTTATTTTATGTAGAATCCATTCTATGTTTATAGTAAATCAAGACATAACCTATTATTGTGTTCTTTTGCACAAGATAAAGTCTGAAAAAAAAAAGGCTTAAATAAGATAGGTGCTTTATCTTGTACTATAATTTTAAACTCCAGAAAAATACCATTGTATCCCAGTATCACTAGTGGACCATGTTTTGATTATTATGATATTGTGCCCAAAAAGGTGTTTGGAAAGAAAAAAACAATCTAAAACTGTAATTAACTGTAAAATGTTTTGATGAATAACCCATACAATTACTTTTCCAGGCTAACCAGACAGAAGTTGCATTACTTTTTTCTTAACTGTTAATTGAAGGAAATATGAAAATGGTTGTCCTCTAGCTTTTGTTAATTTCCCCATCTTTTCAATACTCATTTACTAAATATTGACATTAAAGTTTCACATGGATTTTCGAATAGTTAATTTTAGATCTTCTGTTACATATTTTTCATGCATGAAGAATTTAAATTCTTTAAATTTACCTTATGTTTCTGGCTCTTTTCCTACAGATTATCTTCTATGCCCACTTCTTTCACATAGAATAGTAACCAACATCCATACATCCATTTCAGTTACAGAACAGGGATGCATTTAATGTTTCATTGTATTTTTTTTTATATTTTTTTTAATATATTTTTTTAATGTTTAAAGTTGTAATATTATTGTTTCAGCAAAGTCTTACGGCTTTTTTTTTTTTTTTTTGGTGAGTAGTTACTGAGTTGCTAGTAGGCCACCTCATGTTCTTATCCTTTTTAGGTACTTTTTATGTGAATATGGTATGAATATAAATATAAATAAATATTATTTCTGTCAAATCACTGTCTGTGTTTTAGTTTGTATGTTTGTTTGTTTTGGCCTCAAGTAGAAAAGGCACTGTGGCCATTATAGGGCTTTTTCTTTTTTCTTAAAATATTTAAAGATGTAGTCTTTTTTTTTCTAATTCCACTGACACAGAGTGCAGTGAACTTTTATCATCAGTAAATTCCATGCCTTTCTTTTACCATTCTCCAACCTTTACACACATAGGGATGAATGAAAAAAACTAAGAGGTAAATAGCAAAGATAAATTGCATGTATAACTATCCAAGTCATCTATATTTAAATCCCTTTCCAGATATCTAATTAGCCAGTATGGCTTTTTCTCTGGCATAATTTCTGTGTATGTTTGCTATGCCTGTCACAAGGCAGACACATTAACTTTCCAAATTAACACGAAATTAAAGAATGTTTAAGACTGAACACAGGGCAAGGTTTTCAACTCTAAATTTGCCAGCCATGTTAAAGGAGAAAAGCAGGTATCATCAGTGAGGGGGACAAACAGAAAGGACAATCCTGAATCTTAAAAACAATTATTTTTTGAAATAATTACCACAGGCTGGCACTTGCCACCACTATTGATTTAACTACTTTTTTTACTTTTTTCAGAGACAAAATCAAAACCAAAACCAAACAAGAACAAAAAATACCTGTTACTTATTATATTTTTTACCTCTATCACACACACTAGACACACACACAGAAACCTATATAGTGAGAGTATACATAGGTAAAATATGACATATATACATGGATACATATACTTAGCATGTATATATGTTATTTAATAGAAATGGCAATCACTAAAATAAGTTTCATAATCCTTTCCTTAACTTTTTTTTTTTTTTTTTTTTTTCCACAGTACTCCAAGCTTCAAGGCATTGCCACATTTTTAAGCCAAAAGCTATATATGTGCAGATCTTTGCTTTGTCTTCCTCAGAGTATACAAAACTGCCAGAAATTAACTGGTATGTGTCAAGGGGAATTTTAGAAATGCAGACTTAAATCTTTGTTTTACTTAGCTGCTTAAGAATTTTTCAAACATTTCCTATCTTGTCTATTTTATTTATCTAGTTTTGCATTGTCTTTGATTGCCTAAAAAAAACCACAGGAGTAAAAACATGCCTCGTGACTAAAGACTTATTAATGTAGTAAGACTTATTAATGTAGTAATATTTCCATGATTCATCATAGTTTTAATAACATTAAAATATTATTCTTTCTATCATTTCAATTATTTTTCCATTTTCTTTAATACACTGATTGCGAAACTGACATGGCTCTAAGATCAAGTTATCATTCTCACACGTAGAGTATATTGCTCTAAAGATAAATGACGGTTCCTTTTACCTCAGCATTTGTTCATTATGTTGATTCATTCAACAGGAAAGGACAATTGTCAATGGATAATTTCCTGACAAGCAGTCAGTTAAATCATCTTTGATTAGATATATTGGTTTTAAATATTTATTCATGTTAAGTAATGTATTTCAGGTAAGATTATTCAAAACTACTCATTATAAGTAATGTTGTGAATTTAACACCTCTGTTTTGATTAATATATTGTTTGAAAACCAGCCTTGTTTTGCCCACATTTCTTAGACATCTGTGTGTAATCAATAAGTTGACTGAAAGTTGTTCATCAAAATCTCTGAAATACTTTGCTGAAATACACATTAAGCGATGTAGTACTCACCATATTAGTTGTGCTTGGTTGCTTGGATTATGCATCTTTATTTTGGATACTTGGAACAAGTACAAACTGAATGATGAACATCAAGCATGGTGTTTCCTAGAGAAATTCTGAGGTGAAAGAAGTCATCCAAAAATCAAACTAAGTTTCACTGTATGTACTTTTCTAGACCTTACCCAGACACTCATCAATAACAATTATGTTATGAAATGGAACAGAATGTCACTGAATATAGTGGTTTTACTCTCAGAAGTATTCACTCAGCATTTGTTTCCCTACAGGACAACTTATGATTTGTACCTGTTAACATTAAAAGAAAACTGACAAAATAAGCATACAGTCTGGGTTTATCTTGTACTTGCCCATACTTGATATTTCTATCAAATTGAAGAGCTAATTTTTGTATACTGAAGATTACCCAGGATCTTTTTATAAACAAAGGCTTTTAAAGCTTTTTGCTTTTTTTTTTAATTATTATTATTTTTTTTTTTTCATTTGATAAAGTGTTCTGGAAGCGTACATTACTACCAATACCTTCAGACCATTTGAACATGCTGTAAATCTAGACTACTATGCTCTAAAGTAAATGACTTCAGTATAGAATGTTGCTTCTCATTAAATTTGATATATCTGACCATTTTTGATCTGTTTTGCTCTTCATTACTAATACTCTGCATGAATCTCTGTGAAAGGCAAAGCCTTCATGAGTCAAGAAGGTGGTTTGATGGAGCAAGTTTTGTTCTTACAGATCCCAGGATAGATGTACTTTATTTATTTGTTTATTTTGATACACTGAGTTATGTATATATTAGGTTATATATATATATATATATATATTAGGTTGCCTGACTTCCTACATATTGGAAAAAATACATATTGGATGGACTTACTACAGTAATGATGCAAATTGCACCGTTCAGCAAGACAAAAAGACAGGGCCATGTAGATTCTCCATGACAGAAAATCAGACAGATTTAGATGCGAGAAGTTACTATTACAAGATGGGCACCCTGTCCATGGAAGTTGTACATGAATCTTCACAACAGCATCATGCAACAGAGGTTGTTACATCCTATAAACTCAAGAAAGATTGCTAGAGGCTAAATCAAGTAACTTAGGGGAAGGTTTTATCACAGAGTTATCATAGACCACTGTTTCTCCATGCTTCAGTCTTGCCCTGAGAGTGCTGGAGGGCAGGTATGGAAGCAGAACAGGTGTGGGTGGGAGATATGAACTTAGAATAGGGATAATTTACATTTTTGTTACTTCTTTTTCAGTCTTTTACAAGTTTAGTTCCTTGCAATATGATTAAAGGTGATAAAAGATTGAAGTGATGCATTGGGGCATCTAAACTTTGTACAAGAAAATACTCTTGTAATTCTTACCTAGGATACAGGTGATACAGGTAATTTTAGCTAGCTAAGGAGAAAGAAAATAAGAAGGAGATAAAGGTAGATTATTGTTACCTAATTTGTATCAGAAATAAAGAGAAGAAACTGAAGAAGGAAAACAGAAATATGGGAAAGCATAGACAGTATTAAAGACAGGCAAAGTCAGTGGTTCAAAGCATGTTTCCCTAAAACATGTTGATACACATATAGAACCACATTAAAGATGAGCTCAAAATCAGTTTATGACCTTTAAAGTTGGTGGGGAGACAATTATTGTTAAAAGAGGTAATTAGTAGCTTAAATTCCCAGCTCTGCCTTGTTATTGAGTGCATCAGGAAAGATGAATATGCTACTACATTTCTCACCAAAAGTCAATCCATAGGAAAAAGAGTATGGTAAAGAACTGATTTTCACATTTTAAACAATACATATGTACTGTGCTTAATCAGAACATGTATTTTAAAGGCAAACCTCATATTTTTTAAACTGGTTCTAACAGTAAGTCTCTGTAGTTTCAGCCAGTTAACATAAGAAATAGCACTGAAGACTGCTTTTTATTAGAATATATATGTCTCCTCAGTTTATTTTCTCTAGAAATAGGTTAAACTGATTTGACTCTCATCCTGCAGGAATCATCTTAATCAATATTCACGTAGCTCCAAAAAAGTATTTTATCCAAAAACTTCATCCCCCTAAGCCAAACAAAATATAAAATCCCTCAAGCAAAACCTGAGGGCAGTGTATGTTACCAGAGACTATTTTTTTTCCCAACACCGCTATCTTCTTGATCAATCAGGTAAAACAAAGTCCCCAAAATGTTTTATACATGTATGTTGTTTCAAGTAATTTAGAGACAGGAAATAAACTGTATATATAAAAATCCTAACTGCTTTACTCCTTTTTTTTTTTTTTTTTTTTTTTTTTTAATAGCATTAGCTTTCACACGAACAAAGTTTATGTTCTATGAAATACACATCACTGGAGTCACTGGAGTATATTCAATGTTTCAACTGCATGTATCAAACTCTTAATAAAGATATGTTTCTGAATACACAATTCAGTCTAGCCTGCAGCTCTGCCACTTCTAACTAGTTCATACGGCCTTCATCAGTAGAGTTAACATAATCCAGCAATGCATTTTGTTATAAACAGTACTCTGACATTCTGAAATGGCCTTGGCTCAATTACCTAACCTTGTCCAAATTTTCTTTTGATCTTAATGTGACTAGTAATACTTGCCTACCTATCTGACAGAATTAATTAGCTAATATTGTAGTTCGTGTATGATTATCTTACTGCTGGCAGGAGCACTTATGCCAGCGCACAGTATACTTCCAAGTTCCCCAAGTTAGTACTGCCAGCAGAGGATGCACAGGGCTTGGTAGTCTATACAAATTCGACACTGTATACATCTGTACTTCGATGAGAATGGAGCTCTGAACTTTTTTGCAACATGCAAATTTACATGGTGCAATATACATTGAAACAGGAACACCTTACTCTAACTCAGTCAAAATAATATAATCTACATAAACAAGATTATTTCAGTTTGTGGCTACACTATGGTTTCCAGGGTGAATCTGCTGGAGGAACCCTGCACAGTGCTATGCTGAATAACACAAAGCCTTCCTTCTGTCATCTTAGATTTCCTTTTGTTATGCTTTACTTTTGGTGAAACCTACGCAGGTCCTGGGAGAGGTGGAATAATGTATGAGCATCTTAAATACTGGGCTGGAAAAGTGTCTAGATCACAGCTGAAATTAATGAAAGATATTTTTGGTACAATTGTTAGGAAAGGGAAAGTAGATGCTGTTCCTATGCACTAGCGGCATCAATCAAAACACCTCCACCCAGTGCATCTCACCTTTCTCCTAAGGAACTTCAGATGTGTAATTACTGAAAAAAAAAAAAAAATGACCAGTCCTTACGTTCAAAGTCCTTTTAACCCCTTTTTCCCATGCCTGTCTGTCAGATATTTCAACACATAACTGAATAACAATATTGCATATTTAACTCAGAAGTCTACCTGATGGCAGTAAAAATTATTCCAAGGGAGGTTTTCTTCACCAAATCCCTGCTGACTATTAAATTTCCTAGTTGTCTGAAGCCCTTCAGAACAATAATCAAAGAGAAGTGGGCAAATCTGTGTGGAGGGAGGATTGTTATTTTTGCTGTTGTTTGTCTTTTTATTATTATTTTTTTTCTTAACAGTAAGAAATTACTGAGCTGGAAAAAGCTATTAGGAGCCAAAGAGGGAGATCTGGTGCCTCCTACTTACTTGGTGGGGCCATGACTGTATCTCATTCATATTCCAGTGGATTGGCCTTTTGTGGCCTGCTGAAAAACCATAAAGGCAATGACAGCAAGAATGACTGCATCGCAAGTGCACCCTTTCTCATTTCCATCTCTGCTCTCCTCTGAGACTGACATTATTAGAAAGTCAAATGCAGTGACTGCAGGGGTTCTTGCTTCTCTCTCCCTCTCTCTTTCTTCTTTTAGATTTTACTTTATTTCATGCCACAATCCAGGCTCCCTGCATTCTTGTTCACAATCCAGCCACTTCCCAATGGGCAAACATTACCAGTGAAGTCTTGCTCTCTCTGCTTTTTGTCTGAAATAGTTTCATCAAAACACAGCTGTTTCTGTAATACAGAATTTAAGCTTGAGTGATATTTTTCTAATGATCTCATTAATAAAAAATATTGATAAATGATACACTTAAAGAAAAACAGTGAAAAAAAGTAAAAATCCCTCACTATTCATACATTGAGTTAACCATGAGAATGACTTTTTTAATGTGTTTGCATCTTAATGTCTTCCTTGAATTTGAGGCTCAGTAGAACATAATCTTATTGAAGGACATCACTTGACTCAGGAAGATGATTCTAATGATAACGTGACTGAAGACTGCAATTGTAAATGAGCTAACAAAACATGCAAGTGCTTTAACACTAGCAGATATATCATTAAAAGAACAGCTACGATTCAAAGATTTTGAGATAGAATTTACTTTGAACATAATATGAGATGATGATATTGATGATATGATATATTGATCTATCTCTTTAATTATCAGAGAAATGTTTCCAAACTTGCTTTCAGTAAAAGGTATCATAGTAGAAATAAGGAGGAAAAAAATAAAATAAAATAAGTCTAGTTAGTGGCTTTCGCTGGCTGACTGGAAATGAACATCTTTTGCAGAAAAAACATATTAAAAAAAAGATCTAAAACTACTACACGAAGGAAATAAGCAAAAAACTGATGTGGACAATTAACATGCAGACACAAAAAGAATCTCCACACCAAAACTGTGAATGAGACGCACTATTCAAAGGGCTGTGTTTTATGGGAAGCATTTAAGCAGTATATAAAGAGGAAATAAATGGAATGCCATGACATTTACTATGCATTGCTCTTTCTATGCTGCATGGACATTAAAGAGCCTAGGGCAATTTCCCTGTCAGCAGGATTTGTCCCAGAGTCCTTGACCAAAATTTGTCTTCCTCTCTCTTGCTGTGCTGCATGCTGATTTTTCCTGGTCTATTTGTTTGCCAGCATCTATTGCAAAGGTAAATTTATTTCAGTGGTGATTGTAGACACACAGCTGTAGGACAGGAAATGTTGTACAGAAATTAGGAATTAAAAATGTTATTATTATTTCTGTTATTGTGTCATAAACACAGAATTTGGAATTCCAGCTAGCAACACAAAAGTTCAAAGACCCAACCTTTGAAATTCAGTGTTCTAGCTCTGCTTCTGGAAGTCATAAACCTGAACCACCCTACCTGGAAACATATCCAAACCTCTCCTACTCCTAGGTACATGGTCCACTTCCTATTGTGCAATAATTGTGCTTGTCCTCCTCTTAAGAAGGTTTAATATTAAAAAGAAAGATATTATTAATTAAAGGTAATACAACGGTGTTAGTATTAATTATATGACATTACATAGTTAATAATAACATAGAGGTAATGTACTACCACTGAGCAAAAATTCTCCATATAAGTGGAATATCTAGGAAAAAAAATCTGACCTACATCAGGTAAACATTTTTACTCAGTGTTATCTAAGAATATGGAACACAGTGGGTTTCTTTCTTTCTGTATGTTCTATGAAGGTTTTTAACCGTGAGCTGTTTATATGTAGGCTCGTATCACAAGCCTTCTGCTTCCCAACCCAGCATCTTCTGCTGACTATCAGAAGATGTCTCAGTGGTTTCCATGAGCTGCTGGAGCAGAGGACCTTCCCCTCCTCCACATGTGTTTTTCTCCTCTTCTATCAAACCCCAAAGTGGGCAAGTTTTTTGCTTATTCTATGTGCACTTGAATTTCACAGTGCTCCAAAATTGACTTTTGTACCTGTGGTGACTTCTGCTAGCATAGTAAGTATTAAGCAGTATGGCTACTGCCTGAAGACACTGGAAACTGCAGCACCTTCAGTTAGAGCTTCAGTAGGCGCACACCTTTCCCCCAGAATTTGCAAATGGGATGCTCTTGTTTCTAGGAAATAGGTCTGCTGTGCACTGTTTGTCCTGAGTTGGTAGCTCTCTACACAAATAAACCCGCATGCACCTTGCTCCACAGCCTAAAGTACAAACGTCACAAAGCACTTTAGTACCTGTCAATAAAAGAAACCCACAACCGAAAGAAATGTATGGCCTTGTGGCTGAGCATGATGAACAGACCATGGCCTTCAGACCTGTGAGTCTCTGGTGGTGTTGCTGCTGTGTCCAGGGAGCAGCTGGACTTGATAGGGCTGGGTGAGCAGTTCCCTGAGCACAGGCAGCTTCCGAAACAGCTGCAGCAGCAGCAGCAAAATCCTGATGCTGCTGTTACCGTGGAGACAGACAGAGAGACCATAAGCGTGCATGTGTGTGTGTGTGAGGTGGTGGCTTGAGGAAGGAAAAGTGGGGTGAACATCAGGAACAAGCATTTTCTGGCCTATTTTATAAGCAGAGTGATGGCTTTATTCTGCTTTATTCAGCCATGCTGCAATTCCCCATTGCACAAATGGGTAATGGCAATGGGTTCAACACTAGCTCTGTCCAAAAAAAAAAAAAAAAAAAAAACACCTTTTGACTACATTTATTGTACTTTCCCCTTTATAAACAGGGCTCCATAAGGACTTGTTAGTGCCTTGTCTTGCAGAACCACCAGAAAAAAAAGAAAAAAAAAAAAAAGAGTCAAAAGACAATGATTGCAGCTGAATTGGATATCAGTGTTTACCAAAAGTAACTCCTGCTCTATTGTTTTACATTACATAACAAATATTTCCATAACATTTCTTTAGCAACTGTATGAACTCTCAGTGAAACTAAAGACTCTGCAAAGGTCATTGCTGCTGAAGGAGGAGGAGTGGAAATTCCTTTCCGCACTGTCCATATACAGACTATTTCTGTTCTTTATGTGCTGTATTCAGTCCCTGTGACGTCTTTGCCATTACGTCTAAGGGGCGATCTTTGTATTCAGACCTTAGAAAAGGTTAATGGTTATTACTGCTTTTTTATACCGTAGGTAGAGTTCAGAATGGTAATTCAGATTCATGCCCATACCTGAATATCAGCAGAAATTCCATCATTTCCATCTATCAGCCCACCTCAGACCTGATTTTCTACTCATCCATACACAGGGCCACAATGCCACATGCCTCTTGTACCTGTTAAACCTCCTTGTTCTTGGATTCATTGTCCTTGATTGAAAGCAGCTGTTATGACCTCAAGGCTGGCCATTCTCTCTCAAACATTTTCTATTTTATGTTTAATAGTTCAAATTAAACCAGGATTGGTGTGCAGATGTCCTAGGGAAAAAAAATCTTTGGAACTTAAGTTATTGATATAATATTGTCCAAATATGGTAACTCTGAATGATGTTAAATACATTTTATATTGGAGAAATACATGGAAAGCTGGCATACTTGCTTACCTAGAGTGGCACAGCTGGTAGGGAAATTATGCACTACTCAGTCATAGTTGCTTAAGATTTTCTTTTACAAGGATCTTTTTTTTCAGTAGTTGATACTTTTGCTGATTTCAATAATTTGGGCCAAATGTTTCCATTAAACATGATGTCATTGTGTGAACTTGCCTAGAAAGTCATTTCAAATAAGAACATGCTAAGTATGTTATGAGAATGTCTTTTGTTTTGTCCAGATGAAAACACTATTCCAACTTCCCCACTTAGAAACCATAATATCTTCATTCTCACTCTGTAGGTATAAGAAAGTTTTGTTTATTAGTTTGTTGTGGTGGTGTTTGTCATCAGGGATGTCTTCTTATATTTAGAAGAAATACAAAAACATCTCAAAACGGAAAAAAAAAAAAAAAAAAGTTGTAATTTGCTGGGAAAAGCAGTTCTGCAAAGAACCATCAAAGCATTTTTAGGAACAGTGATAGCCAGGAGGGTTGGGATGGGGGGACTGTCAGGGAAGGGAGGCAAAGGAAGAGAGAAACAAAAAATGTAGTGAAGGGAATTCACAGAAAAACCAAAACATTTTCACTACTGTAGTGACCAACTGACTGACACTGACCAACAACTTTAAAAAGATTTGCTACTGTGGCTAAACAAGTAGGCTCTGACACAGTACAGTGCCTAAACATGTGCCAAACAAGGAAAGAGCTATTAGTTTTTGAAAACTGCATTTTGGTAAGCTGGATACATGAAATGCTTGATGTGTTCCCCAGATCAGATAATTTGTATACAGCCACTCCAGCTTTCAAAAAATCTTAAGTCTAAAAGTTCCAGGAATACCTGTATATTATTTGATTATTATTCTTACTCAATCCTATTATTTCCAAAAAAAAAAAAAAAAAGACTAAAATTCCAAAAAAACACCTCTTTTCTATATGTTATTCTGGATGAATATTCCTATGATTATCAGTTGAAAAACCTTTAATATATCTATAAAAAATGTTTTTCAGAATTTCTTCAATGGGAACAGAACTTTATAATGAAAATAAAGCCTATCCCCTAGACTGTGAGTCTGTCTGGATATATTGCCCAAGAATTTATAAAGAATACATTTGTTTTACACAATTGCCTGTTTTCAGATGAGAATATTTTCCCCTTGTGCTATGTACATGTGCATGCAGTAATTTAAGAACCTTTCCCTGATAACACAGATCAATGGATCTCTCTTTCAACTACCACTAGATGTCATGCACTGATATCAGTCCCAACTGTGTAGGCCAGGATGTCAGGTTGAGATATAGAAATATCTGAAAAGTCTTCCCTTTACACTTTTTTTTTTTTTTCCATTTTTTTTCTTGTCATATAAAATGTCAACAGATACATTATTTTAATTCAGAAAAAAGGGTGACATTACAGGTAGCAATCAATGATGGAATGCACGACATCCAGAAATATCAAAGGTAATGAAACAAAAATGCACAAGTATAGTGGCTAAAACTAACTAAAAAGTAAGACGAATATGATGTCTCCTGTTTTAGCAGATTTTCTGCCATGCTCTCAGTGTGAGCCTTCTCTAAGTGGTATTTAAGTGTGGAATTACATACTTCTAATAGTAGGAAAATTTTCCCCAAAAGTATATCAAGTATCTAAATTCTTATTTTAAAATATTTAACAATATCTATAAACTGTTGTAGTTCGTTTTTATGCATGTGTAAGCTGAACAGAAATATTATAACAATTTTGAATGACAGTAGAGAGTATCTTAGAGAGCAGCTTGACCATTAACATTTTTCTTTCTGTAGGCAGTGAAGGTAACAATAGCAGCCAAATTCACTTCTGGCATCATTTAGAAGGATGGGTCATGCCTGCCCCCATTTTATATTAGGTTGCCTGTTTTGGGGAGATATCTCAGAGTACCAGAACTGATAAAAAAAATCCTTCAAAACATTTTTTCCTAGCAGAAAATTGTTTGTTCAATACATTATATTTTTTTTCCTAAAAAAAATATACTTTTTACTTAAAAAAATTAACTTTTTTTTTTTTTTTTTTTTTTTTTTTTCTGTTTCAAGCCTACAGTTTGGCAAAGACTATTTGGATTTTGTTTTCACCAAATGAATGAAAAACTTAACTATTTTAAAGAACAGGTTATACAAAAATAAATCATAAACAGGCATGAAAAATTTGTTTTGTAACTGTGTCTCTGCAGAAGGGCTTTGAGCTTTTTTTTTTCTAAGCCATTTTATAATGAGGTAAAGTGATTTGCCTCAGTTCACGTAATGCATTGGTAACAGAAACAGAAATAGACTCTCAGCATCCAGATTTTCGGTCTTTTGTTTTAACTGACTGCTCCCAGTAAAACAGCGAGCAATATAATTTTAAGGTCCCAGATCTCTCGGTGCCTCTGTGTGATTGCCTAATAATGCCTCCTCCCAAAGATATGTATAACACACAATTTAAAAACAGACTAGATATGTGGAGAACAACAGAAAACCATGGAAACAAGATGAGGTTAGTGGCACAAGTCCATGCACTATATATATATTGAATGTTGCAGTTACTTCGCTAAGCAACAGCTTAATATATGGTATAAAAATAAATGTTAGAACATTTTAAAAGTCTAGATTAGACAAAAATCACATAAAAAGACAAAAGAGCCCTGTATAGTTGCAGTATCCATACTATCTTGTTAAAAATCTTTGCTGCTTACAGAGTTGGGCCTGATGTTGTTTATTAGATTCCAAAGTGGCTCAAAAGGTCATGAAAAGCTCTCTATAAAATTATTATAGTATAATAAAAAAAGGTAGGTCACTCAATCCCCTAGTTACTACTTGATTTTATTGATTTTCTTTATTAATTTCTGCTTAATTAGAAATAAAATTCTATTTATTTCAGTGCCAAGTTGTCATCATGTGTTTGCTTTTTTTTCTTTTCTTTTTTTTTTTTTTTTTTTCAAACCACATTAACAAACAAAGTGAAAATTTTCAGGTAATATTTATATTATTGCAAGAAAACCTGACTGTCTGTTTTTTGTTACCTGACAGAATGAAATATTTGTGATTGATGGCCCAGTCTGTTCTTGGTGATTAATGGTGAAAATAGAACAATGGACATTTAAACTGAATAAAAGGTGGGAAAGAGGAAAGGAAAAGGGGAGGAGAGGGCAGGAGGGGGACTTTCATGGTAAAGATGTCTGTCCTAACCAAACAACGACTACACATATGGAGGCCTTGCTTCCTGAGACGTGGCTGAACATCGCTCGTTGATGGGAAGTAGAGAATAATATATATATATTTCTCTCTCTGTGTTAGTTTTTTTCTCCCTTCCTTTTCCCTTTAATTAAATTGTCCTTACCTCAAATCATGAGCCTTTTTTTTTTCTTTCCAACGTACTTTCTTCTCTCCCTTCTGAGGAGGAGGGGGAGTGAGAGGGCAGTTGTGGTGGAATTCAGCTGCCCAGAAAGCTAAAATCCCCAAAACAATATGCCCAAAGTGTGTCCTGTTTCCCTTTCCTTTCTGTCCAACTCTTGCACTCAAGGAGAATAAGGTCCCAGGTAAGCAGTAAAGCTTTGGGAATTGGTACTTTCAGATCTTTTCAGTGTTTCCAACTTACTACTACATCTTGGGCTATCCCATTCCATTCCAATTGTAAGATGTTACAGGAAAAAGATGGCTGTTGTGTGAAACTGCACTAACACTATCATCTTTGCTCTGCAGTACTGATGAGCCTGGGATCTCACATTGTCCTGGTGATACACCTTGGGCTCAACCAGAGACACTACAGTCGTTCGTTTCTTGAAGATCTCATTTAATACAACACAGCTGTTGTTATACAATGCATAAATTGTTAGTATTGCCTTAAAAATCTGACCAGCCAGCTTGTATGGAAGAATGTGAAACTCTCCCCAATTAAGACAATAGAAGTTCCTATGAAAATGTTCTTCTAAACAACTTTTTGAGAGGTTTATGTAAATGGAGTGATATTTGAAAGATAACCAGTAGTTACTATCAATACCTAAGCATTTATCATCCCTGCTCTTACCACAGTAGCTTCAGTGTATAAGTAGAATAAAAAAAACAACAACAACAACAACAACAACAACAACAACAAAAAAACAACTAAGCATTTCTCGAAAAAGAGAGAAGATATTTTTGCTCTTCATCTATGACTACTTTGGAACTCTTTAATATCTTCTCCCACTTTAATATCTTCTCCCACCACTATTTTACTCCTATCTATGATCACCTTTATAAAAGATGGCTTGTACGCCTAAATGTTACTCCCCAAACAGTCTCAAGGGCTACAAGAAATCCAATGTAGAATGCAAGTAATTAATTTAACATGAGATGACAGAGTTTTTCAGTCATGTTTCAGCAGCAAATATACTTCATGAGAGTTAATATTTATAGCTACACTGTTGTAATAATGGTAAAAGGAAATAAAACTGCTGTAGGATAGGCTTTCTGCTTATGCAAAAGAGCAAAGCATGCCAGGAGGATCTCAGTGTGCTATGGAGAATCAGAACTGGAGCGTCTCTCACTTTATAATCTCTGGCAAAGCCACAATTATCTCCTATTAGCATTTTAAAATTGTGTTAATCCAAAAATAGTCTCTATATATTGAATTATAATAATTAGGAATGCAGAAAATTAGTTTTGATCCTAACCATTTTAGGTAGAAACAAGGAGTGTTATCCCTCTTTCCTTTCATCCTAAAAAAAAATAGTTTTTAAAGTAATTTCTTAAAAATGACTTTTGATCATTTAATGTTGTTTGGACTAAGGACAGTCTTCAAAAGTTACGAATCATTGTGCTTAGATCACTGGCACTTGTCAGTGAGAAACTGTTAGAGAGTAAGCAAAGCTGGAAACATCATGCTTAGAAAAATAATTTCTATTTTTATGCTGAAATGTTTTATCCATCCCCTGAAGTGTCAAATATTACTGGAGAAAAACCACATTGATTACTTTTTCAATATATCTGACTTTGATCTTCTGACATTTGTATAAGTAGACCATATCATTATACCTCATAGAAGAGGTTTGCTAAAAGCTGGATCAAGTGAGCACAGAGTGTTATGGGAATAGGATATTACAGTATATTCCAGATATTCCACTGGATCCCTGCTTAGCAGGCCTCAGAGTTAACAAGGCTTTGGTCCCATTTCACATGCAAATTATTCCTTATTGATTTGATGACATATCTTTAAACAATAGCCTTTGATGTGGGGGAAGGAGTACTGTCAGCAAGTGCAAGAAGATTTCACTACGTTTGTAGAAGTCACAAAGAAGCAGTGAGAGAATTGTCACGTTTCATAATTACACATGGATATGTACCTAATTATTTGTCTTACCCTGCAGTAAATAGCATGTGTGCTGAATTACCTGTGTCTTGTATAATTCAAGGAAGAGGCCTGACATATACTTCCTTCCTACCACTCTGTGGTTATGTTGCCTTTTTTCTTTTACCTTTCTAAGTTCCTCCCTTGAAGGGATTGACAGCTTTGAACTATCTTCCCAAAGATCTAAAGCAGGGAAAAAGAACCCACACAACAGCAGTTTCTCTAATAAACAAAGTCACAATTCCCAATCTGTTTAAAGTGCTGCAGAAAGCACCCAACAGAGGATTAGGGCAACAAGAATCAAAGTCACCTTGATAATAACGTTGTTAGAAAGTTGTTTTTTAAGGACTGAATGAGAGCATATGGTCTTTGAAAATACATGAAGAGGCAGACAGTAGCTGTAGCCATTTCTCTAACTTCCTCCTTAAAACTGTAGCAATGCAAAATATAACCAGGCACTTTAACCTAACTTTTTAGCTCTTATTGCTGCTTTCCTTTATATTCAGCTCACATGGGGTGAAGTCACCTCTGATCTGAGTGCTGCACGGTCTGGCTGTGCTACCTGCCCAACATCTTAAGATGGTGATTAACCTACATGCTCTCCAGAATGCAAGAGAATTCAAAAACTTCCCTCTCACGCTGAGTTCTGCCTCTGTCAATCTCTTTCTTGCAGGAGCAGCTAGAGGAAACATTTTCCAAATGGAATGAATGAACCACAATCAGCCTGAACTCTGATTACCCTCTGCTAGGAAACACCTCATGAGTAATATTCACACTGTTTTGGCTATTCGAGTACAACCTTGAAAAAAAAAGAGGTGGGCTTTGAACAAAAGTAAATGATCATAGCTCCATAGAATATGCCAATTTCCACTGCTGAGGATATAACTTAAGAAATAGTCTTTATCAGTACATACACAGTACATTCAAAAAAAAAAAAAAAAAAGGAAAAGGGTAATGTGAATATGTAATGTGAATCTATATGTTCTTTATTCATGCCGTGGTGTGTTAGCTAAGTGACAGGAACTAAGAATTTACCTATATGTCCCCAAAAGGCAAATATTGAACGCTGCCTTCTGTCTGTGACTTTTCCTTACAGATTCTTCATCTGAGATTAGTCTCCATGCTTGAGTAACTCCCCTTGGCACAGTTGCAAGCAAAGCACTACTGTATGCCAATCTTCTGAATTAATCATTTGTGAGTGTAGTACCCCAGGAGTGAGAACCTGCAGGCTTAAAATTAACATGAATCCATTTTTTTGTAGTTCTGGCACTGAGCAAAGTGCTCTAAAGCATGATCTGTTGCATCAGATCTGTAAAAAAAAAAAAAAAATCATTTCTGTTTTGCTTTTCTTTCCTACAGTGGGTGAGAGCTTTGTTTTTGGTTTGTGTTTTTTACCAGTTGTTATTTTGCACCATTTTTTCTGAAGTCTGCTATTTTACATGGGCATCTGTGTCAGTGGCTGTCTAAAAATAAACACTCCTAAATGAGTTCTGAATTCTCCCTCACTTTTATATACAAATATAACTGAAGAAAACACTGAAGATGAGCACTCATGGTCAGGCATACTTCTGGACAGGGCGACTGAGTAAACTTAGAAGCAGCACTTTCACATGGATCTGGTGATCTGTTAGCAAACAGTTCAAGTAGAAGTTTGATTTGTGCAAAACCTTAGGTTTCAAAATCTGATTATTTTAGAAAAAATGTCTTAGAATTGCTGGTAACCTGGGCTGGAGGAACAAGAGGAAGTGGGGGTTTAGGGCATCTGCCAGAGATGATTTGAAACACAGACCGCTGTGACTATTAGCCAAGTCAGGAAGAGATGAGGAGGCAAAGGATAGCTTTGAATTCAATTGAATGCTATAATCACCAATCCAGTCTGAAGCAGATCTTATTTCCAGCTCAATTCTACAAAACATTCCACTTTTACTCTGCTGAACGTATTATTTTCAAAGGAAAAATACTCTGAAAATAAATTCCCAGATAAATTCCCAGTCTGTTCTATCCATTATAAGTTTTACATTTAGCAATGAGTCTTAGACACCTGAGTGCCTTAGGGAAAAAAAAAAAAAAAAAAAGTCAGACCTCATTGCAACCTTCCTTACATAAGGGAGGCCTACAAGAAATCTGGGGAGGGACTCTTTGTTGGAGAGTATAGTGACAGGACAAGGATATATGGCTTTAAAATAAAAGAGGGAAGATTTAGATTAGATATTTGGAAGAAATTCTTAACTCAGAGGGTGGTGAGACACTGGAACAGGTTTCCCAGAGTAGCTGTCCCATCCCTGGAAGTGTTTAAGGGCAATTTGGATGGGGCTTTGAGCAACTTGGCCTAGTGGAAGGTGTCCCATGGCAGGAGTGGTGGAACTAGGTACTCTTCAACACAAACCATTCTATGATTCTATGAAGCAAGAAATTCTTTTGACCTTACTGTATTCAGTATTGGTCCAGACCAATCCAGGAGCTTGCAAAAAAGTTTCATTGCAAAATAGAAGTTTCATTTCAGTTTTGGTGTTCAAAGTGAGTTCCTTGACACTTTCTCCAGAAGTTCTATTCTCTAATTATTGACTTACTCTAGTTTGCTTTGCTGGAATGCCTTCTAATTTTTCCAATGTCATTTATGTAATGAGAGGACCATTATTTGTATGAGAATTACTATCATCTGTCTTATTAAAAGCTCATTCACTTACATATACTGTATTTCCCTTAGGTTTCCCTGAAGTTATTAGCTATCCCAGCCTTTACCCCTGAAAACAACATTGTATATGAAAAATGCTCCAAATTTCCCTCCTTGTGTATTCCCAGTTGTTCCTCTTTATTCTCTGTAATGGACTTCCTTAACAACTCTGTTGAACATTAGCAGCACCTTTTAAACAGATTTTTTATGCTTCTATTAATTCTTGCACATGGGAAATGATCATGTTGCATGTAGTTCCTAATTACTTCCAAAGATGAAATTGTGTTCTAATAATCTACCTCTAGAAATTCCCACTTTTCAACACATGCAGAATAGCATGTCACCTGTTATGAAATGTGCAGAAAATAATAACCTGGCTTGTTAAGGAGTTTTACTGAAAGTGCTATTGCATCTGTAGAAAGTGCTATTGCGTCTGTAGTCCAAAGTTCTTACGAGTGTGCACGAGCACTGAATTCCATTTTTCAAGTTTCTACATACTTATTATTATATAATTACCTTATATAAGAATTTCACTTATTTTGAAAAGCATTATTGGCATTTCATCACAATCAGTCAGAAATAGCTTTCTGAAAGATAGAAACTTTTGCTACCCTGTTACTCTGACTTGAAGCACTGACGCTAAATTTTATTTGAACATAACCTGTTTCAAAAGGCAGTCCTTGCCCCACTAAAATTGTAAAAGACAGTCCATTTAAATTCTGTAGATGTGAAATTAGTGGAAAAATTTTCCTTATCATTTGGTCTCACCAAAGAAACTTCTTTGTGCACAATACCCATTTTTTAACATTTTAAATTATTTGTTTGGTGGGGATAAATGTTATTAAGACCTTAATTCTTCAATAATATGTGTTTAATATGTGTTTAAGTAGGTGTTAAATCAAGCAAGATCTACTTTTTTTTTTTTTTTTTTTTTTTTTGAGCCAAGATAAATCAAAGGAAATAATTCTCCTAATGTAACTGAGGTGATTTGAGGATAAATCCACTGCTGGTTATAAAAGCTCAGATGCTAATGTGATGAACTCTGCTCAGAAGCTGTTAAATAAAGAAATTAATCCACAATTAATGTGTTGCCAGTTCATTCCCATAACAGTGATTGCTTCTCTTTCTTCAATTTCTGACCCTGCCACAAAACTTTCTCAGCTACCCATGTAGTCTAGGATTTAACTTGGCATCTCTCAAAAGTTTCAGTGAAATTTCTTCCATTGTTGCCATTGCCTACCATCTCCTATTTATACTTACACACTACTACCAGCAAAATCTTTTCTAAAATTGGAATTTTGGAACCACATGGTTAAAAATTATACATTGGGGAAAATCCAGTGGGATTTTCTAAGAGGAAATCATGTGACACACATCTAGTGAAATTCATGAAAGGAATCAATAGGCATATTGGCAAGAGAAATTCAGCTGATGTAGTCTGCTTTGATTTTCAAAAAACATTTTGCAGTCTTTCACCAAAGCTTCTTAAAAAATTAAACTGTCATAGAACGACAGAAAACTTTACACACATAGAGAAATCTGTAACATAAAGGAAAACAATAGTAGGAGCACAAGGTCAGCCATTAAAGTAGTAGAATGCCACCCATGTGATTCTCCATTGGTATTTGTCATTTCACATAATCACAAATGAATTATAAAAGGAGATGAAATGAGGGAGGTGGATGAGTTATTCATGGTAACAAATAAATTACTATGGGTAAGAAAGATGATGGTCTGCAGCCAAAGAAGAGTTCAAAAAACTGGGTAAATTGGTAATAAAAAGGCAGACTAAATTGAATATGAATTGAAAATGGTGCACAAAGGGAAAAAGATATTTTATTTTCTATTTATATTCTATATATTCTAAATATATATATATAAGGGATCTAAACTGACTATTTGGATTTATAATGAATTCTACATAATGTTAAGCTAATTATTAATAGTTGTCAAGAAAGCAAATAGAAGTTTAGGTTCTATTTCAAAATGAACAGAAATCAGAAGTGGAAGCCTTGTAATGCCATAGTTAAATCTATGGTACTCTTGAATACTTGTTCAGTTCCAGCCTTTCTATTTCACAAAGAATATGATAAAATGGAGAAGATTTAGTGAAGGATGAAAGTGATGTTCAAAGATATGGTATGGCTTTTGTATGATTAAAACAAAAATAGGTAATTTAATAGTTTTCAATCTGGAAAAGAGTAAGATGAGCAGGGACTATGATGAAGGCCTGTAAAATTTGAAGTGGCATTGAAAAAGTATATAGGGGATAAAATTGTTCTGTCTCCCAAAAGAAAAAGAAAAAGTAGAAAGCATCAAAGAAACATAGCAGAAGATTAAGAAAAAATAGGGGGGGGGGGGGACGGACGGACGGACGACACACCCTTTAATGCAGATAGTATCTATTAAATAGTTTACATGGAAGAGATTACTGGTGAATGCTTTGGGTACTGAAACCACTCTAAGATTTAAAAAAAGGACTGGAAGAAAAAAAAAGTCCATCAAGAACTATTGAATACAAAATGTTATTAAATTCAAGATGTCTCTGAACTTCAAATTACTGAAGAACTGGAAAGTATTGCAGGAAAGTAGATGGTAACATCCACTTGTTCAGTTTCTTCTGCAGGCTGTCCTAGTCACTCACAAGCCGTCAGCTGAAGACAGAGTAGTTAACCTTTAAATACACAAATGAATGCTTAGCGTCTTGCTCTAGAAAGTGTGTAAATATGAATTCATCTTTAGTGCAGACTGAGAAACCTGTGGGAGTTTTCAGAAGCAGATTTTTAGGTCCTCATAGAATTTTATTAGTAGAAAAATGAAATGGTGTTGCATTATAGGTACTTCCCATGTCCACAGGTTTCCCAGGTTCAGACTAAACTGGACATTGATCACTATCTCAGGTGTCTAAATCTTTTTGTAGGCATCACTCAGGAAATCTAATTCACAGATTAGTTTAAGACACCCTAAGTATGAAAGGTATCCATATCAAAGCAAATATACTAATCCACTTATATTTTAGATTTAAGATCCAATATGGTGGAATGTGCCTTTTTTTCCCTTTTTTTCTTCTTTTTTTTTTTTTTTTTTTCTCTAAATCACTTTACGTAAGAATTTCCAAAGCAAAGTAAGTACATATATATGCATATATATATGTGTTATATATATATATGTATAATTTAAGGTTCTGAAATCTATGTTTATGTATTATTTTTTGGTAAATATGCAGTAAGATATGTACTACCTCAGCCATCAAAAGCTTCATTGCTCCCTAATCCTTTAATAAATGTCTACTATAAATCTTAGAAGCAGATTATGCACATGCCAAATCCATTTACATAGTGGCTGAATAGATTTAAAGTCCAAAGATATTATGTTGATAGCATCGCTTTGCTGGTTATAAACAAATGTAAAGAAATGTGACATTCACTATAAGTTATTTTTTGTTTTCCAGGTCTCACAAACCAAAGTTCTGATTAGGTTGCACTGTAAGCAGGATGTTATTAAAAACTATCTTTCCAATTTTTTGGACAAACAATTCATGCTCAATTGGATCTGCCAATCTACATTTTTGTCCCATTTCAGGTATTTTTCATTGTGATCTTAACACCAAAAGAAATAGGAAGACACAACAATTTTCAATTTTTAATTTCAGAGCTTCTTAGCTTTCAACACATACATATCAGCTTTCAAAAATTTTTGCACTGCTGTAAAAGCACAGTCTAGACCTTAAGGATTCACCCTTACTGCTTCATTATTCAGATGATTACAATGAGAAGTAGATGAAGACCTTAGAATTCAGAGGTTTAAGAGAATTTTCCTGCTCACAATTCATTGTTAAGATTTGTATTGATTCTCATGTGAAATGACTGTGCCCCAAACCTTTGAAGAAAAACTGTATTGCTGCTGGGTTTTACTAGGAACATCTCAGAGAAAAAAAAAAAAAAAAAAAAAAAAAGACACAACCTGAATTCAGATTTTATTCTTTATGTTTACAGGCAATTTGGGCATAAAATAGAATGTTCTGGGAACTGGGCATTTGCATTATATGGTTACAATTTGGTTACAACATTATTGTTACAACAATATATTTAATAATATAATAATTTAATAATATCATAATTTAATAATAATATAAATTGTTATATTATTGTTACAGCAATGTAATTTGCTGTGTAGACTTTTTTTTTTTTAACCTGTTTAATCCATATATATTTTTAAGTACAGTAGTATTACATTCGTTATATAGCTTAGGTTTTATGTCAATAAATATCCCCATGCAGGTGGACCATTGAAACCTAGCCAAAAAGTGGATTTGATTTAATTTTGAACTGGGAAGTTGGTATTCAATGTCTGGATTCTCTGATTTGACTACTATTGTGTTTATACTGGAGCAGAACATTGGTTTTAAAATAATACATAGCTATATATTTCTATGTATGTTTAATTATACAATAGATCATGTCTACAGGCATGATCTGGATTTGCTACTTGCAATTAGATCCTAAAACCTAGCCTTACTTTGTCTGGATTGGGGCACAAATTGCCTTGTAGGAGAGGTAAAGAGTACTATGTTAGCCTCCCAGCCAGAGGCCTTGTTCTTCTTTCTGTTCTGGTATAATTAGTCAGATCAATGAAAATCACAGATAGTTTAATTTAAAATTCTTGACTTTAAAGAGAAACAGAGATGAAAAATTGTTTGCGCAGATGGCTGTGGTCTCATGATTTACCAACAAGGCAATGCACTTATATGTGAATACTTTCCCACTACCCATTACATGTGATTTAATCAAATTTGTTTGACTTTACTCTGAAGAAGGACAGAGAGAAGAGCAAACGTCTGTCATCAACCTTGATTGGGATGTTCACTTCAGTTCACTCCTACAAACACCTGAGCTACTACTGTTGTGCCTATATCCCAGTCTTTCACTGACCCAAGGACTACAGAGGTAAGAAGCTCAGTGCGATGGGACAAGTACACCCAGTCTCAACCCTGGTCTGAGCATTCATACTGGATGCACCCAGACACCGTGTGCCAAATCACTCATATTGTGCTAAGCTTTGGTCAGTATAGAAGGATTTATCAGTCAGAATGAAGACTATGCAATTTTTGGTTTCTTCCTTACAGTTAAGCAGCTTCTAAGGAATTCTGCTTTGAGAGCCTGAAATTTAAGCTAACAGTACAAGGAAGGAAGTAGCAGAAACAGAAACTCAAAAAGGACTTCCATGAAATATCTTCTTAGACTAACTAATCTCTACCATAAGTATTACCTGGAGTGCCTTCTATGATGCTTAATGAGAAAGGTGTTTAAAAATGTCTTGGTGGCCATGTAAAACACACTAACTTGGGATAAAGGGAAGGCCTACCATTAATATCCATATGTCTCTTTTGGCAGCAATGCCATCAGCTCAATGTTCTTTTATATTATCACAGATGTAACTCATTATTAGTATTTATTGAATCAGCACTGCACCACAGCTAGGCAATTTGGTCTTCCAGAGCACTGATAAAAAACCTTTGAGGCATTGGTGCCAAAGGATGACATTTTTATTGGTTGTCCCATGCCAGCTCCAGCAGTATGTCTGCTGTCCCTCTGACCCATGTTTAGCTTGATTTTCCCTCCGTTATTCTTCTTTTTCTGCTCCCCTGCACTAAATGACGCAACACTATCCCAGTGATGTTGTTCTCTGGTAATCCCTCTGTTGCATAAATCCTGAGAGTTTCAAGAATCACATTTTAAAAAATGAGCAAAACCTCATAGCAAAGCTTAAGGGATTTCCGTGACTGCTGAAACTGCATCAGAACATTATCACATCCAGAAGCAAAATTACAAAATAATGTTATCTAATGATTTGACAGTCTTATTTCCCTACAGATCTGCTCGGAGAAAACCTCTTGCTACGAAAATGCATACTCAAGAGTAACAGTTTACTTTTCAATTTATTTATGCATTTAAAAATGCAAACAATTATAGAACTGTATGCATTTGAGAGGCATTGAAGGCTCTAATCAAATAAAGTCATGGTGTTTTTTTTTTTTCTTGCCTTTTATTTTTTATTTTTTTTAAACACCACAAATAAGCTCAAAATATAGGGTAAAATGAAATATCATTTTCGTTTGTTTCTTTCTTTCTTTTTGAGGTGTTAGGCACTGATAAAGGCAAAACTACTGAATCATGCCTTAATGTGCAAATAGCACTTCATGTTGAGAGTTTAAGGTAAGATTTCAGAAAGCAAGAAATTATTTTTGGTGATAATACACAAAATTTAACATTACAATTCTCAGCCTGTCACCTGACAGAATGGAAGATAGTGAAATCTTTTCCAGTGAGTTTGAAAGAGGCTGCTGTGTATTTACTCAACACATCTTTGGTAGCAAAGTCGACTACCAACATTTCCAGTAATCTTACCCCCAGCTGTTCACTCCTATCCCAGGAGTAATTTATTACCCCTTTGCCTGTTTTGATAGAAAAGTATAAGCTAAATGATTGGAAACATGATCAGAAATAAGTAAATAAACACAATTTTCTCTCTCTTTTTTTTTTTTTTTTTTTTTTTTTTTAACCAGGACCCTTCCATAAATCTTCTTTATAAAAAAATCCCAGTTATGCTGACTCAAGTGTATAGGCTACAAATTGTATTGGAAGACTTGATATAATCATCCAAGCATAAGCACTAACTTTCATTCCTAAGCACTTTTTATAAAACAAACGATTAAGCTCAATGAAAACTAAGACTCAGAGAAAATAATTTGCTCTCCCATCATCAGATCTAGCAATGCAACTCTGTAGTCCTAATTTTCACTTTCCTACTTAATTACATAATATGTCTGAAAGGAAAGGCTGTGAAACTTTCGCTAAAGGACTTTACTTCAGAATGGACAATGGAGCTCTTCTTTCTATTCTGAAGATCTAGATTTGAATTTAGGTACAGCTTACAGTGAAATTCTCTGTACTAAATAAAGCCTGTAATAAATCTTTGTCACAGTATTTGCCCTTTCAAGGAATATATCAAGAAAGAAAAATCCATGTTTACATTTGTTTAAACACGTATCCTAAAGCTCGACATAAATATTGTTCATTGCTGCATAGTGGGCCCACATCACTATTATGAGCTCCAAACTTCAAGCTCAAAGTGAGTTTTAATGTGATTTACCATTTGCAGTTCTGATTGTGATTAGCTAAATTCAGCCAAAATGTAGATCCTTGTAGGGCTTTGTATTTCTATTTTCTGTAGTGTCTTTCCTCTGATTTATTTCACATTGGCCTCACTTTAAATCATTTTTAATTTCTCCATTGATTCTAATTAAACTGCTGCTAGGGCTTATGAGCTTCATTTAATTAAATTAATTAAGGTATTTATTTATATAATAAAAGATAACCAACTCATCAAGCTTGCTTTCCAAAACTCTCACAGCTCTAATAGAAAGAAAATCAAAGACACCTATTTTAAAATTAAGTGCCTGCAGCAAAGTAGCACTGTGATAAAGTAACAGAACCCTGACTAGACAAATACTTCACAATCTTTTGTTGCTGTTGTCTCCTTTTTTGTTTGTTTTTAAGGTATTGCTGCATCTCTTTAGTGTTTAGAATGATTTTTGTAATGATGCTGTATTAGGAAAGTCATTTGCTCTAAAAAGAAATGTCTTAATCACACAAGCTGGAGTAACTTCTTTTTTTTTCACATTCAGGGTTTATGATGTATAAGTGAGCATTTTTGTTTGAGTTCTCTAAGACTCATACAAGCAGAAGATAAATCACATAATGTGTTCAGGATTGCAGAAATAATTTCATTTTTCTGATATAATTATGACTGCTGAGGAATTGCTTGGGATACAATGGTGTGAATTCTGATCCCTGACCTGAGTACTTTGCTCAGTGAAAGATATCCAGTTTTAGCACTGTGTAATATCTCAGAGGACTACGTAGGAATTTGTGGGTTCTATGGCTAAACCAGATAGCTTTTATTTCACTGCACTCTGCAGTTGTGCTTCTTTGCAGTCAAGGCATATTCTACTGCTCTGGAGACAAAAAGACACTTTCTAAATATGCCTTTCTTGGTTATGGACATCCTACAGCCAGACCTGCATTAATCATTTCCATCAACACAGCAAAAAAGTTATTAAGTGTTTGCCATACAAACAAGATATAATTTCACCAGCTGGATGCTGCCAGCCTCTTCACAGCACACTGCTCTTGTCACAGTGGTTGGGCACAGTTTTAAAATACATTTACTTTAGCCTCAGGCTAGTGTGAAGCCTTTTTGCTTGTTTGCTTTTCTTTTACTTTCTCCCAATATCGTGAAAGGTGCTAAAAGGGAAGACCTTGATGAGCCGTGTAAAGCCAGGATTGGTTAAAGAGTATTGATAAAAAATAACTCATCTTAACTCATCTTTCCAATCGATTTATTTGTGACAAATAACATCCTTTTTTTTTTTTTTTTTTTTTTTTGAAAAAGAGATCATGGCCTGCACTTCATTGGTATACAGGAGACATGCATGGAACCGTGAAAATAACTGTGTGTACACATTCTCCTCCACTGCAACAAGACGATCACCTGTTTCATAATGATATGATGGACCAAATCACACCTATCTATTCTGGACAATACCTGAATCTTATACGCATGCAGATAATAATGCTCTACTCTGTCTAGTAGACTGTTAACTGACAATGATAAGCAGAACTAACTCTAAGTCATTATGTTAAAACCTTTCCGATGGAAAAGAAAGAATTGGAATTACGGTAAATTTTCTGCAAGCTCAACAGAAGGCTGAAGTTATCTCAAAAAAGATTCAATGTAGTAGTGTCTGATATATGTAGTATAGTAACCATATATAATAAACATTTATAATGGTTATTGATATATGTTTTCCCACCATAGATACAACTTTGTAGAACTAATTCCAGAATAAAGCAATACTGCTGCAATTAAAAGCTGTCAGAAACTCATTTATAGGCTCAGAGAGCATGAGAAAGAGATGGAACGGTTATCTCTGGAGAGTAACAAAGATTTTATCCATTCATTCCTCTCTTTCTGATCTATTTCATCTGTACTTGTTTGTTTCCATTAAGTATAATTTTAATTACAAATCATGGTCCAGCTCAGCTGTTTGCTATGTATTCAGCCATACCAACCTGGGCAGTTTTTTCATGATCTACCAAAGATTAAGTAGGGTTAAACTAGGTCATCACTAAGGTGGAATGAAACTCCTGATGCTAAAATGATTTTTTTAAGAGACTGAGCTTTTCTACTACATGTCTGCTTGGAAATTTGAAGTTACTTTCTAGTAACATATTTGGACATACAGATTTGCTTTATTTAAAATGATAGAATATTACTTAATTTGACAAAAAAATACTAAATAAATGGATTTATATAATTTTTATCTTTTCATTAAAATATAATTACACAGAAAAAAAAATCAGTTACAATAGTTTTGATAATGACTGCATCTAACGTGTCTCAGGGTTATTATTCAAGTTCCTTATTTGGCTGATTTCTAAAACTGACTGTACAGATTCATTTCCATCAGTTGACCATATTTTGTTATGGTTTTCATAAGCAATAAAGTAATTTTTTTAAAGACTATACCAGAAACCAGATGGAGTATGCTTTCTGTGTCCCTGAGATGATAGTTGCAGATTCAGTTGAAAAATGTTTCCTATTTCTGCACTATGCAAAGCAGCAAAATTTTAGTCTACAAGTTTAGCCTTTAAGTATGGGACTTATGTGCTGTGTATACCTGAGAGCGTATTCACAGTGGCAAATAAAACAGGGCCTGGCAGTGTTTGATGGTTTTAAGTCCAATTGACACAGGCTGTATCTGTGAATAACTGAAACCAAAAGTTTTGGTTATTGTTAGTTCTACTTTATCTGCTTCCTGCTTGTATAATATTAATATAAGGACCTTATTACAGTGCATTAGAAAGTTTTTAATACCATTAACCTCAGGGTGAGCGCTGCTTGCCACTGGTTGTGGTATGAAGGCCTATAATGTTAGCTGGAGAAAAAAAAAATATTACAGTAATATTGAATAATGCTGTAAGAAAAGTAATTAAAAAAAGGTGAGCAAAACCTGTGGTGGCTCTTTGCATATTGCCTGTTCAGAATGTTTTATCCTCTTGGCCATACAGAAGTATTGCCTTGAAGAGAACCACTTCAGACAGGACAAAGCTAAACAGGGAAGACACTAATAACAGGTGAGGATGATAGCTTGCCAGTTCTGTGCCTTAGCTTTGCCTAGTACACTAAATTATATATAACCTGCTAAGCTACACAGATGCATTTATTTATTTCCCACAATATTATGTAGTTTAAAACAAAATTATTAATGTCAATATAGAAAAAATAAATTATCTTAGATGAACTATTTCCCTTAAAAAAAAAAAATAAATAAAAAATGACTATTCTAAAGAATTTTAATGATATTACATGAATTTATGCAGAGTTTCGCATGGCTCCTCTAAACATCTGCGTTTAAACTACCAATTATTTAAAAAAAAAAAAATCTTCATCTAGTTGCATATTTCTGCTTATAACTACATGCTTTTTCCATCAAATATCTCCTCAATACAACTACAGACAGATATCAGTTACTGTCTTTCCCTAATCATTTTCATGCAAATAATTACTCAGGTGAAAAATAGTTATTGGATTTTGTTAATATCTGCTGTCTCTCTAAAACAAATGAATGTGCCTACAACTAGAGTGTAGCACAATTGTTGAAGATGAAATGGAGATGGATCTCAAACCATCAATATATTTTGCAGTAGTCAAAAGTATGCTTCCTATTTCAAATGTATTATTTTACAGCTACAAGAGCTTAAATGATATTGGAGCTTCTTTCCTGGATTTATAAATGTGATTCTCATCTGGCCTGTAACATGAACATTCTTTGTAGGGTAATGCAGGGCTGAAGGGCTGGAGTACTCAAAGATACTTCAAGCCAATCTTAACTGGAAACAGGGACTCAATAGATGTCACAGGATCATGATACTGGGTGTGATGGCATCTCATTCAAGATGACATTACAGTCAGTTGTCAGGTCAAAGAAGGTATGAGCAGGACAACCCCGCATACTGATGATCCTTAAGTCAGTATGAACTTAAGTCAGTATGAAGATTCTTAACTTTGGAGTTACAAAAACGTAGGCTGTATTGTGCAAAACTGTAAACATCCTAAGAACCAAATTGAATATAGGCTAGATGGAAACCAATAAAGCTTCAGGATGAGAGAACTGAGGATGCTTAATGACAAACAATGTAACTTTTCATCTCAAATAATAGTTTTCCTACATTAAGGGATCTGAGCCTGTTGATATCTACTGTTAGTAGACGTCAGAATGGATGTTTAAACACCTGTCTGGATGATCCTCCAAACAGAAAAGCCAGAAGCTGCTCTACCTGTATGTTGACCTTCCATATTATAAATAATGCATATAACTGCCTTTTGGGAAGTAAATCTAGCACTCTTATTGAGGTCCATACCTACTTATTGATGGTGTTTCAGCAGTCATACTGTATCTGCAAAAACAATGTTGACCAAACATCCTCAACAGCTATGAAAGGAAGAGTCACTATTGGTATTCCAGTCTCCAGTCCTTTAGCTGCTAATGTAATAGATTTAAGAACAAACACAAGACATTGTTCAACAAATTCTCAAGTTTGGAAACTGTTATTTTCTCCCTCTGAGGGTAAAGTATTAAAAATAATGATACGTAGTACATGATTTCCTCATAAGGGTATTATAAAGCATAACTCTTCCACTCACTACAAAAATATTAACACTTTAAGCTTTGCATCTTCCTTGTGACAGATATGCTACATTCATCTATCTGCCTACTGTACAAACTGAAATGCAGTTTTTTCCAGAAAGGACTGAGCTTTTATTACAGTACTCCACAATTACTTTCTATTCACTGTATTCTCTGAATGAACAATGTTTTAGGACAATATAAAAGTAAGACAACCCCCCAAGAGTTACCTATTTTTATTAATAATATTGTTATTATTATATGCTGTTATTGTATGTCTTTATTATTATATTACCTTTATTGTTATTTTTATTATTTTTAAGATAACACGTAGTCCACTCTCTTACCAGTCTCAGGAGCTAGATGGTGGTTAATAGAATGAAGAAAAAGCAAGCACATTCGAAGGAATAGAAGCACCTGTTAGTAAACAGTCCCAAGATGTTCATTCATGGTTATATGAAATGGCTATTGAAAAGGTTCTCAGCATCCATTCTTTCACCAGCTGCTGCATATGTTGCTAATTGGACTATAATAAGCAGGAAATGTCATGCTGTCTTGAAAAAAATTACAATTATCATCCAACCTGTGTAGGTGGATGGAGAATTGCTCATGTCCCCCAGTATACCAAGGTGCGTACCCTACCACAGCATAGTGCTCGTGACCTGCTGTGTGTCCCACTTGAAATGATTTTCAAATCTTACTTAATTCCCACTCCTTTAAAATCCTTAAAGGCCAAGTGTGTAAGTATTGCAGGATCATGACCTTTGAGCGTTTAGTTTTGAACGTGAAAATGAAAGAGATGTCAATAAATCCCAAAGCACAGCACATCAGTCAAGGCGCAAGGTATCTCTGAAGCCCAAGACTGTTACCACTGGGATATTATATAGTGAGGAGAAATCCAGGCTTCATTCATATTATAGGAAGATTGCAGTAAATTACAAATTAATGTTCTGTAGTTAATGAATTTAATTGATTTCAAGCAGAGTAAAGGAGTTAAGACTGGTATTCAAACGGAGAGAGAGTATTTAAATTTAGCTATCATTAGCTGGCACAAGTTGTGCTCACCAAATGTCATGACTTTTTACTCTCACAGTATGTGGTGAGGCCATGTGAAGTGTTTTAGATTCATTTCCTTCAACAGAGTGGGGAAAGGCTTGTAAATTTTAGACAGGATAACAAATGATAAATATAAGACTTTTAATTGTAGTAGAGGGGAATATATAACTGTCCTGAGTGGAAGTTTATGGCACTGGTTAGGTTTAGAAGGCTGAACCATAATCCGCGATGGATCTTGTTCTTTACAAACACCACTGTCAGGTTCTAGTTTTCCCAAAGGAAAACCTGCAGATGCAAAACTATGTTCTTTAGCAGATGTATTGCTTGCTAAAGAGAAAGAATATAAAGAAATGAAAAGTCAGGAAAAAAGTGTAACTGATGAACAGGTGTTATTTCATAATCTTTCACTGACAGTATTTTAATGATTGCCAATGGTTCTATGCTTTGCATCTTAGACATAAAAGATTACCATATTGATTTCTTAGTATACTAGCCAAACTTTTTTTTTTTTTTTTTTTTTTCCCAGTGATACCACTCTGAGCTTGCTGCTTGCTACTATCTCTGAATGAAAATGTAGTATCTTGTATATATTTCTTTTATTTTATTAAAGAGAGGTTTAAGACTAATGGTTTACATCATTAGATTTCAGTGTTAATGTCATAGATTTTCTGTTAAAACTGCACAAGTGTAAGATAAACATGTGGGATAATTAAAATAACACTGATTCCCTGCTTCATGCAGCATCTTAGAGATTCAGTGCTTTAATGTCTGTAAAACATTTAAAGATATCGTGGAAAAAATACACTTTGTAAGTGCAGAGTGATATTCAAACACCATGTGACAGGTATGAGAACAGACAGATTCTCAAATACCAGAGAGTAACACTGAAGTCATATTTAAAATTTAAGTGACACACAAGGAATACAAATTTATGCTCTGAAACATGCTTGCTTACTCTTTATGTCTTCACTGTCCTGTGCATATTTGTGCAATAAATGTTTTTCTGCATAATCTTCTGGGAACAGTTTTTCTCACTTCAGTCTCTAGTATACAAATGCACACATCTGCATATGCATTTGACATTTGTTATTTCTTCAGGAAATGTCACAACCAACATAAAAAATGTTCGCTGTCCTTCTTGGAGTAGAACTGCAATTTAATCAGTCTGCTTTTTTATTATGATTACTACTATTTCTAATTCCTTATAATTATATTTTGAAAACGAAGCAGCAGCTACAAGATCAAGTCACAGAACCTGGTTCAGTCTCACTCACATAAACACATAATAAGTATTGTTTCTGTTCTGTGGGGAGCATAAGTTAAAGGATAGAAGATGAATAACAACACCTAGATGAGAATTGAAGGGAAACAGCATAGAGGGAAACAGCAAACAAAAACACAACTGTTAACATAGTTTAACCACAGATCCATCTCTAGGATAACACCATAATAAGATTTTGTGTCACAGTTCAGCAAAAGTCATGCAAGTATTACTATCACTCAAAAGCTGAAGTCTTTCCAAAAATAACTCAAGGCATATGTCCTCACTACACTTATAAAAGTAGCGCAAGATAGTAAGGACATAGCCCATTTGGCCTTCACATGTGTTCTTTTATCTGCCTGTGGCTTCAAGGCACTCTCTGTAAATAACTGAAGTGCATAAAGGCATGTTCACTCACAGTTGAAAACTGTCCATTGAAGAAAATTTTGCATATTTTAACCTACTTTGAATTTTGTTTTTATAATTCTATTTGATCTCCAAAGTGACTGATAATTACTACACATCCACTTTCATTCTCATATTTTCCTGCAGAATTATTTGGAATCTGCTTTTCTTTTAGTTGCAAAACTAATGTAATACCCTTTCTAGCAATCACAAAGAAGTGATTTGAATGTGATATCCTCTGTGATAAATATGGAGCTTGTCAGCTTGGAAAGAAAAATAATAAGTGTCAGAGAAACCGAGAAATCACAGCCTCCAGACAGGTTACAAGAGGACAGGACAGCTTAATGCCTGAGCAGCTTCACTGGAGTATTTATTTATCAACCCCCATTTTTGCACATCTTTAAAATAATTAAGAAAAAAATATATATAATTTCAGGACACATATACAGTACTCAAGCAAAAGATACTTTGATATTAGTCAAATGAAATCAGTGACAGGGAAAGAATTGAAAGAAAGTAATGTCAGATTCAGCAAAAACAAAAGCAATGGAAGCAGTGTCCAAAAGTTACAGATCAGGAATATATGCAATTCATATTAAAGAAATGTCTCTATTCAGTTTTATTGAAGGCAATATAATAAGTAATAAATCACTATTAATTCCTTTGATAACCATGGAAATCATGTTAATCACAATCAAATGCTTTTGGAGCTGGTAGAGCTGTAATGCATAATTTCATAAGCATCATATACCAAATAATGTATGACCAAGGCGGATGAAGAGATGACCATAACTCACTGATTAAAATGACTACATTGATACCATAAGAACTAACTACTCTGTCTTCTCTTCTAAAATAAAGGTGTCCACCCCCCACCTTTAACATTTATTTGTCTGCTATGGGTTCTGCAATGATAGGATGCGTTTTAGTGTGATTTTTTGTTACGAATTATTTGTAGTGGCAAGTTTACAAACTAACATTTGTAAACTAAGTGTGATTTTATATAGTTTATTTTGAAAACAACGTATTTATAAGTTAATTTGCATGCCTAAATAATAGTGATTCTAACATCTTATTCCCAGCACAGTACTTCAAGGTCCTACATGAAATAAAAATTGATCCACAGTTCCTGCCTAATGCAAAATTGTTACGGCAGGATATATAGGGCAGACTATGTCAGTGTCCAGACAGAGTCTTGACCACTGAATTCAAAATGGAAGATGAAGATTCTTATGAAACTGTGATGGGGTGGGCTAGTGTGTCCTGTGAAAACTGTTCAGGGCAGCTGTTTCATTACATTCAGCAATTTGGGCTACCACTATGTCAATATGTCAATATTCACCTCTGAGAAGAAATTCTCCAATAGTAATGGCAAAGGTACTTCCTTCTCTCTCTCCCTCTCTCTCTTTTTTTTTTTTCCTGTGCATCTAATCTAGGCCAGTAAAATTGTAAAATTTCACATTGAAAATTTTACCACAGATATAAAAAGATTAAAAGCATTTTTTTCCTGTGTTCATTTATAGAAAAGCTCTAAAGCCTTGACAGTATTAAAAAAGTACAGTTTAGTTTTTATGCTAATTAGCGAACCTCTCAGTTCTGCAATTATGCAATTCTCTGCAAAGAAAAAGTATTTGTGCCTAATTTTCTGGAAAGAATTACAATGACCCTCTCAGAATAATGTTATCTTGATCCTGACCCCTCTGTCTTGGGTAGCAGTGGAAAGAACTGGATGGATGGCAGCAGTAGCAGTAGTAAACAGAGTGGAAATACTTCTGAAATCTTGTCACTGGTTACTTAAATACACATTATAAAAATCTTTAGAAAGTCTTCTCAATTTGAGAAACTGTTTGGGGCAGCAGTTGCCCCACAGGCCTGCACATCAAAGAACAATTCTACTCTTCACCACTGTGACTGCCTTCTTTTCCAACTCCAGTAAATCCTTGCCTTCTCTTCTTGCCTGTTTTGCAAGCTTTCCTTATTTTCCTGCCATTACATATGAAAATTTTATCTTTCTCTAGTTCTAGCCCAGACTTCATTGTAGAGACATATCAATTTAGTCCATTTCAGTGGGAATAGTTTATATCTTAATCTGTAGTATCAATTTATATCATTCATTTACTAATTTATTTTTATAAAATAAACTTTGAAATTTAGGTTAGTTTGCCACCAGTCTGTCATTATTTCCTCCCTCAAGCTTCTCTTACTGAATAGAAAGAAAGTTGAAAATTATTCATTCAGTATTTCATTGTTTCATAAATTGTCATATTTTACTTTGTATTCTAACATTTTTTTCTGAGGTTTTTAGTGATATATGCCTTTATATACCTGTATACCACGGTAATGGCATTTTCCTGTATGCTTCCCAGGGAATTTCACATCTTTCCTTTAGGAAACATGACTGAGGACCTAATTTGTCTTTCTTGCAATTAGATTCTTTTTCCCTCTAGGCCTTTAATGGTTTTCTCTTGAAGATCTCTCAGCTAGTATAGCTACAGTTGCTCTAATAACAGCTGAAGATCATAAAGAAGATCATGGATTTCATGGACTTTAGCTGTGAAGGTGAAGAAGCTTCCTGGAAAAAATAAGCCTGCAATGACTTTAGGAAAAAATACTAAAATTCTAAGAGAGACCTTTCCTTTTTTTTTTTTTTCCCTCCAATGACTTAAGCTTATATTTCAGCTTGCTTTTTTTTAATGCATAAATGATCAGCAGTTCAAAACACACTCAGTATGTAAAACTGCTTGTACAGAAAGAGGTCTACCTGAAGGGCCTGTACTTCTGCCTCTCCATCTATCACTGTTTCTCTAAGAAGAATATATAGACATTCTTCCTTCACTTCTTACTCCTACTGTCGGTGTTTCAGTGGCATCCTTCTGCTCATATTTCCCTTTAATACATTCATTCCTTTAAGTCAGAGAGATAGATAGACAGTGCAATGGCTCTTTGCAGTATTTGTTTTCATGTATTCCTTCATTATGGAACTCATTTCAGCTGGACCATTAAATAACTTCTAAGCAGTGAGAGAGAGGCAGTATATCCATCACATAGTGAATATGCAGCATTTAATGCAGATCTCAGATCGATCCTTTTCTTCCATTGCTAATTTTTATTTATTTTTCCTCCCCAGGGAGCTTAGCAAATAAAATATGATATTCCTGACAGTGTGGATTTATAACACCAGGAGGGAGATGAAATAAGAGACCGAAGCATTCTCTGTTAGTTCTTATGCATAAACTATTTCTACTTGTCAGATGTTTGCTGAGGGTTTGAGAATGCAGTATTTCTCCTCCCTCTCAGTTTGACCACTTTGTCTCAAGTTCACATATCACTGCAGCAGAGACCAAATTCAGTGAGTGATGTGAGTCGCTCCCTGTGCCCAGCACGCATGGCCTGGGCCTTCCTCCCAGGGAAAGCTTAGTTAACATTCCAAAAGCAGAAACCAAGAACACATCTTCATAAGCACAGAAATTTTCAAAGGAAAAAAGATTACTTCCTCCTGGGATTTTGATCTTCATTGTATTTCTGACATAATTGCTATTGAGAATAAAGCAAGATTGGGCCTACAGAGAATTCACTTTTGGTTTGGATTTCTCAGATCTTTCCTTAAATGAAGGCCTTTCATGTTACCAAATTGATTTCATGTCAATATGCTGTCCAAAGTTCAAGTCAGGAAAAAGTGATGTCATATTTCTAAAGCATTTTAGAAAAAGCATAATATACTTTCCAAATAACAGACTTTCTCCCCCACCTTCTCTCTCATCTTTTTCCAGACACTCTGTCCCTATAAAACCTTGTCAAAAACTTTGGCTCATAGTAGGTTTAAACATTTCCTACTAATAGACCTACGTAAGGTCCTAAGTGATATTTTTTTTAGATAATTATTTCAAAACATCGAGATAGTTCTTTACAATCTCACATGCTTTTTTTCTTTCGTGTTACACATTCTACACATTAACAGTTAAGCACCTAAAACTTTTAGCCAAAAGAAGGAAAAAAAAAAAAGAATTGCTTTTAGAGCAATGATAAAATAACTTGTGTGGAACATTTGATAATTTTTAACCTGTGAATATGTAACAGCATGACATTTTGACTTAAAAGCAGAGAAAGAGGTTCCTATGTTTTCATTACTCCTCTGTAGGGGATATTAACATTTCCAATAAATATTCATATCAGATGAATCTTGAAAATATCTATCCAACAACAGCTAGTGTTTTTTTTTTTTTTTTTTTTTTTTTTTTTTTTTTTAAAGAAAATCCTTAGCAGATGCAATTAAAATATAATATCAGGAAATTTGCCACTGGTAAGAATCCCCTATGTTAATAGTTTGGCATAAAACCAGACAGCTTTAGAATTTCCTTTGTCAGTGGAAGTCAAATATCAACGAAACAGGCTTCAGAAAGCAACTGTGGACAGATTTTGACACATTCCTCTTCCTCATTTAGGATTTCTACAGAGCAGGGTATAAATGACTTGAAGACACCACATGATTTTGGATAAAAAGCGTGTGCTAGAAGTATATATTAATTATTAGCAATCAAAATCCAAAAAAAAAAAAGCTGCTTTGTTGTTTATTACCATTTGTCTGTACATGCGCTTTAGAATATGGATCTTTGGCTTTGGAATTGCAGGTACAGAAAATAATCTTTTGATCTACTCTATTTAGTTTATCTAGTAGTTGCAGGAGAATATGCTACAAACCACTGTATGTCTCTTGATACTTCTAAGAGATAAATCCAAGTGCAATATTTATTTAAAGGTTTTTCATATGTTGAAGTTTATATATTCAGCAAGACCAGGAAAAGCCATTGGGGATTACAAGTGAAGAGCACTGGTTCGGTGAAAGAGATCCCACCAGTCTCTTATTGAAACCAGGCTGTCTGTGAAGGACAGGGAACAAAGTTGTGAGCTAGTAGGAAAAAGCATATTTCCCACAAAAATAGCAGCCATACTATTCAAAGCATCAGACTGTGTTTTTTTGTTTGTTTGTTTTTACTGACACATTTCCTTGTAATTTACAGTAATTTCAGCCATCACAGTTTGCCACTTATTTTTACTGTACAGCTCCTTTTTTATTTTTATTTTTGATTTATTTATTTATTTTTCATCACCTCAGTTGTTTCTTGCATCAGTTCTATTTGCCTCCTTTCATGTTCTGGTTTGTGTCTGGAGAATCATGCATAAGGCTTTGAGAACATCTCTTTAGTGAAAATAGCAGCAACCCAGAAACCTGCCAGAGGAACTTTGATCCCACAGTCTCAAAAAGCCCTGGGGTGTATAGAGCCCTATGTCCTGAGTAATACTGTGGCTATAATAGTATATGCTCTGCATAGAAGGGTCATCATGCACCAGCTCCAGTTCCTCATATCTTGCCTCTGGTGTTTTATTATTATTATTATTAAAGAATGTGTAGAGATTTAAATCTCACTGAATGCTAATGGCAATAGCCTCTTAGGACTGACCTGCTCTGGAGAAAAGTTCTTTCTTTTGTTTTTGTTCTTTTTGTTTGTTTGTTTACTTTAATTTTCTGGAATTCACTGTGGTTAATCACTGTTGAGATTATTTCTCTTAGTACTGATTTGCTAGTGGCAAATGCCTGAAGCACTCACTTTTTTTGATGCTCTCCACCTTCTTCACATTTTGCCTGAGGGCAACACAGGAAGGAGACTGGTCTCTGCATTTTCTAAGATACTGTCACTTCCATGGTAAATCTGGAAGAAAAAAAAGTGTCAATTCTTTGGACTAATACAGTTCACACTCTGTGAAAGACCTTTTTCTCTAGATTATATTCTATGCATAATCTAATTCCTTTTATTATTTTTTTAGGAGAAAACTTATGAGTAATATTGAATAAGGACCCTAGCTTTTAAGAAGGGTCCTGTACTCCTAAGAAAGAGACTGTAGAGCTGGGGGCTCAGTGGAACACAGGCTAAGTGAAACTTGTATAGCATTTTGTGGCTGAACACTTTGGGGAAAAACAAACAAAACAAACATGCCTCAATATCACTGGCAAGTCTTTTCAAATTTTCAAAATTTCTCTCACTTTCTGAATGTTACCTTACCACCATGAACGTGGCTTGCCGGATCTATTCTGCAAAATAATCCTTAGTCTGAGGACCTGGCAATCTCCCTGAAAAAATATCAAGCACTTTGTCACTTAGCACTGTGTGAAGTTTGAAAGCACGTCTCTCCTATTGGTCCTATCACTATAAAACAGGAACTATTAAATGCTAGTAGGGATGAAATACATGTATCTATAATGACTTAGGCATCTTTATTTTCCCTTCTTAGGTAAGAAGAGAATTCTGCATTTACATACTTCAAAAAGAAAATAAATCCCCTGAGGGAAAGGAGTAGATTTCATTCATTTTTATGCCTGCTTTTGTTTTCTCTCAGTTTAGTACCAGGCCACAAGGATGTGTTACTCAAACATATAGTTTTCTTAAAGTCAAAAGGTTCCTTCAAGAATCCACCCCTGCTCTTCAACACAGGACAATCTGGTCTGTTCCCTTGTTTTTCATGGTGTTTTTTGTTGTTGTTGTTGTTACATTTTTCTTTCCCAAAGCAAATTGCTCTATCATCCTAATAAAAAGAGATTAGTCAATGAGGAGTAAACTGGCAGATTTACCCCAAACGATGTAGTTTTGCTTTTATGTATCATGATTCATTGGCATTCCTGTTTCCTAGAGTGTTTGTTAATTGTCTGTATACACACCACCAGGCATAGGCATTGGCTAACAAAAGCATAGCTTTTGAGATTTATGAAATAAAACACTATGTTTAAAAATCAGAATCTATTGTAATAAATAACAACCTTTAGATAAAAATATTTCAGTTTTGATGATCTGCCTCTGAAAACTACTTCAAATCTTCACAGTGTCAAGGCCTCCTCTCATACAATCAATTTCTAGGAAGGGTGGGATTATACTGTCTCCTGGGTGCCAGGAACGTCAATAGCTGTGCCAGGAACTAAGTATCTGTAATAGCTGTTTGAGCATGGGATAGTTCAGGCCTTCTAGGGTTCTTGTTGAGACACCACCTAGAAATATTGATCTCTGTGGGAGCTTCTAGTAATACATACATCTATCTGCATGTTAGCATCTGACCAGCTGCTTTCAAGATTCCTAGTACTCTTCTTTCTGCTCCTCCAGCTCAAAAGGACAGTCTCAGAACTTCCAGAATTCCTGCTTCTTTGAAGCAATTCACCTAGTTTTCTAGGACTTCCTGATCCAGATTTCCAGAATCCCTCCCTCGTTTTGTTCTTCATCATTCTGGATATCTCAGAAATATTTTGAAGATTTATGAAGGCAGGAAGGTTGTGTAGCTTATTACAAAGCAATAGGAAATTGGAAGTGCTACCGATGGCACTTGTCAATAGACATTTAATGTTGAAAAAATCAAAAAAAAAGATATAGTTCTTCCCAACACTAAATCAACTATAGTTATAAACTAAGATGTCTATTAGCATTAGAGATGAAAAAACAAACAAACAAACAAACAACAAAAAAAACATATAATACTAACCTTAGATATTGAAAAGCAGTCCCAGTCTTACAGTACTCACACACAGAAGTCCCCAGTTTCCGTATGTGTAAGAAAAGGATTCAAAAATTGGCCATGCCATTTAGTACGATCTCAGAAGTTAACTCAAACATTTACTCAGAGTTTGACTTTACTCCCAGACTGGTTATTTCAATCACCATAGCTGCTTTCTTCACTTGATAGAAGAGTTATAGTCAAGGGATGAAATGAACAGAAAAGCTGGAACTAGGTGTGTGCATCTAAACAACAATTCTCCAAAATGCAGTTGGTATGAGCGATTTTGAAAAGAAAGTAGACTGAGTGGATGACCTTGTAAATGCCCTGGAAATACAGAACCACATAATCTGGCAGCACTTTTACAACACCTAAATAGGTTATGCTCATCCAAGTAATATTTTTAGGTTGTTTTCACCTTATTTCAAATGTGCTTTTATGTATTTTTAGTCAAGCTTTCTGTCTCCTCATGCTGAAAAATTGCTGATGTTTTCACTCTGCAGGAATTGAGGACATATCTATGCTCTCTATGCTGTATGAATCAGCAAATCTTCCCCTTTAAAAAAATCAACATTTCAGAACAAAGCAGGAATAAATAGTGAACTTGCAATTTTTCCTCTGTTGCTGCTTTTTAATTAGGAAAGGAGAAATTAATCTAAGAATTGTTTTGAGATCTTTCCAGAGCTCAGGTGGGATCATTCTTTCTACAACTTATCCCTCAATTGTTTGCATGTCTGGATTTTGTCCTATTGCCATTGTTTGAGATGAGTGATTGTTTATACAAAAGGGTGTCAAAACAGAAAACCACACCTCAACTCCTGGAAAAGGAAACATGAATTTCAGACACTTTTTTTTTTTTTTTTTTTTTTTTTTTTAGAAAAGACTAGGAGTATATTTTGAGCATGCCTTTTTCACATTTCTGCTCACTTTTCTTCTTTTCTTCACAGTACACATTTTGGTATTCTGCCCAATTTCATTTAGCATATTATGCATAAAATGGTTCCTTTCCATTTCTCGGTTTTATATATAACTATGTAGAATGAAAGCAACTATTATTTGTTAATCAGAGAAAGACTGAATATCCTGAGTAGGAAGAGACCCACAAGGATTGAGTCCAACTTCTGGTTTCGCACAGGATTACCCCAAAATCAAACCATATGTCTGAGAGTGTTGTCAAAACACTTTTTGACCTCCAACAGGCTTGCTGCAGTGACTACCTCCCCGGGGAGCCTGTTGCAGTGCTTGAGCACCCTCTCAGTGAAGAACCTTTTCCTAATATCCAACCTGAACTTCCCCTTCATGACAGCTTCATGCCATTCCCTCAGTTCCTACCACTGGTTACCAGAGAACAGAGATCAGCTCCTGCCCCTCTGCTCCCTTTGTGAAGGCCTAGTAGACCTTTCCTTTCCAGAGACCTAGATCTGTAGGCCTAGTCTAGGTCTCCTCTCAGTCTCCTCTTTTCTAGGCTGAACAAACCAAGCTGCTCCTCATACATCATGCTCTCTAGACCCTTCACCATCTTTGTAGCCCTCCTTTGAATGCTTTCCAATAATTTTATATCCCTCTTATATTGTGGTGCCCAAAACTGCACACGGTACTCATGATGAGGCTGCACCAGCACAGAGCAGAGCAGGACAATCAGTTCCCTCAACCAGCTAGCCATGCCGTACTATATCCTGGGGGGCATCAGCCCCAGGATATAGTCAGCCCTTTTGGCTGCAAGGGCACACTGGTGACTCACATTCAGCTTGCCATTGACCAGAACCCCCAGATCCCTTTCTGTAGGGTTGCTCTCCAGTTTCTCATCCCCCAGTCTGTACGTATATCCATGGCTGCCCTATTCCAGGTACAGAATCTTGTACTTGCTCTTGTCAAACTTTATATTGTTGGTGATTGCCCAGCCCTCTAATTAGTCAAGATCTCTTTGCAAGGCCTCTATCCTCTCTACCCTCCACATAGATGTTAGAGATTTAGAGATCTCTCTGCCTTCCATGGAGCCAACAGCTCCTCCATATTTAGTGTCATCTACAAACTTCCTTAGTATACCTTCAAGTCCTGAATCCAAACCATTTATGAAAAAATTCAGAACTGGCCCTAAAATGGAGCCCTGCAGAACCCCAATAGTGACTGGCCACCAACCTTTTTTTTTTTTTTTTTTAATTTAATTTTTTTTTTTTTTTTTTAGTTTTAGTTTAGTCTGCTTTGTTAAGCTAGTCACTACCAAAAACTAGGGAGGGGTTGTATTTTTTTTTTTTTTTCATGTAATTATGCCACTATTTATTTGCCATGAGTTATATAACACACACCACTGGTGTAAGCAAGCAAAGTACTAAGAAGAGCAGAGATTAACAGCAGCAACAACAACAACAAAAAGCTATTTGTCGCTTTCTTTTCCAATGTGAGGGCGTTTTACAGAATTTTGCCTTCTGGAAAGTACACTTCTTATAGAATCATTTGGGTTGGAAGGGGCTTTAAAGATCATCTAGTTCCAACTCTCCTACCTTTGTCAGGGACACTTTCCACTAGACCAGGTTGCTCAAAGCCCCATCCAGACTAGCCTTGACCACTTCCAGAGATGGCTCTCACACAATGCTTCTTTATTGTTTTTAACTGGTTGCCCAAAACATAAGTTACCAAAGTGTCATTACTTCATTTACAAAGTAGGAGTCCTCCGGTTTCAATGATAAACGCAAATTAAAAATCATCTAGGAAAAGACTTCAAATCTGCCTGTGGACAAGTGCTTTTCAACATTAGTGGAAAATGGCATTCTTACTCTGATTTTAAAATGTCTGTGACTTACAGGAGGGAAGGTGGCAGCTTCAGACTGCAAAAGGAGTGCGGCTATACAAGAACATCACTGTACCCTGAAATTTGCAAAGCTTTTAACACACAATTCACGTCACCAAAATGAATTTTCTTTTTGTTTCATCTTCTGCTCCCCAAAGCAGCACTGCTCTGAAGCATATGTTTATATTTTCAAATTCATGTATTAATAATTTATGCTTAGCATAACACAACCTCCAGAATGGAAGAAAAAAGAAAAGGAAAAAGATGGTATGGTGATAGGTAGACACTTTTTGATGGCTGAGAGCAGACAATTAATTTAGCAAGAATTCTATGATGCTATGATTCTAAGAAGTGTCAAGGAAATTTCTTTCTCCTTAAGTGAGAATTTATTTTAAGAATTCAGATTTCTGGGATTGATGGCATAATTCAGGAAGGTAACACAACAAAAAAGAATGAAAGAGAAACAAAAATATCAACTATATATGTCTTTCTGGGTATGAAATCTATTCTTTGTCCAATTCAGATTCCAATTCACATAAAAAAATAAAAAAAAAAAAAAAAAAAAAAAACCTACCCTGTAGCTTCCAGTGCTGTAAAACTAAACTGAGAGATTTACTGAATAACCCCCCTACCTCCTAGAGTTTTAGTGTATCAGAGTTACAACTGGTGTTAGTTTAAAGAGCAGTGCAAGAACCAGGGCTTATATCCAAACGTGGGGATGAGAACTACACTTCACTAAGACAGTGAGGTAATCTTCCGTGCTGGAAGGTTGGTTCCTCCTGCGCACCTCGAGCACATGGTAGCACAAAACATTAATGATGTCCGCTAATGATGCCTGGAAGTGTGAGAATTAAAATTGTGTTTTTGCAGTGGAAAGTTCCACTAACCTTACATAGTTGAAAGTGATTGTGCAGGCATAAGAGTGCCATAACAGTGGCAGGAACGTTAAGCAGATAAGGGGACAGTGTTCCAAAATAAGGAGAATGGCTAAGAAACACAAGACAAGCAGTTGTGGAATGAGCAAAAAGAAGAGTCACAGGTGCTTCCAGTCACGAGAGAAGAAGGAAAAAGAAAATTAAAGAAAAAAAAAAAAAAGGAAAAGGAGAAATTAAAGGTTGGTCAAATGAAACAGGGGAGGAATCAAGTGTAATAGAGGTAATAGGGAACATAATGTTATGATAGACTTCTGCTGTAAGCTACTGCTTGCAGTACACCCGCTATTGCAATCACAAATAAAAATGCTACTTCACTGAGATCCTTGCCCGAGTCTGTGTTTCTCACAGATTGTTTCTCACAAAAGCAGCTAAGTAGATAACAGCCAGAGAGGATTCTCATCAGTCTGCTAATTCTTATAAATTCTCCAGATTTGATTCGTCCCTCAACCACGCTGTTTAAATCTGCAATTAATTCCATTGATGGTGGGACTGTTACACTACTGCTCCATGTGGGTAACTGAGAGGAAAATAAGGCCTTTTGTGCCAAGAGCGTGGCAGCAACAAACTACAAAATTTGCCTCCAAATCATTAATTTAAATTTTGTATTTTTTTTTACAGTGACAACAACATTAGCATTATCTAAAACGTAAAGACATTCTTTCCACTTTTAAGATATTACAGGAAAGAACATGCATAAACAGATGGATGTAACAGGAAAGGAAGTGAATATTTGAAGTTGTTTTATGCTTCTTTTAATTACTTTTATTATTCTCTGCTAAAACAACGTGGCAGAAATTATATTAGGACTACATTTTCTGGAATTGAAGAAAAGGTAAATCCTTGGAAAGAATTTCAATAATGAGAATAGAAACTGCATGTGCTCAAACAGATTTTTAAACACATTAGAGACAAAATGCAATAAAAGGAGTGAAGAGAGTGGGCAGAAAATAAAAAGCAGATTACAAGCAATATTCATATGCAGGGCATTCATTAACATATATTCAATGTGATTTTACATATGAGTCTTTAGCATAACAGGTAGACTAACAAACATTTTCAAGGGGTTTTGTTAGAGATATTTCTTTTTTTTTTTTTTTTTTTTTTTTTTTTTTTTTTTTTCCAGTTACTCAAGCTGTTCATACCATTAGTCTTACTCAGAATAGTTCAGAGCATGGAACATTTTTTCCAAAGCCTGGTAATGGTAAGTGCTCCATATCCTTTATTTTCTAAAAGAAATATATTTATAATACATAGTTTTAACCAGTCTATCAATTGGTCTCTGAATCATCTCATGGGATCAGAATTCTGTTTTACTCAGATTTTGCATTGTTCTGCAAGATTGGTCTTACTTTGTGTTACTTAATCTACTGTCTTCTGTTTAGATTTTGCATAAGGACGTAAGGACTCAATCCTTTTTTTTTTTTTTTTTTTTTTTTTCCCTCTGCTGACCTTCCTTTTGTATAAGATAATTTCAGGTCTATTCTAGGTCTGTTCTCATTTAGCAGTCATCTTCCAGGAGCAAAGAATAATTTCACATGAATCTTCTGCTTCTTTCACGGTTAGCCATACTGCACACACATTATCATGCTGTTGAAAAGGGTCGTGTGGGATGTTTTAGCACACTATATTTTCTCTTTGACCTTTTTCTACTATTCATAAGAATTTAGAGTGTCCTTGTTTACATCTTTTAGTAGTTATACAGTCAGGTAGTCTCATTTTAAACTTCCTGCCAAACGGTATGTTGGCTACCGACAACTCCAGGCTCAAGATTACTGCTGCATAATTTAGTTGTGTCATTTATAGTCCCCCAAAATTTTAACAGATCTTTGAATAATTGAGAAACTATCTTGTGTAAGACCATTAAACTGTGGATATCCTGGGATTAAAAGATTGTGTTTAGAATTATACTCTTGAGGGAAAAAAAATATTAAATGCACAAAATCAGATTATCTATTCTCTATCATTACCTTAGTTGATTTCCCACAATTTTAACACCTGAGATGTCCTGTAACTGCAATCTTTAATAATGCTATTTCTGTCTAGTGTGATAAAAATCCAGAGCAAACATTCTTTGTCAGGACAAGCAAACAAATTTATAGCCACCAGTAACCATGTACCTACAGTTCAATTAGGTTTATTTACTTATGCAGCATCAGTCAACAATCTTTGTGGTAGCTTTCAATCTTTATCTTTTTTTTTTTTATATTTGTCTATCTGTTAATAACTTGGTTTTGCTTTTTGCTGCTTCATTTAGATTCTCTAGCTACTTTAAAAATATGTTCTCATGTGCTTGAGCTCTTCATCATCATTACATTTCTCTCAAAAAGGCTACCTTATCTGACATGCCAACTCTGTCTTACATCCTGTGTTGTCTCAAACAATAACAAAATTATTCAATGTTATTTTACTTTAACACCTAATTTGTACAATACAGTAAAAAAAAAAAAAAAAAAAGTTTTCTGCAGTATGAAATCTGTTCTCTTTCTACATTCATTTTTTCTCATTATAACAGCTTAGGTTTTTAACATATCTCATGCACTAGTGTGCTACTCATATGTAATAATTCTAATTCTGCTTATAAGCTGCCATTTGAACAATTTCTAGTAGTTATAACAATTCCTCTTCTTCTCCCTTTTTGCCATTCGCTTTTCTTCTGGACTTTTTCTTCTCTCTACAATTTCTAAAATGTTTTTTCCATCTAACAAGCTTACCAGCTTTGTGCAAAGGCAGGACATTGCTTAGGCTTCATGAAGAGAAAAATCATATTTAAACCTTTTCCATTGCTCCCATTGCTTCCAATACCACTTAAGCCTGTATGTGAGGATGATATGCTCCTCTTACCACCTTTGTTCATGCATTGAATTTCAAAGGATGAGATTAGTTTCACTCAGTAATGTGAATACCTTCAAGGTAGAGCTTTTATCTCCAAGACAGTTGTCTAATATCTCATAAACCTAAATCAACATAAACCTAAATCATACAGTGAATGGAATCTAAAAAGCAGTTCTTCTTGTCCTATAGGAGACATCAGAACTTGCTCCAGTTAACCTTCCTCCAAGATATACTGGCTGTTCTGCTATTCTCACCTTTTATAACATTTCAGGTCTAAATTGTTAAGGAAATATCCTTATAAACAGGAAATAAAATGTAACTTGCTAAGTGATTTCCCTGTAAGATTGTTCAATTCTTCATCCAGAGCATTCCATCAGCTTGGAAAATTATGACTGCTATTTTAAGTTTGAGACAGTAACTTCCATAAACCCTATCTCAGTTGCAGACTTTCAACCATAAATTAGTCTTGAATTAGTAGTTCTGCAGTTAATGGTCTTACAACTATCAAAAATATTTCAATGTCTTCCTCTTTTTCATTCCCCAGATGCAGTTGATAACTTAAAAATGAGAATTTTTCTGACAGAGCAGTGTTTTCCAGACATTTGTGTCTCAGTTTGATAATTCACCTGTTCTTTCTCAATACTAGTTTTCATCCCACAGAAATTAACAAGAAAAGATAACATATCTTTTCTGTAGCTTCACTTAATTTCACGATGAGATAATTCTTATTTGAATCTCTGTTAGCTGTTTGCTTTATTTTTTAAATTTTAAGCATCATTAGAACCCCACGTACTTAATTCAGGAACTCTTTATGTCTGACATGAAACTCTTCTGGTTTTATGCATTTTTACTACATCTAAGTCTGTTGCTTTGGCTTCTTACTGGAACTGTTATCCACATAGATACGACAACATTGTGAATAACAGAAATGAGAACCCAAATCAACAGAAAGACCTAGACTTTTCAGGACATACCAGTGAAGGCAGAAAATAAAGAGAGAGTTGTTATGTTATATTGCAAGCTGTATACAAGTATCTTTTCAAATCCATGCACTGTAGCATAACTGCCTCAGAAGAGTTACTGGCTGAGATCCATTCTTGCAGTAAAAGTTTGGTACTACAGGTGCTATAGGTGTTATTAATTTACAGCTAAAGCTTGTCTGTTTACCACATGCTTTCAGCTGGCAGAACAGGCCAATTGCTACTGTTTCTTTTTTTTTTTTTTTTTAATCAAAAATTGCTAACTGAAGAGCTAGTTCAGCTTGTTAATTCTGTGGAGATTGTTTTTTGGAAAAAAAAAAGAAAACAAACAACAACAACAAAAACAAACAAACAAACAACCTGAAAAATCTCAGGAGAAACTAACGAACCATAGTTGTAAATGTGCTGTCTGTAGTCTGATCTAAAAGAGAAAATCTGTCCTTTGGAACTACATAGCTACAGGATATAGGTCTTTCTAGAATTCTTTCCCTTTTTAATCTGCAAGTGTTCAGAAGACTGCAGCCTTTTAAGATTGCTCTTTCTCTACTGTGTAAACAGAACCAGGCAACAAGGTTTCAGCTGTCGCCCATAAAATCTCCCAACCTTCTTCCCCTTGCAAGTATAAAACTACTCCTGCTATTAAAGTGAAGTTATTTTAAACTTTAAGCTATGACTTTAAAAAAGTCATAAAACCAAATCACTTTCTAGCAAACTGCCATAAGAATTCCGTGGAAACTGTGGAGGAAGAAAAGCCAGAAATTGTTTTGGCTTTAAGTGGTTTATTTTTAATCAAGCATTTAGCTGCTCTTCACTGAGCTAGAATTCTCCTGAGTCTAGAACACAGTAAGTATAAAACATTAAACACTGGAGAATCTTTAAGTGCTTCATAAACAGTAGTTGCAGTGTTCTATTGAATATATATATATATATATCTCAAAATTATATTCCTCTTTTCTGCATAGCAGTAACCAAGTGTCAGAATATATATATTTTTTATTTTATTTTATTTTCCGCAGCAGTTTTGAAGTGGTGGAGTCACCATCCCTGGAAGTCTTCAAAAGATGTTTAGATGTAGAGCTTAGGGATATGGTTTAGTGGGGACTGCTAGCGTTAGGTCAGAGGTTGGACTCGATGATCTTGAGGTCTCTTCCAACCTAGAAATTCTGTGATTCTGTGTGATTCTGTAATTGCACGCTCAGTGAATGGAAAAACAAACGTACAAACAAACAAACAAACAAAAATATATGTAGATAGACTTTAGTATATGTAGATAGACTTTAGTATATCATTATTTTCACCCTTCAGTTTCTATAACTAAACGAGTCATTAAATGTTTGGTTCTTCTATATGGCGGAACACCTCTGTCAGCAGGTACTGTTCTGTGTTTCTCTGCAAAAGCTGAGATTTCAAAATCACATGTTGACTATTGCCTAACAGTTTTACAATAACATAAAAAGTAAATTAGCCTAAATTTATTTCATAAAAGATTGCAGTCTCGTCAGATTTCATAAATTAAGTTATGCTAGGTCAGCACTTTGTTAAGAAGATTAGAAATGCATTTCAGGAAAAAAAAAAAAAAGTAACTGAAAAGGAATTCAGTTCTCAGCATGGCACAGATTTTGTTGTTAGTCCTTAGGCAAGATATAAAGAACTCAGAAAGGTAAAGGTAGATCCTTGTAGCTTTTGAGAACTTCTCCCTCCCTCCCACACTACTCTCTTGTTTCTCTGAAGTGTAGCACAGAAAGCTATGTTAGGCTTCTACTTCTGCCTACATTATTCAAGATGTCTCAAAACAAAATAAAAAGCAATAGGATATTGAAAAGAGACACATTTAGAGCTAGCTCAGTGAAAACTGAGCAATGGCCACCTTAGAAGACAAAAGTATTCTGACATCTCTCCCCAAACCACTGCCTTTTGAAGCTAAAGATGCATGAAAATATTTCTTGATACTTGGAGTGCAGAGTATAATCTGAGAGGAGAGCAGAGGAAAGAATCAAGTACTAATTTTTAGACCTCATTATGAGGTTTGATTCTGTATTTTGCTTCCACATAAAACAAATTTCGTAAGGATTTGTGGAGTAGTTATTCAAAGTAGTTATTCCCCATTTTTAGATAAATTTGTCAGCCATAGGAGCCCAACAGCTTTAATTTGTACATCCTCTTTGCTGAATTGTTTGCCTGGAAGTGACACCACTTCATCAGGAAAGAAAATTTTTTGCTTTAGATACGCTTGCCTGCTGCCGATCTTCCCTTTGAATACTACCTTGCTTTTCTTATCACGACACAGAGAGTGAATATTGGGAAATACCCAAGAAAGAGGAATAACATTAACTAATTTTGGGAAAAATCTGTGGTTCTTACAGAACCAACAAAATCTTTGTAAGTGAAGACTAAGCCCATTAATGTGCCTCTTGCATTACATCAATTAAATATTCAGAAGGAAAACAACAAAAAATCAAATTAAAGTAAAGAAACAAAACAAAAATACACCACAAACACAGCTACGAGCAGAGAATACTACCACAACAGCATATATACTTAAGTTCTTCACTGTAAGTTTGGCCCCACCCAGAGGTAACAGCTGAATGAAGCTTATTACTGTAACACTGAGGTAGCTAAGAAAGCCCAATTATTAAAGCCTATGCATTTAATTGCTGGGGAGGGGGGTGAGGGTGGAGATCAACTAAAAGGCAAAAATAAATTCTAATTGAGAAATAAGAAATGCCACTGATAAGTATATTGTCTTCATGACAACATCTAATTGCTGACCCTATAATCCTATTGCGCCAAATGACAGCGGATCTTACTGATGAACTTCCTGATTCTGGGGAGAAGAAATGAAATTAAAACCTTGGATCAGACTGCTCTTGTATCAGACTGCTCTTGAGGGGCTTCATTCTGGAAGATGCTGAGTGCTGCTATGAAGCACAGATCATCTGTATCTTCCTGAGGAGAGCTGAGAGCCTTCAGTATCTCCCTGTAGACCCCAGGACCCTGCAGAATACAGCTTCTTATCCAGGACTTAGAAAACAGCTTTGGGACTAATTACTGCATATTGTCTCCTTCCTCAGTATTTAGCATTGATGTCATCTGTCTATAAACCTTATCAGATCAAATCAATTTAAAACCAAAACCCTGACAAAAGCAAGCTCAAAGCAAGTTGTTTGTTTGTTTTTTTTTGTTTGTTTTTTTTTTTTTTTTCTTTTGATTGTTACCTTAAGTCCCCCACTGTCTGTTCTATGGTTTATGTATACTGTGATGTAGATGTACACAGAGGCTAAATTAGCTTATGGGCTCATATATACTACTTCTGAAATAACATGTTAACATGCTGTACGATACACTGCACAACAACACTTAATAGCGCTAACACATGAATTAGTAAAATGGAAAAAGGATCTACAAGTCAATACACTGAGGTCAAAACCCCTTGAACCTTATTTTAGCCAGTGAAAATTAATGATTCCCCCATTCCTACCCCAAAATTAAAGGCAATTATTACTGGGAGACAATGTCATCTGTGATGACATTGATGTCATCTAGTAAGCAGGAAGACAGCAGAGATCTAAATGCTGCTCTCAAGACTGATTTTGCTTATTCTTCAGAGGTGTGTGTTCCTGTGAATATACAGTAGGACAATGACATCTGCATGTGACCTAAGATTTTGCTAAATATACATTAGGTACACATTATTATTTAAACTGTCTCCTTTCTTGGCATTTTTATCATGACAAACCTTAGTATATACTGCAACACTATTCACTGATGTAGTCATATGCCTCAGTTTCCCTGGTGAGGGAAGTGATTCTGCAATTCTTTCCTTGATCTCAAGTGGGGCATTGAACAGAAATTTTGCAAGTATTTCAGAGCTAAATGTTTAATCTTTTCAACTCTCAAACTAAAGTTTTCATTTTTATGCTTTTGAAATTCTTCATTTGGCTTCACTTTTTATTATTAACTGTCAGCCAAATGAAAAGCTATTTCCAAAGTATGTGGAACTGCTGTATTTCAAGATGTTTAAATATGCATTTTGTCTGCTTCAGAACTCTGTCAGGGTGTTTTCCAAATAGAAGATTTATCAAAACAAGTTCTTAGTTTTGATGAATATGTGTGTTCCATAAAAAAGTGATCAAAATATTCCTGAGCAGTCTGCTGTGGTGCTTTATTAATGTTTGATCAGCACTTTGAGAGCCTACCTATAGAAGTGTAAATTGCTCTGAACATGATTGTTAAAAATTTCACAGCACACTGAGAAGACAGGAATGAAAGATAAATAAAGAAAAGCAGGTGACAGTAGGAATGAAAGTATCTAAAGTTACTGAAGAGTCTTGAAATACGTTGTTCAAGAGGTAGAATTTTGACCCATTGCATCCACCAGGACAGAAAGAAAACATGGTCAGAATGAATAAAAATATCAAATTAAAATGCTAATAAATGTCTTCAAATAACTCTAGTAAACACATGCACTGTAAAAAGATCAAGCATCTATTATAAAACATTTTTTTCCAACATCAAATAAGTGGATGTATCAAAGAACTGATAGTGGTATATGCAGCTTTCACATATAATTCCTATTAAACTAAACATGTCATATGGATCGGTCATTTGATGCTCTGCAGAAAATCCTTGTGCCTCAAAAGGTTCCTCATACAAGAGGCATGAGGATAAGCCAGAACAAATAAAAAGCATAATACCAAAAACCTCACAAAAATAGATCATAAAGGTGTTCCAACTTCCAGTACTATAAATGTGGTAAGCCACCTAAGGTTGACTGTAACTACTACTTTGTGGCTCTACGAATAGGACAAGAAATTAAGCAAAGGTACATTTTGTTAATGGAGATGGACTAATGGCAAGAGCTGTCAGATTCTTCAGACTACCAGCCTAGGTCCTCAAGTACCAAAGTCAATTGAACTTTTGTATCTGACACGAGTAAGAAACAGCTCAAGCTTTGGTCCTAGCTGTACCAATTATTTGCCATCCCTGTGCAAACAAACATTAATCCACAGCAGCAAGACAGTGCCCTCAAACAATGACATCATCTCTCATCATTTTCATCTCTGAGGATGAAAATGTTGCCCCTCTAAATGAAAAGCAGTCAGTGATTTCACCAGTCACAGGCATGCAACTTCCTCAGGAATACAGTGGTGCCTATCCTAACAGAAATCATACAAACAGTGTATTATATTAGTATGCAGATCAGTGGTTTGTTTGATAGAGATAGTCAGATAGATACTGTGGGCTGATTTACCTTTTACCTTTCTGCTTGTCCAAATACTTTGAGACTTTGTAATGACCAGAATGTTTGTTTGTTTGTTTGTTTGTTTTTTGTTTGTTTGTTTTTTCTTTTTATATATATATATATATTTTTTTCAGTCTCCTGTGATTTATCTAACATTTTATTATACTCCCAGCAAACCATTGACAAATCCGCCTCCCTCTGAGCACTGGTATTCCACTAAATAATAGCACATTTAAAGCAAAATTGGAAACTCATCTCTTGAAAATAACTAGTTTAAAGAATTCCCAATTCAGTTCATTTACTCTTCATCTTCTGTTTTGTCAAAGATGAAACACAGCAGACAAAACGCTAGAGCATTTACTAGCTGACTTTCCAGTAAGAATGACACAATTTGTCCAGAAATGGCAAGTGCCCCAGTTTATACTGTAGCTGCCAACCCTCTTTAATATTCAGAGTCTAATGTCTGCACAGTTATCAAAGGCAGACACTTGTTTCTACTTACTCAAGTGAAGTAATATTCCAGCTAAAAGTACAGCCTCTTTCCCCTGGGCTTTTCAAAATTCTTCCAAATAAATACATGTTATTTGGGGAAAAATAAATACATAAATAAATAATATATATATATATATATATTTTTTTTTTTTTAAAAAAAAAGCTTTTCCAATTATTTTCTACCAAACAGTGCTAGATTAATGAGCTTCTTCATATTTTTGACATGCCAAAAACTATCTAAACTCATCGTCCAACATTCATTTCTTTCCTGTGAAAAACAGATATCTTGAAGTCACAATTTGGAAAAAAAAAGGCCATGCACTGACTAAAAAAAAAAAAAAAAAAAAAAAAAAGAGAAAATTTGACCTCTGCTGAACTCCACATATAAATCCTTAACTTTAGTTTCAATAGTAAAAATGGCAATGATTATTGTTGACCACAGCGTTTCAGCACATTATGTACAGAGGGAATTCTGTAGTAGGTCTCTTGAAAATATTTCCATGCAATAAGAATTCCTTAATCAGTTCCCACAACATGACATTTTATGCCAGCAATGAAACATTGATTTTGGATGGATAAAAATGTAAGTTTGAGAAAGACAGATACACAACCTCTGTAAAACATCTGCTTAGATATTCAAGAAATAGATAAAATTAAATTACTTAAAATCTGAATATGAAACATTACCTTTGTTTGGGAGTTAACTGAAGTGAAATTGTGCATTTTGATCTGTTAGTTTAATAATTCATGAGGTGTTTAGTAGGAAAGAATAACAAAAAAAAATCTTCTGAGACTCCATTAAGACACTCAATTAGCTAGATGCTAAATTGTATACTGAATGCATTGTAGAAATGTTCAACTTTAATTTTTATTTTTTTTTAAACTGAATTCAAGTGCTGCACCTCACTAAAACAAACTTGTCTGTTTTCTTTGAAGCCCACAGAGGTTAAGGGTGTAAGATCTGTAAGATCCAGATATGCAAATTAGAACTGATGAAGTATCAACTAGTCCATTAATAATTGAAGAAAAGAATAAAATATGTAACAGCCCTACACGGTCTTGTCTTTACTGTCCAGGCACTTCTATGTATCATGCTCCTTTCTAGAACTGGCCAAATCCCAGTACTGATTTTATTAGCATTTTGAAGAAAATTCAAATTTGAAGAAAATCTAAGACTTTGGAATTACTATTAAGTTATCAGAATTCTCAAATGAAAGACTTCTGGTTTTTCAGTACCCAGTATCTGTAGTCAATCCTTTTTTCCCTTTGTACATGTTTTCCTATGGAGAAACCACTAGGATTAAACAAGACCTTACAGACAGACAAATGCTATTCATTTTCACTAAGATTCTAGTCTCAATAAAATGAGAATAACTGAACAATTAACCTAACAGGTGGTAATTGTAATCTGTCAGCATATGATCCAAATGTATAAGTCCCTTTCAGGAGTGATTATATTTTTTCCTTCAGATCACTTATAAGACAAAAAAAAAAAAAAAAAAAGTACAATTAAGCTAAAAAGACACCTCTGAGAAATTTAAATAGAAACATCCCATCAGCAATGATCCTCCATTAGCAAGTAGACTTTGAGAGCTATTAGACAATTCCTTTTAAAATTTGCTGAATATGACCTATTTAGTGCATTTTTCCATAATGCTTTTGAGTTGTTTCTTTTATGCTTGGTGTTTGCTCTGGATTTCATTCATTTTCACACAATTTTCTTATTAGCATGCAAGAGAAGAGGACTAACCAATTACTCTCTTATTTTATGAGCCTAGTCCTTAATTTTAGAACAACAGCAAGATGAAACAAGTAGGCTGCAGCTAATATTCAGCCAGCCTTGAACCCAACAACAGAGTGACATAGAGAAGTATTCTTTTACAACTTTTTGATTTCTTTCAAAGAGAAACACTTATTTTCTTTCTCCCTCTCTCTCCAAATCAAGATGCTTTTCAAATTTTCATTAACGTATATCATAACTGATTTGAAAAACGTGTCTGTAGCTGTAAGTATTCTAAATAATCTTGAAATTATATTGGTTTAATCCAAATTTTCATAGACCCATAGAATGTCTTGGGTTGGAAGGGACCTTAAAGTTCATCTATTTCCAACCCCCCTGCCATAGGTAGGGATGCCACCCACTAGATTAGGTTTGCCAGGGCCCCATCCAGCCTGTCCTTGAACACCTCCAGGGACGGGGAATCCACAACCTCTCTGGGCAACCTGTTCCAGTGCCTCATCACACTCTGAGTGAAGAATTTCTTCCTAACATCTCCCCTAAATCTCCCCTCTTTCAGTTTAAAATCATTCCCTCTTGTACTATCATCTATACAAGTAAATAGTCCCTCTCCATCCTTTTTATAAGAACCCTGTAAGTATTGAAAGGCCACTCCACAGAGCCTTCTCCTCTCCAAGCTGAACATCCCCAGCTTTATCAGCATTTCTTCATAGGAGAAGTGCTTCAGCCCTCTGAACACCTTTGTGGCCCTCCCCTTGACCTGTTCTAACAGGTCCACATCTTTCTTGTGTGTAGGGCCCCAGATCTGGATGAGGTACTCCAAGTGGGGCCTCATGAGGGCAGATTAGGGGGGACAATCAACAACCTTGACCTGCTGGCCACAATTCTCTTGATGCAGCCCAGAATACTGTTGGCCTTCTGGGCTGCAAGTGCACACTGCTGGCTCATGTCGAGCTTCTCATCCACTAGAACCCCCAAATCCCTCTCCACAGGGCAGCTCTCTATGAATTCTTCTCCCAGTCTGTGCTTATGCCTGGGATTCCTCTGACCCAGGTGCAGCACCCTGCACTTGGACTTGTCGAACCTCATTCGTTTCACGTAGGCCCACTTCTCAAGCTTACCTGGTCCCTTCGGATGGTATCCCTTCCTTCTGTTGTATCAATTGTACCACTCAGCTTTGTGTCCTCTGCAAACTTGCTGAGAGTGCGCTCAATCCCATCATCTATGTCATAGATGAAGATATTGAAAAGCAAAGGTCCCAAGACAGCTCCTGAGGGACACCGCTCATCACTGGCCTCCACCTGGACATAGAACCATTGACCAATACTCTCTGGGTGTGTCCATCACGCCAACTCCTTATGGTCCCACCAAATGGTCCACCCTTCAAATCCATATTGCTCCAATTTAGAAATCAGGATGTCATGTGGGACCACGTCAAAAGCCTTACAGAAGTCCATGTAGATGACATCAGTTGGTCTTCCCTTGTCAACTGATGCAGTCACTCAGTCATAGAAGGCCATCACACTGGTCAGGTATGATTTGCCCTTGGTGAAGCCATGCTGGCTGTCTCAGATCACCTCCTGGTCTTGCATGTGCCTTAACACGGCTCCTAAGAGGATCTGTTCCATGATCTTGCCAGGCACAGAGATGAGGCTCACTGGTCTGTAGTTCTCCAGGTCTTTCTTTCTCCCCTTTTTAAAAATTGGAATGTTGTTTCCCTTTTATACAGTCACCAGGGAGTTCGCCTGACTGCCATGACTTTCCAAATATGATTGAGAGTGGCTTGGCAGCTACATCTGCCAGTTCCCTCAGGACCCTGGGATGGATGTCATCAGGCCCCATAGACTTGTAGCTGCTCAGTTGCATCAGGTAGTCCCAAACCTGCTCTTTGCTTACAGTGGGAAGGACTCTGCTCCCCCAGCCCCCACCTAGAGGTTCAGAGACTCGATAGATGTGGGAAGCCTGACTGCCAGTGAAGACTGAGGCAAAAAAGTTAAGTACCTCAGCTTTCCCCACGTCTGTTGTTATCAGTCCTCCAGCTACATTTTTCAGAGACTGTACACTCTCCTTAGTCTTTCTTTTCTGGATAAATGTACCTGTAGAATCCCTTCTTGTACTTTTTTGCATCCCTCGCCAAGTTTAGATCTGTCAGTGCCTTGGCTTTCCTGATCCTACCCCTGCATGTCTAGACAGCATTTCTGTACTCTTCCCAGGGCACACAGCCCTGTTTCCACTGCCTGTGCAGTTCCTTCTTTTGCCTAAGTTTGACCAGGAGGTTATTGCTCAGCCATACCGGTTTCCTGCCTTCTCTGCTTGATTTATTGCACATGGGGATGGAGAGCTCTTATGCTCTAAGGAAAATATCCTCAAAGAGTTGCCAGCTCTGATCAGATCCTCTGTCCCTAAGGACAGCGTTCCATGGAATCTCATTCACTAATTCCTTGAACAACTGGATGTTTGCTCATCTAAAATTGAGGGTCCTGGCTCTTTGCCAGGCCCACATCTCTTGAGATCACAAACTTAGCCAGGGCATGATCACTGCAACCCAGACTGCCTCCAATCTTAACCTCTTTAATGAGGTCATCCACATTGGTGAACGCCAGGTCCAGAAACGCTTCTCCTCTGGTTGGTTTGTCTAATACATGGATGAGAAAATTGTCTTCAATGCACTCCAGGAGTCTCCTGGATTGCTTACTTCCTGCCATGTAGCTTTCCCAGCAGACATCCGGGTTGTTGAAATCCCCCAACAGGACGAGTGCCTGTGAGTGCAATGCTTCTTGTAGTTGGAGCAAGGCTTCATTAACAGGCTCCCCTTGATCGGGCGGCCTGTACTAGACCCTAACAACAAGGTGGCATTTATTGGTCTGATGTGTAATTTTTACCCACAGGCTCTCAACCTGCTTGTGGTCATTTCTCAGCAGCAACTCTTCACAATCTATCCACTTCTTAACATAGAGATCAACATCCCCACCCTTCCTTCCCTGCCTCTCTCTTCTGTAAAGCTTGTAGCCCTCCATTCCAGCATTCCAGTTGTGTGATTCGTCCTACTATGTCTCTGTGTTAGCAGTTAGATTGTAGCTTTCTAATTGCTCCAGGGCTTCCAACTCCTCCTGCTTATTCCCCATGCTGCATTACAGTGGAGGCACTTCAGCTGGGCTACGGGCCACAGAGGAGTCATTCCCAATTATTATGGAATGATTCACAGGTGCCCCCCTGTTGTTTTCTAGAGTATTGGAAGCCACTGGTTCTTTTGAGTCTTGAGAATTGAGGAGAACACTACTTGCGCTCCCTTCAACATTTTTCCAAGAGACATAGAGCCCCTTTTGCTGTTCCGTAGTTTCCTTGTTGCAACCTCCTTTGTCCCTGCTTGAAATTCAAATAGGAATGGGTGTTAGTCATGTGGTTTAACCAAGCTTGATAGCCTCTTTGTGATGTCGCAAATGCAGGCCCTGAGCAGGCAGCAAACCTCTCAAGAGATTGTCTTTGCAGCAAACAGGCGCTTCAATGCCTCTCAGAGAAGAATCTCCAACTGCCAACACCCTCCGTGCCTTTTTTTTTTTTGTGTGTGTGTGTGTGTGTGGTGCTTGTTCTTACACATGTGGTTTGCTGGTCCACTTTTATACTGCTGCACTTTCCTAGGGCTTGACCATTACCATTCTTGTTATTATTATCCTCTCCTTTTTTTGAGCTCCAGAACATCGTATCTACAGTGTAGGGGCATTTTGGGGGCAAAGGGGAGATTCCTCCTTCTGATCCAAGCAGACAAGGGCCCAGCTTCCTTTGTCTTGCAAGTCCATCAATTGTGCCAATTCAGGGTCAGAGGTTCCCTTACCAGTCCCTTTCGAGGACTTAAGGTAGGGCTGTTGGTCACCCTGTGCCATCCCAGGCACAGGCTGACCAACATACCACACAACAATCTCTTGCTAAGGCTCTGAGATGCTTTGCAGCCTGTTTAGCTCCTCTCACAGACAGCAGCTTGCTCAAAAACTCATCCAGCTGGGCACACCTGCACCCAGGACACCCAATTCTGCCTTTGGGCTCTAGGGGGACTTCCAGACTCCACAGTTCCCCTCAGCTGAGGGTCTCGGAAACTCTTTCGGTCCTCAGGGGCTCTGTCAGCGTGCAGGCATCTGCCATGGGGGGTCGCAGCCCCTCTGTCTGGGTTTTGCCCTCAGCCCTGCAGGTGCAGCGGGTAGACGCCATTTTGTCCTCAGTATCAGCCTGCTCCTCGTAGCTACGAGAACTGAGCAGCCATTTTCTGCCCTTCGTGCAAAGGGGCCGTGCCACGACCCTGCTGCCCCCCTGTTTGCCGCGCTCTGAGGCGCTGGCGCTCCCTGGGGGCTACCTTTGTGCGCGAGGGCAGCAACGGGTGCTGCTCCCAAGCCTGGTCAGCCACGGGCTGGGGTAGGAAACCCCTCTCATGTCCAAATCGCCTCAGTGAGTGACCGTTAGATTTTGAATTTTGATTCTGTTCTTTCCAGGAATAAGAAAGTTCTTGCCTAAGAGCGCTTCCCATACTGCACTGGACTGGAATAGAAGCATGGCTAGTCTTGCCAGGAAATTGCTTAGGAAATCTCTTAGGGGAATTTAGATGAAAATTAACAATTTATTGTGGCTTTAGGTGATGACAACACAAGACTCCAGTATTTGAATTTTCACATTAAAGCTATTCATAGCTTCAATTTCCTAAAAGCAATTAGAAATCAACTTCAAAGCCCTTGTCCTAGAAATAGAATACAATTCCTCCATCTTCAATAAGCTTTATAACAAAGTCACATATATTACTTGAACTGTGAAAGAGCTAGTGGGAACTGGAATCACCACTCACTTAGGTTAGGGATTTTTTTTTAATTTTTTTTTCTTATTTACCACATGATAGGAAGTCCCAGCTATTATCAAAAAGTACTTTTGCATACTCACTGAATTTCATTCAAACACTTGGAGAAATAGGGCTCATCCCATATCTTGCAGCTTTCAACATTTGTATTATGTCAGAATAACAAAACCCAGAGAAGCAGATGTATATTGCAAAATATTGAACAACTCCAAAAGAGATAACATTAAAAAATAAATATAAATAAAAATCTGACAAGACACATATAGGTTAGATTATGAAATGGTTGATATGCTCACACACACACATACTTTAAACCAAGCTAGAAGTTATCAAACCTAATGAAAACAGACTTCTTGTGTAGTCTCTTCTGTTTAAGAGATGAACTACTGAATCCTTTAAGTGTTTTTCAGAGGCATCCAAGTAAGGAGTTGTTTCTCAGTAGAGCTGTAGAAAACTAAGGATTGATTGGAATTGGACTTATTCCAAGACAAGCTACAAATACCTCTAGTTGCCAGGAGGCATCTTCTCAGCCCTTTCACATTTGGAAATAGCAAAATCAACTCTTTGGGGTGATGCACTTATCTTGAAAAGCACATAATAATCCTACTACTCTTCTTTTTGTACTCAAACCTCAAGAATATATTGCTAGACAAAGCCAATCCAAACAGAGAACTGTGGAAAACCAAGTTGCTTGGTGCATTGATACATTGCACAGGCATCACAAAAGACATTACACTTTCTTGTGTGGCACATAAGCAGCGTTACCAAACATTAGTAACTATAGATTTTTCCTGTTTAATTTGAAAGATGACTTTTGTTTTCCAGATAATGTGATCTTGCTGTTGGTTAGTTTCAAAAGAAAAATTGATATTTTTCTTCTGGATACTCTGATATCAGTTACATGCAAGTACAATAAGCAATCCCTGTAAGATTTTCTTCGGGTTTACACAAATTTGAGTCACGTTAGTCCTCCCTTGCAAGTTACATTTGATCTTTCAAGAGTCTACACAAATATTTACACACAAGTTTTCTGGTTGCAAACATTTGAAATATTCTTGGTAACAAAAAAAAAAAAAAAAAAAAAGTGTGAAGAAGTTTACAGAAGAAACCTATTGAACTGAGAAAGCAAAAACTTATAGAAAGATCTAATAATAAGAAGTAGAACAACTAACCAATGGAGTAGAATTTTTTAAGAAAGATCTGAGAAACACTGTGCACTTGGTTTTCACTGACACTGTGGCTGTAAGTTTACATTACCTTAAGGAAAAAAAAAAAAATATAAACGTGGAATCCACTTTTTTTTTTCCTTACCATTAAGGCACCTCATTGATAACAATCTAAGTTTTTCTCTACTCCTTACTAAAATTAAAAACAAAAAACAAATAGAAAAAAAAGTCATTAAGGTGATGCAGGGTCAGCTCAGTGAACGGGTTTCCATTGAACTGCATGAGATAGTTAACATTGAATTGGTAACCATTGAGAACACCAAACACCATTAAAGAAATTCTGTACTTAATTTTACGAACCATTTCTGATTTCATGTCACAGATGTCTAGTGCTCAGAAAAAAATTCCCAAAGATTTCTGTTGCTGTTCAGTTTCTAAAACGTTTTCTTTGACCTTATGAGGCAGAGTTTCAGAGTCTCACTCCATTTTACATTGACATAACATATTTCACCCTGAAAGATTCCTAAACACTTTATAAACATTCAAGATTCAGTTTACCCTCAAGTGAAATAAAGTCTGATGTAAGGTGGAAAACAGTTATTCCTCTAGCTCTTCTAAAGCGCATTTTAGGGCAAGATGTTAAAAAAAAAAAAAAAAAAAATCACAACCAGCTAAAGCTACAGAGAGAGTCTAGCTATGTATGACACTGGGGCTAACACTGTTACCCTGTTACCCTTTTAAAATATACAAATGGCTTTAAATAACCTTGTGGGAGAATTCTGATGCTTACAGAAACACCTCCACAATTCTTTCCACTAGCTACCTTTAAGGCATAAGAAACATCCCCCATAAAAATTACTAATCCTTTGATAAAATGCGTCAACTCTTAGACTTTTATTTCACTTATTTCTAGTTTGAAAAGGAAACAAACAAACAAAACCATAGTCCTTTCAGTTACCTTTGCTAAAAGGAGCAAAAAAATGATTTAAGACCCTAAGAATTCTTGCTATTTATGCTCAGAGTTCTGTTACCTTCTTCAGTCTTAGACCAAGACAAACAGATGTTGAATTAGTTTTCACCCTGGAAACATTCAACTTCTTTTGCAAATTTATGATTGCGGCTTTTATCATTTCAGTGGTGGCTCAGATATAACATTGAGCTAACTGGAATAAAAAGTTATAAAAATGATTTACTACAAAATACTTCTCTTCCAGGTAATGCCATCCCTTTTCCATCCTTTACTCCTACATTTACCAGACTACTTCAAAGACTGCAACAGTATTTGAGTCTTCTGCTGTACTGGCAAAACAATATGTAGATCTGGAAATACTAAAAAAATGAAAGAAAAAAAAACAGTGGCAAAGAAAACCTTTTTCTCAATGTGGGGATCAGATTATTATTATTATTTTTTTTTTTTTTTAAACAACCTATAACCTAAAATATAGTCATAGACAATAGACTATACTCATTTTAACTTTTGTAACACAGATTGATTTCTAGGATCAAAACATCACTGTCAATCAGCATAGCCATCTTACACACTGAAATGTCACAACCTGTCCAATGTGGAGACACTAAATGTAGATTTTTATAGCGATTACAGATAGCTACACTTCCTAAAGGTCCACAGCCCCTGTGAGGAGGAAATGTGAATAATAATTAGAAGGATAATTTTACAGTTTTCTGAGATCTGTTATTTCCATAAGATAACTTTAGAGCTTGATGATTAAGTTATGAAGAATTTATGCTTTGTGAAGAGTAGTAGTAGTAATATGGTAGACAACTCCTAGTATTAAGACATCAATCTTACAAAGCAAAACACTTTCCTTTACTAGTATACTACTAAGGGCTCTGACTCTGGCTGGTGAAGTGATATTTGGCAAATCTCTTGCTCCCATTGCACCCTTTTTTCCATTTAATAACAATATTAAAAGGTAATAACATGCTTTTGACAGAACAGGTTTCAAATGCCCAGATAGAACTTTATAGGATATTTTATTTATTTTATTTTATTGCCATCTTCAGTGAAGCAATCCTGCTTTGATTATCTAGTTGAGATGTCCTAGCACCTAGAATATCAAAGCCACAATTTCCCGCAGATGGTATACTGACTGGTGTCATAGATGGGACAGATGGAATGTCCAGAACAGCCAGTCCTAGGCCAAATGTGCAGGCCAGATTTGCACTATAGGTGAGAAAGCCAAGGGCCTGCTATAGTTTTGAAATCAACTGGAGTTGTAAAGTCAAGGGGATCACTGATGCTCTGAAAAATATTAGCTTCAGTTCACACTAGACTAATTGGGAAATCTACATTTTCAGAGAGCTCTCACAAAGAATTCTCTATCCATGTTGGGAAAAAAAATATATGATTTATTTTTCTTCATTTGCAAAAATACCATATCTTGATATACTTGTACAATTTTGGATGCATCTTCTTGGTCAATGCCAATGAGCAGTTCAGTGTGTCTGTAAAAATTACAATCAATTGATATGGGAAATTACTTCTATTTGAAAAAAAAAAAAAACAACAAAGCTTGTGACACTGAGCTTTCATGTAGCAATTACTTACTGAAATTAAGATATTGAGAGAGCATATGTACTTCTCTTCAATTTCATCACATATTGTAGGACATGTAAATAACAGAATTCTTACTTATTTTTCCCTGATGTCAGGAAATTGTTAGTTAAAGCGAGTTAAACACCACCTCTTTCTTCCCCAGGAGCCAGGGATTTCTCAGTGGTCTTATATATGCCCATTGGAGATATAAGGGTTATTAAGTTAGATGACTACATCTCCTCCATATCTAAACAAGGTCTAGTACAGAGCTCCATCATGTGAATTTAGTGACTCAAATCTTCATTAGCATTGAGAAATTGGTATAGTATTTGCTTGGATAGTATAGACATTTTTTCATTTCCAGTATTAAATTTGTTTAGTTGACATTCTAGGCTGATGTGACATACCTTTGGATCTGTTTTTTTTTTGGGTAACCTTTTAAATAAGTCTTTTTCTTCTCCAGAGCTAGCTCTTAGAGGTCTTATCAGCTCCACCAATACTAACTGTGGAAGAAGCACATATCTGCATCCCTTAGTTTTGAATTAGATAGGGAAAACAAGTTTTATCTACCCCGTATGTCTTCTTTGGATGGATTAAATTCTGGATTAAATATATGTTCTCTAGGGCACTCAAGTTCACATCAGCAAGTTCACATCAGCTCTTCTATACCTGTCACAAAAGGAACTAACAATGTGTAAGGGAGAATCTCAGGATTTCGGCCAATATGTAAACTGTGTAGACAGTTGAAGGACTAGAACACCAAAATAAAGAAAATACAGATATGAAGGACAGTTGCACTTAGGTGTAGCATTAAATAGACTGGTCTCTGCACCAAAAGGGTGAAACAGGATTTTCCTGTGATAGCACAGGAAAAGTATTTTCTCAGGACAGAGGAAATACTGCTTTGCCTGCCGGACGTTACCAACTCACAGCTCAGGTGATTGCTCCAAATCTTGCAAGTTTCCAAGGTTCTCAAAGCAGAGCACATGTCTGTAATTCATATTATTCATCATTTCATTAAATATAAATAGCACCAGTAAAGGAGCTTGAGAAACCCAAGTTTCAATATAATTGTTTGCTCTTCTGTATTAAGTGTTTGGCAATTTGTACCTCTCTCACCCAAGGGTTCTTGCCATTACACAATACATAAATAGTACATGCAGAATGTATCATCTTCTACAACAGCTTCTGCGTTAGATTTCCTTACAGCTGACTATTGAAAGCTGGAAGTTCAATTGTTCAATTACATTCAGACAGGGAGCAGAAAATGTGGTGGTTTTTTTTTGTTTGCTTTTTTTTTTTTTGGTTGGTTGGTTGTTTTTTTTTTTTGTTTTGTTTTTTTTACCTACTCATGAGTATTCCACACATACAGCTCCTGATGTATGTTATTTCCTTCTACTGACTATGATTTTGGTGATTGTTATGCTTAGATAACTACTTTAACACATGTGACTTCATAGTGTATTGATACAAAAAAAGTGCCTAAAAAGTAGGTGCTATAGTGCTCAGTGTTGTGAAATATTTTTGTAGATCTAAATATTTGATCTATTAGATGCTGTCCTTAGTTAAGCTATCATCTATTTGTTGCTGTTCTTACTATTTGAACGTCAACATACGTAATATATTGCTCGAACAACTCACTCAAACAAGAGCTGAAATTTTATACAGAGACTATAAAAGTTTCAGCTCAGGCACTAATGAAAAAAATAATAATAAGTTACAGATGCTATCAAAGATGTTATGTAAAGTTTTTACTTTTCAATAATATAATACGAAGTGTCTTGTGTAGCAGATAAAAAAATAATCCAAAAAGTCCCTTCATTACTGTTTTGATTTGGTCCTCAAATATGTAGGCTTTTTTTGTTTTTTTTCCAGAAAACCTTTTATTCCAAAGTGAGATTCATGTCTGCATAGATATGAAGCATAAAGCTATGAACTACCTATTACAATTCACCTACATCCTTAATTTAGAATTATAATGTAAATAACGTAAATTGGTCTTCTGTTGGTTCCAAGATCAATAGTGAGTCTCATGTTTTAACCATGTAGAAAGTGAACAGAAAGATTTTTCTGTTAATTTGACTTAGTTTTTCCCCCATTTTAAAGGCAACAGTTTGAAAGACAGAAATAAGTAAACTTACTTAAAGTACCAATGCTAATGCTGCTACAGTGAACATTGAAAAATTGAGAATCATCAGTGCCAGAATCTCCAGTGACCAGTCCAGTGCTCCAGATCCCAAATCAGGTTGATGTTGACTCTTTGTTAATATATAAATCATTCACTGAAGCATTGCCAGTCAAAACAGAATACCATTTGTGTGCATGTGAAGGTCTGATTGTTCCTGCCAAGAGTGACTCATGTTTAAGGGGTACAAAGGAAAAAAAGGCTCTAAATGGATAATTAGGGTCTGGGGTTTTTGTTGCTTGTAGCTTGTACCAGGATTTCTACCTGTGTGAAATACTGCCCAGTTCAGAAAGTTTAATACTTGCTTTTACGGAAATGACTGTACAAATTATTAATGAATGAAAGCTCAGGTTCACAGAATATGCCATGTATGCAAATAAAGATCATATAAAAATGATTATGCTACATGGATGAGCTAGGAATGAATGATTGTCTTGATTTTTTCCATATTTTGTTTCAGAAGAAGATTAGGTTTTATAAATTGACTTGTACACTCATTGTTTTTCCTAGCTGCTGTGCTAACAGAAATAGATGAGAGCAGAACAGAACTGCTTTCGGTGATCATCACTTACATGCTGATAAATGTAAGTTGCTCTGTTTATTGCATATAGTACTGTAGTGGGCAAAGATGTCTCAAGCTTAGAGCCATATTTGTGATAGCAGTTGTAAATACAAAAGATAACCCCTCTCTATCTGAAAGCCAACCATTTAATTCCTCATCAACATGGGACATTTATCGATTATATTCCTTTGTATATCCTCTTAGTTACTACCCTCTTCTTGGAATGCAAGTAACTACTCACGTTTAGCTGAAACAGCCTCCCAGGCAACAGAAAATAAATAAGTAAATCATTAATAGATATGCGCATGTGTGTGTATATATATATATATATATATATATATATATATAAACCCACAAAATAAAGGGATCATGCATGCATTACTGCATTAAACTGTACTAGTTTAATTTAATATCTTTGCTTTGGACAGTCTCACTTTTTCATATAGTGAAACAACAAAGACACACCTAGAAACTAGATAGAGGAGGCCATCAAATATTGTGGTAAGCACATCATCAGTAGCCGCAGCAAATTAGGATCTTCATCCAGAGTCATTATTTCAGCCAAAGTAGGATGAATTCCTGCTCTCTACCTTTGACAGCAATTTGGATGCTAACTGATAAATGACTTGTAACAGTTAAAGCCTCTGTATGTTGGAATATGACTGTGGAAACTCCTCAATTAGAGTAGATATTTAAGTCTGCACTCAAATGAGCATCTGTACTGAGAATTCTGTAAGAATTAAAGAGTTCAGCCTGATATTCCAATGGTTCCTCTGCAAGATTATGCATTAGAGTGGGGTTGTGTTTGAAATTCCTCTTTTAAATCTGTTACTTACTATTGACAAGACCACTGTAGACTTGTACCTGAGAACAAGTATATGCATGCATTCATTCTTGTGAGATTTGAAACAGCAGCAGTTGAAATTAATCATAATTTTTTACCAACTAAAAACCTGATGGGAGGAAAAAAGACAATAAACTTCAGCTCTTCCTGACAGCTGACCTTTCAAGATTAAAAAAGGATGATAACAATGCAAAATAAGCTGGTCAAAACGTTATCCATCACATCAGCCAAGGCCCTGCTTGCAATGTCAGTGCTTAAGACTCTTTGTTTTGGGTCTGTAAAGCCTAATCATATTTTTATACATGCATGAAAGAATGAATTTAGTGCATACTAGAGAATAACTGTTAAGACTGTTTTGAGTGGGTTGAAAATGTGAACTTTCAATGCAACATGCTTTGACAATAGAAAATTCATGATTCAAAACAACTGGTAATCCAGTTCTGAACTCCACATAACTATACTACTCAAGTATATAGGCAGGCTCTCCTGAGAGCCCAGAAAAAGCAATGCCTTTCCTGTTACTTACATGAACTCTATATGTCATTTCAAAAGATGTAATGAAATCAAGAAAACAAATACTTTCATAAACAGCGATCTCTGGATACATGGATGTTTATAAGTTCAAAACTCAACCCCCCCAAAAGATCCTTCACGAAGTACCACAACTGAGGTTGTATATTAGTCCCTCCTGTATGACTGTTTGTCTTTCTGTTTCAGCTTCAGCCAATTTCTTCTATCCCTTTCTTACTCTAAATTAAACTGTAAATGTTTTGATTCAGTCAACTAGTAATTGAAATAGAATAATTGTTTCAAGAAGTGGGCTTTTTGATAATTACATTTATAGGAACAAAATCATTTTTCAGTGTGTACCAACCAATGTAACAAAGTGACAGTACGCTACTTAACATGGTATTTCCCAATACAATTTTAATAGCTGCCCTCATAGGATGCACAAAAAGTGTACAGAAAGACATTGTTTTGAACCCTGTATTACATCTCTGTCATCTTGACTGCAATGTTTAAGGGCTCTTACAGAAAATTATTTCCTAAAGACATAATTGTACTGTGTAGAAATATTTCGTTTTCAGTAGTGGGACAGACATTTTCTCATTCAGTTAAGACTCAAAAGAGAAGACATGAAAGTTTTGTCTGTAGTGAGAGATGGAATTTCCACTATTTTGGATTTAGAGGAATAAGTCAATTAGTCAGTCACATTACCATGTGTTTTTCAATTATGTGTGCAAACAACACATCTTTTTTCCTTGATAAACAAAAGGGTCAATGAGAAATCTTTACCGTAGGTTTGGGAGCAACTGTCACACTCTAGTTCTACAATGAAAATTTAAATTTTCTGTAGTCAAATCAATAAAATTAACATAGATTTAATGTAGGAATGCATTAACTTTTCCAAACAAATGAGAACCCAGCCTGAAGAAATCATAGGTGTAGTTAAGTGTTACTGCTTTTTCATTTCTTCTCTGTATGTGGATTTTCCCCTTGTTTGCAATTTTCTTTCTTTGCAATTGCCTTAAACATATTCCTGTACTTCAATGACTGACAAAAACACATCTTTAACGTACTCGTACTCATCCTATTATTATTGTTGTTATTATTTCCCTCTTTTAGTGAATTTCAGTCTCTTCAGTTTATGCTGGAATCTTAATCTTGAAAAGCCACTTTCAATTTCTACATTCTTTAAGGGTATTTAACTGTACAGTGCTTTCCACTAGGATAGCTTTATGACTGAGGTTCTATGTATCAAGTGAAAGATGCTGAGGATATGTTTCAAAATTACTTTTTTTTTTTTTTTTTTTGAACACATTGCTGACATATTCATACTTGCAGAGTGAATGTAGATGTATATTACAATCTATTGTTTATTATAATTCTAAACAGGCCTGAAACAAATGGCTGGGTATTCTTAATTACTCTTTCAGTCAGTTCCTTACTGCTCTAAATAAACCAAAAGTCCTTAGTAGCAGATGATGACACTCTTTATATATTTTTGTAAATCATTAATAATATTGCAGCACTGAGAACATTCTGGGTACTGAGGATGAATGTAAGGTTACTGTGAACACCTGAAAAGCATTAAAAAGTCAAAAGGCAAGACTACACACTTTTCAAGCATGACTCTATATGCCAAGAAAAAATGCACTTCTGGAGTTCTGGCAGCAAAGGGTGTTTGCCACTGCAGCCTCAGTGGCATTTCATCAGAACACAGCAGCACAAGTGACAGGTTGGAGGCCCAGCAGAAAACAGTCAATAAAACCTTCAATGTGTTTCAAGATGACATCAATAAAAGCCAGTTTTCTACCTTTCCTTTCACCTAGCCTATGCTTTAGTTTAAACCAGAGGAATTCTAACTCTCTGTTGTAAAGAAATAAAACAAACATAAAACCTGATATGACTCAGGTTACAATGACACAGTCTTTCTTATTCCTGTTCTATCAAGTGACCATACTGTGGTTGTTCAGGAAACAGGACCTGCTTGTCTTGTCAACAAGTATATTGACTCATATTGACATTGATTCATTGCCTTTTCCAAGAACTGAAGAGGCAGAGTTCTTCAATTAAGTGGCTGCAGTATTTACAGTGTTCAGTCTTTAGAATAGAAACAGATATCTTGAATCAAGCCCTATCTATTTGTGAATTTAAATTTGCAAAGCTTTAAACCAGCATGATAGTTTTATTTTCCTCTAGAAAAATGGAACTCTTACCTTTTAGAATCCTATGCTGGTTCTTCTTTCTGGAAAGAATAATTAATAATATCTTTGTTCTTTATATACCTAATTCTGAGTGAATGTTCTATCACACCTCAGTACTTGCACTTCAGTAAAGTTCATTAAGTGTTACAATAATATGGAAATACAAATACCAATTGACAGGGATATAGGGAAAGAAACTGAATACAAAATTAGTCAAAACAAGTAGGATTTTGCTTCAACTTTGTAGTTCAGTAAGGATAATAAACAGTAGAAACCAGAAAAATGAAGAAAAAACAATTGTATAATAAATGTTTTTGAAATTTAGCTACATGAAATTGAATGGCACAATCTATTAACCCACAGCCATCATTTTGAGACTGAAAAGACTGTCAAACTCAAAGTATTCCCCTGTTTCCTCCACAGATTTACTCCCTAAGGAGAAAAGGTAAATGACGTAGTTATTAATAGTTTCTGAGATATGGTTTCTTAAGTATGGAAATGAGAGCAATGCTCTGAGTGCTCATGACTAGCAATTTTATCATATCATAAGCTAGTGTTACACAGTAATGCAAAATAGTAACCTTAAACCAGCCCCCAGAAATGATAAACAATGTGACAGGAAATGCATACAGTTAGTAATATGCTATATAACTCAATTGAGAAAACAAGCACTGCAGACCAGAGATCAAAAAAATCAACATTGTGATTAGCAACTATCAAACTGATCTAATGCTTATAACAATTTTGTTTTAACATGTTCTGGTCATATCTGTTGTTGTCTCAACCCTTTAAGTCCCATGTTGGGCGCCAAAAGGACTGCTGTGGTTTAACCCAGCCTCCAGCTTAGCACCATGCAGCCATTCTCTCACACTCCCCTCCAGTGGCATGGGGCAGAGAATTGGGAAGAAAAAAAAAAAAAAAAAAAAGTAAAAGCTTGTGGGTTGAGAAAAAGACAGTTTAATAGGACAGAAAAGAAAGAGAAATAATAATGACAATAACAATAATTTGTACAAAACATGTGATGCACAATGCAATTGCTCATGACCCACTGACTGATGACCATCCCATCCCTGAGCAGCGGTCCCCCCACCCTGGCCAGCTGCTCCATATTAATTGTTCAGCATAATATCCTATGGTATGGAATATCCCTTTGGCCAGTTTGGGTCACCTGTCCTGGCTCTGTTCCCTCCCAGCTCCTTGTGCACCCCTAGCCTCCTCACTGGCAAGGCAGCACAAGAAGCTGAAAAGTCCTTGGCTTAGTGTAAGCAATGCTCTGCAACAATGACAATATCAGCATTTTATCAATGTGACGCTCATCCTAAATCCAAAACACAGCACCATACCAGCTACTAGGATGAAAATTAACTTTATCCTAGCTGAAACACGGACAACCACTTTTTCCATCATTCTCAAATATTCAAATAGAGTTCAGTTTAAGTATACATGACTGATTATATATTGAGTTAAACACATTTCAACCCAAGTGTTCTAAGTGTTTTTTTTGTTTGTTTTTAAATTATTCTCTACAGCTTTACCAAATCTGTAAAAACATAAATGTTTTTGTTTATATATATGTTTTTATACTTTTTATATAAACCTGTATTAGGTTTTATATAAATCATTGGACAATAACACGGAACTCCAGTAGAAGATTTACAAATTGTACTTAACTCACTCATTAAATAGTTGTTTGTGGAAAAAACTCACATTACCCAATCTTCATCGTAACTTAAACTGCAAATAAAACATAAAATTCATTTTTTTTTCCTTTTCCCTTGAAGTCCAATATTCAATTCATATAACACTACAAAAAAAAAAAAAAAAGTTTAACATTACCATAACTTTTTTATAATTTAATAATAAAGAATTTGCCACATACTGTTTTCTGAAATGTAACCTCCAATGAATACACTATATGTTAAACATATCATTAAGTATAACTCAACATACTGGTAGATTGTTTCAGTGCAGAGCTTTTTTGAAAGGCATTTTTAGGACATTGTGAAATAGCTTTTTGACAGATGAAATATACTCAAGAATGTTAGTTATGCAACCTTAAGAGTCAAATCATAATTATATGTACTGTGCTTTGTTCAGTTGTGCAACATGTGAACTGGACAATTAGGTAGGTGAAAACATTCATTTTCCTTTCTGTGGTAAAGTGGTATTGCCTAAAGTTGAAGTACCATTAACGGTTTCATATGGTGATTCACTGTCAATTTTCAAACCATTTGACAGTAATTCGTGCCTCTAATGCAGTTTCATTTCTGACTCGTAAATGCAAAAGGAGACAATGGGTCATTTCTCTTTCATGACTGGTAGTAAGCAACTAGTGAAAACGTTTTATGATTTCCAGTTCTCGAAGGAGGAATACTTGCAGGCAAAATACATTCTTAACCAACCAACCAACAAACAACACGCCAACTATTAATTGTTTTCTTAACTGAAAGAATGACTTTGTGCTAGAAATTCATAGTTATTGTATCACCGAGTGGTACAATGATGCTAGAAAAATGCAAGTCAATATCGAATGGGTGGCGACTGACAAAATCATAGTTCTATTTGAGAACACTGTTTAGTTAGTTTCTTTTCTGAAACTCGTACCTGGCCGTACCAAGCCAACCAAGAATACATCTTTGTCCAGCTCCACCACAGGTTCTAAGGCTGCACTGAAACCTACCTGGCAGTTGAGAACAGACTAGCAGTTCAATGCAGCCAAGTGTCCAATAAACACAAGGTTTCTCTAGCATAAACACCTCACCTTTGTATAAAAATTTCCAGATGTTTCTGGTAAGCCATTGAGATCAGATCAGAAGAAGCTGATTTCCATTGCTGTTTCAAAACTTCAAAACTACCATTGGCATACAGCCCTCCTTTCCTTTTCCCAATTAAAAACATTATCTGTACATTGAAGGAAATGGTAATTACCTTGGCTATTAATGAACATCACTAGAAATTTCCTTCCACTACTGTTTTCCTCCACCATTTTTTTTTCGTTCTTTTTATTTCCCTCATTTAAAATATAGGATTATAGTTTGTTTGTTTGTTTGTTTGTTTTAACAAAAAGTCAGTGTGCATATAACTCTTTCAATGCTGTAAGATTATATTTGATGCAACACTGGGTTTCTATCTCCCACTACAAAGATTTACTCAGTGGTTTCAGTCTTCCCTTTATTCATGTGGCAAATGAATGAAATGAGAGATGTACCTTAAGTAAGAGGTAGGTTACCAGCCTAATTAAAACATATGTTTAATGAGGATAACTGGTCTTCAATCTTGACCCATCAGGAACTTAATTTTATATACACGTAATGGTTTTGTCTGTCTCAGTCTTCCTCATGCGTTATTTTCTTTCCTCTGCAAGTTAGTTCCAGATCTGAGGGGAAAATAACCACAGAATAAAGAGGACCTAAACAGGCCATGCAAAAGTCATTTTTAGAATGAAAAAAAAAAAAGAAAAAAAAAAAAGAAAAAGAAAAGAAAAAAAAAAAAAGAAAAAAAAAAAAGCAGTGAGCCTAAATTTAGTTGGTTTTGCAATTCAGAGCTTCTATTCAGGATTTATTAACATATCATAAGATGAGGAATTCTGTTTTCATGCATATTTTGTTTGAAATCCTGACCTCATTTAACTGCATTGTTCAGTAACAGGGTTGCATAAACATCTATGACCCTTTGGTCCAATTTAGTCCTATTATATTTACATAGTGCTAAAATATTAGCTTTTAGATTTCAGTTGTCTGGCTAAATTTAATAACTAACACACTTTACCAGCTTTTATGATATGAACAGATATTTACTGCCTGCATGATGGTAATAATAATGTAGCAGACTGCACAGTTATTTGACAAACTGCCTTCTTCAAATCTTCTGCCCTTTGTGAACTAGTCCATAAGACTTCAAATGTTTTGTCTGCCATTTTTTTAATCCATATTAAAACCTCTTGCTTCTTTTGCCATATACTGGCCTCCAAATGACCATCATTCATCACATAGCTTAAACTTGTTACCAGTCATAGTCTAAAATATGAAAAAGTGATATATTATCACTCATTAAGAATAAAAATGGAATGGCTATTGCAGTAGAAAACAAAAGCTATTTCTTTTGCAAGGACAGAAAGATCAAGTCCATGGTTTGTAAATCAGTGTAGTATGCAGAGCATTTTATGATTCAAAGGAATAAAAAGAGCCTATATAAAATGGAAGATCATTATCACCATTTGCTCTTTCAATCAGAGAATCCATGCTGTGACTGTGCAGGACTTCAAGATCCAGAAACTAATGCTGTATTCAAATAAACACAGAAGCACCTTGAAAAGGTCATTTCTTACCATAGCTCTTTCCAAGGTTTTGGACTGTAACAGTGAAATCCTGTAACAATAAAAGCATCATCAAATGACAGTGTTAGATTGCAAACCCTGTCAATTAACCTTAGAAGGAAAATATATATATATATTCTTCTCTTCATAGGTCATGCACTGTTAGACTACAGTTAATTCTTGGTATCACATAAAGCTTTACAAAATACTTTCGTGTTTCTGAAAACTAGAATTACCTGAAAAAGATAAAAAAGGCCCACATCAAGCTTAAGTCTTTTCGTATTTAATAATATATTAATCCAAGCATCATATTTTCCAGTGTTATTAAAAAACAAACAAACAAAAAAAACCAAATAGGATATAATTATGCAGAAAAGAAGACTTGGTAACAATTTTTATAATCAATATCCCAAACCTAGGGAGAGCAGAGAGTAATATTTAAAACGAGCTCAAAGTAGTCTGAGATATTGATTTGATTCCACTACAGCATATTCCCAACACTGCTATTCTCTGTGAGTCTTGTGGGTATAATTATTCTGTCCTTCAGGAACTATACTGGTTAAGGAAAAAATGACAAAACTGAATACATTTTGTTTTATATATTTTTTAGTACCATATTGCCCTTTAATACTGTGTAGGAAGGTATTTTTTTTTCTGTCGTTTGTTATACACTTTAGAAAGATGGAATGACTGAAAGTGGGTAGCTCTTGACAATTTTCAGGTAGGTTTATTCTTTCATAAGTGGTGCATCCCATATTCTTACATAAATCTAGGATGCTTTCTGTTGTTGGGCTATCCCCAAAAATAAAAACAACAATGACTTCATTTTCTCCTGTCAGTTTTCCTACTTGTAAGGGAGGATAAAAATTATATTTACTAACTAGCAAACCTACTGCACAAGATGTATGGGAGGATGAACTTGTTGACAAGCTGCATTCTGGAAGCCTAGTAAAAAGATCAAACATCTATTTAAATGTGCAGTGCATGTGCATTTCTATAAAACTTTATACATTTCAAAAGTTCTTACTTACTTTTTGGAAATTAGTAGTTGCTTGAAGATGAAGGTCTCAGCTTAGCTAAGGTAGAGGTTTATATTTCAAAACTGTTAAAAACCTGTGATAATCAGGACACCCTGAGAGTGTGCAAGTCTGCTGTTCTATGCAATACTAACAAACATTCACAAGATGAACCATAGCAGTCAGGACATTGTTGACTGTACTGCTAATGGAGAAGTGTCTGCTGGAAATGATCACCTTATATGCAGGAAGTGGGAGAATGGTCTTAATTCTTTCCTTAGACTGAACTGTATCCACCTCACATCTGCTACTTCCTTTGCAGATGCTTTAACCATGAAAATGTACACAAGATGCCCTCTTCATGATATAAGTGTAGATTTTCCTGTTAAGGATACAAAACTGACCAGAACAGAGACAGAAAATACAAGACACATTATGATTATGTTGTCTCTTTGAGAGTTACACATAAGTCCTTATTAGTATTTAAACATGTAGCAGTGTTAGGCGTTGTCAACTGACCTTTGGATTCCCTTGAGCTACATAGTGCATGTCAAAAGGCATGGTGCATGTTCATGCTGAAACATACAGTGCAACATCATCAATTTTATATATTGGAAGTTCTCTGTTTCTAAATTTTTCATACTTTATAGTACCTCCTTAGTGTTGCTTACAGAATTCTCAGCACTGCTGTATGTGTTGTTTACTACTTTTCTATGTATTAAAGCACACAATACATTTTAGATCAAGACAAAAACTTGCATGTCTTTTCTGGAGTCTCCACTAGGATCTAAGAGAACTGAAATCTTTATCTCAATGGGAAAACATCTTGAAAAAACATGTCTAGAATTTTATTCTGTTTGTGTGAATGAAATTGAAAGGAATGAAATTCAAAGCAGTACAGCAAAAGTATACATTCTTAACCAAAAGGTAAATATCATCAAAGTAGACTAGCCAGATATATATCACTATGCAAGACTGACTTCTACAAAACCAATTTCAGTATTTTTATATATGTGCCAAGAAGACTCCACGTATGCACATATTCATAAATACATACATGTTAAAATAAAAATCTCACAAATATTATATTGAGTAGATTACCAATACATAGGACACTCATATAAAAGTTCTAGATTTGAATTACATCCAATGAATATTTCATCCACCTATAAATAAATTCTAGCTTTTAGATTTTAGTATTTCTTATCAGCATGCCATGATTTTATATTCTGATCCATTATAAAAATTGTCACAGTCTGTGTAATGCTTTCAGTGCATTTTAGTTTCACATTTTAAAATTCCATACATAAGGATATGACTGTGATATTAAGACTGTTCAAGATGGCTCTGGCAATAGAGATCATTTATGGCATACATCCCCATTATGCAAGTCTTGAATCCCCAATAATCTACTGAAAAGCATTACACTCTGATTTGCTATTTTTATTTTCTACCAATAAAACTTGTTCATCTGTCTTGGGAAATGCTTATATTTAAATACCCTCATTTGTTCATATCTATCAAGCAACACTGTTGCTTGAGAATACAACAGTATTCTCAAGCCATTATGCCCACTACCCAGTCTCCATTCCACTAAACCCAAGGGATTTAGGTTCAGATTTTAACCTTTTATTACCTCAGAATAATTCATCTGTATTTTAGGCAGGTTTTATGGAGAGGCAGCTATCCATTAGAAAGCATTAATCTGTAAATGGTGCAATCAACTACATGCTTGTATCTCCTGATTACGAAAGATCCCAGCTCTGCTGTACTCCATAATAGCATATAAAATGATTCTATTAACTGCTTAAATCAGTTTTAGTTTAAATGATTCCAGACAAGTAACCTTCTCCTGTATGGTCTATACTACCATAAATCGTAGGAATCAAATCCCCTTTCTCATTTACCCCAACAGATTATAAAGTTAGTAAATGGGAGTAGCATGAAATGAGAATTTGGCTTGACTATATAAAGATGATTGAAAAGGGGGATAAATCCAATCAGAACAGGTTCTAATGTAAGCTTTATGAATATATAGGTACTTTAAAAGAAATAACAATCTTATACAGCTCATACTCAATGCTGAAATATTTTGGCAGCTCCAGCTTTTGTTGGATTTATATCTACTTACATCTTAGATGGGGGTCAGATAAGAAAATATTTCCTGTTTGAATATGATTATTTTTTTTCAAGTACATCCATTCCAAATGAATAGACATCGATAGATATATTACAAAAATATCACAGATATAATATGTAAAGACTTAAAAAGTATTTTACATTCATAATGACAGTATTCCCTTAACAACCAATCACATATCAAAAACTTTTATTGCAAAATATTTTAAAGTTTAATATGCATATAAACTTCTATTAGAAAGATTAAAGTTTTTATCCAAAGTCCAATGGATTCAATGCAGTCTTTACACTCATAATGTACTTGTGAGCACATTTAGGTTTACAAAAGACTGAAGGAAACTCTCTTCCTAAATTGGTTTAAATTTGCTAAAATTAAATAGAAAGTAGCAAATGGAGATTATTGAGAGAGAGAATGTAACATGTTCTATCAGACTTCAGCACTTTGAACAATAGCAGGAATTAGATTTTTATCTAAACTCAGTAACAAAGTATATGAGGAAAAAAAAGAACTACACAGGAAACCATAAGGAAATTATTTGTGCAGAACAGGAAAATCAAATATTGAAAATCTGAGATCTGATTCTGTTGAAAGAAAAAAAAAATGTTTGTTGGTACATTTATCCCAATGTAAGCTTATGAACTGAACATTTAGGGACTATAGCCTCCTCTCAGGCTTGCATATTAACATATAAATATATTTAAATTGACTGTTTTAAGGTTTGCCTAGGTTTCTCTATATGCCTCCCCTTGTTTTTCTCACTTTAAGATAACAATGAAAATGTCCAGAAGAGTGGTCCTATTCTGTAAACATAGTTGATCATATTCTTTACAATTTCTAGATTTCACATTAGTCAATTCTGTCCTAGGCTTTTTTCCAGCTTCTTTAAATTTCACTCAACTACCTGCATAAAGCCTCCTTGTTAAATAACCATTGCAGTAGCCATAAACTTTTCTAGTTCCCCTCCTTTGTCCTTTCCTAATTCTGTCTATTCCCTTCTCTTTGAAGATTCTGGATATTCTGTCCTGACTGCTACATGATGTCCTTCAGCTTTGACTCTGATTTTGCTGGAAAGTATCACTGTTCAGGATCTCTTTTCTGTCTGTACTGGGTCTTGCTGGAAGTTCATTTTCTTTGTCCGTATGGTGCTGTGCTCTGCATTTGTGGCTAAACCACTACTACTAACACACCATTGTACTGCTGGACTGTGTTTGCATGCCATTAAGGCTTTCTGTCTCTCTTAACACCCCCAACCCAAAAGTGAGTAAGCTGGGTGTGGACAAGAACATGGGAGAGGACACAGCTACTATATCTTACCCCAACTGAAAAAAAGGCATATTCTATGCCATTCATATGAAGTTGTGCTCATCAATAAAAGCTGGAGGAAACGAGGAGGAAGGGGAAAGACATTCAGTGTTACAGGGGTTTGTCTTTCCAAGAAGCTGTTAAGTGTGCTGAAGACCAGCTTTCAAAGAAGCTGGACAAGTGCCTGACTATAGGAAACAGTGAACAAATTCCTCTTTCAGCATTCTTCCCTCTACCCCCCAGAAAAAGGAAGTGAGCAAGAAGCAGGGTGGGTGTTGGCTGCTGGCTGGATAATGTCACTTACTGACACAGACTGATCATTCATTACTATATAAGTCATTCACAAATGTCCCAGTCTTTTACATCCAGAAATTTCCAAACTATAATAACATTTTTTCTTATGGATATCTACATGAACATATCTAAATCAGTTCAGAATCTTCCCCTCCATGAAGCATTCCTTGTTACCACCTTCTGTGATAACTCTGCATACCGTATCCTGACCGTCCCTCAGGCCCATAAGAAGAAAATATTTGGCTGTGTTCAGTACTTCACACATAAGCTTTGCAACAATCCTGAAAGCTCTCTTTGTAACCATACCAAAACATAACCCCTTTAATCCATTAAAACATCCATCCTAGTTATTATTACATTCCAGCTACTGTACGTCCTTTACCTAGCCATGACAAATTCTGTCTCAACCCAATTATATGTATGCTAATGCAAGGACCATTTTCCAAGGAAATTTAGTGGCCACTATTTAAACACTTGCTGTCTAATCTATCCAAAATATATAATTATCCTCATTATCAGAACTATAATAGAAGAGCATTTAGATCTTCATTCAGCAAAGTACACATAGTCAGAAAAGTATTTAAGCATATGGTTAAACAGACGGCAAGATAGCATTTAATGAACCATTGAAACATGAACAGGGCCTAACATGAATATTTTCTATGATACTTTTTAGCTGCCTTAAACACACACTTTCATAAATAATGAATCAGACACAACTAGTATCAGTTATTGTGATTTTGGGAAAGAGTGCAAGAGTTTAAAACTGTCTTGCATCTTCTTCACGGTTTGCTGTGATGTGGGAGCATCAAATGGCTAGAGTCATTAAGCTATGTAATTTGTAGCAAGATAGAGCAGCACTTTCGTTGTGATGAATACATGAGCGTATACACATTAAACTATGATGAGGATACTGGTTTCCAGAAAATTATTAGAGTTGGTTTAACACTGCAAAATCATGCTTATGACTATTTAATAGTGAATTGCTGTCTGTTTCAACCACATTCCTTCTTATTCCTATTCATGTATGTTTGTGAAGGTTCTCATAAGTCTTGATGAAAGCTCATCTAGTATATCAGGTCTTATAGTCATAGGTGATCAAAAGTATCTGTAAGAAAAAGAGTATCTGATATTCATTCATCTCTCAAATAAAATTGTCACCTATTCAGTAAGCAACCACAATATTGCAATCAGCTGGGAGGAGCTGCAAGAAAGTGTCCACAAACTTTAATATTTAAATAGTATTTCTAGATAAGAGCATCTGTCACATATCTATGTTACAGATATCAGATGATCTGAATGTCCACCTACTTAAAGTTTGGTGGTACTTTTAGGCATGTAGAGGAGACATGAAACACTGACAATTTACTATGGAAATAGCTTATACTTTTTTTTTTTTTTTTTTTTTTTCTGCTTTTATACATGCATAAATACTACAGTAGATGAAACTAGTTAAGAATTGTGTTTTTTAAGAAGAGCAGATAGTCATGTTCAATACATGTTGAATATTAACAGTAACTGTTCAGACTGCTACTATCTAAAAGATATTAGTCTAGCCCCTTTTAAGTATCTACTACTTGGTCTTGCCTATTGCAAACCATTTCTAAGGCACAACTCTTAACAGTAATTTGAAAAAGTAAGCTCAAATATAATATGTCACGTAGTCTATAGTAGTTATCTTTCCTGACTACAGTGATTTTTTATTGCTGTTAAATACAATTAACGTCCATTAAGACAGGAGATACTCAGCACTTTTCTGAATTGAAGCAATAGAAAAGAAACAGAAATGAACCTGTAAGAATCCTACTTAATTTGATTTTCTAACATTATCTTTGCTCTGCTTTAGATATGTAAATAACTTAAGATTTGAAAAATCTTTTAGAATTAGCAAGAATTGCATCTATGCCTTAAGAGAAGAATAGGCCCCTACTGTTTATAATTGATTAATTAACAATGTGCACAATATTGTGGGCAGATCTTTAATTGCATTAGCTTCTGATGAGTATCTGTGTCACCATTCCTCACAATATATATATATATATATTTTTTTTTTTTTTTCTTTTTCTTCTAATGACAAATTTATGGTGTGCATAGCTGTGCATCATCTGTTTGTGGAAGGACATTTCAGGCTGAGAAAGACATTCTCTTCTGTCACATCTGTGTTCTTTAAACTAGATTACAGGGGACTTTAACTTCCCATTTCTCACCTGTCTGGCCCTGTAGGGGTATCCACTCTTGTGAGGTGATTCCTGGGGATCCTAAATAGTGCACAGAGTGACTTAATCAAGAAAAAAAGGATTTCTGCAAGCCAGGAGGTCATAGAGGGAGTTCCCTAGCACAAAATTCCAACAAGGACAGTGCTTTGCCTCACTTAAGCACCTTTTTCTAATTGGTATTCAGAGTCAAATCTTTTTACTGGTGCTGGAAATCGAAGCCATGCCTGTGTAAAGACAACAAAAACTGCTGCTTCCTAAATGCTCAAGTAGGGCAGAATGTTAGAAGACTGAGATATAAGCCTTTACCCTTAGATGTGTCACTTCCACTGAAACTCTTCCAGTTTCTAAAAAATATTTAAATATTCATTGATCCAAGGAAAATGTGGAAATGACTCTGTAGCCAATGAAGCAGCACACTTTGCTGGAAGACCGTCATTCTGCTCCCTGCATCAGTGAATACCTAAGTATAACAATCCCTGTGCTGTTTGCAGATTGCTTTTCACAAGCTGAACTTTCATTACAATTAAACAACTTTTTCTCATTTACAGCCCAAATGGACCATTCAAAGCCTGCTAAGGCTAAAAAAATACTAAGAAAAAACTCCTGCCTAGTAGAAAACTGATCAGAATTGCTTGCACTACTCAGCAACACTTACCAGAATATGAACCACAGAACAAACTCATGCTAAAACAAAACCTCATTTTTTTTATTATTATTTTTACAGAATATCTTTTCTGATATTATGAAGACTGCAATCCTAGACTGAACACCTATTGTTGATTGTCCAAAGGTTCACTGTGAGCCACAAATCAGATCTTTATATTTAAGGTATATCAGTTTTTGATGCTGTGTTAATTAATGCAGGTTACATGCAGCTATCATGGATCTCACTTACTGAGAGTAAATATATAGAGAGACAGAAGTCCACATTCCAATTTCAGAAAGTCAGCAATCAGTTAAAAATAAATACTTGAACAACTTTACATAGTTTTTCCTTGATATCAACATCCATTTTACTTAAGAAATGGATGTAAGTAGAGATGAGTGAAAGACAGGAATTTGGCCACATCTGAACCTAGTGTATAGAAAAAGCAGAATGGCTAGAACAATATTTTGATCTTTCTGTAGCAGGCCCATTAAAACTAATGTCATTCTTTCAATGCTGGATTATATCCAGATTAAAACAACTCCTAGCTGTTGAGAACTGCACAGAGAGGAAGTGCTCTCATTTTAATTGTCAAGATGGCTTTGAACCTGAAAATTTACCTATCACTTCTTGGATATATACTTTGTTCATGTGATTAAAAGTTTTCTTTCAGAACTATCTGTGTAAATTACTCTGAACTTCAGCCACAGTTAATACAGTATTTCTCTTATGTAAGGCAGAAGCTCATCCCTATGCAAAGTGTTAGCACAAAGCAGAGAACTGAATTATATTCACAGGTAATATTGATGATTTCAGACAGACATCATCACTTTTTTAAACTTCTGAATAAAATTAACTCTAGTGTTTTCTCAGGTTGCACAGAACTATACTTTCACATATGTTAGAGTTACAGAGGGTCTTCCTGCTGTTTGGCTATTTGCTTCAAATCTTCATTTTGAAAGATTATATACCTTTTATTTGAGCACAATGAATGAACGTGTACATATTTTATGTGTGGGGAAAAAAAAAGGGAAAGTAGAAGTACATATATATCAGTCACTTTTCCAAGGTGATACTAGTGATACTATTCTACTTTGTCCAAGTACAGTAAATCACAAAATATTCATTGAATGTGATGAGGTCAGGATTCCTATCCTCTCCTTTTCATTTGTGTGAGATGAAGTTTTTTCTCTGTGAAACATGTATATTCTGGAATTCATTTTCTCTCACTTCAGATACAGGACCAAAATACATCACTAAAACTTGAGGCAGTGATACATTTTTCTGGAAAAAAAAAAAACAAAACAACAACACAGAAGTGGAATGAGCTGTCTGTGACTAATTCTGCAGTTTTAGGATGTTAAAACAGTTTGATCTGAGAGGCAATTTTGTGTAGATCAAGCAAGAAATATGCAAGATTGTGTTTTGTATCAGTTAATCTCCTAGTAAACATATATTTTGAAATTGGGTTCTTGATGCTTTCCTTGTCTCTCTTATTATCTTTTTCTTTCTCAAAAAAAAAAAAAAAATAAAAAAAAAATCAGAAGATGTCTATAAAATGAAATCCTGTTTCTCATTTCATGTAGTTATCAACAAACACCTGAAAGAAGCTGAAACTTTTGTGCATCCTGTTTAGGCAAGTATGATAAAAAAGGAAAAGGGACATTGACCTTGAAATTCAATGCACTCAAAATCTGTTTGTCCTACATGAAGAAACTTCATGGTTGTTTGACTTCTTGTGAGAGGTTTTTGAGACTGAAGCAGCAATAATACAGCCTGCTTCATTCCTGGCTTCAGACCCAAGAGAATTATTGTTGGCCAAGATGAGCTTTGAAGATATCCTTCTTTGCAAAATATTCCAAAAGGGATTATTGTTGCCTGAGATAAGCCTTCTGATAGCTCCCTGCAAAAGACTCATCCAACATAACTTGACAAACTTCTTGTGGTTTCAAATGCTAATAGTCTAAAAACATTGAAATTAATTATTATCGAGGCATGAAATTTCAATTATTTGGGTCAGTGATATTTTTTTATGACATCTAAGTCATTCAAGAGTGGTGATTTTACAGGAACAAAAACTGGATGACAGAAATATAAAGTTATATTCCCACCGAAGAAATACAAAATAACCCTGATAGGAAAATATATTTAATTCAACACTGTGTATGACTGATATTATTACTTAACAGATGCACAGTTTCTGAAACAAAAATTGCTGGAAGAATATCAACAAACAAAAGGAATTAAACTGCTTCTCTGTTTCTGAAGGAATAAATATGATATAAAGTAGTATTAAAGAAGGCAGCTTTCATGATCTTTAATTGCTTTGAGTGTTGTAAGCAATAAGTACAAAACACATAAAAGCTTGTATACAATGTCTAGTATACTCACAGCACTCATTCCCACAAGATATCATTAAGGCCAAAATTCAGGCTTTAAGATAAGATTAAAGGTTTATGTAGTTGGTAATAAAAATTTTAGAAGAGGAAGTATGTGGGGGGCGAGAATGAGACTGATTTTCAAGGGAACATACAGAAGTTAAGTGTTTAATTAAAATCCCAGTTCCAAGTTTACATATGTTTAATACAGGCAGACATTAAAACTATGAAAACCCTCTCAAAATTGCAGCCTTAACACCTTTGAAATCAAATTATGTTTTGTCATGGTGTACAGTGCGTGGGTCATCTACAGCATAAGGCTCCTTCAAGTATGAAAAAAATCAGTGAAGCTGAATCAGTTGTCACCCCTGAAACTTCAAGAAAACAAACTAGGGTGAAATAATTTCCATTTCTGGGGGGGAGACAGCTGTCCCCAAGTAACCAAGGAGACATTCAATGCCCATGTTTGCTTACTTTTTTTTTTTTTTTTTTTTTTTTTTTTTTTTTATGAACTCAGAAAGAATATATGTAAATTCTGTGAAGAGAAAAAAAAATTCATCTCAGCAGGCAGACAAAAACATTAAAAGCATTTAAGACTTCATCCTAGGAATTAAGACAAAAGGAAAATATTTGGGCCTTTTAAAGTATGAAGATTGATTGCATGGTACTACTGAAAGTGGAAATTAAAATTTGTGACATCTAAGTAACTGTGGTTTGCATAGAAATGGAAATGTGTTTTAGGATAATGGAGCAGAAGCTGAAAAACAGTACAGAATTATAGATTATAGGGATCTGAAAGAAAAAGCACCAAGCAAACAGAAATGTAAACTCAGAGCAGGCTGTTTTAAAACACATGGAAGCTAAAGAATTATTGTAGATCATTGCTAATACAGAATGCAAGTCCAGAAGAAGGTTTTATCTTTTTAACTCAATAATAAAGTTGAAGACTAGGAAGAGATGAAAATCCTTGTGGCCATATTTGACGTAAGATTGGAAATTACTGACAGGTTTATATTCTGACCTTTACATTGGATAGAAAAATTAAGCCTATAGAGGAGAATATTCAAGTAAATATAGAGTAACAACTTTCCCTTTAATGAAATGAAGTTAACAGGACATTCCTACATCATTAGGGCAGAACAGGCACCATTACTTTCTTTGTTTTATTTACAGTAAAGTTAATGTTGGTGAATTGGAATCCCAAAGACCGAAGCTCATCATCATGAATGACAAAACCAGTATAAAAATAGGAACACTGTCTTATTCTCTTTCAAATAAACAAACCTTACAATTAGATTTTTTTTTTTTTTAGATGTTTTCTAAAGTCTAATTCTCTAATTTCTCAGTTGCTCAACTGTTGTAGAAGGAATTATACACTTCACTTGTAAGAGAGAAGCAGCAATATATTTATTGATGGAAACAGTGATTTAGCAGGGCTTAATTATGAATAAGACAGCAATTCAACAAAGCTCTAATGGTAAATGTAACATTAACAAGATTCATGATGGCAAGGTCACTTGATTATTTACTACACAAAGGACTGGGTCAGCCTAAAAACATCAGGGAGACCCTCAAGTTGAGTCGTGAGGATCAGAATTGAGCCACTTTTGCTGTCCAAACTCTGAGGTGTCTAGATAACAACTGAGTCTTATCCCAATCCCAGACTTAATGCCTAAAGGACTATATGCATAATCAATCCTATATATCACTTAGCTAAGATTAAAAAGTTTCAACATGCTTAGCAAATTACTTCCAGATTTTCAACAAGTTAGCTATTAGTCACTTAACTGAGTATCTGTTGCAGGTAAGGAATCTCTTAAACTCGAGGAGTAACCTTGAGAAGCATCCCTGCTCAAGCATAAGATCCTGGCATGCAGCCCAATGCAATACAGAAGAGCTCAAAAGCCTCTGGGCTGTCCCTTATTTATGGAGTAAGATGATTGACTGCTAGTCAGATTTGCATACCAGCTGTATTTGGTTGGTGCATGCTCCATTAGCCCTTGGATCCATCTTCCCTGAATCCATCTTGAGCCCAGTTTTGCTAATACAACCAGTTGCATTCATCACAGTCATCATTGAAGGTTATCACCCAAGCAGGGTTATGAAGAGTCAAGAGGTTTGGGGAGAGGGAAAGGTAAAGAGGCAGGGGGAATACACCACCACATCAATGTATGCATGTTTTTTTTAGTTCTGCTTGTGAGCATTTGTGATCTCTATCCTATATCTTGTACACATTTTGAATATAAAAATATCCACCCACTGACTAAGAAGGTGAGAGCCTCTAGAATGATCATGAATGAAATTTTCTAGAGGTCCAAAGAACAGATATGCAGTACTACTGAAATGGAAATGGGCATTAATCCAGTAAAGTAGCTAAGCCTACAGTAGTGTTTAAGTGCAGAGTTCGTTCCACTGCAGTTAATGTAACTACGTATACAGTTTTATATAAATAAAATGTATGCTTAAGTTCTTTGGAGGATCATAAGCATAAATGGAAAAAATATCAGTTTCAATATCTTACACTGACCCTGTAGCACCTTTTTTTTCCAGTTGACTCATGGTAATTAAAAGTGTTATACGTTGTCATGAAAAATGCATTCTCCATAGACAAGTCTTTTAAGTTTGCCCTCTATATAAGAGGTGTCACATTTGCATATATGCATTGCAATATGAGCAGTATATTATATTCCTATAATCCTGAAAAAGGCAAATAAAAAGCATGTAAAAGTTTAGTTAGGATCACCTCCAGTTATAAAGATTACCCTTTCCAACACTTTCAAATGAATTGGAACCATGTTCTTAATCATCTTGTCATCCCTGTGGTATCCATACAGGCTTAGTTACCCAGGGTACCTTTTTTATTAATGCTTTCAAAATTTCCTTTGATTTGAGGAGCAACACAAATATTTTCTCAGTATTCACTCTTCTTTGAGTTTATGTGTTGGAAAGTCTATTCCTGTCTTAAGTATCTTTGAAGAGAGAGCATCAAAAATGAAACAACCTAGAAACACCAGCAAGCTTTGACAAACTGAGAAAAGTTTCCTTTCTAATACCTATATGATAAGAGTTTCCTGCAACTTTTGTGTTTTGCTTTTTATGTCCTACAGTGTGAACATTATTCTTCCTAGTTAAAAATAACATCAGGTTCACTTGGCTCACCACATCTCTCCTGTCATGCATGGCTTGTGCTATCATCCAAATCCAGAAATGAACAAGCTCTGCCGCCAGCTCAGGAAAGTGTCTGCACCCACTGCTCTTGAGCAAAAGACTGAGTGCTGTCTTGAGCCTGAGCAAGAAAAAAACAGGACACTGAAGTACGGGCTTTACACATATGAATAGTCCCAATGACTTGAGGGGTTTTGGTAGTTTTCATAACTGTTCACGGTTTCACTGCTTCTGTGATAAGAACAGCTAGCTCTTCTTCAGAAGGGCTAGACATATCACATATCACAAATCCAATGCATGAAATATCAGGTCTTGAGTGACGAATCCTCCTTTACAACCTTTTACTTCAACAGTTAAAGAGGTAGACCTCACTTCCAGTCTAAACATATATTGTTTAGACTTCATCCTCTCCACGCCATTTCTTGATATACTAGTAAGCCCTGAATCATTCTTTCTGACCAAGTCACTGATTTATTTTTCTTTTAGATAAACGTGCAAGAACTTAACATTTTTCAGAACTCAAAACTTTCTGTAACTCATCATGTGCACACCAGTACTGATGCTACATTTCAGCTTCTGATACACCAGAACGGAATCACAAAAGTAGGACTCCATTATAAATAAGCTGTCAAGCACATGCCTGAAAGGTTTTTTAAATGGTATTGAACCGATAAATGAGGATTATAATATATCAATATTTTTTTCTCTATTATGGTAATTTAAAATGTGTTCTGACAAGATCTGTGAAAACCAAACTAAAATATATTCTTTAAATTAAAAGAAGAACATGATACCAAAAGGGCACCAAGAAAATATCCCTGTCTGCTCATTTTCTCTAAGGTTTCAAAAGCAGGTTTTTGAACACTTCTAGATAATACATATCTGCAAGTCATTCAAACGTTAACACAAACTCATGTGTGCTGGTAGAATGTTAAATGTGGCTTACATAAATGACCATGGAATTAAAGACCAGTTTGCAAATTGAATTCATTTTTTGTGAGGATGGATGTTCCCAAATACTTCTCTGCAATTTGTCTATCACTGGACATTACTACCCAATTATTACTATCCAAGTTATGCAGTTTTGATTCTTTACTTTGTTACAAAGTATTTGATTATGTCATATAACCTGAAGAAAGAAGTGCTTTGTTCTATTTTAAATATCAGATAAGACAGTAACTCCTCAATTACACTGTAATTTTTTGTTGGTTGGTTTTTGCTCTTCACTTCTACCTTTTAATTAATTAAGTAATTTAATGAATTAATTAATAATAAACAATAAATTAATATTTCATAAATTAACTTATTTAATTCATTTGGAGAGAGTTTTTCCCTCACTTGCCACTGCAATTGAATAAGCCATTAAAACAACCTACATCAGGCTCACTTTTGGGTTTATTTTTTTACTTACTCAAGTATCTTGTTATTTTAATATACAGCTTAGTGTTTTAAGCATCAGCCAGTTTCTGTCATAGTGAATCAGGGATAGCTCAGATATGCTAACAACATTAAGGGCAAAAATAAATTTTTCAACAAGGGGTTGTATAATATAACTTATTTGGGGCAAGTTGTGAGGTTCTTTCATACCAGCTCCTCACCACAAAGCAGTTTAGTGGATACCTCAACCACGATTTTTTCAACCACCTCTCTTTTCTGTCAATTCTTATGAATTCTGCGTATTACCCTACTTCAACTTTTCAGTTGCTATGTCCAGAATCAGACACCTGGTTTCTACTAGGGTCTACCTCCACATACTTTCCTCACAAACACAACATATGTATTTTTATAGAATATTTCAGCTTTTTAATATTATTACTGATATATTTCCATTCAATGCTTAATATAGCATTAAGCTATATTAAATATGTCAGTAATATAAAACTTATATTAAATAAAAATATGTCAGTAATAATATAGCATTAATCTATATTAAGCATTGAATGGAAATATGTCAGTAATAATATCAGTATTACATATCAGTATATATATCAGTAATAATATCAGTATTATATTATACTAGTACTACTGTTCTTCAACAGTTTGTCAAATATTTCTGAGATTCTTTTCATTCCCTTATATGTTTTTTTCTGTAATCTAGTCCTTTTCTATTATATTCAATATTATAAATTTTCATTTTCCCCTTCTTTTGTTATACATTTTATTCCATTTCTACTCTTAACCAACACTTTTTTTAAAAAAATGTGTGGGGGTTGCTCAATTTTTCCCTTAATATAGTACAATAGGTTGAATTTGATTTCCAAATGTCATTTTCCTCTTCAGTTCTTCTTCTCCACATTATTTAGCTCATAATCATATACATGTGTGGGTATACATATAAATCAGTCAATCAATCAAGTTTATATGCTGCTGTTTGTGCCTCACAAAATTAGTAAAATCAACAAAATTTTGCTCCTAAACTAAAAATTTTTAATCCGCAATCAGTTCTTTCTCATATCTAAACCATGCCTAATATAAACTGTTCCTACTCTTGGTGCAGCCCCTTTTGAACAATGAATATTTCATCTATAAATCTTTAAAAATTCTATCAATATTTTGTCAGCAGTAAACTTTCAAGCAAGTCTTTCAGATTGAAGACCCCTATGATATTTGCGTTTCATTTTGTTTTGCTTTTATCTAAACTTTACAAGTATGTCCTTAAGGAGCCAATCATCTTCTTTAAGCCTCACTCAGAAAGAGGTCTTTTTCATAAAATGTCACTTGACTTTGTTTTCATCCAGTTACATAGATCATTACCATTGATGCCAGCATTCAAGTCACATGAATCACACCATCAAGTTTCATTAATGTCAGATTTGTCAAATATGTACTCATAAATGAATAATTTCTCTTTTCATTACCCAGCCTTCGGATTACAGTCATCCCAAGGATTCCACTGATGAATTATGGTTCCAGTTTGAATAATCTTTGCATCAAAATTTTGAATGAAATCTCTCATTGTTCAGTTTTTCATTTTGCTTCACTGTCATTCATCTCAGTAAAACACAAAACCGTATCTGGTTAAAAAGAGAGCCCTGGGCTCTCTTTTTAACAAGTAATATTGTGCCATTCATTTTCAATCCTGTTAAAATAAATAAATAAATAAAAATGCAGTTTTCCTATGTGTTAATGGATCTCTCACTGGGCTTGCCAAATATGCTGAGCCCAGACCTCCCCTTTTCTGTCGCCCTGAAGCCATATGTCATTTCAAGACTGCCAGTTATACAAATCCTTTTTTTTTTTTTTTTTTTTTTCTCCTGTTATGCCTACACAACTCAATACTAAAAGTGTAAAAAGCATTACTTCCTACTTCTCCTACCACACCAACATCAGAAACTGTGCTAAGGAAGTGCAAGTAGATTCTTAAAACTATTTTCTTTAGTCTGTATTGTGCCAAAGTACATTTCCTTGCTTTCATATTTGTTTCGAAGTGTGAAGTTTACTCTTTTCACACTGTAGCCTATACATTCATTTTCACAGGCCAAATCAGCCTGTTAGCAGCCTATTTTTACCTTTCTACATTGATCCAACCAAATAGACACTTGCTTAGCAGTTGCCCTCTATCCTATAAAGTTTGTGAAATCAGAATGACAGTTTTCAACCAGAGCAGAAAATAATTCAATGAACCAATTAAATCACCCTGAACACAGGTATTCATTTGAATCTCTCTCAAGGCATGGAGAATACTCCTGATGCAATAACACCATTTAAAAATTCAAGTGCAAATGTCTTTGGGGGTAAAGTATTTCTAACACTCACTTCCTTGTAGCAGTAGTCTGTAAAAGAATTACTTGACATTGTGACCTGCTGGAAGGAATAAGTTTTAGATTTCTAGTTCACTAATTTTTACTTCTGTTTTATCAAAATTGTCCAGTTAATGTCTCTTCTAAATAAAAATACTGCCTCTTAAATACATTTCACTGCATTTAGAAACAATTTCTGATAGAAAGAAAGATGTGCAAAGCAGTAAAAAACTAAAATTAACTGAAGAGATTTTAAGATATATATGATGCATACTTTAGAACATGAGGTTGCAGTACCTTGGATCAGAATAGAAAATGGTGCCTAGGAGCACAAAATACTGCTAGTCAAAGAAGACAGGTACATCTGTCATGATACCTGTAAAAGAAGCATGGATTTGCAATAGCCTGCAATGAACAAATCATAATAGACAAAAACATAAATTATTGTTCTTCTTATTGCTAAGCTTAATATCAATGGGGTCATGATGCCAGGCCTTGATCCAACAAGAGCCTTTCAAATTTTGATTATTTTAAGCTTGCACATTGTTTATCTGGTATTTTTTATTTTTTATTTATTTATTTATTTTTAATTTTGGAGGAGATAATTGTCTGAGCTTAATTCGATTTCTGTGGCCAAAGAGAAACCGTGGTGAAAAAAGTTTGAATTTTCATACCATTTCTGTCAACTGTTCTCATTTGGAGCAGATATAAGGTGAAATAGAGCAAGCTCTTCCCATCAGTGAGTGTCAGTAAGGTTCAGCGACAGGTTGTCAGACATGACAGGATCCTAGTTTTTCATAAGACAAAAATAGAGAAGTGTCCCTCTTCATCAAATTATTAGGAAATTTATACTGTCCCAGTCCTAACAAAACTGTATTTATTCTGCAAACATAAGGGAATTTAAAGCACCTCTGGAGAAGAAATCAGAGAAGCTTACAATAAGTACCCATCATCATCAAGGACCTATGCTACCTGCATTTGTTCTCTCTCTCAAACAAAACCAAACACAAATAACCACTGAATTCCCAAAGCTTCTAGATTGCTGGATTGCAATAACTGAAATTCACATCTAATTAATGCAAATGTTATTAGTTTCTGTGTTCCTTTCTGTCTGTTCCAGCTGACTGGATTGTTGAGCACAGAAAAACAATGCACTTCATTTTGCTTTCAAGGACCGTGGACAGAGTCATTAAAATAATTCTTAAGGAGAAAAAAAATAAAATTGACATTAACATTAATCTTGGAGGAAAGAGCAAAAAACAAAGTACACACATAAAAACAACACAATAGCAGACCACAATAAATAAATAAAAAATAAATAAATAAAAAATGCATCAAATTAATTTGGCCAGAGACACTGACTATGTGTATTTTTAAAAATCATCAGGGCTTGTTCTTGGCCTATTTAAAAATCACTCAGATAGGAAAAGTGAGAAAAAGAAATGTATAGGCAAGTGATGGAAAATAGAGGAAGAGAAACTGCACCTGTTTGCTGGAGAGTGAAACTACTATGGAAATAACCCTCCCAAATGTAATGGGGACCAAATTTAACAGGAAGGCAAAGAATGGCAATTTCAACACTTCTACAGTTGGAGGTTGAAACACAAAGACTTACAGGACTGAAGGAGAAAATAATTATGCTGTGTTTTTATAGGACAAGAAATACAGGAGAGGTTTGTATCAGACTGTCCATGATCTCATCTTATTTTAACACAAGGATCCAGCAGTATGCACAAATAGGGATTCAAATATTATTTCAGATACCATTTCAGATTATTTCAGTCTATTATTTGTCCACCTGGTTTATTTGATTCTATAAAGTTCTATAAATTTAATATATTAATATATTAAATACTACATATATACTATATATATATATATTAATATATATATAAATTTAATATCAATACTGTAATTCTGTCTATCCTTTTACCCAAAAGGATACAGGCTGATGGAAAATTGTACCCAAAAGGATGGCTGATGGTACAGTCATCATGAAAAATAGAAAAAATAAATGCTGTTTACAACTGAACTGAGAGACATGGACACTACTGAAATTATTTTTTTTAAATGGTAACTTTCTCTTCCAGTAACTTAATAGTCAAGATCATACTGGGGATAATCTGAGGTTTGAAGGCAATTTTCTGTTGAATAAAAAGATAAGAATGAAATATTGCATATGGCTAGATAGTAAAAATGTCTGTGGAAACAAATTATCTACTGATAATCCAATTACCTGTTGCTTGCAGAACTTCAGTCTGTTAATTATCTCCATTCATTCTGAATCACTTCTCCGTTACTGAGATTCATTAAAGGTCCATTCAGGTCTCTCAAACTATTTAACATCTTTTGTGTCCAAAGATATACAGCATCATCAAGCTCTCAAACCTCAGAGGTAGGGCTATGTCCTTGAATATATTTATGTATTTCACATTGTAGTCAAATAATATGGAATACAATAACTGACCAACCATGTTTTTTCTCCCTGTTTTATATCTACTTTAGTTTTTCTTTATGTACATTTATGATTTCTAATATCAACTAGCAGTTTAACAAGCAGCAGTTTAATGCCTGTTTATCTGAATACCTGAAAATTCAAAGCTAATATCTACATAGTCAGATCTTCTTGTTTTTATTATTTTTATCCCTTCATCATGACTCAATATGTTTTGAGAATGGTTCTGTTTTCATAAAATATTGTAACTAATTAAACGCTTAGATTTGAGAAGGAGTATTGTAAAAGATATCCACTATGGGAACTGTACTCCTAAGAATGAATGCACTCACCATTGAAAGCTAAACACTGCAAATTTATGCTGCCATTCAGAGAAGCATTAGGATCTTTAGTACAATAAAATAATTATGGGCAATATATAGTCATCAAAGAAACACAACCTCCAAAATAGCAAATTTGTAGAGGAGGTTATGCTAAATACTAAAGTTTGTGGATATGCCCTTTCAAAGTTCCTGAGAATCCTCACTGGAGGCTAGAAGAAGATACTATCCTTACCTGGGATTCATAAAAGCTGAAATAAATTAGTTCTTCTGGCTTTGATTAGAGGAGCAGAAAGAAATGCCCTTCCTTTGTCTAATATTTAAAGCAGACGTTGGAGATGAGAAAAAAAAGGGTATTTATATAATACTGTATATGTAATATGTATCCTTGTATAATGTAAATATTTTCTTTTCAATGGATATATTCTTTTTTTTTTTTTTTTCTTCTCTCTCTGTGTTTCTGAAGCCTGTTATAGTACTACATGCTTCAAGGTGGCTCTAGTTACTAAATACTCTCAATTATGTGTGGAAAGTTTTCACCACTGAAAGCTTATTAACTGTCTAAACAGGTAAGCAATGAAAAGACCACTTTGTTATCCAATTTTTGTCATGGTTTTCTGAGAAGTATGACATTTTAATCAAATTTCTGTCAGTAGTGATAGAGAGATTTGAAATTAGTTTGATCATATCCCACACGACTATTCTAGGCACTCTTTCATCTTCACCTGTATGTTCTGAGGACACTCATTTTTTACGAAGTGGATTTACTAAACTCCCTGTAATGTCATATCTCCAATACCACTTTGGTTAAGTTTTCCAAAGTAACTACTGAAAGTTTTAGAATTTCTACCTTAGATTCTTCAAATATTAATTCTACCAGAGGAACATTATTTTTCTCCCATTTTCATGTGAGTTTAACTATTGAGAGAAGTATTCATGTGACCATTCACAGATTACAGACTTTTCTTTTTTTTTTCCAATTGACAAGAAGAGCCATATGGGTAGCGGCACTGGTATCCTCCCATTCCCAGTACTCTCACCAGTACTACTGTAGCCTATCTAGGATCACAGTTGTGATTTTCCCGCAGATCCAGAAGAAAAACCAGATTTGCACAGACACCAGGGAAACAGAATTTGGCCACCACTTCTTTATTGCCAGTGAATAGAATAGAAAAGTCCAATTGGAAGGGACCTTCAAAGATCATGTATTCCAACTGCCTGACTGCTTCAGAGCTATCCAAAACCATGTCATCCAAATGGCTCTTGAACATTTATAGGGCTTCAACCACCTTGCTAGGAAGCCTGTTCCAGTGTTTGACCACCCTTACGATAATTTTTTTTTTTTTTTGTTTATGATCTAAATGTCTTCTGGCACAGCTTTGTGCTATTCCCATGTGTTCTCTCATCAATTACCAGGGAGAAGAGACCAATGCTTCTGTCTCCACTTCCCCTCCTCAGGAAGAGAGCAATGAGGTTGTTTCTTGGCCTCCTCTGCTCCAGGTTGGGCAATCCAAGTGTCCTCAGCCTCTTCACATAAGGCACACATGCCAGTCCTTTTACCAGCTTTGTTGCCCTCCTCTGAACACCTTCAAGCACTTTAACAACCTTTTTATTTTGTGGAGCCCAGAACTGCCCACAATATCCAAGGTGAGGCTGCATGAACACTAAATACAGTGGGAGAATCACCTCTTTTGACCAGCTGGCAATGATGTGTTACGTGTCCTAAAACACAGTTTGTCCTCCTGGCTGCCAGGGCACACTGCTGGCTCATGCTGAGCCTGCTGCCAAGCAGCACCCCCAGGTCCCTTCCTGCTGAGCTGCTTACCAGCCACTCAGCTCCCAGCGTATGCCTGTAATTGGCATTACTCCATCCCACGGGCAGCACCCAGCATCTATCTTTGTTGAACTTCATTCTGTTGGTAATTGCATGGTGCTCCAATGTATCTAGTTTCCTCTGCAAGGCCTCTCATTCCTCCAGGGAGTCAACAGCACCTTCCAATTTAGTATTATCAGCAAATGTTGTTGAAAGAAAAAGCACTGAATATGACTACCAGACCACAAACTGCATTCGTGGCTTAAAGACTTGAGGCAAAACCCAGCTATGGTTACAACTAAAAGAACACCCCACTTCTTCTGCCCAATACCCTTTTACTCACAAATTGAAGACCTTTGATCTGTAACATTTTGAATATATAAAGAAAGCACTTACTTTGACCAGCAGTTTTTACATCATTACAGAATGAATCTCACTTAGTGCGGAAAGCTATTGATTACCTCTTTGATACTGATTTTCACTAGAAACTGAGAAAACACCCAATCAAACATGGACTCAGTCCTTCCTGAACTGTCTTTCTTAAAATCATGGGGAGTTATGAAAATAATTTAACTACCCTGGAGATACATTCACATTCCATTGACAGCCACAAAGATGCCTTTCTAGGACTCTTTCATTACTATAGATTAGGAGCCACAGCTTACATTTTTCACTCATACTGTTATTCTACAGATATGATAATTGATCCCATCCCAGTGTTTTTGAAAAAACATGTAGCATGCCAAGTGTATCTTACAGCTGTATTCACATAACAGTCAACTACAAGCTGTTAGTGTGAGCTATACAGAAAAACTTCAAAGACTTAGATGGTTTAATGAAAAAATAAATTATTTACACGTAAGAAATACTTCCTTAATATTGAGAAACTACTAAGATGAAAAAGTGCTTAGTGGGACTGATGCATTATATTGATATGAGAACAGCCTTCTAAACTTAGCCCCTTGAAAAGGATGTAATTTCCAATAGCTGATCAAATCAAATCTATTTCAAGATATGTTAGTCAGCCTTCTCAGAAACCTATAATTACTGAGCCATTAGTTGGGTCATCATTTTCATATGCAAAATCTGATGCTAAATACTTCACTTTTCTCACATTCACTTTTCTTCTAAGTCATGCTAAGAAACAGAAAATGAAATAAACCAATGTATTTGAAATAAAAAGCACATTGATGCTTCAACTCATTATTTTAAATGCTGAGACAAAAAAAAAAAAAAAAAAAAAACAACAAAAAAAACCAACAATGACAACACAAACAAAAAAAAAAAAACAGGATGCCATTTCCAAATGTCCCTATCTATATCTATGTAAGAAAAAGGCCATGAATTCATAGGGCAGCAGTGTCACCCAATACAAAGTAGGAAGAAAGCTCCATTTTCTCCTTCCCATTCAACCACAGTCCCAAATTCTGTGAACTATTCACTTCAGTGTGTATGGCTAATAGCTGCAGAACAGAGATCTGATATCAAAGTCACTGCAGGTTAAAAGGGTGGTAATTAGCTGTAAGGTGAACAGAAAAAAAAAAGAGGGCAATGCAAGATGTGCGAGGAGAGTTATTGTCGATAAAGAGCCAACATGAATTTGTTTAAGCTGTATAAGCTCAAAGAATGATAGTCTGAACTTTCTTCATCTGTGCTGTTGTCTTTGATAAATCCAGCAAGGAAGCCTGACAGCCTCATACCAAACTACTGGACTGAAGCTGTCCACTAAGGCAGGTAGGAAAAGAAAGAGCGCACAAATGGAAAAAGAAAACAGAAAAAGAAATCCAAATAAAATTCCTCCACTTTATGTTTAAAATTATTTCAGGGAGGCAAACGCAAGTTAAATGTTCAGTGCTAAATCCTGGCCAGCCCACATTATCCTTGCCCATTTATTATATCTATAGCACCAGAGGAACACACAGGTCTACTAGTAAATACTACAGAATATAAAAATGCTTTTAACATTATAACTTGTAAATTTATGGGGAAACAGCATAATGGTTGGGCATTTCATAAACACCTACGCTTTAAGCTGTTAGCAAATGCTCTTCTCTGACCATGCCCAAGAAATGTTTGGGAAGGTGTTGACCAACCTCCCAACCCCTGCCCCCAGAAGGGTGTATTAAGGTATGTTCCCAGTTAGCACCGTGCATGCAGAAACATTGTTTTGGGAAGAAGCAAGTTTAAGAACACAGAAGATAAGCCATACTACTCAGCTCAAGGCCAGCGAACAGTTCCTGAGGCCTCAAACCCACAGGCTGGTGATTAAAATCATCTTATATAAGACAGATGTTAGTCTAATTATACTAAGAGAGTAACTGTAATTTGACCTCTTTTTGTCTGACACGAAGAGTGAGAGATTACCATCACCACCTACAATACAGAGGGTAACTTGTTCCTGGTTACAAATGGTTCCTGACTGTACACTGGAAGTAAAGCAGCATTGCATGGAATCATAGAAGAGCTTGGGTTGGAAAGACCCTTAAAGATCACTTACTTCCCCCCGCCCTACCCCGCCATGAGCAGGGATGCCACCCATTAGATCAGGTTGACTGTGTAGAAATTTAAATTAACTCTATATATTTAAATTAACTCTATATATTTAAATTAACTCTATATATATTAACTATAATTAGTTTGTAAAAATTTGTCATCTCACCATGTTACTTCTGATACAGGAAAAAGTTGGATGGGATGTATAAGATTTATACCATGCATTGAATGTGAGGATTAGCACACTCAGGCTTCCTCAGACCACCTGGAAAAGCCAATTCGAACATTACTGACTCTAAAGCAGGATACTTATCAATTTCCATGTACTTCCTCTGGGCTAACTCGTAGATTTATTCTATCACTACATAGGAAAGAAGCAAATGTACTATGCTTCAGTGAAATTGGGCTGGGATAACCAAAACATGAGCAAGAGCTAGAACATACCTTGTTTTCAACTTGCAATTCAAGACTACAGGCCTCAAACTCTGCAGGCCAACGAATATCTTTCTGCGTTATCTGTATCTCTGCATTCACTGTCTCTAGAGATGCTTATAAATGTGATATATGAGATCATAAGGTGGCTGCCTCAGATCCTGTGCAGTTTAGGATCAGTGGAAATGTTGCATAAAGCAGACAGCAAGAATTTGGCAGTCACCCACATGTGAATAATTTTTAAAATGAGGGTCAGAGATGTAAAGTAGAACAAAGTTATTAGATCACGTTCTCCCAGCAGTGAGTTCTGGAAATGGTGCCTTCTCTGTCACAGTAACCTTCAGCCCTAGGAATGCTGAACTGCACGGGCTGTGCTTCTGTGAGGCAAAGTAAAATGTTTTAATACAAATACAATACATGCAGGTTATTTCTGTGTAACTAAATTTAACACAACAGGGCATGTTGGCAAACACAGAGCACCAGCTGTCAGCACTCAGAGCTGACATGGTTGTTCTCTGTTCAGATAATTATCTAGGTTGGTTCATTGCTATATTGCAGTCTAATTATAGTAGAAGTTAGATGAGCACTCCTTTCACTTGGCTGTATGGATCAAATCTTACTTTCAGGTTACAGAGATGAGCATTGGCACTACTCTTGTCATTTCCCTTCATCATTTTAATGGCAATAGGATTTTTGTTTTTGATTTATTTTTTTTTATTTTTATTTTATTTCTAAGGCTCAGTTTCAGGTGATGAATATTCTGGGAAGAGAGAGATTTTGGAGCGTGGGATCTGTGAAGCTTTGCACACAGCCTTCAAAGGAAGAGCCTCAAAACAATTGTGTAAGAGTTTGTTCACAACTGTCATCCTACATAGCAGGCTGAAGGTCAGAGAGTGAACCTATCCCTGATAAGGATCAGAAAGCTTTGACTCAGTAAACTTAAATATATTTTTGTTTTATCAATATGCATCCCATCCCACACAGTCCGTTCTTCTGTTCCTACTGAGAAGTAATGGAAATTTCTTGAGAGACTCTACTAATGAAAACAGATAATAGAAAATACTGCTTCTGAATAAAATGGAAGTTCTTACAAAAGCCAATTGTATCCACATGCTTTGTATGGAGAGTCCAGATTAACACCAGATTATATATTGAATTCCACTGTACATGAAATTCATATCATAACACAGTCCTAATTCTGCATTGAACCATCTTAATCTACTGAAATAAATGGGAATATGCTGTGCCACCAAAATAGAGAACAGTACTTACAGGACATTTTCTAAAAGAATTACAAAAAATCTGAATGTTCAACTGGGAGGTTATTGCTTGCATCTGTTTTTACACATGCAAAGAAATGCTATGGAGATATTGTGAAAACTTGTGTTTGTCCTTAATAACCTAAGAAAAGGCTTCACTCTGTACACTAATGCTGAACTTCTCTCTAATGTGGCACTGCACCACACATCAAGTTTTACCTCTTCGATTCATAATATAAAAGTCCATTTATAGCACAGAATAATGTTCATATTTTATTGCCAATTAAGATTACTCATCTGCTCTCACACACCAAGATTTCTACTGTACTTTTAATTTATCATTGCTTACTTTAATACACCCAGTTTCATCACAGTAACACCAGGAATCAGATCATTGTAGCCAGAGCTGCACTGAACAAGTTGAATATGAGCCAGCAGTGTGCCCTGGCAGCCAGGAGGGCCAACCGTGTTCTGGGGTGCATCAAGCACGGCATCGCTAGTAGGTCAAGGGAGGTGATTGTCCCGCTCTACTCTGTGCTGTTGCGGCCTCACCTCGAGTACTGTGTGCAGTTCTGGGCACCACAGTATAAAAAGGACATGAAACTGTTGGAGAGTGTCCAGAGGAGGGCTACGAAGGTGGTGAAAGGCCTGGAGGGGAAGACGTACAAAGAACGGCTGAGGTCACTGGGCCTGTTCAGCCTGGAGAAGAGGAGGCTGAGGGGAGACCTTATCACAGTCTACAACTTCCTCATAAGGGGGTGTCGAGAGGCAGGAGACCTTTTCTCCATTAACACCAGTGACAGGACCCGCGGGAACGGGGTTAAGCTGAAGCAGGGGAAATTTAGGCTGGACGTCAGGAGGGGGTTCTTCACAGAGAGGGTGGTTGCACACTGGAACAGGCTCCCCAGGGAAGTGGTCACTGCACCGAGCTTGTCTGAATTTAAGAAGAGATTGGACTGTGCACTTAGTCACATGGTCTGAACTTTTGGGTAGACCTGTGCGGTGTCAAGAGTTGGACTTGATGATCCTTAACGGTCCCTTCCAACTCAGGATATTCTATGATTCTATGATTCTATGAACTAATTTAATCTTCTTGGGGGAAAGCAAAAAAGAAAAAGTGTGAGAGAACATTTAGATTCAAAGATATGTGGGCTTTTAATTTTTTTATTTTTATTTTTCCTCCCAGCATTACTTATCACTTCCCATTTTAATTAAAAACTGCCAAAAATGATGAGGCTGACATACTGGTTTGACTAACCACCACTCTGACTCCAAAAAAATGTTAACTCTCCATCCAGAATTGTACAACATTGAGATATATGTTACAAGACTACAAATTGATTTGATGTACCATTAACAGGAAAAATGAACAGATGAAAGAATGTAAAGGCAGTAGCTTTTAAATCCCAGCTCAGGACTAAAGTTTGCTAAAACTCTATAGAATAGCCATATTTTATTTCCCAATTTTGTACGTTTTGAAAACACCACAGACATTTTCTAATGTCTGTCTACTTCTGTGCAAGAGACCAGATACAGGAGATACTGAAGACCAGGACAGAGGTGTTCTGACAAAGCTGCTTCAGGAATATCAGAATATTACTTCACAAACTACTCCAAGCCAAGATCAAAATGCTATGTTGAAATAGAAGAGAGCTACAGATAAGAATTACTACTACTTGTGATATACAGGAGAGGTGAAGGAGTGTGAGTCCTGACACTGCAAATACATGAAGGGTTAGGACTGCAGTGAATCACAGTAACAGCTGAAGGATTCTCTCTCACAATCTTCGGCTACAAAGACATTTCCAGGACTGAACTGTCACAATTGAAATATACGTTTTTAGAAGTAGATGCCATTTCACGTTAAAACTTTGCTTGTTGCTCAATTAGCTCCAAATCTTAAGGAAAAAAACTTAAGGAAACAGATGGCATAGACTTATTTTCTTGGTAAGAGTTATTTTGCACCATATAGTAGAGATTTATTCATACTGGTTGCAAGTATTAAAGGCATTTTTGGCTCTACAATGCAGCAATGCAGCTGACCAATGAAGGATTTCAAAACTAGTGATGTATCTACTTTTGTCAACGGAAAATAAAAAAAAAGGAAAAAAGAAAAATACATTGTTAAATTCAGCTAACTGCATGGAACATTATTTTATTTTCTAAGTGTATTCTAAACTCAAGTTAGTATCAACATCAATTTTGAAGTCACTTGGCAAGCTTCCTTATGAACCACTTAGTCACCAAGTAGTTAAATCAGTAGAGAAGCAAGCAGTCCCAAAGGTCATTTTCCAAAGTGATCATTTTAGGATGTGAATACCCACTGGCCCATGAGTTGCTCTGTTCATTGTCATGAAAAACATCTTAACCACCTATTGTTTGAGGGAGGTCCCACACAAGGAGCTCAGAATAAGAAAATCTTGTTATACTGAAATTTGACTCAATTTGTAGACCCTTCACAGTCTATTGACAGCATAAATAAACACAGCCTTCAGTATGCAAGAGTAACCAGAGTAAAAACAACCACTGCAAGGAAGCATCTTGTAAACTAGGATGGGTCTCTATGTAGGTCTCCAGCAGTACTGATTTTTTTTTTTTTTTGTGAAGCCTTAATACCTGCTTTACACATAGTCATTTCTGTTCTAGAAAGACCTAGCAAGAGAAAGGAAGAAAGTGAAGGACTAAGGTGCATCTGCAATCAGTCTCAAAGGTATAGAAATTTCCAGCCAATAGCAAAATAGAGTTTCCAGCCAATAACAAAATCCAATATTAGAAGAGAAATTGAATACAACAAAGAGATAAGGTACAAGATGCAGAAATAATACTTTCAAAAAGAATCATAGAATCATAGATTCTTCTATAAGTAAATACATAAGAAAGCCTTAAATACTTTCAGAAGCCAAAAATAAAGCATCATATACAACTTTGCAGCTCATGTCAGGAAATAAGATAAGTGCACATAAGCAATTTTCAGTAGAATGAACTGTGTTGCATTTTTCCTATAAGATTTGCAACACTAGTTGCTTGCTGTACATCAACTTGTTGCTATACTGGCAGTGAGGCTTTTCCTGTTAAGACTAGTAAGCATTCATTACATATGGTAATGAGTCACTTAGTTCTTCTGCTGTTGTTCATTTCAAATGTATAGGAACTGATATGCTTCTTTCTGTAAAGAAACTGTAATTTTCAGCCCAGCTTGAAATATTTTCACTTGTTCATCAGAAAAGGATTAAATGAATTATTTATTCCCCCCCCCCCCCCCCCCTTGGAAGTTCTCTACAAAGAGAAATGTATTGACTGGTAAAAGACATTTTAGGAATTTGTCAGGCATATCTGTCACTCCTACTAATAGTTATCACTAGTGGCGTATACGTGTTGGAAGGTTCCATGGAGCCCTGTTCCCAGAAACAGAAGTAAATTCACTTTCAGACATCTTGTAAAAATTTACCCACCTTTTTGGCAAATACATCTTAGGAGGGATTTTCTAGCCTCATCTCCCAAAAGGCAGGTAGAAACAGCATGCTCTTTCTTACATACACTGTAAGAGGTGAACAGTATTTCCTTACTGTGATACAGAAACTAATTATTCCATATGGTTCATAAAGAGTTAACCAAGACCACAGAAATCAAAGGACCTTGGAAAGAAGAAAAGTAACTTGAAAATAACAGTGTTTGTTGCATGAATTTCAACAATTAAATTCAAGACAATTTGGCATTCTACAGTAAATTTGTCCTTCTAAACTAAATCTGCTTGAGGTTGGAACACAGTTGTAAGCAGAGGGGAGTTATGGGAATCTGGAGGGGGTCGGTTCAATGCTATAAACAGAGAACCTGATTCTGCAGAACTGTCAATCTGGTCTTTTCACAGAACATTAAATTAATTAAATAATAAGACAAAAGCATTTCTGTGCTTGAATTACTCCATTTTTTCCTGAAAGCAATAGAATGTAATTATTCTCACATATGTAAGAGGCTCCTATAAAAACTAAAATCTATTAATCAGGTCACACTTTGATAGAACCTTTAATGCTGTGCATCCAGGGGTGCTTTACCAAAAGGCAAATTAGAAACTCAATTAATTTTGAATTATTCCAATAAATGACTTCTAAACCTGGATTTGAGGGGGCTATACACTTGTGGACATTGAAAATTAACATGGGTATGGGAAGCCCAAAGCTAGGAAGAACCACAGCTGGAAACATCACAAATAGATGAGACTAGAGATCTCTTTAATCTGAATCAAGAAAACAAACTGAAAGCTACTGAATTTTGAAGATCCTACATAGAAATGTAGTCATACAGGTCAAAGAGGAAGAAGTAAGTTTAACAGACCAACCATGCAAACTTCCCAGTGGTTATCAGTATGCTAAATACTTTCTTGTTGCCAAAGAATGCAATAAGATCAGTAAGAATTGGGGTTAATGGATCTAAAAAAGAAAAACTTTCTATCAGAACTGAATCTAAGTAGTTCACTTCATATATGCTGTGATCTGGAAACAGGCTGAGCAAAACTCAGGCCCAGTAGTGGGACCATCAAAAACAAATAAACCAAAACCAACCAACCAAAACAAACAAACAAACAAAACAAAACAAAACAAACTACCACACACTGCATTTTCCATTCCAGGTACTTAACAACTCTGTCATATTAGCATACTCAAAACGTGAAGTTTCTGCAGCACCACATCACTATGCAGGGCCACTGCAGAGCGTGCCTACAGAATCTACAGGACCTTTTTTTTTTTTTTTTTATTTTTTAATATAAAAAACATATTTTATTGCCTTTGCTGTGGATTTAAAGAATCATTCTTAGGCTTTCTATTGCCTAGGTGCTATGGCTTACTAGGGGTTTTGTTCAATATGAAGGGAAAAGAAAGTTCGTAAACTGCAGTCTCCCTAATTCCGTCAGCTACTCAGAAAGCTGTACAGTCAAAGCAATAAAATAGCATGCAATACCATTTTTTGTATGAGAGCATTTTACTATGGATGGTACTTGAGTATCATCAGCTTTTTGTCTTTTGGTTATTTTGCCTCTTCTCGCAGCAGACAGGTTCACTCCTGTCTGTCCTGCTTCTCACCCTCCATGACTCCTCACTCTTTACAAGATAGTGAGTATTTACAAACGGCTCTGACAACTTACCATTGCTCTCTACCTTGTTTTAGGAGCCAGTGAAAGCCTCCCCAGGCACATGGCCAGACTTTCAGAAAACAATGGCTCAGGAGATGTAATGCTGTCTTTGATGAGAAAACATGTAGACTGCTGAACCAAGAGGTGAGTGAAAACTGGAACAACTCAATATTTAGCTGGACATCTAGGCATAGAGCCCTCAGTGAATACTTATATAGAAGGTTTTCAACTGGAAAAGTCCTACAAGAGTTAACATGAAAAAAAAAAATCAGTCTGACATCTTTGTAGACTCCAGTGAAAAAAGCATATATTGCCCACAAATTGTTCCATTGCTTCTGGAGAATATTTTAGAGAAAATTCATTTTTAATTTTTTATTTATTTTCTGGCCAAGTGGTATATACTTCTGTGCTCAACAGAAAGATTTACAGTAATTACTAAAGTAATTGTTTTATTGTAGCAGTACAGAAAGACTACTACCTCTGGGTTGTCTGTGGAATATGTTTACTCTTTCTAATTATATTCATCTGATATATTTTGTTTTGCTTATTGGGTACCTTAGCAAATGCACTTAAATTACACTTTCTTCATTCATTCTTTGGATTTTTGTCACCAGAATTGCTCTTGCAACACAAAGTGGGAAAATCAAGTGGCTTATGATCAGAAATCAAAAATGAGTAGCAGTCTTTGTTGAAACAAGCAGCAATTATAGAATTCAAGACGTATTGGTGCCTGCTTCTGACAGAACTGTAGCACTGTGGTAACAATTCATGGACTCAGGGGGGTAGGAATTGAAAATGCAGAAATGCTATAGTGTGGTAAGAAAACAAGTTACATTTGAAATGTATCTTACCTGCCTGGAAGAGGCTAAGGAAGAACCAGTCTAAGGAATCCTGAGAATTTCTACAGTCTCATTTATAAAGCCATTAATAGTTTAATTTACACACACACACACAGAGTACCCCTTTTTAATGGAAGAAGGCATTGATGTTTTAAAATTATCACATTATTTTGTGGTCATCAAAACTGGTATTGTATCTCTTGAGTCCTTTGCACAATATGAATGCCAAAATTTTCCCAGACTATTCTGCAGGAGCGTATATGTATGTCAGTTTCACATCTAAGGATATGAATGACATGAGGATGCTTGATACGAAATGTAAACACAAGCCTGGGTTTCATGTAAATGTGAGTCTAGTTCCCAAATCCATAGTAGGAGCAGTCATCCACCATTCCATGCATTCAATCTTGAAACTAACTCTTAGAATATGAACCAGACTTTATAACATATTGTGCATTACAGCAAAGCACAAAGACATTCAGTAGTACTGCCTAAAACCAAGAGACAATCAAGCTTGCTCTCTGTAAGGCCTGTTCTGCTAAAGTTTCACTACCTGATAAACAGATAATGTTTAACAGCCTTCACCTGACCCAAATCCATAAACTCATGGCACAAAAGTAATCACAGACTGAAAAAATAAATTTAAAAGAAAAGCTATTTGAGAATTAGGAGATGTTAAAAATGCTTAGAAACTATGCACGTTGATAATACAAGTAATGCTTCTAGATAAAGGAACAAACAGCTCAATCTTACAAAGCATTTCTAGTAATTCCAGTAATTTCTAGTTTTTTTTTTTTTTTTTTTTTTTTTTTTTTAATATTCACTGAAATCAGAATGCATTGGAGAAGATAAAACAATGAAAGGCCACAAGTTTCAAAGGATGTCAAAACTATCGTGAGTTCTAACAAATAACTCTTAAAAATTTAGAAAGAATATTAAACTTTAGGATAATCTCTGATTTAGCTAATCTCCAACTACTAAAGTAGGAATGGATGTGAATGTCTTACATCTTTATCTGAAACATTAGAACCCTATGTTATTGGATTTTAATACTACATACACTCACAAGTAAACTTTGGGTCCACTTCACCAAGGAAAAAGAAAAGTTTTGTTTTTATCTAAAATCAAAAAAGATTTTTATGTTCATGTTAAACAGTAGTGGAAGCAAATTTGAGAGTACACACAAACAAAAAATAGGTATAGAATGACCAGGTTTATTCTATAAAATGTGGGATTTATTTTCTTTTCTATAGTTCTGTTTTTCCAATATTTAGTGAAACACGTGCTTAAACACAAAATGAAATGAGGTAAATTTAAATTAATAACACTAAAAACAGCTTTTGGAAGGGAAAAGGATGTAAAAAAAAAAAAAAAAAAAAAAAAAAAAAAGAAAAACACAGTATAGAGAGACCAGATTATTGAAGCAAGAGAGAGAGATTCAAGCTTGACTCTTTTTAATTAGTTTCTTTCTAATTCAGCGCAATCTACTTGGATTCTTTTCAAAGTTGAAACTAAAGATGCATCTTGTTACACACTTGCTTATAAATAAGCATCTGTGTTGTCCTCTGATGTGCAGTACTATTAAAGTTCTGGTTTAACTTTCTTTTATAAGATACGATTACTGATAGGTTAATTTCTAGATGCCTAATAATTTTGAAAGCATCTAAAATACAGAGTTGTGAAATGTCTTTTTATTTCCTCTAAAAATTCTGCAACTGGGAATTTAAAAATACTAATAACTTTAGAAAACTGTCTGTCCTGAATAGTAACTTATACATCAGTACTCTGTCAGCACGATATGGCCAATTTAAATTCCTTACGTAACATAAGATTTATACCATCAGTGTGCATTAAAAGTAAAATTATAACTATTAAGTGCCAAAAATGTGATTTACAGATGAAAAAAGACATGCAAAATTAAAGGTGATTTTTTTTTTTTTTTTTGACATTATTCTTAGATGCCTAATACTTTCTGTTACTTGTATTTTTTTGGTTGGTTGGTTGTGTTTCTAAGCAGAACAATTTAAAGGTGCTGCTGAAATACATTGTCTTTTTTTCTTGGAAGATCTAGAAATCCTGAAGGAAAATAAAAGAAAGGAATTATTTAGCCTTTTGAAGCACTATTAATTTTTCTGTGTAGTTGTTTCCCTTCCTCCTTTGATTTAGAGTTGCTGAGGTCACTACAAGCAGCTGGAAGAAAGTGCAGAAGCAGGCACTGGACAGACCGAGCCACTCCCACTTGGCTGACTGAGCTCATGTCTGTAAATGAATGATTTTTCTTGATAAATTATATGATCTACTATTTTATGAGGAGTAATGTCAAAAGCACATTTTCCATGGAATGTCTAACCTGTTGTCATTATTATTTTAATATTAAAAGCAAATGGTATTAGTCCTCTTGAAATCACTCACATTAATCTCCCACATTTAACTTTTTATTTTTTTAAAAAAATCAAATATAGTAGTTCTAAAGCAAAATCATGTTAAACTGTTGACTAGTAATATTAACTATGATATTATTTATTGCTTTATTTCTGAAAAGGTGAAAGTCACTACTAAAGATACTTTTTCCTCTTCTAGGACCAGACAAAAAGCATTGGACTAACTTGTTACTTGTCAGCTTATTGTCTTATGGCTTGCATGCCTACATTTGGGAGCCATTGGAATTTAAATTCACACTGATATCTAATGGTGGCAAGAGGCATCTTTTGCTTCAGATTTTCCTCTGTGGATATTAACTATTAACTAATGTCTCTAAACATTAAGCACTTCTGCAATGAATTAGAAAAATGCATACATGCCTATGCTAACAGGATAAAATCATTGTTTAAATAGTTGTAGGAGGCTAAAGAAAGAGATTGCAGTCTTCTCCTTGTAGAAATGAAGTTGTAAGCAGCAGATAACTTTGTTTTGGCAAGAAGAGCCTCAGAGGGTGTTTCCCCACATCTTCCTTTAAAAATAAGCATACAGTAGCACTGTATAGTGGACATTAAAGTAGATGGAAATAACAAGTAAACAAGCATCTCCGAAAGCCACTTGAAATAAATTCTAAATGTAGGTAACATATGATACTCAGTATACTCAATCTACATGTGATATCAAATGAATAGATAATTAGAAACTCATCCTTGAAATAATCTACTATGTGTTATTTCACTAATTGTAAGGTCATTGCTCTAGAAAATAACCAAGAAAAAAATGTTTTGGTCCCACGAGCCACAGCAAAATAACAGGCATTTTGATTTTCTTACTTCTAAAACATTAATTATAAGCAAAGCATTCAAATATTAGTGAAAGACAGACAGTAGGCACCTCCTTAGTCAGAATCAACAGATAGCATAAAGTGTAATCCTGCACCATCATTGCTATCATTTCCTTCGTATGCTTCAAAAATTTTATTTCCTCTCATTCAGCTATAGAAATTGTTCATCTTGTTTTCTACAGAAATTCAGAGAGCTAACCGCTTGGCTTTAGGAAGTGCTTAAAACTACAAGGTTTAATGGAAATGGAAATTATGACTGTACTTTAGTGTTATACTTGAAATACAGGAGCAAATTTCCTCAAAGCAAAAAAATCATATTTGCAATGAACAGTGCCTACAATTCTGTGCAAATAATAATTATTTTAATCCACCCCCGCTTTATGTATGCAAAAAAAATCCTTCAAAATGGTATAACTAGTATAAAATCAATGAGCGATAAAGCTAGATATTTTTTCATATCGCATCACATTTTCATATTGCATGTGTGAGAACACATTCACAGTCTTTATTGGGCAAGCACAATTCCTTGATGATCAACTAGAAGTTGAGAGGCTGCTTGACTCTTTAAAGACATAAGACATGCTCTTTCAAGACTCCACCCTTCAAGGCACTCTCACTTTGTAGGAATAAACCAAATTCAATGATGGCTGAATTTCAAAAGTCAAATATTTTGCTTATAATCATTATTACAAACAAAAACCACACATTTCTAATGGGAAATAATTCAATCATTATACAAGACTCCATTACAATTTCAGGACAAACCTTACCTGATCACCTGACTGATATTTGTCCAATTGTTAATTAACTAAAATTGTCACTTCAAGATGCATTCTGCACTAGAAACAAAATAATTAATTTTTCAAGATTTTTCTATCTTAATAGAAAGGTTAAAAAAAAAAGAAAAAAAGGAGAAAGAAACAGGGAATGTACTTTAACACTATCCATGCTAATCAATAGTAAAGGTGAGGAAGGATGTCTCTGGCCAATATTACTTTGCTTGTTTTACGGGAATTTGATCTTATTACGGTGCATATTTTCCAAAGAGGAAAAAGAAATACATATATAAAAAATATGCTTATGACTACTAATGATAATGAAAACTTATGAAACCTAGGCCTTATTGCAACCAGTATATATAAAAACAAACAAACAAAGCAAAAAAATTGAGCTGAATTCTGATCTATAACAAAGTGAATGTATACTGGTACAATCAATCACTTAATGAGAATTAATGAACTTTTACATAATGATTTTTTTCCACAGATATAAGATATATTTAAATTGAGTAACTGACTGAAATAAGTTCTGCTGTAGTTGGTGTAAAACAAGATCAGCCTCAATCAGTGAAGTCACTATTGTATTTCTGAAGTTGGTACGAAGAATAGAATACATTTGCTATTATCATTCCTCATTTATTGTTTTGATATCATTTACATGCAGAGCTGAGATGCTGGAAGATATTCCAGAGATTTCACAACCCTCGTTGTATTATTACATATTTAATTACCTTTGCTGAAAGTTCCATATGAGTACTATGGCCAGTACATAGTAAAAGTCTCTACAGTGAGATGAAAATGTCTATGCCCTTATAATTTTAATTTATCATTTACTGTCAAAATACATTATATATTTAAGTTCAGCCATATTATTTTCCATCTTGAAAATAGCTTTCAAAGTCTTGAGAGGATTCTGAAAAAGTCCTTCACAGCTCTGCAAGTCTGCAAGCAATCTAGTGCAATTGTATGTGGCAAAAACAAAACCAAAAATACAACCCACAAATTATTCACAAGGAAAGATCAATAAAGTTTTGTGTTACTGAAGACTGCCCTTTATCCTCCAAAGCAAGAAGGTAGAAAACAGGTCATTTAACTTGGTCTCCTTCTTTGACAAATGACTTCCTTGTGGTGTCTCATTCACAAATAACTTAAGATTTACATTTAATTTGGCCATATAGCTTTCTCTGTTTCTCCTTTCCAAATGTAACTCTTATTCCAACCTTATTGGCTAAAGTCACATGTAGTCTCTTCATCTCCATTTATTCTTGTGCTGAAATTGTCTTCAAGTTCAAATAGCTCATTTCATCTCTGATGTTACCCTCTGAGACATTCTTAGCAACCACACATTTTCCCACTGAGGTTTTGTTTTATTAGGTTAAATATCATGTTCTTCTGGACCACAAAATAAGCTCTCTGTTCTCCTGGTCATTGTAGTTGCTCTTGTCTTTACCTGCTCTGAATTTAGCAGTCATGGATACTTGCCCTGGTTGCATTCTTATTAGTGATTTGTACAGTGGTATTAGTACTTCTCTACCAGTTCTGAAACATATCTGATGTTTTTCTATAGCCGTTTCACATTGATTGGTTACAGCCTTTTCTAAGTGCATTCACCAGTGCCGGTAAGCACTTTGTGGAACAATCTAAGCTGACTATGATTAAAAAGTGCTGCCTCTGAAACTTGTGCTTGAACAAGTATTAACATGTGCTTGAACAGCTTACATAATATATGAAACCATCAGGCTTCTTTTCAGTAGAACAATAATATGCCTAAATCAAGTTCTTTAATTATTATTGTATGAGAAAAGCACTGAATGCTCAGCAAATTTGATGCATCCTGTAGCATTTAGATCCAGACAAAACAGAGTAGATTCACTTCATAATTAAAATATATATATATTTTATGATACCAGTTTTGTCAGTACTGTTTCAATAATGAGCTGTTATCTTTAAAAGCTTGGGATTTTCAGTGTCTCACGTATTATGTACATCAAAAGATTTTTTTTTTTTTTTGTCACTTAAAAATCTATTTAGTATTTTTCGTTAATGTCCCCATTGTGTGTGATCTCATTAGGGCTCTGAAGGTATGCTGGCAGGAGAAGCAGACTCCGCAGAGCATAACAGCTCGGCTGAGGACTCAGCATCCACAGTGTCAATCCACATTACAAATGGGGTTTACTAAAGACTGACTCTAGCCTTATCCCAGGGATTAAGTAGCCATTAGCAGCTGGAGTTACTTTCCTCCTGGAAACATCCTTTGATTGAGTTTTCTGAAATTGGGACTAAAAGACTGGAAACTGAAATGACAGGGTAGACACATCCTTAAGCTAAGTCTGTACAGGAGATCTCCATATAACAAATGCACTATCTACTTTTAGTAAGAGAGTTTAGTAAGATACAAAGCAATGTCCAGATTGCATTGCAAAACAAAGTGATGAATATGTTGCCATAGAAGAAATGTAAGATAAAAGAGCTTGACCTGGCAGCCATCTCTTCCCTCTACAAACACATAATTATCAGTTGTCTTCTGTATAAACTGATATATATACATATCTCAAAAGCCAAGGAACATGCACAGCTCATTCACAATACGTTTGAGGCCAGAATCTCAGCTGGAATTTTGCCTACACCCTTGAGGCAAATGAAATTGTGACAGCTAAGGAGTTGGTGCTAATATCTTAGTCAATCACACCTGCAATGGCTCAGGACTTAGATACCAAAGCCCAAATCCTTTCTGAGCAGGAATGCCATGCAATGTCAAGCATGCTGTTGGTTTTTAGTGATATAAATCCTTTGATTTCCCATAAGAATTGTTCCCACCTTATCTGTAGTTTCAAAACACAATATATTAGGATAGCTCAGGAAGAAGAACAGATACTCCACAAGAGCGTGACATGCTGAAATATATATGCTACTCTTGGGACAGCTTTAATATTGTGCTGCCATAGGGGTTAATGAACAAACAAGAATGACTTCCATGAACTACATAAGAAAACCTGCTGTTTCAACAGCAACACAAGCCATGATAAAAGTTTGATGATGAATAGTGATTGGCTCCAATGACTATTAGTTAAAACATTTGCCATATGTACTGCAGAAACACTCACATGGCCTTCTTTGAATTGATTAAAAATACCACTTACTCAAACTGGTAAGGATCTATAGCCTTTTGCCTTACATTTGCACAAGAAAACAGACTTTCCTAGGAAGCAATAAAGCAGACAAACCTGAAAATAGACTTTCCCTTAAAAAGCATTTACTTAATTTAAATCTGAAGTGAAAGAAAGGTTTGTTATCACTATGCCAGCATTTTGTTTCTGTGTAGCTATACAAACAGATTGTGCTATTTAATTGTACCATACTTAATTTATTAAAGATAACAGAGAAACATGGGAGTTTTCAAACTTCTGCACAGAATAGTTCTGATATTAAAAAAGGCTGTCATAAATATGGTCTTATATATATTTGTGTGTATGTATATTCATATATGCACATGTACCCTTCATATTCACACTGTAGAGGAACTTACCACAGTCTTTTTTAACTTTATTTCAGCTTTAAGTGACAATTGATACTGTGTAGTCACTGACTTACTCTCCATTTCACTTCACCTTCCAAACCTGTTTGTCTATCTGTAAAGCTGCATTGCAGGTAGACGCTGTCTGGCTATAACAACTTATAGAGCAGTTGAGGTCTATACTAGAATCTCTGTATTTCTGCCTATAAAACTCTGTATATGTATTTGTGGCCATGTTTTTTGAGAAAAAAAAAAATAAAGACTGTTACATCTACTGTAACAAACACAACATGACTGAGTAATGAAATGGCAGATTGTTACAGCCTCCTAGTTTTAACACCTATTAAAAAACAACCTCTGATGAACGCTAGAAAACACAGTGAAAAATATAAAGTAGTCTCCCAGAACTTCAATCCTGTGTACAGGGACACTGATCACTGTGGATTCAAGTAGCTGAAGATATTTTCAATAGTGTTGGCAAAACTAAAGTACTTAAAGCCACTGTGTTAATACAGAATGAGTTCCAAGACTTCTGATTACACTCAAAATTTCATGGTTGACATCTCTGATAACACTCAAGACTGACTGAAATATGCTAGCTATATAAGGAATTCCAGGTTTTTGTGCAGGGCCTTTTTCTACTTTCCAATAGACAAGGAAGCTATGGGTAAGAACTTTTAGCCCAACTAAGTTAACAAACTCTTACTTGGAGCACAGGAAGCAGAGTAAGTTGACACTTTTTTTTCAAAATGCAGCTCTCCATCACGTGTCCTCAGCAGTTGCCAATGTGAGGTACTTCCTTCTTTGCTACACTATACCACTGCCTCTAACTCTGCTACCACAGTGAAACTAGCATACATGGGAAGGGACCTGTTCATTCATCTGAAAGCTGATTAAAACAAACATTAAAAAAAAAAAAAAAAAAAAAAGTTCCGATGTCAGTTCTCAAAAGTATTAGACTGAGCTAATTTTATTTTACACACACACCCCCTACCCCCCCCCCCCAAAATATATTAAAAAAAATATATAAATATATATAAATAACATATATAAAATATATATGAAAATTATGAAGTATTCACTATATAAGGTTTGGAATTAACTAGGTCACTCTTACTCCCTATTTACCTCAGCATAACACATTCAGTTAGGAAGTAGTTGATTACAAATAGAAAATCCTGAACCAATAAAACACCATGCCTTCATTCTAAATACACATACTACCTTTCCAAATTTCACAATCACCTGTTTTCTATTGATTTCTGCACTCCTTGAATGTGTATTTTCTTAAGCAATTTGCAAATGTACATTAAATCTGGTACATCAAACCCTATTAATCTAAGTTGTCACATTGGGTGTAGAATATGTGAAATCTATCAAAAAAATGTGAAAGAAAATAAAAAGATTTTGTCAAAGATGCTGAAAATTAAATACAAGTCTAGTCCTTATACAGTGAATTCTCTGCATTCATACAATGGAGCCTCTGGGCTTTACAGAAAACATTCATGACAAACAATAAGACTGATCACTCACATAAGTGTTTGGAAAGACTGAACTACCTGCTTGATCTGATCTTTATAGTTTAATCATTTACCAATTCTGATCACACTCTCCATTCTGATTTAAGTTAACAGGGGAACTCACACCACCTTCTACGAGAACAGGATGGGAACCAGCTTAAAGCTTCGGCTTTGCTGACTGAAGGACAGCTGGTCAGTAAGATGAAGTTAGTTGATCCATTTTATATTTCACCAAGATGTATTCTCCATTCCTCCCAGCTCTGAATCTGGGCTGGAGGACAGGTGGTGATTTCAGAGGCTTTGGGTTTAGTCACAGCAGCATTCTGGAGCCATGGTTATGTTCTTTGATATTTTACACTGCTTTAGATTAGAAAAAAAAATAAACAGTGTCTGTTACATGGAAGTATTAAGTGTTGTGAGATGTTTGGTTACTATAATGGTTAACACCAGGGAGATAGATAATTTGATCTCAGGGAGCAGGCTGTAGAGTTATTCGTGTTACAGGGTGAAGCCAGTACTCTGGAGAATGGCATCTGCTGAAGCTCTTTAAAGGCAGATAAAGAAGGAGCAATGCATAATGTATTTTAAGAGATCCTTACATGTTAAACAGTGGTAATATATTATTCTGAGACGGAGTTTTGAATTTATAAATTCTTTGGATTTATATATGTTTTAAAGCCTTTTGATTCTACTTTTTATAATTAGACCAATGCAGCCTAAATATGCATAATAGAAAGTGGCAGAACATGCTGGCACACCTTTGGGAACATGACTGTGCATGACTGTTGCAACTTTATTTAGTCTCAGAAAATTAATGCTAACATTGATAAGCAACACTTACCACAAATTCAGGTCAGATAGTGCTTCTTTACCTCATCTAGAGAGTAGAAATCATTTCAAAGACTTACGTCTCCCTCTGTGCTGTGCTCAGAATCTTGAATTTCAGCACCCAAGGTACTCAGTTGCTAACAGTGTTTCCCCAGTGGAACATCAAATTAAGCTTCATTTTAATGCTACCTTACATGTGTACATGAGGTTGTGGTGAGAAATGAGTATAGTTTCATGTGACACCTTGAAAACTATTTTTTTTTCTTGACAACAAGATTGGTGGCTATTTTAACTTGTCTTCCTTTAGAACTCTGATGGAAAAAATATATAAATCTCTTATTTGTTTTCAGCTCTATAAGAAGCAGAACACATCTTTCATGATAAATAATTTTTGAATCACAAATGGATTTGACTGGGTAAGCTCCAGAGACTTGTAGCAAGATACAGAGCATTTCACTCCTATGACATTGGTTTGAAATTAGCCCAGGTGAACAGAGAGCAAGAGTCATTTTCATCTAATGTCTGTTCAGCAGCCTACACAAAATGAGTTACCGGGGTTTAATTCATGCAGCTCCTTGGGCTCAAACAGCCACTTTGTAGAAACCAACATTAATGAGAAGTCAGCCTGAATTATGAATATGCACAGACAAACTAGTAGTAGTATGCAAAGTGATGCACATGGGGAAGGAACTGCTCTAACTAAATACACAGAAATGGACTCCAAATGACCACCAGCTATTCAGGAGTAAAATCTTGATGTCAGGGAGGGTAGTTCTTTGATATAATCAACTTGAAGTATGCAGCACAACAGTGATCAAAAAGGCAAACAGATGTTCATTAGTTGCTAAAAAGTACACAGAGAAAACTGGGAGCATTGTTGTTCTTCTGAATGAATCCAAAATGAAATCCTCACCTGGAGGTATTATTTCATTTTCTCATTGCCCCATTTTAAGAATACTGGAGACCTAGAAAAGTTCACAGTAAAGACAAGGGAACAATGATGGTGGTGGTGACTGAGAATGAAGAAAGATGAACTAGACAATTCTTCGACTTGGAGGAGTCAATGAAGATGCATGAAAAACTAGTGAACTTATGAATGGCTTGAAGAGGAAGAACTGTCATGGTTATCTATTTTTTTTTTTTCCACATAGCAGAAGAACTAAGAGGCATTAAATGAAATTATTAGGCAGCAGGTATAAAATAAACAGATGTACTTTTTCACACTATATGTAATCAAATTATGGAAAATATTGCCACAGGATGTTACAAAACACAAATGTGTTTAGAAAGTGGTTAGATAGGTTCATGGAAGTAAAGGCCCATCAAGGATTATTAGCAATGCAGCTGCAGCTTCTGGTGCTGCCCAGACTGCTGATACAAGGAGCATCGAATACTAGCTTGAAGGAAGCATTTATCTGTGCTACCATTATATTTCCATTCTCCAAAAATATTTTTCTCCATAGGCTACTAGGTTGAATGGTATATCCATTTCTACAATTTTTTAAGAAGTCCTACTTGCCTTTTTTTTTTTTGTTTTTTTTTTTTTTAAGTATGGCAAGTGTATTTATAAAGTACCCAACACGTGACCAAAATGAACACAGGATGCAAATTATTCTCCAAAAGCAAAATACCTCCTAGAGGTTTTTGTTTGTTTGTTTTAGGGTGTTTAATGTAACTGCTTTTTTTTTTTTTTTTATCATTAACTCAAATACACCATTATAATTGGCTCTTAATATGTATAGTGAGAAATATTTGGTGGATATATTGGAGTGAATTTATTTGAATTTATAATTCAGGGCAGAAATATGTTTAATACTTAAGGGAAAAAAGGAAAATAATGTTCAGGATGTTTGCACTTTATGCAAATATATATATATATATATATATATATATATATATATATATATATATATATATATATATATATATATATATATATATTTGCTTCAAATTCAACATCCTGAATATTCATCATGCCTGAAGGGCTCATCTCAAATTATCTTCTGTAGCATCCAGTTTGCTCTAATTTGGAGATGGATGAGAAATTCTATTCACACTGAGATTGTCCTCTTTATGGCATATGTAGGAATTGCCTATTATGACTTCTTTTTCTTATGTGTTTTCAAAATGAGAGTTGTTTCCTATGTTTATTATAGAGGAAGTTCATATTTTCTAACTATGTGGAAGCAGGTACGTATATAAACATTATGTATTCCTATTGTACTTCTCTTGTATTTTTTAGTTTATCTGAATAGAACAAAGAAACAAAAACAATTCAAATTGTTGTTGTGCTCTTGAATTTAAGTCTCTCATATACAAGCATCCTGCATTTTCTTCTTTTATATTAATAGGTTGTGTTTTCAGTTAGTTTTCAAGCATCTAACATAAAAGTGACTGTATTTTGCTAAGGAACAAGCAAACAGTGCACAAAATGGACATCATTATAAGAGTTGCAAATGGATCAAGGCAATAGTTGAAGAAGCAAGCAGGACTGCTTCTGTAATTCAACCAATATGCTGGAACAAGCCTGGGATGCTTCAGCATGAAAGCCACAGAAATTCATATACATCATCAACACTACTGCTCAAAATCTCAACACATATACACTGATAACTTATATTCAACTAGGTTCAGGATGAATATGTAACTTTTTATATGCACAAATACCAAAGGAAAAGAAGGAAAAAATACTATAGTTTTACATGATGGGATTCATAAGAGCAATATAACTTGCCATTACTGTAATCAAATTTGAATGTCTGGATCACTACTGAACATGCTAGACTGAAGTTTTTTTGTGTTGTTTGTTTTTCTGTTATTTCTTTCTATTTCATTGGAAGTACTGTTACACATAATGACAAATGATATTTGGATCTGATCTTTAAACTCATCAGATACTGGCAGCTGTTCATCAAGACTGTCAAAATATATAGCTTATATTTAACACATTCATGGTTAAATTCTAACACTGAGTATTTACATCTCCTAGTCATCAAAGCATGAGGAACCGGAACCTTAGCCATATTTATGAAAGCTTCGAAAAAGTAGATCATTACCAAACTGGAGGCTCTTTCCGTAACAGTTGTAAGACTAACTTAACTAATTGATAAAAAACACATTTAGGCTCTTGCTGAAATCTCTTCTACAGAGAAGTACTAAAGTCCTAGATCAAGACGAGGTAAAAACTTTATGTTGACCCTGAACAAATACCAATCCATTGGAGAATAAGTGACAGCAATCTTCCCTCTAAATCATGCACACAGTTTCAATTAGCTTCTCAAATAGCTACTGAGATGAAATTGTTTTAGACAATGATAAATTACACTTGGAAATTTTGCACAATCATCAAGCAAAAAGATTCAGTCAGTTTGACTATCATGTGAAGCTTTGCTTTCATAGAAATGCTGTTTTAGATTCCAGTCACCAGAGGCTGCAGGTCTTAGAAAAGAGAATGCAGATATTAATGATGTGAAGATGATGGATAACCCAAGCCAGCAGACAGCGACCACTGAAACATGCAGACTGGACAAGAAAAGAGTCAAAACCGGTTATGTGCCCATGCAGAAAGTTCATGGTTTGGTAAACCTTAATTTGCATAGAGCTGCTCATTCTAAACCTAGCCTTGGATTCTCAATGTGTAAATCATTTATGGAAAGGGGTTAGTCTTTTCTCTCTATACACACACACACACACACACACATATATATATATATGCACACACACATATATATTTTTACTAGAGAATATTCTGCAATCACTAATTCCTCCTGTGTGGACATGCTATCTCCAGCACATACATACACAGGTATTTGGCAATAAATTCCTTGCTTTAATTATTTGCATCCATTATAATATTTTTTTTTTACCTTTCATAGAATAAAATTTTTCTGGGTCTTGAATTATATTTCTCTCAGACTAAGATAATAATTCACATAACATACCTTCTTTTCTCCATTCTTTTTCCACAACAATTTCTTAGTTCCAATATATTTTTATGTAACCAGTCTTCAAGATTCTGATTGCTCCTTAAATATTTTTCACTAGATGCCTCATGCCATCCACTTATACCAAGTCATTCTTATTCTACTGAAATTTCCATAAGTTCTTTAGACTCATGACTACAAAGAATTCCTAAGACCTATGAAGACAAAATCTTACCTCACAGAGCTTAAGAAATGACAAAAAGCAATATGAAATAGGTAAAAACGTCAGCTTCCCTCAACATATCACTACTTGGTAGGGCATAACAGGCAGCTGTAGTTTTGGGATCCATTTCTGAAAGTGAACACGCAGCCCAACATCTGCACATTTAACCACAGAACAGAGAAACAGCTTGCATCAGTATTCACATCTTTCTGTATTTTCATATTTTTTTTCTGCCTTTGGTTAATTACGTTCCCCCTTGGATGTCTGACTAAAGCAAGATAATCTCTACTTTGCAAAGATTAACCCCATTAATACCAATTAATGCATAACAATAAAGGCTTCTAATGTTTTACAGCAGCAGAATAGGGAGGATGATGCAGAGGATTAGAGGGGTCACCTGTATCTTTAGTTTATGACATCTCATTAAATAATTTATAACAACCATTGAACATTTTATACTGAAGAAGATGTAAATGTTTAAGCAGTAGGATCCATTAATTGCAGTGGAAAGGAGACATTTCTCTCATATTGTTTAATACAGACTGAAAGAGGAAAAAAGCAAGTGGTACAGAGGTCCTAAGGGAAGCAAATGCTCAGAGACATACCTCCAGAACATGGAGTAGCCGGTCACTCTCCCACTACCACGAGGGACAATTATGAGTTATAGCTCATGTTTATAGTGAAAGAAAGTAAGTCAGGACCATATTCAGGCAACTGCCACATCACGTGGGACAGAAACAGCATTCGGACATTGTTTTAAGTGTTCAACGTACACCAGCATCATTTTTTGCTAATCACACTCACGTTTGTGCCATACCAGCTCTCTGTTGGACCCATTTGTAATAAAGATGCTTATAATGCAGCTACTCTTCTGAGGAAGAGCATACACCACACTGGTATAACTTTGTAGGCAACATACATTTTCCTAGAACACTTTTAATCAAAGGAATTCATACAGAAATCAGCCTTTGCTTCTTCATTTACAGAAAAAGATCCCTCTCTCCCCTACTTAAAAAAAAAAAAAAAAAAGTAAACTAAAAAAGGTAAAAAAAACACTTTTTTTTTTTTTTTTAAAAAAAAAAAAAGAACATCAGGAAACTTTTCATCTTCTATAGCAATTTTTATCAACAGATCTCAAAAAGCCATCAGGAAACAAAGGCAAATCTACTGTCCCCACTTAAAGCATCCCAAGGTCAATGGTGAAATTCTATTTTCTTTGTGATTACTGATACTGATTATACTGTCTCAATTTCTTTTCATTTAACTCTAGTGATCCCAAAGAAAATCTGACCAACGTCAATGAAGTAATTTATTTTTTTTCAGAATATTTTTAAAATTATAATTCTATTTTACATTTAATTTGTATTTTTAAATACATGGAGGATTTTATTTTCATTTGAAAACAATTACATTCTTCCTAGCTCTCAAATCAATTCTTTCAAACTTTTAGTTAATTGAGAATGGGGTCTACCTGAGCTAGGAATCTCTACAAAAATACTGACTGCCCTTGTCCCAAGGCCTTTACAAGAGACATCAGAAAAATAGAAGAGGCAAAAAGCTGAATCTTCATTATTCTACGTTTACAGAATGAAGTTATGAAAATAAGAAATTCAAATATATTTTTTTAAACAGTACCATAAATTGGATTCATAAATGTACCCATATTTAATTTTCATTTATCTTGAGCATACCCACACTTATATTCCCCCTCCTCTTTTTAAGGGGTTTACTCCTTGGATTATTTTCATAGGAAAATAATCTCATTGGATATATTAACATTTTATTATATTTTATTTTATTTTTTTTTTTAAATGAACAACCATTGAATTACTAGTCTTTTTTTAAAACAACTTTCGAGTACAGAAGTCAAAAACGTATAAATGAATGAATGCATATTGAAAACCTTAAGAAATATACTTCATATGTTTCTTAATATAAAATATTCTTGTGGGGACATAGACTGTAAGAGTATTTTTTTTCTACTGTAAAAAATGTTACTTTTAAAAAGCAAGAAATAAAATAGGTCCTTGCATATTTGATAAAAGCCAATTAATCTCTAGTCAAGTGCTCTGTTACACTCCTCTACATCTGCCACCCTCATATTCTCCTGGTATATTATTCTTCTTCCAAATATCTGAGAATATATCAGGCATAAAAGCTTCTGCTTGGGGGAGTTTATGTAAGAGGGTGCTAGTATCAGGAACACCTATAGTTAGTGCATTTTAATAGCTATGTTAATTATACTGAACTACGTATATAAATATAGCTGACTATATAAAGGATTTCAAACCTGGCTGAGGGCTAGAGACGATCTTTTTTTTTCTTTTTTTTTCTTTTTTTTTCTTTCTTCCCAGAAGTAGTTGAACAAATTTAGAAGCAGATAATGGTATCACCCTGTGAAAAAAGTCACCACAACCCTAATTCACGTTACTTACCAACAGTTTTTGTGTTGGTGAGCAAAATGACAGAAAATCTAGAAAGAGGAGTTCTAAAGGAGTCCTCTTTCCCTTTCCCGCCCCACTTCACTTTGTTGAGCTGCTGCTGCCAACACAGGTGCACTGACTCAGCATTCCTATGGCTCCCACACATCCTCCCTGCCAGTTGCCAGGTAACAGGAAGGGGTTCGTCAGCCAGTCCCAAACTGGCTCAATGGCTTGGGCAAGAACTTCTGTAATTTGTTAAACAGCAAATACAGAAATCAAAATTTGTGAGCTGATAGCAAAATTGCAACTCAAGGATGTGTTGCTTTCTGTGGAAGCACTTTTTTTTTTCCAGTCAGAATAGAGCCGTGGTGTGTTTACAGTATATTCCACAGGGATATCAAACCAGAAAGCCATCTACAAAAACAATAAATAAATAAAAAAAAAAGCATTATCTCCTACGTGAACATTATGTACCCTCTCAGCATTTCAAGAGACCATTATGTACAATGTGCTATTCAATAGCTAATACGTCAAACATGCTTTAAAACTTCAAATATAGTAAGAAAACACGTTTGTGTATATGCTCATATTTCAAAGAATATCTCAAAGTACTGTGGAAATAGAGAAATAATGGATGTGTACATAGTCGTTTTACTTCTAGCAGACTCCAGAAAAAGTAAAAGGGAAAACATGTACATGTGTTTAAGAATATGTCAGCCTCTCACAGTAAGTTTGCTCACAGCATATCTTTGCCATTATAACTGACATTACCTTTATGCCACAGACATAGATTATTAATCTCTTTACTACCCATTCTATAGTTACAGAAAAGGATATTTTTTACCCACTAAATGATCCAGCTGAAGATTATATACAGTTACACACATCCTGTTCATCATCATCTCCTTTTCCCTCAGAGCTACTTTCTTCAAAACTGATATCTGATTTTACCACTTCTACTCATCATTTTACTTTCTAACCCACAGCATAGAGACCCTTGCCTCTGTCCCAGCCTTCCACTTTTACTTCAGACATTTTCTTAAAAAGACACATTTTTCCGAAAGACTTATAGCCTGAGGTTACCCCCTTGCTCTCTCCCAGAGACATGTTAACAGATCTTATGACAGTTCAAATTAGACAGCTGCTGGCAATCACAAAATTTGTAAGAGGTGTGCTAAAATAGCCTAACTGAGGCCTATTCTTAAAACAAACTCTGGTCAAACAATTACTCTGTGGATGCATGTCCATGCCCCACAGACCAATTGTTTGACCAGAGTTTGTTTTAAGAATAGGCCTCAGTTACCATGACTGAGGAATGAAAAATTCTGAGTGTGGCAAAAAAGGTGCCTACATGGCAAGGACAGAATATTCTTATCTCGAAGAGGAGGTTTCTAAGGGGAAAAACAACTGCCAGAAATGTGAGGAAGCTATGTCTGTATGTAACCGCAAGTAGGGGGAACATAAACTAAAATAACCTTTAGGCTTAGCCAATCAGTAAGTGACTAATAGGCATAATTATAACAATCTGTATAAATATGCGCTATCCGGACAATAAAGAGAACTAAAACTATGCTTTACCACTCATATGGAGTCAGCTGCATTTGTTCCCTCTGCCGCGGCCTAAGAGCCCTAGTCACTTAATCACCTCACAACATCATCTCTCTTTACAAAAAAATCCCTTTGACTCCATTAGACTCTATTCTCTGATTGTTCATCAAGAAGACTAGCAGTGACAGTCTTTCCAGTTCCCAAACCTGGATTCAATACATGCCACAATAAGGAACCTGGCCAAAATAGAACATGGTGCTCCTCCTGAGTCCTCTGTAGTATTCATATTACATGAATAGCAATGATGCCAAACACTATATAATTGTTATGTAAGTCCTGTGCTTGGGATTACATTTGCATCCTAACAGTTGAAGATACTATAACTGGCAAAAATAACACTACTGCACTGCTGACACTAGCAAACATCTTCAAGTCCCAGAAATCTGGTCATCTGATCATACCAGATTTAGCAGAATCTAATATTGAACATATTGTGATTTTAAAATGTGCAATTTTATTGACTCTACCATCTAAATCCAGCTCATGTATCCTCCAATGTCTTTAAATTAAAACCAAGCACAGCCCTGTCCATGTACTATAAGTAAATAAAGGACCAAACAAAAACAAGAAAAGAGAGAGAGATGCAAAAAATGACCAAAGAGAGAGAGAGGGGAACAGGGGAACAACCCCCCCCACGCGCACACACAGTAAAAAAAACACACCCTGTCATTTGAATTGTTTCTCTGTGCTTCAGATATGACCCTGAATAGCAAATTCTGGTCTGGGAATGATGTAATCTGTCCGGATGATTACAGTTGCCAAGGGGATCATGATGCAGAGTTCTCTTATCCTGGAGGTGTATAATTGCAGGTGCTCAGAAAAGACATGAATGTCTATCCAGCTTTCAATGATGTTCTATGATCTGCCTTATTATATCACAGAAAAAGAAAGAACAGAGCAAAATTAGAAATGAAAATTTACAATGCAGAAAGTGGATGGTAATGTATCGAGCGTCACATGAGACATGGATTAGATCCTCAAGTAGCGAAGCTCCTGTGACATGCCCAACATTCTGAGAATCCAGATGCAGAACATGCGTCACCATCAAAACATCACAAAGGGAGCAACAGCATACAAGTTAGGAAGTTCTTGTATTCACTTCTCCATATGCAGATTAGGTCATCATCTGGTATTGCCTGGGTTCAGCATGGACAAACCACCAACCTCTGAACAAAACTTCAGCAGTCCCCAGGGCAAGGTTTTGCCTGAGTGGAATGTGAAGGGCTATGTAAATACGGAAAGTATTTTTTACTTATATGCCATGGATGCTTGAGTGTTTGTGACTCAGACCAACATAGGTGTTTCTAACTCCAGTGCAGAAACCTGCCAAAAGATTTACAGAAGCACTGTGCCAACATGGTGATTTCACTACACTTTTTGGGGGGGGCTTCTTTTTAAATTTTTGCTTTTCTTGAAATAAAACTTATCCAAACACTATGTCACTGATTTCTGTTTCCAGAACATCCATAAGGTGTTGTGAATGAAAGTAAACCCCAGTCCAGGTACTTTCAAAACATAATTGATGAAACAGACACCTGATATTAAACTGTTTCTCATTTGGATCTAATGAAAAAGCCTGCATCTCTTCAACCAAAATCTCCATATCATTCTCTTTATCATATGCGTGGAATGAAAGTACTAATCTTTAAATTTAAGCCATACATCATGTGTCCATCATGTTCTGGACATAGAATCCACCATAATATATAACGTAAGGTAGCTAATGGGTAAATTTCACATAAAGTACTGTCAAAAGTCACTGTTAAGTACTAACATAATTCTGAGATAACTGACATCATCTCAAAAGTGAATTTACTAAATCCCAAAAGAGTACTGTTTCTTTGCAAGGGAAAAAAAAAAAAAAAAAAAAAGAAAACAAAAAAAACAACTTACAAACTGATCAATCAAACCTTATATAGTCAACAAAAAGACTTCCAGCAACTTCCAGTACTCCACCACAGCTACAAGCCCAGATTAAAAATACTGCGTATTCAATCTTGTTTTCTGAAAACAGATGTATGAGAGCGATGACATCATGCTTTTCATGTTAAGAATAAAGCCTGAATACTATGTTCCTGTAAACTGAAGCCATTTGCTAGTTGAACTGTACATAAAAGAAAAAAAAAAAAAAAAAAAAGAATTTGAATGAATAACTTCCTACAGGCAAGGCTTTGTAACGGTTCAGTGGGTTGTTCAAGCTGGATACCTGTTTTGAGCTCAGCGGAACTTACTTTAAATAATAGCAGATTTTGCTATCAAAAGTAAATATTCTGGGAGGACAAGTTCATGTTCTTTTTATTTATTTATTTATTTTTGTCTCCACAGAAACACTGTGACAAATTAAATTCCATTGACAACAAAGAAATTAAACCAACCAAAACAAATTAAAAAAAAAAAAGTAAGAAAAAGAACCATAACACTTAAAATTCCTGTTAGGCTTGGGACAACATGGGATGAATTTTGCATGAGGGCTAATGTTTTCCTTCATGACATATGAAAGCATTAGCACATCCCTCAGCATGATTCAGCTCTCTCATCAAGCCATTAAGTTATATAAATATTATATCTATTTAATTACTTTGCTAAGGATATTTGAAGGTATATATATACACACACACCTTTGAAGGTGTATATATAGTCTCCAAAAAGCACGTTTTTTAAAAGAACAAATAAATAAATAAGCTCAAATTGCCATTTCTCATTTACAGTGAAAATTTCGAGCTTACTTAGCAGCAAAGACCTGCAGGTTTGCCCCAAGAGCTTTAGAAACCTAAGTGGAAAGCATTTTCCACTGTGCGTGCTGTGTATGAGAGATAAGGATATTGTACTTTGTTTCACAGAAGATGTTTATGAATGCAGTTTCTCACAGACATCTACATGTTCACAATCAGATTCCTCCCAAAGAGGCTCAACTATCAACCTCAGATTAATTAAACATACAAGACAACAAACCTAATCTATGTGAGTGCTTTTCACGCTAGTGCTCTTCATTAAAAGTCTCTAACTGTGATCATTTTAGTTACACACAGGCAACTAAGAACAAGCATCCCCATTTTTGGGGAAAGTTAGCAAAGTCCAGTATTCTGAGAGGAAAATTTACACTGGGGAAAAAACAAAACAAAACAAAACAAAAAAAACTCACTTCATACTTTTTCATCATGATGCCATCAAACTTAAACAGGGAATTAAACCAAAAATGAGTATTTTGGGACCCACTAGTTCCAGTTTTAACAAGAAAAATACAAACCCATCTGCTCTGGAAATCTTGACTTTCATATGCCTTTTATTTCTCTCAGTGTTTATGCTGCTTGCTTCCCGGACATGAATTCATGCTTTCAGATCTTACCACCTTCTCTATGACCCCATCTTTCATCTTTGATATCCTAACTTTGTACTTCAGAAAATGGAGCTGGAAAATAGCATACCACTCATGAATTCAGAACATTCTTGAGCACTCTTTCCTACAATCTGCTTTTCAAATATCTAGTAACAGGCTACCCAAAATAATCATGTGAATGCAGCAGTCCTAGCAAGCCTTTGTTCCATTTGGTTGTTACTTCCCAATGGTATGTTGTTTTCCTATTTAATATACAATTATTTGTTCTCACGTATGTATCAGAAATTATGTTTTGCAGTGAACTGATGAGTGAAACTCAAACTGAGTGAACACTAATCATAGACAATTCAAGCCATATTAGTTCACGGAAACTAAAGTTGCACATGAGCAAAATATATATGTTTAAACAGCAAGACGGTGATTTGGTAGTGGGATGAAGAAAAAAATATTTAAAAAAATCAATGACTGTAGGGAAACCAGATTTGATGTATGTGTTGTATGGAACCACACTCTCTTTCTCTTTTTCTTTGCAATCAAATCCATGAATTCCAAATCAGTAGGGAATATCTTAAAATTAACAAATTGAAGTATTGGAAACCAAGCTGTAATCTATTTTCTGCAGACTGGAAATTTTAATTCTTGAAAATCCTCCCCCAACCTCCAAATGAACTTTATTCTATGCACTTAAGATCCATTCTTTTAATTTTTTTGAAGCAAGCATCCTCATGACAAGATGAAAACTTGGAATCTATGCAGCATTTGTAGAAATGGATAGCAGCCTTCATCACAGCCTTGGTCTGGCTCTACCTTTCTCTGGACTCCAACTGCAGACTGTGGTGCTGGGAAGTACTTCAGGGCATGGAAGTAAGTTTCAATATACATGGCATACATAGCTAATAAAAAAAAAAAAAAAAAAACCAACAAACAAACAAAAAAAACACTTTTGTCTTGTTATTTGGACTATAAATTCGCCCTGGCTTTATTGCTGGAAGTCATCATGCAGATGACTATGTAGAAGTCATCTATGAAGATGACTATGTATTCAAATAAATATATGAATATAATTTACTGATTTTCAATCAGAGGTGAATATGGCCCTTTGCAGCACAATTAAGTTACAGAGTACTTCAACTCTTTTAGGTTACTAATACTTTTTGACAGGTGAGCTTCACTTTTTCTTCTGTGTTGCAACAGAAGTTATTCATTGGCAAATATGTGCACTTTAATTTAGACTATATACTCTGAAACATAAGAGTGTGTTAATAATTTTAGTGGCTTGAATGCATTCTGTTGGCTATTTATTCACAACTGAAAATTCAATCTCTTGTGTATGGTCTCACAATTCCCATTTGTTTCTTCAAATAATTATAATTCAAATGGTACTTAAAACAAGCTCAATCTATTTCTTTATCTACTTTTTGTGATAGACATTGCATTGAGTAATGCAATATAATTGTGTTATTTCAGGCAATATAACAGTTATCTACCACAAAAAAATAATCAAGCAATTTAAAATGCGGTTACGGTTGCCTGAGCAGCCAGATTCTTATTTTAAAAGAACTGGCTATGTAACCCTGAATATATATATATATACTTATTTTTTTAAGGGAAAATATCTTGCTATGCAAGTATTATTTTGGGGAGGGGTTAAAAAGGGTATACAACACTGTTCTCTCTCTTTTTTTTTTTTTTTTTTAGAGCCAAGAATCCACCTGTGGAATTTATTTTTTAATTTACTATGATACTTTGAGAAATACAAGAAGCAGTTAATAAATCCTACAGACAAGGAAGCAGTTGGAGAAGGCCGGAAGACAGATGATAGTTATATCAAGAAGAGCATGTTCTTCATAGAATAAGTTTCTTTATATAGACTTCACAGCCAGGCCTGAGGCACTGAATCCAAATGAAATTGATTGACATCATATACACCAACCATCAAGTTAGAAGCTGCAACTTAATCTACCATGTATTTAAGGTTCTGTCACTCAGACTCAGACCCATCCTGCCCTGTCCCTCCTCCCCATCCCACCCACTTTCTTTTTTTTTTTTCTTTTTTCTTTTTTTCTTTTTTTTAAGTGTTTAAGAAGACAGAGCCAGCTGTAGCAATATCAGGTGTTAAAATTTGATACTGGACTCTATTAAATAAAGTATCACTATCATATCAGGTAGCCCAATACTATTAGTTTTTTTTTTAGAACATAAGAATGTAGGTTGTAGAACAAGGATGTAGATTCCAAGTCTCTTTCTCCTCCTACATCGATTTCCATTTGACTTTCACACCTGATTTCCTACAGGCTTCACTGTGTGGAGAACCATATTTGCCAGCTTCCTAAGACATGTGCCCAATACCAGGATGTGCTCTTTCCCTTTAAGCCACAGTCTTCCCCACCTGTCACCATTTCTGACTCAGGACATGCAGAGACTCTTGACCTCATGAAGAACACCTGCAGCTCTCAGCAGGAAGAAGGGAAAATGAGAACACCATCTGTCTGTTTGTCTGTCTGTCTACACATCCACCTACTGATCATCGCCAGAGCTAGAAGCTCAGGAGACCTCAGCTCTGAAAAGAGAACTGCAGCAGAAGGCAAAACCAACACGAGCTGACATCACAGGACTAGGCAGCAACCAAGCAGGCACCAAACAGTGTTAGATATCCTGTACCTCAAAAACATGATTCTACTGAAGTACAAATATATTGTCCAGCACCAAGCAATAATCCATCACAAATGGCATGATTGCATCAGACTGGTATGTAATGAGACTACCTAACCCAGTATGCCCACTATCTGCAGCAGAGACAATTCTTTCCTTTGCATCATACCAACCACACATCACCTGCTCCCAAATTCTTTTACAACCTATTTTATGTAGCTAGCTTTCTCCTCATAGTTTAGTTACAGTGAAGGTCCCTTTTCTCACAGTTCAGTAACCACAGACCTCTGAACACTGCTCGTTCTTCTATATTGACTGGGACATTTTTCATCATTACAAACTTAATTATATCAGAGTAGTTTAAATCAGCAGCCCCCCAAATCCTCAAACTCCATAACTGTAATGAAAATACAGTTCCTTCTGATATTTCACAAAAACCACTGAATTTTTATTTTCTGCTTAACAATACCATGAAAGTAAATCCTGTTCTTCCCTACAAAACTTCGTCCTTGTCATTTCTGTCTTAACGCAGATGGACGGCGACAACAGCAAAATCTTACTTGCTTATACATTACTTTCTACGGTCAAAATATATATATATATATATTAACTTTCCCATACAACTCATCTCTTCTAACTTAAGAGTCATAACATTGATGAAAATATTTTATTAAATGACATAATCATGTTTTATTAGTGATTTTTAATCTGTTGCAAAAATATTTTTCTAGGATGAGATAATGCTGAAACTTTTATACTTTGTCTTGAGAAAATAACTCTGAGAGACAAACTTCTGGTACCTCAGAGAGCATCACTTAAACAATTATGCTAATTATAGAGGACCAAAAAATAAGAATGTCCAGTGGTACCTCATTAGATATGCGTTATTAATTGGTCAAAGAGAATTTCATTGTATTTAGTTGTTTCTACACATAAGTTTGTCTCTATATTTTTTTGACATTAGAACTATTTGCTAGCAGTAATGATGTAATAAGACTAAACACCAGACAAAGAAACATTTCAATTCCTAAACTATTCTGGTTATGCAAGATTTACTTTCAATGACTGTACCTCCTAATACTTATTTATTCTTAAATATAACAATATTATGATTTAAAATATATATACTCTTTATAATCACATGCACACTCTTCAGCATTTACATTTTCCATTTACCCTCAGCCTTTCTATTTCAGAAAGAAAAAGAAAAAAGGAAACATGCAGTTAGCTTTGCTCTTCAGTTCTCATAAACTGTAAGAACGCAGCAATGTTTCGGTTGCTAACACTAGCAAGAGAGTACATCTTTGCATTTGAATGCTAGAGTTAGGAAATATTTATTTTTATTTTGTGTTCTTTTTTAATTGAGAGATCAGTGCTGAATTTTAAAAACTGATTCTGTAACATACTGTTCTGTTCTATGTTACTAATACACCGTTGAGGAAGCAGTTGCTTGAAGAAATGTATTAAAGGGATGTATTCGACCTTAATTAAAGGAAGGGAACTCAAGGTACTAAAAGAATTATGTTCAATCTTGAACAGTAATATAAAATAAAGAAATAACACCTTTTTGATCAAATGATTTGTCAGCAATGAGAGATTTATTTAATGCCAAGAGTACGGACACAAGCTTGGTATTACTGTTTCCACATATTTCTTTAAAAAAAAAAAAAAAAAAAAAAAAAAGTTGATACAAAAATATTGATATATTGTAGGACATTTATACCATATATATTGGGGCCTAGAAGTAAGTAAAGCATTCACACAGTAAAAGGGAAAAGAAAAAAGATTACTTTCTACCTGTGCTACAACATAATTCAACTGGTCTTTGTCTCAGACCACTCCATTCTAAAATAGATATTATACTTCTTGAAAAAGAATAAAAGACAGCCTGAACTTTCAGATGAATATAACAAGACCACTCCTGACAGTAATATCATTGAAGATGATTTGAAAATTTTAAACAGAAAAGCCAGGTATTTTTAAATATATGTATATAGACTAAAATAATTAGCCTTCTAAATAGATAATAATAAAGAGAATTTAAACTAGAACACTGTATACATTAATCTCCCTCCCCTCACTGGAGGTCTCCTTAACTGCTATCAGCAAACTCTGTGTGCTTCCTCTGAGATGCCAGAATTTATTTATTTATTATTATTTTTTACACCACAGAAAGGCAAAGCTTAATGCTGCTTTGCTGCAGGACCTCAGCAAATTTCTTCCCCTTTCCATCTGTAGCCTTCCCTCCCCAAACACTCCCAGCCACTCCATGGGATGAGCATTTCCCCTAGTGGCTGAGGTCCCCCTGTTCATGTCACTTGTTATGTAAAGTAGTTCACAAATTAGGAAGAAATAACTCAGGCAATTTTTATCATAATTTCCCTCCTTTTACAGATAATGATGAGGAATATTCCCAGTAAGTGTTTGTAAACTTATGGAAGATTTGCTGAAACAATAAATAACAGCAACTCCTCCTTACCCCTATAACCATGAACACATACTCTCTTCACACATTTCCTTCAGTCAACTCCTAGCTCCTTAATGTTACATTTCTTTTCCATAACTGTTTTCTGCCCTTTAATTGAATCAATCTTCCTGAAGATAGAACACTTTACAGTCCACACCAAAGATAAGATAAGATTGAAAAAGATAAGGCTGAATGTGATGTTAAGAATAAAAAACCACAACAATCTGCAAAAGTTTACTTACTCAGGAAAGTCTTCCTCTTGGTGGAAGAAGGAAAGCTATTTTCTACAGCTTCCCCAGGTGAAATGCATCTCACCCCCACTCTGAGTGCTGCTCATCACTTATGATTGCTTCATACAGCTGTGCATGTAACCCTTCACTTTCTTCCTATAGAATAGAAAATGTGGTCTGTTTTACCCTTTCTTCCAAAGCAAATCTCTGGGAAAGCTACAAAAGAACTGAGGAGTGTATTGCAGAATTTGTTTACATCTCACACAATCTGAATGTGCTGTTACAGTCCACAGTTGTTGTCAGTGATATCACAGGTGTGCAACATACACAACATAACCTTCAAGTAGCACCACCAAATCATGCATTTCTTTTATTTGAAGATCATCAGTGAAGATAATTTCCATTACCATCCTCAAAGAGAATCACTGAATGCTTAAGAAACACAAGGAAAAAATCCTACCTCAGCAAAAACCAGCAAGAGAAGTAATGACCAGCTTTTCAACTGCTTTTTGTACTTTTGTTTCCCAACGCACCTTGCAAATGGGGAAGCTGTTTCAAAAGGTCATAAAAAGACTTTTTTGTTTTACACGGCAATCACATGTACCATTGCCAAACTACACAGACATTCACCTTCTTCCACTTTCAGATGCCTAAACTAGAGTACATCTAAGTGCCTGGTGAAGGGTCTTACCTTTTTTCCCTAGGCTATACATAAGGAAACCCATCCTCCCCTCTTTAGGTTCTTTGACTTTCATCTTAATTTAATAGCTAAATTAGCTGTGGTAACCCAACTTGACAGTCAAATCGTTCAGTGCCCTATGTCTTCATTTAAGCCATTTCACAAGAAGGTGGAGCCAACTAGAGAGCAGATCCTCCAGATTCACTACACTGTTTCCAGAGGGTTGACTCGTACCTCAGGGATAGCAGGTGCCTATCCCCACCAGAACTTTTGCCTTGGTGAAAGCTTTTTGTGTCTTAGTTTCCTTCTCTGCCAAGCACATCATCAGGCAGATAGTTCCAGGTCCAGTATCACGATGCACACAATGGAAAATGCACTGCATCTCCACTAAAGGGAATTCCTGAATAGCATCAGAGCCACAAACCACGTATGTATATACCCATGTTTATATTTATATCTATATATGTATATTTATATACAACAGAGGAAAGTATGGGATTTATATTTATTTTGAATCTTTTGTGTCTTGAAAGATCTATTTCTTCTTATATATATACATATAAAGTATGTATAAATTATATATATAAAGAAGAATATGTATATATATTCCCCCCATGGGCTCTTTACACAAATATTTGGATTCACATATGTCCTGGGAGCAAAATCACCAACTTCTCTCTTCTTGCCGTTACTTGTGCCATTCCTTGGAAGATGCCTGAGAAAAGAAATGGAATAAAGAGAATTAATCTTATCAGTTAGGATTGCAGAGAAACATTGGAAGTTACCATAAAGGACTGTCAGAGAGCAGTTAGTATCTAAACAATAGATATATAGTGACAACTCATTTACTCTTGCATAACTTACCCTCCAAAGAGAGGATCTTAGCTATCAGCCACTTTGCAGCTACACTGCTTGTAGAGCTCTTGAATTAAGACATACAATGCTATCCCAAGGCCAAATTCAGGAGGAAGAGATATTATATTTATTACCCCATGATTTGTATACTGTGGTCTATTTGCAAAGTGTCTAATAGAGTTTGTATCTCAGAGAAAATATTCTTTCTGAGAACTTGCATTTGTCACAGAAGACTGGTTGCATGGGAGCAGATACAGAAACTGAATGCTTCTCATCCACTGTGGCTGCATCCTTAAAGTCAAAGCTGCAATGCTGTCACAGTAAAGCAATGGGAAGAATGTGATTCTCAGCCCAGCAATTCTCTTAGGGCATAAATAACATTTAAAAGAACAAAATAACACCCTCTACTGAACCATTAAAGAAGCATGTCAGGTTTCAACTTTAAAATTAAACTAAACCAACAGACCACTCCTACTAGATTAGATGCCATGAATCTGCACAACTGTAAAATGTTGGCATTGTTTCTAGTAAGGGGCCTCCATAACCATGCAATCAGTACTTCACAGTCGTTTTAAAAAAAGACACATAGTTAACTGTGGTCACCAGGAAGAAAGTCCATATAAAAACAAGCTGATCTGATCCGTCAGTGATGCTGATTGAATATCAGTCTTGCAGCATCTCCATCAACTGTGCACAAAATATGATTTCAGAAATCTAAATCAATAGAGTTCAGAAATTTTAAATATGAAAACAACTTACTAAAAGCCCAAGCTTCCTTGTTACTGAGGTTGTAAGACAATCTTTAGAGGATACAAAGAGCTCTTCTATTCCAAGATAGCATTTTAAGATGTACACGAGATGAATTATTTCACACCATTCAGGCTGTTCTGCTGGTTTTCTGCAATCAAACCCCAATAAGCCTGGAAAGTTTGAGTTTAGGGGATTTTGCTGTTAAGACTTGAAACACATTCTGGACACTTCCATTTAAAGGCAACACTTTTTGTGGAATAAACATACCCAAAATTTTCAGGTACTCAATTAAAGGAATGATACAACCAAATAATGCTGCAAGGGTACTGACTTACTAAACATAATAAACATCATAATAAACACAAATAATATACATAATGAACATAAGCACTGCCATGAAGTTAGGGAGGACATATAGAAAGGCGACTCATATTTATGTTCTACTACAGTGTGTCACAGAAAAAATACGTAATGAAAAGAGACAGAGCTTTTGAGAAAATATGTTGACTGAAAACTCAAGATACGGGAAAAGACTAAGATTGTAAAAAGAGACAAGGAAAAAGGCTTCAAATCTATAACATAATGAAATCCATAGAAAATTAATTTTGACAGTGCTGGAAAATATATCCAAAAACTAAGGAATCATGAAGAAAAAAAAAAATAAGAAGGATCTAATTGGTCTTCCTAGTCTTTGTGACTGAAAAGTAGAATGAAATTAAGAAAATGGCAAGTACATATAAAAGTTGCATATTGACAAACTTCATTGTAGAGTCAGGATTTTTATCATCCCATTTTATTTGCTTTATTTCTATTTGTTTGTAAAAGCAAGAAGAGGCGACTTAAAATGAAAAGCAAAAGTAAACTACCAAATGACCAGGGGTTTCTTTTTTTCCAAAATTCTAATACCGGTGGTATTACCCAGCCAAAAAATAAAATAAAATAAAAATTATATCCCCAGTTGAGTGGATGAAGTAAAAATAAGCCTCTAAGTTTCTAATTAAAAATAATCTATTACTTAAATAATCAAAGAAGATAGAAAGTTGTACTAAAGTAAACATTTCACTAATAACATCCTTGCCTTTTCTATGCATTTTCTTCCAAATTCATTTTAAGGGACCAATTTTAAAATCAGCAGAAGCTAATGTTAAAATGATATTTACATGCAGAAATTTCCAATTGTGTGATCCCAGCATACAAATTTCTACTTTTTCTCTTGGTTGGGAAACTATTTCTACTGATAAATAAGAACAGTTATTTTCAGGCTTTCAACTTAATTCTATCTCTAGCTACAGTAACCTTGTAGTGTTTTAGTACAATATCTAACATCCTAAATAGTCCTCTGAGACTGGTTTGACCCACACAAGGATAAGGACTTCTGTTTTATTACTTTTAAAATAATTCCTCGGATGGTTTTCAAAATGATTTATTTAGAATGCATTCACCAGTGTATTTAACTATTATCCTGTTATACCAAGAATGGTATAACTGAAATGAAGAAAAAAATGAAGGAAAGAAAAGAGCTTCTCACTCCTTTTCATCTTCTTTTGTCTCTGTCTTTTCCCTTCCCTTCCCTTCCCTTCCCTTCCCTTCCCTTCCCTTCCCTTCCCTTCCCTTCCCTTCCCTTCCCTTCCCTTCCCTTCCCTTCCCTTCCCTTCCCTTCCCTTCCCTTCCCTTCCCTTCCCTTCCCTTCCCTTCCCTTCCCTTCCCTTTCCTCTTTCTGTAGTGTTTACTTATTTTTCAGGATTCTTCTCTCCCCTCTGTACCACTGCATTTTATTTTATTCATCCTTGCCTGGCTCAGCAGCTCTTTATTATTTCACTATTGTGTTAGGTGGGCCAAGGCTTCCTTTTCAGTGAATTGATTGCTTCCCCATAGAAGTGTCAAAAATTAGCAGGGAGATGAAAAGAGAAACACCCAGAGCCAACGCTTCCAGGCAGAAAGAAGAGGTGACTATTTCCAACAATAATTGCTCAAATCCATCCTGATGAAAGCACTACTGACGTAAGCAATAGAATTTATAAAAAAGAAAATAAGCAGTACAAATAATCTCTGTCATTACATCTGAGTAAAAGCCATGGCACTTATTGGTGTCTCTGCTTTATTCAGTCTGATAAGATCTTGATGACTTTGCAGAGTCAAATAGATAAATTGTTCTTAACAAACAAACAAAGGAAGGAAGGAAGAAAAAACAGGGGGAAATGCTGTCTGTTTAGGCATTTGCTTTCTAGGAATGATCAGTGAGCATTCCTATTTATCATCCAGGCAGCAGGTGATCAAACATAATTGTACATACAAGATTAAAATAAAAAAATACATGATTTATGTTACTACTTTGCAGTATAAAATAGGAAGTAGTTGTTTAGAAGTTAATGGACTTAAACACCCAGTACCCAGGCCTTCAGAAGCTCTACTTAGTGTTACAACACTGACCTTTTTGTCTGTCCCATTGACCACTGGAATTCAATCTGAAGACAGGATGGAGAGATGAGTGCCTTAGGAAGACAGCTTCAAAAAATGACAGTTGAACAGTGAGACAGAAATGGCAAGCCAAGAAGGGCAGGGAAAGGGAAGACAGTGGGTACTGTCAAAAACAAAACTCAGATTGCACTGACTCAGCTCTGTCAACTATCCATCCTTTTGAGGAAGTAAATGAGCACATTAAATCAAATTGAATTACACGTTAAAGAATTAAGTTAGTCATAGGGGTTGGATTAATTCAGCGGTCCACTAACTCCAGTTTCATTTTACTAGATCATCTCCCAGCAAACTTATTCTGTCTTTCCCTATTTTTGCATTTGTTCTTTTACTCCATTTATCTCACCTGTAAAATCACAGACTCACATTTTAATTCTACACACATACAGACCTGTACATGTATAGCATTCAGGTTTCTTTCTTTTTTTTTTTTTTGGTAATTTAGATGAGTTTAACTGAGTTACTGTGAAAGGCACAGAAGTACTTTTCAAGTTAACAGAATTCAAAATTTCCTACCAAAATAAAATACAACTGCAATTTATGTTTTAAATATGATGAAAGTATAACCCATACAAAACCATATTCTTCAAACTCATCTGTGCAGCATATATTACTATTGCACAACAGAATCAAAGAAATTGAGGAATCTTTCACTGTACAAGCCATTTCCAAACTAAGGAAAGCCCCAGAGAATATTAAACATGAACCTGCAGTGAATGGAGCTTAGATATTAAAAGAGAATTGCCTTGCAAGGCCTGTCTGAGAAATTGTTCCAGAGCTGAAAGTCCAGATTACATCATTCATGTACTTCAACATTTAAAATGAAAACAGAAATCTGTGGATAGGGCAGCCAGAATACTTGAACAAGATGAATGATACAGAAAGTTGTTCAAATTTTTAAGTTTGCATATAGTATTAAAAAGATGTAAAGTTTATCTAGGATGTCTGACTTACACTTCTTGCTGTAATCAATCCATCTTACTGATACTTTCAAGTTTAAAACAAAAGTGTTCTGATATCTTCTAAAAAGGATATATATATTTTTTTAAAACTAGTTTTCTACTTTTGCATAAGATTGGATTTTCAAAGTTCTCAAAATGACAGACCTTATTTTCCTTTTACTTACTGTACAAAGGATAGTCATAAAATAATCATCTGATGATGTCATCATTTCAGTACCTCCTTGTCATTTCAAAATTGAGTAATTCACTAGAATTACAGCATAGGAAAGATTTTTTCACTTTTAAAAGCCAGGCTTCACTGATTCACTCCTTTTGAGATTACTCAAATTACACTCTGAGTATAAGTTTATAAATGTGTGAAAGGAATTAAAACAAGGCAAATTGAAAACAGTATTTTGTTTAACAAATCTCACCTAGGGAAATCTCAAATTATTCTTATGGAAGTAAATTGCATGTAACTACTTAAGTACAGATCTCATTTGTTCTTAAGAGTTCTTAATAGTGCAAATACTTTCCCAGACTCCTTTAAACCAGAGTTAGCATTTTGTTGAAGCATAATGACTTTGTCCTTCGTGTAAAACTTACACTGTAGACCTGTGATTTTTTTTTATTCTTCAAGGTTTCAGTTTAGTGGACACTAAGCCTTGAAACCTATCAGTGATTAAATCCAATAAACAAGACAAATAATTCCTTCATTTTTGGTCATGCACTGCATGTCTGAAACTGAGTTATTATACCCTGATTAGTTTTGCATCTATGCTCTTAGCTGGGGAGCAGCCAATGAACTTGTTCCTAATTTAGAGCTCTGCCATATTCTTCCAGCTGCAAAGTAAAAACCACAGCATTTCCATGGGACATCACTACTGAGGCTGCAGGGCCAACAAACATTGCAGATTTACCAGACAGGTTTCCCAGAATCTCCCCAAACCCATCTTCTGCTAGCACTGCTGTATTTTAGTAGCGATAGCTGTAGATACCATTCTACTCTGGTACTAATATAATACTAATAATACCACCTCCACACTAAAGCATCCACCATTATGTTCAGACTAACTGTAGACTGAATTTCGGATATACGTTTGAACTGAAGACTGAAGATGGCAACATCTGCACAAATGAGAAAAAGATGCATTAAATAGTTCTAGTAAGAAAAACAGAAACCCAGATACTGAAGTTCAACCCCCCTTATTATAACTTGAAGATAAGGATATATTAATTCATTTACCTCTTTTGGTATGAAATTGAAAGGTAGCTCCTAACATTTCCTAGACCTTCATCGCGAGGACTTAGGAAAAAAAAAAAAAAAAAGAAAAGTTCAAAACATTCTGTACTTAGCTCATGTAAAAATTGGAATATAGGGAGAAGGGGTTGAAAAGATTTTCCATTCTCATCATTGAAAAGACTACAGGAATGGTCATACCTAACATATAAAAGCTGTTATGAAATATTTTCACAAGACTATGAAGCTAGTACATCTAAATACAATATCAATTTAGTTATCTTTTCTCTAATGTTGTGATTAAGCTATAATATGGGGAAGGGGAATCTCAAAACCACTAAATATAATTAATTCATTAAGATGAGCAAAAAACCAATACAATTACTGTAACACTTTTAATGTATTTAGCCCTTTTCAAAGTAAAATAAAACGTCTGTTTTGTATAATGAATTGGATGGAACTCGCTTGCTTTGCTTTTCACAAGTTATTTCTGTACATGGCAAGATTTATAAGACTTGATGACACTTCCAGAAAGAAAATGCTCTGTTCTTTGTGTTCATATAGGACAACAGGGAACCATCTTCAAACTCCATCAAATAATCTGAAGAACAATTCATACTTTCTCATGAGCCCACTAGAAAGTGATAGCTCATAATCAAGGTCACATTTTTTTCCCCACAATTCTTTTACATCATACACAACCACATCACCTGTAAAAGAAATTTCATTAGAGCTTTCTATCAGTTATGCTCTCCCCTATAGGAGACTCAGGCTTCATTCTTAACACTGTAGTCTTTGCAAGAGTTGCAGGCTGTGTTAGCTTGTGATTTAAACACCAAAACAAGAAAGTGCACAGCACTCCCCTCACATTATTGCAGAGCTCAGTTCAGAATTTAAACTGTGGTATTCTCTAACTCTGGTATTAAATTAATCTGCAAAAATAATCTCTGTAATTCCAAGAAGGATAGGGAAGATGCAGGGAATGTCACAACTAGTACAGTTTCCACTTAGCACATATATCTTCTAACCAAACACACTAAAATGCTTTTTCTTTATCCCTATTATGAATGAGCAGGAATATCTGTGTTTTTTGTTTGTTTGATTTTTTTTTAAAGTATTATTTAATTAGTCAATATAACCTGATTAATACTCAATAAAAAAATATATATATATTGTTAAAAATAGTTACTGATATTATTTTGTATCACTTCAAAGAGGAATAAAGATTGTTATTGACACTGTGTCCTGCTTTGCAACAGCTATATTTTTTATTATTATTTTTTTTTTCTTAAAGGCCTCCAACACTTAACCTTTAGCAGTTAGTAAAAACTGCATGTTTATAAAACCATGGCGACCTAAAGTGCTTTAGCAGATAGCAGCTAGGGAGTAGCCATCTTTTTAAAATAAACCTGTTGATTACAGATGGTCCAGATATAGGTTTCCCAGAAGCAACTTTTTCAATTGTCAGATAAGTATTGGCCACGTTAATAATGTTACTAGCCAGATGGGCAAAAATACAAATACCCGTGTACTTGCAGCATTTCTGTACAGACTTCATCACAACACTTAGAAGAAATCACCAACAAAATTCTGTAATGCACTTTGAAGAAATAGGCAAAGCAAGGAATCACTACTTCAGTGTTTTACATTCAGGTCCATCTTTGTCCTCTATTAAAATTCCCTTAGAGTAGATATTATTTCTCATGAAGTACATCAAAGCATAATGTCTTGCCAAATGTTTCTTTGAGATTATTATAGAACTTTTGGGTTCATTCGGCATTATACTTATCAGACTCCTTGCACTGCGTGATTCATTGTCACATATCTTAACATTGTCCTTTTTAAATCAGACCTTCTCCCTGCTACATTCATTTGCAACCTTGAGAACTGTGTATCCAACAAGATATTTACCCCATCAACTTATCTAGACATTCCTTCTTAGTTTTACAAAATAGAAGTATATTGTTCAGGAGGATCTTTGTCCTGCATGCTGTTCATACCAGAAAGGTCCACAGAAATTTTGATAAGAACTAAGTACATTATTTACCTGGAACGGGTCAACTGAAACTCATGGTATGTGTAGTTAAGGAAAGAAATCAGTGAAAAGACATTCAGAACTAATATTCAGTATGATTGCTTTTCCTAATCTACATTGTCTTAAAATGCGTCTACTCATTTGCCAATGCGTAGTTTAATTCAATAGTTTAATCCTACACTTGGAAGAATACAGTGTCCTGAGTCTGTTTTTTTCTTAAGCAAAGTCTTCCTTTTACCTTTCAGCATACAAGATATACACCATTCCTATACCAATAAGCTAAATCCACAGAACATATGAAAATAGAAAAGAAATGAAAGAAATGGGTGTACAGTTCCTATCGGTAAATGAGTCTGAGTTTTATTTAAACTAAACTGGTTACTTTATAGGCAGCCTAATTGTCATGCAAATCACACTAAACTGATCTGGCTAAGCCTGTCCTGTCTTTTTTCTTCCCCCTATTTTTTTATTTTTAATCAAAATCCTTGGATGTCCTCCAAGTTACACCTTCAACAGCATTTTGATGTAATTTTGCACACAGAGATACAGATCTAAACATGGGTCTTATAGATATCTAAAGATATTTCATATTTGTCTAGGAATACCAGAATAGCTGAACTGGAAACTACTAGCTTTGATAAAAATAAATAAATAAATAAATAAAAATTCTTATTGATAGCTATAGATAATAAAAAGCAGAACATACTTTTCATCTTTGTCTAATAAATCCAGTGATACCCAAAACTTTTTGTAGAACTTTCCCTGGTATTGTAGGATACATCTGGTGATATAAAAGAGATAACTCTTAACACTGTTAGAAGATATCATCATTATTTTGCATTAAAAACCAGGCAACCTTGTTTGCTAGTGGACTGCTTACACAGACTAAAACAAAAACTGTGCTATTCTTCAGTAATGATCCAAAGTGCTTTAATTATTCTCTTTAAAGTGATTGTGTTTTGGACCATCACAGCAGAATATTGTAAGAAATTTAAAAAGCTTTTGATGTTTAAAGCCACACTACAAATGAGCTATATCCAAGTACAGAAAAAAAAAAACAATATTTTATTTATAATCTTAGTTTAGTGTTTGAACTACAAATTCTGGTTCTAGAATTGCTTAAAAGATAATGGGTTTTATAGGTTTTCACAAGTAAATTAATTTTTTTTATTATTATTTTTTTTTTACTTTTTCTTCCTTTTTTCACAGAATGGTCCTTTTGGTAAATACAGAGCAAATTATCAAATCATTACATGGAGAAAAAAAAAAAAAAAGTTTGCTTGTTTGTTTTGCTCACTTGTAAAGCTGCTGCTTTTCCATTCCCTGTTGAATAATTTCAAAAAGGGCATGAGAAAACAAAAGAAAAAGAAGAGAAAAAGAAGTGACAAAATAGACCGAATCTCACCACTAGAATTCACCATAAAAATTCCCAAAGTGTAACAGAATTCTTACAAAATTTCCTAGACCAGTTCTTTTAGGGAATCAAGATCTCCTATGAAAAATATGGCAAATGGGAATCAGGGTTGGGTGGGAAGGAAAAAGGGAAGGAGGAGGGTAAATAAGTGCAGCAAAAAACAGGTTCTGAGGAATACACATAATTTTGTCTGCTTTAGATCACAATAGAATTTTTAATAAATAAATTTCTTTTTTCTTTGTAAAGACACTTTTTTGAAACAGTAGATTTAGCCCAGTCATTTGTGTCATTTGCTTTATAAACCATCTTTTTTTTTTTGTCCCCACCCCCACCCCATAATGTCTTAAATGTTTTAGATCTGAGTCTCTTGTACATTGTCTTTTGAGTTCATTCGGATCAATAACGGTTCATGCACTGAACTGTGTATTGAATTTATTGTGTTAACTGTTGTTGTGTGGTTGAAAGGAGACTTATAAGAGTTATAGTGATTTAGGTGCTCATGCTCGATTGCTGGCATGGGCAAGTGACTCTCTATGGGTGTGTCACCTGTAAGCTCATCATCCACATTAATGATCTCTACAGTCCGTGTTGGAGCATGATGGTTCTGCCGGTGATGCTGTTTCCTCATTTTGTAGAAAATTACCAGCATCACAGCAGCCATGAGAGTGATAGCCACAAAACAACCAATTATGATTTTGGTAGTCTTCATAACCTCATCTATTCCTGGGATCCCGTTGTTTGCGTCCGTCACAGGAATGGTGAACGTTTTTTCTGTTGATCTTGTGCTCTGTGGAGTGAGTGAGGTTGTCATGTTAGTGGTCTCCCAGTTGGTAACTGGTGTGGGCCCAACCTGCTCTGTGGTCTGTGCCTCATCCTGAGAAGGTTCCACAGTCTCTACTGTGACAGTTGAAAAGTATGTGTAACCAGGGTTATCCAGGGCCGTCACATTCAGTGTGGCAGAAGCTGTGGTATTCCCAACAGAGTTACTCACCATGCATGTATACAAACCCGTGTCTTGCACAGTTACCTTTGTAAAATTCAACGTGCCATCACTGAGCACAGCAATCCGAACTCTGTATGCCCCATGTGTCATAACAGATCCATTTGGAGTAATCCAAGATACAGAGGTCAGGGAGGTTGATGCCCGGCATTTCATCTCTGCAGCCATGCCTTCAGTGACGTTGAGGTCTGCTGGTGGCTCCACTATGACTGGAGCGTAACACGTGAAGTAGTTCAGGTCCAGCTCACCAATGTACCTTCCTTTCAAACTAGGAGGTGTGTGGCAACGGGCACAGCACGCAGTATTGGAGGGTGCTTTGTCTTTAATCCACCAGCTGAGCCAAAGGATGTCACAGTTGCAGTTCCAAGGATTGTGATGCAGGTGGATCCTTTCGAGACGGAGCGGTGTGAACAGGTCATGAGGCAGTAGTGTTAAATTATTGTGTGCCAGATTGATCTCCACAAGTGATTGAAGGTTATCGAAAGCATTCCTTTCTATCACTTGAATCTGGGACTGTATCATCCACAGTTTCTGAAGATGCATTAACCCTTGGAAGGAACCTGGCCGTATGGCAGTCAGATGATTCCCAGAAAGATCTAACTCATCCAGTTTTACAAGTGGGGTGAGGTTAGGAATCTCTCGAAGATTGCACATGGCAAGGTTCAAATACCTCAAGTTGGACAGACCTTCAAAGGCACCTTCTGAGATATATGAAAGCCTTTTCAATTCTCCCAAATCCAACCTCCGGAGAGAAGGAATTCTGTTAAAAGCATAAGAAGGAATGCTCTCAATGGGGTTGTTTCTCAACCAAAGTTCCTTCAGTTTTGACAGGTATACAAAAGCCCCATTTGGGATAGTGGTCAGACGATTGTCAAAGAGTTCCAAAGTATTGAGATTGGCCAGACCATTGAAGGCCCCTATTTCAATTGTTCTGATGTGATTCCTGCTGAGCTGCAGGATTTCTAGGTGCCTCAGGTGCTTGAAGCTATTCACTTTAATGATTTGGATCTGATTTTCATGGAGGTTGAGTAACCGGGTGTTGGTGGAGATGCCGTCTGGCACGTCTCTCAGATTTTTCCGTACACAAATCACTTTACTGAACTGGTTGCTGCAGGAGCAGACAGAAGGGCAAGTTTGAGCCCTCACTAGACCAGCTACCACAAGAAGCTGAAGAGCCAACAGCACCACAAGCAGGGGGTCAAATAGGGCCCTGTTAAACCTAGGACCTATCATTATCTGCTGTGGATGTAAGGTCATCTTGTTCAACATTCATAATTTATTTGGTGTTGGTCCTCCTGGAATTTGAATAGTCTGAAAGAAAGAAGGGAAAAGGAGAATATTAAATTAATCTCAAATATTTAAATGTGCTCTCTAAACAGAGAGCCTTCTCAAGTCCTTTCAGTCAGCTCTACCAATTTCATCAAACTGTAGTATAAATAGCTATACAAATTCTAATATTTTGTTTCCTGTAAAGCCATGCCAGGTGTAATTGGCAATAAGAAATATCCAGACACTAGCTTTTCCTGCTCATTCCAAAGTATAATGCATGTAGCTTGATGGCAGATAACAAGTTCAACCACACTGGGTACCTAAGAGAAATGTTCTAACTCAAGAGAAGAGTGGAAAGAAGTGTCAAGAACCTCAAAAAACAAAATTGAGTAAGATAAGAATCATCACAATATTCAAGAATTGAACTTTGTTAATATTACAGTAAATCAAGACAAGAAATAATATGAAGACTAAATGGAGACTCATGACTTTTTATTATTATTATTTTTATTTTTTATTATTGATGAAACTCTTTATCTATACAAATGTGATTCCTGCTTCAGAATCTGACTAAAAGTAAAGCCTTTGATACTGAATGTAGTAGATCATGGAAATGTTACGGCAAGATCTTGCCTATTTCAGATTTTAAAAATAAAATACAAAAGAAACATGCTGAGCATCAGTTCTTCCCTACTGTTAAACAGTATCATCCCATTTCATGATATTTCCTCAATTCTTTTGCTTGGCACCAGCAGCAGCAGAGAAGCAAGCATTAGTACATATGTGCTGAACACAGAAATAAGAATAGCCATTTAAATGCTGACAAATATCTCTTTAGCTGCAGAGTGGACAATTTCATTAGTACCTCTAAGAAAATCCTACAGATGTTACTAAAAGGGGGAAAAAGGCTTTACTCTATGAATTATCATTCTAAATCTTTCAGTACTGATTCGTTTGGGGTAATTCTTAAAGCCTTCAGCCCTCAGTTCATTTTCAATCTTCTGCTCACTACAAGGTCCCTCTGCTGTAGAGATTAATGAAATTTCCTATAAATCAGCCAAAAGTGAAGTCTTATAAATTACATCGTGCTTAGAGCATATTTATAACCTAGAGCACACAAATGCATAATAAACAAAATACTAAAAGGCAAAAGCTTTCTACTCCAGGCTTTAAATTGTTTCATTGTGTGTGAAGAAGTTATTTTTTAAAATATATATAAATAATAATTATTAATAAAAAAAAAAAAAACATGACTTGCATCTTCATAGCAATTCATTTAATGAAAGACTTTTTCTAATTATATATTCAGACAATGTATTTTTTTCAGAATTCACTTTTGCATTTTTTAAAAACTTGTTATAATGGTTCAGAGCTAGCAAGTGTTCTCATCTCACTTTTAATAATTCACTGCAGAGAAAGCCAATATAATGGTTTAAATACCAGTGAATGGGAATTGGAAGATCTGGGCTGTTTGTTTGATCTGCTCTGTTAAGTGCTATTTATAAAACATCAGTCTTGGTATGAAAGATTCATGAAACTAATGTGTTTTGCAACCTTGAGCAAGTCACTCAACTTCTCTGCCTGTGGCTTAACTTTTGCCATATGATCCTGGATAACCTCGTATCTGTAGCATTAGATGCTCCTGCTTCTCAGTCTGCCAATATCCATACTCCTGAACCATATACTCCTGAAATCATGAATATCCACACTCCTACTTCATTGTTTTAGGATACTGTACTAGACTGATGAGGGGTAGCTGTTGTACACACCTTCCCTTTTACTGCAGGTTTACAAGCATCTCTTCAGAGGTGCTCAACACAATATATAGAAACACTCCGAAACTAATTCCTAAAACTCACTAAAAGATGAGTTCTCTTACACAAACAATCCACTGTAGTATGACTAACTGGAAAAAAAAAAAAAAAAGTTTGAAAAGAACCTGTTTCCCATTTGAATTAAATTGAATATTTATTCATGAATTGATCAATATTGATTTCAGACTTCTTAGTTAAGTTCTATGATCCATGAATTTTGCTGTTGAATAGTTATTAACCACCTTATATGATAGTTAATGTGACTCTATTAGCATTTTTTTGTTGTTGTTTCTAGTTTTGTTTTACTGGGTAGATTTCTCTCTTTTTTTCCTGCCTCGTTTTTTAAAAGTCTTTTAAAACTTATTCCTTAATGACTTAGACTGAATAAATGCATTATCAAGTAATAAAACAGATGCAGAAACACACCAAACTAATTATTCTACCATCACACTAGTGTAATGTTATTGTCTTCACTGTAACTGAGATGAGAACTCTGCTCTCTCAAGCTTCAGAGCTGCCAGTTATCCTTGTATGGCTGGTGGGGCATGGGAAGCACAGGGAGCACGTGGCTCCCAGGAAGCTAGAGCAATCTTTTATGTTCTATAAGTCTCGTACCCATGCATCATTACAGGCCAGCTTTGCAACATACCATATGGTTTCTCTAACTTTCATTTTGCTATTTTCCATTCTCATTCCTGTATCCTGGATAACCTGAAGGAGCTGAAAAATTATGGGTTTAGTAGAACAAGAAAGTGTAGCAAACATAACAAAGGTCATGGGATAGCAAGTACCCTTAACATCAGCCAGCATATGCATAAACTCCCTTCAGTTGCTTTGCCAGTCTCCATAAAGCCAATCATTTCAACTGCAACTTTCAAGAACTACAAGGCACTTCGTTCCTGTTCCAACTTCTAGCTCCCACCATCTCCCACCATTCCCTAATTCACTCCTTTATCCAGAAAATCTTCCCTTTCCATCACTGCACATATGCTCCAAGATTAAAATAAATAAATAAAAGATAAAAATATTTTACATTGATACTGTACTGAAGTACGGGGAACCTGACAATATGAAAAGCTGTCATGGACAGCAGAAGCTATGCCAGGCAGCTCCTTGCAAGTCCTCACTGCCAACCTGCAAGCTTTGCATGAAGCTAATAGGCTAATATACTGCAGTGAGAATTCTTGTGCTGTAGGAATGTATTAAAAAAGGTCCTTTTCTTTTATACTGGTAGCTTTCCACAGCTCAGAGCTTAAGTATTCAGGAAGTCTTTGTGCAGTCATTTCACATCAGAGTCATTTCAAATATAAATAGTCTGGAAATACCCTGGGAAAAAAAAAAAAAAATAGCCAGTGCAAAAACACAGTAGAAAATTCATTTAAAGCCTTGAAGAACATTATGGAAATATTTTAATGGGCTTTACATAAAGACCCATCTGGAACTCTGTACCAGAGTAATTTGCTATTCAATATCTGTCTATTATGCTAGAGACACATGAAGGTTTAGCTTTATAAATCCACACATGGAACACATACCATCAACCAGCTTCTTTAGTCTATCTTGACAACTCTTTGTCTTCTAAGCAATTTTTTTTTTTCATCTGTCTAGTACCAAAATATCAACTCTATGGTCAATTCAATAACACTAGTGCCCTCTGCTGCATACATTTAAAATTTGTTTAAAATGTCCTTACAGTTCAATCCATTTCCCAGACACCATACAATTATAAAACTGTGCTTATACAGTAATGTATATTTTCTTTATGGTAATGGAGACACACATTCACACACATATATATAGCTATTTGTTTTGTTTTTTATTTCCACAGAACTCAGGAAGTCTTCACTCAAATGGACTGCTGATACGCATGTTCTCCTCTCTATAGCTTACGTGATGTAGTCCTGATGTACTACATATTTTCCTTTGAGCAAAAAGCATTGCCCTCTTCCAATGCAGAAGATGAAGCAAGGAATGACAAAGCTAATATGGCTCTACAGAGATGTACAGTGCAGCTTTCCTTAGGGACCACTTGAAGGATGCAGCAGTTATGCTATTGAAAGGTAACTTTGCTGAACATGGATACACAGAGTTGTCTTCCTTATGTGGGCATTATAGTGGAACCAGTGGTTCTTTCTTTTTTTTTTTTTTTTTTTTTTTTTTTTTTTTTTTTTTAAATTAGGTCTTATGCCTGATATGCTTCTTTGATCACTTTTTGTTACTTTACTATACTATACTTTTTTTTTGTTACATTACTATAAAGTGACTACACTCACTCTGATTATTGAGGGATTTTCCTGTAATGACGAATTTTGATTACAAAAAAAAGAACTTCAACACCTTTCCCAAAAATTTATCTGATGAGGTATGCAGGCGGCAAAGATATTTTCCCAAGTTCGAGTGATCCCTGGCTGGATCACTCCAGTTTAGTTGCTGTTGGCAACTCATCTTTAGTTTTCTATCTAGTCTGTGGGTCTATGAATAATAGTCTCAGCAGTGGAGCAGTGTGGTGCAAAGGCTGTAGCATTAGCCCAGTATATGGGTTATGACACAACATAATCTAATACACATTGGTTGGTGCTGTACATCTGCCTTAAAATTGAATGAGATGTGATGCTATATGTCACTGCATTGAAAACACGATGAGAACATCAGATATCAGGTGATTAAATTATCACAGTACAATTAAATTTTCACAACTCTCCCTTAGGTTCATGCCAGAAATATTCTGGATGAGAGCATTCAGATCACTTTTTATAACTAAATTAACAAATATGTGGCTACATTAAGAAAAGACACCTTTGTTTTGCTTTATATAGCAGTTATGTATGCTGTACACCACAGCATTTTAAAGAGCTTATTGAAAGAAAAACACGTTGCAAATATATAAGCATTTTTTAGTAAACAAGCCACTCTAAAATTACAAATTAAATGGCAGATTTCCAAACATATGAAGAGGAGCTAGGTGCATCAAGCAGCTTATTATGCTGGGAAGTCTCTCCCAGTAGTATCAGCACTGGAGCATGCAAATACTTTCTGTATGGAATGGAGCATGGCATACAGTAATAAAACAGGTCTACACCCCAGGATGACCTTATGCAGAAATGACTCTTTTGCCTCTCTTTTGAGGAATTCTGACTGCTCTGAGTGTGTGACTGATCCCCTTCAGGCAGCAATGCCGAGAGAGTTTCAGTGCAGATACTAAGAGACAAGCACACAATCTGTTTTAGCTGCACAAAATGCTAAAACACACAAGGGCAAACCGTGATCCCTGAACAGAGACTGAACTGTGGGCAGGGAGCTCCACTGGGGTCAGAAATCCTCCACCAACATCTGCTCTGCAAATGCTTCTGCAGCCTCAGATGTGTGTCCCCATATGGCTGTGAAGGGTTGGGCTGATGGAATCACGTTACGAATTCACTCACCATACCCTCCTGTCCTCCTTCCTGCCTTTTCTGTCCTGAAATTCCTTTCCACCTGGACGTACCCCAGAGGACTAGTGCTCCTCAGTTCAATACAAGTACAAACACTTTTCATGCCATTCCCTGTCCACATACAGTAAAACGACACCTTTTTTTTTTTTTTTTCTTCATTGTCCTTGCTGCCAACAGAGGAAAACATGCTATGTTCTTTACTGAGCATTACAATAATAATGACACAAAATCAGTAAATAGACTGGGCTAAAGCAGATCTCATGTCTTTTCTTCTTAGCCTTTTTTTTTTTTTTTTTTTTTAATCACTGCAACTATATAGCTGTGCATCTTTACCTCCATTCTTAAAAATCTCTTCCCTTTCCACTGCTGTAGGACTTTAAAAGTCTCAACAATAGTTTAGGGAGCCATTGCAATAATGCTTAAAAACCTGGGAGGTTTCAAAGCCCAGCAGCTTTTATCTATTTGTTTTTTATTTTATTTTTAGTTAAATACAGTGGAGGCCAAAGAAGCAGCCCTGCAATGCAAACTGATTACACATGAGATCAAATAAATCAAGACACTCATAATGGAAATTATGCTCCTCTTTGCATGTTTCACTGCTTTCCTCTCAGATATTGTGAGGATTTCCTATGGCCCCTTGAAGCATGTAAGTGTAGGATGCAGAGGGGATATTGCTGTACCATGGATGCATTCCAGTTTTCTTCTGAACATCCTCTAAGACTCAGCTGAATCACTAAGACACTGACCTGAAAGACCTAAATGCAATTGGACACATTCGATCCTCCTAAATCACCATTCATTTCAGGGGAGTTCAATCAAGAATGAGTTTGATCCAGCCTGCCTTTTACTTCTTTTCTTTCATTTTGTTATATAGAAAACATCTTTATTTCATACCCCTCATTTTCCACCATGATTTCATTGTTTTATCTTCCTAAGATTTTTAATTTTCTCCTTAACTTAAATTGACAGAAATGAACATGAAATAGATATTTTTAAAATGAGATTTTTAGTGCACATTGGTCCAGGCAGGAATATTCATATTTTAGCTGGAAATAGATTTCACAGAGTTTTAAATTTTGCAGGGTTTGGCATGCCCCTTTATTTATACATTGTCTTTTACTCCCAAGCTTGACTTGTACTTTGTATCTTCAGTACAACTGAAAACATTTGCTAATTTACAGTCAATATGAATGGATATTTCTTCAAGACATGCTATTTTTATTTAGAGTAATTTTTTATTTTCTTTATTGATCACTGTACTTTGCCTGGATGTCACCCAAAGGGTGGAAAGGATAAAATCTCTCTGTTCAGACTACTCACAGTTGTGTGAATGAAAGCAATCTATGAATTGTCCACTATGAAAGAGCTTAAATTCTTTCATAAAAGCCATCAGAATAGAGCTTGGTAATAGTCTACCCAGAAACATTCTAGAAATTTAATTGGAATTAACTTTTAAAGTGGGTTAATTATATTGCATTAAATCTTTGTGTGGACGCTCTTATTTAGAATTTAATTTAAGCTAAATTGAATCAAGGCCACTGTAATTTCAATTAAGAGTGTCCATAAAAGAATGTAATGCAGTTTAGCTAGTCCCTTTTCAAAGTTAATTTGGATTCATTTTCTTGAGACCCCATGTAGACATTAGGAACTTTCATTCTGTATTGACTTGGGCTCAATTCAAACCAATTACATAAAGGTAAAAAGGTTTTCTACCACATCACCAATCCCTTGGGTTATTCAAGTCCCATTTTGCCATTTTGCTCTTCTCCTTCACTAATTCAGTTGATAAAACACCATTTCTCTGAACATACTATTTTGCTTTCATCTTCTGTATTCTTCTAGACAGATATTTATCTGGGGGGGGGGGAACCACAGAACTGTACAGAAGAAATTTTGCAATAGCCCTGATAACAAAATTCTTTTAATTAGTTACAGCAGCATGTCACTACGTCCCATGTGCCAACCATGATATAAACAGAAGTCATACAAGCACCTTCAGTATTTCAACTGAAGGTGTGTTATTTCTTATACCAGAAATACCTCAGTGAACCACTATTAAACTGCAGTATATCTATAATTATTGAAAGAATGATTTCTTAATCTGTTTGGTTTATTATCAAAACTCATATCTGCTAACCACAAACAAATTAGTATAAAAGCAATAAAAGCAACCCTTAGTAATAAATTAAATGATACTCTAAAGCCATGCTCCAAACACTGGAGTTTTCACTCCCGTCACACTGGGGTCATTATTTTGGAACACTAGTACTTCTGTGTTTTTAACAGACTAGCAGTGATTAAAGACATCTATTTAAAGGTACTACAGTAGTACTTCATTTCAAACAAACTACTTTTAGTTAGGTAGAATATTATCAATTTTTACAAGCAAATAATAAATCCTACAAATTAGAATAATTTCCCAAAACATACTACAAGGTTTTAAACTATCAGGCAAAAATTGGCAGGTTAGGTCTATAGGTTAATAAAATGCTGTGCATTTTAAAGGATGCAAAGGCAAAAAAGTGAAGACTGATGGAAACCAATACTTTAGCCCTGATTCTTCCCTGAATCTTCTCCCTGCTCACAAACTATAATACAGAGACGATGAAAATGTCAGATCAGACCACCACATAGTCTAACAAGGCATATGCAAATATAACCAGTACAACAAAGATCAACAGATAGAAATGAGTATAAGAGCATATACTATCCCTTAAGAAAATTTCACCCTAATGTTATAAAATTAGAGTTCAGATTTTAAAATCAAAAACAATAGGATTTAGCATCCTTTCCTAAAGTACAATATGCATATTAATTTATTGAATATGCAAATGCTGAATATTTTTGTTAGCAATACAAATCATCCTTTGATCCATGCAGAGTTCCTGACACCAGTAGTTAATATAAACTAGTTGACAGAAATATTTAATTCTGATAAAAATATAGTGCAGTTGTGAATCAGTAATACCTTCTATACATTGGCAAAAGGAATGCTCAGTAAAATTTGAAGTCGTTTAGAAAAATATTAAGATTATTTTGAGATTAATAAATCAGAGGATTGTCCACATCAGTGGCATACAGAATCGTGTCTGGGCTTTAACAAGTGCAGTTTTTCAAAATGTATTTTGTACATGTAAAACAGGAGACTGAGGGATGAAAGGAAATTATATTAAAGCAGCAATGCAAAATCTTCACTAATGCTTTTTGTGGGTTAATTAAAATATCCACCTAAATACATCTATGCTGTAATACTGTGTTAAGAAAGGTGCTTTCCTATTTTAAGATACGAATTATTGGATGTTAAGCTGGAGAAGTGCTGGATAGGTATTTCATAACCTTGGTAACTATAGACTGTATTGCTAGTATGCATTATTCTAAAAGATGTTCTGGGAGAAACATACCCAGCTAATAACACACTAAAGCACCAGAGTCCATTTTGCATCATTGCATTTGTAGTGGCTAACTGAGTCCAAATTACTCCCTCATTCTGTTAATAAACAAAGAGACAAAGAGAAAGAGAGACAGGAGATAAAAAGTTAAGGCTGTGAATAGCCTCGAGTCTGGCAAATGATGGTTAAACTTCTTGTCCTTGGTAACTATGGAAACCTCTTAAGGTAAGAGTGAAACACAGGCATTTTCTGGTCTGCAATTTACAAGCTGTTTATTTAATTATGAAGGAATATGAAACTGTTAGGGGCAATGCAATTATCATACTGTGATAGCATTTTGAGAGAAAAAAAATAGGTACAGAGAATAATAAGAAGTTAATTTTTTGGAAAATTACTTGTTTTAGGACTTCTGTGAAACTGCAGTGCATTGTTTTTTACTGAGAGTTTTTTTTTCTTCTTTTTTTTTTTTTTTTCAAAAGTGTGTGAGTAGCCAAAATTAGTAATATGACATTTTGCCATAATATCCCTCAGTAGTTTCATAGTAATTATGTCCATTCTATGCCCCATGAACAAAACCAAGGTCAGGGTGTATTTCAATTAAACCCTAGGTTTTACCAAAGTGCAGCACAGCCAGAATAGCAAGCACATTATTACCAGATCTATCACTGCTGGGCAATGAATAGGTCACAGGTGCTCTTGCATACACTATTTGTACACCTTTGAATATTACGAGTGGGAAAATGTTTTGACTCAATTTAGGAGGCAGCTAGTGAAATAAAATTAAGAGTGTAACTATGTGATGACTCGAGGGGGACTGTAACAACTACCTACAAGCATTTTCGTAGATCTGAAGGACAAACTTTCACCCGGTACTTTTGTTTTTTGGGAGTTGCATGAAAGTAGGGGCTACGGAGCCCTTTGCACACACTGAAAACTTTGGTAACAATGCGTTGTTGCCTGGATTGTCTTAATAAAACATCACACAAACACATCCTCACAATGCCTCTGAAAAAGAAATAAGAAACTGATGCATTAATGCATTAAATCAGTTGGCAAAATTTAGCATGTGTCTACAGGATACTTCACAAACATGAGATTCACACTCCACGCTGACTAGATGTAATGCATGTTGCTCCACATGACAGCCATGCAGTAACTTTTTGTTGCTGACCCTAAGCTAAGATGCCTCACAGCACTGCTCCAACCTAGCCCCAAAAGCACAAAGACAGAGTCTGCATCTGAATACAGTGTGGGTGAATCCTGCTCAGAGCAGTCCACGGGAGACTAAGTGGATATGCTATAATGAAAGTTGTCAGTAGCAGAGGCAGGACTGGGAGCCAGAATTCCAGAATCACATTTCTATTCAAATATGGATTTTATGTACATATTAAAGGGTGTGATGCTCACGCTTTAAAAGACCAACATGCTAAGACATTTAAAACTGAATTTGACTAAATAGTAAAAGATATTCAGTCCTATTCTATAGATTCCTGTATTATTCTTACCATAGTATTTGTACACCTTCCAGAAATGCATTAAATATACTAAATTTTTCATTTTTATCTGCATATTAGAATTATAGAATCATTTAGGGTGCAAAAGACCTTGAAGATCATCAAGTCCAACTATCCACCTAACTACTATGTTCACTGCTAAACGATGTTCCTAAGCACCACATCCCCACATCTCTTAAATATCCCCAGGGATGGGGATTCCACCAGCTCCCTGGCATCCTGTTCCAGTGCTTGAGCACCTTTTCTGTGAAGAAATTCTCCATGATATCCAGTCTAAACCTCCCCTGACACAACTTGAGGCCATTGCCTTGTGTCCTTTCACTTGTCACCTGAGAAAAGAGACTGACACTCTCCTCTCTGTTTATACTGTGCTAAGTCTTATAGAGAAAAATAATAGGTTACTTCATATTTTCATGAAGACTTGCTCTTTAAACCCAGGAATACATGTATATGTGATGGAATATCTTTTCTGAGTAGACTGCTTATAGACTGCTTATTGAAATCATTGGCCAAATTCAATGTATTATTACATAAATATGAAATTCATAGCAGAACTATGAAGGTTGGCATATACTTCTTAAGTAAATGATAAGTTTCACTGAAGTGCTGTTTATCTGCTTCTAGTCAACCAACATGATAAAATTCCGAGTAACAGAAGTGCTGCCTGCTTTTTCACCAATTCAGATTCTGAAGTGCTGATGCAGTATTCTAAATTCATGGGTTGACCACTTTAACAAGATCTATGAGAGAAAGTCATAGTAAAAACTGACTCTTACAGAAATCAATGGGAGTTTTGTCTTTGATTTTAGCTGAGTCAGGACTCCATCTCATATGTGAATAAGAATTTGGTATACTGAGTCAACTGCACATTACTGCTGATGTGAGCTTGGACTTCGATGTCTTTCTTTTAGGATAGTTTTTAGGGAGATGGAAATTTAATTTTCATTTAATTAAAGCTATCACATAAAGTAAGTAGTGACTGAGCTAGCTAAAAAGACAGAGTTCACATGTGTGACAGAGTACTATGAAACAAAAGTAATTTAATATTATAAAATGACAAGATATTAACATATTGGATTTTTAAAAGATCCCAAGCAATTATGCTGCTACATTAAAAATTTAAAGAAAGAGTGAATCGAAGGTTTGAAACAAATTTCAAAATTATCTGTTCAAAGCAGAATAAATTTGATAGCTGAAGTTATTTGAGGCTATAAATATGTCTGTAGTAAACCCTTCCATTTTTATGATGACTTATATGGCAGTACACATACATGTATATTTATCACAGACAGCAATGATACCACCTATTATTAAGGATGTCCAATATCGACCATTGTGAAATGCCGTTTTCTTTTTTTTTTAATGTAAACTTTTAACCATTTGCAGATTAAATATTCCATGCAAGAGATATACCTACACTGTGGTCATTGAAAGTTTTACAGATATCCTCAAGGCAGCTTTGAAGCAGTTGGCGCCTTATGGTAGTAAGTAATAGTAACAAAAACGCAACGTTACCCAAGTACTAAATTCAGGCTGCTTTTTCATTCTGTACACTGAGAGACACAGGATTTCTATAAGAAATATGATCCGGTCATGTAGTTAAAGATAGTATCAAAACATGGGCAGACATCATTGTTTTCATACAAATATTTGTATTTGTGTATGCATAGGTATACTTAGTATACTTTGTAAAATATAGCCCAAAACTATTTCTAAAAATTATGTTTCCTATTAGGGAAAAAAAAAAAAAAAAAAAAAGCTACTGATCCACGCTGAGCACATGAAAAAATAAAATTGAATGACAAAAGTACGAATGCATCCAGATCTCTCTGGCTGAGACCTATATCCTGGATTCTCATCTATACTCCCTACTGTACCATGGATCCATGGATGCATAAGGATAAGCACACTAAATATCTTCAGACAACCATTTGTAGGGGTCACATAAGTATTTCAAGAAAATAAATCCATTGATAATGCAGACCTTCCCTGAAGCATGCAGGAGAAGACTTGTGGCATCATCAGGCACTGTATTACCAAAGTATTTCACGCCAGTTCCATGTGGTTGTGGACTGCAAAGAATGATGCTAAATATAAGCGCTAAGAAATGTACGTGTTAACACTGCACTGAAATACTGACAATGTACATTGCATATATTCCCAGCACTGTTTTGCTTACAGACCTACATCAGGTAGCGGGCTATTTAGTCTGGAAGCTTACATAAGTAAATGTAGAGTATCTTTTCCTATTTATCTGGTATTTCTGACCATAACCACTTGTGCAAGAATTCCTTATAGTGGTATTAGGCATGGCCAAGTAATTGGCTGCCAATATCTGACCTTGATCTGCAAGAATGATTTTAAACCCTGGATTCAATTAACTTAGGAAAAACATCTTCATTTCTTTACTCACACTGTTGTCCATGGAAAGCTCAAGACTTGACAAGACATGATACCAGCAGCTAGAACCAGTGAACAGTACAGGAAGTTACATTTCATAGTGGAACTTCACAGAAGCACAGAGATCTCTTTTACTAGCCCTGATTTCTGGACTGGGATCTAAGTCTTAGAAGGATCTCAATGAAGATAGAGGAGCTGCTTGGTATCATGGATAAGGAGCATGAACAGATTTAAGAACTTCCTCTAATACTGCAGCCATAGATCTAAACCTGAGCTATCACTACCAGAGAGTAGATGATGGAGATTTTTTTTATTTTTATTTTTAAATATGTAGTCTCCTCTATGGCTCTGAGGAGGAAAAAAAGCACAAGTTATATATATAGCACATTCCCATTATTTCTTTTCTTTATAATTTTTTCAATTCCAGAAATGTGAAGGCAATATTTATCTTTATAATTCTATAGAAATTGGTCTATGTAATTCTATAGAATTGAATTTGGTCTAATTCTCAGATAATGGGATAAACTGGTATTGCTCTATTCAAGTCAATGAAAATCACAATGATTTTTATTCTAGCTGAGGTTTGTGAGCCTTGTTACCTTTTAAATTAGTCTGATGCATTTTTCTAAACTATCAGAAGGTTTAGACGGCCAATTGCTAAGAAAATGTAGCTTTTATAAAAATGGTAAAGATAAGACAAATGCTTTTTTTTAAAGTATGCAAATAAGGGAGATCTGTTTTCTGATTGCTGAAATGCTGAAACAATGTTAATTATGACTGGATTTAATTTTAGTTCTTAAAACAAACAAACAAAAACCTCTCTTTTTCAAAATAATCATCTCTTCTTTTTCTCTTTTTGTTCCTTACTACCATAAAATACAGGGTTGCAATGGTGACTATGAACTGAAAACAGCAGATATAGCCTGTGATGAATCAAGAGAGGTCCTTATCTCCAACCCTTATAATGTATTATATCTGGGTGTACATGGGATTTAGGAGGCTTTACATTGACAAATAGATGGTAATAGCTTACAGATATACACCGACTTTTATCTAGAAGTTCGCCTGTGAGCTTTAAATCCTACACTGACAAACAACATATATGGTATATTAGAATTACCTTATCTTCCACTTAAATCCAGCTATTTCTGGAGAGAAACATAGAGGCTTTTTTACAGTATACCATGTTATATTAGGAAATACTGAAGACTGCTATCTTCAATTCAAACTGAAAGCAAACTTTATAAATGTGGGGTATATATCTATGCTCAAATTTGACCTGCAGCATCAGGGTAAAATTCCATACTGCTTTCGAAACTGCTTTTTGGAAAGAAGGCTTGACTCGGGATTTTTTTCATTCACTTGTATCATGTTAGAGAGTATTTGTGTTAGTACGGCACTAGAGCACTGCTGTAGGATTAGCTTGGAAGAACAATCTGCTTTTACAGAATTGTTAAAATAGCTTCTTGTAGCTCTCTGTCTTGTTTGGCAGATATAATAGATCTTTTTTCAGCATAGACAGAAAACTAGGTTTCCAGCGTAAGAAGACTATTATTCCACAACCTTTAGTCAACAGTAACACATGCATACTGATAATCTATCAGTATTTGCCAAAGGATGTGATAGGCAGTCACTCTTATCTCTGACATCTGTCTTGAGTAAGCCAGGACAAGACAGATTTCTTGGGAAAGAGTTTGCCATGAATTATCTTCTCTCATCTTAAAAGACAAATACTGCAAAAGAGTAGGCATAATTTGGTAAGATCTATAAAAATTCAATATCTGCTGATTAGACTGCTTTCAGCAGCTGATGCTTCTTTTCTTACAACAGGTACCAACTTAATGCTCAGTGACATATATGGGGACTTAAAGTCCCCTCTGTAGGTAATCACATGTGCAAGAGAGCAAAGCTATATAAATCTTACCATCATTCTTTAATGCTGTTTAAGGGGGTAGAGCTTGCTGCTACTCCACAAAGCAGCCCAGCAATGTAACCTGCATGACTGCAGTACACTGCAGTCACCAAAACAGCCTTAATAATTTCTCCTTAATATATTAAGGTAGCATAGCAAGACACCTTCCAATTTAATTAAGGGGCTGCCAGGAGCTTACAAACTTCATTCTTCCTTTTTAAAGAGTACAAAATTCTCCTTCTAAAATTTCATTTACCTGCAGTCTGGTGTCCAAGTTGTCAGCTTTTTTTTTTTTTTTTTTTTTTTTCCTGAAGTGCAGTACAAATTGCTAAGTCGTTTTAAAATTATATAGCAGCAAAAAGAACATTTTTTTTTTTTCTTTTAATGGTTTGGGGTGCTTTTCTTCTCACCAGGATTCCTCACATTTACACTAAATACAGCTTCATTTTTCAAAATGAAATTTAACAAGCAGTACTTACGAGTGAGAAAGGCACTTACTAGACTAAATTCAATTGCTCTTCACTGCTATTCTTTATCTCCCAATTTTTACTGAAAGGCAAAGCAAGAGCATACTAGTGAGTGAGAGGAATAATTTCATTAGTGATTGCTGAACAGACAATGGAGCCACAGCAGACAGGATACCTGAAAGTTGGTATGGGGCTGCTACTGTCCTCTTCTTGAAATTCTGTTTCTCATATTATTGATTCAAGGATTTTGAACATGGATTTGCTGTACCTCCCCTGCAAACTGCAAGGAATAATGGCTGACTCCATTTACAACAAAAACACTTTTACTTAATTTCTCTATAAATATTGTGAACATAAGGTTTATAGGTGGATACAAACACCAAAGAGATCACTAGTGATCAGTATTGGCATTCACTCTTTCCTTTCTCCCAGACATTTGTATGCACTAACCAAGGCCTTCTGAAGACCTTGGGCGTTATGATGATCATTGGATGTGCCACTCTGTCCATTCCTTGGTGGCACAATCATCAATAACATCAATGATTTCAATGATCCAGATTTTGTACTTCAGCTACGGTGACCTCCCTCCATCCCCGAAAAACAAAACAAACAAAAAAAACCAACACCAACAAAAAAGCAAACAAAACAAACAACCACCACCACCACCAACAACAAATACTACCAGTTCCATCTTCTGAATCCACATTGAATTTTGGTTTCTTGGGACATTCATTTAAGAGAAAGCTTCCAGTTCAATCCAGTGCAGGAAGATCAGGTCATTCAACACAAAATTACAGTTATGGATGCTGAAACAGCACTCTATAGCATGAAGAATGCCTGTAGAAAGTCCTGACTGTGCTGTAATACTGTTTGCTGTCAAAAATAAAATTCACAGGCCAGATCCACACCTTGTATAAATCAGTGTAGCTTCACTGGCACAGGATCTGGCTCACTGCATCCATTTAAAGTTTCTCAAACCCCTGATCCTGCGTTTTTTTCCAAGCACTGGTAAAAGACAACTGAGGGTGAACTCACTCACACTTAATAAATAAATAATAATTTAAAAAAGCACAGTGAAAAAGGATATTCTTAATCTCTTTGTTCACTGTTAATGACATACCTGTATTGTCACATACAAGAATGAAGATTAGGTTTTAAATGTCTGGTAATTATTTATTATAGTCAAATCTATCTATGTATATATACACATACATATTCATTATGTTATTATAAATACATATATTCACAAATATATTCATTATATTCATATAAAAATTATCTAATTAATTATTTCTCAAAAATACTTGAACTCAATCAGCAGGGTCAAAAAATCCACCTGCAACTTTTTGTGTCTCTATTCTTTAGAACAACTACTGGATTTGTGTCACAAAAAATCAGCAAAATAATGTTTCTAGGAGGTGTGGATGATGGTTCTGAGGAATTCAGTGTTTGATACTCGTGGTAATAGTCTTCTCTCTGGAATGAAGACATTAAGTCATTAAGTGGTGTATTTTTTTTTTTATTTTTTATTTTTTTACTCCTTTGCTGATGAATTATGACTTGCCAAAGCCATACCATAAGTAACTAACAAATTCAAGATCAACATTGAAAGGTCCCAAGTTCAAGTTCACTTTTTTTGTCTTACCAACAATGTCTTCTAGATAATATTAAATCCACCTTAAGCTTACTTACACAATCAGGAAGTAAATGCTCAGTTGTTTTGAACCACAGATATCAAATGAATCACTTTATCTCCCCTATTTCCCCAGTCAGCTCACTCAAAGGTAAGTCATGCCATTTAACAATGAAGTGATTAAGAGGATTTCAAAAGAGAAATTGGGATGATTGCTTCTACATGTTTCTATTACATTGCTGCTTGTCATTTGTCCCTTTGGGCAAATGCCATACCCCTTACCAATATCACTTTCTCTTATGCAATATGCAGAAATCTCTCCTTTCTCTTTAAAGTTACAGATTCATCTTAAACATAAGTTAACAAAGTATAATGCAGAAGATCACAGCCTTCCATTATCTTGAATGTTTGATCTTAATGAGGCCTGACTGCACTTCAGCTGAGTTAGAACAAAGTGTGTGAAACTATCAGGACTGTATTAGAAAACAGCACCCATATTCTTTGATGTTTGATTCCTTTCTTATTCATACAAAGGCAAGTATAAGCTAATAGATTTTTTCTTGTTACTCAAAGCAGCTGGTTGCAAAATCTGGAAACTGCAAAAAGGCTTTGCAAAGAGATTGCACTTCAAGATTGTTCTAAAGCTGATTGAAGGTCTGAAATTTATTTTCCAAAATGTATTTAAAAAGGCAATTTGCCACAGCTTACAGTGCAACTCAAAATGTTTGAGTAGGAAGAAAATTATTCATACTCACTTAAAAGGGCAGAATTCCAGGTTTTCTGGACATAAAAATGGCATTTGCCCAAACAAATCATTCTTTTAGGGTTTTCATTTTTGCTCTACACATGCCTATGTGTAGTATGATACCTGTTGTATCTGAGCAATGCAAATCATCATTTTTCAACTTACACATGCTATGAAAAAACATCAGCACTATATGTAGCATAGCATAAGCATTGCATGTAGAAATTGAAGAATCGTGCACATATATATATGCTTTATAACTAGAGCAACTCCATGGACAAATGAATAATATTAGATTAAATGTTTGTAACATTTTTTTCCTCATCAAATACGAAATAGACCTGCAATGAATAAAAGCTTTACTTATTCTGTTTTTTTCTTTTTTTTTTTTTTTTTTTTTTTGACTGAGACTTGAGACTAGCATGAGACTCTGGAATTATACAAAATTTTGTTAACTCCACAGTCTATTTCTTTTTGCAATTATCAAGAGACAGAAAGAAATTTTAGTATAAAATATACTTGTGTGATTATGTAGTAATAACAAAACTTGAAATCTAACAATACGCAGACTTCAGTGAAACCTACAAAGTCAGCAAGAAGTACACATACTTTTTTTTTAAATGTTAAAATGGCGTTATTTTTTCCCACCAATCATACACTGGCAAGCTATAGGATTGATCTGTATTTGACGTCTCAAATGCAAGTATAGTGGAGTACCTCTGACCAGATTAGTAGGGGTAAATGTTTCTGATGACAAGAGAATAGAACAATATTTAAGTTTTGCTTCAGTTCAGGAGAACTGGATGCTAAAAGCCCATCTTCTCCTCTTCACATTAGTCAAAGAACTTTACAAAGCTCCAGATTCACCATTAATTAGAGGGAGTCCTAAAAGCATAGTATAGGTAACACATTTGGATCTATGGAAAGAATTAAAGCCACTGGTGATGTAGAAGGGAATTAGAAATTGAACAGATGATACTTCACATACTGCCCTGTCTGCTAAGAACACTCCCATCCATGCTCCTAATGCCTCACTCATGGTTTTTCAATACATAATGTTACCATATGTATTGTTGGTGTTGTGATGCAGATGCAGCAACATAAATGGCTATAATAAGCAACAGGAAAATGGGACTGACTTAGCATTAGTCTGATATACGTTTTAATTCTATTACTGAGAACAAGGCATGACCCTGACCTTCAAAATACAGTATAAACTGGATGACTGGTCTGCCAAATCACCTGGTGTGGTCTCTGCTTCCTATCTGGGTGACTGGAGGATGAGCACTTGAAGGGCAAATAAAATATAACTCTAGTTTTAGTTTGCAATTGTAAAATACATCATCCCCATATAATTAAAACATTGTCATACGTTTTTTCTGCAAGATGGGTACAGTAATGAATAAATACATTCAAGTAGAATTAAAACTTGTCTTCTGTAAGCAGTTTAGGGATTATTTTACTCTACATGTACACTCACAGTGATGCAGAGTGGTGTGCGCTGCATTTGCCATTAGCTGCAACTCTTAGGTGAAGAAAATACTTCTATAGCACAGTTAACGGAGTTATTCCTGAAATACATGTAGCAGAACTTTTGTGCTGTGATACTGAAGATTATAAATTTATACCCTGCTGCTGAAAGATGCTTGGGGGGGAGGGAGGGGTCATTATGCAGTCTGAGCTGAAGCTGATTTGATCTTGAAACTCAGCAGAGTATCTTCCTGACTCAAGATCATAGTTATATAGTCTCTCTCTATAAGGGGTTGGATTTAAAAAAAAAAAAAAGCTCATCTCAGTTAATTATTCCAGCCATAGCTCATTAGAGCCACTGACTCATGTGGTGTTAAAAAAAAAAAAAAAACAAAAACTGTAAAGGTTGCACCCCAGCAAACTAAACATGAAAAATGCTCTTTTGTAATTTTGAATGAAATAGAAACATTGATTTATGGTTAATTATCTCTTTGACCATCTGATATATCTATAACGTAAGGCGTAGACAACGAAAAAGTGTACAGGGCTTGCCTGAGATAAATAATTTAAAATTAAATTTAATTAGAAGACATGCTTTCTTTTAAAGTTGCCTTCTTAATATTCTTTTTATTCATTTTTTTTTCATCTCCTTATCCATTCCAAAAACTCTGCCAATAGAATTTACTGAACAATAGCCTGTTATGCAATACAATGAAATGTACACAGTGGTTTTGATGTTAATAAACTATTCATAGGCCTAGAAATAGTTTTTGCAGAGCCTAGGGATAAAAATCTAAAGAATTTAATTTCTATAGACCTTACAAGTGACTTTTATATGTCCTACAAGATAACCCCAAACCACTATCTAAAAGAAATCATTTTTAATTAGGTTCTAAGGAGAGAATGATGGCCCCAGTAAAATCGTTAGAAAAACACTTTCCTTCCACAAGAGGTTCATTATACTCTATAAGTTTTTAGAAGAGAAAGAAATGCAGTCCTGTTCAATTTTTACAAGATCTCTATTCTTCTCACCTCTGTTGAAAGCTACATCCAGACTCCCCCTCACTCATACATAGTTTCTCATACATCAGTTATGGATAAGCATAGGTACTGGTACTTGGTGATGGAAAGGACTGAGGTGAAAATACTTCACTGTAATCATATCTTTAATTCCTAAAGTAGAAGTAAGGTATCTACCTAGTTTTGTGGATCTAAGCCAGAGTCACTCTCCATGACTTGCTATTGCAATTATTGTATTATTAAATTATTGCTATTGCAAATTATTGTAATTTTCAAGGAATTTTTAAAGTCACCTTATCCTGCATTCAGTTGAATAATATATAGATCACCTGTTTCTAAGTTAAAGAGAGAAGCATGTTGTGATTTCCTCTATCTCTAATTCAATCTCTTCACTTATTAAGTTCTTACTAGTGCTGCAGAAATAGGAAAAATGGTGGAGCTGAGGAAGTGCAGTATTATACTGTGCAATGGATGTTTACACGGAGGGTCTGAAATCATTACCAGTCCTTTGAGAGGGTCTGGAGAGACTAGGATTCAACAACTTGAATATTGTGCCATGCAAATAAAGCAGAATTGCTTCTAGGAAGAGGTAATGAAAAGGGAAGATGAGTGTCTTTGTTACCATTTTCTATTTCATAGAATAATCATGCCTTAAAGCTCCTAAGACCAGTTCCTCAGATACTTGTTTGCAGAGTGCGGTTCCAGACAAATAATGACATTTACAGAGGCTATTTCATCCTGCCAAGGACTTTAGGTCAACTGACTATTTTGTTAATTGAGAGATGAGTACAGATATTTACAAACATTCAAGGCACACATATATCACAGACACACATGCTTAAAAAAGAGGAAGGGTCTGAAATTAAGATCTAAAAAGAAGAAATTAACTCACTTGCCTACTGACTCACCCTAGCCTAGCCTTGTTTGAGGGTAGTCATGTGATCCATTGATTTGAAATCTAATTATGCCCTACTGCTAAGCACAAATGCAGGGAACTGCATGTACCCAAGGAGACATTTCAAAGAGCTTTCCTCCATGGAATGTCTGCAATACCTATTTTTAAATCAAGGACCCAAGATTTTGCCTCCACTGAAATGAAGCTAATCTCTGCACAGTGAACCAAAAGAGCATTCTCCTAATTAGCTTTGTCTGTATTAAGCCAGACACAAACATGAGAGGTTTCCACTGCAGTCCCCAGAATCAATCAAAACCTCCTTCAAATACTTCTTGTGCATTTGATAAATACATGGTCCTATATGACTGAAAAAAATCCACTTTAAAAAAAAAATTGCTAGCTCTACATTTTAGTTATGGTGGCTGATGAAATTTTTGAATCCCAGTTCATCCTTTTGGATAAAATAGCGTTTGAAAACAACTCTGCCAACAAAGGAATAGATCTGCATAGCCTGACTTTTCTAAGAACAAAGGAGCTGGAAAATCTTTCTTCGCTGAAGAGCTGTTTCTTTATAAAATGCAGTTCTTGTGACATCATGGATATCCTTATGTCTACAAAATGCTATCAGTTCTGGATTCTGTGTTTCCTTTGAAAAGATATCCAGCAGCCTAACAACAATGAACAGCTTACTGGGAACGAGATTCAGCATGCACTAAGAAGACCTCCTGAAACACTGCATGACCAAAAATTTCATCTAAAAATATATCACCCATAGTTTGGGTACTTTTTAAACCTTGATAATGAAATTAAATTAAACATGGAGAAAATTTTAATCTCATTATCACCAGCATATAGAATTCAAGCAAAATTATCACAGCCAATAAAAATCATCAAACATCCCTGTTTTTAAAATTACATGATCACTAGAACATGGAAATCACTATCAGTTTCTAAGAACAGCTGTAGGATGGACCGTGCTCTTATAACCCATTAAAGCTATCTTAATTTGTACATCCTTATCAGCTTTCCACTGTCTCAACAAATTGGTGCTTCACGGGAGCTTTATCTGAACACACAGTGTTCCATACCAGTGGCCCTGCAATCAGCAATAAAACATAACGAAAAAACGTTAACAGCACAGTGTGCTAGTTTGAATAGCATGTAATTCAATAAGTTTTGGTAGCTTGGCTAGGGTAATTCCAACCTGTCTGTAGATTCAGATAAAAAGATAGAAAAGACATTTTCAGCAAGTCTGAATTGCACATGTATTCTCTCTCACTGTGTCTTTTCCCAGACCTGAATTGTTCCCAAGTCCAACTACAGACAGAAGGGGCTCTGCAATCTATAAAAGAATTAACTATGCTTTTGTTTTATGGGCCAGAAAAGAAGCTAAAATAAACCCTTTTCTTATGCAACACCTAATTCTCCAGTTACATTGTTAGGTTCTTTCAGCTTCATTTAAAACATCAAGTATCAGTTGTTGCTTAAAGCAAAATGCTGGACGTCTTTTTTTTTTTTTTTTTCCGTGACCTGATCCAAGATCCAATAGGGTAAAACCTGTGTGAAGCAGACTGCTAGATTTCTCTGTCTGATTGCAGCTGCTGCCTTAGCATCTGCACCCTGTGCAATGGTGTGTCTGCCGGGGGGGATTTATGGTATGCACTGCAGGCAAAGGGGGGTGGGAATCTGGGGGCACAGCAGCCGGGGTGTGGAAAGGCTGTGCAGTGCTGGCAAGTCACCTCCAGGCTGAAATGCAGAAAAAATGGGAGAGCGAGGGAGCTGCTGACAGCCCACACATTGGATGATCGGTTTCTTTCTGAAATGAGGAAAGTAAAACAACACTCAGCAGTGATGAAAAGAAGTAAAAGAGCAGCCCTGAACTATCACTTCTCTCAGTGTTGCAGGGACTGGCTTCGTGCCCAAGGCAAAATTACGTCTAAACTCTCACACGCAGCTGAGCGAAAAATGCTGGAGTGTGCAGGGACTATCTGAGTTGAAATTCCCATTTTCATGTGATCCTAAAAACAGCTGAAGATCCCAACCTCAGGATTTGGCCTAAATGCTATAATTATATATATTTTTTTCACCCTTGCATAGCCTAATGTAGTGGTTTAAAGCAATGCAGAAGTGTCTCTGTAGGAAACTTAAAACCCTTACCCAAGCTGCAGCTCAGAAATGGTTCCCCAGAGCTGTGCTCTCACATCTGTGCTGCACTGACACCACAGAACCTCTATGAGCACTGATGCCCTTCCCAAAAAAGCAGCTGGTCTGTGATATTCAGCACTGTGAGGTACCACCAAGACTAGGAGCTTACCTAGATTTAAATGTGGGGATGAGGGAATGCTTTTCAATACTGTGAACATCCAAAGTGGCTTAAAACTACAACTTCAGTGGTATGAATTAAAAAGCTACAAACCCCTGAGTTTCCAAGCAGGCCTTGGTATATAATTAGATGAATTTAAAAGAAAACTCCCCTATGCACAGGTTATTTTATAATTGCCATCTGTGCGGAATTTTTATACTTTACACTGAAGCAATCTGTACTTCCCACTCCCAGAGACGGGAAACTGGATGAGAATAAGACTGCGTTGAGCTAGTAAGACAGTTCCGCAGCTATGTCCCTATAGAGGGGACATGGGAGAGACGCTACAGATAGTTACACAACAGACAGATATTTCTTTTTTTTTAAGATGATGAATGCACTAGTTCATTACAATCTGAAAGGTGAAGCTCTTCAGACAGTTTAAATTGAAATCTAACTATAATCTTCTTGGTTTCATGTCTATATCTGCATTTTTTTCACTCCAATAGATAACATTGCCAGCCTTCTAAAGGAATGTTGTTAGCTGTTCTTTACCCTGAGAGAGGGTCACTGTCTGTGAGATCAGCTTGTCTGAGAATAATCAACATACTGTACTCAACTCTTGTCACAGAAGAGAGCTGCTTTTGTTTCCTCCCCAGTTCAAGTTTAATTTTCTCTTCTTAATCTGAGTTTTAAAGGGTCTTACCAAAGTGTCAACTCTGTGTTGCTTGATGATGGAATTTCATTAGTCTAAGGTGACATTTCAGGTTTTGTTTTAATCATTTCTACTGTTATTGCTTCCTGCAGGGAAGAATTCTTTTAAATCGACAACACATTGCTGTGCACAGTAGAGACCTCCCTTGGCAGGATATAAGAAAAAAAATCGTACTTCAATGATAGCTATTCATACCCCAAAAGCAGGCAGAAAATAACAAGGAATAAAGCAGTCAGAGAATCTCTGAATATGGTCATCTTTTGCAAAAAGAGTAATAGAGGATAAGGCATGGTCTATAGTTGTTGAGGAAAACTGTTTGGCATACAAAAGCAATTCCAACTCCTATTACCATAATCCAAAAGTAAATCTGTGGCATTTCTTTCTGCATCAAACTTACAAATAAGTATGTATATGCATATAGATAAAGCCTGTATGAATATACCACAACCTGATTTGCAATATCCCTTATATATAACTAGAAATATCCAGCAAAATGTGATAAAGGAGAATTTGAGAAATCTATAAAAAAATTCTCTAGACCACAACAGTCAAAGTCCAGCTTTATATTTTCTGTTGCCTAACACTCCTATAAGTTTACACTTACCCTTGCCAGATGATTCCATTAGAATTAATGCCAGCACCCAAATGCTATTACATCAATTATTCTAGAGAAAGTTAACACCTAAATTGCAAGACCAGAATGCTCAATATTTCTACTATTGCCTGTGCATATAAACAGGATTTAAGCATTCAAAAATTAGTAAGATACAGAATTTTTTGACAAAGTTGTATCTGCTAATTCCTTTCCTTTTGAGCTCAAAGGCAAGCTATTTTATCACTTGGTTTTATAAATCATCTGGAACTCAAGATCTCAGTTTAAAAATAGAGCTTTCTCCTATATACAAAGAGAAGTGCATTTTTGCTTATTAGGAACATCATGAGGAGTGATGTCAATCTTAATAATGAGACTATGAAAGCCACTAGACACATTTAAATTTTGTATTATTTAGATATTTATATTTTCCATTAAAGAAAGGAATATTACAAGAATGTGCTGTCAACAGAAAATTTAATTTAAACCCAAGAGATTATTTGCCTGTTTTTCACCTTTTCTTCTTTGCATTTTATGACTTTCCTGCAATTTTATTACACATATAACAGTATTGTGCTGGTGAGTGAACAGAAACTGATTGGTGTTTGTTCATTGCCCAAGCTGAAGAAAGTGCAGAGTGCATAGAGCACATGCATTAGCTATAAAAATTCTGTCAGCTTTAATAATTTACGTTATTATTAGTAACACTGTGTGAGCAGGCATGTTTCCCAGGATTCACTAAAAACAAGGCAGAGTCCAAAAATCATGCCTTTCCTATGGTTGGGCTTTATTATTCCATGGAAAATAACAAAACAGCTTAACAGTTAAAAATATATATGTTTCTCTATAGACCTCCTCAAACTTAGCTGCTGGTAGTTTTCCTCCCTTAGGATGTATTAATCTTTTCTCTTCAACAGAGCCAATCCTACTTCCTTTATATTTAGGTCATGATAATGAGTTACCTGCCTCGGTGAGTCATTGTGCTGCTATTGACAATTCTTATGATTTTATAATGAGATATTATTTTTAAGTGTCAAATTATATTACCTTCCTACAGTCAGTCATAATGCTTTCTGTACTTTGAAACGACTACCAGCCACATTTCTATACTGGCATTTGCTGCAGATGCAGCTACAGTCCATTTGAATACTACTGCTTTTTGCTGTTTTGAATAACAATAATTAAAAAATAAATAAAAATGCCAGGCTGCCCTGAGAGTTAATGGCCACCTCCTCCATTTGATTTTATGCTTAGTGGGCTGAATAATAAGACTGGTCAGGAATTTTACAAGACATTATTTTTTCAGAAAATCCTTGGCAAAAAGACAGATTTGTCAAGGCTTCCAGTGGAGTAGGCAGCCCAGAAAGCTTGTCAGCCCTGTTTAGAGGCTGTATCTGAGAGCATCCTTCTGCCTGGTGCACAGTGAGGGGCCTGGTGGCCCTGGAACACACAACTTTGAAGCTCTGTAAGCTTGGCTTACACTGATTTTCCAAGGGTTTCTTGTTGCCTATCTTTGCATCAAGGCTTGTGTATGAAGGAATGCCAGTTTCCTCAGCAGCCCAAGAATCTTGTAATTTTTTTAGCCTCACATGCTTGAAACTATCTCAGAATTTCTAGCTTATGTGAAATTTGTAAATCTTATTCTGCTATTAATATTTTGTACTCTTATTTTTTACTTTTGTAGTAAAGAGTTTCAGTAAACTGCTTAAAGGGATGAGGAAATTTAAACAGAATGGGACAGTCTGCAGGAAGTTGAAAATAATACAGAAAAATAAATTTTGTAAAAGGGGGAAAAGCTGTGGAGAGAGGTTTTGTGAAGTTATAGTAGATAACTATAAAAACAATTTTAGAGCAGTCAAAAAAACACCAGTATTAGGGATTATAAGAGAAAGAACAGAAAACAAAAACATTGACATTCTCTTAAGTTCCTGACATTCCTTCTTGAATACTGTGACACATTTTAAAAGGATATAAAAGAACAAAAGAAAGTTTACAGCACAGTAGCTGAAATGATGAAAGACATGGAACAGATTCGCATGGATGCTGGACAATTATTTGGGAGAGCAACCCAGTAAGAATTATTAAATATAAGTCCACTTTGGGGTCATAAATTCCTCTAAACTGAAAACAGTCAGAGACTGGACAAGTACTTAGCTAGGGTAAGAAGCCTATGCTGTTGACCTGCTCTTTGGTGTGGGGGTCTTTGATGTGTTCATAAAACTACTGTTGAAAAGAGAATACCAGCACAGACAGTCCTGTGGTGACACTGTTGCAGCATCAGCTCTGAGGTTAACAGAGGCATTCATTGTGATAAAACCAAGTACCTGGGTAAACTTGCATCAAATACTGAAGAAACAAACTGGCAGAATGAAAAGCTATCAAGAGTACCACAGAAATAAAATCCCAGAGAAGTCCCAAGTTAAAAATACTGGAGAGTGAACCGATAAATCATTATGCTTTTTGTTCTTTTCCTATTTCCTACATATCCACTGTGTGTTACTACAGGAGAAGGATATTGAACTAGATGGATCTATGGCCTGACATGGAAAGGTCATGTTCATATGAACACTCCTATGTTCATGCTCTTAAGAAAGGATGGCATAAGTAAGAGACCAGAAATATTAGCAATTTCATACATTTTAGGGAACATGTTGACTAGATCTTCAGAGCAACTAATCTTCTGAGCAAAATACCTCCTAGAGAAGTTAAAAAGGAGTCAGCACGGTGATACGAGAAGAAAATGGAATGAGCTAATATATGTGACATAGTTAGACACAAGGAGGTTTACTTTTTGATTTTGAATTTCTGCATGAATTTTGGACTTAAATCTGAAAACAAGTGTGCGACTAAAGCACAAAATAAAATGGAGAGCACATCTCACGAAGTGTGAATAATGTTCAAGACAGAACACTTAAATACTTAAAATGGATGGTGGTGGAAGCAAGAGAACATAATTAACCCTTTCCAAATTGGATTGGTATCTGCATACTGAGTGGGATGTTTTAATGTTTCTAGTTACATAAGGTACTTCCTTTATTACTATATATGTATGTATATATAGATATACTCACACCCACACCTCAAAGTATCTTTTAATTCAAACAGTGCAGAGAGATTAGTTGAGTCAGTGGAGATGTTTTCCAATAACAGAGAAAAATAATAGACAATTCTACTGGTGGTATAAGAGCCTGAAAGAAAAACTGAATCTTCTCTGGTGGAATGCTACCAGACAATACACCATTCACAAATGTAATACAAAGTATCTAAGTAATGATAGGATTCCACCCTATCCACCACCAGTACAGATGGAAACAATTTATTTTCCTGTTGCTCAACATCTCTTATCTATCAAAACTACACAGTAAAATAAGAAAACAAAAAGTTTTTTTTTTTTTTTGTTTGTTTGTTTCACAAAACATGTTTCAAAGTTAACCTTCATGACTAGAGAACACAACAGAAATATTTGACCGAGAGCACTATACGTATGTATATTTGGACACACTCACACAGCTGTGCATGGTGTAGACACAAATAAAACCTTTTTTCTTTTTTTTCACCCTTTCTGGAGTAAGTTTCTGCCTCTTAAATCACTTTGAACAGCTGAAAAAAATGTTTCCTTTGATTCTTGTTTATGTATTTATTTGGTCAAAGTTAGATGCCCACAGGGAAATTATTGAGTCCTTGATTTTTTAACTGTACCTATTAAATTTTAAGAGACTTGTTAATTGCCCCTGCAAGTTCCTTTTCATTACATACTATTTCTTTGCTTATACCCCCAAAATTCAATATAGAGGAATATCCTCTAAATTGCTGGAATTTTTATTATTATAATTAAATCATCTAGAAGTCCAGCGCAGACATAGAGAAGTGGAACATGACCTACAGATAGGCAGACCAATCAGCTCCCAAAGATTGCTTACATTTTCTTTTTCCTAAAATGTATGTTTATTGCACAGCGTAATGTGTCATTCTTTTAATCTCAAAAGCCAAGAAGAACCTCAACCCATCCTTATTACCAGTTCCAATAATCTGACTGGGTTGATTCTAAACTCCCATTTGAAATAGGATATAGTCAGGCATATCTCAGAGCAGTAGTGAGTTTATTGTGAATCCACTAATTTAGGGCAATTTTAAAGTTTGGGGCCGTTCTCTATATTACATATGAATCAAAACCAAAATTGCTCATTAATTCAGCTTTCCTTCTAAATAAAACTGATTCAATATTCTCAAGTGATGTCAAAGAGAAATAGACTGCTGGCTATGTATATTTTCAGAACATGCAAATTGTTTCTTTTTTACTTATGGAAGTAAAATTCTCAAAATAATTACAGTTGGATTATCAACTGCATTTTTTTTTTTTTTTTTTTTTCCCCTGCAATCAAAAGACTTCAACTAAAAGCATACTTTCTACTCAAATTTCTCCATCCTGCTTTACATGACATCTACCACATGTCCTGTGTAGTTACATTTCACTTTGCAGTTTGAAAGCATTTCCACAGGTGTACGAAGAAGCTGTGAATTCTTAACATGCTTTCAATAACAATAAAGAGCAACATTTGATGATAATCTGCAAGCAAATTCTGGAGCTTGATGGTTTCATGTTTAGGTAATATAAACTTGGATGTTTAAAAAATATACTTTATATATAGAAATAAATAGATCTAGCAGTGCAGACAACCAGAACACAAAAGAGTATTCCTCAAAGAAACTTGATAGTATCAAGAAGCTCATGAGATGCAATGGTTTGCAGAGCAAGGGAACCCTACTTATATTCCTAGGGGTCTGTCACTGAACTGTAAACCATGAAAGATGCTTGCATTAGAAATAAAATGGATACAAATATTAATTTCTGATTGTCTGAAGGGGAACTTCCACTTACTTCCATCCAAAGTTTTGTTTGTTTGTTTGTTTTTCCTAGTAAAAAAGGTTGCTTGTTCCCTTTTGTTTTTCACCTACTGCTATTCATTAGAGACTTAGAAGTATTTTACAAAAGCACCACATAGGCACCACACAACAGTCACTCAGCATTAGCCTTATTCTGATGCCAGAGAAATCGATGAAGGATGAAGTGGGAGCAAAGATGATTCAATATTAACTCTCACCTATTCAACATAAACCTAGATATAAACAAATGATAATTCAAATGAAACTCTTCAGTTAACATCCAATGAACAATTTGTCTTCTATGTTTAAGATAGATATGTTCAAAATATTTTTAGTTTTATGCTGCATGGCCACACAGGCATTTTTATGCACTAACAGCTTAATTACATTAGTTTCTCTCCTTTTATTTCTAGAAGAGCTGTCACTAAGATTAAAATTGTTGTTCAAGGCACATCTAAGCAAGAAGGTGACTTTAGGGTTCATTATCTAATTGATCAAACAACCTGCTAATTAAATGTATCTGGGCCTAATCAAAGTACAGACAATGCAGAAGCATAGTGAAACTGTCAGCTAGGTGCATAAGACTCAAGCCATCAAGGCGACTGCAGCTCAGTATTTTACTTAATTACATTAAAGCTAAGATTTTCAAAGGAGCCTAGCACAGGGAAGTCTCGGTCTACCTTACATTGCCCTGCATATGTAACTCCATGGTTTTGGGGTGCCTGTATCTTAGCAATAAGATCTGTTTCACATGACTGCCCTTGCCAAGCTTGGTCACCTCCTACAGTTTTGACACAGAAATATGAGTCTAGTGCAAAATCTGGGTTAAATTATCTAAGTGAATGGTCTTTTTCATGGTGCCAAATTCAGACATATAGATCTATGTCATATGTCTAGTGTTCAATAAGAAACAGAACAAACAACAAAAAAAAAATTTTCCATTGCTTAAAAGCAGTGAGCTGCTATAATATATATACAAAACTGCTTTATGCCATTTCTCTCTTAACTCTGTACAAACAGTAGCATTTTGTTTTTCATTAAGGACTATCCCCATTCTGAAAATACAAATAAGCAGCTGATGATGTCTCATTCCTGGAAGTGTTCAAGGCCAGGTCGGATGGTGCATTGAGCAATATGGTCTGGTGGAAGGTGTCCCTGCTCAAGGCAGGAGGGTTGGAACTACATGATCTTTAAGATCCCTTCCAACCTAAACAATTCTGTGATTTCTTACGACTACTATGACTTAAAGCATTTGATAATGTCTATAACTCATACAACAAAGACAGTGAGATCATTTGAGAACAGATTTAACAGTCTGGTTGGTAACACAGGTTAGAGCCAGAAGTAATATATACTTATATCTATCTGAACAATAACGGTTTGGTCTCAGTGATTCAAGAGTAATCTATTCAATCAGGTGGTAAGATCCCCTGCACTCAAGCAGTTCTTATGCAAAGGTGAACCACATTATTTTTCATTACTATTTACTTACATACATTTTCATTACATTCATATACATATTGCAATAGCATCTGGAGGTCCGAATCATGCCTGTAACACTGAAAGATACCTCAAAATTCACCTTAAAAGTGAGAACAGATGCAAGATGATTTGTTTAATGCCATGCAATGAATCAGAAGCATAACTATGACTGAAAAACACTGGCATCATTCTTCTACTCTAACTCATAGGCAAAACTCCAGTTGTTTAATGATGCATATAAAAACTCTAAGGAATGGCTCTGCCTGGTGTCACTCCTGGTTAGAGACCAACTGTACATTGCCACACTGTAGCCTGCCCTGGAGCTTAACATGGTTATCGCCTAATGTTACAGAGTGGTATCTCCAGAATGGAAGAAATTAGTTGCTAATGCTGTTCACACAGAGCTTGCCACATATCTACTAATTGGTTGAGTGTTTTTGAACTTCTGATTACTAAGAAAGATATGTAGCAATAACCACCAACTGACAGAATTATCTTCTTTGAGGTGATTTGCAGCCACTTGTCTGGGTACAGTAGAGATCTCTGGTAATAATATATGTGAAAAGTAGGATGAATCTCACATAATGCACACTGTGCCTCTTAAATATTAAATTGAAATAGATAATGTAGTTTTATAAATTTGAACAAAGTAAAATTAGTAGGTTCCAAAGAATCTAATGAAATTCACTTCAATTTGAACAGAAGGTGAGAATAGGAGGGAAGATAGAGTAAAAGCCTGTTTTTACACAGACTTTGCAGCCAAGCCAGATCTCAGCGACTCTGACTTTAATTATGTTCTTAAGCATTGTAACTCTTCCATATGGGAAGCATCACCTGGTTTTAAACCAACTTTCTTCTGATATAAGTTTAGCATATTTACTAACAGCTCCTCAAAGATGATCAACATACTCTGATTTGAATTTCAGCCATTATGGGATCATCTAGCCACTAGATCTGAGACTCTTACTAAACTCAGTGGCATTTCATATGCCTCAGAGACTGTTATAGCAACAGAAATTACAATATAAGTCTTTTAAATGAAGCTATTTAAGCACTGAGCAAAAATGCCCATGGAAAGTTCATGCGTACATCAGGAAGAAAGCATGCATGTATAAAAATATACATGTGTATACGTATATGAACTGAAATACCAAGTTCCGGTTATGTTACAGAAGAAATTTCATATATGACATGCAGCATTCAGAGGCAACAGACCATTAATCTGCAGTGCTACTCAATTCCCAGCAGCCCTTTCTGTTCTTCAATTTTACTTTTAAATTATTTTTTACAAGGAAATGAATGGAATACCTAAAGTTTAAAAATAAAAATAAAACATGTCTCAACATGCTTGCGTAAAGAGCCTTTAAAAAATTCTTCCAGCCTTTCTTTAAGCTGGAAGCCCATCAAAAAGAAGCATTAGTTCAGAAACAGAAGTTGCCTGTTCCAAAAGTTTAGCACAGCTAGCAATTTCAGAGTCTACAACCTGGATGGAGTCAAGGACACAGATTTGGACACAGATTTGGGAAGAAACTTCATCTGGTAAATCTATAAACATCTATGGTATTAAAACCTTAAGAAATTGAGGGGCATTATTCAGATTCAGTCAAAAGACCTTGTGAGATTTTTTTTTTTTTAATTGCTTTACAGAACAACTAGGGCAGAGTCAAGGAAAATTCAATGGTTGGTAAAACAGGCCGCAACAACAATAGGTCAAGAAATATTTTTCATCCCTTAGAGTCTGAATCAGATTTAGGCAGACGCCAGCTTTGCTCATACCAGGATCCCCTTCTGCAATGCTGAAAATCTCAGGAGCTCACTAGAAAATGGTCTGAGATGACAATATTTTTTGTTCTTGCTTCAGTGACAAAGGATTCCCAGTTCGGGGTTTACATTTGCCTAGAGCATTTAAGAATTGCATTTTGTATCTTGCCCTCCAAAGGCTTTGCAAGAGAAAGCTATTTAAATCTTTTCATCCTCTGTAAAAGTATTTATTATCTCATGTATTATTTCATGTATCTCAAGTACATTTTTAAAAAGAGTTATTACAGACAAAAGGGTGGGAACTAGCAATGATGAAGGTGGAGCAGTTTTACTGAAGCTTTACTATTATGGTTTAACAAAAAAAAAAAAAAGTTAATGTTCTCAAAAAAATAAAAAGGATTTTTGATTTCACTTCAGCTAGCCTTTCAAAAGCATTCAAGAAATTAAGTAGGCAGGAACAGATGACTTGTCTCTTGCTCCTACTCTGTGCCTTTGCCAGAACATCACCTTCCTTCCTATCATGAATATAGAATCATAGAATCATAGAATCATAGAATTATAAAGGTTGGAAAAGACCTCCAAGATCATCTGGTCCCACCACTGCCCTACTGCCAACACCACTCACTACAGCATGTCCCTAAGCACCAGGTCCAGCCTTTAATATCCTGCCCCAAATTCCTGCTTTATTAGAACTTAACAGCAATCAAGTGAGTGCAGGTATTTAGTGCATCAACATCTAATGCAAATATCTAACAGCCTATCCCTCTTTGTACATACACAGAAAGAGTACGAAATGAGCAATGTAATATCCTCTATACTCTTCTACTGAAATGTTGGCAGTGCAGCAAAACATTCACAGTCATATTTTAAAACATATTTGTGCCATTAAGAAGGAAGAAAAGCAATAGGAGCTCCTGTAGGGTGAAAACAACACATCTTGAATTGAAAATCAGGGGTTTGGATGTTCTTTTGAACATGGTCATTGGCTCTCCTATTTCTGCCCAAAGGGGAACCAAAGCAGGGAAAGGTGGGATGCTGTGGCACAGGCTATACACTACACATCGGTGGCAGAGCAAAGAATTCAGTTCTTTGACTTCTAGCTCACTTCATTTCCTCCACAACAGATTATCTACTAAAGAAGAGGGAGTAGAGCCATCCAGATCAGTGAGTAATTGCTCGTCTTAATCCAGCAATCTGCATTTTATATTTTTTCACAGTACTAACAAATGCAGTGCAAGGTGCCCAGCCAATTGAGAATGCTGTTTTCTCTCCTTTTGAAAAGCAAATGATCCTTGCATGATTTGCAGTTACTGTATTAATTATGAAAACATTACTTACTTAGGATTTTTCTAAACCACTCTGAAAGTAAAACCATTTAAATGTTGATTCAGTTTCAGTGCCCAAGTGAACTGCCCCCAAGGAATCCCAGCCACTGAATCGCTTGAAAATGCCCTTGTAAATTAGCAAGCATTGCACAAACACTGCTGGCAAATTCAATCATTTCTATGTCGTGCTGCATTGTTATCTGCTGCTTATTTAGAGAGTTCATTCTTCCTTAATTCCATGTAGGTTAGTGAGATGATACGAATGACTTTGCTTAAGTAGCACTGACTCTATTAATACTTAACTTCATAGAATAATAAAAACAGAGCCAAAAGACTTTAAACTATCACTTGCATAGCATTTCCTCATGCTCTCTATTTTTTAAATATCTATTATCTCTTTGATGATATTTTTCCATTAACAAAAATCCTTTGTACAGTAACTGAGTTTAATGTAGTGCTATTAGAAGAAGGAAATGTAGAAGATCAAGGTTCAGGCTACAGAAAATCTGATGTCTTTCAATCCCGATGGACTTCCACTGAATTAACAAGGGCCAGGATTCTGAAAACCAGATGATGCCTATGCTATGGCTGTCAGTGGCTTCTATTACAGCTGTTGCTGTATCAGCCCTTCTAGGAATCAGAGCCATGACAGCTCTTAAATAAAATAAATTCACTCACTCATTTATTCTTTCATTGCTTGCTTCCCAAGTTACAGGAGAACTGAGAAAAACACTCAGAAGTATGCTTTTCAATGAAACTGAAATATCCAATATATTCTTTCAAAAGTAAAGATAACAATAGCATATTAAAATGTCAAAAACAGATAATTATTTTCTTACTATAAATTTGCATTACCACCCTGCAAGCAGCCATTTTGTGAGTGTAAACTATATGTAAAGAATAAAAAGTAAGTTTTGAAAATTTATTCTCATATTTTATAAAAAGTTTCCTAAGTTTTAGACCTCTTGACTTCATCGTATAATTATTTTGATCAGGATATAATCATTTATATTAGTGATTAATGTGATTACATAAGTATTTAAATGCCTGAGGTACTGTAAGTTAAATATAAATTAGAAAAAAAAAAAAAAGATGTATTTATATATCTTTTCTATTTTCAACATAGGTAATTTTCACAGAAGATTAGGAAGCAGTTTCTAATTCTAATAAAAGGCATAGACCATTTTATATAACTTTGTACTACACAGCTTTTCATTAAAACAGGGTTAAAAATGTTAACTCTCAGTGGAGTAGTGATGATTTAATTAAAGTTTGCAAACGCTGTGTTTCTAATATTTGTAAAGGAACATGAAAGATATGCAGCGTAATTCTTACTATAGTATTACAAGTGTTATTCCCTGACAGTCTATTAATATTTTCCCTATTTTATTCCCCAAACTCAAATAATTCTAATGTTGTTCTCAGACATATTACAGAGCTCCTGCCTCTTCTGTTCTTTTAGTTTCACAAACTTGCAGCAATCAGTGCTGTCTATATTTGTATAGATAGGTACATGTTCTTCCTTAATTCTGGATAAATCCTTTCTTGCATTGCATATTAATAGAAATGATTAAGCCACATTTGGGTACAGAACTATAGCCCCAGTTGGCTGCCCCTCCTACCAGCTAATATTTCAGCCTTAATGAAGTTAGTCATCTTACATTAAATATAATGGTGCTAGGCAAATTGTGAATGATGCCAGTAACTTGTGTAATTTTCTGAAAAGCCACTTTAGCTGTTAAATTGTCCTACTTCTTCATTCTCATGATATTGGTAATGGAATCATTTGAAATTATGGCAAGCTAAAAGCATAAATAAGCTATAAATAAAATGGTGTGTTTTGTTATAACACAAGGAGGATGCCATTCCTGGGTCTTGGTCTTACAAGCACTTAATGCAACCATATTTGTTACTTACATATGAGATTTATTTACACTGTGAGGATAGACTTATTCCATACAAAAATGGAGTAGATTTTAGTATAGCAAATAAATTGATTAACTAATTATTCTGCACTTATGATATTTAAGTAAAACATAACATTTGTCAGAATAGGAATGATACCTTATATTTCCGGAACCTGGTGAAATTCAGATTCCATCAGTCTAAAACTGGAAAAAAATGGGAAGTAAATAACATGTTATATCTGTTAAATGTGTTTTAGTTTTTAACTGAAACAAGAACCTGATGTGAACTGGAGGTGGCATAGAATCATAAAGGGAAATTACATGCAATATTGAGATTATTTTGATTGTAGACATTTGCTAGATACCCATGTGATTGGGAGATGCAAAATGAGAATGAGATGATAATTGAAATGCAAAGCAAGCAGATGAAAAGATGACATAGGGGGCAATCAAGGGGAGATTTTGACAGCTGCTTGGTCAAGTGCTGGAATCCATTAAATTGAATTACAAAATGTCACCAGTGCAGCAGCCAGTCAGATTCAGTTTACATAAGTTTGGCACAGTGAAGAGGTCATGTTTCATTAGGATTAGCCCTGTTTCTCTTTAACACAGTTCCCTGAATATCATGCAAGAAGCAATAGAGTTCCGATTTTCACAAGTTGATGGGTCTCTTGTATGCACCACTGTCATTTTAAATACTCATCTACAGCATATATTTTTGTTGTAGCTGTGCTTGCAGCAATTTAACTGCATCTTCCACACTGCATATGTCACTTAGGCAAGCAAATATAATGTTAAAATTCCAAAAGTCTAAACATAGATTATCACAGAGCTCTTTAAGAAACAGTACAGATTCTCATCTTTTTTACTTATACTTGCAGTCTTTCTCATTCTGTTCGGTCCTGGATCCTTGTGACCTTTGATTACTTGCTGCTCTCAAGAACTTTCATATAACTCTGGTCACTATCTTCATGCTTCCTCCTCAGAACTTTAAATTTTCTGAAGATATACTTTAAAATAGTCTACCATTAAGCAATCAATATCAAGTCCAGTAGTCACAACAGTAGTTTTGCTGTTGGTTTTGTTTTGTTTTGTTTTTTATTTATTTTTCTTTCACCCCAAAGAAAGACAGGTAACAAACAATATTTTTAGTATTATATCTTACTTTCTCATCATTTGCCTTAGAGGCTGTAGCTTCCTCATGGCCACCTCTTTGCATGTAAGAGTTATGAATAAAACAGCACTACTGATTAACTTAACAGTTAAGTGCAGGTCCAGGTGTTTTATGAGCAGAGAGTGTAATATGCACTGTGACAAGTATGAATGAAATAAATACGGTAAGTTTATTTCAAAATCATTTTCTATGATCTTGACTTCAAAATGCAGCCATTTTTCCTCTTACATATATATTATGCCAAATATCTGAGCCTCCAGACAGAAAAAAATATAGAATGCAGCACTAAGATAAAAGTCTGAATTTTAGAAAGCACTGATCTACCAAAAGCCTCATAACTTGAAACACATTAAGAGTACTTAGACCTTCACAGTTTCAGATTTCATATTACTCAAGCTGGTACAACACTTCCGTGAGTGTTCTGGAGCTTATAAAAGTTAATTAGTTCATGGAATCATAGAATCATTTAGGTTGGAAAAGGCCTTCATGGTCAAACCGTCAACCTGACCTACCCAAGTCCCATCACTAAGTGTCACATCCATGTCTCTTAAATAGCTCCAGGGATGGGGACTCCACCACTTCCCTGGAAAGCCTCATTGTTTCCTCATGTCCTATCACATCAAGTATTCTCCAAATGGCACATCACCTGGCTACAGAGATGAAGAATGTGTCAAAGTGGTACACTGTCTTAGAGGAATTGACTGGTCTAGGGTTTCATCTTTCTGTATGATTTCTTGAGGGTTTTTCCTGTTCCTTCAAAGTTTTATCTGAACACATCATATGGATTGTAATTACAAAATTTCATTGTCAAATTCATTTGATATTTGGAATTATTATATGACACAATACATACGAGATATTATATTTGTTATTTGAACATATTACACACTGACATAAATCAGAAAGTAAATTTAAAAGAAGAAAAATCCCTCCTCATATTCTCTAGAAAGGTGACAGCAAATACTGCATGACTTAACCAGTCATTTAATGGCTTATATTAAATCACAGTCATATCATGTAAGTATCAAATTTTACCTTTCCACAAACCTGGAAAAAAATCAGTGAATATACCTCATTTTATTTCCTCAATCCAGGACCACACTCTGATACTGAGGGATGTCTAGCAGCATTGGAAGCAGCTTAGAATTTCCAATGGGAATAATTTATTGTGATATGCAATAACAACAAGAACATGTGAGATGGAGACAGTTTGGGATCAGTTCCAGAGAGATGCTGAGAAAGAATTTAAGCATGCATTTTAGGTCTATATCCCTCGGTTGGTTTGACCCACTGCTCCCCAAATATGTGATGTCTCAGGAAACAAGACAGTGTTTAATGAGATGGAACAGTTATTCCCCAGGACAATAGCACTCTACAGAGTAACCTGTGTATGATGTAAATCTTCAGTGGTTGTTTACCCAGCAATATCTTATAGTGGCATATTTATATATGCTGATGTAAAAACATATTGACAGCACAAGGCCATGCAGATCTTAAACACTTGGAGTAATAGCTAAATATAATAATGATTATTTTAAAAGTCTGAGATTAAGAAAATTAATCACACAGTAAAGAAAGACTTCACAGGTAGATAAGAAAAATTATATAGGGAAAGGGGATGAGGTTGCATTGCCATTAGCTGGTCTCTGTGATAGCTCATTGGGTTAGCTATTACCAAAGAAGTCAAACCTAAGTATGTGTGTGTAGTAGCTGAAACATAAAAAGCAAGCAGGAAGCTCCTGCTGGGAACACAGGAAGAAGAGGTCTTAGATTTCTCTGCATGAGGTTAGAGAAATGTTTGGAGATATGTTCCCCTGTGGAGTTCAACAGCAAAGTAACCATTAAACAGCCAAAAGCATGGCACCAGCAAAGGAGAAAGAGAAAAGGGAAAAAGCCTATACAGCAGTAGATGTGCTGTGTTAGTGACAAAAACTGTATCTAATGGTCATTACTCATCATTTTCAGCTGCACTGAGGTAGATTAGGAAAGTATTAAAAGTAATCACGAGCCTTAAAGTAAGGACCACTTGGATATTCTTTTGATAAAATGCAGAATAATTAGAATAAAGATCAAAAATTTATCTGTCCATACATGAGTGCAAAGAAAAAGAAAGAAAGGAAACCTTCTCCTGCTGTTGGCCCCCCCCCCCAAAAAAAAAAAAAAGATTGACAAATTGACAAGAGGAGAAACCGTAGTCTTGTTTGTCCAGAGTTGATGGAGAAATAGGAGGATCACAAACTACACTGGAAAGCCAGTTTAACAACTTGCTTTCTGCATCTTACATCATCCCCAAAAATAAAATCCCTGACAAGCCATAATGCTTACAGTGGAACAGGAGCCAGCTCCTCCTATAGAAACACTGTTTTGGCGTGATTTTATAAAATGTGCATCTTTGTCAATAAAATAGACTGCAAAGATCAAAATGGATCAAATACTAGGTAAGAAAGTGTCAGCTTTATGTCATCTCTTTGCCCCGAGGCTGCATCCAATTGGATCTTACATCACAGACATCCAGACAAGAATGTTTTCTTGTGCCTAATTAACTTGAACTTCTTGACGAGCTTCATGCCTGGCTTCATGTTCCAGACATAAATCTCCTAGTAAAATAAATAATGCATGTTACATTTTTCCTAAGACTAATGGTGTTCCAAAAGAGAAAACAAAACTGGATGACACGTTTTCTTCAGAGAAAGGTGGCATCTGAGACCAGGAAGGGCACTGGATAAGTAATGTTTTCTCTAACTGCGGGCCATAAATCTCTTGGAGGTCATCCAAAGGTTTAAAAAGAAACCTGTCAGTGAGCAACAGCTCAGTTCTGCAGAGCTGGGAATTAAGAGGGATTATTATTACTTACTCCAATTTTTACACTTCCTAGAAAGCTTCAAGTCATCCTTAATTGCTGGATATAGTTCAGCTTCTTCAAAATGAGGACATCAATAAGCACAGCTGTTTTCTGCTCTCCTGTCCTGGAGAAACTGGTTACTACTGACTGGTAGAAATCACTCAAAAATACATGAGCTGAAAGGGCCCTTAACTTTCAGAAAGTTGGCTAAATGTAATAATTAAAGCAAAAGATGTGAGAAGAAATGACAAGGCAAATAGACCATTGTTCCACAGACATTTCTCTTGGCAACAGTGTCTTTCTCAGGAAGTTCCTGCCTCCTGTGTCCCCAGCTACTGTTTCCATCCTCTGAACACCCATTTGGTGGTGCTGATATAATTCCACACACTCAACAGACCACCGGGGAACCAGGTTATAACATCCACATCAAAAGCAAGCCTCCCTATAAAAGCAGATTATTTTAAAAACATTATTTTTAAAACACTATTTTTAATCTATCTTTTTCATCATGCAACCCCATAAACAGTGGTACGGATAAGCAATGGGGACAGAATCAACTTAAGTACAATGAGCTACTGAATAACTGCCTCAGGACAGAGCAGGAATAGAGCTAGGTGACACAAGGGAAGGACTCATTACTAACTAGAACACTGATCTGGAAGACAGAATGACAAGGTGTCAGTTAACCATGGTACCTATCTAGGGCAGAGGATAGGGTGAGTCAGCAACACAACAAACAAACAAAAAAACCCAACGCATAATTTGATGCATATGAGATCAGTGAAATGTTGGCAGAATTGTTTCCAATAAGAATGTTTTTCAATGTTTTCCATGAGGTCTTTATAAGCACCAAATATGATGGGGCTATTGAAGCTTGCAAGGCAGAACTGCAAGACCAAGTCAATACAGAAGCATTGATTAAATGCAGAAGGAGAAGAGTAAGAGTAGATCAAAGGAGACAAAAAAATATCTCTGCAGAGTTGAGGTAGGAAAAAAATGGAAGGTTAATCAATTCTATCAATTCTCCTGTTAAATTATATAAATAATAAGTTAATAATAATAAAAAATCCTACTGTAAATACTTACCCATTTCTTTTGGAGGGAAATTCAAGGAGTAAGCAAATGACATCACAGTCAGGAGTATTTAGGTCTTAACTCTTCTCTTTATACTACCTACAGCCAGAGGAAGCAAAGGTCTAGGGAAGCACCTTCCTTTCTCAGACACACTGCTGAGCTCAACTCGACATTCCACTTCTCCTCCATGTACAGATCTCCAGCTGTTTTTATTGGGAGTTCTGGACACTGACTGACAGAGTTTAAACTTCCTAATAACAGCAGGAAAAAAGTGTGTATGTAGTGCACCTGAAACACATTACTCTCTTTCTCTCAGGGGAAAAAAGAAAAAAAAAAGTTCTCAGCTGCAAAGACAAGCATTTAAAAATATCCCAGATTTTCTTTCTCTACAGCTACATTTTTAAAGTAATCCTGTGCAAATGAATGAGGCAAGGTCTCAGTGGATGGCAGACATATAGAAAGAATGACTAAGACATGATCACACACTTGAAGATAGTGACATAATATTTATGTGGATGTAAACAGTTTATCATTCTATCCCTCCCATATTTACATTTTACTGGAAATGGTTTTCTACCACAGAAATCCTTACATAGGAACTAAACTGTTTCTGAGGGGGGAAGAAGTTGCAAATTTCTACTTAATTTTTTCTTAGAAAATGATGAAAGCAGAAAGCAGAGGTGTTAATGGCATGTGCATGAACACTTTTACTACAGTTGTCATAGGAGGTTAAAATCCTAAAGCCAAACAGTTCCAAATTATTTAACCTATTGTCATCACAACAGTCATCACAAGTTCAGATTCATGTTAAGTCTTATTATAACCAGTATGTATAAGGGTCAGCACAGTTGTTTACTTGTCCTCGTTATCATTTCTTGTGTGTACTAAATTCATAGCATGACCAGGGAATCTGCAGCCTCTTTAAGTAGAGAATATAATGTATGAGAGTGAATTTGTCCTTTTCTTCTTCAGGGCACTAGAAATAACCATGGCATTCCTGGTATGACAGTGGGCATACATACATCAATAGCTCTATAACCTCACCATGAATGGAAGGAATTTAACTTTTGTGTGTGCGTGTGTGTTTCAAATATACATAACTGCTATAGCCAACAAATAGCTCTTCTTCTGAATTCTAAGTCAGTCCTTCCTTTCATTCCTTCCTCTCACTCCTCCTTCCTTCATTCCAGTTGTTGCCAGTGCTCATAAATTTTATATTTTATCCGTAATAATAAGTAAACATCAACTCACATACTTAAAATTGTATCAACACTAACAAGTTTCTGTCTGACATATTAAGAAAAGAAAATAATCAAATGTATTTAGATACATTTTTATGTATCTAAATAGACTAGCACCTTATTATTAAGTCAAAGTTTCAATCCCATCCTGTTGAAAATGAGAAACTGCCTTTCTATCAGTATTAAGAGGTTTCAAATCAGGCCCTATTTGTAGAAGTCTTTTGTATTCTGAAAGTCTTTACTCTTTTCCTATTTCTCTTTTTTGTTCTATGTTGACTCCTGAGATAAGGAATAACAAGTAACTGGGAAAAAACAACAACAACCCCACACTGAAATTTGCTTCTGGGACTTAAAACGTGAGATTATGAAGATGGTAATATAATTCTCTGATCTATGTGATCCATAGTTAAGTTTTCAAATGTTACTTATTTGTAACCACTTGTGTTAACACTTTTTTAAGTGCCTAACTTGAAAATAGAGGAATGAATAAGTGATACCCGTAGGAGAACATAGAGAATACTGTATTTCTTTTATAGTATAGAATAGCATAGTATAGAATAGTGTGGATTACTATATTTCTTTTCACAAAATCACGTCTAAGCATGATGGAATAAAGACTTTCTGTTATTTCATTCACAGGATGGCACAGCCTACAGTTTTCATCCTGGAATTCTTGCCAAATTCTACATTAGACTGTCCAATAGGAAACTGCTTATTCACACAAGGCTCGGGAAAATCTGAAAATTTGGCAAGTGAAATAAATAATGTCTAATATTCCTTCTTCATCATCCATAAATCAGTGAAACTAAAAAAAAAAAAAAAAACAAAAACAAAAAAAAACATTCTGTGAACTGGAATTGGAAATGCATGCCAGCAAGTTCAAGGAAAACACATGTAATAGAAGTTTATGTTTACATTTTGCTCACATCAGATTAAATCCCATGAAAATCAGATTTCACTCTTCAACTTCTAAAGCATTTCTCACATTGTGATTTTAATCAAACTGAAATAAAAAATAAAAAGAGAAAAATGCATCTATTGCAGGCCACTGTACTTCTGGTTTATTCAGATTTTCTTAGCGATCTTCAGTTGTTACTTGAATCTCATCAGGCTGTTAACTGGGACAGTGGAAAGGTCACTAGAAAAAAAATTCTGCTGGCATTCTGTCTGAAACAGAATTAGAATAAAAGAATTCTAGGAATACTTAAGAAAAAAAAATATCAAGGAAGAAAAACTTTCCAAAACATGGAGTTCAGGAAAGGTGCAAGCTATCATTTGATCTTGGATTAATAATCAAGAGGTTCATCTATCAGAGACTGACTGACATATTAGAGTATGCCAAGTATGGTGTCACTGTTCTACACAAATTCCTAAACCCAGCATGCACTTTCTAGATTTTTTTTGTTCATTTTATTAGTTAGAATTTTGGTTTAAGCAAGTGAATAACCATTGATTTCCTTCTGTGACCATGTAGGATGCATAAAGTTTATATACAGCTTGAATTTGATTTGTTATTGCTAACACTGATAAACCCAGTTTTGTTTATGAGCCCCATTTTTCACTTTTATTTTCTTTTTGGATCATGACAGTTGGAAATTCCATTATTAAATGGCCACCAATTCAGACTTAAATTACTTCTGGTACTAAAACAACACTGATTTTTCATGTTGGTCATTTTAAATTTAACTTTTGGCTGCAGTAAAGGAATGGATTACAATAGCTCTCAGATCAGTCACTAGTGGATATTAGTGACATTACCCATTACTGTGAAAGCCAGACATTGGTTGCAATTCTTTGTGTATATTTAGATGAACCAAGAATGTGAGAAATAAGAAGATCTGTTGCTTGATGCTCCTAACATGCAGACTGTGTGATGCCAAAACTTTAGTATTCCTCACAAAACTAAACAGAGCCACTTGTGCAACTGGGCAATTTTGTCTACCTTAGCCATTAACTTCTTTCTATAAAAAGTGTTACTTTAACAAAGTGCATGGTAGTGAACCATAGATCATCACTGTCTCTATTTTACTTCTGTGACTTAAGCAGCCTTTTCTATTTAGACAAGTTTTCATGACTTCTAGTTGTGGTATCCTGGATTCTCAAAGAGCTGTAAAGACACGTGATAATGAATTTAAATGGACTATATGGAAAAAGGCTCAGATTTCAAAAACATTAAGAAAGAGTCCTAAATCCTAACTTTCTTAATCCTTCATCTTTGTGTCTTATCTTCTTTATTTGTAAAACTGGAATAATGATCAAACAACAGGAGTTGCAAAGGTTAAAAAAAAAAAAAAAGACCTACGCGTAGAATATACTGCTTCTAAACATGTAGTTTTGCTAAAGAAACCCATTTCTGAGTGTAGTGTTCAGAGAAGTTGAGCACTTTTGTGCTGCTTGGTTATTTAATATATTAGGCAGTGTACTACCATTTTCACTATGCTGTACTGTATTTTTAAGTATTGATCAGAGGCTCACTGTGTTCAGAGAGGCACCTCTTGTTTCTTTATGCATTTGAAGGAATTAATGACTGTGAAGCAGTCAAATACTCTTGTAATCAGCACACACACACAAAGAATCATAGATATAAATCAAGGGGATTAAATAAAGACATCGCTTCCCTCATTTTGGCATACATCTCAATGTTGTAGAACACCTTTTTACTCTTTGCTTCCATAGCTCTTTTCATGAAGTGTCATAGTGCCATAATATACCAATGTTAGAAAACTACTGAAAATAATAATATGATAGTATATAATAGTCTATTTGTCAAATATAAAGCAATGCTTTAATATATTAGAAATATATGCTCAATTTAGCTTTAGTTCACCTATGTTAGCTACTATATTTTATGCCATATAAAATCGGTTTTATCTGTACAGCTCACTTGCTTTACAGAAAAAAAATGCAGGGATCACCCCCAAAATAAATTTTATTTTACCTAATTTAGTTCAAATATCTGTATAGCTGAAAAGAACAACAATTTACTGGATTAAAATAATCTTCAGCCCCAAAACACAAAGCATATCCAGGTCTGCCTGGTGATGTGGGCTGTCTCTTTGCCATCTGCTCCTAAGGAGGAAGAACACAGGACTGTTCTGCCAGAGGGAATTCCTTCCCAAAGGCTGCTATTTGGCAGCCATCGTCTCCATACTGATGCTTATGGAGAAGTAGGAAACATTCCCAGCACCTGTGTCTCAAGGTACAGCTCCTTTAATTTACTTGCATACATAATCTTTTGAATTTCTACCCACAGCAATATAGGCAGTCCTATTTCACTCGATTCATTTTTATCCCCAGTACAAGACCAGTTTAAAAATAAAAATGAAAGCTATACCTAGCAAAACTTGAGATTAAAGTTTTGCACAGTGCAAGCAAACAGAGCATTGCAAGCCAAAACAAAGCAAACAAACAAAACAATGTAAAATGTTATTCTAATGAAAATGTTGTTCCAATCTATGCTTACAACTAGGTTTCATTCACATTCCTCATGTAAAATGTCTTTCAGTGTGTTTTTGCTCAACAGCTATAAAGTCATGTTTTATAGAATCATGCCCCCTTCATGCAGCTCCACAAGAATAACTGTCTTCTCCAGCTACTTTGATACAGCTTTAAATGCCCTAGGGAGTTCTAGCTGCAGTCAGACACCTTGTGTATATAAATTGGTTTCAGTTTGCTCTTTTAATAATCATATTGCTTAATGCAGGCAGTTCATTTGGTAATGTTCAATTCTTGTTACAGCTATCAATACCTTCATAAGAAATGTTATTCCAGACATTGCATATAAATAAAAGCTGCTGTGCGTCTGACGGTTTCTTACAGAAACCTCACCTCCTACATACATACAAATGGCAAAAAAATAAAATGTGCTTTGCCTGCTGTATCTCAGAATAAATCCTTTTCTTCCCCTCTCTCCTCCTTTTACACGGCTTCTTTTGTCACAAGACATTTAAAGTAGTTTAGAGCTAATTTTTTTAATCAATTATATGTTGCTAAATAAACGGCTAATCTTTTGCAAGTTCCCAAGATGTCAAGGGAATTAAGGAATTTCACTGAGTATTCTTTATTTGGATCAATTTTTCTACCACCAGTTTCATTCTACTGTAGCCAAAGCAACGCTTCCACTAAAGCAAATGTTAAAAATTGCAGGACAGGACCCTGAAACACGACAGGAACTAGAATATTCTGAGAAAGGTACCTAAAACATTCAGTCTCAGAAAGAATAAATACCCTACACTGCTCTCCTTCAGTACCAAACAACTAGTTTCCTGTCTTATGTCATAACAGAACTTGAGGAAATCGGGATAAGTTGCCACAATAGGTAAAAAAATGAAATAATAATGGAGAAATAACAATACAAAACAAAAGTGGTAGATGAACAAAAACAACAATGCTAGAGAGGGAGAAAAGAAAGAAGTAAATTGGGACACTGAATCCTAACACACTGAAGGGGTGAGCTTTTCTACCAGTTTTAATGAAGGAGGAATTTCACACAGTGAGTTTAAGCAAAAAGAAGGCATCAGTTTTCCCACAAAACATACAAAATTCATTAAATACGGTGTTCTCGGCTGTGGAATACAATGTGTATAGCATTGAGTAACACCAGTGAGGGCTGCTTGGTAACTTGTCTCCTTTATATTTGATTTCTCAGATCACTCCAAAGATCCAATGGTCTGTTTTTGGGATGTCACAATCTTTAGCTTTCTGTAAAATATTAAAGAAATTGCTAAGTTTTCCTAACTCCATTTTTCTCGAAGGCTATCAACTTCAGTTCTATCTAAGGGTTCTTTCTTCTTACATAAATCTTTGGAGGTCCCTTGGTAAACATAAATAAATAAAAATAGAAACTTCACAGTTTTCATTTATGGAAATGAAATGGAAAAGAATATACATATATATAGTTACTTAGTTGAGTGTTCCCTTTGCCTGATAGCAATGGACACTGCCTACACAGTTTTGCATGGAAAACATCCTTGCTTTGTGATTTCAATCTCAATTGCCAGCTATGTAGAGCTAGTTGTTGTCGCACAGGTCAGTATCTATAGCCATTCAAAACAAGTATTTTTCTAAACATGTCTATATGAATTGTTACTAGGTGAAAAGAACTTCTGGTTTTATTTGAATATCTCATTTCTGCTGTTCAAAATGCTGGGACATACCTCATTCTCAAATGCAATTTTTCATTGTGTATAAGGATATTATTAATTCTGAAACTGAATGTCCTTTCAATTAATTTGAAAGGCTTGAACTTTTCCACAAAACATAGAACAGAACTGGTTGCTTAACTGGTTACTTAGGAAAGGAAGAAGAAAAACAGAACAAGCTAGATCATCTAGTTCCAGTTCCAGTTGCCACAGGGAAAAAAATAAATAAAAAATTAGAACCATTCATCTTAAAATAGACCAAAAATAAGTAGTAAGTACTTATCATACAGAAACAGAAAAGTGAAATGCAAGCACATCCGGAGTAAGCTGAGCAGCCAAAGAAATGCAAGTAAAAAGCTCCATGTGCTGGAACAATGTGAAACATTTGAAGTTCCCACCAGGAACAAAATATGGTCAGAATTCAAGAATATATACCTACTACTGATATCAGATTGATATCAACACAAATGAAGACAAAAGCCTCTTACCAAAAATATAGGTAATAAAATAAAATAACCTTTTAACATCAAGATATCATGTTATATTTAAACAACATTCTTATCTTCCCCATTCTTGAGTCACAGTGACATTCACAACACTAGTTCCCATGAAACACAGTTAAAGCAGTGAATCAGAAACTGAAACGTCAATCCACTAAGCACCCTGTTTCTCATTAAGTGTAGGGCTTGGAGAAGTTCAAATTTTACTTAGTACGTTGCAAATGAAGAGATCTCAGTTTCATCTCATCTAGCTTCAGTTTTCTTTCCCTGAAGGGTTGTAACTTCTTTCCAGTGTAAAGTCTGGCACCCAAACCACTCTGTGGCACTGAGGTTACAGAAGCATCAACAAAGGTACATTACAAAATTGCTACTCATTTTATTTGTTAAAAAAATGCAGCAAGAAAACATCAGAAACACAGCTTAGGATTGAAGCCAGCTCCATTGGATCTCAGACTAGTTCTAACCATAAGCAAGCTAGTTATTCTTGTCTTTCATTTACAGTAAATTACTTGTAATCAATTGATGCAATTTTTATAAAGACTACTGGACCCTTATAAACAAAAAGCCCTATTAGCTCATTTTTTCTACACAATAAAAAAACAAATTAGGTCTGGATAACTTAGACTAAATTGATTAGTGAGACCTTTGAGTGGAAGAGTTCTGAAAGGCAGACTATGAAACCAAAATTATGACTTTTATATATATATGAAGTGAGAGGCAAGACCTCTCACTTTCCTATATCAACCATTTCTTCTGTCACGCATACTTTAATAACTTCTCCCAGATAATAAAATACTTTCTATTCCTTATAGAAGGCTTTTGACTCTCACTTTCTACCACAGCTATAGGTTATACAGAGACATAAATAACTCCAAGTAAGTTATGTGAGTGCAGATTGGCTGGTTTTCTGGCAGCTGCCAAGCCTGGTGAAGCATGGAAGCAATTTGTGAATTGAAGCAGTGTAATCTCTGAATGGTTTTAATTAATGTATGCCAAGGAGCTGGACTGAGTTCACCAGCAACAAAAAGGAAGGTATTTCCCAGAGACATTTGAAAGCCTAGCCTAGTACTCAACCAGTCAAATCATCCATACTCCTGAGCAAAGGAAAAAACTTTCCTAATTAAATGATGTTTTGTTCTTTTTGGTTGTCTCAAGAGATACGGAAATAGAACCTTATGAAAACTTTTGCATCAAAAATCCCATTTCATTTTTTACCGGTGTGATTTTCCATTGTTAATATTCTTAGACTCTGCATATATTAAGGCACATTAATAAATGAAAGAAGTAAGTCAGCTTGTCAGGTATTTTGTAAAGTATCATGGGACATGATTGGTTTAGGATGAGTGCACAAAATCTGTTTGTTCAGCAAACTTAATTATAGCTGAGGACCAGTAAATACATACATAGCATGGACATACTGAGATTTAACTGGGCTCAGATGTACACAACATAGCTGAACTTTTGGGACAGCTGAGAAACTTAACATTCATTGACTGGTACTTCTTGGTTGAACTCTCTCTTAACATGAAGAAAGCAGCATTACAGTTAGGATGCTGAGGGATAACAGATCTTTAGTTTGCTCATTCTCTTGGACTTCTGAAATGTTAGCAATAGAAACATCCATAGTTAAGGTTCTGGGAGAAAGATAGTCTCCATAAACACAATAGTTAAGCCTCAAAGATAAGACCAAAATAAGCCAACCAAACATAATTATGTACTGTGAAAAATAAAACTATTAAGTCACCCTAGGAAACAACATTTAATTACTCAAAGTTGTGGCAGATATGCTGGCATTGTCATAAGCCCTATGAGGAATTTTTTGGTAAACTGCTATAAATTTTGTGTGTTCTCAAACAGGTCCAAGGGAAGGCAAGAAAAGCACTGTAAGATAGAGCCTTCAATTTCTCACACAAGGAAGGGAGTTGAAAGCCAGGGCTTTAAGAAAGATTTGCAGGAGACTTATTATGAGCACTTGGACAGCGTTAAAAGTATGTGCTCCTGTTCCCTACTAGTTTTCTGCCATGTGCTACATCCATGAGCTTTAACAGCAGACTGTGCAGAAGTATCCTAGCATGAATTACCTTTTCAGTAGGTTTACTGTCTTGGGAGGTGATGCTTCTCCTCGTTTTCCAAACTACCCCTGGACCTTCTCATTCTACCAGCCCATTGGAGACGTTTCCACAAAGCTGCCTGGACCCCACCACAGCATCTACCCTGTGGAAGAAACAAATTTTGAAAATCCATGATGCATCAATTAAATCTCCTAGAGACAAAATCATTTGAAGATGTTGAGAGAGAGTAAGTAATGTAGACTAAAACATGATATAGAAGAGCTGTCATTACACTACCCGAGAAGGTAGGAGAGTTGCAAGATATGCTGTTCCTTCAGCATACTTGTATGTATAACACGACTACTAAAAGTGCACTTAATTTTGGGAAGGCTTAAAGACACAAATACAAGCACAGAGATTTCACAGGCAGCAATTTGTTAATAATGTGATCACTTAATCTTGCATATGAAAACCTTGCCTGCTACTGCATTTTTACAAGCTTAACAGTAATGAGAAGAGTGTGTTTGTTACTGCTATATTTCTGTAATGTGTAGCTTCATCACACATAAAGGATATGGTGGTAGAAATGAGATCTTTCCACTGTCATTAATAGCAGTGAAACACATACACATTTCGAGGCTGAAGTATACTTTCCAGCATTTGAACCTTCCTTCATTTGGAGTCTTAGATGCAAATAGTGATAAAATGAAAATGGGACAAAAGTTTAAAAATTAATTACTCTGCAAAAATATTTTCCACTTATAGCCTGAACAGATTGGACATACCCTAGTTAAATCAATGAATAAATAAATATTAAAAATAATTTTCATACATATAATTTCATAGCTTATAAACACTAATAGGCAAGAGATACAAAACAGACCTTTTATTTAAAATCTTTTAAAATTACTGCTCATTTACTAAAGAAAAATAAATTCCACTGGCTCATGTTTATGACTAAAGACAACAGTAAATGGTGACTCCAGATAACCCATGTCACTGATTCTGTTTTTCAAAGACATGACTGCTTTCTATTCCTTTGGCCTCGGCTGCCTAGCAACCTCCACAGAGCTTTCTTAGTCTATACTAATTCTGGACAGTTTTTATTTATATATTTATTTATGAGAATGTCTATAAGAAAGATACAGAAACAAAGAGCTGTTTGTTCCTTGTTTCTAACACTGGATTCTAAACAGATCACCTCAGTGGTTCAGCAAAGGACACAGTCCTTGGTTTTGCAATGAGAGGTACCTACCTCCTTGAAATTGGGAACTATGCAAATCCCACTTTCCATGAGACAACAGCTGAGTCTCTGTAAGAAGCTCCTGTTGTAATGGGCACTGATATTTCTTGCTGTCCCTGTTGATTTGTTTCTTTGATACGCTTTTTCACCCTGAAATACTAGCTGTTTATGTAAGGCTCCTGCTTTCATGCAGCCTGGAGCTTTTACGTAAGATGAAGACAGTTTGTGCTGCTGTACTGAGTCACTAGCAGTTCCTGCATCATCCAAGCACTGGAAGAAAATGGAGATTAAAACTCATCTCCTGCTGTGTCTGTGACTCAAAGTGGGACAGTTTGGAAGGAGATGGGACTACTTATAATAAGTAGTTTGAAACTGGATATGGACTGTCTCTCTCTGAACAAGTCAGAAGCTTTCTTGGAAATGCCTATTTCCTCAGGGCTTTTTCCTTCATTGGTTTTTCAAAATTGAGGACTGCACAGAAAATATACCAACACTACGTGAGAAAATACTTACTTTCTTACCAATTCAATTCATATACCACTTTACAAATACTGCTAGATCAATTCATCCCCTGATCAGCATATCCCTCTTCTCCAATCAGGAGGGAGAAAAAAAAAAAGAAGAGAAAAAAAAAGGTCAAAGACGTTTCCTAATCTGCTCTTCACCTCTTCAGAATAGTGGTCATATCTTGTGGTCACATGGCAGTGACATGGCTTTTGTATCTCACGTCTCACTACCAGCAGAGCTATATATAAACAAAATATTTTTTTTTTTTTTTTTTTTTTTTAAAGTAGTATAAACAACCACCAAAGAAAAAGTCAGGTTTACTTAAAAAAAAATATCTGCATCAACCTATTTTAATTTGAGTCATGCTGAGACCATGATGGTTGTAAGATTATGGAAGTACATGTACATCTTGGTGTTTGTCTGTATGAAGGCATCAACGTTCATTTATGCCAAACTTAACAGTACAAAATAAGTATATTAAATCTGAGCTACTGTAAAAGAAAACCAAAAATATATTGAATCATAACAGTGTCCAGCAAAACTAAAAACTAAATGGATGATAGAAAATGATTCAAAAATAACCTAGTAGATAAAAAAAGCTTCATTTTTAGGTTTTTAATGAACAGTGGAAGCATCCACAGAAATAGATGTACAAAGAGATTCACTAAGCAGGAGAAAGAGTTTTTCAGTTCAAGGAATCACTACTGGTAATTTTCTAAGTTGCTTTACCTCTGTCATTCCATGCAATGACATAAGTTTGTAGTTCCCTGAAAAAGTCTCAATTTGTGCTCCTTGGAGTTACTATAATACAAAGAAATTCTGACTACACAGTTAAGTAGCTGCTTATTGATAAGCACTTTCCTCATACTTATGTTCACTTTTTACACTATACCATCATTAAAGCAAAAATGGAGAGTCTGGGATTTCCCACTCTTGCAAAATATAATCATGGTTTCATGTGCTCTACAGTGTTAAGCCAACCTCCCTGGAAATAAAGCTAATGAAGAGTACCAGAAGCATACACTTGCGTATCTGTTTTCCCACTTTCAGCAAGAAATCTTCTTTTAATAAGTCCAAGAACATGTAAATTGACAATAAAAACATTTTTCATGCACTTTTATAAAAAATTGTTATAATAGGTTTTACTACTGTTGTTGTTTAACCCAGTGGGCAGCTCAGCACCACACAGCTCTTTGCTCATTGACCCCTCCAGTGGGATGGAAGAAAGAAATTTGGGGGGGGGGGGGTAAAAGCTTGTGGGTTGAGATAAAAACAGTTCAATAGGACAGAAAATGAAAATAATAATGATTATAATAATTAAAAGAATATCAAAACAAATGATGCACAGTGCAACTGCTCACCACCCGCTGACCAATGCTCAGCCAGTCCCCAAGCAGCAACCCCCACATCTCCCAGCCAGCCACCCCATATTTATTGTTCAGCACAATGCCACAGGGTGTGGGACATCCCTTCAGTCAGTGTGGGCCAGCTGTCTTAGTTCTGTCCCCTCCCTGCTCATTGTGTACCCCCAGCCTCCTCGCTGGCAGGGCAGCACAAGAAGCTAGAAAGGCCTTGGCCCTTTGTGAGCACTGCTCTGCTCAGAAACAGTGGTGTGTTATCAGCAGCATTCTCATCCTCAATCCAAAACACAGCACCATACCAGCTGCTAGGAGGAAAATGAACACTATCCTAGCTGAAACCAAGACACATACACAATGAAGAAAGTGTGTTAAAGTAGTCATTGGACAAAAACCTTTGGAAACATGCAAAAACTAGAGAAAGAGAAATCTCTCAAGACACATGAAAGAATAAGTTACAAGGAGTCTCATCATAATTTCTGAAGTCTGTAATGAGGTTTGAGTATGGAATCTAGTATAGATTTATACTTTATTTATACAGTACATTTATACTGGCAAATCTCACCTGCCATACACTTATGCTTAAAAAAGAGTTATACTGAAAAGATTGATTTTGGCCATCTTCCTCCCTTCCAGTGCTCCTCAACATAAAAAAGAGAGCTGTAAAATGGCTTATTTTTCTGGTTATGGACTACTACAGCAAAATGCAGTGTTAAAGAAGGTTTGGAAAAAGGACATTATGAGAAAAATGAAGTTTTAGTAAGAAAAACATAGTTTTTCTAACATAGTAAGAAAAACTTACATAGTTTTTCTTACTATGTTTTTCAATAGTAAGTTTTCAATAGTAAGTTTTCAATACTAGTTTTTCAATAGTAAGGACAACTATTGTTTATATACAACATTATCTTTGCTTAAATAACTCACCAAGGAAAACTGCAAGAAATCGTTTTAAAATAGTCAATAGTATCAGCTCAATGCCCAGCTCCTCGTTCTAAGTGCTCTGGTTTTACTCCACACTTATGCCAGTACAACAGATCATTATTTGGTCCTTTATCTTTAATGCTTTCTAAACATTTATTATGGCAATAAGTAACACAAGCTCATTGAAGTTATAATCGGGCTTTTGTAATTGTTCTTAAAGCAGTTATTTTGTATGAATTGCAATCAGATGAAAAAAAGCTGCAGTAAAAAGAAGACTTATTAGAGAAAAAAAATAAACATGGTAGCATGTTCTACCATGTTGACATAGTAAATGAAATACACAAGGAGAAGGGAACAAATATCTACTCAGTTCCTGCTGTTTTTAATAAATATTAAACGTTTGGCTATTCACATGTATCACTAACATGGTAGCATTCAACTGCCAAAAGAAAGGGGGCTATTTTAGATGATCCATGTTATTGTATCTGGCCTGAGTTATTCCAGAGGAGCACAGGTTCGCTATAGGCCCCATCTCTTATCTGCTTGCTCCTATGGAACTCTTGGATACTCTGGGACATCTGAAATAGCATCTGATGCCTTTACTTATGAATTGGAATCGCAAGCAGTTAGCAAAATACATGTGAGCTCTTTATGTTAGGTAACAAGTAAGGGTAAAGGCAATAAAACAGGAAAAATGTAATGTGCTATGTCCACATAAGAATTTCAACAGTCCCAGAGGGTACAGGGAGAGAATGATACTCTGTACAGTTTCTTAAACAAAGAAATACACTTTTATACACACACTGTCTTACCAGTAAATATGAAGAAGTTGAGTTAAATCTCACCTCTGAATAACTGCTGATTCACTGTGCAGTAAAACTAGCTATCAGTGTTTTCTTGCTGATTTGAAGAGGCATTCTTGCCAACTTCTATTCCCCTCAGTTGTTGACTTATTTTGCTATTTCAGATCTCTATTTTATCTATATACTTATCCGAATAGAACTTTTATATAGTAAAGAACTGGCCAAACTGCCTAATCTTTGATTATTCATGGTAAGCTCATAACTACATTTTTTCCTGTTTTTTTCAGCTAGTAAAATCCTCAGTAAGGATTATTCTCCTGAATCAGACGTATAATTTTTGTGTATGCTGCACTTCTGATTTTTCTTCTTTCAAGAATGCCAGATGGAGCAAAACAAAGAATAGATGCAACTCCGGTATGCTGATATTTTTATACTTCTGCATTTGAGTTAAGCAGATGGAGGTTAGGTAATTCTGCACAGATATTCACCAAAACAACTTAAGTTAAGGTATAAATACCATTTTCTAAAATCATATTCTGAGCTTTTCTGTGTCATCTGCTGCAGCAAAGAAATTCACTCATATACTTGGATATGTTTTGTACATCTAATCAATAAACTAGTTAATCTGTGTTGAACCAGTCTTCTAGACTATTGGTCTTATTCAGCCTAACTAATACAAATTTGTGAGTGGTTCATTTCAGAATAACTGTGTAGTGTGAAAAACAGGCCTGGTGTCTTTTTAATCTGAGTGTGTGTGTGCCTTTATAAACTAAAATGACATTAAAATTGCATATTTACCCCTGCCAATATTCCCCCCATTTTAAGACCGGTTCTATTGACTACTAATAATAGTCTCCAGACACTCATCTGACAAATGGCTGTTTAATTTATTTTTTACTATGAAAGATTTGACCTGGTTTGTTCATCTATAAATACACATTTTTGTCCTGTAGACACAAATATGCATTTGTGTTAGCTTTCATCCCTGCTGTGTTTGTACAACACAGTGTGACATTCACAAACAGAAAGAAAAGAGATTGAAGTGAAGAACATTTGATAGTGTTGTCTAGCATTTTAAATACAGTGAAATAAAGAAATGAGTGCCAACGTCATCAACTGCTAAATTCAGTGTGGCTGAAATGAAACAGATCAGGACAGAAAGAAGAAAGTGAATCTCAGGTGAAAAATCAACTCTCTTGTTCTATAAAAAGCAATAGGATGAGTTCTATTGAATTCTACTGAACTCTACCATTAGTTTCAGACTTAGATTTCCCCCTTCAGACTAGCACATCTGCTATATTTTCATCTTAGTAATAATTATAAGGAATTCTGCCATATCATAATGTAGGATCATCAGAGGAGTAGGTAAGGATCATTCATTATCACTACAAAAAAGAAAGATGACACTCTTGAAAAGACCAACAGCCACAGAAAAATTCAGAAAGAATTTTTATTGAGTTCCAGAACTATATATTAATTATAAGAAGCCATAAGTTCATTTATTTAAAAAGCATCAAAATAAATGCTTTTCAAAACTAAAATTGAAGTTATTAGTAACTATTAATCATTATTATTAAATGAATTATTGCTACAGTTTTAGAAATACTATCCTTCTGCTGTTTCATATGGTATTGCTTATGATTTAGGAATCTTCTGCCTACTTAATGCCCAGTTTAATGAGTTTTCAATCATTAACTGGAAGTGAATTTATGAAAATCAGCTTCAAAAACAAAGCACAGAAGCAAACTACTTGGTAAGAGTTACAGGATACCCCTCTTCACTATTTCATGCGGAAATTTCCCAGGCATAATACATTCCCCAAGTCAGAGAGTTTCAGATATGTTAACAATGCAAAAGACCTACTCCATTATTTAATCTATTTTCTGCCCTTTGAAACCTCAAGGTATTGCAGAAGAAGGTAATATCAATTGCTGGTGTTACACATGGAGAAAAAAATGTTCTCTGAGATATCAAAGGAAAGATTTTTCTAAGACAACTAGTTTTCAGCTGACAGATTTACTTCAGAAGGATACAAAGAATATTTGTCTTATATTAATGAAGAATAAAATTTGTCTTATCCTGTAGGTACATAGCTACACATCATTGTTATACATGTGTGAATAATTCCAGGTAAGGGAAGTCATCTCAGAAATTCATAAGATTAAAAACAAGGAGATACTGACAAAGTGCATTCAACAGGTACTTAAAAGAAATAACTATTCATGCTTTTGCCAGATCAAAATAAACAGTGTGTTATCAAGAATAACACTTCAGTTGATAGCTTACTATTTAGATACATTTAGTGAATCGTTTGTCCACCCAGAGATTTCAAGGGATTTTACAGGGATGGGGCATATACAGCTTTTCTGGGTAACCTATTCTAGTGCCTCACCACCCTCATACATAAATTGATTAGTGTCCTGGAATGCACACCAGAAAACAATAGGTATGTTCTACTATACAACACAGTTCAGGGATGAATACCTTTTGAATTGAGTGGAGACTCAAGTTCAGATAAAACCTACAGTGGAAAAGAAACCATCAAACTGCTTTTTACTCTTAGTTGGTCACCTCGTCATACTTTGAGAAGGACAAAAAGGAGGCCTCATTGAGCCTACACTATAACTTCAGTCTTTTTAATCTCCTAAAAAGACTGTTATAAAATATTATCTAATGATTAGAGACTATAAGCTTCATCACTTTTTTATTTCTTTCTGAACTACCATTTTATCCAATGGTAGGGAAAGAAGAGAGGAAAGGGAAAGAGAGGGGAGGGAGAGGGGAGAGGGAAAGGAGAGGGAGTAATTCAAATTGCAATCCAAATGCAACAAAATTTCAGCAAGGTGTCAAAGTATTAAAGTAGGAACTTGAAGCAGTTCAGGATTTTTTCATATGAAAATATGTCTATAAATGTGAAACTCAAAAACAAATAAAAACATGATTTTTCCATCTTCTTCAAATGCTCTCCAGAAATAAAACTTATTCCTTGGCTGAGAATTTGTATCATGAGGCCAAGCTTCAACTTGAGAAACAGATTTTTGTACCCAAGCAATTAAAAAGCCCTCACAAACACAAAACCAACAAATTATGCTGCTATCAGAATTTAGAAATGGAATTTCAGATAAAACCACAACTGTGAAACAATACCACATTTTTGTATACAATTTGGTTTTAATGGCTAAGAGAAATGTTAAATTCTCTCAGGAAGAATTTCAGACCTCTTCTGTTCAGATCATTCTCCACATATCCCCTGACAGATATCCCCCAGAGCTCACAAGTGGTGAGCTCTTATGAAGGGAGTGATTCCAACATATCCACCTCTCCATCTTTTGTCTTGACAGATGTTATAGATTATTATTTCCACTGTTTGCATTCTCCTCAATCCAGATCCTGCAATCCAGTCACAAGGTAAAAACTCTTATCTGCTGACCTGCTAATTGAGGTAATAGCTGGTATACTCAAAACATGTATAGTACACTAAAATATAATCCCAACTTTCATTTCAACGTTCAGGATTATTATTTTTTGTTGCTGTCAAAAAGCTAATGCAATTAGGGAAAGCTTGGAAATTGCAATGATATTGCCTCTTCATTCACATTTGTTCATTAGAAAATCAACCTGAAGGAAAGTAAACAAAAGGGGAATATAGTTCTAGAAAACAGTTCAAAATGAGATAGAAACTGGCAATCACCTAAGTTTCTATGCTAAAAGAATAGCCATTGCAGAGAAAGAATACCTCATTTACAAACATTCATTCACTTCTTTACTTATCAGCTAAGGTAGTCAAGAGAAACGGCATTATACAAAATGGATGTATTCTCCAGTAGTAAAGGGAATGAGAACAGAGCTCTTTATAAACACCTCCAAGGGACTCATGAGTGATGACTATAGTTATCTGCGTCAGAGGCACAGACAAGAAGCTTCGGGCCCACTACTAATGTCATAAGCAACACAATCACTCCACCCATAAGGACATCCATAGGAAAACTTTTTAGGGCTAAACAATGCCTCCTTTTTTTTTTTTTTTTTTTTTTTTTTTTTTTATAAAAAACATATACCAAACTCCACATAATTCCAAAACATACAATATTAAGAGTTTCTTCCTCCTAAATATATCATAAGAATTATTTGCATAATTATTTATTAGGAACTACTAACATGAATTTATATATCAGTATCCAACTGATTCCTAACTGCATAGCAACAAATACAACTTTCCTGAGTAGTCACAAATATGATAAAAATACAGAATACAATATAAGGTTATCTTGACTGTTTTTTTTTTTCTATGTTTGAATGAAATTGTCAAAAGTGAAATAATTATAGAGCTAGTCCACAAGTTTATTGATTTTTTTGTATCACATATACAGGTAATGGTCTCTATACCCATCCTAAGAAACATGCATAGCACAGCAAGAATTTTCTGTATGGCAGCCATGGCAGTGTTAATTAAGCAAATGAAAATGTTTCCCTAAAAGCTGGTTTCTTTCTGTGCTCAGTTGCATCAGAGAGAAATAGAGCTAATGCTACATGTTTTATGCATTCTGACAAACCAAACAAAGTTTGTCAGGAGAGGCTCTAGGCAGCATGCAACTTCTGCAATTTTACATCTCATTGATTACCACAATGGGAATTGAAAACAGTTCTCTGCTTTTCACATAATATCAAAAATACTCTTGCAGGCCTCAGAAAAATAAGCAGATTCTCTGGTAGAAAAAAAAAAATGAGGAAAAGCAACTTTGTACAGCATTGTTTTCTATATGAATTTGGGTCAAGCCCATCTGACCTTTGAGAAGCCTAATAATAAAGCAATAAGGTGACACACAGTAAAGCATGCCATTCTGTGAGCACTTCTGCAGTAAGTTATGTGGAACAAAAGAGTAGCTCAATACCCTGAGGCTTTGGGGATATGCTTATTCCATGGTAAGTGCATCCTGTATACCTCCACAGTTACACAGAGTATACGGGAATGCACATGTCACAACAAACAATAAGGACCTAACAAAGCTGGTAAAAAAAAAATTAAGATTTGCTATTACTGTCACATTGCCTCAGTCACTGGCTTGTTTGATCTTCTGGAGACATCTTCTATGAAATGTTCAGGGAACTGAACTTTTTTATTGCTATTCATACAGAAATCTCAAGTCTTTCCTCTTCCCACTTCTTCAGTGACCTGTTTTTGCTAGATCCATAAGCCACAATCCACAGAATGTTACCATTTTATAAGGGATGGGCTCACATTCTAAGCACAACAAAACAAACTCAGAAACTAGACTGAATAATCTATGGCGACAGCAGTAGAAGTCTGCTCTACGCAGAGATTGCAAATGGCATATGTAGTGCCATGTGCTAAGCAAGCTGTGATACTCACTGGCCCTTTGAGGTGCCTAGCAACCTTCAGTACCATTCAGTGGGAACAGAATAATTTCTGCACTCTGCAGAATTAGAGTCCTTATTAAAACGTTTACCCAGAGGCAATGCCAGGGCACTAAGGGCCATGATATAGTGATGGTAATCAGTAGTGCAGGTTGATGGTTGGACTTGAGGAACTTGAAGGTCTTTTCCATCCTAGATGATTCTGTGATTCTATGATTTTAGCTCTAGCAACAAATGTGGGAAACCCTAGAGCCCTCAGTGTTCCTTAAAATCAGGTGGATGAAAGCATTCTTGGCACAAAAGACGAGCAAATCTTTAGCTACTTACTACAACCACATTGTCAAAACCAATTTAATTTAAAAAGGAAATCTCTGTGTTAGTGTCCTGGTTTCAGTTAGGACAGAGTTAATTTATAAATTAATAATTATAATTAATGAAACGGCTGTGTGGTGTTTAGCTGCCGGCCGGGTTAAACCACAACAGTTAGAAGTAGTTTTTATAGCAGTTCCAATGGACCATTCACCAAGCGGAGAATCAGAGTTCTGAATTTCATCATGCCTTTCTGATATTTTATCTTAAATATACTATTTATATTCATATATGAACATCTATACCACTTCCATGCATGTACTTCCAGTCTAGGTACATTTTCAACATACACATCATTAGAAGCAACCAGTAGTATAACAGGTGAACACAGTCAATGAAGTTTGAAACAATGCAAAACAACAGAAAAACAAGGTCCAGAAAGTAAAATACATCTGTGTTAGTCCCATCAGGAATATCCAGTCCCAGGAAGTTGGATGCAAAAATTAAACACCATCATTCCCAGTGACTCTTTTGGAACATATTGGGATCTACTTATCAAGACTAGGCCTGCATGACAAAGAAACATGTTGATCAAGAGAAGAAACAAAATTCAAATGATATCAAAGTCTCTAGACTACTAAGCAGCCAAGAAGAACAAAGCTATCCTGTATTTGAGTCCAACTGGTGGTTTGATTAGCAGCAGAACAGAGAAATCAAGGAAGGAAGATCCCACCCCAAAGGCGGTTTCTGAGAACATGCAAATACCTGTTTCCTGCTGGACTATCAGGGTCTAATAAAAACAACAGATCACTTAGAAATGCAGTAAGTAATTTCATCCATCATCTTAAGCACACAAAAAATGATAGAATAAATCTGGGTATAAAATATCCTCTTATGGCACATGGGTTTCCTGATCCTGTAATATGAAGCAAGATAAAGATAAAGCAAGTAGGGCCCAGAGAAATATAGAGTGATGAGCACAGGCTGCCTGGTTCCAGGTTGTATATATATATGTATATATATACACACACACACACAGACACACATATATATATATAAAAGTTAAGGACAAAAGTCTTCTGCTAGCTAAAAACAGCAATCACTGAACTGCGCATTTATTTCTTCTGTATCTTGTTCACAAGAAACAATGTGGTGTGTACAATGGCATCTCTGACAACCATTCTTACCTACTGGTCATTTGTCTGCTTGGGAGTCATTAATGCCAACTATAACACTAATAATATAATTATCATCCTGGGGTTACGTATAATATATTAGTAACCTATCACCTATTACTACATGCAGTACTGCTGCTTCACACAACGTAGTCCATTATAAAGTAAAAACAAAAACCATGCTTTTCTATGGTTTTCCTTATTTTTGTACATTGCATATATGTATATAAATTAAACACCAACAGCACCATTAAATACCAATGGCAAGTGAAATGTGTAAGAGAATATTTAAAAGGAAAAAAAAAAAAAAAGAAATTAGTGGTTTTTGTTTTTTGTTTTTTCAATTCAATTATTATGATAGTCTGCAACACCAATAAAGAGTTTTAGATTGGATATTCTTCACTGCTACTGGCCAAATATACTCATGGCTTCAAGTGTTCCAGATGGTCATGAGTTGCCATGAAACGACTGACCTGATGATCGTAGGCACTGCATGAACTCCATAATGAAAATATGGAAATTTGGACCATAGTCATTTCAAGAATACAATGCTTGCACAGAATAGTTGACAATGTGACATTCTGATTTACCATTGAGTGTAAATGTTTACACTTAATGAGGGGGTATTGCAATATGCATATATAATGAATTATTGGGTTACGTGTTTAATGCACTGTAAATTTTGTTTCTCTTCCCTCCTATTTTTCTGTGAAATATGAATATTAAAAATTTCTCCTTCTTTTGTAATTTACCAAATAGATAATAAATACTTTATGATATTTTATTTATTTATTTATAAATCAGAGACTGCATTTGTTACTTCTTTCTGAAAAGAGTCTATCACATTAGATATACTTCTGCAAGCACTAAACACTGCGGCTTAGGCCTATTAGTCTCACAATGAATGCTAAACAAAAAACCATGATAATACACTAAAATGTAATAAAATAAATGAAACTGTTATCTGTACTCTTAACTTTGTGCTTTACTACAAGTCTAGCTGTCCAAAGGGATGAATTAAAGCAAAACTGTTGTTTTTAACAAGTATGTTTTTTCATTAAATAAAGAAATTAACTAAGAATTGGTGTTTTCTCCTCATAAGCCAACTAATCCAACACAGAACACTAAAAAATGTAGGGCGATCACCTCATTAAAAAAAAAAAAAAAGGATTATATATTTTTAACCAACTTCTAAGAACTTGTATGATCATAATTAGTAAAATTCTATAAAATAGAATAAATAGTATTCTACAGAACTGCTAATTGTTATTATATGTAATAAAAAAGTATGTAAATTAATTAAAATTAAATATAAGAGATTTGAAACTAAATAACTTAAAAAATTTAAAATAAATAAGCATTCCTAATAATACCAAATATATCCAATTCCTAATATACCAAACCTCTTTTATGCTGCTTTACTCTCAATACATGGAGAAAAAACTCTCTAGAGTTTAAAGTCAATTGACAGAAACTTTTTTTTTTTTTTTTTTATTCAGGGAAGATGGAGGCCAAATAACTGATTGTTGCCCCTATTCATCTCTGGCAATAAATGATTGTCTTTGAGTAGCAGAAAATCTCAGTCACCACAGCCTTGATCATGTATATTTCTTGCACCTGAAGTAAGTTCTTAGCAATATTAGTTGACCATGAAATGCTACTAGCGTACTTCACATGAATCTACTCCATCATCTTGATCATGTACTCTACCTGAGTCTGATGCAACCTGAGTCCAAAATTACCCTAAGTCTAGTCTCCTTATAACCAAAATGATAATAACAAATAGGATATTCAGAGATGGAACAATGATGAAGTTATTAGACGAACTTATTTTGAGGACAGATTAGTCCAATATAGCTAATTAAAATGTAAAATGAGATTTTATCATTTATAAATACCTGAAGATTACAGACATTGAGGAAGAAAATCTTTATGTAGTATGGTACAGGAAAAATGAAACTCCAAGTAAAAATGATAGTATAAATGAAGGCAGTAAACTGGACACTAGAAAAACATTTCAGAAGTCTAAAATCTGTCCAAAAGTAACATAATTGTGAAAGGTGAGAACATTTGGAAATAAAGTAGACAAAGCATGAGACTGTAAGAAACAACTGTGTAGTGATCATATGGAAGGCTAAATGATCCATATTTGCCTTTTTTGTCTTTGAGATCTAGTCAGTCATTCTGGAGCACCACTACATTTTAAAACCTCTTTATTTTCCTTCTTCCTTTTAAAAGGGATGTCAAAATAGATGTGACCTCATTTCCCTTCCTTTTCCTTCTGCTTCAAAGAAAGAATTTGTGTATCCACTGTGTTTTCATATTTGATTCTTTCTTTATATCTGAAAACCTATTTTAAGTAACATCTGGACATAGTGTTCAACATTCTTTCTTTATAACATAACTTTCTGCAGTATTATGATTTTTAAAAGGTCACGCATCACAATAGTCTCAGTGACCTTATTAAAAAAAAAAAAAAAATCAGAAAAAGCAGATGGATGGATGAAGAAATGTTTGATCTGGAGAGAATGTTAAATACTGTGACTGCTTCCCACATCCCTACATCCACATACTGAGCTCATTCACAAACAGTAGACTAAGGTTCTCCCAAAGCGAGTGCAAAGCTTACAAACCTGCAAGCATTTTATAGAAGAGATGTCATGTCTAGAAACCCTAGAAAGTAGGATTTAAAAGTTTTCGATGCTAGAAGAAAATAAATACTTCTCTCTCCTTGTTTAAACAACAAATGAATTAAATGAAAATGAAATGAAAACAACAAATGAATGAAAAACAAACAAAAACAATCTAAACAGTTTTGCCTTTACTGGACAACTGTATTTTAAATACCAGAAATATACGGTATTTGTAAATCATATTTGAAATGGTCAAAGTCTGCTAAAAAGGAAATGTGGTGAATTTCCAGGATTTTTTAGATAGTCACTGGTATCCTAATACCGTATTTTCTTTCAACAAATTTTTAAAATCTCCATTAGCAGTATTCCTCTTGAAATGCACAAGAAATGCATATTGTATTGTCCTTCTTCAGAAAAAACATTATCGACTTTCAGAGTCTCTTGCAATGAGTGTGTAAAATATATGAATTTTGTATCTCAGTCATCTCCACACACAAGTATACTTGATGTTACCAAATGGGAATTTCATGTTAGCCAGCAAAACACCAGAAATATTGGTCCCAATGAAAGAAATAAGAAAATCAAACAATTTAAAAAAATTAGATTCACTTTGTATTCAGTTTGCCTAACTTTTGCATTTTATTTGTGATCTGTAATGAAACAGTAATTTGAAGGGTTATATTAGAGCTTGTACTGCCTTTTGTTGTACACTGTTGCACACTGCAGGTTCAACAGAAATATAAGTGTAGTGGGTTTACGTGGCAAGGTTTTGGTAGCAGGGGGCTATAGGGGTGGTTTCTGTGAGAAAGATCTAGAAGCTGCCCCATGTTTGGGAAGGGCCCCATTGTTTTCCAGATCTGAGCCAATAAGCGATGTTGTTTGCGCCTCTGTGAGAGCATATTTAAGACAGGAAAAAAACACTGGGCCAGACAGCAGCCGGGAGAGTCAAGGGAGTGAGGAACAGCACCAAGGTCAGTGTAGAGGGAGGGGGAGAGGTGCTCCAGGTGCCGGAGCAGAAGTCCCCTGCGGCCTGTGGTGAGGACCATGGTGAAGCAGGATGTCCCCCTGCAGCCCATGGAGTACCACGGTGGAGCAGGGTTCCACACTGCAGCCCATGGAGGAGACCACGGTGGAGCAGGTGGCCCTGCACCGACGGAGGCTGCCGCCTGTGGAAGACCCCTGCCGGAGCAGATTCCGGGCCGGACCTGTAGCCCGTGGAGAGGAGCCCACGCAGGAGCAGGTGACCTGGCAGGAGCTGCTGCCCGTAGGGGAGCCAGGTTGGAGCAGTTTTCTCCTGAGGGATGGACCCCGTGGTACGGACCCATATCTGGAGCAGTTCTGGAAGAGCTGCTGCCTGTGGGAAGCCCACGCCGGATCAGTTCATCAAGGACTGCATCCTGTGGGTGGGACCCCACAGCACAGGGGACGAGAGTGACCGAGAAGGAGCGGCAGAGAAGAAGTGCTGTAGACTGACCATAACCCCCATTCCCCCGTTCCCCTGCGCCGCTCGGGGGGAGGAGGTGGAAGAGGGTGGATGGGGGGGAAGGTGCTTTTGGTTTGCTTTTTTCCTTTGTTTTCTCACTTCTCTCGCTTGTTAGTAATAGGCAATAAATCTTACTATCTCCTTATGCCGAGTCTGTTTTGCCCGTTACAATAATTGCGTGATTTTCTCGTCCTTATCTCAATCCTTGAGCCCTTTTCACATATTTTCTCCCCATTCCTCTTTGAGGAGGGGGAGTGAGAGAGCGGCTGTGGTGGAGCTCGGCTGCCCACTCGAGCGGAACCACGACAATAAGACAACTGATAGTAGCGTCTGTTGTGTAAGAGCAGGAACTTTCAGAGGACCTATTAAATCTGTTCACATTTGTTTCTGTACACAAAAAGTTCTGAAGCATAATTTAAGTATCTTTTTAAATACTCAGGAGCTCTTATCACCCCTCCCATTTCAACTCCAGGAAAATAATAGGTTTTGATTGATAGCCTTCAAGTAAGCCGATCTATTTAACTCTCTCTCTCTCTCTACTAAATTGAACTTAATTGCTACATAATCTGGTGAAAATCAAAAATTGGCAGACAGCACTCAAGATACACTTGAAAATGGAACAGCAGGGGCTTTTCAGATCCGGAACTGAGCTGCACAGTGTTCGTGCAGGAGAGAAGTTGTGATAGAAAGGGTTTACAAATTAAGAAAAAAAAAAAGAAAAATGTGTAATGAAACAAACTCGTGACTTACACATTGTATTTTATGAATTTAAATGGAGCACGGACTCAGGAGAAAAGAACTTAGGAAAAGTAATTGGAATGGATGTAAGTTCTGAAGTTTGGGAAAAAAAAAAAAAAAGCTTCACAAAATACTAATAAATAAAGTTTTGGTGGTCCCCATCAAACACTGATTTCATTCAAATTCCAAGGAGATTTCAGAGTTTAGATTTCTTTACTTGGAATACAATGAAAGCAATCTTAGAAACTAAAAGTTAAGTCATAATGGAAAAAAAATATAGAGAGATATGTATATATACATATTTGTATCTCTTTCTTATAATCATAGAATAGTTATTTAGAAATTAAAACTAAGTAAGAGAGTTTGACATGAAATTACTATATATTTCATTCAATTCTCATTTGCATACATTTTTCTCTTTGAGGAGAAAGGAAGAGGAAGAAACAGTCAAAAATATTGTCCTGTTGCAGCACGTACCAGCATTGTAACCAAAGCACAAGCTTTCACTTATTATTTCAACAATATATTTTCACTTACTAGGCTGGATGATCTATTCTACCATGTGATAACCTTTACTGCTTTTTTCTTTTTTCTTTTTTTTTCTTTTTTCACAGTGTAGCCCCAGTCAGCTTCTGAAAAACTGCAAGTTAAAAGCTTGAAAAAATGTATCAATCTTTAAAGACAATGGTTATCTTTTCTGATGCTTTCCATGCCTAATATAACAACAAAACCTGATGTGTCTACAAGACAGAATTTTGTGGAAAGACACCAAGAAAGAACCATTGTAGGAGAGAGAAATCATATTTTACTTGAAGATGAAGAGTCAGTCCACTGTAGTTGAACCGAATTTGGCATTTGTCTTGTCCCTGTAATTCACATAATCCTTACCACCTCTCAGAATATGTATTGTGAGTTAAGTAACTTATTGCCTCAGAAAAACAAATGACTGAGACTAGCACCTCAAAGCCATTTGTCGGAGACAGCTAAGTAAGAAAAGATTCCCTCTTCCGAGGCTCATGTTAGGGTAATCATAGGGAGCATAATACATGTTATTTGTTATATCTATTCTGTATGGATCAGGAAGGAATTTTTCTGAAAATACTTTATATGATTCTAGGAAAAAGGTTCTTTCTTCCTCTTTACAGAACACTTAGAACATTTCAAAAAAGCTGTTTTACAACTGGTTCCAGATTGGTGGTCTTCTATTTGACCAGGTGATTCTCAGCATGCTTAGGCAGTTGATAGCCAATCATAGAATCACAGAATTGAAAGGGTTGGAAGGGATGTCAAAACATCATCAGGTCCAACCCCCCTGCCAAAACAGTTCCTTAGAGCAGGCTACCCAGGTAGGCTTACAGACAAGCCTTAAATATCTCCAGAGAAGGAGACTCCACAACCTCCCTGTGCAGCCTGTTCCAGTGCTCCGTCATCCTCACTGCGAAGGATGTTGGTGCGGAACTTCCTGGGCTCCATCTTGTGACCATTACTCCTTGTCCCGTCCCTGCAAACCACTGAAAAGATATTGGCCAAATCCCTCTGTCCCCCACACCTCAGGTATGATGAGATCACATTGATGAGATCCCCTCTCAGTCTTCTTTTCTCCAGGCTGAATGGACCCAGGTCTCTCAGCTTTTCCTCATAAGGAAGATGCTCCAGACTCCGTATCATCTTTGTGGCCCTCCGCTGGACTCTTTCCAGGAGATTCCTGTCTTTTTTGTACCCAGCAGCCCAGAATTAGACACAGTATTCCAGGTACTCCAGCCTGACCAGGGCAGGATCAGGGCAATCCTCCAAGGAAAATGTGTGAGCGGTAAAACTGGAGTCGCAATCAAAAACTTGCTATTCCTTAATAGACATAAGGAACCAAACAAGAACCACAACAGAGCACCAGCCCCTGGATTTTTCTGCTGCCATGTGCTGGGCCTAGGCACTTAACTACTGCCAGGAGCTGAAGGGTAGCAACAATGATTCCAACTGATGGTATACTTATGGCTAGAATAGTCAGTCAAATCAAGCTATGAAATATATTTATCTTTACCATACATACACACAAAAAAAAAAAAAAAAAAAAAAAAAAAAAGAGAAACGATGTGCTTCTATTAAGGTACATAAAGAAAATAAGTTATTTTCATATAATATCACAGATTATTAATTTAAAACATAGTATGCAAAAATATAATGATTTTAGATAGTTTAAAGATTGTTCTCAGGCATTCTGTTTTTAAGAAACATACCAGAAATATTAGAAAGAAAAAAAAAAAAAAAGGAATATAAGCTTTTGGTTATCTAAACATCCAATTTACAGAAACAGACAAAGGAAGAAAAAAAAAGTATGTTTTAAGGGTTTTACATTGGCATTGATCTGCTTTTATAGGTGCAATAAACTAAATTTTGTATTTGATATAATCCAATATTGTGCACAATAATTAGATGTTAAAAAATAATAACTCCTACTTGAAAAGAACTGAATGCTTAGTTCTAAAACCATTTTCATTTGTTTAATAATCTTTCCCAAGGGCCTAAAAGGTGCTGAACAACTACAGCCTCTAATGACTTTGTAATCCAATTTTGCACTTGGCTTATTATAGCAACTTGCATTTCTCCTCTATGGCTCAACTCTGCATGGTAGAGAGATCTAGTCTTGATCCAGTAAAGCATTCTAACTACTGCAGTTCCTATACAGATCATGGAGTCTCTAGATATTTCCTTTTCAGTAAAGGTAATTAGAAAGAAAAAAAAAATGAGCAAAAGAAAGACTCTTAACACTTCTTCCTAACGAAGAAGTGAGCAGAAAAAGGCTTATGCAAAGAAGGTAGTAAAATGAACAGATTGCAATAAATTGTTTTCCTTATGGATCAAGGCGGAATCTGAGTTGGAACAGTAACTAAATCACAATTCCCTTCTTGGGATTCTTTTTGGATATCCCTTCCCATATTGAAAGAGCTGAACAACTGTTCAGTCTAGCTTTTAATTTACTCCCATCTGTATTGCCAAGTCATGCACAATAAAATAATTTGAATTTTTAAGTTGGGTTATTCATGTGGGTATGAGTTTTATGGTCATGAACTAATCAGACTTTTTCATCTGCTTTTTACTTTTATAAATATATTTAAGTTACCATTATTTTAAGTGTTTTTTGTTTGCTATTAATTATCAGTACGTTTCTAGCCAAGTAATAATGATTCGTAATTCTGAAAATACATGTAAATCCAGTACTAAATTTTCTTGTGCTTACACTGCCCTACACAAAAGCAAGCATGAAATGTATGCCTTTAAGGAAAAGGGCACCATTTAACATCAGTATCTCTGGGCTACTGCATCTTGATGACTCCAGAACTCCTGCAGTCCAATTTATCTGTACAATCACTCATAATAGTAGTAGAAGCTATGGGGAAAAAATCACACACAAAAATACAACTTCTCTTGGGAAAAAACACTGTATTCCTTTGGAGAAGGAAGGAGTAAAGACGAAAAGAAGTAATTAGTTGATTTAATTTATCAGGGTGCTCTATTAGGACCTGCATCACATCTCATGTATACATATGAAAAATGAGAAAGATTACTCAATGACCTTTGATTCAACTGTTTCAGGCAGTTCTGGGACACCACAAAAGAAACCCAGCTGTTTCTTGACTGTACATTTGATATTAAACCTTGTTATATTTTACTTATTGTAAAACAGAAAGATACTAACACAGTAAATTAGTTACTGTGTATGTTCTCTGTATGTTCTACTTCTTTTGAAGTAGATTTTATAAGAGAACCAGGTAAAGAATAAAGACAAAGCAGACCATGGCAATGCTGTGCATGTCACTTTAATATGTTCTTACACAATAGGAATGGACTTTGACAGGATAGATGTGTTGTGTATATATAGATTGGATCTAGCAATAAATGCAATTGTGCAGTGAAACTAAACTACATTTATCAGTTTTATTTAATAAATGTTTGCATAGCCTGTACCACAGGACTGCAAAATGATCATTCATCTTCTAGTCTATTCAAGCACACTGACATACAATCTAACAACATAATCTTTTGAAAAGGCGAATGTAAAACCAAACTACACTAATTCTTTTTTATTTGAAAGACAGCTCTGATGAAATACATGATTTACATTATGTTAGGACTCAACATTTTGTAATGTTCCAAGAGCTGAAGTCCATAAGAACTGCAGCCATTGAAATTATTTGGAAAAGGCAAACTGCATGTAAACATATCTGGATATAGATTTAGTTTTACCTTACTCAAAGAACTCAGGTTTGAGGGCTTTAGATATTGATGGTAGCTAATTCGCATGCCTTATAAAACACTGGAGACAAAAGAAATGAAAAGACCATAAAATTGAAACTGAGGATTGCTCATTCCAAAACATTAATACCATATATCCTTGCTCTTTGAAGAGAATTGAACTTTTAGTGCACAACTGTCTAATATTTACTCATATCTCATTCATATTTATTTAAGAAATAAGAAACTAACTACAAAAAGCAAGTTATACTGGGCAAGTTTATTGCTAGAACACAAAGTGAAATGATTTTAAAAAGAAAATTAAAATAAAAAAATAAAACACACACACACACACACCCCTCAGTTTTTCCAAAATATTGCAGGATTTGTTAGGATTTTTTAAATATGTATAGATTTCTACTTTGGCACTATTTTTTTGAGGGATGAGAAATGTTCAATTTATTTTCCATCTGGTAACAGGAGCTTCCTTCCACCCAAAGATGACTGATCTGCTGATCATTTTCCAATGCAAGAATGTATCACTAATTAAAGCCAGCATTCTCCATTCACTTCTGTTGTATTTAGGCAATACTTGTTCCAAAGAACGTTCTAGTTTTCACCCATATTTAGAAAAACCTATTGTGTACCACGATGAGATAGCCTGATTCCTGCCAGATATGAACAAAAAGGCAATAGAACGTTAGACAATTTTAGTCATAATGAGTCCATTCACTGGAATCACAGTTATGCAATGGTATGTTTTCATAGCATTTTGGAGTTGTGGTAGGATTTAATTTCTTGGCATTGTGGCACAATTATTTTCATCTATGGACTAAGAGGCTGGAGGGAAATCTGCCATGGTAAAATTCAAAGAAGTCCTTTAGCTTTCTACCTTCAGTCCACTGTTGAACACATACTATTAAAAGTGGAACAATGCTGCTATTAGAGAAGTAAATAAGATGGATTTGAAAAAAACAGTAAGCACTGTAAGGGATTTTTTTCCTTTGGAAATTAGACGATTTTAGGATTTTCTCCACTCTTCATCGAAAAACAACTCTTCATCCTTTACCCTTTGGACGGGAGTACAGGAGGACAGTCATATCTGAAGCAGATCTACTTTGTGGAATGCAGAACAAAGCAAAATGCAAAAATGCACCATCTTGTTCTCTTCATCAACTGGAGTTTATGCAGACATCTCTTAACCTACCACCCACCACAAAAATAAAGAAAAATACAGTATGTTTGGCAGATAATGTGTCAATTATTTTGTTTAAATTCCTAGACAGCTATGTCTCTGACTCATCCAATTTACTCAGTTTAATAAAATATGACCCCGTGGGAGAAGCCTGTTGCAAAATTCACCATAACTATCTTCTGCCTCCAATGTGAGAAATGAATTTTGAAAGTGTGGACAATTTCTCCTTTATTTGGTTCATTAACTATTGAGGTGCCTTCTATCCTTAACATTCCAGCAACATGGAATTTAAACAATGCACAAAACTTCAACAAGGGCCTCTGAATTAATGTAAACTTTATTCAGGGCTTTTAAAACACAATGAAATAATGTTAAGGAAAAACAAACAAACAAACAACACTCAAAACCAAAGCATTTCAAACTAAAAAGACAGATTCTGTGTTAAACACAATTGTTAAAAGATACTTGATGTGCCAAGCAAAAGCAAGCACACTAGTGCTTGCTAAATTGATAGATTTAGGTGTCTTAATTGTGTTGTTATCTCCACAGAGAACCCAAGGAAAAATAAAAATAAAAATAAAAGAAAAAGAATGAAAAAAAAAAAAGGAAATAAAATAAGAAAATAAGAAGGAAGGAACTTATCATTACATTTTTCTCCTTTTCACCCTACCAAACATCTGACTAAATTTTGTTTTACCGAATTTTCATTTCATAAGCAGTAATTTATACCTAGGAACAGTAACATGGGAACCTGTAATGAGAATCTTAAATTCGACCAAAGCCTTTTCTCAAATATGCAGTTTTTATTCATCAGAATATTTCTAATTCAGTAGGAGACATGCCTTCCTATGCAAACTCATGGAAGCTGACAATGTGAGAAATCAGGACATCACCAAACCCCTTGGTTGTGCTGGAAGGTTCCTGGATCAGGGTGGTCACAATAAATTGTCCTTAGCTGTGAATTTCACTTGCTGCCTGAGGCTCTGAATCTATCGACCTCTGAGTCACATCTGAAAGTCCAAGTATTCCCTGAGATTCTCTGCTCATTTGCATTGGACGGAGGGTATGAGTGTCTGCATAAGAAGGGTAGGCTGAAAGGAGATTATTAGATTTTAGAGAATTTACCACCCTTCAAAAAGAGTCTGTAATGCTGACTTGATGACTTTCTATACATGTTAGCAATGACTAGGTAAGCAAATTCAACATAAGAGAAGCAAAGCATGCATCATCGTCATAGCTGAATACCTCCCACGAAATTTAAGGTTAGCTGCATCAGGTCCCAGCATTTAAGACAGCCAAAATTATTTCAATCACATGCAGATAAATATTATATTCAGTAATTAGTTGTCCAGATCTTCAACACTGAATTTATCCTAATCTTCCCCTAAGACAAAGTAAAGAAATCAGTTCCCTGGTTTCAGGAAAAAAAGTAAATCTATATATAGAGCACTGCACCTTTCATCCAGCAGTGGGAAGTGGTTCATCTACTAAATGCAAAATAAGTTGACGTCTAATGCAAACAGGAGCCCCAAAAGTTGTGAATTATGACAAAAATAACTTTTTATCTTTAAACCTTGTGAACTATTGCAATATCAACAGTGTCCAGGGAAAACAAGGTTTGTGCACTGTGTTCTTCAACCATTCCAGTGTATAACCTAAAAATAAATAAGTAACAATTTCAGTGTAGAATGTGTAGAAAACCTGAAAAGGTTTTACTGAATCTCTCTTACTTACTTAGAGCTAGAATGTCAAAGGGATACTTGAATATGGTTAAGTTTGAAAGTACTTACTCTTAAGAGTAAGATTTGACAGGCTTGCAATCCTCCTCAACATTCAGAATGGAATAATTTCTTGTTTGTTTGTTCAATTCAATTTATGCCTGAGGCGAAATAAGTGAGCAGGAAAAAATCACTAAGAGTCTGAATATAAAATAGTTAGCAGTATCAGGAAATTGCTGGCAGATCAGGAAAATCCTTTCTTAAGAAAGGAAGCATGAGAAAAGTTTTTGACGTACGTGTCTAGAATTATTTCATTAATGGAATATTTAAGGATGAGATGTACATGTTTCTTTGTTTTCCTCTCCTACTCTGCATAGAAATGTGTGTTATGTATGGCAATACTGATTGCACTAAAATTGGGCTTACAAAATGTCTTTTATTCAAGGTCCTTTCATGCAACTGTGAACTAATCTCACAAAAAACTCCCCTTAAATCCTATTCCCACTTCTTAAATCATATTAAACTGGTTTTGATGTCTGAAATATTAAAAACAGTTTTATCTGCATAAATTTGGAAGGCTCTTCCCTGCAATATGCAGAAATAATTTCTCTGAAGTTATAGAGAAGTACAATGGAGTACATAGAGTTTGTGTATTTTGTTTCATGCGGTAAGTCAGACGTAGGCACACAGAGACCAGAGTCAAGAAATCTCTAGAGGTGACCATCACAGTACCCAAAACTATCCATTCTACAATATTTAAATGTCTCTCTTAATCCTGTTTACCCTTTAAAATGAATAATTTGAAATGAAGAGGGGGAAAGATCTGATATAAGATTAGATAATTTTTCTTGCTTTTGGAGCATGTGGATTTTTTAAAATTATTTGTATTGAAAAAAAACTTTATCTCTAAACCTTTCTCAGATAAGATATATTTTTTTAAACCTAGATGCCATATGTTATAATTCTTCTGAGATCTACATGACTAATGTGTGGAGATTTCTATCCCCTTCCTACACAGAGAGACTTAAGGAAGCAGGTGCTTTGCTAAATATATATAAAAAAATAATACTATTTCCCTGCTATTTTTCTATAATGCAACCACCTGTGCAAAGAATCATCATGTTTAACACGTCATAAATCCAAATATATTCCAAAACCTTCAAGGACAATCTACGATCTTAAACACACCCATGCATACAGACAAATGAATATGGAATTTTAGTAGCAAGAGTAGTTTAAGTCAAACTAGTGAAATCTGACAGCTTCATTAATACATTTTTTCCTCAATATGGAATTCCCTTATTTTTAGAGAGATGACTTCTTTCTGATCCACAGGTCTCTCCGCATAGAAGAGCAAGCAAGAACAGCACTATATCTTTCAAGTTTTTAACTTGTCCTTAAACAGAGCTATAGAAATGCTGCTTTTCCCCAGTCCTCAGACACCTCTTTGCTGTGATCACTCAAGATAGCCCTTATCTTTCACAGAGCTCTGGCATGAAGCATTCCTTTTGAACTTTTGCAGGAGAAAAACAGCCTCTGAACTCTGCTACCATTGGGGAGGGATGGGTTATTGACACAAAATATCCATAAGGACCTCTAGTCAGGGAATGAGAAGCAGCCAAAAGTTAGTTTTCCCAGTATGCAAACTGAATACTTATTGACCCCTGCCATCATTTGGCTGGTTCCATGGTAGGTGAATGGTTTGGAAAGAAACTGACAAGGGAATTCAGGGAGAGAATAGGAGAGAAAGAAGAGGAGAGAACATCCAAGACAATGTCTGCTAGACTTAAGCCTTGTTTTTCCAACACCAAAGCAGACACTTACTGTAAATATTAATGGAACAACGATGCAAAATTTCAGCTATATTTGATTAATTTTTTATTCGATTTAAATCTAAAGGATGAACATTGCATAATGTGTGTGTGAGAAAATGAAGGAAAAGTAGGAAAATGATGCCTCATGAAATTAAAAAATCCCAGATGAGCTGAGAGTACAAATTAAAACATTTTAAGAACATTATCCTAGACAATCAATTTTGTAGGATTTCAACAGTAGGGGGAAGTTACTGTTTTTTGTGGGAGCAGTAAGGGACATGTAACAATTTTCCTTTAAAACCCATGACCACGCTATTTGGGACATGTGGAAAAATTAATAAGGATTAAGGTATGAACTTTCAAAATGCTGATTACTACTACACTGACTACTTATTAACAATTATACTTATTAACAATGCCTTCATGTAATCTAATCTAACACACAGCAGCTACACCAGGACTCAGTGCAACTTCACTGCACGTTAGTATGTTATAAAATCATGCCACAGTTTTCTACCATAAGCAAGCATATGAGATAATTTAACTCATTTTCACAGTCCCTGAAAAATAAGACTATCCATCCAAAGCAAGGGTATAATAAAGAGTGCCAAAAGAAGCATAATACAAAATAGATTATCAAGGTGGAAACTACAACCATGTCTCTAACTTCATCTTGAACTTCATAAAATTAGAAATACTTGAAAGGTCAGCAGGCTTTCTGTGGCCCCTGCAGTACTGAAAAGTGGGGACTTCCTCAACAAAGCATTGAAGTTCCCACTATCTTTTACACAGTTATTTCCATCTACATTAGGAGAGCAGAAAACACTACACTTTCAGTTTTGTACTGTCTGAATACGACAATCACTCAGTGATAAATGACAATACAAGCCACATGGAGAATCAGGCCTATTAAATGTTAGTTTTTCTTTGGATAAGCTGACACAGTAAGCTGTACAGCATCTCATGAAGCCACATTACTAGAAGAATGTCCTGTTATCTCATGCAGTGACAATCCAAACATTAACTGGGAGACAATTCAGTTGAGTGACAAAGAATATACCACTGTTTTACATTTTCATTAGCTGCAGTTGATATACACAGAATGGGTGTAGAGCAGTAAGTAAGGGAAGGAAGGTCAAAGATTAAAAATAAAATATTATTGTTTTAACCTGCCACTCCAAAATATGCCTCTTTGTACACTGGTACTGCTGAAGTATCACAGACAAAGTATTCATTCTGGAAATATTAATTAGATCAAAATCTCCTAAGACTTGCAAATTTGTTGATATTTGTTCTTGTCTCAGAAAAAGAAAGAAAAAGGAAGAAATAAGGATTTGATATCTCAGGACACAGAATCTGTTGACAAGTTATAGTTGAGAGCAATTGAATATATTTACCTCCAAAGGAATGCCCTTTGCTGCCTGAGAGAATACTTTCTCACAGTCCCTGACCTCTCAAAATAACTATATTCAGTTGTAACAATCAAATTGTGTACTACTTCAGGAGGGCTCCTGAATGCTGCAAACAGTTTACACACACACAAATTGGCTTGGATTATGAAAGATACTATGAAACTCAAAAGTGAGCAGAGAATGACCACTGATCTCACCTGAAAGTATGAAATATGTATCTGTGTTTTAGATTTCCATCAGTAATTTTTTCTGAAAAGTTTGGAACAAATCTTAAACTTGAAATCAAGGGAAGAATAGTTAGAAATATGAGAAAACACCCCACAGAGACTGCATACAATTGTAACCTATATCACCAAAAGCTAATATGCTGGCAGATGCAGGGTCAAACTGACTTAATTCTTTCCTCTTCTCAGTTGTTCTGTCAATGCAGGTACACACATTAGCAAAAGAAGCAAACACGAAAAAAAAGTCCCAAAATTGACTTCTTTTATGAAGACAGAAAAATATATTTCTAGCCTAAATTGCTTCAGTGCCATTCACAGCAAGATAAAAATACTAACAGAATAATGTTTACTGGCCTATAAGCAGAGAGAAACAGGGAGAAAGGTAAAACAACTTTGACACCTCTATATTTAGTACCTATTGCAAGGCAGACATGCTTGTTGATGACAGGATTGGAAGACTGGTTATGAATGCCCAGGATGCATTCCTTCTACATGCAGAATCATAGGCATAGGTACAGGGACCTCAGAAACAGCTAGTCTGCCTTACTAAATATCACAGCACAGCAAATTCAGTAATACATACATCCTTACAACACTTTTCCACAAAGAAAACCAATTTATGAACATGGAATCCAAGAGATGGTGAAAATGGGACTTCTCCAAGCAGCTTTTAAAATAGTGAATTACATTCACCATTAGAAATCTATCTTATTTTCTAATCTGAATGTATGAGACCACAGCTTCCAGCTATTGCTTCTTCTTCTTATATTTGCTATATTAGAAAACTTTGAAACATCTAAAACCTTTTCCTTTATCACTCAGCATTTTTGTGTCTCTTCTTTCTTTTCAACATAATTTTGAAAACATTTACAAACTGAAATGTACATACCATTCATGTTTTCCTGTTGAAATCATTATTCTATTTCTCTGCTTATTTATCAAATGGTACAACATACATGTAGTCTTTTTAAACACGGGATCACTCTGGGAACTCATGTAGAATTTCTTGTCTTTTATGACCTCAAATACTTTTCAGAATTGCTTTTACAGATGAATGTCCCTCATTCATCTGTATTTGTCATTCTTATACATAACATTTTGTATCCATATCACTCTGCATACCTGTAATTTACCATGCTGTTAATACTTACTGTTACAAGGAAAAACTTCACAATCCATGTGACTTATATCACTTCTCAAAGCTTTACTGATTAAATAATGTTATTAGCTATCAGTCATTGTTGGTACATGATCAGCAATACAACAGGTAAACCGCAACACTGAACATTTGAAAATGATAATAAACCCCTAAAAAACTTGTAAACACCCCTACAGTTAAATCCCTCAAATAATACCACACAGATACTCTCATAAGCCATGTGGGTTACAAGCATATCCCCACTTCAGAGCACACAGGCTCCCCTGCTTGCTCATTCCTCCTCTTGAGATATGGGTGGTCCAGTTCTGTGTGGTCCTGTCCCACTTGCTGCTATCCACTAATGCACTTGCTGGGGAGAAAACGCTCATGGTTCACCCATGAATTTGCAAAGTGTGGTTACCTGCTTGTGACACCCTCTTCTGATCAGCACTCCTCTAGCTGGATACTAGTTCATTGTTAATATACAGTGCAGAATCACCTAGGTCAGATCTAGCCAAGATCACAATGACACGGGGATACTTTTTGCTGTGTCAAGCCAGTTTCTTGTTCTGTTTCTCTCACCTGCCCAGTCACTCACCCTGACAAAGTTTCATGCTTCTTTTACACATATTTCCAAGCTGATTCCTTTGTTTAAATTTTTGTTTATAGTTCTTCTCTTTAGCATTATCATTATGGGGAAATGCCCTTTCAGTTTGCTTTGTGTATCTCATTCATTTGGTTTACCCTCACATTGTCATCCTAACAGCTGTTCTTATCCAAGCCATTTGACCAGCTGTGGGCCCTACACTTACATTAAGTGCAATTTTCTGTCAGTGATGTTAAGTGTAATCTTCTGTCAGTGATCTGTCTAGATCATTGATACAAGTATTGTAAGAGCTACAAACCCTGTAGAATATATTAAAATATACATGTATTTCCCCATGATATTTATTTCTGACCAATACTCATTTCTAATATCTGACCAGTCCTTCCAAGCTATTTAATGAGTATCCTATGCAGTCCAAAGTTTTAACTTTACTATATATTCACAGTAACTTCTATCTGTGAACCTTGCAGTGTCATCAGTCACATTGTTTGCTTGATAGATTTATTTATTTATTTATTAACTTAAGGCCATCAAACATTTCTCTTTAACACATTTAATAGTTAAACATTTAAACATAATAGTTAAACATCTAAGTATTGCCATCAAACATTTCTCTTGCTTTAATTCTCTACCAGCTGAATCCTGTGTTACATTTTCTGTTATTTTGCCTAAAATTTATGCAAGACAAACTGGTAAATGATTACCAAGGTAATCATTTGTACTTATGTCATTGGAATATTGTCTAGAGAGACACTCTGAAATAATCTTCAGAAAAAAATATAATAGGACAGTTGATTTTAAAATATTTACCTCTAATAAATAATTTCCAATTTCTTTTAATTTGCCTTTTCTTTTCAGGGTAAGAATTTTTAATCACAATTTTTCCAGATGCAGAATGGAAATTTTAATTGAAAAATTCAGTCATTTCTGCATCACTACTGTCAATAACTCTTCATTAGATGTCTTTAATTAAAGCAGCACTAAGAACAGCAATAATAACAATACCTCATTTCTAAGTATATTTCAGCCTACCATCCAACCTCACCACTTCTTTCCTATTAAGATTTTTTTTGGATTTCTTTGGTAAATTATCTTATTAGCTGTATTCACTTTAAAACGTATTATTTATATGGGTTGTTGCCTTTTTTTTTTCTTTTTCTTTTTCTTTTTCTTTTTCTTTTTCTTTTTCTTTTTCTTTCTTTTCTCTCTACTATATAAAAGTTTGCTTTGACGTTGGCTTAATTGTTAATTTTTGGCTTCATTTTCCCTTGTATCAGAGACAACATGAACTCTTCTATGATTTGGGTTTTTCTCTGGCAAAACAATACATTCCTAGAAACAATCCAGTTTTTATTCACAGATGTCTGCTTAAATGTTCTTTTCAATCTATTTTCCAATATTTTCCTCAGGTTTAGAAGAGAAATCCTTCTGAAGCACCATTACTGGCTGCATTTTATCTTTCATTTAGTATAGGCAACCATCAATTTTATCTTTCTTTGCCACTATGAAAGATTATATAGGTGATGCCTTAAATTAGACAATACTTTTTGTAATGGGAAATTATTATCTATAGTTCGCTGCAGCTCTTAATGACATTTTACTACAGCTCTGCGATTTACATACATACTCCAAAAATTGAAATTTCCCATAAAAAAAAAAAGACAATTATTTTTTCCACAAGTTATAGAAAGGTATTTAAGGACTAAGTTATCCTCTGCTATGGCTTGATTCAGCAGTCTTTAACAAATACCTCCAGAACTTTACTTAATGTATATTTCTCAATTTTCAGGGCCAGACTACTCAGTGAAACACATTACAGAAAGAGAGATATCAACACAAACATTCACTGAAGGTGAGGCTTTTCGACCTCTTTCCATTCCAAAAGAGAAATCCATTATGGTTTTAATTCCCTGCATCATATACAGTCAAAATTCACACGGGCGTTAAATGCAATAAAACTCTTATTGAAGAGAGACTGTGTACTGCATATGAGCAACTTGAAAGGCTAACGGGGTCATCATCCTTCCCCTTTAGTAGATTTGCCATCAACAACCCTAACAAAAATGAACCTCGTTTCTTTAAATGATGGAACAAATATAAAAGCTTGCCTCTGGAAAAATAATATATAACCACTTCTAGAAGAACCTGCCTCTCAAATAAGGGCTCACAAATACAGTACTGGCAGAGAAAATTCTTGTAAAACCAAACAGCTAAGTAAAAAACCCGTAGCACAACATGTATGCCCCTTGGCAAAGAAGCTCATGGAATTTAATATATTTTTGCACACTTCATTTGAAATCTGCATGCATTGAGGGAGGAAAAGCTATGGTTCCTTAAGTTAACCCTTTTCTAGCCTTGCACATCCCTCTCCTGTAGCTTTTAAAGGTGAACTCTTTTTTTGTTGTTGTTGTTATACTTATTAGAACATGTCACAATATTCAGTTATTGATGTGAATATGTAATGCAGAGAGTTTACACCAACACCAATAAGTAATAAGTGACTAAGAATTAGGCCCTAAAATATGACATTTTGCAAAATATAAAAAAATCTTTTTTTTTCCTTTTTTTTTTTTTTTTTTCTTTTTAATATAACTTGAAGTTTTGCTATGGCAGCAACAGGGACTAGATTATTTAATTAATCCATCAGTTATTACATTCCCACCTGGAATGTCATCAGGGGCTATGAGGGTAATCTGGAACAATGTAAAATTTAGACAGTTTATCAATTCAAATATCAATTCAAAATGGCATTCAGATCACCTTTTTATGCTCATGAATATAAATCCTTGCCCTATTGTTTCCTTACGAAACTGAAACAGGTTTTATACTTAATTTAGGAGAAAAAAAAAAAAAAAAAAAGGAGTAGGATCAGTCCTGCTGCAGTCATTACTAAGGCTCCAATTTAGATTAGTTGGAACAGAACTGCATTTATCTTTGCATAAGGACAGACGTGAGGAGAAAGAAATGTAAAATGTATGAAACTGTTTGCATGGAATGGTTACTATACAACAGACTAAATTCTACATGTTGCAGTGTTGCACTAGAACAGAAAAATATGCATTAGCATATTAAAATTAAAACATTATTTTTTAACTCATTCTCCACAAGACAGAATTCCCTCACAAAAAGGGGAGATTATAATTCCAGCCTTTTCCACCTTCTCACTAGTAGTTGGTTTTGGAGATTAAAAGGAAAGTAAAATGTTGGTCTATAGTTTTGGTCTATTTAGTCTATATAGAAGGCCCAATAATGCCAAAATTTTCATCCTAAACTCCTTACATCAAATTCCAGTCAAGACAGTGGGCTTCAGTAATTTGATGAGTAAGCAGAAGCACAATGAATGGTAAGTGAGGTGATTATCTCCATCCCCATATCACACTTGGCCACCCTTTTGGTCATCTCAGAGATGCTGAGGAAAAATCAAGGTATATTAAAATAATTAGTGCCTACTCAAGGTCTTAAGGCAGTCTTTTGCTTCAGGAAAAGAAAACCTGAAATAAAACTGCAAGGAAACCTGTGATGTTATCAGTTATGTTACACTCACCCCATCAATAAACAACAGCTTCTTTATGTTCTTGGTTTTATTTCCTATGTAATACGTCACATGAGTGAAGAGGTTGTTGACATGAAAGTGAAGAAAGATTTGTAAGCAGAAATAAAACATGCTGGAGATACAAACTACATTAATAGTGTGTAGTGTTTTTGTTTTTGTTTTGTTTTGGTTTGGTTTGTTTTTTAAATTACCAACACTGCCTTTTGGGATTTGGTCTGGCTCTTAAAATAATCATTCTTGTATGTATAGTGAAGAAAAAGTACCAAGTCCTAGGCTTCTAGGACGTCAGCTCATATTATAGTGTCCACACAAACATGAAGGGAAACCACATCCATATTTCTGAGGGTTATTTTAATGCACAGGGACTGTATGGATCCCACAGCTGCCAAATAAAAAACAGAAAAGCAAAAGAAAATCCCTTTAAACACAAATGACCTATCTAAATACCCTGAATTGGTGCTGGGTTTGCAGACAAAAACTCATTCATTTATTTATTTTGCTGCATTACTCCTAAAGTAAGCTTTAATTTGTTGCATGTGAAACCTCATTGCTGGAGAATTATCTTTCTTCTTCTTCTTCTTCTTCTTTGATTTGGGGTTGGTTTGTTTCACTTTTTAATTCTGCTGTTTTTCTTGTTACATTGCACCCCCACAGTCCTGACATAACAAGTACAAGCTCTGCAGCAAATACTAGGGAAGACTTTATTCTGTGGTCTGATACTGCCTCTCTCCCTTTCACAAGCAGCAAGGGTAAATCTTGTCTCGGCATTGTGAACACAGAATTTCACGAGTTCTTACAGTGGTGCGAGCATTTCAATCTACAGAAGCTCTGGTAGATACCTGCAATGCATTTTAATCTGCCCAAGGAATAGATTCAGTCCTGGCAAGTTCATTGTTGTTTCTAATTGTCAGCGACTGCTACACTTCACTTGCCTGCAGCTATCCAATTAACATATCACCACTACACAAAATATTGCAATGTGCTCAATGTCCTAACAACAAGAGCCTCACACTTCACTTCCGTCCAACAATTTTCTTCAACATATTAGCAAATGACAGGGAACGGACATAAGTGGACAGATAATACAGCTCTCAAAGTCCTTTTCCTATTGTTGTACAAAGTTCTGCAGAGATCCCCCTGTTTGTTGAGTAGATCCAGAGAGAGAAACAGAGAAAGAGAGAGAAAGAGAGCAGAGAGGGAAGAAAAGATCAACTCAAGAAGTGGAAAACATGTAACTTGTGCCCTGAGATATTGCTATGGCAACATTTAAACAATGAACAGAAAGCCCTGCAGGATTCTGCTCTCGCTTCCTTGGATACCAAATGTAGATCCTGATTCTCGTTTATTGTGTGCATGGGCAAGCTTCTGATTTTTGCCTTTTCCTCTAGCAGACAGCAAAAAATCCATGCCCCATACCAGGAACTAGGCTTTAATTCATTTCCACGTATTGCAGCTTGTGCATCACAATTAAAACACACCACTAGCACACCCATTGCCCCTCTTGGTTCCCTATTTCTATCCCACAAGAGAAGAAACAGCTGTGATAGAAAAGCTGAGTAACAGGTACCTTTATGTTTTAAATAGCACCGTTAAATAAACCACTCCAAAATGTTACGAGTACAACCCCCATGTCTTCTGCTGTTACAGGACGCGATTACCGGAAGCGGAGGCAGGATCAGCTCCTTACCCACACTCTGGAACTGGAGAGTGCTGCAAGGCTACCTTCTGGGTCCCCATGACTGCTACTATTACTAAATTCTTATTATCTGGGTTGTCCTGGAGGGGCAGCACTTTATAACTGAAGGAGACTTATTTTTCATTACGATTTTCATAGGGCAGCTGGCAAAGGAACAGATGGAAATGCAGGAGGAAGGCCCCTGCTAATAGTAGCTCAAAGTCCAGCCAGCTTGACTACCTCAGAAATAATTTAGTGGGTGCTAATTGTGTTTCTTCAGTCATTTCCCTCCCAGACTGCAAGCGGCAGTAACACCCACTTCTCTCTCCTCATTCCCTCACTATTTGCAGTCAAAATGAAAGAGATCTCTGCAAGCTAAAGTGAAGGCATAGTGGCACAGCTGAGATGGAGGCTCTCACACACTGCTGCTGTGCACAGTGCACTCCTTTAGCGAATACACTGACACTTCATTCTTGGATATTTTGTCTTGCAATTTTTCACCAAACATGCTAAAAGCCTGTCTTGAGTACTGCGAAAAATCTTCCTGTCTTATATTGTCACAGCTAGAATCTTTGTGTGGAATGGGATCCAGCTTTTAAGGTCGCAGACAAATCATTTTGGTGTCTGTATGCAGGAAGCTATGGCAACATCTTGGAAATCCCTTTCTTTTCCTCCAGTCCCATACAATTGCTTGTATTGGTTCATACCTACAGCATTCTTTCTTGGGTTTTGCCCATTTTGAAAGTTTATTTTTCACTCTGTGCTATCAGGCTGAGAGCTAATGTGATAGAAAAATTGCTGCTCCAGCAAACTGAGCATGTTCCTATTCTCGGTAATTGAAAATCATTCCCTACCTGTGAAAAAACATGGACCAGCTACCCCTTTGCAGTACTAACCTCCAGTTGCCAAGAAAACTTTAAGTTTGAGATCCATGATCTCTGACCTTCTGGAGAAAAACTACAGCAAATGGAGCAGGGTTCTCTAGAACAGCTGTCTCTTTCCTTCTGTACAAGCATTTGGTGCCTAAATATACACATAATGGTACAGCACCACCTTTACAGACCAGTGTGTGAAAGGATAGTCCATGTTTTGGAGAGGAGATAGCCTGTAGGATCAGCACAAGCTGCTGAATGATACACCTTTACTCAGGAACATGCAAAGGAAGTAGCAGAGACAACCAGTTCTTGCCTCTGCTTGAGGAGATTTGATGCTCCTCATTTAGCTGGATGTTTCTATTGACACTTTCGGCAATGTGTTTTATGACCAGCCCTTTGGGCTCTGGATAAGCCCCAACACAAATGCTTAGAAATGCTATACTCATTGCCATTATGAGACAGAACGAGTTAAACTCTGGGTTGTTCCATGTGTCTTTTGGCTACTGTATTAAATGAATGATTCACTGAAGTGTGAAACTGTTGCCTCTTTAGAAGCAGACGCGCATCCCTAGCTTTTTAATGTTGACATGGTTTGCCTATTTCAGCCCATACTGGTGGCTAAATTTTCTCAGTGCTTCCTTATCACATCAAGAAAATCCTCCTGCTAGTTATTGTACAAAATGAATGAGGAAAATATGGTGATTTCTATTGTCAAAAAAAACAGAGTTGCTCTATCAGATTTTCTGTTTATGTATTCACTTGACAGCAATCCAGGGAAAAGCTTGGAGATGCCTTTTCCTTAGCCAGCTTCTTTTTCCTTCAGTAATTACTGAGCAGCAGCTTAACATAAATTTAGCTGCTCTATTACTGCAACTGCTGATGTAAGTGTAGTCCACAATAAGGCACAGGCTTATAATGATACATGAAGGAATGGAGAACAGAGTTTTGCGCATACTTTCAGATGCTGACAAACTTATTACCCATTTAGTGTCCCACCAGAAAACATGTGCCCAGAGAAATAAATGAGGCTTAAGCACTTCATACTAAACTGATTTAGCTATACTGAGAAGGATGGCAGTAATTGGAAATGGGAGGAACAACTTTTGCTGTGCCTGCTTCCTTCTTTTTCTACACACAACAGCACAAAGGGTCTGATTCAAACACGTGGCCAAACAAAAACTCCCAGAGATTTCCTTAGGAGCAGAACTGGACCCTAAATCTTAATCCTTTACAAGTAGAAAAGGCTTAAGAGGCATGACCTCCAAACAGAAGCACATGGGACACATTTGAGAAGCAGAAGGTCTCACTTCCGTTATGCCAAAAGATTCAGGACATTTACATGAAGTAACATGAAGTGGTGATGTGTATGAAATGTAGAAAGAAAAAAAAAAAAGAAAAAAAGAAAAAAAAAAGTTAATATTTATTTATGTATTTATCCAGGGAAGTTGGAGCTCTTGTTTGTGTTGATTCACACAGGAAGCTTGTGAAGAGGGCAACATCGCCAGAAAAAAAAATGGCAAAATCAAGATCTGGCTCAACCAACATCTCCCCCATTCCTGCCTTCTTTCCCCTCCTCCAGAATATTCCAGCTAGAGAAAAGTAAAATGACTGGCAAAGCTAGCTCTGCACCTTGTCTACTAAAAATTATCCGTATCTGATCAGTGGTTCATTTAACTATGAGTTTTTCTCTCTCTTTCTACCCCAATTGTGGCCTAGTACTTTCAGCTGGATCCCCTCCATATGCAGGCCAAGGTTGAGAAGCATAGAGGTAAGGGAGATGAGAAGGGTAAAAGGAAGAAAACTCCCTATATACAAGATAAGCATCCATGCCATACAAGGGGATGGAGGTGGCATGCTTCCCCACATGAAAACAAGAACCTCTATTTTAAATATCACATTATTCTGCCTTTATTTCACACTCCCACTTTTCCAGGAAGGGAGAGACATTTACTGGTCTCTTACACATCATTACTAATTTGTGAACCCCACCATCTACAAGCCACTTTTTATTATTTTCATTATCAACATAATAACAAAAAGCTCCAGACACGACAGCATCCTCTCACTGGCTGTCAGTCTCAGTAAATCTCCTTCCACTGCCATCAAAGTCCTAGGGGAGCCTGGAGGATTCATCACAAAATCACAAATTTCCTAGGAGATCTGGAGGGCATGAGTGGCTAGCACAGCAGTTCTCTAAACTCCCCTTCAACAGAAGAATGCCCTCTCTCTGCCTGCTACTATTTGTTCTCAGAGCGTAAAACATTCCATTTCTCTCAGAGCTGCCTCCTCAAAACCTATCACCCATTGCCCTACACAACCCCACTCCCACCAAAAGCCATCCTTCATTTCCTTGCTCGATTATAAAATTTTCCTGTTAATACACCATGTTGATCTGCAATGTCAGACTGGATGCCAGCAGTGAAATCATAACCTATTTTAAACACTTACAAAATTAAAAATAAAAATTAAAAAAAATAGGTAAATAAACCTTCCCTGTACATTCAATTCTGTGTAAGTTGCATCTGGATTTTACAGATTGGGCAATCAGGCAGCACCCATCACTCACTGCAGGGTTTTTTTCAAAAGATTCCTTTGCTAGTGAATATTTACAAATGCCATAAAGCCACACAGGCAGGCATCTGCAACATCTTACCAAGGCTGGAGTTTTACTAACAGGAACATTTGAGCTACTGTGAGATTTCAGTTCTGTCCTCATTCTTCTCCTTCTCTCTTCCCGATGAAACCCCCTTCCCACTCTTGCCGTTATCAAAATTAAATCACATTCTTTATTCAGGTGGGGGAACAGACCAAGGAAAGAGGCATAACGAAAAAGAAGAGAAGCAATGGGGCACATTTTCTTTCCCAAGATATAATAAAATAAAAAGTGTACTTACTATATCCTCAAAGACTATCCAGCTGGAAATCCGAGTGGTTACAAAAAAACAGGGTGGGGGAGGGGGGTTAAGAAAACTATTTCATTTCAGCAACCAAACCAAATTAAAAAAAAAAAAAAAAAAAAAAGAAAAAGAAAAAAATAAAAATAAAAATAAAAATAAAAGATATCCAACTGCAATTTCCTGGCAATTTCAGTCCATACAGGTGCCAATCCAACCCAACACTGCTGAACTCTTCCCCTCCGGCAATTTTGCTTTCCTCTTCTCTGTCCTTTATTTTTTTCTGTTGTGTTCAACTTTCCTGCTTAAAATTGCTGTAGTGGTAATGTTGATGCTTCCCTTCACCAGCAAAGAGGGGTTTAAGAATAACAGGGGAAAAAAAAAAAATCTTGTAGAGGATAAATGGTCCTTCTCCTTTATGAAACTTTTCATTCCACTGTGGATCCTTTGCCTACTTTCCTTTTTGTGAGGTTTTCTGCCTCTCTGGCTTCCCTGCTCTCCATTGCTTACTAGTTGTTTTTTCTCTGGAGAGCAGAAAGAGCTACATTTCTTTTTGAGCAGCCCTCCATCTGTATTCTTTTAATGCAATTTTGTTGTGACTGTTAAGATCCAGGTCTTGCCAGGCAATTTTCTTCTTCCCCCTTCTTTGCTGCACTATCAGTTATCCAATCCGTGTGTCTCCACATTAGAACAGGGATTCCCATTCTTCTTTTTCCCTATCTCCCACACTCCTTTAAAAAAGAATCTCCTTATGCATTTAGGTTTTTATTTGTGTATGTCAAAATAATAAACTTTTAGTGTCTCTCTCCCCCCTCTCCAAAGATCTGATTAGATTTCCAATCACAACCCAGTGCGCAATTGGATTTTTGATTTCAGCAAGAAGCCAGCAATCCACAGCATCAGCACCCTCTCCTTGCTTTAAACTCCACGTTATATCCTTTTGCCTTCCCTCCAACTCCTCTGCATTTTCATAATCTCACATTAAATGGAATGACGGAGGGAGGGAGTAGAGAAAAATTCAAGGTTCCCACCAGCTGTCAAGAATAAATCCATCCCCTTGTTATATTTTAAACACTCAGGACGGGTGTTTTTAACGCCCACTCTCCCCTTTGCCCCCCACACTTCTCAAAATCTTTCTGATGTTAAAACTCCCCCGATGGGGCACAAAAGAAGCCTGGGGAGGCGTGATTTGTCCTCTTAGCTGTGAGTTTCACAAGGACCGGTTTCCCTTTGCTTTTCATTTCAGCTTCCTCTCCATCTTTTGTCCAGCAGCTATAAAGATCCAGCAGCACCAAGACGGATAAACTTCTATTTCTTCTTTGAGACAGAAGGAAAGAGAGAGGGAGAAGGATAAAATCTCTGCAGCCTCTGCCTCCCTTTTCCTCCCTTTCTCTGTTTCAATGCAGCTCCGATTGCATTTGCAATCTCTATCTGGTGTATTTCAGATCTACAAGTTGGATTTCCCTTCTGCACAGCAGTGAGTTAGACTCCCATCGTCTTCCACATGCCAGTTATCTTCCCCCTTTTCTTTCTTCCTTCCTGTCTCCCTCCCTTCCAAGACGATACATTCCCAGGAGCGCGGCCAATTCTTTCAGTTTTTAGTTTCATCCCTGAAACGCATAGCCCTTTGCACAGCCGAAACCTTTTCTCCCTCCCAGCTTGAATTCTTCCTGTGTGTGCATGGACGTACGCATCTATGTATATATCCAGTTCCAGACAGCTGCTGTTGTTGCTGCCGGGAGTAGCTCCGCTTTTCTGTCGCCCTAGCTTTCTCTTACTCGCCACCTTTCAGTGGCACCCTAGGATTTGCAAATGTCCCGGAGACAATCTTTCTGGCTACACTCCTCCTTCTCCCCTTCCGCTCTCGCTCCGTTTCTCTCGCTCCCCCCTTCCCACCCTCCCCCCCCTTTTCTCTGCTTGTGATCAGTAAAATACAATTACCCAATTACCTCCCATCATCTTAGCACTGATTGGTCAATTGCATTAACACTTGATGTCAGGGAAAGGGTATTGGAGCTGCTCTGACGTGGCACTGCTGCCACCTGGTTGACAGTCTGGGAACAAACTCCAAGTTACCTTAAGAAACCTTCAAGTCAGAAAGCAGTAATTGAAAAACAAGGAATCATCTTAAGGAATGAAATGACAAAAGTCATTTTCTTAAAAGCCTGCTTGATTCTGACAGATCAAGCAGTATGCACAGGTACCAGCCTAGCCACTGAAGCAGAGGGAGTGGCAGTAAAATGAAAAAAAGTATAGTTATCTTTGCAAAAGAAGTAGAGATTAACCACTATTCACATGTACCGCCTAGCCACAGAGGCAGAGGAATGACAGTAAAAAGAAATGAGGTATAAAGTTATCTTTGCATAAAAAGTAACAGTGGAAATCATTTCTATGGAGAGACAATCAGTTTTCTTATTACAGAAATAAATGTGTGTTTAAAACCTGTATATATGTACCTAAAACTCCATTTGGGCAGATGTTCTAGGCCAAAAACCCTATGAAGTGCCTCAATGTTTTAGTGGGTTTAAGTGACAGCTCCAGTTAGTTGTTAAGTGGCAGGAACACAATGGTACAACATCTAGGCTCACATACATTGATTAGTATGACTTCCAACCAAGATTTTTGATAAACTGAGTCACAGATTTGGGTTTGCAAGGTACTAGCACATTTGTTATGCACTTACCAAGGTATGTCAAATTTACTTATACTACTTTTATATATATATATAAATATATACTACTTTTATATATATATAATTTTTTTTCTTCCCTGGGACCTAAATTCAAAAGAAAAAGAAATTTTACAGAAAACTTGGCATGTATAAAGTTAGACATGCTACCCTCTGCAGGATCAAAAGAAACAGAATATGGATGATGTATGTGCCGGCATTTCTCTCTCTCTCAAAATCAGAAAGAAATTATTTATAGATCTAACTCCTCCGCACAACCCCAAAAAAAGAACTAGTCAGGAGTTTTCATGGTAATTATAGCAAACTTTATATATTAAGCAGAAATTATGAGTTATTCAATGCATACAATAATATAGCTAGTTCTTTGAATTGTCTCTCAAATTATTGAATTATGTTTGGTATCCTTATTCAGTCTTCAATCTTTGGTGTGAAACTGGCATACATGAAAATAAAACAAAATTAAATTTTAAGTTTAATGTCATATTATAAAGTTTTTGTGGAATTATAAAATCCATAAACTAGTTGAATTCAGTCAAATAACACTTAGTGAATCATTAACATTGACTTTCAGATTTATTCTACTGACTCAGTGGGTTTTTTGGTGAAAAAGTTCCTTGAGATATAAGTTATGGAATTGGAACCAGGTCCTTAATCACTGTTAGACCATTTAGCATCTGGTCTTACTGAAATCAATGGCAAACACAAATTCCCTATCATGGGTGAAAGACTAGCTGTATAGTAATAATGAATAACCCAAACATAATGGTCTGTCAAGAACACTAAAAAAAGACTTCAGAAATTTGGAGAAGGCTGTGAGTGTGATATGAGATGAAGTTGCTGACAAGTAACAATCTTTTTCTCAGCTGGTGAGCTTATTTTGTTCCTGTCTGATTCATTGATGCTGCTGGTGTATTTTGGGCCTACAAACTTTTTATGACTCTTTTTCTTTTTACTACTTTAAATCTGGAAAATAAATAAATAAATAAATAAAAATAAAATAAAACAAACACCAAAGTTGTTTCCTTTTCCCAGAAAGATAAAACAAAACAAAACAAAACAAAACAAACAAACAAACAAAAAACAAATCACAGCCTAATATTTTTGCTCCACTGTTTCTTTAAAAAGTGCCTGAACACTTTATTTACTGCTAATATTAAAGAACTTCTGAGTAAAACTGAAGGTTTCTATAACTGAATTAAACAAATATATGAGCATCAAAACCAGAAGACGTACAGCTTTTGGGGATCTAATCGGAATTCAAGACACAAGCACTTGCAACAGCTACACTATCTCTGTGGATGCAAACTACTGTATCCACAAAAATCCTACAAAATATTTTACTTCTGCCAGAAATTTGCCCATTCTGCATTTTTATGTCATTCAAATGGCATCAAAATACAATTTCTAACATATGCCAGTACTTAAATAGCTGTACATATACATATATGAAGATAATATATTTACTGACATTAACATGACACAAAATTAGCATCAAGACTGTAACATGCTGTAGGCTATGATACAATCTTCTCTCAAAGTTTATTATTTTAAATATACCAATTATGCTTTATCACCTAATAAACACAGAAAATAGAGTGATTAGCTTCTCAGAACATAATTTTAAAGCAATCTAATTTGCAATATTTATGAGATGACACTGCATGGTCTATGAAAAGCTAAATGTTATTTTACCAAACAAAATCCAAAATATAATTGTATTATCTGTTTGTCAAGCATGAGTGCCACCTATGTGTCAAATCTATTTAAAACAAATATTTAAACATTATCACTATAAGTCAACAACATTTGATCACTAATCAAATGTTAAAAGGGTATCACTGTTAAGAGGCTGGAATGAAAGGCTGGACAGAAATGTTTGTGTGTGACTTTCTAACGTACTACACCGAATGTTCTTGCCTTCAAGTGTATTATTTGTACATTGCCTTCAATCTTTTAGTTTGCAGAATTTCTGGGAAAGAAAAACATCATATCAGTTCACAGATCCATCCAACACGGGTGCCCCACCACTGGGCACACTCCAATGGAAGGCGAGTGTTAAGAGTGGCTGTTAGCTGGTCTTCCCCCTGCGAGCTGTCCTGGTCATTATGATACAAAATCCCAACCACACAGTGGAGGTCACTAGATCCTGGTTCTTTTTCTGGATCATCATGAGTCAAAAGAATGAATTATGAAAAAAACTAAACACAGACTGGCCATGGAACTTCATTTTTTTCCGGCAAATGGGGCAAGCTTGCCTGATCCTGTGTATGATGGTGAAAATAAATCTCAAATCTATCTACTGGAAAATATTCACACAATAAACATGGACAACAAACAGCTGTCATAACAATTCCTAATTGACAAGTGATGAAAGTTAAAGAACTGAACTTCTGTCTGTGATTAGCACTGGAAGAGACTAATGAAAAAGACCAGACAGAATTGTCAGTGATTTGGTGAAGGAGAAACATGACTAAAGCCTACGAAAAGCAAATTCTAACCTGTACATAAAAAGGAGAAGATAAATCTTTAAATGGAATAAGAAGATACTAATTGTAAGGAAAGAGTAAAGCCAGACCATTTTGTTTATGTGAAAGAGTAAAATCAGATCATTGTTTATGTGAAAAAGAGTAAAACCAGAAAATTTTGTTTAAGTGAAAAGCAGGTTCAAAGTTGTTCTAAGCCAATGACAGCCCTGCCTTCCTCTTAAATATTAAGAAATCATAAATGAAGCTATGGAACATATTATTCTTTCTATTTATTTTACATTGCTGACAAGAAACTGCTTGCATGTGGAGACAGTATTTGCATCTTCTCATAGCTTACTGCTTTCAAAGGAGAACATAAAATGCTGACAAACTTACTTTTGTTTGCAGGGATCTAGCTCAACAATTAATTTAGGGATTGAAGAGATGCTAAAAATCTCAGACTATATAAAATATGTATCAGAAATAATGTCACTGGGTGATTGACTTCTCTAACGTAACTGAAACTCATGGTACGTGTTTTTATGTGTATGTGATGTCACTGATGACTGTTCAATTCTTTTAGTATAAGAAAATAACATCAGGTGCATAACCATCAAAATTAGCAACTGACTATAATGCTTCCTCATTTATTAGACATATTTTTGTTCTAATGTTTACTGTTCCAGTTTTCAGTCTTAATTTATAGGTAATTTCTACTTGGTCACATATCTTTAGGAGAAGTCAAAGACAAGTTTATCCTTTTAGGAAGATCTGGGTAAAAGCACAGCACGTAGGAAGTTCAAGTGCTGTTTAATAAACCCATCTCTCTGTAATATCATAGTACCTATAATTTTTGTTAAAAATGAAGCTGAATGTCATTTTTTGTTGTTTACATTTGAAAGGAACTACATTCTCAGATTTTTTTTATGTTCATTGTCCAGTTGGGTTATCAGAACAAGTTTAGAATGGTTCTACAATTTGTCCTATTAAAAAGTAAAGTTAGGAATATCTTTGATGTTAACAATCCATAACTGAACAGCAACTTGCTTCAACACTGACGTTCTAGACTTTCCATTTTATGGATTTGAATCCAGTATTGTCAGTCCTTCCATTACGGCAGAGACAACCAATTCACGAAGTTGAGCATGAGTCAGCAGTGTGCTCTTGCTGAAAAGAAAACTAGGCTGTTTTAGGCAAAGTGCTGCCAGCAAGTCAAGGGAAGTGTTCTTTCCCTCTACTCAACAGTGCTGAAGCCATACCTAGAGTATTGTGTCCAGCTTTGGGCTGCCCCAAGAGAGACAATAGCATGTCTTCTATGAGGAAAGGCTGAGAGATCTGGATAAGAGAAGGCTCAAGGGGAATCTCATCAACAGGACAGACTCTTTTCAGTGGTACATAAGAGAAGAGGCAACAGGCACAAACTGAAACACAGGATTTGTCTGAACATTAGGAAACACTGTTCCCTCTAAAACAGTCGTGAAAAGGTGGCTCAAATCATGTCATCCCTATAGAACTAGTTTAAGTCAGAATTTAATCCTAGACAAATTCTCTCCTCTCCAGGACAGAGTGCCACTGACATTAAACTGCTGAAATTCGCTCCACATGGAAGAATAATTTGTTAGATTTCAATGGAGTCTGTCTGGATTAATGGGTGTAAATGACAATTGAGAAATGTTGTTCATTTTATTTTCACACCCCATCTAATGCATTTTGGTTGTGAGAATGTCAACAGAATGGAGAAGGACAGATATCTTACTGTTAGTTTTAAATTGGATTTTTTAAGAAAGCAAAATTTAAGAATATAGACAACTAGAGTTTGACATGAATGATGCATCACATTGGAAATAATATCTTTACTGTGTGACACCAATTTTTTTCTTCAGTGAATTATAAATAGCAAGACTATGATACTCTGACATAGAGATGAATATATTGGACATCTTAATTTCTTCCACTGTGGAATTGTGACTGGAAAACAAAATTTTCATTTATTGAAAATAAAATCTCAACTACATATGCTTCATAGCTTCAACGAGAAACAACCTAGCAGCAATATTGCTCTGCCTCATCCTCATGTCTATACATTCAAAGTGAAATTTAGGTTTGTGGAAAAGCCCTTCAGAAAAGAACTCTGAGCCAAGAAAAAAGTAACATAACAGATTTCTAAATTTTCATTGAAAAAAAAAAAAAAAGGGATAATGGCTTGCTTTAACCTTTCAAGATCCCAGATAAAGTTATGCCTTTCAATAAAGTGGGGAGTAGAAGAAACGGTATATGCAAAGACACATTATTGACAGACATCACAGCCAAAAAAAAAACAACAAAAAACAACAACAACAAAAAAAACCACAACTTATTAGAAATTACAGTAGTTAAGAAGACAACTTTCCTTTTCAACATCTGTTTTTCTGTTTTCAGATACTTACAACTTTCTAAATAACTTCCAACTAAATGTCTATCTAAATACAAATTTTATACATCAGACATCATATACATGTATATATCACATATATATACACACACACATACATATACATATACATATACACACACATCATAAGTTCCACTTAACTGTATTTTTCATATATTCTATTTTCCACATAACTACTGTGTAAATTATAGTGTATATAATAACCTATTTTCTTACCATCAATCCTTGGAGGACTATGGCCACTGATGAGGACATCAAAAGAGTTATAGCCAGTGTTCACTGGGATTTTATTCCTAGAGTGCTTGCATGCTCTCAGAATAGATTATTTGATTTCTCTGTATGCCTCTTACCCTACCTGTAAAATGGAAAAAATATTTTATGAACATGTTAAACAGCACGGACTCATTATTAAGAGGACTAGGGAGAGTGTACAATGTCACAGCTGGAGTGCGTATGTGACACCTTACCAACATATGATGCAAACAAGTAGGAAAAAAATGAAGTATCAGGGGGAAATAAACAAACACACACTTATCATTTTCTTCAGTACCCTAGAAATCTATACTTGATATAAAATAATTTAATTAAATAATTTAAGATCTACAAATGTGGTATGATATGAATGTACTTTGATAGACATTGACTCAGATTGATGAAAAAGTGAGAAAACAATTTAGGACCTATCAATGAATAAAGGCAGAATTCACCATATTTATACTTATAAGTGCTGTGAAATATGGAATAAGACCAACTTTCATCTTGAGCTTTCTGGATTTTCTCATCCAGTCTTTATCTCTCCCTGCTATTCATATTAATTCCCATGAAAAATGTAAAATGTTTAAAGAACATACAAAGCCTCAATTATCTAATCCTCTTCCAGTGTCATCTTAAAGAAGTAGATTAAAAACTATAAAACAATAATGATCCTCTTTACACTCTTTTAGAGTTTACTAGGCTACTACCACTCTAGAACAATCCAATGGTCTAACTAGTCCACTGAAGTATTACTTCTGTAGAGAATATGTAGTAAGTGGTTCCAGAATATTTATTTCATAAAGCAAAATAAGGGAAAGAATGAATTTGTACTTAAGCCATGGAAAAGTTACAAGGGAATACGTTTTGGAGACAATAAGAGGAAACAGATTTAATACATACACATCTTTGCTTCCCTTAGAGCAAGAGTCTAAGAAATTCTAAAAGAAAGTTGTGGTCAAGAATATTTCTCACTCTTTATTGACTGTATGTTAGAAATGATCATAAGATTTTAAGAAATCCTGTCAGTTGTGACTGGTGAAAATGATGATAAAAATATTGGTTATTTAAAGTGTATATTTAATATTTTTTCCATCAGTGATACTTAAGACTCAGTTTTCCTATCATCTCTCCAAACATCTTTCCCAATGGGTATGGTAGAGTTTTAAATTGAAACCTACCTTATTGAATCAGATCTGATCTTCAAAATCTAAGGAAGAACTTCATCTGAAGGGCATTTCTGGTAATGAAGAGGACAAAAATCCTGCAAGGAACAAAACATTAATTTAAAAAGTTGTACATCAGGAGTATAGGATTGGTTTTGTTTTGTTTTGTTTTGTTTTGTTTTTTTAGGGAAAAAAAAAAAGAAAAAAGTAATAATGCATAGGAGTCTGAATTTGGTTAAAACCTGTAAAATTGCTTTCTTTTTACTTGCGTGTGCACCCACCATTTCTCTTTTTCTATACTTTTTCAGTAGTTTAGACTGAAACTGCATTTCCTAATAATCTTATCTGCTTTATACCCCTTTATGAATGTAGGTGGAAATGATCTTCAACATGGTGAAAAAAATGCACAAACTATCATTTAACAGCTGAGAAGTAGTAGTGGCATCTAAGTTTACAGTACTGTAGTATAGGACAATAAATTGGGGGATTAATAAGAATACTGGAATAATGGGCTAAAGTTTACAAGTTTACAAAGTTTGAAAAAAATGTGTGCAAATGCATTTGGTGAAACTCAAGAGGACAAGGGACAGGGGGTTTTCATTAAAAATACTTCTAGTGCATCTTTACCAAAAGCAGGCATGGCGATCTTTCTTTTTTTTTTTTTTTATCCAACCTCTTTTAAAATGGAATCTCCAATGTCAAAGTCAGGAGTCAGTTGAAATTAATCATGAGTTTTGGAAAACTCATTTGATAGTTCTCTATGTGAAAGCATAGACACAAAAGCAGTAATTAGCATCTGTGGTGCTAAAGAACATAAAGCATATTTTACTAGAATTCCAGCATATTTTACTAGAATTCCTTTTCCAGAGGAGAAATTTAGAAGAGAAGAGAGATTTAGGTTCAAAGTAAACATTTAATACAAACTCTCCCAAAAAGCAAAGGTATAAAGCCTTTTTAATTTTGTATTAAAAATTTTCCCTGGAAATAGCATAATTAAAGAAAAACTGATTTTAAAACAAAAATACTGATAATATCGAAGTATTCCTATTTTGATAATTTGTAGAACAAACTATTCCATGTTTTGCCTGTTTTTATTCATTTTTGTTATTTGTTTATATATTTTTTCTTATTCTGTCTCCTCTCTCTCTCTCCAACAGTTATTTCTTTCATTCAAAGGAAAATAAAACCAGATACATAAATATCAAGAAACAACTGGTTCCAAAGTGATTATTTTTATGTATATATTTTTCTTTAATATTTCCTTAGGAATTCAAATCCTTATTAAGATGACAGAATTACATTGTAATAGATGATTCACGTTCTCCATGAATTCCCCTTTCTCCATGACTTCCCCAGATATAAGAAACAAGGATTGGTTTGTTTTTGCCATCTATACGGCTACATAAACATGTATGTACCCAAATACATATATAATGATTGTAAGTCTTAAATATTGTCATTGTTAAGTTTTTGTTTGTTTTACATTCCAAAACACTGCAGGAATGGATATTTTAATAAAACATTTTTTTTCATCCACCTGTGATTTAAAATAAATAGAATTTTCTCATATATTTATTCTAAAATACTGTTGCCTGTGTTTATTATACAGCATATGCTTGTTAAATCCATAATGGAATACAATGGAATGAGAGGTAAATGTAGACTGGTCCTTGACCTTGTTAGTCTAAGATTTTCCACCAGTTTCTAGGCAGTGTTATTGTTTCCTTTAAATTGATGCTTTATATATAAGAACTTGAGCTTGCTGAAATTCACCAAAATAAACTCTTTTGCTAAAGTATAAAGGCCTAACAACATCAAAACACCACCAAGCCTGAATCTACTCTCCAAACAAAGCCCCTAGGATAGATTTTAAAGAGGTATTCAGATGCATAAACATATGGATTGGAACATTTCGAGATTTACAGAGTTTAAGTTCATTAATCACCTAAGTCTTGTATGTCTTCATCTTTGAAAGCTTTTCAAACAAGAACACCATTTGTCTCCTAATAACACGTGCTAAATGTGTAAAGTCCACACATAATTTATAGGACTAAGAAAAACTTCTTACAGGTAGTCAGTACCATTTGTGTCAGCTTAATCATAACAAGATATTGGTGGCTATTCCAATTTTTATTTTTTTAAAAAGACTTCATTTCTATTTATTACTTCCTTTGAGCAGAAGAAAACCAAAAGTTTGTATGCTCTGTTATTTGGTTGGAGGCTGAGTATTGCAGGATTATAAACCAGTCATTAATCCTGCTGGTCAATAAAACAAAACCAAAGCCTGTCATAGTAGCTGGGGTTGTTCTGTGCAGACTGAAAATATATTAATATACACGCAGATTCATATTTCCTTCCAGAATTTCTAAGACAATATCTGAAATACCACCCCACTATCTTGCTGCAGAAAACTTCAAATACCATCCTATACATTCCTTCCTTAACAAACCGATTGATGTTTGCTTCTGGGCTAGTTCTGTATTACACCCATGCCGATCTTTGGGATTTGATTCTGTAAAGCATTTAAATGAGATATTTATAAGTCAATCATACTGATGAAGACCTCTATTCTGAGCTCTAGAATAGCAAGGATTTTTGCTTTGCTTAAATGAGAGCAAGTATATAAATATACCCCAGCCCTTTGTCACACAACAGTGTAGGAGTAGATGATTTTTTTAGGCAAGGTGCTAGAAGTGAGAAGGAAGCTCTAACTACTTGCAGTTATGACACATTATTATTCATTGCGTAGTGCATCAGTCAGACTGTCATAATGCACAGCAGAGAGCACGCATGTTATTGATGCTGAACAGCACTGAGAGGGATTGCAGAGGCACAAGTCATTTTGAGGAAAAATCTCTGTCACAATCCAGGCACAAGTTTGCTGCTCATTGTGGAAATGATCTGGCAGCACAAGCTAGGGGATCATCAACTGAATCCCAACAACCACAAAATTACAAATCAAGACATATTTGTAAGGTTTCCTGAGAAGCAGTTGGAATTCAGTATGTAAAGTATTCAGTTAATATTATTCAACCACATCTATTAGTCTTAGTTAAAGTGATCTGAACAACTACCAGGTCAAATGTGCAAACAGTGAGTGGTTGGCACAACACTTCGCTGAAGAAGAAGGTTAATGGCAGAAGCTGCAAGGTCAAAAGCAACGTAAGAGTAAAATTCAATATCACCCAAGAAGAACATAAAGAAATAAGGCATTGTCCTGGTTTCAGTTAGAACAGAATTAATTTTCTTCCTAGTAGCTGGTGGAATGCTGTGTTTTGGCTTAGGATGAGAAGAGTGCTGATAACACCCCGATGTTTTAATTGTTGCAGAGCAGTGCTTATACCAAGCCAAGGACACCTCAGACTTTTGCTCTGTCCTGCCAACAGGCAGGCTGGGGGTGCAGTAAGAGCTGGGAGGGGACAGACCCAGGACAGGTGACCCGAACTAGCCAAAGGGGTATTCCATACCATCTGACGTCATGCTAAACAATATATAGGGGTGGCTAGCCGGGGGGAGGGGGCCGGACTGCTCGGGGTTAAGCTGGGCATCGGTCAGCGGGTGGTGAGCAATTGCATTGTGCATCACTTGTTTGTACATATTATTATTAGTAGTACTATTATCATCATTGTATTATTATTATTATTATTATTATTATTTTCCTATCTTATTAAACTGTCTTTATCTCAACTCACGGGCTTCACTTTCCATTTCTCTCCCCCGTCCCAGAGAGGGAGGGGGGAGGGTGAGCGAACGGCTGCGTGGTGTTTAGCTGCCAGCCGGGTTAAACCACGACAGTCTTTTTGGCGCCCAACGTGGGGCTCGAAAGGTTGAGATAACGGCAGATCTGACTAGAGTGTGTTAAACTAAAATTGGTATAAGTATTAGACCTGCTTAATAGTCACTTGTCATAATGCTGATTGCTTTAATCTCAACTGTGCTGCGCCTGTTTTCCAAATTGAGTATTATAGCACGTTATTTTCCGTATGTGCTCTCTGTCATGTTGTTTCTCCTCTCCGGGCCCTGGTTTCAGACCATTATGGTACTGTGTGTTGTATCAGTGGCTTATGAGATGATGAAATATCTGGCCATGACTCTAACCTGGTATTTGTACTCAGTAACATCTTCGATTCTATACTTTGGAAACTGTATTTTGGAAACTATTAGCAATTGTATCTGTTGCCTTTTTTCATTAGGGAGTCAATCTGTGGAGGGGAAAGGGGAAGATAATTTTTCTTACTTGATCACTCTCCCTTTCTCCTTCACCACCCCTGTACCCTCCTTGGTCACTCTCCCTTCCTCCTTCACCACCCTCTTATCCTCCGAGTTTATTACAATAGCTCTCCAAGATATTGAATATCCTTGGGATACTCAGACCAGCATAGTCCTGTTGTTCTGCCTCCTGAATGCACTTCAGGTTCTGCTTAAAGTTAAACAACTACTTAGGAAACTCATCCGGAGATCTGCCCGGAGGCAGTATAGTTGTGGGTGGCAGGGAGTATGGGAGGATATGGGCAGGCATCTAGACCAGTTGGCACCCCCAGTGTTTTGGAAATTCACCCCTGAACAAGTGCAAAATCCTCAAAAACTGGCAGAATGCTTGAATAAAAGGTGTCGCGATTCGGGAAGTTCCAAAGTAACACAAATCATTGTAACATGCTGGGGCCTGGCTTACGCCTATCGAGCTGCCATGGATACTGCTATCAACTTAGTGACAGATCCAACGGCCACTGTGACCCCTACGGTGGACTCTGCAGCCGCTCCAGTCCCAGCTTCTGCAGATGCTCCAGTCCCAGCTCCTGCAGCCACTCCAGTCCCAGTTCCTGCAGCCGCTCCAGTCCCAGCTCCTGCAGCCGCTCCAGTCCCAGCTCCTGCAGCCGCTCCAGTCCCAGCTCCTGAAGCCGCTCCAGTCCCAGCTCCTGAAGCCGCCCCAGTCCCAGCTCCTGAAGCCGCCCCAGCTCCAGTTCCTGCAGCCGCTCCAGCTCTGGTTCCTGCAGCTGCTCCAGTCCCAGCTCCTGCAGCTGCTCCAGTTTCAGCTCCTGCAGCCGCTCCAGCTCCGGTTCCTGCAGCCGCTCCAGCTCCAGTTCCTGCAGCCTCTCCAGTTCAAACTCCTGCAGCCGCTCCAGCTCCGGTTCCTGCAGCTGCTCCAGTTCAAGCTCCTGCAGCCGCACCAGTTCCAGCTCCTGCAGCTGCTCCAGCTCCAGCTCCTACTGCTGCTCCAGTCCCAGCTCCTGCAACTGCTCCAGCTCCAGTTCCAGCTCCTGTAGCCGCTACAGCTCCGGTTCCTGCAACTGCTCCAGCTCCTGTAGCCGCTCCAGCTCCTGTGGCCGTGTCAGAGAAACGAGCTGTAGCAGTGCAAGTTGACCCTGCAGAGGGCATTCCAACCCCTGTGGCAGACCCTGTAACAAAGTCAGAGAAACGAGCAGTAGCAGTGCAAGCTGCCCCTGTAGAGAAGGTGAAAATATGGTACAGAAATTCAAGTCGTTTAGAACGCAGAGAGTCTTCTGCCAATCCAGGTAAGGCTTCTGCCAAAACTAAGTATAGAGATGACGAAGATGATGACGACGCTGGGCCGTCAAGGATTCAGGAGGAGGAAGATGAGGATGCCGAAAGAGCAACAGTAACTACCCGAAGCCTAAACGAGCGCGAGCTACGAGATGTGCGAAAAGATTTTGGTCGCTGTATAGGTGAGCAGCTTGTCACCTGGCTGCTCCGGTGCTGGGACTCTGGAGCCAATTGTGTGGAATTAGACGGCAGGGAAGCCAAGCGGCTGGGATCCCTTGCTCGAGACGCCGGCATTGACAAAGCAATTGCAGATGGAGCACGACCCACCAGCCTCTGGAGGCGTCTCCTCTCAGCTGTGAGGGAAAGGTATCCCTTCAAGGAAGATATTTTATGTCTACCAGGCAAGTGGACCACTATGGAGAAGGGAATCCAGTACCTGAGGGAATTAGCCGTACGGGAGGTGATTTATGAGGATCCAGACCTCAAACAAACATCCACAGATCCAGATGAAGTCAAGTGTACACGACCCATGTGGCGGAAGTTTGTACGGAGTGCACCATCATCATATGCCAGCTCATTGGCAATAATGGCCTGGAAAGAGGATGAGGAACCCACAGTGGGTGAAGCGGCTAAACAACTCCGGCAGTACGAAGAAAGTCTCTCCTCTTCCTTACAGGCCTGCGTCTCAGCTGTGGAGAAACTTTCTGAAAAGGTTCACCAACTTGAAGAGAATCTATTGTCCTCCCCACCTGAACCAACCAGTGCCCACCGACCAAAGGAGAACACTTGGGAGAAACTTTCTGAAAAGGTTCACCAACTTGAAGAGAGATTATTCTCCTTCGCACCTGTACAAAGCAGTGTCTCAGCTGTCAGGGGTAGGCGTTCACCCACACAAGGAAGACGATATGGTGGGTACTCACCCCGTGCCACCCTGTGGTTTTACTTACGAGACCATGGAGAGGACATGAGAAAGTGGGATGGAAAATCTACCGCGACCCTAGAGGCACGGGTACGTGAGTTGCAAAAGAAAACAATCAGGAAGAAGGGATTCTCTGAAAAGTTTGCTGCTCCAACTTCCAGCAGACAGTCCTTCAAACACAGAAACGAGGAAGATTCTGACCAGGATTAGGGGGGCCCTGCCTCCAGCCAGGGGGAGGAAAGGGACAATCGAGTTTATTGGACTGTGTGGATTCGATGGCCTGGCACATCAGACGCACAGAAGTATAAGGCTTTAGTAGACACCGGTGCACAATGCACTATAATGCCATCGAGCTATAAAGGACCAGAGCCCATCTATATTTGTGGAGTGACAGGGGGATCTCAGCAGTTGACTGTATTGGAGGTTGAAGTGAGTCTGACTGGGAATGAGTGGGAAAAGCACCGTATTGTGACTGGCCCGGATGCTCCATGTATCCTTGGCATAGACTATCTCAGAAGAGGATATTGCAAGGACCCAAAAGGGTTCCGGTGGGCTTTTGGTATAGCTGCCTTAGAGACAGAGGGCATTAAACAATTATCTACCTTGCCTGGTCTCTCAGAGGACCCCTCTGTGGTGGGGTTGCTGAGGGTCGAAGAACAGCAAGTGCCAATCGCTACCACAACTGTGCACCGGCGGCAATATCGCACTAACCGGGACTCCCTGATTCCCATCCATAAGCTAATTCGTCAATTGGAGAGCCAAGGAGTGATTAGCAAGACTCATTCACCTTTCAATAGTCCCATATGGCCAGTGCAAAAGTCTAATGGCGAGTGGAGACTAACAGTGGACTATCGTGGCCTGAACGAAGTGACGCCACCACTGAGTGCTGCAGTGCCGGACATGCTGGAACTTCAGTACGAACTTGAATCGAAGGCAGCCAAGTGGTACGCCACAATTGATATCGCTAATGCATTTTTCTCCATCCCTCTAGCAGCAGAGTGCAGGCCACAGTTTGCTTTCACTTGGAGGGGAGTCCAATATACTTGGAATCGACTGCCCCAGGGGTGGAAACACAGCCCTACCATTTGCCATGGGCTGATCCAGTCTGCACTGGAGCAGGGGGAAGCTCCTGAACACCTGCAGTACATCGATGACATTATTGTGTGGGGTGACACAGCAGAGGAAGTTTTCGAAAAAGGGAAGAAAATAGTCCAAATCCTTCTGAAAGCTGGTTTTGCCATAAAACAAAATAAAGTCAAAGGACCTGCACGAGAGATCCAGTTTTTAGGAATAAAATGGCAAGATGGACGTCGTCAAATCCCAATGGATGTGATCAACAAAATAACAGCTATGTCTCCACCAACTAACAAAAAAGAAACACAGACTTTCCTAGGTGTTGTGGGGTTTTGGAGAATGCACATCCCAAATTACAGTCTGATTGTAAACCCACTCTACCAAGTAACCCGTAAGAAGAATGAGTTTGAATGGGGCCCTGAACAACGACAAGCCTTTGAACAAATTAAGCAGGAAATAGTCCATGCAGTAGCCCTTGGGCCAGTTCGAACAGGACCAGATGTAAAGAATGTGCTCTACACTGCAGCCGGGGAAAACGGCCCCACCTGGAGCCTCTGGCAGAAAGAACCTGGGGAAACTCGAGGTCGGCCCCTGGGGTTTTGGAGCCGGGGATACAGAGGGTCTGAGGCCCGCTATACTCCAACTGAAAAGGAGATACTGGCAGCATATGAAGGAGTTCGATCTGCTTCAGAGGTGGTCGGTACTGAAGCGCAGCTCCTCCTAGCACCCCGATTGCCAGTACTAGGCTGGATGTTCAAGGGAAGGGTCTCTTCTACGCATCATGCAACTGATGCTACATGGAGCAAGTGGATTGCACTAATTACTCAGCGGGCTCGAATAGGAAACCCCAGTCGCCCAGGAATATTGGAAGTGATTATGGACTGGCCAGAAGGTAAATACTTTGGGATATCATCAGAGGAGGAGGTGGGTCGTGCTGAAGAAGCCCCACTGTACAACCAGTTACCAGAAAATGAAAAGAAATATGCCCTGTTCACTGATGGGTCCTGTCGTATTGTGGGGAAGCATCGAAGATGGAAGGCTGCTGTATGGAGTCCTACACGACGAGTTGCAGAAGCTGCTGAGGGAGAAGGTGAATCGAGTCAGTTTGCAGAAGTGAAGGCCATTCAGCTGGCTTTAGACATTGCTGAACGAGAAAAATGGCCAGTTCTCTATCTCTACACCGATTCATGGATGGTAGCAAATGCCCTGTGGGGATGGTTACAGCAATGGAAGCAAAACAACTGGCAGCGTAGGGGCAAACCCATCTGGGCTGCTGCATTGTGGCAAGATATTGCTGCTCGGGTAGAGAACCTGGCTGTGAAAGTACGTCACGTAGATGCTCATGTGCCCAAGAATCGGGCTACTGAAGAACATCAGAACAACCAGCAGGTGGATCAGGCTGCTAAGATTGAAGTAGCTCAGGTGGATCTGGATTGGCAGCATAAAGGTGAATTATTTATAGCCCGATGGGCCCATGACACCTCAGGCCATCAAGGTAGAGATGCAACATACAGATGGGCTCGTGACCGAGGGGTGGACCTGACCATGGACGCTATAGCACAGGTTATTCATGACTGTGAAACATGTGCTGCAATCAAGCAAGCCAAACGGTCAAAGCCTCTTTGGTATGGAGGACGATGGCTGAAATATAAATATGGAGAGGCCTGGCAGATTGATTACATCACACTCCCTCAAACTCGCAATGGCAAGCGCCACGTACTTACAATGGTGGAAGCAACCACCGGATGGCTGGAAACATACCCTGTGCCTCATGCCACCGCCCGGAACACTATCCTGGGCCTTGAAAAGCAAGTCCTATGGCGACATGGTACCCCAGAAAGAATAGAGTCAGACAATGGAACTCATTTCCGAAACAACCTTATAGACACTTGGGCCAAAGAACATGGTATTGAGTGGGTGTATCACATCCCCTATCATGCACCAGCCTCCGGGAAAGTTGAACGATACAATGGACTGTTAAAGACTACATTGAAAGCAATGGGTGCTGGGACATTCAAAAACTGGGATACGCATTTGGCAAAGGCCACCTGGCTAGTCAATACTAGGGGATCTGCCAACCGAGCTGGACCTGCCCAATCAAACCTATTACGTACTGTAGATGGGGATAAAGTTCCTGTAGTGCATGTAAAAAATATGCTGGGTAAAACAGTCTGGGCTACTCCTGCCTCAGGAAAAGGCAAACCCATTCGTGGAATTGTTTTCGCTCAGGGACCTGGATACACTTGGTGGGTGATGCAAAAGAACGGAGAGGTCCGGTGTGTACCTCAAGGAGATTTAATACTGGGTGAGAATAGCCCATGAACTGAATTGTACCATGTTAATTGCTATATAATACTGTATGTTACCACTACCATGACTACTATAGGTGACTAATTAGAATGTATGGAAAAGAGTGTAACCTGAGCATGACATAAATGGTATGGAATAAGGGGTGGATAGATGTCCTGGTTTCAGTTAGAACAGAATTAATTTTCTTCCTAGTAGCTGGTGGAATGCTGTGTTTTGGCTTAGGATGAGAAGAGTGCTGATAACACCCCGATGTTTTAATTGTTGCAGAGCAGTGCTTATACCAAGCCAAGGACACCTCAGACTTTTGCTCTGTCCTGCCAACAGGCAGGCTGGGGGTGCAGTAAGAGCTGGGAGGGGACAGACCCAGGACAGGTGACCCGAACTAGCCAAAGGGGTATTCCATACCATCTGACGTCATGCTAAACAATATATAGGGGTGGCTAGCCGGGGGGAGGGGGCCGGACTGCTCGGGGTTAAGCTGGGCATCGGTCAGCGGGTGGTGAGCAATTGCATTGTGCATCACTTGTTTGTACATATTATTATTAGTAGTACTATTATCATCATTGTATTATTATTATTATTATTATTATTATTTTCCTATCTTATTAAACTGTCTTTATCTCAACTCACGGGCTTCACTTTCCATTTCTCTCCCCCGTCCCAGAGAGGGAGGGGGGAGGGTGAGCGAACGGCTGCGTGGTGTTTAGCTGCCAGCCGGGTTAAACCACGACAGGCATCAAAGTAAGGAGGTCAGATACAGGCATCGGTTTTAAATACACAGACACAAAAAAAGAAGAGGAGCCAATTAGACACGTATGGAAGCCTGAATTTCCTGAAGAAGAAAATTTCAAGTTACATGTATAAATAATTAAGAACAGCTTCCATATCTTTGAAAATTAGCCTACATGTATATGAACAAAGCTTTATACGTCTTGTTTCCATTAAAATTTGCCTCTCCAAGTATTTGCAGAAAATTAAATCGCAATAAGCAAATTCACTTTTCATTCCCCTGTCCTTTTTGCAATGCGGTGACAACTTTTTCAATTCTTCTGCTTCTCCCTCTTTTTTCCCCATATACAGCCACATTTTCTGTTTAGGTTTTTGTTTGCTTGATTGGTTGGTTGGCTGGCTTCTTTGTTTCTCTAAAATAAGCAAAAAAATCTTCTAACTAGGAGTAAAGAATAATAAAAATAAAAATAAAAATCAGCATTTAGCAGCAATTCAGAGAAATAGTTCTCAAACATAATTATCAGGTCAGGAAGCATTATTGCAGTGCCATTGCAACCAGCACTGTGTGAGGCCTTCTTGCTTCTAGCAGCTGGTATCATTGCCTACAAAACTCATCTAGGCTTCACTCATGCTTCACTTTTTAGAATACTGTGGATAACAGGATACAAAAGAAATTATATTAGACATGCTGTATTCTTCCTTGTTAGAGTGACATTTAAGCAATAATGATTGAGGTGCACAGTATTCCTGGGAAACTAACTCACAGAGGAGCTAATAATCATGGCCCCCTATCAATAATATCAATTTGTAAGTAATCATATAATCATTTAGGTTGGAAAACCTCTAAGAACATCTAGTCCAACCTTTAAGATATTATAGAATTATAAGATTTAAAAAAAAAAAATCTACGTTTACTTCTTATAAAGTGATAATAACAACAAAAACAAGCAGTAAGTTGTATGAATACAGAACTTTTCATCACAGTTTGTCTAAAATCACCACATCGGAATTATTTTAGAGATCAAAGATATGTGGTCTCTGTGGTAAAGCATAACTTCTGGTAAATGATTCACAGTAGTACTACATAGAATATTCATACCAAGAAAAGAAAAAAAAAAAAGAAAAAAAAATTCTGCTCAATCTTTTACAATTTTAATAGGCAAAATACAATTATGCAAGTGGAATTCAACCATCAGATTATCATTTTAATCATTATACAAAAGACAGTGATATTAAGGGACCCGAACTAAACCTTCTAATTTCATTAGGATTGTTCTAAACAGCACAGAGCATGTCCCTCCTACTCTGACCATTTCCTACCTCACTGAACACTTTGAGAATAGTAAGAGAACAAATTAGGACAATGATGCTGCTGGCAAAGGCCTTATGAGAAGGTCAGGATGAATATCAAATATTCATCCTAGAAAGCATTTATGCATTCATATTTTCATTAACAAATCAATTTCTTTCAGTAAACTCAGTATCATCCATGATTAATTTTTCTTTATATTCAGAATTATTATCCAACTATTTTTAGCAAAACTTGGTAAGAAAAAAAAAAAAAAAAAAAAAAAAACAGTGAGGGAGGAATGAATTAGGTACTCCTATGCTGTCCTTGGTGCTGAATCCACCATTACAAAGCTGGTCCACAAATGCCTAACCAGTTTTGAACGTCACACAGTTGGAGAAAAATACTATCAAGTGCACTAACCTATGCAACAGAAATGCTTCATAAGAAAATTAATATTATATTTTTAAATGTGAATGAAAACATTAAATTGGCAAATCTAAATACAGAAAAGGAGGGATCGAGGAATTAAAAAAGAACAGAGAACACCTTTGTATATCCAGTCTCCCAGAAATATTAGCTAAGTGAAGTGATGGCCACTGTGCAATATCATTGACTCGGCATTGTGAGACATCTGGTTACTTTCTTTTAGCTTTATTGATACCCTGCTGTTCCTTGTGATCCTCTGATGTCCTGGACATATTCAATATCAAAAATCAGGTTAGTATGAATGGAATTATCCAACTGGAAAAGTTCATCTCAAATTTTAGTCTTTAAAATACACATAAAGTATACCTGTTACAGTGGAATTATTACTTAACTGTGTCAGAAGCAGCTGCATTTTTTATTTCAAATTTCTTTGAAACATTCCAGATTGGCCTAATATGATCTACATAAATGTATTCTGTTATTACATATGGTGCATTTTTTTTTTTTTTTTGGAATTTTAAAAAGTCAAGCTAAAAAAGAAGTTTCATGAAAGATGCCATCTAGCAACTTTTTTGCTAATCATGACTGAAAAGAAATATAAAAGTTTCTCTAACATGTGAGAAAGAATATTTATATTCTTATTAGAGAAAGTCAGATTCAATCCATATAAATGGATAGAAAATATGCGATTTATTCACAGGTAATAATAGAATATACATGCACTAAGAAGTAAATTTATTGATCAAAACATTTTATCAAAATATTCTGTAGTTGATTGACACTTGAAAAACAGTAAAAAATGTAAGATAGTCAGTGGATAAGCACAGCGCATGACTATTGAAGTAGGATGCAAATAGTTTCCTAAAGATTAATTCTAAGACTTTTCTAAAAATTATTAGTCTGTTACTATTTGACAAGCAAGTACACACAGTAACTTTGTCAGAAATACCTTCATTAGAAAAGCTGAATTATTTGTTCCCTTACATAAAATATATATAAAAAATAAGGCTTATATATTTCCACGTACCATTTTTTATACATATATACACTTACACATTTTTTGTCTGTTCCCATCAAGCGGAATCAGACCAATTTTACCTGCAAATATGGCTCTAAGCATTTACCCAAAGAAAATAAGTTTGAGGTACTGATAAAATTTAACAGGTTTCATATGAGAAAAGAGAAAATGAAGTTATCAGAAGACATGAAAACTCTATTAGGGATCAGTATATAAATTCAAGTCTTTCCCGACAACTGTCATTCTTGTGCCAAAGTTCAGACAAGCGATAGAGATGTCGCACACTGCTGAAGTCTGTTTCTATGTTGCCTGCCAGCACTATCATAGCATTAAGGAAACTGAAATAGAACCAACTGATTATAAAACGACAACAAAAGGAAACCAAATTGTTCCCTTTCCTCTTACCTGTTTACAAGAACAGCCACGTACTGTAAATATCTCCCAAATGATCTTTTATTTAATGTTGTCTCATCAAGGAACTTTTTCTGCACAAGCTTCATTAAAGATGACACCAATGTAAAATGCAGTTGAACACACTTCTAGCTATGTATGCCCTTTTCCCCAATCTATTTAAGACATTATCACAGTCTTGTGGAAGACTAGTGAGATTGCAGAGCAGCGTTTTGCGTACAGGCAAAATGCCTACAGGATTATACATGATTTATACTAAATGGTTTATTTAAAGTGTTAGAATATGTTGCCTTCAGCTCTCAAAATAATAACAACAGCTAATAAAAACTTTTAATAGAATCAAAATTTTCACATGAAGTGAGACTAATTACTAATTATTCCCAACAGAATAAAAAAGATTTCATAACTCTAAAACACAGCCCTGGAACTCTTCTAGAACACAACTGGGAGGGGAAAATAAGTAGGATAAACTGACGTGCATAACTTTATAAATTGACCTCTGTTAATTGTTCTTCACATCTTCATGAGTTAAAGCAAGAGAAAACAATTCACAGCCAAAGAAAACTGGATAATAAGGTGACAAAAAAAAAAAAAAAAGGTTTATAGTTTTAAGAATATGTAAGCACAAACCTTTATAAACTGTACAGTAACCTTGACTGTAATTCAAGTTCCAAAATGTCCAAATAAGCTAGCAGAAATAAAGAAACTTTCCCATTGTGGGTAAACTCAGCAATGAATGAGTCAACTCTTGAGTTTTCCATTGCCCTCAGTAACCACTGTAATGAAATTTTCATGAAAGCCAATGTGTTTCCATGTAATGGCACTTTGCATTAGAAAAAGGTTGCACACAAACTTCTCCAAACATTTGTATTTGTATGACTTCATATTATAAAGCACACATTCTGTGCATGCATTATCTACATTTCCCAGCTTTGTCTTAAATTCTGACATATGCAAATCAATTCATCCTTGAAACATTCTCAAGTTGCTAGAAAAGTATAAGACAAAATGAAGAAATGCAAATACCACATCATTTTTACTGCAAATTCAGAGATTGAAAACCATTGTATCAGTGATGTTGTTAAGATCTGTACAGTTGTTCTGTTACAGGCTCCCATTTTATTATGAGTCACATCGTATTAGAGTATAACAGACTGAAACATTCAGTCAAAATCCTACCTACTTCTTCACAACTGTAAATCCAGCTCAGTTTTACTGTGGAATCAAGCCTAGGAAATCTGTACTCTGCATGATACCTAAAAGCTTTAGCTTAGGTTGTTTTGTTGTGGTTTATTGTAAGGGAAAGCCTGATAAAAGTCATAAATCCATGGTACCTTATTATTTATTTTTTTAAATAAACATTTTTATTTTTTTAGCCATTTTTACAGATGGCTAGGAGGGGAAGAATGTTTCCTCATTTCCTAGGCTATCCAGAACTTCCCAATGGGAAATATATTTATTTCACAAGCGTGAAAGTTACATGAGTTTGCATAACTTGAGCTCAAGAGGCTGGAAAAAGCAGCAGAGATAAACTTCCTGCAACCACACTTGCCTTTTTCTGCTATGATTTACATACAAAAACAGGGTTAATATCCATCTCTTCTAAATCTTACTTGGTACCTTCATTGTCTTGGAAAGAACAGTTAATTGTTTAAGTTTGCCCTTCACTTTATTCAGTATAATACTCCATACTTCAGCTGCCACTCAAATGAACAAGATGTGTTGCTGGGGGCGGGGGAGGAGAACAAATTTAAGGATGTCAAAAACATGCATTTGCTTCCCTCTGTGCAGAACAATAACCTGCCTTTGAATTACATATCTTGCCACTAGAACCGGAAACAAACAAACAAACAAACAAACACTCCAATTTGAACAGACCTATTTGTTGAACTGGCCACGTTCCAAAAATTTGCATAAAGTAATTCCCAAGAGAAAATCAATTCATGTCCCCCTGGAAAAAAATATATATAAATAAATAAAATAAAAAATAATTAAAAAAAAAAAAAAAAAAAAAACAGAATATTTATCTCAGAGTGGCTTTGTATTATTCTTGCACTTCATTCTCACAGAATTTCTCCCACATGACCGTGAAGAGTTTATTTGCCTCTTGAAAGCTATGGTCATTAGTTTAAGTGACCAGTTTAATTAATTTATCCTATTATTGCCACTGTTTGAGGAAAACAAGACAGTCTTGCTATCTATGGTAAAATCATTCCAGTTTTATATATTGTGTGAGTCTGAAAAGAGGCTGTAAAAAGCAGAAATATGTTATTATTATTTCCAAGTGAGAGAGCTTGTACAAACTACTCTGTTAACAATTTCAGAACCATGAACATGCTTGTACCTTGAATACCAATACAAAAATGAAACACTAGAAATTAAGAAGTAAAGTACGTTTACAAGTTTGGAGTGGAAAATTAGACTACGTTGGCTCTAGAACCCATTTACATTATTCTGTACTCAGAAAATCAGTCCCTTCAACAGGTAAATTTTTCCTTTTTCACCACTCTACACCTCTCACAATGTCAACCATCATCCTTTTTGATAAATGTTTTTCCTAACTTGTTCAGAAAGACTTCGGCGATAGATATTATTGGACCTTACAATCCAATATTTCAGTCTCTCTATTATAAAGTGATTCCCAATATTAAACTTGAAAAAACTCGGTACAGTAAACCTGCTACATATCCTTTCTACCTTCAGCAGGGATCACTCCTTTCCAATAATTTTTCATGGACTGTTATTATTCCTCAATTTCCAACTCTCTTCCTTCTGTTCTTTTTCCAATATTAGGTGTTTCCAAAAGGCCAGCTTCCTAGGCCTTTCTCCTCATAGCCATCCCATGGTGCTCTGTACATCTATTGCATCCTATGGCAGGGATGGAGTTAATTTTCTTCACAGCAGTTTATATGGTGCCATGTTTCACACATGTGATCAAAACAATAGTGATAACACACTTATGTTTGCTATTGCTGATCAGTTTGCACAGCACAAAGGCCTTCTCTGTTTCTTACTCTGTGCCCCCCCCTCCCCGGTGAATTAGATTAGGGAGTGTGCAAGAGCTTGGGAGGAGACACAATCAGATAGATGACCTAAACTAATCACAGAGAGGTACCAAGCCATACGTCATGATCAGACATAAAAGGGAAAAGGGGGCTTAGGGAGGTTAGCCATCTTTTGCTCATGGTCTAGCTGGGTATCAGTCTACCTTTGGTAGATGATAAGTGATTGTCTAAGTGATTGTGTTTTGTTTTCTCTCTCTCTTCTTTTTCTTCACTTAGTAAACAATTTTATCTCAACCCACAAATCTTCTTGCTTTTACTCTTCCTTTCCACTTCCCCCACCCCACATTGGTGGAGGGGGCAACTAATGAGAGGCTGTGTAGTGTCTAGCCACTTGCTGAGGGTTTATTTAGAACATATTCGACTTCAAAAATTAGATTAAAAATTCATTAAAAAAAAAAAAAAAAAAGAAATCCTGAATAGAATAAAATAAAAAAGAAAATATTTTATTCAGATCAAACAAAATGTGCCTTTGGGTCTGAAATAATTTTTATAATTTGATTATAATTGGTAGAAACGGAAGACAGGAAAACTTTTTTTTTCCATTTGGTCACAGTGTACTTTTTCTTTTTGATTTTACAGTTAAAGGGATGAACTGGGAGATCAACTATTTCTATACCTATGCATAAAAAAAAAAAAGCAAAAAAAAAAGCATGCACTCAATTTTGTACTTTTCAAAATGATGAAGCTTTGCACAGAAGTAAAAGTGAAATATTAAACACTTTCAATAGCCTCAATACCCAAACTATTAACAGATGCTCCATCTGCAATTATGAAATAACATGTTCATGAAAACTAATGTACTAATATTGCCATGTACACATTTAAAAATTATTTTTGAAAATGTGAAACAGTTTATTAATGTTTTGTCCACATCCTAAGGCACTTCAGGGTTATTTCCCACATCTCATTCTGCAATGCTTTGTCAGATTCAGTGTTAAATAGCTGTCATTCTAGCAACAGAGCTATCATCTCATGCCTCAGATGGCTCTTCCTGCACTTAACATTATGCTTTTTCCATCTACATATTTTATTGTTTGGTTCCCATTCCTTTTGAAACAGCCATATTAAAAAAAAAAAAAAAAAAAAAAAAAAAAAAAAAAAGGAAGAAAAACACATACCGCCATTTTAATCATACTTGCTTAAATCCTTGTTCTCACTCAGTCTTCTGACCAATGCATTCCAGATACCCCTTATTCCTTAATTGTTGTAATTTAGGTCAGCAATTTAGGAGAGAGAAATAAACATAATATATATTATTGCAAAAATTGAAGATGGAGAGGAAAAAAAGTTACTGAATATGACTCAGACTGATGATTTTCAGCTCTTCATGCTACATTTGCAAAGTGACAATGTTGATGCATGACAAGGTACAAATAACCATTATTTGCAGCAATGTCTTTGTCATTCCCTTGAAAATGTTTGTGTGGTTTTTATTAGGAGGAAAAAAAAACAGTTTGAAGATATCTTTAAGTACTGGATTTAATAAAAGTATTAGTGCTGTGTATCGCTGTATAGTGTGAGGTTTTTAACCACTTATAATATGTGAATCTTTTAGTTCTAAATAGAATTAATCATAGAATGGTTTGGATTGGAAGGGACCTTCAAGATTATCTGGTTCCAATTCCCCTCACATGGACAGGGACACCTCCCACTAGATCATGTTGCTCAAAGGTCCCATCTAACCTGGCCTTGATGAAGAGGAAATAGTCCCTAAAACAGAACTTCAATAAAGGAAATGGAGAGAAAGTGCATAATGCCAAGTGCCTTAATCTACACTTAAACACGTTATATAATCACTAACATAAAATATCTAGGAAACATAAACAAATCTTTTTGGTTATATTATCTACGGACACATACAGAAAAATGAGGTATCACATTAAATTGGCGTCACATTTACATTAGGATAGTATCACCTGAGGAAGCCATGTCTATACCTATATAGGACTGAAGTATAAATTATTTTCCATTTGTAGAATACTTTTAAAAACAGATAAAATGAAAACAAATATATTACTGTACACACAACCAATCTTATATTGGCACTTGCTAAATGCTTGACAGAGAAAGGAATGAAGGACTATTTCCCCCTAAAAAGAAAAAAAGAAAAAAAAAAAAGGAAAATAATTCTGCAAAACTTATGTTATAGACAGTTCTCAAAAACACTTACTCAGTCATTACTTTCAGTACCCATAATCCCTAAACAAGAAATTCAATGCAAAATTAACAAATTCACCTCAATAACTCCTTTTGAATAATATTTTCAACTATATGTTAAAACATCGTAAAAGCCAACTCACAAGTCAAAGGATGTGTGAGTTGGGGCACTGAGTGCAGTGATATGCAAAAAACTTGACTTAGCATCCTACGTTTGCATTTGGAAATCCCTCAGTTTCCTACTAAACCTCAGACTTTTTGAACTACTTGAATGGAGTATTTAGCCCGGTTAGGGTTCAGTTTCATCTATGCAGCATGGAATATTTTCTAAATTCAAATTAATTTTTATAAGTAAATGCTTTAAAGATTGCTTTAAAGATTTCCCTTGGTTTGGTTAATGTGGTACTGTTAACATGACTGAGGGTGTGGTTTTTTTCTAATGCTATTAGAAAAGTTATTCTAAGTTTTGCATTTTCTCAGTTTTTATATACAATTAAATTAATCTACTGCAGAATTTTAATGTCCTGTGAGTCATAGCTAATTGCAAATGTACATTCACTTTTGGAAAATCTAATCCAAATACAACCCTCACACAATGAGACATTCACTTATGTTCATAGCAGGTCTGTTTCATATTCAAAAAATTTCTATGAAAAATACTCATATTAGCTGCACTTGCTCACAAAAAAAAAAAAAAAAAAAAAAAAAAAAAAAAAAAAAAGACAAAAACACACCTAAGCATGGAAATTAAAAATCTCAGTGAAATGCTTGAGATTCTGATGTACTAAAAACATCTGAATTTGAATTTGCTAATTTTAGGGTCCTCTGCTTTCTCTCTAATTTAAGCACCAAAGCAATGAATGCAACTGTGTTCTATGTACTAGAATATAGTATATATTTCAGTAATTCTGTAATAAATTCAAGGTGAACATGGAGTTATAGTATTAAAGTTACTAATTATCCCTACATTACAATTCACAGTGGTGTAGAAACCCAACAGAAGGCCTAGAACTCGATTACAAACCACTTTAGAATTCTGAGGACTTAAAAACTCAGTCTTGCATGAATCTTTTGTATTGAGAAGTACTTCATCTGCTGAGGTAAAAATTTCCTATTGATATATCAGTAGTAAGCTATATGTTGCATAACTCCCATATCGAAATGATTTGCATGTAAAACAATTATAATCTAATAATTAGTAATCAATAGAATTGTGAAACATACAGAATATCTAAGTAGGCAAGGAGTATTCAAGTCCTTCACAATTGGGTGCTTTCTGAAGCTCTACCTCAGATATGTATTTTCAGCTTTCTGCACAACTAACGTAACACAAATGCTATTTTGATTTTTTTTCCCAATCAATTTATGCATGTTTAGCAAGACTGAGTAGATGCCTAAGCATCTAACTTTCAAGGCATTTTTCTGATCTTGTATGTACATTGTTCCTTGTCAGAGGTATTGTATTCAGATTTCACTGAAGTGTACTGCAACAAGACCATCTAGCAATAAACTGCAACCAAATCTTGGTATGGAACCATAATCTCCACAAAGCATACAACATTTTCAACAACTAAGTCAGAAGCAAAATTTAGCATCTCAACATGCAGTTAAGCACAGGTGAGCCTGGGGGCAGAAAGGTGGAATAAGGAGTTACCCTTAAAACTCTATTATTGTTCAATTAACCTATAAACTGGGTAACTCAAGGTACTTTTTTCCTTGCAATGATTAAGAAATATTATGTACCATACAATGCCGACATTAATATAGCTTTCATAAGCACTACTGCTTATGAAAATAATAGAATTGAATCTGGTAACACTGTATAATTTAAATGAAAGTTGGAATGGATTTCATTATGAAATAGCTGAGGCATTCCAGAAGATCTAAATAATGAATTGAAAAATGCAGTTGGCTTCATAGATAGCTATCCAAAACATCTGATGTTCGCTCTAGTTTTATTTAGTAAAATATGTTGCGAGGTTTTCTGTTAGTACTATCTAGCTAGTAAATGATAAGGAAAAACAGAAAATAGCATCAAACAGGATCCAACAAATTGCCACATTTACAAAGGAACAAAAGGCATTAAACTCTAGCAGGAGCTAGAATCAAAGTTATCATCAAGGCACAAATTGAAAGTGCAATATTTTCTTCTTTTCAATACTCAAAGCAATTCATCATTAAAATTCATTTTTTCTTCCTGTATCTGCATGTGTGAAAATGTATGTTTGTCATTTATCACTAAAAGTATAGATGGGCAGACCATCATTAAGTAGTTTTGTTAAACTTTGCAAAATAGATCTCAACATCCATTAATAATAACTAAAAATATACAGATTTACTTGAGATCGTTGGGTCACAATGGGCTGAATAAATATGTTGACATGTTATTGGCATGACTGAGAAACAAGTTTTGGCCTCATCAAGGTCTCCCATATGTGTCCTGCAAGTCCAGTTAATGAGGCAGGACAATCATTAAACTTGGATGAATTAATATGACATGAATAGGAGAATCTGCAGATTGCAGTGACAGAGATGAAAGTAGGTCACATTCAGAAAATTTACATAAAAATAGTCTAGACATCATTAGCATAAGCCTTGTAAGTCTTGTATTAAAACCCACAACATTAATCTCTAACACCGATTATGACTGATAATAAATATAAGAACATGAAGAAAAAAAAAAAAAAAAAAAGATCACAAACATACTTTATCACACCAAGCTGAGTGGTGCAGTTGATACAACAGAAGGAACGGATACCATCCAAAGGGACCTGGACAAGCTTGAGAAATGGGCCCCTGTGGACCTAATGAGGTTCAAAAATTCCAAGTGCAGGGTGCTGCATCTGGGTTGGGGCAATCCAAGACATCAGCACAGACTGGGAGAAGAAAGCATTGAGAGCAGCCTTGCAGAGAAGGACTTGGGGGTTCTGGTGGACAAAAGGCTCAACATGAGCTAGCAGCATACACCTGAAGCCCAGAAAGCCAACTGCATCCTGGGCTATATAATATAGGCAAGACCAGAAGGTCAAGGGAGGTTACTGTGCCACTCTGCTCTGCCCTTGTGAGACCCCACCTGTAGTGCTGCATCCAGGTCTGAGGCCCCTTATGAAGAAAGGCTGGGAGAGCTGGGGCTGTTCAGCTTAGAGAAAAGAAAGCCCTAGGGAGACCTCATTGTAGCCTTTCAGTACTTAAAGAGGGCCTATAAAAAAAGTTGGGGAGTGACTTTTTGTTTGATTTCAAAGTAAAAGAGGGGAGAGTTAGATTAGATGTTACGTGGAACCTCTTCACTCAGGGTGGTGAGGCATTGGCACAGGTTACCAAAGAAGCTGTGGATGCCCTGTCCCTGGAGGTGTCCAAGTTGGACAAGGTGCTGGGCAACCTGATCTAGAGGGTGGCATCCCTGCTTATGGCAGGGGAATTGGAAACAGGTGATCTCTAAGGTCCCCTCCAACCCAAGTCATACTATGATTCTATATGATGATATTTAAAATGAGTAAAAAGAGAAATAATTTCAGATGGTATTTTGTGAATTAAAAATTAAGAGTACAAAATAAATAACATCATCAATATCAACTTGTTTAACAGTCACTTGGAGGTCATATCTTTCACTTCACCCCTAGTGATTGTAGCAAAAAGTATAGCTCTCTATATAATAAAATCATTGCATCAGTGAAAACAGTATAACACCTCTAAAATTGTTCAAAAGGCTTATTTTCTCTGAAGCTCATGGTAGAAAATATAACTTATCAAAAAAGAAAAACCCAAAAGTTATTGGTATAAAGGAGTAAAAGGTCCTTGTCCATTTTTTCACCCCTCAGCTTACCTCTTTTCTTTGCTTTTTAAAAAAAGATACCAATGTAATTTTGGGAGGATATGGAAGACCACACTGACTTCATGAAGACAAACAACTGAAACATGAAATGCTAAAGACATTTGTGCTTTAAAAACAAACAAACAAACAAAACACACACACATTTTTTTCATACAGAAACTTCTTATTTTAAATGAGTGTAAAATAATGTTTACACACACCCACACCCACCAGCTGTATGTTGTGATTATCATTCAATACCTATATAATATGTTCTTAGGTGAAGTTTCTCTGATTTTTTTTTTATTTATTTTTTTTGTACCAGTCTTCTTCTGTGTTTTTTCCCTTGAAGACTGAATAATTTGACAAATTTGGAATTATTTAGGGACATGGTTTAGTGGGTGATATTAGGGGTACAGGGATGGTTGGACCAGATGATCTTGGAGGTCTTTTCCAACCTTAATGACTGCATGAATTTGCAAAGTCACAGTTTTGCAGAATATTATCTACTGTGCTGCAATGAAAAGATATTATTGCAATAGTAAGCATTTTGACCTTTTAGTGTTTGTTTGAATTATGTCCCAATAGTAGGAGCTCTACTTCTAAAGTTTCTGAAACTTCAAAACCTTTGACAAGTAAAGGCTTTACAGCTCATTGTACGGTCACATGTCCAATTTGGGTAGTTAAATTCCACTAAAAACCTGTACATGTAACTTGTAGTAATTAAAGCCTTCCCATCCTATCCCACCTTTATTTTTCTTTCCTTTTTCCCTACACCCACCTCACCCCAACCTTCCTTTACAAAGAATTCAGCTAGAATGTAATGGTAACATTTTGCATTCATTAAGATTTAACTTTATTACATCTTCAAGAGACATAAATCAGAGCTATCTGTACATGTTACGTGTAATAGGTCAGTTGATAATTACCACAGGACTTGAACCATTTGTAAATCTTTCATAAATAAGCAATGGAGTATGCTGGAATCATACAACATTACTTAATTTAATTTAAAGCCACATGTATGTCAAAGATCCCAGTGTTCTGCTTCGTTTTGCTTTTTTGTTGCACATGCTGATATTTACTTTGCACTGATTGTGCACACACTGTCAAGCACTAGAATGCTGTAAAGCAATGGCCAAAACTACATTAAGGATAGACGTGGTAGTCTACAGATAAAGGTTCAGAGCTATTATGAAGGTCTTACAGTGGAATCCAGATATATTTAATTATCTTTCTGAATTTCTCTTTCCTTGTTTTGATCATACCAGTAATAATGTCTAAATTATTATTTTCTTCTATTATTATTTGTTCATTTTTGCAGTGAAGAGATTTCCTCTATCAGGGGAAAAACATTTTCAACTTAGAAAAACAGATCTAATTTTTCTGCAAGAAAAAAGGGAAAATCAATTTTGGGAAAGAACTATGTTAGCAAAAGTCCTTCTTTCCTTTTCAGGAAGGAAAAACTAGGCAGAGAATAGCTAAGAGGTAAAAACGTAAAAGCTGTGCAGTTTGAGAAACGAAGACCAACACATTAAAAAAAAAAAATCATTTACTAACTTCAAAAAATAAATTTCAAGCTGAAAATTTGAAATTACATAACCATAATAATTCAAATTCAAACATAAAAAAAAAAATCTTTAAATAAAAAGTATTTATTGTCCTTCAATTAAGTTTTGTAGTTTTAAAAGGAAAAATATGTTAATTTTCCTAGCATTCCTGAATAACCAATTATCCTGTTTTCAGTAAAGTAGAATCCTTTTTGCAACTTTCTTAGGAAACTATGAAGATTATTCCTAAAAGGCAAATTGAAATTTTAGACTACAAAATCAAGTTAAATGTTCCAGCTTTAACAATTTTCTAAAAACTACTATTACAGAAGAAGCAATAATACTAGCCCTTGACTAATTTTCCAATGTTCATATAATTTCTCAGCAACTTAAAGTATTACTGATTTTTCTAAACATATGTATGTAAACTCGCTTTTTGTATTTGTTTTTAATTATCCTTTTAATTACCCTAACACATGTATAGCTTTGGTCTCCACAACTGAATGTATTCAAGCAGCAATACACTGAAATGTCAAAGAGCTGATGCCATAAACCATACATCTTGTGTGTAGAAGATCTCAAGATGAAACCACAAAAATGAGTAATATATTCAAACTCTCATGAAGGTTAGAAAGACAACTAAATATTTTATCTATTTAGACCACTCATTTGTTTCCAGAGAAGTGGTGGAGTCACCATCCCTGGAAGTCTTTAAAAAGACGTTTAGAAGTAGAGCTTAGGGATATGGTTTAGTGAGGACTGTTAGCGTTAGGTCAGAGGTTGGACTCGATGATCTTGAGGTCTCTTCCAACCTAGAAATTCTGTGATTCTGTGAAGTTTTCTTTTTTTGTGGGGAGGGGGGAGGAGGGATTACTTGGAGACTTTTTAAGAACTAAACTGACCACATTATACACCCCAATATCAAAAGCTACACAAGTTGAAAGGCATCTGGCTTGGACATATTTTTATATGATTGTTAGTCATGGACTTAAACCAAGATTCTCCCAGGGAGATTAAACAGCTTAACAGCCAGATGCTGCAGAGCAGTATCTGGCATATGCAGAGATGATAAAGTTACCAACTTTGAAGTGAACAGGAAAGACGGCAAATGTTCCCCATCATTTCAATCAAAACAGCAGAATGTATAGGTAAAAGTTTTCAGTTGAGTAGTGTGTGGCTTAAAGTAAGAATAAATACCAACTGGAACATGGACATTTAGACTATACAGGATACATTTTAAGCAGGGTTATTCTATTTTCAATTAATCAAAATTATACTAGTGTAGTTTGGAAAACAAACTGCATTCCGCTTAGGAAGATGTATTATTTCTTGTTCTGAAAATCTTGAGAGCTCTGTAGATAAACTAATAACAAAGTTCTCCAAGTTTATTGAAAAGTGTTATAACCAAGTAAAGAGTGATGTAGGAAGTTAATCCTACTCTCATAGACTAGCTACACTCAAACAAGGCAGAAAAAAATGGTCCAAGTTGATACTGGTATTAACAAATCTGCCAAAATTATAACATTTAATGGAAAATGCTCAATTTTCATGCAATTCTAATGAGATCTGTCTGATACAATGCCTCAGAGAGAAGGATTCCCTCAGATTTCCAGCATCAGTGGCTACAACATGAACAGACAAATTACTTCTCAGACGTTTTTTTTTTTCTTTTTCAGAAAACACAAAAACATATTTTTGATTGTGAAGTAGTTTTCTTCAGACCCATCTTCAGTAAGGATAAGTGACATAAATAAAGTTCTCACCATTTTGTACTAAACAGTGCAACTTGTAAAAAATATATAATTCCTCATTTTAAGGAGTAGAAAATTTCAACAAAACAATGCCAGCTAACACTTTCAAAACTTTCAAAGTCTGCTTTTGATAATCTCACCTATATTATCTGGTAAATACTACTGACTGTTTCATTCAGCTGGGCAGAATTCAGTTAATAATGAATCCACAATAAACGTTTCTGGGAGAACGTTTCCATCTCTTCTAACAAAATTGCAGGCAACTGAAAACTACCTGCAGGCAACAACCTGTCCATTATTCTATTATTTTCTTACAACTCACCTACAGCAACTAGGACAGCACCTTCTTCCCCTTACAATTGCAACAACAATAGTGCTTTTCTTCCAAGTAATTCACAATATAGACTGGCAGGCCAACAACCACACTTTTAAAGATGGGGGTAGGCTTCTATATGCATTGCTGCAGTGGTAGCAATAGAGGAAACTCTTTGCCAAGAAACTAGTGAAAGGAGTTGTTTTATCTATCCCAGCAAGAATACAGAAATCGTTAATACCTCTATGAAATAAATTAGCAGGTTTATCTTACCTCTCAAGGGAAAGATGCCTGTGTCATAGGCAACATCAAGTTTAGAACACGAGATAGCGCTTTTTTGCAGTGAGAGAAATACTGTGACGCCCACAGAGAAAAAGGTTACAGTTCAACTCCAAGACGCAGTCCCTCTGGAGCCCTCTTTCAGGGTTTACTGAATGTCAGAAGCTTTTGCTGCTCCTGTCTGCTAGACTTACACTGCAGATAGACAGCAGGATTTCAGCATACAGTTTGGCTCTTTCTATCAGCTTCTAAATTCAATTAAAAGTGCCTATGGCACTTCTCTGCTAGGAAAGGAACATTTAGCACTGCCACAGACACTCATTCCGAGAAGAAGTCATTTCAAGGCACCAGAGTGCTTTTTAAAATCTTTGCTGTGTATGCATGAGCACCAGAGTCTGCAAGTACCTGCACACAGTCACTATCAGAAAAAGTTACTAATGACCTCCATACACTGACCTAGAGGTGACAACAGAAACGAAACAATGCCCACAGCTGCTTTTGATTACAATTCTACTATTTTGACAGAGCACCTCTGGCCATGTTCAAAAATTTTACACAGGACATCCTTTTCCTTCTAAGTTTTGGGTTTGTTTTCCCCATTTATATCACCCTATCTTGAACGAGAATATTGAAGTTCTGTGTTCCACTCTGGCCAGCGAAGTTTCCCCATGAATGTACAACTAAAATCTATCTGATATACCATTTCAATTTCAAAGTCCCACCTTATGCCTTCAACCTTTCACATATGAACAAATTGTGGTCGTGCCAACCTTTTTTTTTTGGGATACACAAAAGGCCTCACAACCACAGAACCATTGTTCTTCCCACATATCTGTTATACCACATATAAACAGATGCAAACTATCATTTTAGGACATTTATGGATTCCCCATGCAAGTTAAATACAACAGCTTTCTAAGACAGAGCAAAGAAATTAGACCAAAGGTTTGAAATTTTGTCAAAACTGTTTATCCTCAGTGAATAATTAGTATATTTTTCAAACACAAATAAAAAGCTTACAAGGAAATGCTGTTTTTCCTTTGCTGAATACTGTTATCATTGCCCAATATTATTATGTTACTTCATTTCCTCTCCTAAATCAAGCAAAAATATCATCTTTCCAGTAGGTTTGGTTTTTGTCAGAGTTCCATGTTGAGATAATAGTAGTAAAACCGCAAGTCTGATTGTATAAACAGAAGCTGTTCAAGATTTATCCAAATTCTATCTTAATTTACATTCAGAGAACTGCATAGCAACTAAATCATTTTCATACTGTAAATAATAGCAGTTTTCTGTCCTGAAATTATTATTTTAATTGGAAACAAGCCTTATAGTTCAGTCTTTACTTAAAGACAGAAATAACAAAATCTACCAAAAACACCTCTCTTCATCCTTCAAAACCTATCAATAAATAAAGCAAATTTGTGACTAGACAGTATACCTGAAGAATATACATATTTATTTAAGTTAACCCATTTGAAGGTGCTTTCCCAGTAACATTCATAACCATCAGTCAGGAAATCCTGGAAGACTAAATACTATCTGATGGTGGCTGTTCAGTAGCTTACATAAAAACAGGCAGTGAAGTCAACTTCATAATTTCCATAGATTTTTGGTATCTGCTGTTTAGCTGATTCAGAAAAAAAGCCAGTGACAGGTTGGGTCACAACTCACCCACTGAAAGAGATTCCTTCTGACTCTGTTATTTCAGTAGAGGAGAAAGTTTTCTTCAGCTTCTAGGTTGCCAGTCCAAAAGTTTTTAAAATATCTACTATGACTCATATGAAGAAGGAAGAAACAGAGAACAACAATGAAAGATGCAGAACTGCTTGAAAACACTGAGATTACTGAAAGGTAAATAGTAGTGTATAGAATATTTTTTTCAGCTTTCTTTCAAGAAAAGTGCATTTATGGTCTGACTGTTATTTAATAAGATTTTAATAGACGATTCTTACCAACCATCATATTTAAATAGAAAACTGAAAAATCTTACAGAATTTGCCTGACAGTCAGTCAAACTTCTTCCAATTCCTTCTTCTGCAATGGGTAATAGCACAATTCGTATTTAAATACATGATTAAGAAGACAAATGTAATTTCAGACTGTGAGATGATTCCAGTCAATAGATTAATTTTACTTATAAGACAAATTTGTCCCCAGGTGTAAGGCATTTATCTCTTACAGTACTTGTAAGTCAATTCCACTATATCTCTTGGAAAAAAAGCACATTGGTAAAGAAGATTATTAAGTAGAGACAAGTCTTAAAAGACAACTGACTTCTGGTTGTTGATAATTAGTCTATCCTTCTTCCTTAGTTACACAATCTTCTTCAAGCAAATGAAGGCTACTGTATTTATAACAAGTTCAAGAGGAATCCCAGCGGTCCTCCATCATTTAGTCTGTAATCACTACTTGTACAAACCACCATTGAAAAGTGTAGCTATGCTGAAGGCACCTGGCCATCTGACTGCACTCAGATAAAACAAGACAGAGGTGAGAATTACTGAAAGTGCTTTAAAACAACTACTGTGTTCTTCACCTGTTTGAATTATCCAGGTGTTATTCTGGTTTCTGTCATAAATCAAAGCTAAAAAGCTTCTAAGATTTTTCAGTGGTTGACAACAGAACCAATTCACCACACCTATCAGGATGGATGGCTGAGATGTAATAAGATGCTAGCAAAAAAAAAAAATCTAGAAATGTGCTGGCATCGAGAAGAGAATAAAGAAAGAAATATCTTCTGATCTGAACAACTCATTCTGATAAAAATGCATGACTTTGTTTAAAAGAAGGGTGGAAGTAATCTTTTAGACCTGGGCCCTGACACTCCAGGTCTTCCTGTCCCACTGCAATTATGCAGGAGGCTCAGATAACAGCTCCAGTTGTTTGTAATGACAGCACAGACACCTGCTCACATGTCTGGGGAATGTGGGCCTAAAGAAAAGGAGAATCAGTTAACTCATTTATATCAATCCCTGTCTGTCTCCCACTCAGTTTCTGAACTCCACCTGCCACAGAGCTGAGAGTCAGTCTGCTGCTCGGCCTTCCACAACTGCCTGACCTTTCCTCTAAGCATATTAGCCTACAGCAGATCCAGCCTCGGCAGTCTTTTGGGGCCCTGGACTTTGTTGAGTTTTATCAGACCATCAGTGTTATGAGCCCCAGGCAAATCCTTCAGTGCTGCTCTTCTTATCACAAAGTAATTACCTGGCCTTTCTTCAGGCTGGTTGGAATTCAGGGGTGGAACTCACTGAAAAGGTTAAGGAGTCAAAAAAATCAAACTAGAACTTGCCTTCAGTCAGGTTTCCAGACTTCATAACAGCTGCAGTCAGCAATTTGAGAAGTCTGACATGCAACTTGACTGAGTCTATCAGATGGTCAACTCATCACTTCCACAACTGCCAAAATGTTAAATTTTAGGGGGGGAAATAAATAAATAAAGGAAAAAAAAAAAAAAAAAAAAAAAAAAAAGCACATTCTATTGACATTAAAGTACGTGAACTAGAGATGGATTTCTGAAGTGACACAGTAAAACACTCTGGAGTGGGAGGATTTTTTGCATAAGAACTAGTGACTTTTCTCTCTAAGCAGAGTGACTGATGACTATGAACATTAAACACTGTTCCATGTGGAGTTTTAGTCAGGGGAAGCATTTGATAAACCAAAAAAGAAGACATTTCTCTAAAGAGCTGAGTTACGTGCTTTCAAAAAGACAGTATTTGACTAATTAGCTAGAGGAGTATGGACCAAGTAGTCATGGATTATCTGTATGCTATGTTCTATCTTGATCAAAGCACGCTTTTGTTCAGATCAACTTGAATAAACACCGAAATCTGTGACATTTGCAGGTCACAACTCAATTTGTTTCAAATAGGTTCAAATTGCCAAGCTATCTGAATTTATTTATTTGAGATGCTGTTTTTTATACTATACAGACCTAACAGGATACTTCAGCAGCCTTACACTGATACCTAACCTGCCTCAACCTTTCTCCTTACTACAGAAAAGGCTTAAAAAGAAGAAATGATAGAAAGCCAAATGTTGCCAGTAACATTTTTGTTAAATATACTGCTGTTTCAAAATACACAACAGAAAACTGTATAATAAAGAATAAGGATGATAAACACTACATTGGATGCATTTATATTTATACTATTTCATAAGAAAATGATTTAAACTTAAAAATCAATTGAACACCCCATCTCAAATTCTGGGATGTAGAAATGGAACCCAATTTCATATTTATGTTCTTAGGAAAACAAAACAAGACAAACAAAAAACAACCAGCCCAAACAAAAACACACCTATTCAGACTGTGTGTGTACAAATTTTTCTGAGAATTTTATTGTGGTTAAATTTATAGTAATTCCTGTTACTGGATGAAGACATTAACTAAAATAATACATAGCCATTTGTTTCATCTCCACCCATATCTTTTTCTTTTTTTTTTTTTTTTTGTATCAAGTATTAGTCAAGACGACAATTACTTATAAGGTATTTTCATTTCTATTTTTCATAATGGAATTCTTGTCAGCTTGATATGTGAGTCTGACTAAGATTTCAAGTGGTATAACAATACATAAGTTTTGTTCGTGACTGAGGTAAGGAGATTCATTTTTGAAAGAAAAAGCTCTCCAGAATAAAACTTCTGATCATATATAATATGATCATATATAATATATATATATATTAAATTTCCACATCACTACATATAGCCCATATGTTGTAATTCACACACACTCTTTATGTGTATATATATATTGTGCTGTGTATAGGGAATTACTAGCATAATAGTCTTCCATTTATGCAAAAAAGAACAAATTTGACTACCAATGTGAGTACAATAACATTAGTTTACTGTTATAAGATTTTTTCTTAGGCAGATCCTTTTTTTTTTTTTTTTAAAAAAAAAAAGCTATGTTATTTAAAAATTAATGTATAGCACTCCTCCTCTTCAGTAGTGTGCACTTCATTGGACTAATTTATGTACATTTAACAACATGTCTATTCTATATAAGTAAATAATTTTCATTTGGCCACCTGCCCTAGACAATACTTCAGTATCTCCAAGGTTACTCTCAGGCTTACTCTCAGAGACATCAGGGAAGTTATCTAATGGAAGTTTATGAGGGCAGCAGATGTTCATTCCTGCTGTTTGATGGTGGTGACATCTGAAACTTTGGTCCTTTACTACAAAGAAATCCAAGAAGAGTCACAAGAGCAGCATACAAACTTCCTGCATACAGACTACTAATCAGACCATTATTAAAAGAACCTGTGGTAGAAATTTTTGTTCAGGCCATTCTAAGAGCTTCTTCAGTATTTCACTCCTCTCTGTTACATTACTTTCCCTTGCTTCTGAGCAAATCTCAGAATTAACCTACTGGTCAGGCTCATTTTAAGAAAACTAAACACCTGACACTGTATAAAGCTTTTTTTTTTGCATTGGGAGGTTTCTATATTATCAGAGGGTTTGAAGTTCCATGAGAAAACAGATACTTTCTCATCTCTTTCCTCCTGTTGGACCTAAAGTTTACTGAGAAGAATGGCTGTTGCTTTCATTCATGGACAGGTTTTTTGTTTACATATGTATCCTCTTTTGAGATTCAATAGTTGATACCAGAAACTTTTCTCTCTGCTTTGTAGAAAAAATATAGGATAAAAATATTCCAATACCTAAATGTTCATATGCCTAAATTCTGTTTTCTAGAAAAACTAATTGATTGTCAACGGCTCTCTGGTTTCTACTCGTGTAATTAATTTATGATTATGAGACTTAGGCTCCTAAGTCACATAAGAACCTTTAGTAATTTTCTATTAAAGATTCATGAATAATTACATTCACAAAGAATAAACGAACAATTATCTGACAGATACACTGGGGGATGAAAAGTTATTAGCAAGGTTTGCTTGTAGTTGTTTGCTAATACATCTCCATCCTTATCTCTGACCATCACGTCCATACAAAACTTACCCAAGTATTAACCTTTCTATGAATAAATAGTTGATTTTATCAAATCAATGGAATTTAAGATTATCTATGATTGATCTTATTTCCAAAGGTTTAGTTTTTGTGTGTGTTTTGTTTGTTTGTTTGCTTTTTAAGGGAGGAAGCAGAATCCAAAGACTGTAGTTATGATGATGATTTCAATGTAGCAAAAGGAAGTCAGAGATTTCAATGAAGAAAACCGGAGATTTAACATCTGCATGTTTATACCTGTTTGATCACAGAATCACAGAATTTCTAGGTTGGAAGAGATCTCATCTTACAGATAAAAATATTCAGTGAGAACAGTCATCAGCAGGTGAATGTTTTTGTCACTATATTTATACCACATACATTAAAATAAATAAATAAATAAATAAATAAATAAATAAATAAATAAATAATCCTTGCTTCCATTATACAAGTAATTGTATATGTGACCTGGGAGAGAAGAGGAAAAGGAAAAAAGACCCCTGCAGCTTCCTAGGTGTGTACGGTATGTGTGTTAAGGACCATTACTAAATTAAACCATGAAGTAGTAGATTATTTAAATTGACTTCACTGTGCTTCTGATTAAGCTTTTAACAACCAATGATTAACAGAAAGAAATATAATGTATTATCTTATGTTCAGAATTTAGGCTCCTGCAGCCATTACTCAAAGTGGAAATATATTCACCCGTTATTTGCAAAACTTCTTTCTTAGTTGACTTCACAGTACATGTACATAGGTAAATTCTAAAGTTTTACATTAATTGCAAAACATGGACAAAACACAAAGAAAAAAATCTTGACTATATTGTTCCAAGGAAATTGAACTCTCTTCACAGTCCAGAGCATTCAGTTGGAATATTGTTCTATGTAAAGATCAAATGAAAGGCATAGCAGAAACAAATTATTCATGGCTTTATTAGAGATGAAAATAATAATTACAGAACTAGAAATTCTTCTTCTTTATGTATTCCCTCCTTCTATGTATTTATATTTCATTTTCGAGATAATTGAGTTTCTAGCCAAGTACTTCTGCATTGGTATGTGTAAGTTTTCCTTTTTGTTGTTGATATGAGAATGAATTATTGTGAGCAATACAGCAGTAAAACAAAGAGAACAACCAACCTTCAAAGAAATGTGCAACATCAACCTAATTTCCTTGTAGTCATTTCTTTTTGCTTTAGCAATTTTCCACATTATTTCAGCTCTTACACTTACCATTTTGTAGAGCACGATTGAATGGGCAAACCATTGCAGCCCAGAAATATTTTGACATGCTCAGTTCCTAACTAGCCTTCATAATCTGCATTTATTCTGTTCAATATGAAAAAAAAAATCTATATATGAGTAAAACCAAAGTATTTCCAGATCATCATTGAATTTGTTGCTGCTCCTATCTATAAACTCATTTAATCAATATACTAATTCTATCTAGACTCCTTTTCCTGACTTTATCAGACTCCAAATGCACATAAATAGACTTAATGGCATAATACAGAATAATCAGCTAAATAAATGCAACACTGATAGCTAGCAATTAAAAAAATTACTATTTTAATTTATATATTTGATACCTTCTCTCTTAATTTTCTAGGTAAATTTTCACAGCTTATTGGTACAATCTCAAAATCACACCTTTTGAGATTTCAGCTGAAAAATGCCATAATGCAACACAATTGCCTTTCTGCTCATTGGTTACTGAACTTCTAAACTACAGCATAAGGATGCTTCAAAATACCACCTTGCAGGATGTATTATGTGTCTGTACTTTGGCACTTAGTGACTAAGAATAAAAGTCAAATGAATAGATGGATTATATAAAAACTATATTAAGGATAAATTAAGTATTGATAAACTTGATAAATCATGATATTACTCTGGAATGCCATAACACACAATGACATATGGCAGAACCAAATGTCATTTAGAATTCTGTAATCTGGTAGAGACTTGAATCAGCCTAGTGATAACATCAGAATCCTAAATAAAAGAAAAATCTGGAAGAGTGGTGTCTACTAGTAAAAACTTCCAGCTTTTAGTTCTAGCTTAGCTACAGAGAAAAAAAAAATAAATAAATCTGTAAATGTTTTTACTACCTTTCTTCTTTATCTTTATATCAATAAGAAAATACCTCTCTATTTTAATAATTGAACACTTAGTAAGAATGAAGCTAAGAACAAGTTTCAAAGGAAGGCTAGTAATGGACATTCATATCGTTGATTTTGGCAATTCCAATTAATGCCACTAATTCAGACAGAAAGCCCAGTCATCATATAATCTAATGTATAAATACACATACAAATAGTAAAAGCAGTTTTCTGGACTGGATACTGTAGAATATTAAGAATGTATTACTGAGGCCTTAAAATCCTGTACCCATAAGAATGGCTTTGGTCAATTTACAAATCCTATTTTCTAAAACATTATTTTTTTTCCAAAAAATTATATTTTTTATTACACAAATTCTTCAGTCTTTTCAAAACATTTTATCTATAAACAATACACTTTTCTTACGTATTTTTAATCTCAAAACAGACATTTAGTCAAGACTAACTTTGTACTTTTGAGTTATGAATACAATTTTCTTGCTTCCAGCTTAAAAAAAAAAAAAAAAAAGTATCATCAGAAACATGGTAGAAGCAGATATGATATAATGGTCAACTTAACAGAGTAGCACAACCATTCAGTAAATCATACACTGTAGTTGTCATACATGTTTTCCCTTTCATGGGATCAGTGCTATACCTTCTGCCCCCAAATCTACAGTCTTCACAAGTTGTCAGGATTTGACAAGGGGATTATCTAGGAAAGCATCAGAAAACAAAAATGAATTATTTGCTCCATGTAAACCCTTGATATCTAGATCTCAATTGAAAGATGACCCTGAGAAATGAAGAAATGTCCATTATCAAAGATAATATCAGTTTCCATTTCACACAGAGCAAAGAGCAAGTAAGTGAAAATACATGTTTTTAAAAAAATAAAAATAAATGATTTCATACATTTGACTTCTAAAGAAAAATAGCAGTGGTTAGTGTATTTAATGCTATTGAAACCGACAGCCCGGGAAACTGATAGCCTTTAGGCAGAATGCAAGCAGAGTGTCTCGCACACTTTCCAATGAACTAAAGCATGTACGAACCATTTTCAGAGATGAGAAGATATTAATTAATTCAAAAGGCCTTCAAAAGACTGTTAGGAAGTATACTACATTGACATTAATTTTTATTATATATCTTTTATATCCGATCACCTTTTTACAGAGTTGTCCCAACAATCGCTTGTAAAAATTTCACAATGCTCCTTCCATACATTTGATATGTATGGAAGATATGATAATGGAATGATATATGAATATGGTATGGAATACATAGAGCCATTTTTTGAACTCTCAAAGCAAGTCCATGTCTTTGAATTATACATCTAAAACTTAACATAGGATTGGCCTAGAATCCTAAAGGACCACTTATAGTTATCCACATTTACATCACAGAAGAAAATAAAATTTCACAGACTATTTAGATAATAAAGTAATACGCAGTCTTGCTTCATAGCCCTGATATCAATTTACACTATTGGTTTTAGGTTGAATTAAATATGACTCCAGGCAGAAGGACTTCTTCCTCATCTTTTCCGTGGGAGTCAACTGAAGCCTGAGATCCAAATACCATATGTTAATGTGCATACTGAATTAACATTGCTATAGGCACAAAATATCTACTCCAATTACAAAAATATTACCACAATCTTTGATGTTATACTAAAAATAATTAACCTAGACAAGAAGTAGCACCAGAGACACTATCATTTCTAGCTGAATAATGGACACAGCTGATTGCAATCAACCACAGAAAATCTACCAGCTATATCTTTTTTTCTTTTAAATAGCAGTACAAAAGAATGAATAAGTTCAGAATAGATACCAGACAACTAGAAAACATGAAGACCTGCTACGAGCCAGCTGGAATCAGTTTCTTTATTTGCTTGAGTAACATGTTTTTAAGGATTCAAGTTGCAAACATGTTGGAGTAACCTGAAGATCATTTAACAATTTGACAAATACTTAGAGCAAGAGCTGAGGCAAGAGCCATGTATGTGGCTCCCCAGAGGATAATCCACCTGAGTTATAACATTTTCAAATGTGCTGCATAATGTAAGTATTAATAGGACACAGGTGCCTTTGCTGTTGCATAGAAACAGATGCACTGAGGCAAACCAAGGTATTTTTAATAGAGTAATTTCCATATTAAACAACACAAGGTGGCAAATCTAGAAACAGTTTCTTTCAGTTGCTGAGGTGCCTGATGCTGCCCACTAACATACATTAAGTGTCCAAGCTTTGTAAAACTACACTCACTACCATGTCAGATTAAACATGAGAACTGGAGATAGGATCAAACCCTCAGTGCTAAAAAGTTAATCCAAAAAACACTGCTATTCAAGCATATCCATTAGGCTAAATCTAGGAAACAAGAATTATTCCACTGAAAATATAACTGGCATGCAGATTAAACAAATTATATCATTGTTATAAACAGGAAGAGGAAAAAAAAACAACAACACACTTAGATAATCTGTAATAATATGTTTAGTTTGTTCTATGACTTAAGAAGTAGGGAATTTTTCAAAAACAATAAGCTATCTTTACTGCAGACTGCTCTCATCACATTGTGACACAGTTTCACAGTCTGACTGTAAAATAATACTAGAGTAGGTTTAACTGTACTTGGACAGAAACTTTGAGATGTTTCTGAATATATTATCAGCAATATACTATTTTTTTTTTTTTTTTTTTATTTTTAGAAACACTAAGCCAATGTCTAAGATTGGTACTTAAAACCTCTGATCTACATAAGCCTTTCATTTTAGTTTTATCACTAGCAATACGTACTTATTGAAACAGTACACCTTCTGAGAAAGCTGTTACTAGCTTTATAGTTTTCAGAACAAAGAACTTAGGGATGATGAATTTTGGGGTCATTTCTCAACACGACTGAAAAAAAATATCTATTTGTAAATGAAGAAATATGTAAAACAGTATATCTTAGCTAATAAATAAATTATTAAATGAATTTGAAGAGTTAACTTGAAGTATCTTCAAGGCAACTGCAATAACCAAATCCTAAAGCACAGAATCATGATAATTATATGAGACCCTTCTTCATTTTTTCATGTGTCAATGGGTTGTCATGATTTCTAATGAGGTCATACAGTAGGTCCTTTCTTCAGATACTATGGCTTTCTTATAATGACTAGACAATTTAGATTAAACAACCCGGGAGACTCATTTAAGTTTCTAAGTCTGCTGTAGACTTCCTGTATAATTTTGAATTTAATTTCACTGTACTTTAACTCCCCATCTGTTTTGAGAATGCTAAGATCCTACAGTCATGAAGGCCATATCAGAAACTAGACATATGTATTGCAACCTCTTCCTTAGCAACAAAGAACTTTTTTTTCTTTTTTTTTTTTTTTTCCCCCTCCTTAGGAAAACTGATAATGATGGATATGCAACCTCAACATACTGAGAAGAAATGTTTTCATCTGGAACTGGTTGTGTATCTTGATTAGCTGCATGTTCCTACAGTGGAAAAAATAAATTGCAGGGTCATTAAGTGAGGACTTGTAGCTTTTTGGTTCAAAACTAGAACTTCAAAATTGTTATAGTATTAAATGTAAAATATTAATCAAATGTGCATACATTTAGAGTCTACATGCACAATGCTCACACGTGGAAAAGGCTTTTTTAAAAAGTGTACTCACAAGTGACATTCATCATACCCTTCTGTACCACCTGTAATTAGCAACCTGTTTTGAGGTTGCGTGTTCTTATGGTATGAATTTATTGAGACCACAGAGATTAACTTGTTGATATTCTTAAAAAAAAAAAAAAAAAGTTTTATGCTAAGACATTTTTAAGTGAGATCAATTTATGGAACTTCTCTTTAATTCAGTCAGTTTTTATATGCTTTGTCCATCACTAGCCTTTTTCTTTTTCTTAATTTTATTTTACACTCATCGGTAAGACAAGAGATTAAAAGCACTATCAAATGGCCATAAAAGAGGATGGAACAAGGATGGAGAAGAATGAAGTGAGGGGACTGAACCACAAAAAGAAATATGATTGCTTCTATCTGTAGTGTAAGTGATGTAAGCTCTGATGCAATGTGTTCATCATTGTGTATTTTTTCAGGTACTGTGCAGATGAATGTAATTTATTCCAAGAATAATTTATAAGGTATTCCAACATTTTATTCTACACAGTAATAAATATGTGGAATATGGTGCAGAATTCTGGCTGCTTCTTTTGCAGAGGAGTATTGCTCCCCTTCTGAGAACCTTTGATAACTGGCAACATTTAGAGAAGCAGTCAACATTTTTCATTAGAAATTCCAGTGGGTGCATTATGTGTTGATTGCTTTCTGGGTCAATTCATTTTGTTTGCACAGTAATGGGATAGAAATGTAACTATGACAAATATTGAGCTCACAAAATCAGAAGGAAGATGGACAGCTCACTCCAACCACTGACCCAACAGTATTCAACCACGATTGATCCAGTTTAAGCCTCCCAGTGTGAGAAAACAATGAGTGGCCCTTTCTTAGCCATTCTGCTTTTTGGAAATATAATTATTGCCACCACAACAAATCCCATGATGTGTTAATTGTTGACTAGCATAGTTGAATTTTGGCAAAAATTATCAATAGACAGACAGCTATTCATCGTTCCCATGCAGAACAAGTTCCCCTAAGTAATACTGAGTTCCTGTCCTCTTATGAAGACCACTGAAATTTTAAGGTTATGGTTAAGGGATGGAAAGAAAGAATATGCTACCTTGGACTAAAATTCATCTGGAAAACACAGAGAATCCAAAATAATGGAACTGATCACACTAGAATACTTCTGGACAAAAGGTGAAATGAATCAGTTTACCAAAATGACAAAGCAAATGTAAATGAACAGGATATAATTATCAGGGTTAGAATTTGGACAGCACACTGACATTCAGATTTACACTTGATGTAAACAATGGTACATGTTTTACATGTCGACTTCTCTAGTACAAAGGCCCTGGTTTGATAATGATTCAGAGAGAGGAATGTTTTCTGCTGAAATACAAATGCCAATTGTTACACCTGTCTTTCCTTTCCTTTCCTTTTTTTATTTTTTTCATTTTTTTTTATTTTTTTTTATTTTTTTAAATTTTGATTATTATTTTATTTCTGAGAAAATCATGGCCGCCATTCTTGATTTTAGGTATTGATGGCTATAGTACCAATCATAGATTTTGCCATTTCCTTTATAAACCACTATACAGCCACAGACCTTGCAGTAATCAATACATGAGTGATACAAGCCAAAGATATGCATACCTGGAAGAAAAAAATAATTAAAAAAAAAATACTTTCAACCCTGAAAACTCTGATTGGATCCCCATACCTCTAAAACTATTTCCCCTAAATTCTTCCTAAGAATTATTTTATTTCCTGTAAACACATCCTGTATGATCCTTCCATTTCAAGAATGCACAGTGGAAAGCTGCTTTACTTCTCTTAGTCATAAATTGGAAAATAGTGTCTCTAAAAGCAGATCAATTGATATAGTTATTTATATGAAATATCCCTCAAACAAAAAGTAAAAGGCAAACATGACTTTGCTGTTTTTGGTATATTTTTTCATTTTGCTTAATTCAGCTTGAACACAATGAAATCTCTTAGTATACTGCTTCAGTAGATGTACTCCTTTAAGCAGATCCTGGGAGATCATGGTTTTGGAAAAAGCAGTTTTAAAGCAGGGCAAAGGCCATTCATCTTGGTCATTACCATTCTCAGATGCAAGCCTGTTGCTCAGTGGGATATCATTCACGGAAACTACAATCAGCAAAGCTAGCTCTTTGATAGATGGCTCCCTCCCTTCATGAAGGGCAGACTTTCTGGGAAACACTTTTCTCCCTATTTCTTCTGAATAAGAATGGAACAGATAAAGGTGTCTATCCAGGATCTAACCACAAGGGTGGAACTGAACCTTGCTTGGTCTTTGAAAGAGTTTTACTGACTGGGAGACTAAACATTTTTTTTAGCACAGTAAGATAAACTGTCTGCATAGACTTACACGGTACTGTAGTACAGACCAAGGTGTTTCATGGGAAAAAGTGATGTGTATTCACTTGGCAACTAATACACCACGACACCACTGCTAGCAAGATTTATTATAACTAGGCAAATAGTAGTGCCTTAGGAATTATCAGCATCTACCCATGTATATATTGTTTTACCTCTAGGCTCATTTCTGTTCTCTGTGTGCACAGAATTGGTTTACTAGGAGAAATGTTTCCTCAAAATAACCAGTAGATCATAAGTATTTGCACCTGGACATTTTCAATTAATCCTATGTATTTATTTAGTGTAGAAGCTCAAGTCAAAGACTTATAAACTAGATGCAGATTCTCTCTCCACTGTAAAAGAAATGACCTTTTCGTATTTTATCACTCAAAAACTCACAGGAAATTGCTATGCATTGAACTACAGAAGAATTATAGCTGTAATTTAAACATCAAGTAATTGCAAATACCCGATACATACAAGAAGGTATACCTCTGTTTTCAGGCTACAAATGAAAATATGTTGAAAAGTACCAGATAATCTCTGATTTACCCACTTAATACACATTCTTTCTGTCTATTTTATGTGTAAGAAAAGAACTTTGGCAAAACATAAGTCCTTTAGGAAAATATCTACTACTAGAACTTGGAAAAAAAAAATCAATGTTTACTTCAGAAGGTTAGTCTGTGCCTTCCAATTTGGACGCATTAATTTGGACAACAATTAAGTGTTATCTGGTGATGCATAACTTGATTACCTCTTAATCTATAGAAACATAAAACTTAGTCTCTTTCTTCCAAAAGTTTGATAAACATTTAAAATGAAAGTCAGCCCAGCTTAATACAGTACTAGAAGAAATCATAGTTTCTGAATTAAACAAAAGAAATGGTTCTTGAACTCTGTCACTAAGTACATTTTAGAAAGAACAAAAATACATAGAAAGAAGGAAGATTTTTTCAAGTCTTGTGAGTGAAATACATGATTTTCAAAGATTATGAGGAAAATCTATGTGAAATCAATGTTTCTTTCTTGGATTAACAGTAATGGTATCTCAAAAAATTTTCATTCTACTTTACTGTAACAATTGTCCCAGTCTTGCAATGCATTTAAGCAAATATGTAGCCTTGTTACATTAAAGAGAACTGCTAATATTCTTAAAGTTAATCAAGGACTCAAGTGATTTACTGGATCAAAGGCAATATCATAAATATTCTGGTTAATACTTCAGACTGAAGTTGTAAAAAGGCAGAAACTCAAAGCTTTCTACAAGTCACACACAAACTATAATCTGAGTTCATGACCAATTCCCCAAACCCCAGTTAAAGTATTCAATAATAACAAAAATGTTAATTCAGCCTATTTCCTCAAACAAATATCATGGACAAATCAAGTCGACTACTCTCTTTAAAAAAAAAAAAAAAAATTAATTAAAAAAAATTGAAATCCTGAGGATAAGAAGAATAATAAAAATAAGGGAAAGGAAGCTATTTGCTATTTATTATGCAGTCGATAAACAGGTATCCAGCTACTTTGTAAACAACTAAACAACCAGTAATTTCTCATGTTCTTGGAGTACACACTTTCCTGGCAAGTGCGTAGACAGGCTGAATATTGACTGATGCAAGTTTTCTGCCATCAGCATCCCTAGACTTCATGTGTTTGGGAGAAATGTTACCACTTTTCCAGTAGTCTAAGATATAATAAGAAAGGACATTATGAAACAAGATGAGACAGTCTTTAAACTGATGTCTTAAAGCAGCTTCCTATAACAGCTAAAATGCAGAAAAATAGCTTAAGTGCATATAAGACTCCAACAGGACATGGAGGCTCATGTGGCTTACCAGATATTAGAGACGTCCTGTATATAGTTTTTTTTAAAACCCAAAAGATTTCACACAACAAATGGAAAACAAAATCTTAAAAATCAAAATTCTTTCTTTGTCCAGAAAGAAAAGGGCTTAATAAATTCCATATTTTCCCTCCTCAGTTTCAATGGAAATGATCAGTTACCTAGAAGACAACCGTGTTGTATTTAGTTAATCCAGATGTTGTGCAGTTGCTGACAACATTGAGACATGTAATACTGCAACTGACAAATTTTAGACTCCCGTCTCTAGATAAATGAAAGGATCAATATTAGTTGTTTCTTCCTTACTCCTGCCCAAGTCTGCATGTGGTATAGGAGACACGCTGACAATGATGAATTTTGGATAGATTTATCCTTTTGCTGCTTGTTTGCAATGAGTTATTTATCCCACCTGCTATCTGAGTTAGTATATGGTTTAATGATTTGTGTATGTCTTTGATACAGCTACTTGCAAAACAAAAATATCTACACTAGACACAAAGATTGTCACAGATTTATCTGTGCTGTGAAGATGTTGAGATTGACCATATACTTCAGTCAAGACTAAAAAACAACAGAAATAAACCACAATCACCCCATAACCTGCACTATTAGATAATAAGGTGATTGCTAATGACACTGCAACTCAAGATAAAGTTGAGGATTACAGTGGAGGCAAGCCCCAAGTCTATATTGATTTTCCTGTTTGTCAGAATTTGGAAAACAGCCTATCTATTTTCATTTCAACTTGCCCTTGAGGTATTTAAGTTCCTTGAATGCTTTATACCTGTATCAATTAATTTCTAGATTTCTTACAGTTAAATTCATTCTTCAGGAATGAACTATTTCAATGTGCTGGGTTAAAGGAAGCCTCCACAACTCGTTGATATAACAAAAACTGGTCATTCATTTTCACCTGATTTCTTCTCTTCTACCAAAACGAATGTCAGTACTAGAGACTCATTGGAAAAGGTATTTCTGGTACAATTGATCTAGTCTAGAGGGAGAAAGGAGAAGAAAACAGGTGGAGGGCTAGAAGAGTCAGAGAAATTAATTCAATCTGTTCTTATCATCCAGAAATATTTGCATAATTTACTTAAAGAACAAAACTAAAACAGAACTATTAGTGAGCATTACTTTTATCACTTTATTCTGACATAGGAAAACAATTCCAATGTGCAAACTCAATTAATACAGAGAATCCGGTTATAAAACAGACCAGTTTATTACGCAGACAAAAGAATGATGGCTGTGCTATGATTCAACAAAGTATTAAGAGAGAAGACCGTTCAATTAATGTTTAAATGTGTATGCGTGAGTTTAACCAGCCCTTAGAATTAAAAAGAGAAAAAAAAGAAAAACAAAAAGAAACAAAATGGCAGGGAGGGAAGAAGGCAAGAGGGAGGGAGATCTTTTTAGGGAAGTGCTCCAAACAATTTTTTGCAAACAGTGTTTTTCAGGGGAAAAATAGATGCTGCAAAACATGACATAAGTTTCTAATCATTATTCAGTTACTGGAGCCAAATTTCAAAGAATCATAGAATAACTGATCCAACTATACTATGCTATACCATACCATACCATACTATACGGTACTATACTATACTATTTCTCTTTCCCTGGAGCTCTGAAATAATTTTCTACACTGTCCACATTGACTCTGTGACTAACTATCACATTTCAGGTATCGAAATTATATCCTTTAGTGATATTATAATGGTTCTCTCTTGGATTCTTTCTTCTCAGCTCAATCCATACTGCTAAGCTATATACTATTAGGTTATTTAACCTTTGCTCAGAAATCCTCTGGACTCCAATCTTTCATGTTCCTCTTATCCACATCTTACATGTTTTTATTATGTACTCCTTACCAACTCTGAGACTTTAAGGTCATGGATACTGATCTATTTGAACACATGGGGAAGTATGACATCGATGTGAAGAAGGACACTATAAGCATTTGTGGAAATGTAGGCCGAGGTTCTCCCTCACCACTAATACCATCTTCATTAAAATGACTCCTAATCATAAAGATACAGAAATCCTAACAGAACAATCAAAGGGTAGTATAAAAAGTTAACAAAAAAGCCATTATCCCTTTATGAAGTATTTGGTCTGCTCTACAAAATACAGATTCTCATTTGCTTTTTATGGTTGTTATGAAAAAACCACCTGACACATATCAATAAAATCTGCATGAGATTCCTTTCTTCTGTGACCTACCTTATAATTTTATTCCATCTGTGATTTAAATTGTCTTTGTATCTTCTACAGTGTATAAGTTGCAGAATATGATAAACAGGGACTGACTGAATCACGATACGTGACCTTTTGAAGTGCTGTAAAAACCTTAGCAAATTAACATGTATTAATCGTGAACTTCTAGCAAGAGGTGATATATTTAAACACTTATCTAGTACAATTACTGTTAGCAATAGAAATAATGTTCTCAGTAGGAGAAAAAAAAATTTAGCATACCTTATCATCTACTTTTAAAAAAAATAAATAAGCTGAATCACAAAGTGTCAAGTGCATCTTTACATGACCAAAATGCAGCTGATTTGTTCCAAGGTACTGTGCTGGTGCTGTATACCCAAATCAAATGGACTTACCACACAGATGCAGATGCATGAGTTATAGGCCGTGAATTCTTGTAAATTAAAGCAACACTAAAAGGACAATATATATATATTTTAAACATGAGTTATTAAGAAATAATGCAAGATTGCCTAATAACACCCTTGAATTAGGCCAAATTCCAGTAAACAGGCAATACAGTGTAGTTGTTAAAGACAAACATGGTTAGTTTGGCATAGTGTAGACAAAAGTAATGTTTCAAGGATCATTCTTCAAGATCTTCCCTTAAAAATATGCTGAAAGTCATTTTATTTACCTTACTAGCAATTTTAAGAAAGATTAATTTTTATAAAAAACTTCGCAGGAATTTGAAATAACATCTGCTCTAGAAACTGAGATCCTCTAGCCACAAGCAAGAATAAAAAATACATAAATTTGTTCACTTTGACCTGACATCCCCTGGAAAATTTTTGAATAAAGAAAATTCATATCAGAGAAGAGAGACTGAAAAAACTGGTCAGCTGTCAGTCTGACCACTAGCTGATAATCTTTTTCACTGCCCATGAGAATATTCAATAGGAGGATTTTGGGTTACAAAGAACAGTAATATAAAGGAACAATTATAAAGACACACTAAGTGTTAGGGACAAAAAAACTCCTAAGAAATCAAGGATGAGAATAACACATAGTAAATTATCTCTCTCTCCGATCCATACAATACATAACATAAACGAGCATACTTTTATTTGATGGTAATTATTTTCTGTAGTAAATGTGATGAACATGGTAATTTCAGTGTGGTTTCCAGAAAATGAGAACTATGAATTCTTATATTTGAACAAATTCAAAGGAAGCGGATGTTTCACAATGCAGCATTTTGATAAGATATTTTAATTAAGTGTAATTTTACTTTTGAATCTTTTCCAACTTCCTTCCTGACATCTTAAGTTAATTTTTAAGGTGCTGACATTTACAAACCAAATAAATAAATAAATAAATAAAGCATTCCAGAAAATCTTAAGAAGCTACAGAATATTTGGATATTTCAGGGTCAATGTCAAAGAGGAAAACAATACACACAGACACAAAATCTAACAACTAAACTTATCAGATTTTATAATTAAAAAAATAATAATCCCGTTCAAATAACTGTTTATCCATTTGCTTCTCTAATTCCCCAATAATGTAAATTTAAACACAGAAAAATACTCATCTTTATTTTCTCCCTCAAACGTGGTTCTTACTCAAAAAAGGACACAAGGTTAGGAATACACTGTCTGTATTCCAATTAGTTACTTTTGTTTGTTCATTTAACCTTAAACATATCTACTCCTAGTAATAAAAGGGCTGAAATCTAGCAGAGGCAGTGAATCCATTTTCAGAGTGTACAGAGATAATAATAAATCATCTTAAAGTCCGGATTTATTAGAAATGACTGAAATACATTACAGGGCAGCAATAACTTCAATGGTTGGTTTACCAACCAGTGGGGTGGAATTAAAAATGCATTAAAATTTATAGAAAAGAAAGTAAATAGCAGAGAGTTTAGATTGGTTTTGACATAGTTAAATGAAGCATTATTTTTCTTTGTGTGGTTAATAAAATAAAACCCTATAAAATTGGAGAAACTTTCCATTTTGGAAGCTGAAAAGTGAAAAAAATCCAATATTAATTAAATTTACTGCTTATTCCCTCCACTGCATGTCAGTGATGCATTTCAGGAAAAAAGCGCTATCAAAGGTTTTTCTCTCTGCTCCCCAAGAACATTAGCTTCTCCTTTAGATTTTAACAAATAGATTCTGTTCAAGCTTTGCAGATACACGTGTAAACAAAGAAATAAATTTGCACAGGAAGATGAGTTGACCTACTCTAATAGTAATGATGACATCTCATCAGTAATACAGTTCCCCGACTCTCACAGGTTTCCCAAAGCTTGTCAGACCATTGGCCAAAAATTCTTCTTCATAACTAGAATGAAATGGTAAGAATGGAGACATAAGGACCGGTTTGAGACATGCTTCCTCTATGAGAAGAATGTTTAAGAAACTTATTTCTTTTTAAGATTTTTTTTTTTTTTTTTTTTTTTAAGAAATGGTACTTAATTTTCTAAGGGCTGCGTGTCCCACTGGGACAGAGTCTGACAGTGAAACTTCAGAGCCATGCAGCTGTGGAGCGGAGCACAGGATTACTGGAGCTCATAGAACACAAAGTTTTAGGAAGATTCAAGGCTCTTTTTCTATCCAATGAGATGTGGTCTACATGGCAGAGGTGGCATAAGGCAACATGCTGCATGCCTCACATGTGGTAATAGGCATTGAAGATAACAAGCTATCAAAAAATACACTTTTTTCCAACTCACATTGGAAACTCCCTTTAATTTTCAAGACTGTTCCAGCTATTTCTAGCTACTGCAGTTCCTCATTAGCCTCTAAACTACATAGACATTTCTACCAGAGGAAAATGACTGAAAAACTCTACCGGAAGTCTTTTATATTCGTTTTACATTGACAAAAACAAACAAAAACCACCACCAACAAAAGCAGCCATTCATCGTAAACAATGGAAAGTGCAGAATAAAATTGCGATAAAATGCAAAATATTAACCAACATAGTTAGACTATGACAGAAAGGTGATACTCCTGACAGCTACAATTTTAGAGTCTCATTTTACAGCTTTAACACTGAAAGCAGTCAAGAACTTTTCTCTCTGTATTTCCAGAAGCACAACATAAGACTTCCTGAAAATATTCCAGAAAAAAATCTTTAGAAGTATTCCTAAGAATATCCTTACCACTCTTGAAAATCCAGGTTTTCCTCTCTACAGTGTAGGTTTTACCTGCTCAGCTTCACATTCTCATTAGGCCCTTCTTGCTGGTAGAGAAATTATTGCAGCTGTACCAGTAGAAATCAGATCAACTAACAAGATCAGTCTTTTTCAGCTATTTTGTAGACTGGCCTCTACCCCAAGCTATGTAGACCCATGTCATCTTTTGTTTCACCACATAACTGAGATTCTAGACAATATCTTCAAGTTCACGCGGTAGAACTCCCAAGCCCTCCAACAGATTATGCCAAATGGTAACTCATTTAAAAAAAAAAAAAAAAAGGTAACTCCTTTTGCAGTCCTTTGGCAAGTTGTACAGAAAACTCTCACATGGAACAAATTCCTAATTCTACTCTCACTGGAATAAAGGAGATAATATTTAATATATTCAGGTACAATCAGTATTTGAACGCTGCATTGAAAGATGAGTGCTTTCACCCAAAGAAAAGAAAATGAAATCTTGTCCTGACTTAAATGTTCATGAATCTATGAACTTCTGTACAGACATGAGCATTAATATATAATGAGAACTGGCTCTATGACTAGAATAAATCCAAGCATTTCGTCTATAAAATGATAAATAAGGTACGAAACTATCATCATATGAGCACCAGAAGCTTAAAGGATTGCTTAAGGTTTTAATTGCAAGTTCAGTATTATTAAATATAATGCATACACTGTATTATGGAAAGAAGAAAATATTTCAATATGTAATGTGTAGTCAATCTGTAGAATGTAAACACTGAAGTTGATATCCAAAGGAGGAACGCTGTAGCCATGCAAGTTACAGTAGTACTATCTCATGTCTCAGCAATACAAACTGCTAATCCTGTTCCTCATAAAGAAACCTCCTCTTTAGAGTAGTAGTAGGGATTAGAAGTACACAGCCCACAGTGATGCTGGAATGTCTGAACCTTAACTTCATATGGAAGAGAAAAAAACAATGACCAAACACAAGAAGAAAATGCCAAAATGCTCTGTGAATCTGAAAATTTCATTTTTAAGATGTTGGTCATTTGATTGCTCAGAAACCTAACGATGAACTGCTGAAAGTTTAATGGCTACACCATTGTTTTCTATTTATGCTAAGGCAAACTTTTTGTCTTATTTTGTCTCAATCTTTATTATAGTATTTTAGGGAGTTATAAGAGACATTCATAACATAACTTTATGGGATGTAACCACCCTTAGTTTATAAAAAAGAAAATTTCAGGTGAAATCTTAGACATGCATATTTCTCGTGCATCTAATAAAAATCACATTTCCACCTGCATTGCATTCTCTCAACTTTCTCAAGGTTTCCAATAAAAAAGAACATTTATCCTTTTATATTAAATACAAGGTCAGACAGAATAAGTGATTGCAAAAGGCCATTACTTTTCTGTCATCAGCCCAATTAAGGATTCCAGCTGTCAGGATCTAATGTTGCTGCAACATTAAAAATAAAGGGACATTCAGATGCATTGATCTGTATCAAAAGTGCTTTATTGGGAGGGGGGGAGAGGGGGGGGGGAGCAGGAATTATAATTGTCTTTAAGTGTCAAGCTATCAAATAAAAATGTAAGAAGGAAGAAAGCAAGAGAGAACTCCCTCTGTCAGTTACCCAGATGTCATTTGATACAAATAAGCTAATTCTTGCTGCACCCTCCATTACTGTCACCTCTGACCAAGCACCCTCTATTTGATCAAAAAGGCATCAAAAAGGTGAAGCTCTGCAGAATATCCAAAGACCTCATATGCTCTATCAAACCTAAAGTCGTTAGATGTAGAATGTATCTCATGAGGGTTTATCTATGTCTCTGGACAGCTGGGCTTCCCACCACTCCCACCTCCCTTTCTTTTTTCACCCTCCACTAAAAAAAAACACAACACAATGCAAACTGACAGGTGTAAATGAGGAATAAAAACTTGCAGCTGTACTGGTATTGTGGAGCACATCACAGAATCAAGCAAAACGATGATAAAATATCTGTGTATAACAAGATTTGATTAATTTTTACTTCCTTTTATTTTGAAAGTTTTCCAATCAACCTTGATGCAAACATTTTTTAAAAATCCTATCTGGAAAAATCCGTTACTTAGCAAGTATCAGTCTAAAATAGAAATATAATTACCATTTTACTAACAACACATTCTTGTCCTTTCTATACACTTCGTCCTTTATCAGTTTTGCTATATGTTTCTTTTATTTTTTATATTTCTTCACAGTTTCTTTTTGCAATTTAACAGAGAGAAATTATCTTTTTGAAATAGAGAATGTTCAACATAGAATTCTGACTTTAAAAAAAATACTTGAAATGTACTAATCACCATAAACATTTAAACAATAAAAATAATAAGAAAAGTAATAAGAAAAATAATAAGAAAACAGAACAGTGAGAATAATTAATAATTCTCCAAGAACATAGACACTACTGTAACTGCTAAAACGATATATATTCTAGGTTCCGTATATATGTTGTGTTCAATATATTCTTACTAACAGTCAGATTAGAAAAAGTTATTTATTTCTTTAAAATTAATTGTATTCTTATACACATTTTAGTTCAAGTCAGGGTATCAGTAAACATTTTAGATCTTCAGTGCATAAAGATCATAGTATCAAATGCATTTAGTCAGCTAAAAACAGACAGAAATCCAGTAAAGTTTATAAAAGATCCCAAACAACAAACACCTTTAAGACCTTTATAAAACCATTGGTATTAGTTGCTTACTAATATTGTTTCTTTTGATGTCTAAATATCTTAGACATCAGCAGCTATAAAGCTGCTCTGTTTCTTTTGAAAATTGAAATACCCTTGAAAATTTAATTATTAGTTAATTTGACACCTCCAAAGTAGCAGCTACATAAGAGGGAGAGTCTGCTTTTGTTAGGCAGTGCAGGTGTGTACACTCTATTTCAAGTTCACAGTACAAGGATAATTCCTGCACTGTCATGCAAACTAAGAGTAGCTTTTTGACCTTTGCTTGATTTCTCAACTGCCAGATTAGATACACAGCCTGTTGGCAAATGTTTGAGTTGGGCTGAGATCACACTTAGATAACAGCTTTTGAGATCGTGCTGATGGTGTATATATATATATAATATTATTTTATTGAAATACTGCAAACAACATCAAATTCACTGCAATAAACCCCAACTTGTCTGTTGGCAGACCTTCTTTCATCATGGCTGTTTTCGAAAGTGAATAGTTTCAAAAATACAAAGTCAGAGGATTTAAGTATAGAATCCTTGCAGGTGGGGTTTACTTTTATATATCTTATTTAGGCATCTTGTCTACTGCTAAACACTTCACATCGTCTCATGGGATCATTAAAACCTTGGAAACCCTTCTGAAGCAACTATAACATGTTGTTAGCAATACTTCAGTAAAATGTATAAAAGTAGTAAAATACCACCAGTCAAATTAAGAGTTTTAAAATGTTAAAAGAACCTGTAGAGTTAACATAAATCAATTTTCTATAGCATTACTTTTCTTTAGATGCATGCCATCTAACGAATAAAAGATTTCCTAGATACCTGAACTTCCCTTGCTGGTTTGGTTGTGTGGTGGGTTTATTTTTGTAACACAATCTAATAATACTCTTTTGGTACGTGAGGTAGCCATGCTAGAAGGAACATGAAAATAAGGCTGATATTTGTTGACATCCTGCACTAGATATTTTAATCTAATTATTATCTATCATACAGAATGACAGCTTGAATCCATATTTGCAAATGACAGACACAAAAAAAGAGTCGATATTTGCTTTGCAGGTTTCTGAAATATAAATATCAAATGCAAGCAGGAAACATCCACACATATTACTTCTATAAATCTTGAGGCATTTTGCACCTTAAACTGCTACAATTTGGTAAAATTAGGTCCTACCAACCATTCATTTCCAAGAATTTCATGATGCCATTCATAAGCAAACAGGCCTTGTTCACAACAGTTTGACATATTTCTGAGATACCTAGTTAGGTTCAAATAATCTAGCTTTTTCTTCCATTTTCAAGTGGAGCATGTGTTGCCTTTTCTACATCACAGTCCTTGTTGTACAGTGAAGTATGACAGCTGTTTAACTGCACACTAAGTATGAACATAGACCTTTTTCTGAACACAGCCTGGAAAAAACAGATCATGCTTAAACCGAATTATCTGGCTGTCAGCAGGTATCTGTTAAGGCATAACCAGGGCTCTCCTGTAGCTGGAAAGTCCCCAACACTACAGAAAGCAGGCATTTTGGAGGATTCAATACTTGTATGATGGGGAATGCCCTGCCTATTATCAGCACAGTTCAGAAAACTCACTGACTTACCTTGCATGCTCCCAATCTAGCATGACAGTTATTTTGATTATCTACTTGGAGTAGATAATACCACTTTTTTTTTTTTTTTTTTTTTTTTTTTTCCTTAGGCAGAAAAGAGCCAAACAAGACAAAATTGTCTCAGACCACAGCAAAAACTTGCTGCAGATGCAGAGACTGCAACTGAACTCCAGCTATCCAAGTCTCACAAAACTGCTGGTTATTCTTTCTACACAATCCTATGGTTCCTGACCTCTGCCAGCATCGTCGGCTACAGGATGGACATTCACACTGATCACCTTAGATCAACAGTCCTGTGTGAATGCAGATAACCGTATACACAGAAATAGGAAGCACTCTGCTACTCTGCTGAATAATGAGTAAACCTGGTATTATTGCTATTCTGATTCTGTACTATGTATATCCAGAAACATATTTGGCTCATGGTTCTCTAGACTTGCCTGTTGCCAGACACACTCAATGTGCCACTTCAATTCTCTTGTTTCCCAAGGTGCTGTGAAAATAACAGTCAACTCTACTACTGTACTGCAATACAACATACTCTTTCTTTCCCTTCTGTTAAAGACCAATTGGTATTAAAAACAGCTGAAATGGCATTGGCTGTCTCAGTAGTTTTCTCTCCCCGCAATTTCACTCTGAAACAAATGCAGTGGAGCAACTGCATTAGGCAGACAGTTTCCTTCTATCCAACATACCGAGTATAACAAAAGCTTTTTTTATTACAAAATAAAGGTGTATTGTCCTGTAGGTAGGAGTAGTATACATGTTCTTTAGAGAGGAAAAGCAAAAAAAAAAAAAAAAAAAAAAAAAAAAAAAAAATCACCATTTTAACAGTGAACAAGCTTTTCCTCAATTAAACACTGCTTTAAAGAAGGCTAGAGAAGTGCATTTCTAAGATTATCTTTACAGATCTTTTCAAAATAGTAATTTGGTTGCATAATAATATTTCAGTTTGATCTATCTTGCACCAAACACAAAACATAAGCTGCTTCTGCTAACTGCAGAGAAATCTGTAGATACTCAGTAACTGAAAATAAAGCCAGAATTTGCTCAGTACAGACACATAACAGCCAGTAAATACTTTAAAATATGGTCTTCCTGGGGAGAAATTCACCCTATACTGAGAGTGGGACAGCACTACTACCCACCTAAATATTGGCTTATTTCTTAGTTGGTGCACAAACTTTGTACTAATGCTCTGTTAAAGAATGACTTTCAGCTTCTGTAGCTCATTTTATCCAATAAATAAATAAATAAAATAGGTACACTAATTGCTCTCAGGACCACTGTGAGATGTACTTTGTTAAGTCTGAATGACCTTGAGATTCAAATACAGTAGCATCTGTCCAACTGCCAAGTATAATCCTTTAAAATGAAAGCTTAACTGTGGGTGTTCCACAAGTCTTGACTGTGGGCACTCTTGTCCCATCAGGAAAGACTGTGATCTGCAGTCACAAAAATCCTGGACTGTGGGTAACCCTCATGCAGCCCAAGCAGGACAGCCTACGTTTCCAAAACTCCACCCTGAAACAGAGCTGTGTGGTGAGGTAGCAAGGGGAGTTAACAATGGCTGGTGAAGATTATGCTCTCTTTTCTACAGTTCCTGATGCTATAAGCAGGCAGAGCAGAGAAACAGAATAAGCATATGTGTATATGTCTGGGCACGGAATGAAGCAAGCAGAGCTGAGCCAAAAATTATCCATGATTTCTTCATCATTTTAGTATTTTCACTGAACATCAATCCTTCTATCATTGTGCAGCAACTGCATGTTTTCTGTTTTGCAAAAATAAAAACAGAAAACAAACAAAAAACCTCTACATGTTGAAAATAACCACTTTGATCCCCTCAGGCTTTGAAGCTTGCAGGAGAGTCCATTCTTTTTATGACAGGATGCACTGGGTTATTGGTTCACATTGTCATTGTTTGAATAAGGGTCAGTGAATTTTAACATTTCTATGGCCTTCTATGGCCTTTTAAAAGTTTATTGTGAGATGAGCCTAAGAGCTCAGTGTAGCATTATCATAGTCTGACTCTTTCTGTTTCTGTTATAAAAGGCAAAGATGATAGATACTTGAAGCAGGAAGTCCTGTTTGTTCTCACGATGAGAGAAGTCAACAAATGTAGGTGCTTATTTATCATGGGCTTTCTACCAGCCTTTTTTCCTGTCTTGGTTTTGTTTGTTTGTTTCCCTAGAGCAGGGACATGAGCACTAAGCCATAGAGGTATGCAGTATTTTGGAACAAACTCAGATTTCAGAAGTGGAATAATGGTCTGCTCTGACATAGTCCCCACAACCAGTAATAGAAAAATGCAGACAGATCGCACAGGCAATTAAAAGAGCTAAAGAAATGGAATCTGGCTTCTAGCTATGCCTTGTGCATACCAGTTTGAAACTGTGGCATCCATAAAAATAATCCATATTCTGTTAAAAGGACTGAGCATTGCTGGGCAGTGTAGTTTCATTCCCATCAGAAACTGAACCACTGGCTTTCCAGCTGATTATTAATTTAAAGACACTACCATAAAGAGTGTTTAATCAGCATAAACTCCAGGCAGCAGGACCAACTTTTGTTATAGCCAAGACTTGAATTTTCACCCATTGTGATAGCATTTTACAATTTAACTAAATGTTTTGTCACAGTTGACTGCATACTAGCTCTTATCCTTCTGTCCCACACTTTCGCTGCTTATTCTGTATTGGCCACCTATGATTTATACAGTCCTGTAGGCTGGTGAAGGAGCTGAAAACCCCTTTGTCCTGTCAGAGCCAGAGCCTTTCAGGGTACATACATGGCCCTTCCTCCTCTGGAACCCCCTATTTAGCTTTGCATGCAACATCAGCTAGAAAATTGAAAACTTTAGAAGGAGCCAGCAGTATCATTCAGTGCTTCCTCTCCAACAATTAATCATGACAAAATGAAAGTTAAATGAATCAAAGTAGATATACTTTCAAATTATATCACACTGCTGTAGATGACTTTGTTTTTTTTTTTTTTTAAAATAATGTTTATGTTTCAGTTTTCTGCAAGGGACTCTTATTTTGAAAAATACAGAGAAATGTACTTAGAAATAAAAATATAATTATTAGACAAACTGGAATTTGGACATAAAACATACAAGAATTTACAACAACCAAAGCATTACAAAAACTATCTGAAAACATTAATGAACGCAAGTGATTTTTATGCTTGCAGAACCTTAATCCTCATTCAGAATTCATATATTTCCTATTATTTTGAAAGAGCAATTCCAGAAAAGCAGAGGCTATGTATTTTTTCTGTCATATGGTATGATTATTATAACCCATGTATCAATATGATTTAACCCTATAAATCTTTCACAGCTTCTCCTATGGTAACAAGATGCATTGAATCTCCTCAGATTAATCTCCTGAACTGTCCAAAAAGACAATGATCAAAATACCTGGAAATCCATATCCATATGGTGTTAGAAAATGTCCAGCCCCATCAATCACCATGAAGCTTTAATTATTCATGGCTTTGATAGGCAAATTTACTTTAACCATGCAGAAGACTAGCAACATATGCTACACAACTGCTACCACCTTCATGCCATTATAGAAAGCAGCACGAATACACACATGCAAGCTGTGTCTGATCTAATGATCAATGTGGACATCAAGTGATCCTCTGATTAAAGCTGCAGGATATCCTAAAGCACGTGTTCATCGGTTTTCCACATACTGAACGTAAACATTTGTTGCTACCTTTCTCCAATTTTGATGAGGAATAAGAACAGAAAGGGGTGAATTTATGAATAAAAAAATTAAATTTACTTTTTAATTCTCAGTATATAAAGGATTGTGCAAGATTCATTGCCTTTAAGAAAAGAGAGTTATTTTCCTTAAAAAAAATTCAGCCTTGTGATGAGACATAACATAGTACTTAGGGGCCTGGTTTTGCAGTCATCTTACATCATTACAACTAGCCTCAAATTTTCTGACCTTTGTTATTTCTACAGCACTGTATTTTCCTAGTCAAAAAAATCAGTGAGTGCTTTCTAGTTCTTTGGCTCTGTGAAAAAAACAAATCTGGTTCAAGGACAACACAGAATCAGTAACAAGGTCAGGAGGAGTTTTGTCTTACGTGTCACCAGATTAAAATCACAATATATTATAGGAAGTCTGCATTTTTAGATTTTGAAGTATAGATTTCCAGTGGACATATAAGTGAGCAGAAAATGCCTAGCTAACCACCCATGCACAAACAAAACAGAACGAGTGCCATACTTATTGCTGAAAAACTCTTCTATCTCTTCCCACCCCACATCCATTTCAGTGGATTAATCCCAATTTAATTGACAAGAAGTCTCCAGGCATGGAAAAATGGTATACATCTGGGAGACTGGTGCCAAATAGGCAGCTCAATTTTGCACTTACATGTTATTTGTATCAGATGCATTTTCATGTACTTCTCGTACTTCTCCAGGAGGGAAAAAAAAAAAAATGCTTTCAAAGATCACCAGTGTTTTCTTCAAAAAGGCAGCTTTAGCAGCAAGAGATGTTGATAAACTGTGTCTCTCAAGCAGGGACAGCTAAGTTAAAGCTGAAACATTGTCTACATAAACAGTGTCTCAAACTGAAGTCCAACCCGAGGAACAATTAATGTAATTTTATTCTGAATATATTCCTTTCTCATGTGCAAAAATGGAAGGGAAAGAGGAACAGAAAAGGGTGGAATAGCTTAAAGCTGTAAGATCTTGGGCTCACTAGACTTCAGGTAAGCCAAATTAGATAAGTGTATGCTGGTGAGAACCTCACCTCTCAGATGGTGTTCAGGGTCCAAAGAGTAGCTGAGGAGGCTTTGAGAGTGGTCAATAAGCTGGATATAACAATGGTCCTTGTGCTCTGTTACAACACTTCTTTGTGGGGCACAAAATGCATTTGGATAACAAGATGGCAAGGTAATGTTACTTATCAGCATCCTGTAGCTTTTTTTTTTTTTTTTTTTTTTTTTTTTTTCCCCTCATCTTTCTTCTGAAATTATTCAAAAGCTGCTTCTGCCTCGTGAACTTTCAAGTTGATTACCCCCATGTAATAAGTGTCTTTGGTCTTCAAAAGTGTTACAAGAAATATTTTGGTACCAGCTGGATGTCATTAGTAAATGGGAAAGTAAACTGTTTAATCACTATTTCCTCATCATCCATTCCTCAGGCAGTAACTGTAAGAAATGAACAACCGTACTTAGGGGGTGGTTTTGGTCTTTGCTGACCATTTTATCTGCAAATTTAAAGCAATGTGGTAATGAATATTAACAGCATTGTTGCTATGTAAAGGTAGCATGATACTGATACATAGCTAAAAGCACAAAAATAAAGGGATATTCCATCTCCGGTTAATGTCATTTTCCCACTCCTCGATCCCCTTTCCCCACATTGCTTTTCATAATATGTGGCTATTTTATATGCATTTCTCAAGAGGTAAGTTTTTATTACTAAATCTTTACATAATTTTCCAGCAGTAGATCAGATGCTTATGCCCATACTCTGACTTCTTTCACACTGCATTAGGGACATAAGAAGGAAGATTGTGTGCTGTTGTCTGCAGCAGATTTCATATATTACCTAGAATCGCAGAATATCCTGAATTTTAAAGACCCACAAATATCATCAAGTCCAACTCCTGGGACCTCAAAGAACAACCCAAAAATCAGACCATGTGTCTGATAGCACTGTCCAAGTGCTTCCTGAACTCCAGCAGGCTTGGTGCCATGACCACTGCCCTGGGGAGCCTGTCCCAGTGCCCAACCACCCCCTGGGTGCAGAACCTTTTCCTAACACCCAGCCTGTCCATCCCCTGTCCCAGCACCATGCCATTCTCTCGGGTCCTGTCGCTGTCCCCAGAGAGCAGAGCTCAGCGCCTGCCCCTCCGCTCCCCTGTGAGGGAGCTGCAGGCTGCCACGAGGCCTCTCCTCGGCCTGCTCTGCTCTGGGCTGAACAAACCAAGGAACCCCAGCTGCTCCTCATACATCTTGCCCTCCAGACCCTTCACCATCTTTGTAGCCCCCCTTTGGAGGCTCTCTAACAGTCTTATATCTTTCTTATTCTGTGGTGCCCAAAACTGCACACAGTACTCAAGGTGAGGCTGCAACAGTGCTGAGTACAGTGGGAAGATTGTGGAAGTCCTAGGAGCCTGTTATGAGGTGATGATTACAGATGTATTGTCGTGTATTATTTAATGAGATTCCTACCAAGGCAGGTTAGACACACATCAGTAAGAAGCACTTTTACTTTAAAAGAAAACATGATTTATATCTATCCTAATGATCACAATTTTATGCAATCATCAAAAATTCTATGAGCAATAAATTTAAATAAAAAGTATGGTCACCTGCTATCTCTCATCTATCCGTAAAACTATACTATGTTTTGCTTTGTAGTATTCTGAATCACAAGCTTTTTCTTCAGAAGCAGAAAAAAAGATAAATATTTTGTGTTCTTATGGTTCCAGACATTCCAGAGTCACGTGGACTCTGTGTTAGCTGTCCATCTGTACTTTAACAGTTAATGACCATCTTCTTCTGTGGCCATGTTTTGAAATGAAAGTAGCTGTGGCTGATGGACTGTGAATCCCCAGCCTACAGGATTTGTATTTTCATTAAGTTTTACTAACTCATCTTTATTTGAGCATACTAGTTACAAAGTTTTTTACTGAGGCACAATCAAAACAAGTTGTGATTTGCAGTATATGAAATCAACATGAAAGGACCCCAAAACAACAGAGAACTGTTATAGGCATCAATGTCTGCACATTACGGCTGGAGATCAAATCCATACCAATCTTGAAAGATGCCTATAATTTCTAATAACTGAGTCTTCCAATGCATAGATAATACAAAATTTCAGTTATGATGTTTTCACATAGAAACACTTAGCATGTGGAGTTGGAAACGGCTACTATATATTTATCTTAAAAAGACACACACACACACAAAATTTTTTTAGCCTGTGATTAAACATATATTTTATTGCAAGATAAACTTGCATTCTTTTTTTTTATTTATTTATTTATTTTTTGATTAAGGATCTAATTATGTTCCTTAGAAATCGATTTTTAATATACAATATACCTTATTTTCACTAACACAAGATTGTTGTATAATTCTAATCACCCTCATTTACATAAATACCCATTGTCAGTTCTCAGAGACCTGCCAGCTTCATTCAGCATCTCATACTGTCACTATGCCTCAAAAAGAAAGCATCATGCCTTACTTATTTTACTTACTTTTTATTACAAATAAAAATTTAATCCCAAACTGAAGTGGAAAATAATTTTAAAATAATACTAGCTAATAGCCTTCTGTGGTTTTTCAAAATCCTTTCAGTTTTACGGAATCTGAAGTTAGTTATTTTTTACAGCCACTCAGGGAGAGAGTAACTACACTTCTTAATTCTCAGGCACACAAGTATGGTCTAAAAGGTTGTTAAAAGTGACTACACAAAGGATGACTTCTCTTTTTGTGTCTTAATTAATCAGATTCCTGACAAGTAAGATGGTGGACTTGAGTGTTTTTTGTGCAGTTGGGCCTTCACTGTGCACATATTTCAAGTAGTAGGAGGAAAAAAAAAAAAAAAAAAAAAAAAAAGAGCAGAAACCCATAAGGTTTTTCTCATAATGTCTCAGAAAGCATACAGAAATTCCCATTACAAAACATGCCATTGTAATTGCCTCCACTGACAGCAATGACCTTGCTTGAAAATTCTGACACATTAATATGACAAGTAAAGGAAAATATCCAAGTTTTGATACCTAATTTTGTTGCCAGCTCCATAGGACAATTGGCTGTGGACATGGTTAATCACTCCACTCATGCATTCATTCTTCATAAATCTGCCCTTCCCCACATGCAGTGTTTATGAAAAGGATTATATAATTTGACTGCTTACAATTGCAATGGCTGCTTTTTTGACCCACTCACTCCAACAGGGAGTTGTACTTTTAGGTACATAATCTAAGTGCAAAAACTTTTAAGCAAGCATTAAGCTGCTGGTAAAACAGAATTTACTAGTAAATCCAAAAAACTATACCTGAGGTTTCAAAAGTATATAGACAATACTTTTGTGCCAATCAAGTAAAGCCTCAACTAGGAAGGTGAGCTTAGACACAGAACCATGATCATGCAGCTACACATTTTTAGGTTCTTAAACTAAGTCTGCATTAATTCTGGTTTCTCTGAGACACATTCATGCTCAGTGAAGCTGTGTCCTAAGGTAATAATTTTTAGCAAAAGGAATTTCCTTTCCATCTTGTTCTTGTATATTGCTCTATGCACTAGAAAGCAAATAATACACATTATTCTTCTCCCAGAAGTACTGGGACATCACAAGCTTAAAGCAATAAATACAGCATTCCTGATGTATACCAGATAGCATTTTGACACTTGTCTCCATAAGTTTAAGTCGAGAATCTTACCTTTCAGAGTTGTTGCTGTTTTTGTTTTCTTCTTATGCAGTGTAAAATTTTAAACTAATTTCAAGAAGGGATCTTCACAGAAAATATAAGACTAGCAGTATGGAGCAGCTGGAAAAACTTTAATATAAATATATATGATTATTCTACAGGAGGGGGAGAAGTTGGTTTGCCCCCTCTTCAGGCTTATTATTTTTTCCTCTTACTCAAGGGTTGATTTTGTTTTTCTTTTGTTACATCCCAAAGGAAATCCCTTCAGAGTTTGTGAAATTGCTATTGTATTTACATTATTGCTACAAGAGCTTTGGCCAACACCTTTGTGGTAACAGGCACTTTTGGTGGAACATTTCAGTAAACAAGCTGAAACTGTACTGAAAGTTTTTCTAAACACAAGTATGGAGCAGTCTTTATCTTTACTCTCCAGTTATGTGGAAGATGATTTTAAAACTATTTTTATATCTGAAGAGGCAGATTGACTTCCGATGGAATTTTAGAAGTCTTTATACCATTCTATACCATATGACAGGGTTACTTTGTTTCTATATAGAGCATTTGTTGCTCTTCTCCCACTTTCTTTGTATCTATCTCATTTACATTATAGCACTTTCAAGTCACAGCCCTGAAAGTGTCATGTTTCATTTACTTAATGAGTATATGATAATTTATGTCTGTCCTGTTGCTTGATGGTGCATAAATGTTTGGCTAGATTCATCAGCTTTAATTTGCTTTCAAAGAAAACATACTCAAGACTTGAAAATGTTGAGGAAAATAATAGCACCTTGAAAAACAAAGCATGACCAAAGAATGAAGATACGTTTCTGATTTCTGCTTTGTGAGAACTCTCTAGTTTAACTGAATAACCAGGTTCGCAATAACAAAATATTCTCTCTTTATTACTGAATCATTTGTAAAATTTGTAAATCTCAGAATTTTGAAGGGTATTTTTTTTTTTTTTTTAGTATTTTAGAGGATGCTGGAATCTAAAATAAGTGCTACATTTGACGTGAGAATGATTTTTCTTAACTTTAGTGCATTTAGTATTTTTTAATTTCCAAGAAATTCTGCAAATGGTACTCAGTTTAAATTCCTGTGACACAGTGCAATCTGTATTATGGACATTTTATTTTATTCCTCTGTGTATATTACATTCATTTTGACTGACCATAGGCAGTTATTCCAAATATCATATCCTGAAGCATTACTGGTTTTACTGTCCTGCTCTAGTAACCACCAACAACAACAAAATCCACACCAAAACAAAAAACAAGGTCAACTGAGAAGAACAATATAAACAAAAATACTGAAGGGAAACATACATGTATAAGTGAGACCTTTCAGAGTATATTTTTAAGGTGCTATCATAGAAACAGGCAACATTTTAATTAAAGGCCTTAATCTTCACATTAAGTGTGTCATTTTCTCCTGTTTTCCTGCTTATTCCTTAAGCTGTTTCCATTCATTGTTTTCTCTGCATTCCTTTGCTAGACTCTCAGTTCTGCATGCACCATCATAATTTGTGTCAGAAAAAGGTTCACATTGCCTCTGCACAATTCTCTGAGGGAGCAAATCAACTAGAGTTCCAGAGCAAATTGCTGTGGAACTCATACTGTAAAAATCAATGATTTCTGATTCTAAAGGTTTGTTGTTGGTGGTGGTGCTTTGTTTTGTTTGTTTGTTTTACCTTTTTTATCTCTCCCCAAGTCCCCATCCAACGGAAGTCATATCTCCAGTTAAAACCAATAAGAACAGTTTGTAAGGAGCCTTTTTGTCTCCTTGATGCTAAATATCCTAATCTGCCTCACTCTTTATACCTTCAGCTAAAAACCAAAAGCAAGACTTTTAGAATCTCCCATAAAGGAGGTATTGCAATGACAGTCAAAGTTGTTAGATTTTTCCTGAAGTACCCTTCCTAAAGCAGGCCACCGGAAAATAAGGCATCATATAGAGGACCACAAATGTCATCTCAACGTCAACAATGATTTTCACAGAGGTGGTAGGCCATATCTTATTCTATTTCCTTATATTTCACCATACAGTGGTCCCTTCTTTGCTTCTCTCCTGTTGAATTCATCTTGATCACTCAAACAGAGTTAGTAGAATAGTGGCAAAAACTGATACACAACTAATACTAATACTGTGGCTTAGCTTGGGAAGAAGTCAGGATTGAATGTGCACAGCTGAAGGGTTTTCTGGCATGTCATCTGCAGAAAGCTCCAGCCCTCTGAGCAGCTGGAAGAAATACTGCAGCTGTTACAGCCCTGACAATCAGCATGCTCTGCTGAGGATGGCTGCTCTGCAAATGGTCCGTTGTGGCATACACAAAATATTCATTGGCCATAAGTGAAAAACAAACTGCAGTTTGGGAGCTTCTGATGAAAAGAGTTGTCCTCCTAATACTGGAGAAAGCTGGTTCTAATCCCAGTTTTATAAACCACATTTTGTAATTAAAAATCAATGTAAGTGCAGCAGGAAAGATTTTATTTTTTTTATCTGGGCTTATTGACTTGTCTAAAAATGTGTTTTAAAGGCAAAGAACTGCATAAGGTGTAATTTTCTTTGCAACGTTCTTTAATATCACTACTCAGGGGAAGGTAAAATAGTAGCACTACTCCAGCAACAGTGTGGCCCGAGACTGAAAAGCTAGTAGCTTTTCAAACACCCACCCCCAAAAAAGACAAGTGTGTTCCCAGTCATGGTGACAGGTTCTAAAACAAACAAGCATGCTAGACACAATGATCAGGAACGTCACACACCACTGATCCTCGTGGGTTAGGACATTTTATCTTTCCAAAGTGATGACAGATGGATCTTAATGAATAGACTCCTCAAGTGGGAAAAACAGAAACCAAAGGTCAACTAATGAAGTACAGAACAAAAGATTTGGACGTCTCTCAAAGGTTAAGGCTGTGAAAGCCTTAAGCCATCAACTATATTTATACAGTTGTTTTCACCTTGAAGTGAGAGTGTTCTTCGTGTGTGGAAAAGTCTCTTTATGGAAGACCAAAGCATAGTTATCTCAAAGATGGAAAATTGAGCTCTGCACGTTTTGATGGTTTGTTTCTTTGAGTTTTTGGGGCAGAGGGGGGCAGCTACATGTGGACTTTTTATTTTATTTTATTTTTTGAACCAGTTTGGTGCAACAACAGAAAGATGCAGAGGAATTTAAGGATGAAGTACACAATCATCAGGATTAAGAAGTAGGCTGAATTCTGAGCTTGATACAAGATTTCTTGAAAAATCTCCTGGTCAAATTTGATCTAGAATGACCACAGTCATTAATTTACCAGTTAGTAAATCCACAAAGATGAGCAACAACTATTGAGTCTCATCTTCTTGCAGTAGCTGCAATCAAAGTTCCTTTTTGAAATATCTTCAATGACAGAAGAGAACAGGCCTTCTCACATGACAGGATGCATTACAGCACTGCTCCTACAACAGCTTTTTGAAACTAAGACATGAACATCAGAATTATTTCATTCAAGTGAGCTCTTCTCTGTTTCCAGTTGATACTATCACATTTCTAACATGAAAAGTAAAATATTATGGTACTTAAATGTTAGATCATAATGAAAGCAATTTATCTTCAACTGCTGCTTATTACTTATGATTAAAACAGCATCTAAGTTCAATACTAGGTACAATATATATTGTTGGAGCACAGTGGGCATTGTTCAAATCTCCTATTTGGAAAGTGCATTGGTGTAATAAGCTTTTGTAGAATGTCAGTAATCTAAGAACACCCACATAAATTCTCCAAGATTGCATGTTATTATATACACTGTAGGCAGAATTATCACACCTAATTAAACATTACAGAGTGAGCTTTCTTTGCACCTTTCATGATAGCCTCTAAGTCTTGATGCTCATCTCCAAACTAGTTATCTATACCAAGGAAAAAATAAGATCTGATTCTTCACCATCAAAGCAATTTTATATCTTTTTTCTATGAGGTTATAATCATCAGAGTCAGAATCAATAAAATGTTTGTGCAAGCCCAGTTACAAACACAAGGTAGTAAAGAATTTGATTTGGGGAGCATTATATATTTCATTTGCATTCATTTTGCTTTGTAATGGATTGCAATAAGATTCGGCAGAAAGCAAAAGTGGATTAAATGTGACCTAAAACTTTAGAGTGAATGAGAAACCCAGAGCCTATGTTCCAGGTGTACCAGAAGTTCTGGGTGGCAAGATCAGCAAGTTTTCATGTAGGTAAGAATGAAATGAGTAATAATACTTAATTTACTTAAATATTACAAAGTTTCAGTAATCATTCTGAAACATTAAAAATACAGAGTGTGTATAAATTATTGTTGTTCTGTTCTTATTGTATCATATAACTGGCATTCTATATTTTTCTGTTTCTCTATATGACCTGGAACTTATGGCTTGCTAGTTTCACCCTTGCCTTAGATACAAACACCACATTTATATCTCAAAAACAAACAAAAAAAACAAAAACAAAAACTTTTTTTTTTTCTTTTAATTTAAAAACATTAGCACAGTCTTGAATACACAATGAGGAAAATGGAAAATTTGGGTGTATTAGATACCTATGTGTAAGTGTTACAAGTGCTACAGGAACCTGCCATTCACAGGAGGGGCAGTGTCAATTCAGTGGCTACTTTGGTTTACTCCTGTAACTAGTTTATGATCAGGTACCCACAAGTCACTTGTAGATACCCTGCTGCTTAGATATTTTCTTGTTACCTATTTTCAAGAGCTAAGAGTACTCTGGAAACAACTTCTGCAAGACCCTTCCTACTAGATCTTTATTTCCTGAGACCCTTCTCAGTACCAGAGACATTTTGTAAACATGTATTTCTAGGACAACTATACACCGATATTTATATAATCTTCCTAGATACACCAGATGGTTTAATTATAATAACTAAATTTGCCAGATAAACACTCCTGCTTGTTTTATACATGCATTTTTCTGTCAATACCTTGTCTTTTTAGGCTAAATGCTTCTGTGTAATAGCTAATTATATTCTGTGAAAAAACAAATAATCCTTTAACCCTGCAGCATTTGGGCCATCATTCTCTCTCAACTACATATGCTATAGCTGACACTACTAAATATCCTTTTCAACAGCCAAAAGAGAAAAACTTTTTTTTTTTCCTACACAGTAATGCACATAGCATGCACATTATTAATTATTTATGAAGATCCTTCATTTGTAATTCATGCACTAGAGTGACCTAAACCAGCAAATGGTACGTGCTACATGGTGCAGGCTATCAACTAACCATACCGCTGCGCAATTCAGACAAAAGAAGCAGCCAGTTTTTTATTAATCTAAACATGCCACACTGTGTGGCTGCAGAATTTATCAGTTCTGGTTGTGAATAGCCTTTTACTTTAATATATTTCTGTAAGTGTAACTTCAAAAGCAATCCACAGTGGATACACAGGTCAAGATTAAATAAGCATCTTTTTTAACATTCTTCATGATATATACAGGGTTTAACAAAAATTCAAATGCAGCACTGCAGGAAATACATGTGCTTTGCATACCACAAAGAAAGTTTGGATACTGAGGAGGTTTCTGAAACTTGCCTTGGTACCCTCACTCCCTAGAACCTCTAAGTGATCCTTCCACAGCATTGCAAGTTTTCACCTGTCATTTTAAGTACATGTACTGCTATGCCTTTTCCTCTTTCTTAAGTATAAATAAAATAAAAGTAAAAAATTAGAAAGTGAAATAATAGATGTCACAAGTTAATAATCAAAATTTTTAAACTTTAAAGAATTCAGATGCTGAGCTATGATGCTGCTGGCTTCCAACATCACTTTACCACCAGACTTTGAATAGGCAACAAGCAAATATATTGGGAAGCAGACAACCCAGAAGAGAAGTGCATGCTCAAAGTATTTTGGGGACCACTGTTTTCTCAGTCTCCTCGTTTCATACTTCTCATTGCATTCCCTTGCATGTGGACGCTACTCAGTGGCTACGTTCATCTAATACAACTGCTTTTGCATCATCCTCGTATTCCTTCCAATTTTCATCTGGCTACTGCATGAACACAATCCTTTTTGCATTACCTGCCACAAACAGTTATTTCATCCCAAGCACAAACCAATCTTTACAACTCCCCTACTGAGGCTAAATTTGTGCCAAGTAGATACCACAACCAAAGGCACATAGTATCATCGTGTCTGTGTCTCAAGGCAACAAATGTTAATCAGAGTTAGCTGAATTACCTGGATGCCAAATACACAGTGATTACCTAACAGTTTTGATCTGTTTGGGGGGGTTGGGAAATAAAAGCAAAAAAGAAAAAAAGTTTCTTTTACTTTTTTCATACCAAGTAGTTCTAAAAGTCTGTTCCTTTTCCTGCATGATATACACAGTTTAAGTGGAATCAGGAATATGAATGAGGAAGGAAGGGAAGAGAACCATGTAAGGCACAAACCAAAACCAAGATGCAAATGAAACACAAGGTATTAGAATTCCTGAACTAGAGACGGATTTTGGTTTTTTGTTTGTTTGTTTTTCAAAGTTACATGTCTGAATAGCATCTAATCATGAATTGGACAGTGGGTTAGAGTTTTGTTCATGCTTGCATCCTCGTGGGTCACATAGGTATATCACTGAATCACAGGATGGCTGAAGTTGGCAGGTAGCTCTGGAGGCCATTTGGTCCAGCCCCACTCAAGCAGGGTCACCCAGGGCAGGCTACCCAGGACTGTGACCAGGCAGCTTCTGAATGTTTCCAAGGAGAGAGACTCCACAGCCTCTTTGGACAACCTGTGCCAGTGCTCAATCATCTGCACAGTAAAGTGATTCCTGATGTTTAGGTGGAACCTTCCATTTTCCAGTTTGTGCCCATTGCCTCTTGTCCTGGCACTGGGCACCACTGAGAAGAGCCTGGCTCCATCTACATCACAGCCTCCCTTCACGTATTTGTATACATCGATAAGATCTCCTTGAGCCTCCTCTGAGTCCTTTGGCAGAAGTGAGGTTCTAGCTGACAAACAGAATCATGAAGTAACACCTTATTCCTTGTATGGTTTCTGTGCTCACCATGCCTGCCTTCCTTCTAGGACGTTGTGCAGCAGGGCACTTCAGAGAGCTGTGTTTCACAGGGTGTGGGCACCGCTCTGCAGCTCTGAGCCAACATCATGCTCAAGCATGTACCTCACTTTAAATATCAGGCATCACATAGTGCATGAGTGTGTTGTGTGGGGAGGCCCTGAGTGCAGCCTGAAGGACGTGGCAGCCACCTGCCAGCATTGCTCGCTGAAGGAGAATTCATCCACAGGGCTGACCTGGCATATACACACTCATTTATACAAAAGGGGTATTCCCAGCACAGTTTTGTTTTAATAAAATATCTTAATTTAAAGACTTCCGGTGATGGAGGAGACTCATTAAGTCTGTAGATACCTCCCTGTGTTGTTTACCACAACAGATAAAAATAAAAATTGTCCCAATCCTTGCCAGAATTTAGACTTCTAACTAAATATTATGGTACCTATATGTACATAGTCTGATTTTCAGAGCTGTTAACCCTTGCTATTTATTGAAATGATGACAGTTTTGTGTGGAGAACAATTTAAATCAAGACATCTGGGATTCTTGGACTCACTTTAAAATGTGATCAAAATGTAAACGACTGGAAGCTTGCAAAGTAGTCATGGAATCTTAGATCATCCTGTGAGATCAGTGACTCAGCTGGAGGCCAACATGGTAGTAGCTAGGCATCTCAGACTATATAAAATATGCTTGAAGAGTCAGGAGGATTCTCATTTTCCAGGGTGTTACAGTCAAAACACATTTCCATGTCTTTCAATGACCATTTTAGGAAGAACTGCAAGAAAGGCAAGGGTTATACCATCACATATGAATGATTCACAGATATAGCTGTGGGCTAAAGAGGCTTTTTCTCTATCTGTCCAGAACATGAATTGGATAAGTGGGCAGCACTTGATCACAACTCCTCCATCTTAAAAAAGGAAACAAAAATTGCTGTTCTGAGTGTGATTTTGGGAACTCACTAAATGGCAAGACATTCCTTCTACATTTCTGAGAGAACTCAGGAGCAGGTAAGATCAGGCGCTTCTGTCTGACCTGGAGTATCTTGCCTGCATTCAGATGCACTATCACGTATCAGGCAACAGGCCCAAGAGCATAACATTGTGTTCACACTTCTGTCTTTCACTTCAACCCCTCCACTTCCCACTTACAGCCCTGAATCTGGGCATTGTTTTTCGCACATGAAAGTCAGCAGCATTAGAAAAACTCTTTCTAGAAACACCAACAATTACAAAAGTGTGTCTCATTCTTCCCACACAGGAACCATGCAAATGCAATTAATGTGATGCTGATTCTAAGACAGAAAGCCTTTCTGAAAGTCAAGGTACCTTGCATCAGATTTGGCAGCATTAGTTTGGGCTCAGAATCACACTAAATTAACATGGTTTCCAATTAATACAAAAGCAGTAGGCTTACTTCTGCCTGCCCACAATATGCCACATATACATACATATTTGATTTTAAGTGTAGCAAGGGATTCAGAAATCGGAAGCTTGTTGCCACTACTTTCTGCCAACATTTCAAAAGCTTTTTAGATTATTTTAGCTTAGGTTCAAAGAAGCAATAATAGCAATATTTTCATTCTCAGTCCTGTTTCAATACTTCATGTCAGAGGAACTGATGTCATTAACACTGACTTTCCTGGTATTGATCCATCAAATATAATTGCCAAGTGGAGATGAGATGAAACAAAGAAACACAACTGCCTAAATAAAACACTACTTAGCAGAAAAAAAAAAAAAAAAACAAAAAACATTTAATTAATCTATTTATTATTCAAATTATTATGGATTTATTCCTGTTACATTAGCTTACTGCAAATTATTTTCACAATTCTTGATTAGTATAACATTGATTATGCAATTTGGAAATGTTTTCTTGGAGGGAAGTGGTTTCTCTTGTTTGTTTACTTCTATTCTTGAGATACCCAATTACATTAAAGAGATAATAAGAGGATTTTGTTTTCTGTAACATACTGGGGAAAACGAAGCGTCAAAAAACTGCCATTGGCTATATAATTTATTTTTTTAAAATGCAAAATCTAAAAAAAAAAAAAATGCAGTTTTTATAACTTCTGTCATGCTTTAACTTATTATCTTTTCTAATACGGATTTTGAAGCCATTACTATGGAATACAAAATAATGTTACAAATCAAATAATATTGTAAACAGAACTTTTTTTTCCCCCCTCTGTCTCCAGATTACATACAGTCAGATGTGCAAAAAGATTTTAATGTGGAAAATACTTTTAAAGTTCCTTCAGGCATTTACATTTCAATAAAGTATTAATGGTCATAAAATGTTCTGCAAAAGATATTGGAGAGTTACCTAAATTCTTTTTTTCCTCTATAACTTGCAACTCAAGGCAAAAAGGTTATTTATTTATTTATTATGTAATTATTGGATTCTTTAAATAGAATTCTTAATAACATTTTGGTTAGTGCTGTGTTTTTACTATTTTTTTTTTAATTGCTAATGGATCATATATTACGAAACTTGTACCACAGATGCATAATAGGAACAGTAAAACCAAGACCATGTGCTGCTTCAAAATATAAAAAGATAATTAAATTTAGACTATTTATATTGGTGGGGAAACTATTAGTTTAGTGGCTCCTCAGACCCAAGGAATGGAATCACTTATTCATAATAAAATGTGTTTGGTTATTTTAATTTAAAGACTGGCTTAAAAAATGAAGTAAAAAAATAATAATTAAAAAAAAAAAGATCTTTTTAAAGTATATGTTTACATAAAGTAGCAAAGCCTTCTATGAGTATAAATAAACCTTAATGAAAATCCCAGAGAGTTCATCTGCTAAGAGTGAATTACACCAGGATGTGGTTAATGTAAATAAGATGAGAAATAGGTGTTGAGTAGACTGAATTAAATGCCAACCAATCTGCCAGGTTTATTACAAGAAACCAGAAGAATTACACACGAAAAAGCATGGTAGCATAATATGGAGAAAGTCTGCCCTAGACTAGATAGGCTTAATCCTCAAACAAGGGGTTTTGTCAATTTTCTCTGAGATTATTTTGCTATATCCCCAGATAATACATGGAGAAAATTGCACATATAGTCCCCTGGCTACTCACACAATTCTCTTTGGCTAAATTATTTGGGGGAAGTAAGAGGAGAAGAAAACATGATTTTGAATACTACCCTTTTCAGTTACTCCAACTGCTCCTGTGAATTTTACTTTTTTTTTTTTTTTTTTTTTTTTTTTCTTCAGAAAGAACAAAAGTGCTGAGTGATTTTGTTTGAAAGGCATCACAAATGGATTGAGGGAAAGGTAATTGAAGATTTTGATTCTTCATCTGCTTCACAGCCATCTATTCAAGAGTTGGGATCAACATGATGATTTTTAAGGTCCCATTTTCTATTAGATCCCTTCCAACACAAACCAGTCTATGATTCTATAAGCACTGAAAAGATAGGTCCCTAAGAAGCACCGACAAAATCTCATTCAGAGTAAAAGCAAAAAAGCTTCCAATAAAGAAGCTGTTAGACCACAAGCAATGTAATGCTGAATGTAGATGACCTGGAAATTCCACCAAAAAATATGCAATTTTCCTTAATTATGAATCTTTAAAATAAATGACATGTCATATTAGATAATAGATTTTTGATTTGCTTACTGCACTTATTCCAGATCTTTCTTCTATGCCAAGAATTTAATAAAATGAGGTTGGTTGTTACTAAGAAAATTTCTTAATCACAAGGAATTTACAAAAGCCCATAGCAACATTGGGCCTCAGCAGGTTAAAATTAAGCATTAAATTTAATTTATATTAAGATAAAGACATATTGTTCTTGGAAGTTTCAAGTAGAGATGGAATTTGACAACTAAGAATGTGAAGAGGAAATACATTTTTGAATATTGTTTAATATGCATAATATTTTCTTTTTGGTGTTGCTGACATCTTACATCTTAAACAGTTGCATTTATTTTGGTTCTTAAATCTGATTCATCCTTAAATCAGGAGATTTACAAGTTATTACTTTAAAAGGTATCAAACAGAAACAGAAATGTATAACTTTTACAAATAATAATCAAAACTTGCCGGTGTAGAACTATAGCCTGTAGGACAATAGCCTGTTCTACTGTAGAGTTCAGCTACAATAAAAGACTTTACTTTGATACAAATTCTAATGGACACAAATGTGCTGACCTGACAAAGCACTCCATCAGGAGTCAGTCTTTATCCTTCACAGTTTACTGAAGATGTGGTTGTTTGTACCTGTTCAGAGTGGCAAAGCTCTTATCCAGCTTTTTTCATCTTGTCACTTGACCACTCAGTTCTTCTGTCCTGATCTGGACTCTGCTAAGCTTGATCCTTGATATGGATCTGATATTTAACCTTGATATGTTAAATATGGATGTTCTTTGGATCTCACTTTCACAGCTTTTACTTGTACTCACCTTTCCATATTACCTCTACTCATTTATACAACATCAAATTTCCTTTTCTCACATTAGAACACTTAAAGATCTTTCAACATCCAGTTCTTTTGTGTGTGTGTGTGTGTGTGTCTGTGTGTGCTTCCTTGATTTCTCTTCCCCCAGTGACGTTAACTTTGCACATTCAAGTTTCCCATAAATAATTTCCAGAGCATTAGAGAGATCTTTTCCATTTAAAACCCATTTATAACCTGCCTCATCTGTAGTTCTGACAGACTGCTATCATGTGCTAAGTTACTAGCACCTGTTACCGTCAAGGCCACTGCTACTGGTAATTTACAGATTCCTGTATGTCACTACTGTAACTTCAACCCTTTGCTTCTGTCCTTGTTTTCCTGTTAAGTCGCTTCTTATGTTTTACTAAATCTCAGACTTATATTTCTTTTGGGCACCATGACTATCTATCCGCTACCTACTACAATGAAACCTTTTTTTCACCTGAAACCTCAATACTTTAATCACAAATATTTCAGCAAAAAGAGTAATAATGATGCCCCTAAATCCAAGCTGGTTATCGATGGTCTCCTAATTCCAAATCACACTCAGGCCCTCATGAAGGTGCCTGAAACATTATGACCATTTTCATACAAGCCAAGAACATGCAGCACTCTTAGGTCAGAGGACGTAACATGCAACGATTCTGTCTGACCACCAGCGCTACAATACTGCAAACTTCAGAATAACTGCTCAAGGCTGGCCAATGAAGAAATTTTAGAATTAATACACACCTTACACTACCACTTAGTCATTATTTCAGAGAGAAATGTTATTATGTCTTAGTCTGTCATTAAAGTAGCTGAATCCTGGCAGAGTGATCAGTGGCATCAAACCTGGGACCATACTGTAGATCTTCCTTCAGGGCTAGCCTACATCTCTTGTTTACAAAGACGGATATTTTTGTTTGTTGGCTGTTTTTGTTGTAATTTTTTCCCACTGCAAAATTTATCCAAGTATAATTCAAGGACTTTTGGTGTGTGTTTCAGCATGATTTCCACACATCCACCAATTTCATAGCCAAAACCCATAATAGGCTTCTGGACATTCTGCAGACATCTGCTGTACATGTCGATATCTACCTCACAACTGATGCATAATGAATACAATGTTAATTTGAAATATACAATATTATACTTATTTCTGTAAGGAAACTCCCAAACAATATTAAGAATACTTTTTTTTTTTTTAACAACCTGTACTGGCTAAAAGCCGTAAAGCAATGAACAAAGATATTAGGTGCCAAAGTACACCTTTGAAGTTGTTTTTCTGCATCCACTGACACAGGCCACATATCATAAATTCTGCTGAAACAGATACGGAAAGACTCTTCATACTGGAAACAACAAATCAGAAGTTTCTTCCATAGAATACAAACATCAGAGACAGAAATAAAGGATTATGCCATTCAATCCATCTCCCCAAGAACACACACTGTTCTCCTTATGGGTTATTTTTAAAAGTGTTTTGTTCAGATGCAAGTGTACATATTTCTGTTATAGCAAGATATCGGCAGAGAGAAACTAAATCAAAGATTCAGGTTGAAAAGGACAGCTTAATAACACAAAGTTGTAGACACATTTTTCTCTACTCCTTTCAGCAGTGTTTGGCCAAACTCCCATTGATCTCCCAGTTATTATTAGATAAAACATTCATCTGCCTTTTCACCACTCCTATAGCCACAGGCATCACGTTAAATAAGCTGCAATTGAACATGACATTTCATGTCAAGCTCAGCGCTGCTAATGCAATTGTGATTGTCTCCAGAACAACCTGTAGCATGACCTCCTCTCTGATGTGAGTTATATCTCTCTCTTTCTATGCTATTCAATATTCCTAGCCCAAACATGCTACATGGCTAATAGGGAATATCTTTGTTTACTCCATCCCATCTCCAAAGCAGGCTGTTAGTGTTGTTTCCTCAACACTGCTCTCCCTCTATGTGACAGAAATAGACCCACATCTGAAAAGTCTCACGTGAGAATAAAACTGATATATTTATTTTTTAATTTCTGAGGAAGAATAAAGAAAATTTATGCTCTTCTCCATGAAAGCTTCAAAAATTACGAGCACAGTGTTGTCTGGCAATAGCACTGAGGTTTCAGACAGGAGGTGCAGTGCAGGGGAAAAAAGTGGAAGACTTCAGTGAATTGCAAGAGCCCCATGATTTCTGTTTCACAAGAACACGCAAATAAACCTTTCTGAAAATGCATTCTGTGACATAATAAGATATATTTGTATCGAATTATGATCTTTCTAACCTACAGCACTGCAGATGGTAACAAGGGGAAAGTGCTAAGCACACTGTTGGAGTACTGTCACAGAAGAGCTGCTTCTAGGTTACTAAGTTTACTCAGAGTTCACCAGCCTTGAATATCAGTGTCCTGGAACATTTTTCCCCCCCTATTTATAGACCTCCAGTAATGATGGAGAAACCAACTAGAGATCATGAAAAATGAGACTGTGACTTTGAAGAGGGAGAGTAGAATCCTGTTACTCCTATTTCCAAGAAAGGATTGCAGGAGAGAAAAAAAGGAAGGACAACTTGAAATTTTTACAAACCATCCACAGAAGGATGAGGTGGACGTTCAGGCAAATAACATAATAAGTCAGTAATACTGTTTTTTTTCCATAGTTCTATAAAAGGTACAAATCTCTCTAGGCCCATCAACTTGGCTTGCTGTTATAAGGATAAATCATCTTAATTGCATCTGTAATGGGAACATGGTAATATTTGGAGTGTCTGATTGCCATTTCTTCATATAAAAAACTCTTACATGGTTCTATTGAAATGAATATAAAAATGTCAATGAATCTCAGTAATCACCATTGTAAATAGTCCTTTGTATGATTTTATGTTTTTCTGGGGATAGATAACCTAGTAAACATACTACACATACATGAAATACTGCAAATGAATTGCTAGAAATATTTGGTCAATAGAACATACTCTCGGAAACTTAAAGAAACTTAATTCTCACTTACAGATGGCAGAAAATAAGTAGCCAGCACCTTCATAGAATCATGGAATATCCCAAGTTGGAAGGGACCCACAAGAACTGTCAAGTCCAGCTCCTGGGTGCCTTCTGTGATACCGCACTTTCAATGATAACGCAGACCTTTACACATCTACAGACCTTTACACAGTAAATCCACAGAATATTTAAAGGATTTTCACCCTATTTAAACACCATTTGGGGACTAAACTCTGATTTATCCCTATGCTGTACCTTGGAACAAAAAAGATTTCACCCTGTGCTCTAATAGTTTCTGAAATTCCATGGAACACCATACAGAAATTAGGTGAATGCATTAATTCTACCAAGGATAAAACCTTACTCTTTTGTAACTTTTTTGGTGTTTTATATTGTCACTATTCACCACTGAGGGCTTTACATAGATAATTGATAGCTACAACAAAATCACAGAATGAATAGCATGTTGTTTATGCCATTGAAGGCTAAAACTCAGCTTGAAGGGATAACGCAAGGAGATTTAAACTTTTTTTTTTTTTTTTTTTTTTTTTTTCCCTTCTCATCATTTTCAGAAATGCTGGATGAATAAACTTGAAGAAACAGGAAGAGAAATAACTTTTCCTAATTATGACGGCATACTGGAAGCCAAATCTCTGACAGAATGCCTCTCACCAAATGCACCATAAAGAAACCTACAAGGCCAAATTTGACCTTTGATGCAACGGAAAGTAATCATGGATATGACTGATGTGGTTTAATGGAGTCTAGTTCTTATCCGAGGGAAAAGGTGAAAAATTCTTAGAAGCCTGAATCTGAAATAACACATGAAAGTCACGGTAATCAACGATACACCAAAGCTTACATCACAGCTTACCAAGGAATCAAATGGGAAGCTTGACATTCAGTAACTTTGATTACGGGGAACTCTGAGCTCTGTGAAAGCAAGGGACACCTTGTCCTCTTATTTGTGTTTTCTGTTTCTACCATCATCTTTCTTGTTCCTTCAATTTAAGCCAATTTTTATTCCCTAAGAAGTTCACTTCTTGTAAACATTCTGTTTTGCCCTTAGTCACGACAAGCTATTGAATATACTCATTGGATAATTTGGTCCAGTTCAGTGAACTAGAGAATATTCCTGAAGGCCACTGGTTTGAAGTCATTCTTTTCCCACTTTCCCCAATTCTTTGTTTATTCTGTGGCTCACAATAATTTTCTCAAGTTTGTCTGTTTTTAAAAGAACTTACACTTTTATAAAACCCCTTGTCCACAGTCTTTCTATCTTCATTGCTAAAGTTACAGACAGTAATCACATTAATTCTAAATTTGGAGCTTTTAATAATGGCCTCAAAGTGCTTTGTAGAATTATTTTCTTTACAAGTTAAACAATAAATTGAATTATTTTGAATAGAAGCTTTCTATATTAAAATGTTTTAGAACTATTTAAGTAGATGATTACGACACAATTTTAGTAATGCGTATAGAAAAAAATAAGTAAAACGTTATGTACAACTTAAGTCATAGCATTATTATTATTATTATTATTATTATTACTTTGTATACTAAATAAATAGAAACTATGCTGAGCAGCCAAAAGAAATGACCTGATGAAGAAAAACAATGTTAAAATCCGGGTATCTATTTGACTGTAGCAAAGAGAGATTATTTTGTACAGGCAGATCCATTTCTTAGTAAAATACAAGTGTTTTTGTTGTTGTTGTTGTTTTGTTTTAAAGTAAAGCTAAGATGATTAAAAAAGATTTTAAAAAATGTCCTTGAGTTAGGATTGTCCTTGTACATCAGCTTCTTGAAAGAATAAACTTTGAAAATGGCAGGGTGGAAGTGCTTGTGAATAGTCTGTCTGCATTTTCTTTACAATGGGACCCTACACAGTTAGGTTTAGACTAGATTTTTTCCCCCCCTCAATCATATTCTTATACTTAACACTGTATTCAGTCAAAAAGTCAATGCAAATGTAAAGGTGATGCCACTAGAACGCTGGTTCCTGCAGATTTCCTGGTAAAGGCCAGCAGCTGACACATTCTTTCTAGTACCAAGACAATCGTGGGAAAGGAGCAAATATCTAGCCACCGCCTATTATTATTTTCCCTAGATGGCAGCTTTTAGCCACTGCCCCAGGACTCTGCCCTCTCTAGCTGAGGGGACACCTACCTCTGTAAGTATAGATTTCTAATGTGTACACAAAAACACAGTCAGATTCTCATCTGACCTAAACTACTATAGTTTCACGTAAGTCAATAATTTTGATACACTTCCACTAAGGGTCACAAATTTATGTTCCTTCAATCTATTTCATGAAATATTTTCCAAAAAAAAAATGAAAAAAAAAATCCTAGATAAATCTTAGAAGTAGAACAAGGGTAAAATAGGTATCAAGACACTACAAACCTGTTTGCTCTTAACTTTATACACACACACAGAAAAAAAAAAAAAAAAAAAAAAAAAAAAAAACAGGAAGGAAAAAGAAGGAAATAAAAATATTAAAAATATAAATATATAAAACCAATGTCAGCATTGACAAACATCTTTAGTGAGGGAAAGAGGGAAATAATGGATGAGATGCTTTTTAGTATTATGAAATTAGTTACAGTTCCTGATATACTTTCAGGTATTAGAAGTGAGGAATGTGCATTAACTATGCATAGGCTTTTTTTTGTATATTGAAAGGGAAATATTACTCAGTCATGTTAGGCAGTAAATAAGTAATATAGCAGTGAATAACTGTGCTACATGTCATTTCTATATGTTAGCATGTGAAGAATCTGTTTTTTCAGCCAATGCACTGGAACTTAGCAACAGGAAACCATGATACCTGCCAAAGTTGTTAGGCTCCAAAAAGATCTCTTCAGAAATTATTTTAAAGTAGGCTCAACGCAACAGCCATCTCCACCCCCAAGAGAGATGGAGAAAATGAGATGTCAGAAATCAACAGAGCCAATACAGATTTGATGCAGCACCTGACAGCAGTTATGTTAATAGCACTTCCTTGTTCTACTGTCCAAAAAATAAATAAATAAATACTCAAAGTTCCTGATGCAACTGGGACACCATCTCACTATGGTCATCTCATCTTTAGATGACCTGACAAAAAAATGCTGTTAAAGAAAATGGGGAGTTAAGCTCTCCCATTTACCAGGGAGTTTAATTCTCTAGGAATTTATGAATCAAACTTAACTCAGAGCAAAGATTAATTTGTTGCAACTTCTTTGAGCCAATTGGACATATGATGTTCTATTAAAATTTCAGAACAGCTGATCATAAGGCGTTTAAGGAGGCTTGATCCCAGTTCCCATTCTGTTTCACTGAGCATTAAACATTGTATTTGTATTCTAAAAACATTCTACCCAGATACGTTTTGTATTTCATCAAAGATATTTTAAGCCAACATCAAAAGATGAACAGACAAAGAAAATAATTCTACTTACTTCAAAGCCTTTCTGCTTAAATGCCATAATTGAATGTCAAATTTATTGGGGAATTATTTCTGCTTACCTCAAGCACTTATATCAGCAATTTTAGCCAGGAAGCAGAAATATATTGCTATGGGGTCAATCAATACACTAATGTCTTCATTATATTAAATATAGGAAGTGAACACAAACTCTTTCAGAGAAAATTATCGTTCTCCTACTAGATAGCAAGAAAGTTAATAAGCATGTTGCCAGCTAAATTAATATATATATTTTTTTAATTGTGAGTTTTGTTATGTAATTCCTCTAATGGTTAAAAAGGCTGATGTCAACTCATGTTAAGAGAAGGAAAGAGGATGGTCATGAGAAGAGCTGGGTAATTTAATTTATTTTTCAAGTCAGTATTCATCTGGGAGGAGAGAAGGGGTGAATTCATGAAGAAGTCAGCTGTTAATTGTTATTTGATAAGAAATACATTTGAAAACTCTAAGTATTATCTACACTCAGATTTTAAATACTTTTTATTTTGAAATTTTCTATAGAAATTTTTCTATATTTAAGTTCCAAAAAGATAAGAAACTACCAGAAAACAAAGCACATAAAGGTCAGTCAAGCTGACCATGTCATTCTTATTTTGCTTTTCACTTTGCCAGGTGGACCAAATCAGAAGTACTGGGTTGCTCTGATCTGCAAATTTTTTATTATTATTTTATAAACACTAAAGGCACAACAATTTTTCTATTTTAATGAGGAAAGTTGCTTTATCTTTCTGGACTGGGCAGAAATACTGTATGTTGGGCAGAGGAATTCTGTTCTTATTTTAGTCTTTTTTGACATTGTGAATACTGAGAATATTTGCTTGCCTTTTGTTTATTTAAAATTTATTTGAAAATTAAACCTGATAATATAGTCTGCCTGCACATTTCCTAAGATTATGGGTAGAAATTGCAGACCCTTTTACTGTCCGAATCTCCCACAAAAACACTGTTGGGTGCACTTGGAATAAACAAGAAGCCACAGAATGGAAAAGCTATCTTACACAAGAGCATATCAAAGGTCAGAAATACTTCAAAGGTGACTTCATTCCCACTAAGATTTGCCACGGTCTGATATCTGTAAGGAAGACACATGAACAATGAAGGAAGCCTGGAAGCGTGTCTATGGAAAGCTGGCCTTTGTTTAAGTGTTATTATTTTCCAGGAAAGCAGAAAAATAAACCATAACCACCACACGTAATGTCTAAAATCAACTTTTCTAGATCTAGAGTTAACAAAGGTGACTACGATAACATCTTCACATTAATACAGTATCTCTTCTCACATTAGAGATCCAGGATGCTTTTCACAGTTGATCTATATGAAACTTCCACCACTGAATGAAAATTCAGTGAGAATATCACATCATCATACCACAGAAAGTTGATAAACATCTCAACAACCCTGTAAACCTTGTTGTGGGGAGGCACTATGTCTTGGTTTCAGCTGGGATAGAGTTAACTTTCCTTCTAGCAGCTGGTATGGTGTTGTGTTTGGGATTGAGGATGAGAACGCTGTTGATAACACTGAGAAGAGCGGTGCTCACACAGGGCCAAGGACTTCTCAGCTTCTCATTCTGCCCTGCCAGTGAGGAGGCTGGGGGTGCACAAGGAGCTGGGAGGGAACACAACCAGGACAGTTGGCCCACACAGTTGATCTGAAGAAATTAATTTTAAGCCAATTAATATCTAAACTATTTAACCTAGCTACCCAGTATACAGTATCTATCCAAAGGCTGCATGCAGTTTATTACTTGGAGACATCAAAAAATAATTCTGCATGATGAACCAATTCCCTACATGGCTGCTGAACCCATGAATGAAATGAAGGGGAAAAATAAAGGCCTCACAATTCTAAGTCACCCCTTTGAAAACTTTTCTCAGTTTTCTTTGTCTCATCAACTGTCCTATTGTAGTGTTGTTTTTTTTGTTTTTTTTTTTTTTGTGTGTGTTATTTTGTTGGCTTTGACCAACCAATAGGATAGTACATTTAATGCAATTAGAAAAGAAACCAAACACTTCTGTATTTATTCGCTTGAATTAAATTGAAGCGGTTTAATTTCTTTGTTTGTTTATTTTTCCCTCAACAAAGTATATTTATATACCAATACTAATCCTGCCCAGAAATGGTCTCTGACAGTTTCCCATGCTTTATTTGGTGAAGGATCAGATGCAAAAGGCTATTGTCTCAGTAGACAATTCAGATTTCATTAGTGAAAAGGACAGGCATGTACGAATATCTGTCCTTACATAAACTCAGTAAACTACATGAAATTATGCTTTATGTTGGGAGCAGTAACTTTCCAAATCCACAGGGACTTGATTACAAAAATACCAGAGATCTTCTGGGTCCCCTTGGAGAGTGTTTATTGTTTACATTTCATTTTCTCTGTGCCAGAGGCACAAGACAGTTGCAGGGAAAAACAGCAGCTCTGCCATCCCACACGTCTTTGCAATCAGCCTTATCATTGATTTAGCCATAATTTCCTTGTAAACTTCTTCAGAAATCATTTATCCATTTCGGCAAGCATGCCTTAAGTGTAATATATACAACCTGAATACACAAGAGCATTTTAATTCTAAAACCAATGCAAATGTTTTCTCCTTACACTACTAATCACATATGTCAGAAATGCACAGTTAAGCTACTGCTGAACTGAGCTGACTTGCAAGAAGCTTTGATGACAACACAAACCTCAGAAGTATTTCAGTAATTTCAATGACACCATCAGAACTGCATGGTGGCAGGGGCTTTATGCTTTTCCTAGGTGTTACACATTTTATTTGCAAACTAGGATAATCTGAGTGCCACACAGATCTTTGCATTGGACTCACGTGAATATTTAGGGAATGAAGCTGATAGCAACTCTGAAAAATTTCATCAGCATCGGACCACAGTATTTTCCCTCAGTACTACTGAAAACAATAACAGGTGCAAAAGCTAAATCATTTTGATATAGGAGAAGATTCTGGGTGTATGAACCTTATAATGAAAGGCAGGGTCACACAGAGCTAGTTTTATTAATATGAACTAAGTCAGTTACCTGAGAAAAAGGAAAACAAAAGAAATGCTTCTGAAAAACACTGAGCAAGAAATACAAATATTAGTTTCCTTTTGGATGAGAAAATTAAAAAACAAACAAACAAACAGTTAAAAGAGCAAAACACGTTATTCCTCCTCAGCGTACACAAATCATACTGAAGCTAAAACAAAACCACTGACCATGCATGCAAATAAGTCACCCAGCCTGGCCAGCGCTTCAAATGAATCCACTGATAACTTTTATGGAGTCCATCACACTTTTGCATGCACTTCTAAGTTAATATGTTGCAATTTTATATTCTTTAAAAAAGCTACCATTATTTTCCATATCGTATTTTATTTTATCCGTGTCCTGCAGTGCACAGTGCTTGTCTTATAAAACTGAATTAATCTGTCACAATATAGTTCTTTTTTAGTTCTTTTTTTTTTTTTCAGTCTGTTTTCCTTTCACTTTAATAATAATAATAAAACCCTCTTCTATGTCATTTGTTCTTATCAATAAAAGGTGACATTTAAAAAAGTATGCATCTATAGAAGTAGTTGGGCACTGCTTTCCTGTGATTTTGCTATCACTATAAAAAACTAAAAACAAACAAAAAACCACACCTAAATAGAGGATATTATAAAAGCACATATAGAGAGATACTTTAGGAATGTATTTGCAGATAAAAGCTGTATTGGCATGACTTTTGGGGATGGTGAACCACTTAACATGAAGGATGTTAACCTTCATCAATAGCTCAATTATTTAATTGTAATCGGTTATTTAACTTCACAACTTCTAAACAGGACACATTCTGGTTTTGTTTTTGCTTTTTTTTTTGTGTAAGAGGTACAGAAGGTACAGAAACAGCACTGGAATAAGCAGGCATTGTTACCTATGGATGTTTATTCTTGTGATCTTTTCTTTTACCTCTTAGTTTAGGTTTATGAGTAATTTAGACAGACATTTTTAGTTAAACACACAGGTTTACTTAGAAACCCAGTTTACTTAGAAAACATTAATAAGCAAGAGAACCTGTAGGCAGAAGAATGATCTGAAATCAACGTATTACCATATGTATCACTGTATCATAACTAAATTAAGATCCATACTGGTTCAGCTTTACTTCATGGAAGCATTAAATTTCTCCCCAGGTAATGTGAATTGTAGTGCACATGCACATAAATACATGCATATTCTTTTGCAGTCCTGGAGATGTCTGAATGTCTCGCACATACAGTTCTGTCAGTATCCTGTACCACATCACCCAGGATAGATAAATAAAGCTAGTAAGAAGACTGAAGAAAAAAAAAAAAAAAAATCGGGAAAAGACATCAGGAGCACTGCCTGAGGCAGTACATTTACTAACTCAAGCTTTTTTATTATTCATTGAACTGGTTCACCCTTCATGGTTGATTTCGTTGGATAACTACCTATAGAAATTATTATTAAAAAAGAAAAAAAAGTAGGAAAAATATTTGCGCTTTTCTGGAGATGAATAGTCAAAACACCTACTGTGTTGCCTATCAACAGACACGTAAACACAGCTATATTTGCAAGCAGTCAGCTTCTATCCACCCCCAGGTCACAGTCTACACATACAGCTTGCACACTTGCTGCAAACAAGATCTGAGCTATGTCCCTGGAGGACAGTAACTGTCTGCTCTCCACCGGAGTGAAGGAGCCTGTCCCCACCAACCACATGAAATTGAAAGTCTAAAATTGGGTGTTTTATTTTTTGTTTGTTAGGTTGGTTGGTTTTTGCACAGATGCTATTGTTCTGGTAGCTGTTCTGTAGGTATTTCTAAAGCTGTCTAGAGAAAGTAAATTCTGTCCTTACTTCCAGTATTTTTCCTTCTCTTCTTTCATACTGATAATTACTTCCTTCATCTCCCAGCCACTCAAGGCCATAGTATCTCCATTTCATCTTTGTTCTCCTGCCCTAATTTCACATGTTTTACAGGCTCCAGCTACTTGTTCCACTGCAACAGCTTTAAACTTTATCTTATTTTCTCTAACTTGCACTTCAATCTACAGTATTCCATTTGAATAATATATCATACATTAAACTAACACCCATGCTACTCAGGCACATTTACAATACTTATCCTTTCTGAAAATCTGTACAGGTGGTATTTTTCATTAGTTCCAGAACTGAATCTGATCTGTGGCTATATCTTCTATTTTTGCAATACTTGCTTGGTACAGTATCTAAATAATAGATTATTGCTTCTGCTAGGTAAGGTATTGGTTCAACAATTTTCCTTAATTGTAATGATTCTGATGGAGTGCCATGTTCTTGGCTGAAGAGCCAGACAGGGGGGGGCTCATAAAAAAAACCAAAGTGATACAAGAAGAGTGGCTCCAGTAGCATCAGATGCTCTTAATTGGCTTAAATTATGCATTTGATATATATGTTTAGATCCCCCAAAAATTACGTGTTAAACTATGCATGCATTTGAAGGGCAACACAAGTCCTGATATAGAAACACTTTTTACTTTCATAGATGACAGATTAAACTGTTGTTTTTTAATGTGGAGAACAGGCAAATGGGAAGCACATAAATTAGGTGACTATTTTTCATGATGAAAACCATGTCTCTGTGGCAGTGAGATACACCATTACCTGGGTACTTCACAAGGGCACTAATCACTCTGTACACATCTGCTGTCAGTAAAGGATGTAAGACGTTCTTCCTCTTTATTTCACTTCATGTATTCATCAAAAATTCATAGACTGTAACATCCACTCTTTTGCTAATAAAATTCAGACCCTGCTGATAGGAGTTGACATTTCCTTTTCCACAGCTAATTTCTATACTGGTAAGTAAGCGAAAGAAAGATAGTTCCGAAATTTCTAACCCTCAACCCTATGTTCCTTCTGGAAAAGATGCTATCTGAACAACATGGATTACTCTTGTATTCAGTTCAAGGGCTGATGATCTTAACTTTTTTATATAACTGCAAAAATATAATACAGGATATGCTACGGAAACGACACATGATGTGATCAGTAACACACTGTTAATGCTGGATATTTAAAGTGATTTCACATTTATAGTTGTCAATGCTAATGTCATTCTCTGAGGAGAAAATAGGCACTGGCACTAAGCCATGGGTTGTTTCTTCATTTGCTTTTTTTCTTCCCCTCTTACTTTTCATTTTAGATGCAGAACAGGTGCTGGTGGGAAAACCACTATACTAACCTAATCATACTCACCATGATAAAATTCTAAGAGGCAATGCAGGGAGGAGAACGACAAAATTCATTTGCATAGTTTGCACTGCAGTTTTTATTTAGTTTATGAAGAAAGGCCTGTGAGGCTTACAAAACTGTCAAAAACCGTAAGCATAAAGGACTGCTTGGTATTTCTTAGAGTAAACGTCCTTTGGATTCTGAGCTAAAGCCAAACTAACAAAGTCAGTCTTCACAGCCTTGAGAGTTATCTTTGGAGGGCAAGAGTGGTGTGAGTAAACCACACTAACTTAAAAAGAGTTTCAGTTACTTCATTAGAAGAAATAACTCATTTGGCTAATGCTGAATGGACTGCCCAAATCCTACTTCCAGACTGCATTCAACTGCAGCCACACAAGACTCCTGTTGTAAATTCTAAGATAATTATACACACAAAAACATAATATATTTTGCCATTTGGCAGAAATTCCCAAGCACTTACAAAAAAGCTCTTGGTTACCACTAACTTCTTCGAGATTTATACACATGACATGTAAAAGTACTATGTCCATATAATATATGCATGAAATAGTTCAGTGTTCTCTGCTACCTTGGTTGATGCTAGTATCTTGCTTCAATATATACTCAGAAGAGTTTTCTAGAATGTTTGTGGTTTGCTCATTAAATTACATAAATACTTTCTAAATCAGATTAATGTGTGTACTACCCAGATCAGACAGCTTTCTTGACTCACTAAAAATAACTATTCATTAAAGCAGAAAGAGTAAAACAACTCCAGAAGGAATGACTGAGGAAAAACCTTTGCCAAAACAAAACAAAACAAAAACTGTTAATGGTGTTTACCTTGGACGCAGAAGGCTGCATTACAGCGCCCAAGGTGCTGTGAAGCCCAGGCAGCACCAGCACCCTGGTCATCCTGTGTCCCCAGTGGGATCAGGGCAGGATCAGGGCTGCAGGTTCAGCTGGGAGCCCAGATTGTGAGACAAGCCCATAATGATGAGGCAGGGCCAGTGAAAGAAGCCGGGGTCAAACATAGCCCATCGTCAGAGAGGCTCAGCTGCACGGCAGCAGTTGCTAGAGCCCAGCTGGGGCCTAGCGCAGGAGCCCAGGCCCAAAGCAGCTGCTGTGGGATGGGGCAGGCCCTACCCAGGCCTCCTGGCACTGCTGTTGGGGAGCCTCACCCCAAGGCCACTGCAAAATGGGGCAGCTCTTAGCTGCACTGGCCCTGGGCCCCCCAGGCAAACCATCCAGACAGGTAAGCAACTGGGGCCAAGCACTAGATACCTACCAACCTCTGCAAGTATTGTGCTATTTAGCCTACTTTAGGATAGAGTTTTCCTTTCTCTACATGCTCAACTCACTCCTCACACAAATATTTTTGAAAAACCCGGAAGAGAAAACCCAAACTTTCAGAAAGTGCTTTGGGATATTATGCAAGTCAAGCAAAAGTAAATACATCAAGAGAGAACACTGCCTTCCACCCTGACCCCTGGGTCGAAGCGATAACTACTAACTAGTCATCAGGGATAATGGAAAATCTACCACTGAAGACTGGGATACCTTTATCCATCAATAAAAGATCTTCAGACACACACAGAGACACACATTATCTTTACATATGGTAATAACACAATATATGAATCAATATACAGGTGGGGATGCAGAAGGCAATCTTAGGAGTTGATCTGCAGCCCTTGGGTCCAACCTACAAATAACGTTTTATTATTTTCTCTTACGAATATTTAAAGCCATGAAGATGGACAATTTATTCCTGCTGGGGAAAGTCAGCTCCTGAAAATGAGGTTTAACTTCAGTTCATGTAAGGAATTAATGGAGACAAAAAAAAAAAAAAAAGGTACAAATACCTCATCAATTCTATTTGATCAGAGAAAAAGCTGTTCTATGCATTCACACAGAACTTTTTCTTCGTTCCTGCCCCAAACTCCCTAAGATAAGTTTTTCAGACTTGTCGTTAGAAACATGGTGGTTTTGATTCATCACAAAGTCTTTTTTTTATATATGAAATTATCTTAGGAACATGCTGTTTACCCTAGCAAAATGTTATAACTGAAAGGAAATCTTTCCTCTGCAGTAGGTGTTGAATAACCATGTAACTGTATTTCCTCACATGCTGTAATTTTCACATTGAAAACTACTAACTTATGAAAATAACCAAATATATGTACAATTTAAAGGAAAAGAAATCAATTTTATTTATTTATTTATTATTTTTTAATTATTTCTCCTGGCATTAGACTTATGGATTTCAACATACTGCTGTAGTCCTGACAGTTCTCACTTTCAAAAGAGTAATTGAAGAACTCTTTTAGGAAACTAAATCAGATCTCATGGTCCTGAATTTTTAACCTCACACAGCCTGTTAGATTCACCTTCCTCCTTTTCTGTTTGATGCTGTCAACATAGATACTGGCTTGACAGTCATGGATTTTGCCACTATTATAAAGTGATAGTCTATACATACATGTAATTCTCTTCTCTTGCATATGCAAAATCATGAGCTGCCTTACTGTGTGTACTGTTAAGTAGCTTACCTGAGTCTGTCATAGTGACAAAAATAATACTAAGTAAAAAGATAACACAACATTAAATTAAATAAGTAGACATAGCAAGGGATATGTCAGGAAAAGCTCTTCACATACAATTAACTTAGAGTCACCCCAACCATGACACCAAATAAATGAGGCAGCCATGCACTGGAAAATATGAACACCCTTCTAGCCAGTGTTACTGTTGGTCTCTTGGGTGGCTCCCAAGAACACCAGGTGCTCTGCTCCTAAACATCCATTCCCAAATCTCTGGAGTTAGTGATAGCCAGGGTTGGGTGTATGTAGCACATGCTGTGCTACACCTTTCCAACAGTTTCAGGTATTGTTCTCTCAGTTGTAATCCATAGCTATGATCATGGTTCATTACCCTAAGGTCTCGTTTGCATTGCCCTGTTTGCAGTCGCTTAACACACTTAGCCTGTTTGTCTTGATCTCAGCTCCTGACCAAGGCACAGATGCATTGCATGTCACTTGGCATATTAGATTTACAGTAATAAAATTTGTAGTAATAAAGAAAGAAGGTTTCAAACAGTAAACATTCAATATTTTAGTATAACCTGCTTTCTTTCACTTTGTCATATAAGCTATTGGTATTTGTTTCCATTTTTACTCCAACACAAGAAAAGTTATTTTTCATCAATTTTGTGCAAGCTAGGTTTCATGTTTGTTGCAGTAAAAGAGCCTAGTAGCACTTTTTGGACATGATCCATAAGTCCTTGAAGGCTGCTTCCAGTGCAGAAACCAGAGCAATCCAGTAACTATGACTCAGAGCAACCTGCACACTCAATACAACTTCCAGACCACCAGAGGACAGTTCTTTACAGACATAACACTTTAAATAATTTCAAGTTATTATGGTCAAGTGAGTTTAGATACTGACTGGGCTTACTACTGTCAGAAACATGGAACAAATTCTTTCACATCCCCAGTGAGAGGTAAACCAAAATGCTAAGCCATACAGAATGGGACCTGGGAAAGAATGATGATTTTCTGGTAAGAGGTTAATCTGGAAATTCACTAGGCAGCAGATCACAACACAGCAGGAAACCTACAAAACTTTTTTTTTTTTTTTTTTTTTTTTTTTGTTCAGATTTGGCATCAGATGCTTATCAGAGGCTCAACTTGAAAGTTACTCTGCATATTCTATTGCTTCTTCTTCTTATATAGCACACCAGCTTTCTTAAATGATGCCCAAACTTCTAACTTATGCATTAACATTTTGCACTTAGTGAGGACATTAACACTTAACACTTTTAAACATTCATTTTGTTTGCAAAATATTTGATTACATTATTATTCCAGCTGTCTCCTTTCCTTGTACATATCCCCAGAGTATTATTACACAAAAGCAGATGAAGTAAAAAGAAGTGACACAGAACTGGCTGTTAGCTCTCTACTAGCAACATATTTCATTGCTCCACTGATACAGAAGTTAAGTGCCCTTTGGTGCAGCTGTCAGGTAGGACTAAAGCCCATGTTAAAATATTTAATGTGTCTTTGGAGATAAGCACTTAGGGAGTCAGGAAGCTTGTTACCAAGTGAAAACATCTTTTAGAGACATTTCTGTATACAATATCGTTTTCAACTAAGAAATCACATTCTACTTCACAAAACTTTCTTCTGTTTCAAATACATTTCAAAAGCCTAATCTAGATCCATCTTTCATTCTGGCAACTCATTTTGAAAGAATTTTTATTGTTACCAAAACATTTTGTTGAGGGTTCTTTTTCTGCATTGTTCATCTGAAGCAGCTTTTTGCACTAACTAAAAATCTATTTTTTTTTCTTCACTTGCAATTTGTAAAGTTTCATTTTGGATGTAAGCAACAATGAAAAGATTCACAACCTGGACTATAAGCCAAGAATGTAAGTAGCTCTGTAGATTAGAATCTAGAGCTGTAAGTCCCAAAACGTCATCACATCATTTTACAACTCATGTTCTAATCTTAACATTATCATTTGTCTTTTGCCAATATTGCCTAAGGGAACATTCCAGTTACTAAAAATAAATGAAATAAACAAAAGTGTAATAAACTGAGAAAATTGCACCCTTGAGCTTTGGAATTTTATACCCTACAACCACGTAGTCAACAATTTCAGCTAATATATGGTGTAATACGCTTTGATCAGTTTACAGTACCTGCACTCTAAAACAGTGCAAGCATGATACCATTCTGATGAGCAAAACAGTATTTGGGTGATGAAATAGCAAATAAATGATTTTGCTTTGCTTGTCTGAACTGCTTTCAGATATGTAGTTTCTCTTAGTTATTGACTTTATTCATTGGAATGAAGGTCAATATCTTCACTGCACAGCCTTTAGCTTCCAACAAAACCTTTTCCTGATTGTGTCATTGAGCACTTTTAGATTGTGTTACTTGGCTGTATTGGAAGTGCTTCAGAAGAATTTTAAGACAAAATATTTGAAAGAGAAAGAGGAGGAACAAGATTCCTTGTCCTGCTCCTCCCTCTAAAAACATTTTAAAAGTCAAAACATACTGAACTAACATATCATGTAGTCTGAAGAGTATCATTATTGCCTTCCTTTCAACTACAGGATACATCGTGACCTAGAATTTAGTGATATCACAATCACTAAGCTATCCTTCTAAACCTTCTGTTATGTTCAATGCTATCTACAGTATACCAAATTAGAAAGCATCTTCAACAATAACCTCACTCAGAAGAGTCTTATTCTTTTGTAAATATAACTCTTCAAAAAAAAACCTCATATACATGAGTTCTAGACAGTTTTGAAAGGTACTGGTCTGAACAAGTCGAGACAGCAGCAGCATACCAGCCAGAACAATTATTGCACAACTGAGGAATTTTATGCTTTCCTGTCATTTTAGGAAGATATACATCTTTAAAACATATGTTAACACAGATACCATAGATACTATATCATAAATATACCCAACAGATATATTTTAAGTTAAGGACTGCTTTTCTACTACCAGAAAAATTGTAGCTGACAATCACCGTGATAGTCAAGGACTACAATAGCAATTACCAAGAATGATGACCTGTATTCTTCAACAATATTATATTGTTTATTAGAAACCCTGAACCAGGAACAAAGAGATTTTGACTAAGCTGACGGTTTTGTACTGATCTTCCAATAGAAAGTCCTGTCTACGAAAGTCCTGAACCAATCCTGCATGGGCTTCTAACAGGCACCAGCTCTTCAAGCACTGCTCTAGTATGGGTCCCCACAGGACGGACCACAGGGTCCATCCATCAGGAGCCAACTGCTCCAACATGGGTCCCCCACAGGCTGCAGCTCCTGCCCAGGGCCTGCTCCTGTGGGCTACTCTCTGGGCTACAGCATCTATATTCTCCCTGGGCTACAGCATCCTTCAGGCCAGATCCACCTGCTCCACCATGGTCTCCTCCACGGGCTGCAGTGTGGAGATCTGCTCAGCTGTGGTACTCATGGCCACAGGGAAACTTCTGCTCTGGCACCTGGAGCACTTCCTGCCTTCCTTCTGCACTGATCTTGGGGTCTGCAGGTCTGCTGCTCGCTCCTCACTCTCCCAGCTGTGGTGGTACAGCATTTCTTTCCCTTTCTCAAATCTGCTCTCACAGAGGCACAAACAACATTGCTTACTGGCTTGGCTCTGGCCAGCGGCAGGTCCCTTTTGGAGCTGGCTGAAATAGGCTCTTATGGGACATCTTCTGGATTCTCTCACATAGGCCACCCTTGCAGCCCCCCACTACCAAAAACTTTGCCATGTAAACCCAATACACAGACTCAACATGTAGAACAGGATCAACACAAAAGATAGACCAAAAGCATGATACAGCAAGCAATGATCTGTCTTTACTCCATATTTAACCCTTTTGCTAGTACCTGCAATTTGTCTCCCACTCGTGATCCAGTGGTTGCAAAATCTACATGACAAAACATGTTACTATTTTTAACGGAAAGGATATTTTAAAAGACTATGAGCCTTTTTTTTTTTTTTTTTTTTTTTTTTTTTTTTTTTTTTAATCAGCTATGAGCTTTGATTTGCAGTGCACTTTCCAAAGGTAGAACCTGAGTTCTGCTTTGTTTTCAACCAAATTCTAAGCTTGCTAACAGAGGCCCACTTAATTTCTCTGCTATTTAAAACGAAACAACAACAAAAAACATAGGCCTCTCTCAGTCCTATTTTTGGTGACATACAATGCAAGAAAAAATTGCATTTAAATGTAAAGAATAGATTCATAATATTCTAAGGAGGCCCCAGAAGGATGCCTGTGTTTTAAACTCTTTGATTTGCTGGTATACATACACCCTTTGGGTCACAGAGCATAATGAGCTAGATTGAACTAGCAACCAACATGTAGGTCAGACAAGGACTAAAAGGCTGAGCTTAAATGGAGACACAGGTCCAATGGGCAGGGATTTGGGGGGTGGATACCCCAGGTGAGGACCACTACGGCTATTAGTGTACTGAAGACCCCAACATGGATATTCCTAGCTACCTGCACATCTGGGAGGACTACTTGTATTTATTTAAACTGTAATCATTTACCTGCTTACCCAATGTACCTCATTGGAGTTAGTCACAACAGACCTTCTGATTTGGAGGTAACCTAATAATCAGCAGTAATTACACAGATATTTTGCCAATGAAAAATAGATACTCCAGACTAGGCTACCTGACTGGGAGATCTCCCTGGAGTTTCTTGAAACAGCAGTGAAGATATAAATACTCTTGTACTTATCTATACCACTTACAGAAGAACACAATCAGGGCAATATTCAATTAAATCCAAAAATGCTTTTTTTTTTTCTTTCTTTTTTTTTTAAGCAATTTTGTATTTTTTTTTTATTAAAAAAGCACCTTTAATCTATAGCCATAGCTGTGCAAAGATAGCACAGAAAACAGGAGCTTAGTAGAATTCAGATAAGCATTAAACTTAATAGGCTTGGTGTGAAATACATGTGAAATAGGATAACTTTTGAGAGATATAAATCCTCAAGCTATAAGGCATACACCAACCAGGAAATGACAAAAGCTAAAAGGTCCATTCCATTGTGATCTGCTTTTTGGAATAAACATCATCAGAGATCAGCACAGTATCGTGATCAAAGGTTTGATCCAGTGTGAATTCTAGTGTTTTTGTTTGTTTATTTTTGTTTTGTTTTTTACTTTTGTTTTGCCTTTCCTTACATATAAGCCATCAAGACAACTTCTGACCTGAAATATATATGCATAGATCTTTTGATTTTCATCGTTAGCCAGAAATTAGTTCATCCTATTTATCTACCTACTTCCCTGCATCTCTGTATATTAAAATACTTTATAGAAAATAGAGAGTGCATAAAATTTTTCAGGTTTCTAAGCTCATGCAGGAAGTGTAACAGGATACAGACAGTTCTGTGCATACACAAAACATTATGGCAATTAAAGATAAAGTCTGAGCCTTGGAAATAAGAATTCGTGGTTTCTAGTTGAAGCAGAGTCATTACATAAGCAGGATAAATCTCCTTTACTAGTTCTGATTGCTTATCCCAGGATTCTCTAAACATTTTGTGAACCTAATCAAGCTTCACAGCACTTTCTCCAAAATAAATTAAAAAATATGCAATTAAAAAAAAACAAACAAACAAACAAAAAACAAACAAACAAACAAAAAAAAACATTTTTAGCCTCACTTGATAGATGGATAAACTGAAGCACTGTAAAGTGAAGAAGCTTGTGAAAGAAAACTAGCTGGATATGTTTTACAGTCTTGAGTTATCTTGGACTTAGGATACCTGGATCCAAGTTTCTGCTCAGTATAGGTACCTAAACCAAATACTAAAAAATCAGTAATAGTTCTCATCATGTGTGCCAGGTACTCAACTTTTAAACAGTGAGCACTTCTATTGTTTCTGCAACATAATAAGTATTGTTTGCATTATGTCAGAACAGAAACAGTTTATTTCATGCTTAAACCTGAAATGCACACGTGAGGTATTTTCTCCTGTGTACCACCTGTGAAGTCCCACATAGTAAGGCAATACTCTACAGAATTAAAGTCAAAAGAAAATGCAATTATATTCACCTGTTTCGTGCTAAAGTTTGTCCAGGGGAGGAGCTTTGCCTCTTTACTAATCTTGACTTAGCATGTAGGAGTTTTGTGTTCGTGCCTCTTCTTCCTCATGTCTTCAGAGAAAGCAAAGAACCCTCTTTATTGTAAAATGAAAAACTTATTTCCAGTGTATTCTGTTTTCATACTGGTGGGCTCTTATAGTTTCTCTCTCTCACTGTAATCATAACTACGGTTACTCTCCAGGTAGTACTTATACAGAAACCCTTCAGTTTAGATGCATAACTTGGTTACTATTCCAAGGCTCAGTCCTTTCTCTTTTGGATTCTAGAATTCAATCTATGTCTTATTTCCTCATTCATGCAACAGCATTAATAATACTTTTCTAGTTCACAGTATGATACTTTAAAGATCATGAGAGATACAGATAGTAGAAAAAATAGGGCAGACAGTTAAGTCAGGATTTGTTTAGGATTCAACAAAGCACATGTACACTCATAGTGATCAACTTTCAACTATTATCTTACTCTCCCCCTTTCTGCCAATTGTCGTGGTTTAACCCGGCTGGCAGCTAAACACCACGCAGCCGTTCGCTCACCCTCCCCCCTCCCTCTCTGGGACGGGGGAGAGAAATGGAAAGTGAAGCCCGTGAGTTGAGATAAAGACAGTTTAATAAGACAGGAAAATAATAATAATAATAATAATAATACAATGATGATAATAGTACTACTACTAATAATATGTACAAACAAGTGATGCACAATGCAATTGCTCACCACCCGCTGACCGATGCCCAGCTTAACCCCGAGCAGTCCGGCCCCCTCCCCCCGGCTAGCCACCCCTATATATTGTTTAGCATGACGTCAGATGGTATGGAATACCCCTTTGGCTAGTTCGGGTCACCTGTCCTGGGTCTGTCCCCTCCCAGCTCTTACTGCACCCCCAGCCTGCCTGTTGGCAGGACAGAGCAAAAGTCTGAGGTGTCCTTGGCTTGGTATAAGCACTGCTCTGCAACAATTAAAACATCGGGGTGTTATCAGCACTCTTCTCATCCTAAGCCAAAACACAGCATTCCACCAGCTACTAGGAAGAAAATTAATTCTGTTCTAACTGAAACCAGGACATCTATCCACCCCTTATTCCATACCATTTATGTCATGCTCAGGTTACACTCTTTTCCATACATTCTAATTAGTCACCTATAGTAGTCATGGTAGTGGTAACATACAGTATTATATAGCAATTAACATGGTACAATTCAGTTCATGGGCTATTCTCACCCAGTATTAAATCTCCTTGAGGTACACACCGGACCTCTCCGTTCTTTTGCATCACCCACCAAGTGTATCCAGGTCCCTGAGCGAAAACAATTCCACGAATGGGTTTGCCTTTTCCTGAGGCAGGAGTAGCCCAGACTGTTTTACCCAGCATATTTTTTACATGCACTACAGGAACTTTATCCCCATCTACAGTACGTAATAGGTTTGATTGGGCAGGTCCAGCTCGGTTGGCAGATCCCCTAGTATTGACTAGCCAGGTGGCCTTTGCCAAATGCGTATCCCAGTTTTTGAATGTCCCAGCACCCATTGCTTTCAATGTAGTCTTTAACAGTCCATTGTATCGTTCAACTTTCCCGGAGGCTGGTGCATGATAGGGGATGTGATACACCCACTCAATACCATGTTCTTTGGCCCAAGTGTCTATAAGGTTGTTTCGGAAATGAGTTCCATTGTCTGACTCTATTCTTTCTGGGGTACCATGTCGCCATAGGACTTGCTTTTCAAGGCCCAGGATAGTGTTCCGGGCGGTGGCATGAGGCACAGGGTATGTTTCCAGCCATCCGGTGGTTGCTTCCACCATTGTAAGTACGTGGCGCTTGCCATTGCGAGTTTGAGGGAGTGTGATGTAATCAATCTGCCAGGCCTCTCCATATTTATATTTCAGCCATCGTCCTCCATACCAAAGAGGCTTTGACCGTTTGGCTTGCTTGATTGCAGCACATGTTTCACAGTCATGAATAACCTGTGCTATAGCGTCCATGGTCAGGTCCACCCCTCGGTCACGAGCCCATCTGTATGTTGCATCTCTACCTTGATGGCCTGAGGTGTCATGGGCCCATCGGGCTATAAATAATTCACCTTTATGCTGCCAATCCAGATCCACTTGAGCTACTTCAATCTTAGCAGCCTGATCCACCTGCTGGTTGTTCTGATGTTCTTCAGTAGCCCGATTCTTGGGCACATGAGCATCTACGTGACGTACTTTCACAGCCAGGTTCTCTACCCGAGCAGCAATATCTTGCCACAATGCAGCAGCCCAGATGGGTTTGCCCCTACGCTGCCAGTTGTTTTGCTTCCATTGCTGTAACCATCCCCACAGGGCATTTGCTACCATCCATGAATCGGTGTAGAGATAGAGAACTGGCCATTTTTCTCGTTCAGCAATGTCTAAAGCCAGCTGAATGGCCTTCACTTCTGCAAACTGACTCGATTCACCTTCTCCCTCAGCAGCTTCTGCAACTCGTCGTGTAGGACTCCATACAGCAGCCTTCCATCTTCGATGCTTCCCCACAATACGACAGGACCCATCAGTGAACAGGGCATATTTCTTTTCATTTTCTGGTAACTGGTTGTACAGTGGGGCTTCTTCAGCACGACCCACCTCCTCCTCTGATGATATCCCAAAGTATTTACCTTCTGGCCAGTCCATAATCACTTCCAATATTCCTGGGCGACTGGGGTTTCCTATTCGAGCCCGCTGAGTAATTAGTGCAATCCACTTGCTCCATGTAGCATCAGTTGCATGATGCGTAGAAGAGACCCTTCCCTTGAACATCCAGCCTAGTACTGGCAATCGGGGTGCTAGGAGGAGCTGCGCTTCAGTACCGACCACCTCTGAAGCAGATCGAACTCCTTCATATGCTGCCAGTATCTCCTTTTCAGTTGGAGTATAGCGGGCCTCAGACCCTCTGTATCCCCGGCTCCAAAACCCCAGGGGCCGACCTCGAGTTTCCCCAGGTTCTTTCTGCCAGAGGCTCCAGGTGGGGCCGTTTTCCCCGGCTGCAGTGTAGAGCACATTCTTTACATCTGGTCCTGTTCGAACTGGCCCAAGGGCTACTGCATGGACTATTTCCTGCTTAATTTGTTCAAAGGCTTGTCGTTGTTCAGGGCCCCATTCAAACTCATTCTTCTTACGGGTTACTTGGTAGAGTGGGTTTACAATCAGACTGTAATTTGGGATGTGCATTCTCCAAAACCCCACAACACCTAGGAAAGTCTGTGTTTCTTTTTTGTTAGTTGGTGGAGACATAGCTGTTATTTTGTTGATCACATCCATTGGGATTTGACGACGTCCATCTTGCCATTTTATTCCTAAAAACTGGATCTCTCGTGCAGGTCCTTTGACTTTATTTTGTTTTATGGCAAAACCAGCTTTCAGAAGGATTTGGACTATTTTCTTCCCTTTCTCGAAAACTTCCTCTGCTGTGTCACCCCACACAATAATGTCATCGATGTACTGCAGGTGTTCAGGAGCTTCCCCCTGCTCCAGTGCAGACTGGATCAGCCCATGGCAAATGGTAGGGCTGTGTTTCCACCCCTGGGGCAGTCGATTCCAAGTATATTGGACTCCCCTCCAAGTGAAAGCAAACTGTGGCCTGCACTCTGCTGCTAGAGGGATGGAGAAAAATGCATTAGCGATATCAATTGTGGCGTACCACTTGGCTGCCTTCGATTCAAGTTCGTACTGAAGTTCCAGCATGTCCGGCACTGCAGCACTCAGTGGTGGCGTCACTTCATTCAGGCCACGATAGTCCACTGTTAGTCTCCACTCGCCATTAGACTTTTGCACTGGCCATATGGGACTATTGAAAGGTGAATGAGTCTTGCTAATCACTCCTTGGCTCTCCAATTGACGAATTAGCTTATGGATGGGAATCAGGGAGTCCCGGTTAGTGCGATATTGCCGCCGGTGCACAGTTGTGGTAGCGATTGGCACTTGCTGTTCTTCGACCCTCAGCAACCCCACCACAGAGGGGTCCTCTGAGAGACCAGGCAAGGTAGATAATTGTTTAATGCCCTCTGTCTCTAAGGCAGCTATACCAAAAGCCCACCGGAACCCTTTTGGGTCCTTGCAATATCCTCTTCTGAGATAGTCTATGCCAAGGATACATGGAGCATCCGGGCCAGTCACAATACGGTGCTTTTCCCACTCATTCCCAGTCAGACTCACTTCAACCTCCAATACAGTCAACTGCTGAGATCCCCCTGTCACTCCACAAATATAGATGGGCTCTGGTCCTTTATAGCTCGATGGCATTATAGTGCATTGTGCACCGGTGTCTACTAAAGCCTTATACTTCTGTGCGTCTGATGTGCCAGGCCATCGAATCCACACAGTCCAATAAACTCGATTGTCCCTTTCCTCCCCCTGGCTGGAGGCAGGGCCCCCCTAATCCTGGTCAGAATCTTCCTCGTTTCTGTGTTTGAAGGACTGTCTGCTGGAAGTTGGAGCAGCAAACTTTTCAGAGAATCCCTTCTTCCTGATTGTTTTCTTTTGCAACTCACGTACCCGTGCCTCTAGGGTCGCGGTAGATTTTCCATCCCACTTTCTCATGTCCTCTCCATGGTCTCGTAAGTAAAACCACAGGGTGGCACGGGGTGAGTACCCACCATATCGTCTTCCTTGTGTGGGTGAACGCCTACCCCTGACAGCTGAGACACTGCTTTGTACAGGTGCGAAGGAGAATAATCTCTCTTCAAGTTGGTGAACCTTTTCAGAAAGTTTCTCCCAAGTGTTCTCCTTTGGTCGGTGGGCACTGGTTGGTTCAGGTGGGGAGGACAATAGATTCTCTTCAAGTTGGTGAACCTTTTCAGAAAGTTTCTCCACAGCTGAGACGCAGGCCTGTAAGGAAGAGGAGAGACTTTCTTCGTACTGCCGGAGTTGTTTAGCCGCTTCACCCACTGTGGGTTCCTCATCCTCTTTCCAGGCCATTATTGCCAATGAGCTGGCATATGATGATGGTGCACTCCGTACAAACTTCCGCCACATGGGTCGTGTACACTTGACTTCATCTGGATCTGTGGATGTTTGTTTGAGGTCTGGATCCTCATAAATCACTTCCCGTATGGCTAATTCCCTCAGGTACTGGATTCCCTTCTCCATAGTGGTCCACTTGCCTGGTAGACATAAAATATCTTCCTTGAAGGGATACCTTTCCCTCACAGCTGAGAGGAGACGCCTCCAGAGGCTGGTGGGTCGTGCTCCATCTGCAATTGCTTTGTCAATGCCGGCGTCTCGAGCAAGGGATCCCAGCCGCTTGGCTTCCCTGCCGTCTAATTCCACACAATTGGCTCCAGAGTCCCAGCACCGGAGCAGCCAGGTGACAAGCTGCTCACCTATACAGCGACCAAAATCTTTTCGCACATCTCGTAGCTCGCGCTCGTTTAGGCTTCGGGTAGTTACTGTTGCTCTTTCGGCATCCTCATCTTCCTCCTCCTGAATCCTTGACGGCCCAGCGTCGTCATCATCTTCGTCATCTCTATACTTAGTTTTGGCAGAAGCCTTACCTGGATTGGCAGAAGACTCTCTGCGTTCTAAACGACTTGAATTTCTGTACCATATTTTCACCTTCTCTACAGGGGCAGCTTGCACTGCTACTGCTCGTTTCTCTGACTTTGTTACAGGGTCTGCCACAGGGGTTGGAATGCCCTCTGCAGGGTCAACTTGCACTGCTACAGCTCGTTTCTCTGACACGGCCACAGGAGCTGGAGCGGCTACAGGAGCTGGAGCAGTTGCAGGAACCGGAGCTGTAGCGGCTACAGGAGCTGGAACTGGAGCTGGAGCAGTTGCAGGAGCTGGGACTGGAGCAGCAGTAGGAGCTGGAGCTGGAGCAGCTGCAGGAGCTGGAACTGGTGCGGCTGCAGGAGCTTGAACTGGAGCAGCTGCAGGAACCGGAGCTGGAGCGGCTGCAGGAACCGGAGCTGGAGCGGCTGCAGGAACCGGAGCTGGAGCGGCTGCAGGAGCTGGGACTGGAGCAGCTGCAGGAACCAGAGCTGGAGCGGCTGCAGGAACTGGAGCTGGGGCGGCTTCAGGAGCTGGGACTGGAGCGGCTTCAGGAGCTGGGACTGGAGCATCTGCAGAAGCTGGGACTGGAGCATCTGCAGAAGCTGGGACTGGAGCGGCTGCAGAGTCCACCGTAGGGGTCACAGTGGCCGTTGGATCTGTCACGGGACTTGGAGTGGCCGCAGGGTCTGTCACTAAGTTGATAGCAGTATCCATGGCAGCTCGATAGGCGTAAGCCAGGCCCCAGCATGTTACAATGATTTGTGTTACTTTGGAACTTCCCGAATCGCGACACCTTTTATTCAAGCATTCTGCCAGTTTTTGAGGATTTTGCACTTGTTCAGGGGTGAATTTCCAAAACACTGGGGGTGCCAACTGGTCTAGATGCCTGCCCATATCCTCCCATACTCCCTGCCACCCACAACTATACTGCCTCCGGGCAGATCTCCGGATGAGTTTCCTAAGTAGTTGTTTAACTTTAAGCAGAACCTGAAGTGCATTCAGGAGGCAGAACAACAGGACTATGCTGGTCTGAGTATCCCAAGGATATTCAATATCTTGGAGAGCTATTGTAATAAACTCGGAGGATAAGAGGGTGGTGAAGGAGGAAGGGAGAGTGACCAAGGAGGGTACAGGGGTGGTGAAGGAGAAAGGGAGAGTGATCAAGTAAGAAAAATTATCTTCCCCTTTCCCCTCCACAGATTGACTCCCTAATGAAAAAAGGCAACAGATACAATTGCTAATAGTTTCCAAAATACAGTTTCCAAAGTATAGAATCGAAGATGTTACTGAGTACAAATACCAGGTTAGAGTCATGGCCAGATATTTCATCATCTCATAAGCCACTGATACAACACACAGTACCATAATGGTCTGAAACCAGGGCCCGGAGAGGAGAAACAACATGACAGAGAGCACATACGGAAAATAACGTGCTATAATACTCAATTTGGAAAACAGGCGCAGCACAGTTGAGATTAAAGCAATCAGCATTATGACAAGTGACTATTAAGCAGGTCTAATACTTATACCAATTTCAGTTTAACACACTCTAGTCAGATCTGCCGTTATCTCAACCTTTCGAGCCCCACGTTGGGCGCCAAAAAGACTGTCGTGGTTTAACCCGGCTGGCAGCTAAACACCACGCAGCCGTTCGCTCACCCTCCCCCCTCCCTCTCTGGGACGGGGGAGAGAAATGGAAAGTGAAGCCCGTGAGTTGAGATAAAGACAGTTTAATAAGACAGGAAAATAATAATAATAATAATAATAATACAATGATGATAATAGTACTACTACTAATAATATGTACAAACAAGTGATGCACAATGCAATTGCTCACCACCCGCTGACCGATGCCCAGCTTAACCCCGAGCAGTCCGGCCCCCTCCCCCCGGCTAGCCACCCCTATATATTGTTTAGCATGACGTCAGATGGTATGGAATACCCCTTTGGCTAGTTCGGGTCACCTGTCCTGGGTCTGTCCCCTCCCAGCTCTTACTGCACCCCCAGCCTGCCTGTTGGCAGGACAGAGCAAAAGTCTGAGGTGTCCTTGGCTTGGTATAAGCACTGCTCTGCAACAATTAAAACATCGGGGTGTTATCAGCACTCTTCTCATCCTAAGCCAAAACACAGCATTCCACCAGCTACTAGGAAGAAAATTAATTCTGTTCTAACTGAAACCAGGACACCAATGAAAATGAAAGGCTTATCTTTTTTCAACAAGAGGGTCAAGATCAGGGAATTATGAAGTGCTCAAGCTTAAGAAGCTACCACATGTCTGGATGTGCCTACAAAGTGCCATAAAAAAGTCTTGATACTGGGTTGACCTCAACATCAGCTTGCATGGTTAGCCTTTTAATCAGCTCCTTGACTCATTTCATAATCCAGACCCTGGCAGAAATACCACTCATCCTTTCCTGGCATGCCTCCTATAAACCGTTGAAATAGATAGTTCTGAAGAACTTGCATTGGATTTTATTTATGTTTCCATACTTAGAGTTATGCTTTCTCAAAGCTGGCCTCTTAACTGTAAGGAAAAAAAAAAAAAAAATCTATGTTTTTGCAGCACCTTTGCACAAAGGGCCCCTTAATGGCCTGCCAGCCTCCACACTGACAGTCTTATTTGCATAAGTAAAAAAGCAGGAAGTGAAAGGACCCAAATGGGTGAATATAAATTAATGTTTGAAGGGCTGGGGAAAAAAAGCAATTTGAAAATTTTCAACCCCATTTTTCAAACAACCTTGCCTTATTTATATTACCATTTAATGTTAGCAGACAGAATGTACTAAATGCATAAGGAGCTACAAGCTTTACATTAACTATTTCTTGAAAGGTACGCACAGAGGGACATACAGCTAAGACTACTTCAGTTCAGCTCCTCCAGACACTGGCAGAGGGGAAAAGCCATTACTTACATGGCAGAAAACTGTTTTAACTGCAAAACTGTTATTTGATATTACTGGTAGCTGGAGATTCCAATACAAACTCACCAAGAAATAGAACTGTAATTCTATTACTGAAAATCCAGTTTGATTCTTGATTAGATAGCACAAATGTAGCTAAAAATAGTAAAGGCTAAGATGTCAGTATAAAGACTCCATGGTTTCTGAAGTGCAAACACGTACAATATACTATCTTTATGACAAACAATTACCATTACCGTGAAGGCTCTTTCTCACTCCCAGATTAAGCACAGCAGCTATGATGTTGAATGTACGCCATACATTATCTCAGAATACAGCTGCTTCAGGATCAGGTGCATCCAAACATTACCTCTACTTCTTCTGCTAAGAAGGCAGTGGCATTTTCTCCACCAAGTCAGTACATGTGCTGAAGGACTACATTAATTATGTCCATATACAACATCTATTGTGCTAGTGTATGCACTAGATGTTGGCACACAAATATTCTGCTGATATTACTACATTCTGGTATAGATTTATTATAAGCCTTAATCAAATACCCACTTATACTTCAGTATGAAAAGGGCAGCTAGTTTTTGCATGATTTGAAGATGTTGGCAATACAATCAGATGAAAGAACAGCCGTGAAATGAGAACATACTTTTCATTATTTTCACTATTTTCATTTCTTTTTTTTTTGGGTAGGAAGAATGTTACCTAAAATGTATTACTGGATTAAAAAAAAAAAAAAAAAAAAGTTATGCCACTGATAAGCAATTGGATGCTGTTTTATTCAGTCAAAGTAACAACTCACTGGACCTTTTCGCACATAGATGAGTAAAGTCTTAAATTCTATTAATTTTGCTGTGAATTAATTCACAGTATGCCTGGTAATGACTCTGAAAAGTTGGGGAAAATATATTAACACCTGTAGAAACAGTTTCAGATTAGTTTTTAATTATAATTTTTGATATGAACAAAAATGCTTTCTGTTAATTAGCATACCCTTGGCATCTTTCCTGTAGACAGATCTCAAAGTGTTACATAGGAATCAGTTCGTAAACAGAAGAAAGGCAGCCACAGCTAGGACAGAACACAAAAGATCTTCAAGTAATCACAGAAATTCCACTGCACAGAGCTGCCATTGCCTTTGACAAAGAAAGGATAAAGTCTTAAAGGGAAAAAAAAAAAAAAAAAAAAAAAAAGGAAAAGAGAGGCTACAAAATATTTTCACGCAGAAGCTAGGCAGACCTTTAACCTCAGGGAAATTAATATAAATTTTAGTAGGCACAGTAACCGTTTAAGAAATTAATATTCTATCCATATGTCATGATTCCTGGTCTTGACAAAAAATTGCTGGACAAAAGATTTTAGAAAAGCCTTCCTATTTAACTTTCTTCCTTACCATTATAAACATCACCTTTACCACTAGACTAAAAAATGTGACCTTAAAAAGAATGGGGAAACATTTTATCTTGCAATAATGTATAGAGAAACAAAAATTGTATGTATACATGTGTGTGTGTGCATTCATACCTGGTGTACATGCAGGGACACTAACACTTTAAAAACAGAGTTGCAAACAGGAATTTTGACAGTTCTAGCAAAAATGCTGTTGTTCTATAACCTTTTGTCAGTTATACTTAGATCCAACTAATAAAAATAAATAAATAAATAGAATATAAAAAATAAACAACCAGAGAAACATAGAAAATAATTCTATTCCAGAGGCACAATAATTTTCCTGAAATCTCAAGGAGGTCTTTACTGAAGTGGAAAATTTTATCCAGCTTCATCGACAATTTTAGCCAAGGAAGAGATGAGGCAGAGCTCCTAGACAACTGCGTGACTTCCCATTTCAGTCACAGTCTTTCCCCTAGACACCTGCGAGAGCACAGAGAATTGGCTGCCCAGCACTGCGTACCCAGGAAACACAGCCTTTGAGAAAACTCACAAAAAGAAATCACCCACTAGGATTTCTTGAAAGTTCACTGTCTTACCTGAAGGTGATTTCAAGAAACAGTTTCAATTTCAGTCTACAGAGTTTCCCAACTGCTAACAATGACAGAAGTCTAAATGATGAACCAACATATACCATTAGTTTAAACACCCAGGTTTTCCTGACTTCTAGACCTGTGAACACTGGTTTACAGTATAAGCTTTAAGCAGAAATGATAGTCAAGGAAAGAGGAACAGGTTTTGTAATTGTTTTCTAAAACTAAGCACCTTTAAAATACATAGTACTTTAGTCATCAATATAAAATACAACTTTTTATGTACTATTTCTTGCATCAGTTTCCTTACTACACTTTAGCTATCTACAGTATTGCAGTAGCTATCCTTACTTCATGAACAGATTCTCACATCAAGTAGTCTTCTCTGAGCTTTATAGTCTTCCTTTTTAGCTGTAGTTAAACCTGCTCTCAAAACACCTCCTTACCTCCCCTTTTGTTTGTTCAGTCTTTCTCTTGGCCAGCTAAGCAAACCTTCCCTATTAGACTTTCAGATTCCTACAGCATCAACTCCATCTCTCCTTTTTTTGGAAGACTTTTACCCCTTACAACAGTAATTCTTTGCACCTAGGCTGGGTAAGAATAGTTGACATACAGCCGTGCAATTGATGCACTTAGGAAGCAGCTCTTAAGTTGCTGACGATTTTCAATGGTTCTCCTATCTCCAGACAATGTAGCCTGTTCTCCGAATTCAAGATGTAAGGGGCAAGAATATGGCAAAATAATAATAGTGGATTTAACATATTGTCTCAGACAGAATTCAGACTGTTCACAGATTCCCAAGTCATGGCACAAATCTGTATCTCAATATAAAAATAGGATGATACAGACAAAATATTACTATAATTTTTTGTACTCCTGTTTTATATACCAAAAAAAAAAAAAAAAAAAAAAAAAAAAAGGCCAGGATAATTAATTTCAGACTTTTGAAAGCTATTGTGCTTACTATTAATATAAAGGCTACATGGCAGGTCTCATTTCTATTTTATTAAATTTCAAGTCTCTGAGAAGATAACAGCTGAGTTATATACCCTCCCCAGATGAGCTAGCTGGTGTTATAATGGAATCAAATATCACTCACTCCAGGAGCACTAGCAGCGTCAGGTTTTCATGTGAACTATTTCTTCTAACAATACTGAGAAGATCAAGATTTTCTATAGTGAGCAGCAAAACTAAAGAGAAGAGAAGAGGTGGTAGAGTAAGAGGGTTAGAAATAGGAATAAATTACAAATTGCCATTCATTTGCTGGAGTACAAAACTCAGCTGACATCATATCAAGAAGATTATCAGGGGTTTATTTGTCTCAAATGGTATAAATGTAACATAAAAGCACATTTTACATATACTTCTAAAGATACTGCAGCCGAATTGATCCCCTAGCAGCTGTAGTGCTTATGAGGATAAATCACAGGATGCCCAGTGAAGCCAGGATTTGAAATTTAGCTGGAACAGTTCAGAAAAGAACGCTGTAGTTTCCTCTGAGGTGTATTAATCTGCATGTGTAGCATAGGAAAAAAGGAGGGAGGGGGAATAATAATAATAAAAAAAAAAAAAAAAAAAGACAAAGAATAGACATAAAATCAAGGAAGAACGTTATAGAATTTAACTCCTAGGTGATGGATTTGGGGGCTAACCCAAACCATACAGACAATAGCTGATTTTCCCTCTATGTGCCACTGATAATAAACATGATAGAGGACTTTGATTAACAGTAGTGCTATACCATTGCAACTACAATTGAATACGAGGGTTTCATACAGATTTCTCACTGTATGATTAACATGGAAGCCGGAGAAAGTAGACTTATAATCTGACAAGACAGCTGGTAATAAGCACTCATAGATCATGTTCAACTAATTTGTCGCATGTGCTGGACAATCATATATGTGCATTTATAAAACAACACATAATTTTGAGAATGTCTAGAATTATCCTATAGCCATATATACTTTAAATATGATGTCTGATATGTCCCAGGTACATGTCAGACAAACACACGTAAAGCTGAAAAATAAGACAATAGTCATTGCTAACAGGCCTATTGAAGTCAAATTTATTAAGAATTAGAAAATATTGGAAAGTCCTGAGCTGAAAGATGCCATGAGAAAACAAACAGTCATTTTATATCAAATTCCCCCCAAAATGCCGAGCCTGCAGATTTTCAGTACTGGCATAAAATGGGGGTTGCTTTTACAAAAGATTGCACTATTTGCTTTCTCATTATGCAGGCAATCCTCTCTCAAGAACCACTGCCGTCTAGAAAGAGCAGGAGATTTTGAGCCTGTAAGCATGTCACTTTGTTCCAGCCCAGTGCTGAAAGTATATCTGAAGGTAAGACAGTAAATGTTGTACATACAGCCTTTAAGTACTTTCAAAGAATAAAAGGTTCTTTGTGAAAGTAAGGGATTATTTTGCTTGTTTGAAATGAACTGAGAAAGCTAATGACTGGTCCCGTTTAGAAAATGAGATGCTAACATCTGAGAGAAGCTTTGGATCATGTGAGTTCTAATGTTTCTGCTATATCATCCTTTTATGATTGAAGCACTACTGTTTGATGAAACATTTTCTTCTAAATGACTCTACAGAAAACATTAATGAAGCAGAAGACCTAGTGAGTTAAATTAACATTTTAAACTTGAAGAAGTTATCCTGATTAATCAAAACACAGAAAGCAGAATAGGTAGCACTAAATAATCTCGAATGACCCAATATTTAATGGTTGTTTATTTGATTGACTGTGAGGCAAAGAAATATTGGTAAAGTATTTCTTTGTTTATGCCCAGTTAATTAGCATTGTTGCAAACTTTAGTAACTCCTCCATTCCAAATACTAGCTGGCCCAACCTTCTGTATATCTAAAGGTAGAGTATTAACATTAAAATGCATTGTACCTGCCCTTTAGCAAAAACAAAACCAAACCACAGTAAATAAATGAAAATATGAATTAGCCTGACAGAATTATTTGCATTGCAGGGATCTAAATGTGATTTTCACATAGGTATGCACAGATGGTGATCATCTGAAAAGTAAGCTAAATTGGGAGAATTGTTATGAAATACAGTTTTTGTGAAACAAAAGACTGTAAAATGTTATTAATAGTCTTTATGTCACTGGATTTTTCCTTTGCCAATGCCATCTCTACAAAACCTCCCTTTTCAGTAGGAAATTTTGCATATAAATTTTCACAGCTACTACTGCAGACTAAGGCTTCCTTCTCTGAACATCATAGTTTGCTCCACTTGCTTTTTTTCTATAGACTTTAAAAGCCCAAATACTGTGCACTAAATACTGCAAGGAAACCACCTATCTGTAGGATTCTGTCAGAGTTTCTTTCCCTTCTCTTCTTTTTACATCTGCTCACTAAAAAGTAAAATTACTTTGATCTTCTCTGAAGAGACACTTTGATATATTACATACTTAAATTGCTCCCCATCAATGAATTCACTGTCAATCACATCAGCATCACTTTGCTGCTCTCCAAATGTCTTTTGGAAAAGAACAACAAAGAATTATATATGGTTTCTGTTCATTATTGTGCAACTACACTTCTGAAAAACAGGAGATGAAGATTTTGAAATTTTGCTCAGGGAAGAATAGAATTGTTGTACGTACGGAAGGAGAGAGACAAAATTAAAAAAATATATATTATATTGATTGAGCTGAAGATATAAGAGCTGTTGCATACTTCTGCAAACTTCTCAATCTCAACTATAGTAGGAAGCAAACAGCTGGTATTGAGGAAACATCTTTCCGTACTTATCTGAAAAAGAGTTGAGGAGTTTTCTTAATGATTGTGAAGTGTTAACTCACTGAAACTACTGATTTGGGAGGGGTGGTCTTGAGTAAGCTCTTATTTATCCAAAATTATTATAATAATTTAAAGCCTCTGTTAACAAAGTCTTTTGCTATGAAGCTAATATGTAAAAGTAAACATGGCACAATTTTAAAGTTCAAAGTTGAGGTAAAGAGTTAAAAAAGTTTCAGAAAACCAATTCTGAATTTCATTTGGATTTAATGGATAGAAAAAAAAAAATAATTTTTACGTTTTGTCCCAATTTAAATATGAAACTATATTAATATCTTGGAGTTCTCATAAAATGGAATAAAAACATTATTTAAATGCATCTTGTTTGCCTGATATTGTAATGAACACCTGATTAAATTCATACACAGATTCTTGATAATAATTTTATTTCATTCTCTTAAAGTTGACTTGTTTATTTAATGCATGAAGTAGAATTTTAAATCCTTTTTTTAAACCAATCCTTATTTTGTAAGTACCTTGTATTGTACCTCACCCAAAGTACCTAATTTAAAGGCTGAAAATGCAAACATATACTTCAAGAGTAAACAGAGAATAATGTTTGCACATTGTAAACCCAATAAATTGTCACTTCAAAACCATGAATGAAAATACTCACTAAAGATAAATACATGAAATTAGTATTTATCTGCATATTTTTGCTCTACATTCCTAATTGCAAGTCTTGAGTGTTTTTTTCTTTTCCTTTTTTATTTTTTATTTTTCCCAAGTGGGAGACTTAAGCTCACTTCTATGACTGCCACACTGAAACCAATAAATGCCCTAAGATTTTAATGTCTGAGAGGCTTCACAAAATACAGCATGACTGCTGCAAAGCAAAGCAGTGTCTTGAATAAAGTAGATATTGTGCAGCTTTATGTCCCTGAAGAAGGGAAAAGCAAGCAAAAGTGCATACAGTAAAAATAAATAAATAAATAAATAAATAAATAAATAAATAAATAATTGCGATGCAGTTGCTAAAGTATTTTCTTTCCTCACCTGGCAACACACACACACACACCGGTAAATGTCACCCAGCACTGCCACCTACTGGTCCATCGTATACCTCACATTTCAGTATTTATAAACCTGGTGCTCTACAACCTTGACGTATATGCAGTAAGATCATTTTTCACATTAAATGGGACGGAAATAAACGCTCTCCACATTTTAAGTAAAAAACTGAAATTAATAAATTGATGGTGAAATCCAAAAGCACTGCAGCCAAAACGATCACCCTCCATCCAGACTGAAGCCCTCCACTCCACTACATCTACCCAGCCTGACAAATTGCTTTTTCCGCTTAAGTAACCTATTGACTTAATAGTTTGGAACATTCAGTTAACACTCGAGTCCTTCATTCAACTACCCGTTCCTCCCTGGTTATAAAATTGCCATTGTTAATTTCAAGATTACTTATTTGTCTGAGCAAACTATTTAAAAGTTAGGTCCACTGTCCACTTAGGATCATTCCAACTCTACTGAAGGCTAGATCTTCAGTTGGGGTACAGTACGAAAACTGGCTATACAGCTTTTGTCCCAGACAGCTGTTTTTTGTCTCACGCCTTAAACAACCATACTAGAGAGTCTTGGAGACACTTCTAAGTCAAGCCAACTGCTGCCCCTCAGATTTTAGAGTCCTGTGAAATCACAGGTAAAGGTGGATCCTGACAGTGTACATTGCATTTCAGTTGTAAAATAGCAGTAATCTATTGCTAGCACTTTTAGGTTGCCAGGCATGACCTTTGTCAAGAGCTTCACAGTTTCATACCTCCAAATTATATGGGTCTTTTCCCTTTGAGCAGAAAGAATTCTCGGGGGAAACTCAACTCTGATACACTAATCAGACTGGAAACTTTGAGCACTTAAACTATCCAATTGTGCAAGCACAAGACTTTGCACTTTGCAAGCAGCTGTTACTGTTTGTATATGCAAATTCCAAGTAAGAGGCTCACAAGCACAATTATTAACTCCTTTGTCTACTGGGATGAGTGGGTCCTAGGAGAAGACTTGAAGAGAGAAAGATGTTCTGAGAGTGGGATAGCTTCTATGACACTTCTCTGACAGTTTTTCACGTCTTTATGGCACCTGAAAGTAAATTTCTTCTATATCATAGTGCTTTCTTTCAAGTAGGCCCTTAGTATTGGGCTCACATAGTTACTGTTTTAATTTGTACAAATAAAACAGAGAGACTATTTTTGGTCTTCATCCAGAAGAATTAATATCGTGGAAACTTCCTTCATCAGCTTATGAGTTCACATATACTGATAAGCCATTCCTACACTGTAAATCAGAAGGTTCTTCACAAAAGTGACTATCCTTCAGAGATTTCCATTTACTGATACTCTGCTATGAGGGTATTTTTGCTGTGTATTTTGTTGTTGTTGTTTTCCCCTGTGAACTGATCTTTTATAAATGTAGGAGGTGTCTGGCTTCTTCTTAAAATCTCTTAAATGCTCTTTTTGTGTATTTTACCAGGAATGTACTTAGCTTTTGAATACAAGTTTATCAATACATACAGTAGTGAAATAACCCGTAAAGAAAACACTAGGAGGACTTAATCCTTTCTTCAAAATACATATATATATATTTTTTTTATTGGTTTTGTTATTGTTGCTTGTTTATTTTGTTTTTGTTTTTGATTTTTGTTAAAGGAAGTCCCTGGTTTACAGCAACACCAGCAATAAAATCACGTTATGATTGTTTCAACTGTGTCTTTGACAATTGATATGTCTTCATATTTTGGAATGTATTCCCCTAACTTCTTTACTTAAAAATTCTTTCAGCTATCTCTGTACTTAATCTGGAAGAACAGATTTTGCACTATATGTAGACAAAGGATTTTTTTAAAATTAGATTTCTTAACAGCTTTATTGCCCAAAATATCAATTTCATCATGGACTAAAATGAACCTTCATCAGATCTACCCTGTCCTTCATCACATACATACATACACATACACAACTTTTCCTTATGGCAGTATAGTACACATGCATATATGTTATATGCAGGATCCAGATGGCCTACCTGTGACTATGAAGGAAAAACACATAATTTCTTTCCACTGAGGCAAAACTAAATTTGCCCATTGTATGCCCAACATATTTGTCCAATATATGTCAAGTTAAGCAATAAATACTTATAAATATGTGCAGCATTTCTGTGTGTAAGATGACACAACAGATACATTTGCTATGGAAGCTAACATGTGACAGAAGCAAAGACAAAATCTATAACTTATTTCTTGTGCAATTGCCTTATTTTTCAGAAGAGGAGCAGTAAGGTGAGACAGATTTTTCTTCTTTCTTTTCTCTAACACAACAGCTTTATTCTATGAAAAAGGTACGAATGTCCTCTTTTTGAGACCTTGTATAATAGGACACTGATAAAGAGGCAAATAATAACAATCTTGTCTACAAGGTATATTTTTGTAGCTCAACATAGCCTGTAAGTTGCTGTATCTATTGCAGTTTCATCACCAAACAAATTAAATGTTTAAACGTTTAAGGAACATAGCTGCTAGCTGACTGAGGTCCAAATTCATTTAAAAAAAAAAAAAAAAAAAAAAAAAGTGTTCTCGCCAAAATGAAGCCTTTATTTCCACATGTTTAAAAACAGAACTTTGTAAAACTATTTTTATCTTTCCAAAATAAAATTTGATTTAAAGTCAATTTGATTTTTGTCTTGAAGCAACATTCATGTTCTAAACATGACTTGTGTTTTTAAATGGTCAAATCATCCTGGCACAAAACCATGCTTTTTGGATTGAATGAAATGTTTATTTATTTTTGTTTGTTTGTTTTGTTTATATATATTTTTGGTAGTATTTTATTTAGCCAGGTCCTCCTTGAAAACACGGTCTATTTTTGTTCTTCCTGGAAACATATTTTGGAAATATATTTTTGTTTTGTTTTGTTTTGTTTTTCAGTGAAAGCTTCAGGACAGGACAATTTGTTACTTGTCTGCACCTATCTGGCATGACTCTGTGTTGTTTATTTATGTACCTGTTAACTTTTATGATGGGTTTATGTCAATGTAGCAATAACAGAAGGATCCTAGCCTCAGGCTTAGGAACTGGAACTCCTTTGTTCTCCTTGTCTTATTTACTGTGTTCACCATTCTATCCTGTGTTTTTCACCTCAGCCTATTCATATGTCTGTGTAAAGAGGATCAAAATCATTTTCCATGTTTTAAGCAAAGATAAGACTCCTATTTATCAATGCCCATTATTAAAGCACAATGACAGCATATATTCAGAGAACTTCTCCCTGTCTATCAATACTTTGCACACAGGTTTGTGGCTATGGATTTTGGCACAGCCTACCCCTTTGAAACAAACAAAAATTGTCTCTATAGTGCTTACTCTGACTAGCGATCTGATTTAATAGCTGCATCCACCACAGCTTTAACATTTCCATGATTTTTATACGATTGTTTATTTTGGAGGAAAAGGGTAGGAAGTAGGAAGGTATGACTGGAAGGACTACCTAGATCGTGGCATAAAATCTCATCAAGAACAGAATACCCTGATATCAATGTTCAGTTTAGAAGTTACCATACCTTCTAACACTATCAATACCGCTATTAATTACCATTGTGAATACCATTATGACCCAGAGCAAAAACAAAATTCCACAACTATACTATGCCACAGAAGCAGAACAGAAGAGATCAAAGATAATTGTAATACCATAATATCCTATATAGCAAGGAATTCCTTAAATACAATTTCCAGATCACCCTACAAAATCAAGAAAGAAAATAAAGACAAAATAAAAAGATATAAAGTGACTGGCACTAACTTCAGCTGAAGAGAATAAATTTCCTTCTGATCTTTAGCCAACATGTGAGTTGGCTATATCAACAAAATAGTTCAGAGAATTTAATTCCAGTGTAATTTGCTGCCATGCTTTCTCCCCTTGGTTTTCATTCTAGTAATTTAAAAACTGAATTCTGCAATGGGAGAAGAGAAAGCAGAGGAGAAAAGTACTCTGGCCTCAGAAAATGGCTAGAAAAGCTTTGAAGTTTGTGACCTACACAAAGAAGTGCAAGTTTAAGGCTGCCAAGACTTCTTTAAACAAAATTTAGATTTACTGGAACATAAGATACCAATATATTAATGCTCATACTTCTTATACCAGGAAATCTTGGTATTGAGATAACCCATTGAGATAACCAATTGAGATAACCCATACCTTATTTCAAGCTCCACCTTAAAACTAGTTAGATTAATCAGCTTCACCATACTGAGAAATCATTTTTAGAACCTCACATCACATCTTATTGCAGATCTCCTTCAAATCTACTCACGACCATTTAATAATAATTAGTATGGCTTGTATCTCATCCTTTAATTGAACTAGTTTTTCTCCTTCTTCCAAGTACTTATATAAATCTTTGAATTTCAGCTGGACTACACTACACAGGCCATGTCCTCTCATGTCTGTCTAAAATGCACTATAGCTTACCCTTCTCTGAGCATGCTCAAAATCATCTTTCTTCTTATAACAGTATTTCATATGCACACTACATATCACTTATTAAACAATGGTATTAACATTCCTCTCATGCTGCTAATAATGAGAGGCTTTGAGAATCTCCTTTGTCAGCAAGCAAACATTTCTCTGACTACTATGCCCAGATTCCCTCCTTCTCCCACCACCTCTTCCTGGCATGCTCCTAGGTAAGCCCCTCTACTAAGTTCCTCGTAGGGGTCCCCTTATGCCTGACTTTATTACTGGGTTTCAGTTTAGAGCAATTTTTTCACCCCCTGGCTTTCCCTGTTGAATGATATATTCCTTCTACGCCTATCGATAGCTCTCACTCTTTTGAATACAGTCTTGTCTATGAAAACATTTATCTTATTTTAAAAGATATTGTCATATTTTTGTCTCCAGCTCTGAATCAGAAAAATGTGCAAGCTCTATGTTTTACTGTTATTTATCTGAACTGTAATAACAAATTATTACCTCGATATTATTATGACTACCTGTCCACCTCTATATATTCATTTACATATTTTAAAATATTTTATCAAAAAAAAAAACAAACAAGCAAACAAAAAAACTCACCACAGCAACAAATATGATCCTTCTAACTTGAAGGTGAAAGTATCTCTTTAACAACTTCCCAGAGAACAATTTCACAGTGCCTTTAAATGCTATTTTTAAATGAAAGTAATGGTGAGGAAAGTATGTTTAAAATGTGTTAGAAATTTAAACAAACAAAAATAAAATGCAAATACTTTATTGTCTAAATATTGAAAATATTGTTTTCATGTTATTCTGATAGCAATGCTTTTTTATCATTTTAATATTTGGAAGATATTTGACAATTATAACACTACTCTATATCATTTACAGAACATTAAATCACTCAAAAATTAGAAATGCCAATAATCTTTTTCATAAAATTTCCAATTAAAAAAATAAATAAAAACAACATGTCTATGGAAAATGCTGAAACAAAAATAAAATGTCAAAAGCAACAGTTCCTTTCAAAAGCATTATTGGGATTAGTGACCCTTTTCAATGAGAAAAAAAAAATCCTTTCAAAAGCAATCAGCTTCACAAACTATTTAACGGAAATACATATAGAAGCACTGTGAACTAATCAATCAGCCTGAGTGAACAGAAAAATGACATGCTACATGATTTTGACACAGATGACATCGCTTCATGAACAAAGTAACTCTATATGCGTAACCCAGCAGAAGACAATGGATGGACTGGCTGCTCTTTAGTCTGGTAAACGTCCAAACAAAGAACATATTCCTTTGACATTTGTTGAAGAGTCATTGTTAGCAGGTTCTTCAGTCAGAAATACCCCCACACAAGAACCAAATTACCCCAGCTGTTTTATGCACAATCTGAAAAACCTATGGTTATTTTGTACCAGACTCCCAGTGCACATCACATCCTTCTCTGACAAATCAGGTTCATAATAAATAATTTTTTATTACTCTCAGGAGTTTTACCAAATGGGTATGATGTTTGAATCAAAGTGGGGTGCTGAATAAGTGCCAAGGAAGGCAGAAAAAGAGCTACTTTATCATTTCAGCATTTCAGCCTTCTATTATGATTGCATTGGCACTCTTCCTAATGTATAAGTGAATTTAATTTGCAGCAATGCTTTAAGGAAGGTGTGCTGTATGAACCTTGAATTTTAATGGAAAACATTCTGGATAATTTTCAACACAGTATATGGAATTTAGTGAAGTTCATACACTTGGCTGCCTCTAAATCTGAAAATGCAACAGATCTGCATGAAGAGTTGAGCAATTCAGAAAATGAATGACCCTCCTGTGGACATCAGAAGTCCTAGCGAGTTAGTGACTTCAGGTATAAAAGCTGTTTAAATCTGCAACAGATCTGTACCTTTTCTTTTAAAAATCACCTAATGCCCATGCTTCAGAGAAGAAATATGGAATAAATACAAGGTTCTTCCAAATTCCCTTACTTTATTCACTGTATTCCAATATACTAATAATTGGAATACCAAGTCATGTGGCCAATGGCTTAACTCTCATTTGTCTCTGTGAGTCTGTCTGTAGGACCTGTTTTACTTTTGGCCTTTCTCAGGTTGATTAGAAGGGTCTGGAGGGTTAAGAGAAAATCAGCACTTCCAAAATTACAATACACTTGCATGGTTGTAATCACTCATTTCACAATCTCCATACTTTTCTTTCTCTCCCTCTGCTCCCATCACATTTTTCTTCACCTTGGCTACCAGACTCCCTTGCTCCTCCCTTAAATGCTGTCACTGATGTTACAAGATATATGATAGGCCTGTGAGGCAGAAAATACCACCACTTAAAATGTATAGAGGACCAGTCTTTCTATTCTGACATTCTAGTTCACCTCACCCTAAAGACACTAAAAACTGTTAACAAGGCAATAACAGTAATAACAGACAATTTGCAGCATACTATAGTTACATAAACCTAAATCTAGTAGGCTTCTCTAATTAAATGATTTCACCATGACCCAAAGCAGATCAACTTTCCTATTGTTTCAGTATCACATTGCCCTGTCAGCAGTCTTTTGCAATGCACGTGCCTTTCAAGCTCCCACACCTGCTGTTTTGCAAAATGTAATTGTCTCCACAGTTTTCATTGGGCTGTAACATTTAGGAAATCCATCTTAACAGCAGGCCATGTGAAAGTATCACTGGGATCTCAGACTACAGTCCTAACTCCAGGGATGGATCATCAATGGAGTAACTTGTTGCTTCACTCTTAGCTCCCAAGTCAAAGATTTTCACTAGCAGCCCATCCAAACAGAACTACTTGCATAAGAGGGTTACATCCCTTCTGTAATTAATTTTATCCTAAACAAAATTCACTCCTGAAAGATAAATCAGCTTGCATAACAGATAATGGCTATGATGTTTAAGCTGCCTTCTGGCCTGTTAAGATCCGGCCTGATGGATCAGCCTTATCATTTCACAGGCACATCTTTAAATATTTCAGCAGCAAAGAAAAAAAAAAAAAAAGTGTTTTTTTCTTCTTCATGGAAGAACCAGCATTTTAAGAAAAAGAGCCAACAAGTAAAGGATGGTGCTGAAATATGTTTATATGTCTGTTTTTAAAGGAAAGGAAATGATAGGTTATCAACTTGGATATGCCACGCTTCATCTGATCATTGCTAGATGTGAGCGATGAAAGCAGAGTTAATGTTCCATAGTGAAAGCAGAAGTGACAGTAATGCCCAGGAATGGACTTCAGCACAAAGAACTCACTGGAAAAGCTCAAATGTCAAGTGCAACAGAAGTTTACATTACTTCAGGTTTTTTACTTTTGCCCCATGTTTCCTCTTTTTGCATCCATCCATACATACACAGTAATACAATTTACAATCTGGTTTTAGCCTAGCACTTCATTTTCAGTGATAATCTCTGCAGTGAATCAGTAGGATTCACAATGTGTGTGAAAAATCCTTGAAGCTGGAGAAAATAATTGCTATTCTGTCACCTTCATGGGCAATGTGTGCCTCGAGGATAGATAGATAATAGCACAGGCAAAATTCAATTGGACCTGACATTTGTTAGTGTTACTTTCCTGAACTAGAGAGGGGATAAGTTCCAAAATAGTTTTTTAGCCTTTGTCTACTCCCTACTGGAAGGGAATTGGTATTTAAAGCTTCACTGGATCCCTGCAACAGAGATCTTACTCAGTTTCCCCCAAACATTTCACAAGCATTACTCAGCCCCTTCCACCAATCCTCATGCCTTGTGTTTCTTTACCAGATGCATCAACATATTTTCAAAACTGGAAATTCTATAGAACTTGGTGGATCGTAACACAGAAAATGTAACAGGAAGCAAACATGTTTGCAGAATAAAACTGCAACAACAACAAAACACATACACACAACAATAAAAACAACAAACAAACAAAAACAAAAATCCACCACAGGATTCTCTATAAGCTGAATTATATCTGTGTACCATGCACAACAGTGTTACTTTAGCTACCTTGGGGGGCTTGCAGATTATACGGTAGTGATAATTTAATCCATTGTTTATAAATGCCTCTGACCTATTAGAAACCATGGGCCTGGTTTTCAGAGATCCTGAGCCTGTCTCTTCCAGTTTACCTGGTGATGTGTGTGCTTTGTCAGCTCTCCTGGAAATCAAAACCCAGTAACTTTACATGAATTTAATGGCCAGATTCTCAACCTTCAATGGAGCTACATTGATTTATATCAGTTGAGACACTGCCTCTCATGCTGTGTTTCTTAGTACCACAATTTATCTGCTTAAAATAAATAAATAAATAAAATAAAAAGTAGACAATAAGAAAAAAAATATTATTCCCAAGCTATTTCTTTGCCCAAACCTTTATAAATGTGGTGAGAAACAAAGCAAAAAGAGTATTACTATTTTGTACAGTATCTTCTGGCAAGGAGTTATTTGCAAAACTCAAACTGTATATGTGCAGCATGTGTAAATCATTCTTTCCTTTTATAGACAAGAACCAAAGCAAAAAGGACTGCTTTCTGACAGATTTCACGACCAATGACTATGAAGTGACTGTTAAGTCATGTATTTATATTGGAATACAACGCATAAAATCACTTGTCCTGAAATTTGGCTATACTTATCACTGGGAAATAAATAAAAATAATATACTGTGGAAAACAAATGTTTCATAAACGAGTTAGTGGAGGAACAAGTTGCTAAATCTTCTACCTATCGGAGACTCTCTGTGATACGTGGCACAAGTGGCATCTTACTGACCTTAGTTGGGTATGCACATCTATATAAAGGCCATCTAAACAGTTGAACTATTGTTCCTAGGGTAAAAAAAAAAACAGAGGTAGTTCCTTCACTTGCTCCCAAATGTAAGGAGTGGATGGGACCAGAAGCACCTCCCTTTCCTAGGAAAGGAAGTGGAAAGAGCATTGCTTTTGCCTAAAGCTTGGCCATTAACTCGGGTATAATTAACTGACTGATGCACCGCACCACCTCATACTCTGGAAGAAACTGTTTGGTGGACACACAGAGGGGCTTCTAGGCAATAGTAATTCCCTAGATGTATGTTTGTGAGGACAGAGTAGGTGCTGTTGACACTGATACTTGGGTCATGTGGGATCTAGTCCGCCATAGTCTGCAGGGGAATGAGAGTGGGAGCCTCTGCCTTGTTCCACTCCAGTCCTTGCCACTCAGTGCTCTGATGTGTACAGCACATATCCTGTCAAGATCAGAAGGCCTGACCACTGTTGTAAAATAAACTGCTGGAAAAATCAATGCTGGTATTTGCTGCTTTCAGTCACAGGACTGAAACTCCTTTTCATCCTCTCCTGAAACTAGTGCTGCTGCCTTCTTTGCATGCCTTTGGCAGGCTGCCACTGCTAACTCCTTACCTCCTGGCTTCCAAGTGCAGCCAACCTGATTGGACACAAGCTGACTGTATGACATTCAAAGTCTTTATGCTGAACTCAGTTCCTTCACTGAGGCATGTCGACTGACAGTGAATAGAATCAACTAAACCAGTCATACAGTGTCACATAATTCATTATTGAAGTCCACGATACTTAAATACCAGATTTTTCAATGCCATTGTTCATGTAAATCTTTGTAGCAAGGCTTGACTATACTTAGCTTTTTTTTTTTTTTTTTTTTTTTTTTTTTTTTTTTTTTTGAGTTGCTTAGATTATTGGTACTTCCTAGCTTTATGTTTTGGCCTATGAATATTTGAGAATAACATAGCATGATGTGGAAACAATGAAGGTTGTCCTTTGAATATCTACAGAAGTTCTTCAGTACCCAATAATAAGGTGACATGATTGAATGACTGCAAGAGACTATTAGGGCATGCAATTTTGATGGAATGTACTTTGATCTCAAACCGATAGTTTGGGAAATTCCCCACAGTTTCACAAGACACACTATTTTATACAGATGTGATCACATACAAAAGCCACTCTTCCACTTTTAAGAATTTTCTAACTCTTCAAAAGGAAGACTTTGTATTCCAGAAATACAGAGTTTCAGTTGTTCAGTTGGAGGTTGGAATTCTTAGTCTCTCTTAGTTCAGATTTATTGTACTGACTGTAAATACGACAGATGTAGACACAAAATCCTGTCAAAGCTGTGGCAGAAAAAGCTGTTTCTTCTGCACTACAGAATACGAGCGTGCTTGTGTAGTGGCTTAAGGTTAGTTTTCACTGGTTGGACATACGCTTACTCTACTAGGTCAATTCTCCACTGGCATACAGGAGATGTGTGTGGCAAAGAAACATGGAGCTGCCTTGTACGCAGAATGTTTTTAGACTGGGTGCCTATGCTTCACTGAGCAAAAAGAGAAAATGTAAAGTTTTATTCCTTCCCTCATTTATACTCCTGATCAGCAGAGTAATTATCAGTATTTCAAGTCTCTAGAACTCTTTCACCTTAACTATAAAGGAAGGTAATGCAAAATTAGAAGAATTCCATGCCTGACCATCCAACTCTTTGAATTCCTCATCTTTTCTTTGCTAGACCTATTTCTCTCATTCATCCAGGTCTTCCTGGATGACAGCCCTCAACTTTCAGAGATACCTGACTCACCTTTCTGACAGACACACTCTGTATATCCAGCTGCTCTAAAAATAGCTACTGGTTGTTACTAATTTCAGTTTACAGTGACCACTCTTCCCATTAGCTTCTAAAATTATCTTCTAACAGCACAACTAACCAGAAGCTAGACATCAAAATCCTTTCGCTTTTTCACTGTGAAGGTCCTATACCTGTTATCATCCACCACCAATATCCTAACATCACTTATTCAGCACTGAGCTTTTAGCCATGTCCAGACTCTCTTCATTTTCCCATTTACTCTGAATTCACTCCCCTACAGTGCATGTTTATATTCAGAAGCATTTAAATTGGCTGAATCCACAATCCACTCAGCTAATTTCTGTCAGGTACCACCTATGTAATTTACCTTGCACAGCCATAAAATGAAATGACTATGCTTTAACTACTTAAATGAAAAACAAACAACAACAAAAAAAATCCACAAGCAATAAAGTATATTTTTAGTACAGTTACTTCACTCTTCTATAAATAGAAAGGTGTTTGGTTTCTTGTTTTTTGTTGTTGTTGTGTGTTTTTTTTTTTTTTTCTTAAGCTATATGGAGTTATAAAACTACTCATCAAAGGGTTTAACAATTGTGCTTCTATGTTAAAGACTTCAGAACTAAATTCATCTCAGAAATGACTTAACCCATTTTGGTCTGCAAAGATATCAATTTTATCAACTTGAGTCTACAGTCTTGGAAAGATATCTATTCTAAGCACGGATATACATATAGCCATGTGAGTCTTACCAGTTGGTCTTTAGTGCTGTTTCTGTTGATGATTCATTTATTCTGTAGGTAGAAATAAGTATAGCTAATGAGATCACAGAAACCTTCTGACAGCTTTGATGTGAATACAATCCCTATATTAAGAGCAGTGTGTGGAGGAGTAAGGAGGGGGGATGTTCTCACTTGTTATTTGAAAAAAGTTTGGTGGATCTCAGCACAGTGCATAGCACACTGATGTTCAAAAAAATCACTGTCAACAGTCAATTTAAAACTGGCACCATTTTTGGCAATACTAGCAAAAAATAATGATTAAATGGGCACTGTAAGATTAGAACAGGCCTGCAATGCATTTGCTGAAGGAAAAGTGTCCTGGGAAACTTACTGTCAATCCCATCTGTGTAATGAAACCATGGTCAATCCAACATTTTCAATTACAAGTAATTTTAGTTTTATAAATGTATGGTGTAAATTTTCAGATGTCTTAAATCTGTAATGCCCTATTGACTTCAAGAAAACTATACTAGTTCTTATAAGCTGAAACCTCACCTCTAATTTTTCAAAACTTCTCATGACATTTCTTAAAAAATAATTGTACTTAACTACCACCTTATTTTTTTTATTTGTTCCTCTATAGCTAGGCTAATTATTTATTGTCTTTATCTCCGAGCAGTCAATAGTAAAGATTCAAATGAGCAAACCAGGATGGAAGTGGGTACTGAGTTTTGCTTTGGTGACCTGCAGTGGTATATATTTCACCTAAATTTAGCAATTTATGTCAGACAGCTAGTCTAAACTAGAAACCTAGGTAGCTTTAATGCTTATTTGACAAGAACAGGTACTTTTGCACAAAGCTATTCAGTCCATCAAAGCCACTTTCTCTCTCCGAACCACAGAGAGCTCAGGTGGTAGAGCTATCATGGGGTGGGTACTGCTGAGCAATATCCACTTCTGTGGAAGGAGCTGTGAAGCTAATATCAGAGGGGTGCTCAGCAGCCCAGTTGCACGTCGAGGCTGACCACATCAGCTAACAGAACTGAGAACCCCTAAAAAGCTGTTATCATCCTCCAACTATGAACTACTTTGTTAATATCAGTTTTCTGAGGCAGTATACATCTTGTAGCTCTTGGTCCCATGAGGATTTTGGCACCAAAAACTTGTGATTCCTGCTACAGAGTGAGGTTTTCAAAGTGTTCCATTTTATGCGACCACCATCTACCACCAGAAAATTATACAGCAGAATTACTGTGATGTGAGGCATGTGATGGAAGTTCCTTCTTATATCTGAAGGCAAAGGGAAGATAAAAGTATATATATTAAAAAGTAATAATAATAAAAAGTATTATTCAGTTCTATTCTCAACAATCTTCAAAATATTAACAAAAAAAGTAGCAATAAAGCAAAAAATTTCATGCAATGCAAACCTTTTATAAGGAAAGGGGACAAATGACTTTTTCTTATGTTCAGAACCTAGGAGCTTTTGAAATCTTTTTTTTTTTTTTTTTTTTTCCTATATATACACAGAAACAATAAGTCAAAAATACTTTACATCAGCAGACTGAAGCTCAGAGGAAGAAAACTTCTAACGTCTCTCTGAAATGATGAAAATGGGAATAGGACTGAAGACACCTTCAGCAAATAAAGCAGACAGACTGAACAGCTCCAGACAAGATGCTACTAACACTCGTCTCCCTCTTCCATACATTTGGATCCACATTGACAGCATGATATCTAAAAGCCATTACCACAGTCTACACCATGACAAAACTTCCAGTTTTTTTTTCTTTGTTTTCTTTTCTTTTCCCTCTATGCTTTGGCTTTTCCTTTAGAGCAATCCAAATCTGCATTATTGTAATAATTTCACTGTCAGTGAATTGCATAAAAATTCAGTGAAAATTGACAAAGTTTGGCCTTGGTTGAAGATCTGACCTGCATTTATGAAACAAAGGAAAAAAAAAAAAAAACAACAAAACTTTTATGGAAATCTAATGGTGGTCTTAAATCTTGCATTCATGTGACTTGTAAAGATGTTAACAGCATTTAGGAAGTACAGGTTGTTCATTAAGCAAAATCTATGGGTTCCATAAAGTGAATCCTTAATTTACACACACACATTTTTTTCCTTTTTTTTTTTTTTTTTTTTTTTCCTACAATTTTCACATTTACATTTCTAATGTATGGTAGTATGCAAATGCAAAAGCTGGCAGAGACTGTTCCTTTCTTCCTCCTGATCATAGCTCCTTGTTTCCTTGTTACTATGACAGGTGCATGCACTCCCCCCCCCAGTGCACTCAATTTCACACTGAGTGCTTGTTTCCTTGTATCAGTGGGGGCTAGAGAATTGAAGGCAGTTCAATTAAGAAGTAAGAACTGCCTTCAAGTAAGAAGGCAGTTCCTCAAAGCACTAAAATGATTATAAAGAAAGAATACTGACTTCCCTCCTCCTGAAGAACTACAGGAAGATGCTTGTTTGTCTAATCTGCTGGATTAAGTCCTGCAGTGAATCTCTACTGCAAGGAAGTATGTTGCTAATTCACCAAACTCTTTTTCAACAATGAACTAAGGTGCCTGTGTTAAGCTCTTATTCTGCATTTTTCCTGCTTTGCCTAGTTTAGCTCAAGGTGATCATGCTTTAGCCACTCTCAAAACTTCAAAGAACCCAGTGAAACAAGATGTGGGTAGTCAGAGAATCACCTCCTTACCTGTCCCAGTTTAAACCATTACATGGATCAATGAGGCTAACCAACAGGATAGGATGAGTGACAGGATCCTAAGGATCCTATCAACATAGTCCTTGGCATCAGCAGGCCTGGTTTCAAGTTAGACACAACTTGAAGTTAGCATCTTATGAAACTCAACAATTCCAAAACCATTCTTCCTCTCGTCCTCTTCCCTCAAGACTATAGATCTAACAAAATATACTTTTACATTCATTCTTTTTTCAGAACACTTTAGCTTCTTCTCTAGTTACTGGTTATCTACCCAGGAAGTCTTATTACAATTTTATAACAATAGGTTACACAAAATAAAAACCTTTTTGTTCCTGATTCTTGACAGGGTGAGATGAAATATCCAGGCTTGGGAAACTGCACTGGTGGAGTGCACAGGGATTATAATGGGCGTTTTTGGTAAGGTGGTAGATGGACTTAGGGCATCTCTTTAATGCAGGCCTCATTTCATGTAACATAAATGAGCATTCAGATCTCTATACATAAACATTGCAAGGTTTGTAGCAGAAGCTGTGAAACTGAAGTGCCTTCACATGACGAAGGGCGGTTGTGTTGGAAATGTTTTTCCTTGCTGTCCTTCAGCTCTGCTAACGTGTGCTAACGTGTCTTCCCCTAAAAACAACAACATACAAACCTACCAATTCTTTCAGCTCTCTGTGAATCTAACAAATACACATTGTAATGATACAGACTCATTAGCATAACATCGTATTTCCAATAGCATCCTAGTACTTACTCCAAGCCTAACAACTGCTCTTCTCCTGACTAACTGAAAGACAGACTTAACTGTTAGAAAGTAGCAAGCTCTAGGCAGGGCTTCCACAAATTAATGTTTCCTAGTATAATATACTATATTCTAAAGAGAAGAATTCACAAAAAACAAACAAACAAACAAACAAAACACATTTCATTCACACATAAACAGGGAAATATTAACAAGCCAGAGACATTTCTTTAAAATATGCATTCATACTCAAGTAACCAGCCGATACCAAAAGGAAGTTTTCTTTCATGGACAATATGAGTTTCACAACTCATATCTGCTTGATCGGGGGAAATGCATGCCAGTCAAGAGTGGGACTGTGTCCTCATACTTTCTTTACAAACCGTATACATCTGGTGTGAAGGACAGGGGACAACAAGAACAAGGAGATGGAATCTATATTATTAAAAGTGAGTGAATACACTGCTGCATTTCACAAAAACACAGTTAAATGACTTTCCCCCATTCTTCTCTCCTCCTTGTTATTTTGCTTTTTGATTGTTCAGTTGTATCAAGTTTGCATTTTACTAGAACTATAAGCTTGTGTAATCACTGGACTAATCTTATGAGTGATTTTCCCTGTCATATTGGCAGGATTCCAGAAAAAGCATTACAGTAAACATTACGGGTTTCGTTTACCTTTTTTTTTTTTTTTTTCTTGCAAACTTACACACAAAGCTAGACTTCGTATAACCCAAAGCTATAAGGTTCCAAACATCTGAGAATTTCCTGTTAATGCAATTGCTGAAGAATTATAGATTGATTTAACACTATCAACTATTGCTGATATAATACAATTGCTAATACTCCTAACTATACTGAGTAGAAGTAACTTTCATTTGCCAAGGAATGGGAGAAATCAGATTAACAGTAATACTAAAGTATAATAGAGCACAGTGTTTTGATACTAAAGGAGATAAAGATGATACTCTTACGGTTTCACAAATAATCTGATGACATTGCTAAAACATAAAAAGCATAGTGGATTAAAATCTTACCTCCGGAAAAAGAACAAAGAGATTACTGAATAATAGAAATATTTCCATAAAGTTAGAAAACAATAAGTTTACAGACATACAGAACTCACTGAATTTAAACCGGTAATTTCATAGAATCATAGAACGGTTAAAGAGAGAAAGAGAGAGAGATGAGATTAAAAAGATTAATAATGATGAGATTTAGAAGAATAGAATCATAGACGTCCCCGCCATGGGCAGGGATATCTCCCACAAGACCAGGTTGTCCAAAGCACCATCCATCCTAGCCTTGAACACCTCCTGGGATGGAGCATCCACAGCTTCTCTGGTCAACATTTTGCAGTGCCTCACCACGTTGACTACAGAATTTCTTCCTTAAATCTAATCTTAATCTCTTTCAGTTTAAAACCATTACCCCTTTTCCTGTCACTACATACCCAAGAAAAAGTCCCTCCCCAGTTTTCCTGTATGCTCCCTTTAGGTACTGGAATGCTCTATAAAGTCTCCTTCAAGCCTTCTCTTCTCCAGGCTGAACAACCCCAACTGCCCTGGCCCGTCTTCATAGAAGAGGTGATCCAGCCCTCTGATCATCCTTGTGATCCTCCTCTGGACTTGTTCCAACACATAGTTTGTTATTTTGTTATCAATATTCTATTTATGTTATCTGTCTACTGAAAAGCTGTAATTTTCATGTGTGCTGATTACGACAATGGCAGATAGAAAGTACTTTTATAAAAAATATTGAAAATTAATTCACTGTCCATCTTTTTTATTATCTTAAGATGTTCTTTATGTGTACTAAGACTCAGTAAATGGTAAGCGAGTCTGAATATGCACTCAGAATCAACTGGGTAGATTTGTTCCAAGTGTCCATACAATGTTTTCTACATTGTCACAGTGCATCTTGTATTATTACTGCAATATCTTGGAGGGAAATTGTAATGCACTGCCATAGCTCTCAGCTTTGAAGATCCCATGGAGGTCATAGCTAACCCAAAACTGTGGGAGGCAGCAAGGTAATTCCTGCTCAGCACATTTCAGTAATATCACTTGATGGATCTCACTAAAATTAATCATAAAGCCTGGTTTGAATGAATTGGTGAGTTACACTGAAATATCAACAAACTGTATAGATAGATTCAGTTTTGAAAGGGAAGTATCAATAAGATTATCTATCATGGCACCATCAAATTCCCCAAACTAAGGCAGTCTGCACAGTGTCTATTAAAATTAAAAGCAAAAAAACCTTAATCAGAAACAATAAAAAATAATACTGACTCTAATTCTGATGACAACCAAGGTAACAAGTTGTTCCCATGGTGCAGAATGTCCACGAGAGATGCATGTAAAACGTGCTAGCCTTTTACAAATACAGGCTAACTGAATGGTAAATACTAAGGAAACAAGAACAGAGCAATATGGCAGACAAACACAAAGAGACTATTGAACCAGAGTGTTGATCTCAGTACACCAGTGGTTTTCACACAGGAAGAAAATTATTACAAGCACCATGAAAGGAATAGCTATATAGAGATCATTTAAAGAATTCAGCTCTGTACACATTTGTGGAGAACTCATTGCCATCATAAAGGTTGGTCTGGGAGAAAAAATTCTCAAGAAGCAACTTCATGCTACCAGAAAGGGTATATTTTCAAAAGTAGTGAATTATAATTGGTAAGGTAGGGGTAAATATTTTCAAGCAGAATAAAAGTTGATGCTTAACAGACAGGTAGAATGGAGTAGCAATGTTCCAAATAAAGGCGAGTATGAAAATTCAAATTTGCCAGCATTATCATTACATGCATTCTTCAATATATTTTTATTTATTTATTTATTTTAATTATTTTCTGGAACTCTCTGCATACCACAAACATGAACCAGAATATTCTCATATTTCCCTATATAAATGCATGGGCTAAATATCAATTAATACATACATTTCTAAAATCAATTACAGTAGACATGTAAACAAAGTAATAGGTCACTGAGTATTAGATTGGCAAAAATAGTCACTGAAAATCTGTATTTCTTCATGTACAGAATAGTTGATGGTTGTGCTAACTTCTGCTGTACTTCTTCTGCCTACATGTCTTAACACTTATCTGGTTGCATCAACATGACTTTATTTCCATTCCTACCTTCTGAACATATTCCTAAAAGCTAAGCGTATGCCAGTTCTACTTAGAGATAACATGTGCATAAAAATAACTTCTGCCATATGAATATCCATCATTCAGAACCTAGAGTGATCACCACTACCTTTAAAAAATGTAGAGAGAAATAAAGGGAAAAAAAATGAATGACATTTCATAATTCTTTATATGAAATTAAAAGGATAATTTAAAAAGAAAAAGGCAAGCTTCTGGCTATTGCATAGTTCAAGTAACCATTTAACACAGAACATTCTTACACATACAATCATTTAAGATACATATTTCCAAAAATATATTTTATCTATAGTTCTATCCATATATGAAAATATAGGAACTGAACTCCTGAAATCCTTAGTGTCCTAGCTTCCACTGACTTTGAATTTGCAAGAAATTAAGTGTTGGGAATCAGGTCAATAGCTCAAAGTCATAACCAACAGAGAATCAGCATCATAACCTCCTTAAACCAATATATTGTCCCAGAAGAAGCAATCACTGGCTGAAGCTAAGAAAAAGTTCTTTATTTACTTCACTTGCAAGTCCTCATTTCCCTTGATCCAAACTGAATCCTGCTTTACAGTTAAAAAAATACACAAGCCTACTGAGGTTTTACTGACCCAATAGGCTCTAAAAATACCCCTGATGATTCCTTGGCATTTGGTCTTACTTGTGACCTTTATTTTCTAGGAAGGATTATTATTACCTCCCTGCACTGTACATTTCCCTACAGGATATCACCAACCTTATGTCAGTCTTGCTCAGGGGGTTCTCATTTACAGCTTGAACAATTCTTCACATACTTCTAGTTTTCACTGAAAATTATGTACCATTTACTTTTATATTTATTCCTAGTTTATTTCAATTAAATGTAGAGTTCTAACATGCAGTTAAACACACTAACATATAAAATACAGAGACTTGCTGGTATCAATAATTTAAGAGTGCTTAATTTTTATAAAATCACACATATTCGGGCAAATTTGTGAATCAAGGCAGTAAAATATAATATTTTTAAAGACCTTTCCAGCCTTGCAACTAATTATTTTGCTATATAGCATTTTGTGTGATGCTCCCGTGATAATACACTTGACAGTGAACCTTTGATCCTCAATCCTCCCCTGCACTTAGCTCATTAATTCATCTTCAGAGTCTATACTTCTGTCTCATAAGCCACTGCAGAGCCTCATTGTTTACTTTATTTCAGTAACCCTCACCCTCTGTTCCATCATATGGGAAATACTCGTTTATGAACATCTAAGTTATGATATCATATAATTTTAGAGAGTTGGAAAAATGAAACTGGGAGGAAGGCAGGTAGGAACTTAAAAAAGATAAAAAGAAAAAACAGAGAGGAAAAAAAAGAGTTATCAATTTCAAGTAATATATGTCAAGGATCTGGAATCAGATTGAACAGAGATCCCTGACACAAGTGACGCTAATAGAATAAATATTTACATTAGAGAGTCAGTCGTGACTCTTTTATTCTATATCTAATTTTTATTCTAATAATTAATTCTAACTATTCTAATTCTCCTTTTCAGAGAAAGAAGGAACAAATATCAAACCAGTCAATTCTTTATCCATCACATTTTCATACTTACCAGATTTAGAAATTCATTTAGAATTTCTATCATTCTTTTAATATCATGTATTCAACAAGTTAATACTAACCAATGTGAATTTATTTAATTTTAGCTCATCACTATCTCTGAAAGTCTCTGGTAGTACTGCATCAACACACCAAAAACTGTTAAAATGTCTCTAGCAGTCTCCAAAATACAACATTCACCACTGTCCATTAATTTCTAGTACTGTTAGTAGAGAACAGATTAATATTTTACTATAAGGCTTATTAAAAAAACTTTTCTTCAGTAAAATGATTTCCTATATATTTTAAAAATAACAAAAAGAAAAAAAAAATCTTTATAAGAAAGCAATGATTTTCTCTGAAAACTGAAAACAAATTTTCCTTTGGCAGGGGGTGGGGGTAATTGAAAAAAAATAAAAATTTATAGTATTAATATTTCTATTTTTGCCTGTTTTTTACCTGGAAAGCTTTTGTGGAAACCTGTATGGTCATGAAACTCACAACCCCTTTTGTTTCCTCACTTAATAGCAAACTAACAATGTAGGTAAAAGCTCAGAAACTTCCTCTAATACAAGGAAAAACATCATTAGGACTGATTCTTCACTACCACAAGGTTTCAAAATCCATTTAATTACTTGAAAGCAATGTAAAATGCCTATTCCAATTCTGGTATCAATCACAATACAATTTTCACAATTAGGACTTGTACAGAGATACAAAGAAGTGAAACATCAGACCCACAGTACTGAAAGATCTTTTATATCCTAAATTTCTCCCATGACTCAGTATCCCCCTGTACAAATACAAAATGCAAGATTGTACTAACATCAACATACTTGCTGCCCCCCATCTCCTGAACTGCATACACATTTTTCTGAATATTACTCAGTACTTGTTTTCTAGATGTTTTATTAAATAACTCTTTACTAAATAGATTATAAAATCTATTGCAGATAGATTACAATCTATTACAAAATTTGGCTATGTATAATGTTGTTTGCTATGATTCAGCTAGTTCACATAATTATCAGAATACATTCAGAAACTTTGCTGTCATGCCCTTTCTGTTACAGAGACGACTGCGCTACTACAATCCTCATATACTATGTTTAGGAATATATTTCTGATATCAAGATAATAACAAGAAAGGAAGCTGTAACATTTTAAAATTCATTCTATGTCACTAAAGCTTTTCCCTTTCTAGCTAAGAGTTAAACAGCATCCATCCTTGGTTTCATTTAATTGCTTTATGAAGATGCGAAAGTCAGAAAGAAGATCTCATGAAAGTTTTCCAAATAATTTCTTCAATATTGTTGAACTGATAGGCAGACCTAGCATATGTTTTAACCACAAACAAAGGTGACTGCAAGATTGACATAGATACCAAAAAAACCTTCTTCCCTGTAATTTACTTCTGCTACTAATGGAGAGCCTACAGTTATCAATTTACCAGTCAGTTTGAGATGTGTACAAGAAACTGATCACCAATCACCCTTTTAAATATTTGTTTGTTTGTTAATACAGTCATATGTGTTTATATAAAGAGGTACAGATGAAGCAGCCAAGAATGAAGTTTGGAAAAAAGGTAACAGCAGACTTAAGCAGACATGCAACATTAATGAATGTAAAAAGGAAGGAAAGTGATTTTTCAGTTTACCTGTCCTCAGTAATTCATGGTACAATTAATTATCTTCCATGCCAAAATGTATTTCATTTAGTTTCTCAAATGGCATGCCGTATCTTAGGATATTTCCATATTAATAATCTCCATTGCACATTCCTTTTTTCTGGCAACCTGTGTGTGTTAGGGGGAAAAAAATAACATTTTATGGTGCATTGTGTCTCATGCTGATACAGCACCAGATTTTATCACATTGTTTATAGTATACATATGTAAGAATATCATGACTTAATAATGAAATAGAAACACCATTGAAGTATTGGTTCTTAATATTTCTTAGGCAGACCATCTGAAATATATGATTTATAAACATAGAGAAAGAGAATTAATTTTGTTTTAACTAGAGGTTAAATTTGTTCAACTAGAATTATTCTTTTCTTCCAACTTCATCAAAAATAATATAATGAAGTACTTGTTCACCACAGCATGGGCAGGCTAGAGTACACTACTACCTACTTTAGGTAGTACTACCTACTGTAGTACTACCTACAGTAGTACTACCTACTGTAGCACCAGTTCCAGACCTCAGAAAAAATATTTATCAATTTCTGAGCTGTATACATTGATATGTTGGATATTTTTTCCTACCACCCTCCCTTTTATCTGCCTGAAGGACAAATCTTTTCATCAGTCTGCTTCCAATGTGGTTTTATAGATATGTGAGAACTGTTAATGGCTACTTAAATATTTTATTCATCTGAAACTACTTTGCACTGCAGAACAACAAAAATCTAAGGAAGGCATATACAATGTAAAGCTATGTTAATTTTTGCATTTGTCCAAATATTTCTACCTGACAATGTAATTTTCCTTTTGAAGTAAAAAAAAAAAAAAAAAAAAAAAAAAAGCATTTGGTACTAAATGAAAAGGTAATTAGTTAACCAACAGATCACAGATGTATGGTATCTGATAAGTTAATATGAAAACCCAAATCTTTACATAAAAAACAATGAAACGATGATTGGATTTGAATTCCAGGAGGCTCATTTCTTCTCTGTTTGAATGAAACGTCTGAAGGAAAACTCGAGAGAGAACAATATGGTAGCTTTACAATTACCTTACAAGTAATAAAAATTTGAGATATTATAATATTGCAGTTTCCCTTTGAAATTTCAGAATTACAACAGCACACATCACTAACCTCTGTACATCATATTTCATTGGTTATATATAATCCTTCTGAAAATGATGTGTCTAGATAATATACAGTACATTTTGACACAAGTCATGTTTTCTCAATGGTGATTTAGTATCCTAGGCATAGATTATGACCTGCTTTTATTAACTTAGTGTGATCCACTGGATTTATTAATCATCTCAAATAAAATTACTAGGTTCTTGCCTCTGCTGACTCCTTTCTATGTAGAGAATAAAAATAGCCTCAGGATCTAGAAAAGCAATTAAATATTTAAAACTGGAGTGATATAATGGTTTCATACCATCAGAAAATGGTTTTCATACCACTTGGGCACTGATATTAAAAATAAATACATTCTTCATCAAATGTGTAGAATATAAACATATAATTATATTCAATATTAAAGAAAAAATAAATTGCGAAGGGAACATAAATGTAAAAAGATAAGAAGATCTATTATTTAAAGTGAGGGAAAAAAACTTTATCCATATGCCTACACCACTGATACATTATTCACCTTCCATAAGAAATGAGAATAATCAGGGGACAAAAATAGAAAAATGATACAAAAATTCATCAAACATATCCACAGTCACAGTTTAACTTACTAGTATATACAGAAAAGCTACAAAGATTATGGTTTTGTTCTTTATTAACAAGATCATTCAAAAACCTTGGAAGTTTGTTGATAAAGTTTTAGAAAATAAGTTTTTGGAATAATCTTGTTGATAAAGTTTTAGAAAAGCCATAGAAGAACCCTAGAGATAAAATTTACTCCTGGGCTGCATGAAGATCAGAATTTGGCCAAATGTTAGCACTAAAATTATGAGAGTTGGTCTGCCAAAGGAAAACAGGAGGTATGTTTCATCTTGCAAAAATGCTTTAATAAATTTTAAATGAACTTCAAATATTTTATTTGCCATCATTATTTTATCTTTCACAAGGATGTTATGAACTACCTTTGGCAGCTGTACAGAAATGGGATGAGATTCCCTTCTACAGAACAGATTCTTTACACAAAAAATAGCATATAATTCCCTAATTACAGAAATATTTGCCATTTGGTATTAAACGTACTAAAGTATTGCTTCAATTAAAAACTTTCTTAATCTATCCTGTCTTCTTTAATATAAATAAAATTTATCACAAAATAATTTAGCATGTAATAAACCAGCTTTATCAGTTAATCCAGCTTTATAAGTACAATCATTTTTGAAGGTTAGCTGAAGTTTTTCAACAACAGCAAAAAATTCACATTCACCCTTGTATTGTATATAGTGGTAACTATCAACTATTGTTCAATTCCTACTCCGCTTTCTAGCAAAATTCGGACAAAAGATAGTGCAATGGTTACAGATTAGACTGTGACTTTGAATACTGAGATTCTTTTCCTAATTCAGACATATGTTTAAACTGGATCACCAAAGGTGGTAAATGGGCATTATATATAGAAAAGCATTGTGCAGATGGATTTTATTGTTCAGCCTCTGTTTTCTAATTGTAAAATGGCAGTAGTAATTTAATGTATAATTTACTTCATCTTTTTACTTGTATACCATAGTCAACTGTTTGCAGCGGTAACAATTTGACACTGATACTTTCATAATAAAAGTAGTATCAACAGTAATCTTCTGACAGTCAAACAAGTATTATTATATAATTGCAACTGAGGAACCACCTGCAGTATAAATACAATTAGATATATGGTTAATTACTAATCAGTTTTCATTCCATATTTGGGAATTATTGACTCATAAGAATCTCTAAAGGTCCTCTGAAAATCTTCTAGTCCAAACTCCACTGCTTCACAATTTCAATTACAGCAGGTTGCCAAGGACCATGTTCTGTCATGTTTTAAGTATTTTAAAGGATGGAGACTCCACAGCCTCTCTTAGCAACCTGTGCTAGCATTTGACAACCATAGCAATAAAATTTTTTTCTTCTCATTTTTAAATTTAATTTTCTGTATTTCTATTTATGCCTATTGCCTTTTGTCTTTCCAGAGGATACCGTAGAGTATAGTCTGGCTCTTTCTTCCTCACCCCATTCAGGTATTTATATATATTGATAAGATTGCCTTTGAAACTTCCCTTCACCAGCCGAAGTACTCCTAGCTCTCCTTGATGCAGACTAGGATGTTGTTGGCCTTGTCATAGGGCTCATGTTCACGTTCACAACATGCTGGCATATTCCATTTGGCATCCATTGGGACTCTCAGATCCTCTTCAGCAAAACTGCATTCCAACCTGGTCCCCAGCCTGTACTGCTGCCTAGGTTTATTCAACACAAGGTTTGTGATTTTGCATTTCCAGCTGTTAAATTTTACAAGATTCCTGTCAGACCACTTCTCCAGTCAGTTCAGATCTCCCTGAATGGCAGTACAATCATCCAGTCTATCAATCATTCCTCCAATTTCTCACCTGCACACCTGTTGAGGGTGCATTCTGTCTGATAATCCAGATTATTGATGATGATGTTAGATGGTATTGGACCCAGAATTGGCCTGTAGGGTACATAACTAATGACTGGCCTCCTGCTGGACTTGTGTATGTCCAACTAGTTCACATGTTTCTCCAAGCTGATACTCCTCTAACGAAGGTAAGTCTTTCCTACAGACTTTCCCATTTGCCAGGGAACCAGGACCCTATATCTAAATAATCCAGTATCTTAAGCAAAATTACTTATATTCTATGCCCATAAATCTACTAAACATCTACTAAAAAGCATCTATATCATTATATATCCGGCTTGCCTGGCCACATCTATGCATGCTACAAACAAACAAACGAACAAACAAACAAAAAAGAATGAAATACAGCATAAGATATACACTCAAACATTCACATTTAATAGATACTAACATCTTACTTCAAAGATTGAAATACAAATTACATGCAATATTAGAAACTACTCTAAGATACAGAACAGTAGTAGATAATTACTTAAGCTCAATTTCTGTGAGCCTGACAGGAATCATGTGCCACTTCATAGAAAATAAGAAAGAAATTGTTTTGCTTTGAAAAGAAAGGGCATTGTCGCCTTTCTTTCCATTTTCAATTATCAGAAAAGAAACATTTTTGGTAAGAAACATATGGTCATTCTGAGTTTGTCTCTTTCTTCTGTTGCTTCACAATTCCTTCACAAATGCCTTCAGCCTCAAGATCAAACACTAAAACTACCACTACTCAAGATCAAACATTAACCTGCCACCACTGAGATGCCATATTAATTTTCAAAAGAAACACATTTTTTGGTTTACACAGAGAAAAGATAATTGAATGTTGAGCTCTTTAGAGCAAATTCCCTGAAGCCAGGTTTCAAAGGTATCTATAATGTTTTGAGGAAGTGCTATTAAAGTGAGAATTTAGTTTGTTTGTTTCTCCTACTCTCTCACAGAATACTATTTCCTGATCATGTTCCTATAATAGTCACTGAAAAAAAAAAAAAAAAAGATTGGCCTTTCATCCATCAGAAGCATAATATTTTCTTGTTACAACGCCTACTGTACCTCTACTGTATTTCAACAGCCTGTTGGTGTCTCAAAACTTTAAATTAATTTTTTGACCCTTTAATTTCTAATTCTGATTTAGCTCTGCTTTCTGGTAGTTTGACAAGATGTGCCATTACATTCTATTTCCTGCTTTATAAATGCTATGTCTCAGTCTGATGAGATCATCTTTCCACCGTTTCTACAGCAAAGACTGAGTAAAGAAATGATTGAGTAAGGAAAAATGGTCTCATCCATCTCCATTTTTTATTTAAATGAAACCAGATACCTTATTTTCACAGTCCTGCTCATCCCTCACAAAAATAACAAGGTCTAATTATTTCATGTTACACATTTTCACAGACAAGTTAGAAAAAATAATCTTATATATATATAGCCTCTCTATATATAATCTATATAAAATTATATAAATTTATATAATATCTATAAATCTATATAAATTTATATAGATTATATATAGAGAGGCTATATATATATATATATAACCTAATATATTATTGGACCCTGATGAGCGTTGACTGAGAACTAATCATTTGGTTATTCTTTCATCATGCATATCATTACAAATTTGTGTACCTGTGAAATAGATAGTGTTCTGCAAATTCATGTAGTTATCCAGAATTTTCTAAATAACATGATTTTTCATCACTTTGTGCTGGGCAGCTTCCTTGTTTCATACTGACTCTATCCTGAAAAGAGTTAGACTACTATACAGAACAGTATGGCGACTGGATTGGGCTTATATTTCAAATAGTCACAGTTACAGAACATGGCATAAAATGTGCACAAATATCTCTTTTACTTATACCCGGGGGGGATAGAGATTAAAATTTATTTCCTATACTGTAATTCTGACAAGGACTTCTAGTATATTCATTGAAGTGAATTTAATTGAAGTGAATTCAATGCACCATTGAAGTTTAGGTTGGATGTTAGGAAGAACTTCTTTACCGAAAGGGTTGTTAGACATTGGAACAGGCTGCCTAGGGAAGTGGTGGAGTCACCATCCCTGGAAGTCTTTAAAAGACGTTTAGATGTAGAGTTTAGGGGTATGGTTTAGTGGGGACTGTTAGCGTTAGGTCACAGGTTGGACTCGATGATCTTGAGGTCTCTTCCAACCTAGAAATTCTGTGATTCTGTGATGTGAGTTCACTCAGCACTGAATTAAGAATTTTTGAAATGTTTTAGTTTTTTCTTTCTTAATCATGACGTTCATGCACTCACATGAAGAAATGCCTTGCACATATGAACCGCTACATAGCTTTTAGAGATAAGAGTTTCCAGCCATGTAAAACTAAGACAAGTTGATAAAACAGTTATTATACGTGGCATAGGATAGAGACCAAACCTTAGGCAGTTTTTCAGTGATGTTCCTTTTATTCTGCCTTTGCCTTAAACTACCTGATTTTTATTTTTATGTTTTTGGAGGTGGTGGGGAGTAGTTTTCCATTCTCAGTGGTATTTGTTTCCCTCCTATGTAAAGTCTAGAGCTACTACTCCATCCCTAAAAAAATAAAAAGCAATGACACTGCAGTGGTAGTTAACTTTTGCTGCCACGAACCACACTTTTTTAATTCATTCTCCAGTGTCTGGCATTTGGTGGAATCATCGACACCTGTGCAGAAATGAACATAAGTGTACACTGAACCCAAATCAGAGTAAGAACATTTTAAACCTGCCCTACACAGGTGTAAAGATGTTACAAGGAAGAGTGGAAATTGCTGTTTTTAGTTATGGGGCTATCCATCACAGCCAGGAATGCATTTGCTTCCAAAAGATGACTGCAGCAGGAGAGCTTCCCCCTCATCCTTGCTGTGGAAGCCACATGGTCCAAACAAATGGAAAGGAGCACCGCCAGCTGATTCAGAGTGCCCTCTTCGAGGCACAAAAGGTTTCCTCAGAGGAAATCTCACATCATGTTCAGATCTGTCCCTTCAGCTTCTAAATGTAACAGAAACAGCTTGAGATGCATTGGCTTTGCAATAGACTGGGAAGCAGGGCACTGCAGCAGAGCTTACTGGTTGTAAAAGCTTTTAAAGGATGTTTTACATATACTGTTTGCATGAAATTGCAATGTATAGACTAATGCTATTTTAAGTCATTTTTTGCTCACTAAAACTAAATCAAAATATGACACATTCTGAAATATGAATGTACACACTTGTGCTTACATCAAAATAACTGAAGATATGAGTCATTACTGGGTTTCATACAGATTTATATCTGGCCCTAAGTTGTCCTCATGTACTCTGTGACAGCTGCTATTCAATTTTAAGAGGCAAAAGAGATGAAACTTCTGGACACAGTAAAAAGACATATCATAGTTACTATTTACACTCACAGAAATGGAAACTATTTTCCACACTGAGATTTATAAATTCAAATGATTTCATTTATCTGGACAGGGCAATATTTGGTTTTATTCAGAATGCATTAAAAAATAAGAAGTGGCTAAGCCTGAAAGATTTTATACTTAAGTGGCTTTAAAAATAAACTTTGTTTCGTTATATATCCATTATCATATCATTATTAAATGTTTATATATTATTATATATTTATATACCATTATTATATATTAATTATCAATGCAACAATCTAAGTCACGTGATATATTCTCATACACTCAGAATTCACAAACATCTAAAATTTTAGTCCACAGCTAATCAAAGAAAGATAATTCTTCATGTCATAAATATACAGATAAAGATAAATGATATTCAGGCAAGTAATACCCTACAACCAGATTATCCTGAGGTTACAGTAATTGCCATTATATTTTACCAATGCCTTGGAAACAGTATTTGAGTATCTTAGTAGGATGATGGAATAAAAAGGATTGTATTACCTCTCTATTAAAGCAGTATATGTTCAGGATTAAAGATATGTGGAAACATGTTCTGCAATTCCTGAATATAAGACAGGTTCTTATTTTTGAGGAAGGAATCATGTTATCATTGCTACTAAGATATGACTGGAACTAAAAACAAAACAAGCAAGCAAATCAATAAGCATACAAACAACTGAAAGCCTGTAACCTAAACTTTTACTGAAATATCTTGTCCTTATTTTCATTTGCAGGTTTACAGACATGTCTTTGTATTTCCTACAAATCAATCCATGTGTACTAGAAAAAGCATACATCAAGCAGTCTAAAAATCAGTTTTCTCAAAAACATTTGATCCATAAATGATCCCTAACTGGATCAAGCCAGTACATCTTATCTTCTATACAAGCCCTTCACAGGCTACATTACACAGCAAGGTGCCATGTGGTTCTCCATATTTTGTAATATGCAGTTCAGAGTGGCATATCAAAGCGCATTTTTCAAACATCTCCATTTCCCACCCTCCAGAGACTCATTTCAACTTCCAGATACTTCTCACTGATATAGATAAAGTAGAGAAGATTAGGTAGATTAATAATAATAAGGTAGAGAAGTATAATTATTAGTATATTTATTAGTATTATTAGTATAATAATTATTAATAATAATAAGGTAGAGAAGATTAGGTAGAGAAACCACAGAAGACATCATAAAGTAACATTGAACACTTCTGGTTGAAAAGCCAATTCTTTGTTTTTAATCAGTATTTATTTCAGTATCCTTGTAGACTACAGAATAGGTTAAACAGAAGAAGAAAGCTTTTTGTTTATTTATTTATTTATTCTTCCTTAGAACGTACTGGATTACTTTCCCTTCCATCTTCTTCTCCTCCTTTTCCCAGATTCAGCTATGAACAGAATCCCTCCTAAGAGGGTCAAAACAAAAATCTGAACTCCTTTAAAAAAAGTAAAAATAACCCAAAAAATGAAGTTACCAGACACATAAAGGTAAAGCAAAAAAAGCACACAAACTATAACAACCATAATAAGGACTACAGCGGCTTCGTATACAAAAGATAAAAGATTTTATCAAGCCTTTGTCCTTGAGTTTCCACAGAGGTGAATTACTATTTCAACAATTTGTCACCTTCTAATCATGATGTTTTCATGATGCAGACGAACTGAGGATTAGATATAACTGCCCCTGCAAAAATGAACCTGAGAAAAAGATCAGCATGCATTGCATTGATCCACAAAGCACTCAGCAGAAAATGAACACATATTGACCAATGAGTGGAATAATGGCTTTGTTGACAAGCTCAGTGAAGTTCTGTCTCTGCAACTAAGTGGATGGAGAGATAAAAAGACCAACATATGATGAAAATCATCACCCTATCACCTCTTTTCACTGCCTGTCTTACACAATCATCCACCTTCAGCCACATACATGGCCAGCTGGCCTCAAAGGAAGGATGGCACATCACTTTTGAACACGATTTCTTTGCTTTTCTGATCACAGCTGATATGAACGCACTTCTCTCTTCAGAAAATAGCTCTATCACTTTTTGTAATAATTAATAACACTCCTCTTCACATCTTAATTAAATTCAGATCAAGTCAGCAAATCCACAGTGGACTTATGGTCTCAATTTATCCTTGCAATATTGTAAGGTCCCATGAGTAGTATATAACTGCCAACATGTGAGTTGTATGCAACACTTCTAAACACACACATTGCATAAGAAGAAAAACAAAAGAATAAATCACTGTTGAAGATAGATACAAAGCAAAAAGGGGAGGAAGTATATGACAAGTGGATCCAAAGATTAGATGGAATAAAAGACAAAGATGACATTTTTATTTTACATTTAAATAAATTTAAAGTAGCCTTAAACTACACTTTGAAAGAATTAGAAATTTTATCAAATGCATTAAAATATATCAACTCCAAAAGAAAATAACAACAGTTCTAACTTTTGTTTAATAGTTAAAATACTCAACAATGCAATGATACAGTCTTTATAATATTACACCATTGGAAAATACATGCTGTGGAGACAGCTCACTGCAGTGAAAACAAGACAATCTCGTAGTGGATAAAACTTTTAAACTCTACATTGTTAGTCTGCATACAGTCCATTAATCAGGAGTGTAGGTGTTGGGGATATTCAATGGTGAAGTGGCTGGGCTGTGCATACTGGAAACCCATACAGGGAACATTACACATGGATGCTAAGAAAGGAGATTATTCTGTCCTCTTATTTCAGCCTGTCCTATGAACCTTTATATGAACCTAAGCAGATTCATCTGGAAAACAAGAACATTCTATTCTAATAATAATAATAATAATCATCATCATCATCATCATCCTGGCTTTGATTTGTTTTTGAAAATGGCAAAACCAAAATTATCTAAATATATTTGAAATAGAGGGAGGGGAAAAAAGTTCAGTACCTTTATATAATCTATTAGCTCAGGCATATATTTGTTTGATTACAGATGAATAAATATAAGTTATATCAAAGATCAAAATATAATGGTATGTTCATTTTCTTCTGAAAGGGGAGAAAAAAAAATCTGTAAAAACTGCTGGGGGAACTGGGGAGTAAAGAAACAAAAAGAAGGAAAAAATAAGAGTTTATTTTTTAAAAAATGTATTAAAATAAAATATTAAAAAATATGTTAAAAAAAAAAAAAAAAGGAAGGCACCTCTAAACTACATTTTTCTTCCTGTTCTTATTATAAATTTGGTTTTAGGAAAGAGGAAAAACTCTACAGAGACCTTCAAAAAGAAAGAGACGTTTACGAACACCTGTTAACTTCACCATTGATTTGTTCCATTTCCCTAGTACTGCCTGAAACACTCCTACTATTCCTACTACATCCTTCTACTCACTGTCTAAATTACATACGTATGACATGATATTAGAACCAGACACCTTTCCCTGATAGGTAACATTCAGATACAAATAATGATTCTTCTTCTGTAGCAGTAATATGTTTGTTCTTTTGATGTATTTTTACAATGTTAACTCGAAATCCTCTTGCTCTCAGAACAATGTAAGAAATGACCATACATCTACAAATAATCCTGCCATTATCAAGACTTCTCTACAAGGTAAACTGGAAATGAAACCAATTCCATGTTCAAAAACTACTTTTCCTGATGAGTCTTTTTTTGATACAGATGCCTGTCCACAGACAGTAGCACAAGGTATGTCATGTCTAACTTTCAATTAACAACTAGTTGTCCTAGGTCCATTATTAAAACTTTGAAAAATGATAAGAAACAATTAAAAAAGACACTAGGAAAAATATTGGATTATTATTATTATTTTTAATACGGTAGAGAAATACTAAGCATGGTAAATATATGTTAAGATTCTTCTAAAAATGCTTGATCTCCTCATTGTGCTTCAAAGAAAAAAATAACAATGGAGTGATGCAGTCATGTTCCTACATTCAGTTTAATTTCCTAACTTTGTGGAGGAAATCAGATATAAAATATCTGTAACTTCGCAGAATGGTGATTTTTAGAGTTCGTCTCTATTCATGAATACCTGTTTGTGCATGTGATATTATGGATGAAAGTACCTATCGAAGTACATATCAACACTTGTCCTTCTGAGTAAATTTAATGAAGCTCTTCTTTCTGTAAGCTCAGGTGTTTAATTCACGTGTAGGTATTATATATCCATGTATATGAAGTGGAGAAACATATTGGTAACTTCTATAAAGGATAAGGAAGACTCCTAAAGTTGTAACATGGTTTGCATCTGAAAAAGTTTGGAGAGGTACAATTTTCTAATATAAAGACATATACACAAGAAAATAAATAATTTTTAAAATTATGAAAGGCAAGTTAAATCATCTGAATAATCTAAATCTAAATAATGAAAGAGCCATATTAAATATATATTTTATTCTTTCATATTGCATTGGGGGGAGGAAAAAAAAAAGGAAAAAAAAAAAAGGAAAAAAGGCCAAGAAATACTTTTCCGTATACTACGGAGTACTTTCATCTGTGTTTAGCATTTTCAATTCTAAGCATCAATGCTGATGATATCACTGAGTCAAATATTATGGCTAGATATCTAATTGCTGAATAACTGCATGGCTCAATACATCTGTGTTCATTAAGATGAAATCAAGAATAATCAACATTCCTGTCTGTGCAGCAAACAAACTGCTACTGGAATTATGGAGGTTTTTAAGTCTTGATAATCTCTCAAGCTTCCATATAGCATTGTGGGTTCTTTTGCAGGGCTTCTTCTGAGGTATCAGATCAGACATGGCTAGTGAAACTGAATCAAGAGATTGAGAAATGGCTCTTGATTTTGTGTGTATGAAATGACAAGAACATATTCCTACCATATCTTTGTTCTTGTTGTTGTTTTAATAGGAAAATAAGGAGCAGAATTTAAAGTATTACCACCTAAGCTTGAATCACTGATTTTGTATACCTAGAAATATCACTACAAAATGACACAGAGATAAAAAAGCATAACAAGTGCATCTCCAGTACCACACTTAAGTACTTTGGCTAGATCTAACCTATTATCTATTTATTGCATGTAACCTTATGTATCACTGAATGACTCACAGAGCTAAAATAATAATTGTAAAAATATCTGAATTTCATGCAGGATTGACAGCCCTGGAGACTTGTCTTCTCTTTATTCACAGAGCAGAAATGGTATAAGTAGCTGTACTACAAGCTTTTTCTCACCACCACCCACTTTGAGAGACTATTGTTAAAGGTAAATGACTTCTCAGTTTTACAGGATGATGCCTCCAGCCTTGAGTCATCTCTGGCCTCTTTTGCAGGCTTGATAAGCACTTCCATTTCAAACTGAATTTCAAAGAAATTAAGGAAAACTTGAACCTGTGGGAAGGAGGATAAACAACTCCTTGTTGTGCTGAACTGAGATACACTAGGTTCTAGGCACCTAAATTAGCAGTTATCTTGTACAAAAAGAAATCCTTTGATTCACAACTGAGATCACAAAAGGAAGTCAGTCAACTAATTGCTGTTAGGTACTAAATACACTGAAAATGAAGAAAAGTATACTGCAAGAAAATAAACTGATTATATCCATTTTGTAAAGTGGAAGACTTAAGAACCAGCATAGGCATTTCATCAGTGTTAGTTCAACTAACCAATCACGTATATTGATGACATAACATCTGGGCAATTCTTAACTCTGTTAGGTAAATATGTGAATTTGGTTCAAAGCTTTATTAAGGATTTTAATCTGATCAAAGGGAGCATAATAAAATAGCAGTGAAAGCCCAACTTCATTTCAATCAGCTAATACAGTAAAGTCTCACAAGTGTGCAGTAATCTTTAACAATACAAATTTAAGTTTCTTCTCTTTTGCAACTGTGCTAAAGTCAAAATATCATTCAGAGTTAGACAGGGAAATTGCCTGGTATCACTCCGCTAAAATTGTGGACATAATGGCATTCTGAAGAAAATACCTTTTCACCATTCCTAAAACAGAAAATGAATCACTACAAAAACATTTCTAGAGAAAATGCTGCCATGTTTATCTATTTCAAGATAAAACTTTGACTAATATAAGTATTTCAGAAGCATACATCCATAATAGATGCAAAGATACACAACATCACCTTTCTGTAAAAAGGTCTTATTAAGATTAAACTTGCCCCTGAGGCAAATGTGAAATTATTTAATTATAATGCGAATCATCTAAATTGAATAGCTTCTATTTCATTCGCATGATGCTAAGAAGCTCATTAAATTCAATTAGTAGTAATGTAAGGCTGTCATGTTTCCTTTCTGAACCACAGAATTATATTAAACTTCTTCAATTATTTCCCTGTAGAGCAACATTAATACAGCATACCATACAAAAGAAAAGCTTCAAAGATTCTTAAAGATCTACTTACTTTTCCTTCGGTTTTTAGACATTCAGTCTCAAAGAAAAGAAACATTAATGGAAACATGATAATGCATTAAGTATATCCAAAACAAATGTACCTGGTGATGAAGAACAACAACAGGAAGAAATCAAAAACTGTCAACAGATATATTTATGCCAACAATACAGCAGAATGTTGCTCCTTGACAAAAATTGAATCTGTGATGATTTGTTGGCAAGAACTCACTTTTTTTGATCTTCATTGTAAATGAATAGGTATCACAATGTTAAAGGATTTTAGTAACCTATATTTCACTGTTCATTAATTAAATCAAACTTTAAACTGAATGGATACCAAAACCCTTTCACAGCAATAAGCTTATCCTCATAAGCTTATTGTTATAGTGTTTATATGCCTACAGACAAAATGACTTTAAATGTAAAACTTTGCATTACACCAGCAAAACAGGTCTGCAATGTTCACTGTTAGCTGCTGAAGAACAGAAGCTCTTTCACTATTTGCAGCAGAGACACTTCATCAGAAGTGAAGAAGACATAAGAACGGAAATATTAACTTATTCTATTATTTTATTTATTTATTTATTTATTTATTTAAAGTTACACTTCACTTTGAAAAAACTTGAGCTTAAATACCTAAATACACTGATCCACAGCTTTGCAAGATCAAAAGAATCTGATGACACTCAGGAGTGTTGTAAATAGTTCAATGGCACCTGTTTGGCACTTCCAAATTGTAAGCTGGCAATGTAACATCATTATTCCTGGCACTCTAGATGCCAAGTAAAAACAACTGTCTGCTCTGTCATTGAGCTCAAAAGAGCAGCAAGAGAAATGCAAAGATTCCCCATGGGTAGTTCTGCACTGACATGGTTGCCCTCTCTTTCCCAATTACATGAAACAACCCAGAGCATCCTAAGTTGTAGAGAAGGAAAAGATATAGGTGTCTGAGAGAGGAATGATTGTAGAAATAGAACAGAACAGTAGAATAGACCAGTATCTGGAACTAAAAAGGGCCTTAAGATGTATGAGGCAGTCTTGTACCATAGCCCCAAGGTTTGATTAATAAATGATAAGCAGAGGGAAGAGGAGCTCTTGGTGAATTACATATGCCAATAAGAGGAGAAAATATTATGTCTCTTTTGTTTCATCCTAGCCACAAGATACTGAAAACCTCTGTTTATGGATTTCTTAATTCATTTTTACTATAATCTAACTTTGTGACTATGTTGCCTCCCTGTGACTCTTCAAGAAGCTAAAATGCTTGTGGAATTTTACAGTTATAAATTAGGTTAGTATTTGGGATAAAAAGCTCACCATTTCTTCTTGCTCTAATGAGTAATTTAAAGTCCAATGAAGAAGAATCATTGCTGAAAGCTCCCAGGAATGATCTTAAGATGACTTAAAAGAAAATTTTAGACCTCCTAGCTCAACAGTAACTGAATTGACTGAATGGGATAAAGACTACTTCAGGTTGAAGTAGTGGATCAGCCTCTACATGCTTTGGCAAAAAAAAAAAAAAAAAAAAAAAAAAAAAATCCTCCTCCATCATTTCCTTCCAAGTCTTTCCATAGGAGTCAGTTTTCTGTGACCCAATGCTAGCTTTAACACAACACAGGTGTATAATGTTAGTTAAGAATTTACTGAAACCTACTATGTTAGAGGAAAGAACTGTGACAAATTACGTAGCCTCAAACCATGCAAGACATGAAAGGTAAAACTGCAGACAAAGGTAAAATAGAAGAGAGTAGAATTATCAGCAGCTCATGGAATCAAGAGGAAAAAAACAAGGGTATAAAAAAAATACAGTAATCTTGCTTGCATGCTCTTCACGTAGAGCTGAAGTCATCCAAATCATACAGACTGATCCAGAAAATCTAACACTGTTTCCACCAGACCTTTTCTTATTTCATCTACACAGATTATACCAGTCTCTCCATAGCTTTATTTCCTACAGAGCCTCCAGTGACAAACATTTTCATCAGACATAATGTAATCCAAATTTATAATAATTGGATCATATTTGATGAATCTTGTACTGTATTTTTGCACATTAATTTAAGTTGGTATAGTGTAAATACTTAAATGCACTTCATGATTTGAGCCAAAACCAACACAATGGTGCAACACTAGATGTACAAGAAAAACAATGTAAAAACTACAGCACTGATGTACTCTTCCTTTATTCCTTATTTTTTTTGGTCCTGAAGTACTACAGTAAAACTGTAGAGAAAGAAGAACAAAGATGAATGTTTGTTCTTACTCTAAAACATAATTTAATAGTAATTCTAATAGATGTGAGTTTCCATATTTTGCATTCTGCTCTTCACTTTCAATGAAACTAACAAAAGACATTATGAAAACTCAGATGCTTATTTGGACAAAACATATAGGCTATTTAGATGGTCAATAAGTCCCTTCTGTTGTCAGAAGACAAAGGATTACAATTTCCTTCTGTATAATAGCTTTTAAATTGTGAGAATGTTATCATGCTCTTTAAAAGGCGGAAGCAAAAGGGCTGGAGAAAAGCACATAATTCTAGTGCTACATCCTAGCACTGAAATGGATTGCTGCCAACTGTAAATGTACTTAATTCATGTCTTACTATAAGAGAAGATGAAGGCCAGTTGTTAGATACATTATATGATACCATACAAATGTCAGCAGTATTTTATAGTTCTGTGAAATTTGGAGAAGTGACAACAGAAATTATGACATTAAATATAATTGCTCCCTTCCTACCTTCAGAGAACTACCTCAACAATTTTTAATAATAATTTTCTGCTCCCTTGAACCCTATATAGAAAATATCACTAGTAGAGAATGAAGTATGTTATACCAAGCATCTTCTCCTAAAATCATCCACATTATCAGCTACAGTGTAAAAGCAGAATCTTGGGACAGGGCGAGACAGAGAGCAATGAACATTATGAAAAGAGATTCTGACAAATCCTACCACATACAACTGGTGTCACAGTAGTACTTCTACAATATCTAAAACAGAAAATAAGAAACATCCATAAATTTATAATTTTTGAACATTAAAATTTCAATCAGACTATATATGAAGACTTCTAAATAATTCACAAAGACTCCAGCTAAGTATTAAATAGCTTAATTTCTTTCCAAACTTAGAATTATGACCTACATTAAAAATATAAAGAAGTCTTCACAGGAGTTAGACTAATTTTTCAAATGACAGAAATATACCAAACACATCTGTGTGACTGTTGCTCACCACTGGAAAAAAAAAAAAAAAAAAAAAAAAAAAAGAAGGATGCAGAAAAAAATGGGGGGGGCAGGGGTGGGGAAGGGCATGTCGACACAACAATACACACACGAACAAAAACTAGTGAACTGACACAATCTGCTGCTATTGACCAGAACTACAAGAATTCTTATGCATTTCTAAATGAGTCTTCTTCAGGTTTCCTTAACTATAAAAAGTGAAAAATCTGCTACATCCCTTATTATATAATAGAATCAAAAATAAATCAAAGGTAAAATAAATGTTCTAAAATACGTAGTACTTCCATACACTGAAGAATTATCTGGGAATTACCAAAAGCAATTTTTACTGAAATCAGATTTTTTTTTTTTTTTTTAATATATATGAGTCACTTGGTACTCAAAATTTGGAAACTACAAATCTACTTCGTCTACATCACAATCCAACTATTTCCTGTAATTTGTAATCTAGGAATAATAACTATATTATGGTATCTATATTTTGTGGGTGGCCGATACTGTTTTCTTATGTCTTTAATCTGGAAACCAAAGTACTCTGCCACTCAAAGGAAGTAGTAGTCTCTTACTCCCACATACTTACCTTTTCCTCACAAGTCACACTGGACAAAAATGCTTCATAAGGAAACTTCTATACTCCATAGGAAGTTAGTTACCCATTTTTATCTTGACTGATTTAGATGTGCATACAACATAGAAAGGCCATTTCACCACCAAATAAACTTATTCTTGACATGAAATTAAATGATCAAAACCCTATAAAATCAATGGATTTTGTGGCTGGTCAACATTTTTCAGGATCAGGGTAAAACACCCTGCTAGAGAAGATCAGAAACTTATTCATGTTTGTGGACAGAAGCATTCTTTAAAGTACAGTATAGCCATGTTTCTGTGAGCTAAAGCAACCTGATGCTTTCTCAATAACCCAATAATTTGATTAAATCAGTATTAACTTTAATGTTTTTAACTTGAGAGTTACAATGCTTTCTGCTGTTCGAATAAACAATTTAAGAAAATGAGAGCTTACACAGCTTTGTTGAAGTTTGTCTTATTTTCCATTTCCTGTGGGCCTCCAAAATGGCCTGTCATAGCAATCAGGAATTCAGAGAAGAGGCATACATATAAAGATGTATTTAATGAGAACATAGTATAGAATTTCTCTCTTTCTCTCATTCACACACACACACACAAGTAGCCAAAGGAATCCACAGGCAGGAAGAAGAATTTAAGTTCTATCTGGCATAGTCAACAGCATTAAGAGGAGAAAGACACAGACAGCATGTTACATAGGTGGAAAGGAAAACGCTTTCTACATGGAAGAACTCTCTGCAAGATTTTACTTCTTTGCTGCTTTTCTATAATTCTAAAGCAGGGACTTCCTTCTGAGGTAGCAAAGAATTTAATGTCAAGGCCAAGCCTGGATACCATTTTACTGATAACAAGTCACATTAAAATCACCCAAGACTATACCACGTGCTCAGAATTGTGCCATGTCTCTCATTAACTAATATTCTCAAACAAACGTGGTGATTGCTGGTTACTCCTTTCACTCTTTTCAATGTCAAGATTCATTTCAATGCAAACTTGCATTTCAAATGAAACTTCTCATTACATGTATGTGATTCATGATTTTGATTACCATATTAATAACTACCAGCTCTTTGTATAAATTCCCGTGCCAACAGCAAGATAAAGCTAGCAGTTTGCTATACTGCAATTTTAATCATTATTTTGAATCTGTTTCATCATATGAAGATCTGTCCTGCATATGAGTTGTCCATCTACATGTATACCACCAGATGGTAATTCACTAACATTAACAGATGTAGAGATCTGACAGGCTTTAGTTTCTCATTTGATCTTTTCTCTGTCCTTTCTATGAAATAACTTTGAATACACTGCATTCTCTCTTCCATTTATATTCTCCTCTCTTTCCTCCCTTCATATTTCCAATAATTCTTTCTTTTCAATTAGAATGGAATGACTTTTCAAGCCTTCTTTAGCAAAATAAAAATCCAGTAACATTTGAGCTTAGGTTCAGTATCTTTTGCAACTTGGGGAAGTTGGCAACTTTATTCCAAACAAAGGCTACTGCCTCTAAATTTCATCCTTGATAATGTCTCAACAAAACACATCCCTGTGAAGAAATAATAAAATCAGTGTGCATCAAGAGATGCTACAGTAGCAGCAAATTGGCTTTTCCTTAATGGACAATGTTTAACTAAAAGTCGTCATTTCATTTTTATTGAATGAAAGGGACTTTGCTTTATAATTCTCAATAGTGCCATTTTATCACATGAAACACACCACAAAATACTTTTAGAAGCCTGCTAAGCTTGATAAGTGGTCTTTTATATCGTTTGCTTTAAAATCAATCAAATTCCTTGCTAGCTTCCTCTTTTGTTGTTGTTGTTGTTGAATATGGGTGGGGAGGAGAGGAAAAAAAAAGCAAGCCATGTACATGGTATGTACAAGCCAGCAATGAGCAGGATTCTTACTGTTGCCAGCCAACTAAAAATACTCATTCAGAATCAAGTGCTGATAAAAGACTGCATGAAGCCAACCATGCCAAACTACTCATATACAACATTTGTAAAGAAACTCACCAATTCCAGTTATGAAATTATAGAAATAATTTTTCTATATTCTCATTCATTTACATCAGTAAAGTAAGCCTGTGAAACAATAGTACAAGATCAAAATGAGACTCTCCACCTTTCTCAAGATATATCAAGCAACTCTGCAAACCATAGGAGGACATTAGAAGAAAAAAAAAAAAAAAAAAAAAAAAGGTCAATAAGACATTCAGAACAAATGTGAGCAGAACAAAGTGAAAATAATTTGCAGGTACTGCAGGTATTGTTAAAACTTAGTGATATACACATGACTTAGAGATCTATGTTACCAGCCGTTAAGGATGATCTCCAATATGTATCCTAAGAACAACAATTGACACTACATCTCTTAGTGTTAATACTGCTTTACACAGCTTTTCTTCCTTCCAAACCCTCTTGGTGTTATGTAATGTTTGGCTACTAGCAGAGAGATATAGCCATGTAAGCAAATGCTGTGCAGCAAATCCTGTACTTTAGATAAAATACTAATATATTAGACACCATGAGCACTAAATAAGTTTCACTTTACAAGGTGAGTAACATACAATGTACTTTTTTGTACTAATGTTTGTTATCTAATAATGCAGTTGCCAAAGCAGGTCCACATTATGATTTTCCTACTGATACTTCAGTAAGTGCAATAATACCATATGTGACACAACACTTTATCTGAGACACGCTTAAAAACAAGAAAATAAGTTTAGTAGTTAATTGCAATACTTTAAGAAAAAAAAAAAAAGGTAAAAATATAACATCAGTCAAGAGTAGAATTACTATAGTCAATGGACATAATTTATTTTCAGCAACTTTAAAAAATACCTATTCTCGCATGTATCATTGAAATACATAGTAAATATAGATACAAAAATCATGGGTTTATACCAACGTGACATATATCTTCAGCACAGAGAGAAAATTGTAATGCACAAGAGAGGTGGCCAGGAATGAGTTATAAGTCTCTTGATAAATGAAGATTAATGTCACAGAGCTAAGCTAACATGTATTATAATGATATAACAATAATAATAGTTCCTGCTGCTATAAGCGTCTTTTATCTATGGAGCTCAGAGCACTTGACAAGCACTAATTGAAACTCAAAACATCCCTGCAAGGTAGTGCATTTTATTATCTGGGTTCCACAAACTGGAAAATGAAGGCACAGATAATTAAAACAGTTTGCCCTAGGTCACAGAGCAAGCCACTGTTCAAAACAGAAACACAGCTTTTAACTTTGTCTTTGAGTTCCCAGTTTTAATTCTTCTCCTGTAATCCTATATGCATAACAGTGATATTAATTAAAACTCCTAGCATTACTTCTCCCATTTAAAACAATAGCAATACTGCTCATCCCATTGGTGAAAGTGCATCTGTATCACTAAACAACACCAAAGCTGCGTCAAGATGCAAGACGGCCAGCACATGCCTATATATACTTGCACTTTGTGATCATTCTAAGATCATTTTACATTGTGAGAACAGTACAGAATCACAGAATTTTTGAGGTTGGCAGGGACCTCTGAAGGTTGTTTTGACCAACTGGGTTGTTTGCCCAGGACCAAGTCTAGACAGCTTCTTAATATTTCCAAGGAGGTCCAAAACCTCTCTGGGCAACCTGTGCCACTGCTCTGTCACACTGTAAAAAAAAAAAAAAAAGAAAAAAAAGAAAAAAAAAGTGTTTCTGGATATTCAGAGAGAACCTCTTGTGCTTCAGTTTGTTCCCATTGTCTCTTGTCCTGTCACTGGGCACCACTGAAAAGAGCCTATCTGTGTTTTTTTCATCCTCCCTTCAGGTATTTATACACATGGATAAAATCCTCCCTGAGCTTCCTCTTCTCCAGACTGAACAGGCCCAGCTCTCTCAGCCTTTCCCCATAAGAGAGACATTCCAAAATGTCTCTTCTATGACATGTGAATGTTACAAAAGCAGTATAAAAACACTTTTTTATGATTAGAGACACATTCGGGAAGATAGAACATAGATCTCGTAAAATATGAGAGAATGCCTCAGTCATTACAGATACAAGCGGTGTCATTGCCTCTAATGTTTAGTGGCTTGAGTCATCTATGTGTCTATTTTTACATTAAATAGTTGTCTTGGTCACATAATGTGATTCCTATTTATTTATTGTAAATAGGAACTCTCACATAATTTTTACTCATCCTTTATTTATTTATTTATTTTTAATCCTGAGAGATAAAACTATTTTCTCCTGCAACCAAGTTGCTGCTTCAAAGCATATGCAAGAGTATAGCAGCATGCATAGGGTACTTCTGATTGTTTTCCTAAATAAGACATTTTAAAAGTAATCAAAGGGAAAAATATCAGAATTGCCTTATGGGAAATGATAATTGTAGCATTTAATGATATCTGATGGAATAATTAGGAGAAAAAAAAGGGGGGGAGGGGGACCTAAATCGTCTCTGTCTACAGGATTTTCTCTTATGGTATAATTTTGTGCTATTTTATCTTGAATGTTCTGAACTCTTCTGACTATTTCAACTCCTACATGTCAAACATCAGTGGCCCAGAGTGCTATGGAAATTACACACTGATAAAAGCAAGAGACAGGACTAGGAAAACCACCAAGGTACTACTTCGCTACAAGGAAAAACATTTACTCCGCTGAAATACACAGACGTGCCTGTAAACAGATATGCCCATTAAATCAGTTAGTCAGCAAGGTCCCTATTGAAACAGCAACATGAAAAGCATCTTCTCAGGTTTTACTTAAGTTTCTGTTCGAAGGGTGGATGCTGAGCCTCAGGGATTAGCTAGTGACATGAAAATCTATCTTCCAAATCACTCAGGTGTTTTTCAGTAATGAGTTCCCACTTCCCTACCCCTGAAAGGCACAGCAAATAGAGTCATAGATCAAAGTAGCACGGAGCCAAGTGAGTACGGCTGTAGAAGGAAAATGGCAGGGTTTCTGCGTGGTAATGAAAAGGGCCATCACTAAAGGTTTACTCTGGAATTCAAAACTGTCACTTATGATTTGAAACAAAGGATCCATTAACTTAGTGCACTTTTCATTGTTATTGATTTGCAATCCTTTACTTTCTTTTAATTCCAAACTGTCATTGAATGCTCAGCTGTTCTTTACCCCACAGTATAAACCTTGATGATTTTGCTTTCAAATAATTATTCTCAAATCACATTTTCTTCCTACATCAGCCTCTCAGTGAGTTTCATTAATATAGGCTTCCATTTATCCTAATTATGTTTTTGGCAGATTTGCTTTTAGCCACATCTCACCTTACCACAATAACATTTCGTCACATCACCTGATCAAGTCATTGTGGCCCTGAACAATCACTTCTTTTCCTGAAATAGCAGCAGGGAGCAGGGGTCCCTAAAGTGCATTAACACATTCAATTAGACATACTAAAAAGAAAAACAAGTCTTACTTGACTAAGTTGCAAGCAAAGCAGCTACTCTGCCCTTTGTCTCATAACTGTGAAACTACAAATTTCAGTATATAACTAATTTAAGAAGATTATTCATATAAATTAAATGAATATATGAGAAACAATAGTAAGAAGAACAATAATAAGAAACACTTCATTGGACCAGTACCATAGTTCCCTGCAAGACCAAAGCCAATGTCACTAAACTTCAATCTGAAAAATCTGTTTCTGCCTCACCTGTTGCAAATGTGTAGTCTTCAAAGTTCTCAAAGTTCACTTCTGCAAACACTTCTTATTGCATGTAATAACTGTACTTGTGAATCAATCATTGTATAAATTTATACAGGACTACTAGGGTGACAATGCATCATTTTAAACACAAATCGTGATTCTGCCTTAAGGTTCTTGCATTTTGGCAATATATTATTCAATTATTTAAAGTACTACCAGGAGATGCTGCCATCTTAGATGAGAATGACCATTAGCTAGTGTTAATAATATTAGTATATTATTAGCAAATTATAGATTGTTTACAAGATTTGTATTTTTTAAAAATCTATCTATCTATCTATCTATCTTCATCTAGCTACTTTAAAGTTAAACTAACAGATGAAAACTCAAAAGCATTTTGCAGCACAGTAACTCTTTCTGTGGAATACCACCAGAATATGCCTATCTCTCTAACTTTTAATTCACCATGGCCAATCACCCAGAACAGTCTGGTTTTGCTTCCTAAGTTCTTCTGTACTGGGTTGTCATTGCTGAAACTATTGGCAATAAACCATAAACCATAGCAATAAAAGATGCAAATTACTTCAACTGCACTGCAATCAACTCAGTTATCTCCAAAGTCTGAGGTCTGTCTTCATACTGATAACGTAGAAGCAATCCAACACCTAAAAATAAACTTAAAGATGGTGCTAGCCACAAATCACCAATATTTATGCAGAATTTCTGGCTTCCTGGCCCTGAACAATACCTCAATAAACTCACTGCAATATCTTCAGACTAGAAATACTTCTGTGCAGTTTTGTCTTGCACCTCACTAAGACACTTAACTGAGATGTTAAAGTTAGGATTCACTTTATAATGTGTAGAAAAGAGATTCAGCAGATCTCAAAATATGATTTATACAACTAATTATTGCAATGAAATACATAATTAAATATTCACCCAGGGTAAAGGAGGATAAGTAATAGTTGCTCTTTTAAAGACTTACACTTTTTAGATTTTATTTTACAGACTTGTCAAGCATCAGAGAAGCAGCCTATACTTCCCTTGCATTCCCTTTATAACGATAATTTAGCACAGGACAGAAAATTTCTCTAAATGTCACTGTATCAATTGTGCTGACAGACACAGAGAAAGCAGAAATCACTTGCTTGAAGTCAAATTTATAGCTTGCATGCCTACTTTACCGAAATAAATAAATAAATAAATAAAATCTACTTATAACATTTCAATCTGAATTTATAACTCTGCAGCAAAGACAGTTAACGTTAGGTTTGGGAGGGGTACTCGTTTAGTATGCTCAGCTTATTTTGTTACATGCATTTTCAGTTGGCTCAGTACCATGCAAATTTGTTCCTTAGGCTCTGATCTGATAACGAAATGAGTCCTTTCAAAAAGCAGAAGTGAGCGAGCAGCAGATAGGGTCTACTTTTAGGTCTTCACATAAAAGGATTTAGAATGTATGTTAGACTTAGAAATCTCTGGTGTGTATCTGAATACTATTCCATACTTCAACCAGATTGTTTTTGAAAATGTATTTTCTATCATTGCATCCAATGCATTTTTAACTAAACCATGGGACTAGGCTTTGTCTACTTTAACACATATACTGTGCAAATTAATTTGTTTCAAATTCAGGAAGCTGTTTAGAAATCTACTTGTTTTTTTCTGCTTTCAAAAGGTATACAGAATGCGTATATAGTTTCTTATTTCATAGTGTACAGTTAAAAATAAACTTATATGACTTGCATGTTTAACCAGGAGTCATGTTTTCACTTCATCCTCTGCACTAGTTTTGTCAGCCTCCAAGTTATGTTTGTCTCCATTATAAAACAAGAATACTTACCTAAAAAATTTAGAGAAATGTGTTGGATATATAAACATATATAAGTAACAATTGTTTCTAGGTAAATATATTCACATAAATTTCTGTTTGGTGATAGCAAAAAGTTGTATTTAAAAAAAAAATTATTGGGGGTAGATTTCCATGTTTAAAAAAAAACAAAAGTGGTCAGTCATATAACTGTTAAAACCAAAATAATTTCTTATCTTTGACCTGAAACTATTTTAAGTATTTTTATCCTTCATTTTCCTTTAATATTGTTTCTAAACTGATCAGATCTGTAATTTAAAAAAAAAAAAAAAAAAAAAAAAGGAGTTGAAATGGCAAAAAAAATGCATTTTAAAAAATTCATTTTTTTTCAAAAACATTTATTTAAAAATAGAAGTATTTTTATATTCATGTGCAATACTTTCTAATACTTACTGGCTAAAATTTTGAAACTGTCCATTTAATACCTTTAATCAATATCCCTTTACCAATCAATACTGATTTCATATTTGGATGGCAGGTGTTATAGAAGTTGAAAATTTATGAAACAAAGATTGTATTCAAAGGCTTCTACTCAATACAATTTTCAAATTAACTATAGATTCTTTAATGTATGTTCATTATGACATTAATAAAATATAAAAGATATGGATTGCTTTGGGGAGTCTTGTGAATAAAGTTTAATGCCCAGATCATGTCCACAAGACCTGTACTGACTTAGGTAATTATACTTAATTTTGATTAAAATACATGTTATAGTGCTACAAAAAGTAATAGGAAAAAGAAGCATGCTCTAGAAATGCTATCTTAGTTTTTACTGAAGTATTTTTGAAAGGACTATTAAAGATCCCTCTAGGAAGGGGTTATCCCACAAGCAACCTAACTTATTTTGTTACATGCATTTTCAGTTGGCTCAGTACCATGCAAATTTGTTCCTTAGGCCTCTTCTATGCCTTTGCCTGTTTCCGAAGGAGTCAGAACAACATCTAAGTGTAATATCAATATTTTTTCTCTGATAAACGCAATAGCATTTTCATGGAATTTCCTGTAGTCTTACATGTGTAAAAAAAATGAAGGAGAGGGAAAGAGGATCACAGCATACTTGCAGTTAGGACAGTGGTTTGAAATGTATTAAAACCTTCCAGTTTGTTCTGTTTAAGAGGAATTAAAATATTATAAAAACACAAGAATACACTTCACTCTGCATTAACACAGCCTGCTGCAGATGATTCCTCCACACACTGGAATTAGATAAAATAAACCTCTTTGCCTCATGGATTTACTTATTTCATGAAAGAAAATAAAGTAAAGAAAAAATATAAGAACTACGATTTTAATCAATAGGCTATGTTTCAGATAAATTTATATATTCAAAATACTGCTACTAAATTATTAATTATTCAAAATTGATAACATTGTGTAAAGTATTAGATTTAGAGTAATTCAATTTTAGAGTAACTTAAGCTATCTATAAATTTGGATCATGCAAGGGAAAGCACACTGTTTTCAGAAGTGGCATACCCGTGAAAAAAAACTCATTAAGAGGTTGAAGAATAAATCGTATTATTTCACCTATGAGTCTAACTCTCTAAACACTGTTTTCTGGGAGAGAAAGATAATGTCATCAGCACAATCATTACTTCATTCTCTGTTTCAAGTCTTCATGCGATCTAGCCATTTGTTTCAAAAGTGCCAGGGAAAAAAAAAAAAAAAAGTCTGAAATTAAGCATTTCAGATGGGTTCACTCGATCTGACACAACCCATGAAAAAAAATTATGTGATGAAAATGAAAAAAAAAAATAAAATCTTTCATTATATTATTTTGTAGCTTGGCTGATGAACAAAGAATTAAATTGTGTGAATAAACCACACTTTAGCTTGACATGTTAGCAGCTCAAAATGTGGCCAAATGTAAAGCATTTTTCAGTTGGCTACTGAGAATGCATGCTAGTATTTGAATATTATACCATAAAATACTATTTGATATAAAAGAGAATTAAATAAGAGAAACCAGTCAACTTGCCTTGTTTCACTATGACTCAAACTATGCTTAAACTGAAGGAGATAGCTACTTGATAGGAAACAATTAAAATGTGATTATCATCAAAATGGACAGACTCTTTACTGCTGGGCAGGTTTATATTCAATTATGATTTTTCACTTTAGGATCTCAAAGGCTTATAAGCATTGTAAGTCTTGGTTAAAAAAAAAAAAAAAAAGCACTCCCCTTCAAAATATATTTAACTAATAAATTAATAGACAAATGTGTTAAATGTTTGTTGCACTTCTTGCATTTTGAAAGCAATTCTTTGGGAACAAGAACTAAAAAGAAAGAAAAAAAAATATATATATTTTTACGGATTCATCTATTTTATCAGTCTTTGAAATACTGGGATCTGTAATTTAAGTTAAGTAAGATGACAAACTATCGCTAGACCCTACAACTGTTTCTTTCTGTACACAACTGGATATAAAGCCAATGTTGCAAGATACCTGCAGAAGACTTCAAAGGTATCTTAGAGATGTTTAAGATGTTTACTCCATTTATGCCAATGCAGTTGTTCACATTAAAGATCGTCTCTAGAACGTAACAGTTTTAATAACTTGAGAAATATGATGCAAAAGTCACAAGCTTATGTTCACAGTTCACTGATAGTAAGAATAAGAACCTTGCAGAAGTTCACAGTAGCTCATTTGCAGTCCAGGTATTGCATTATCTGCACTGTCAAATGGGGAGGATTGCAAAGGCTGCTTGAGTTGAATAAATCTTGTATGGGAAAATACTGAGGGAAGATAACTGAGTTCAGCTCTATTTCAGTAACTGCTTTGGAGTACTTCTGAGAGCAACGTTACTTAACATTTAATTACTAAACATCTTAAGAGACTTGCCTTGAATAGCTTACAGAAAGACACTACATTCACACAGAATCTGGCAAGACTGTCAAACTTTCCGTATTTTTCTGATATGATAAGGGTATCGGTTGGCATTGAAATTTCAGTCTTCTTAATGCCATTTTCTCTTGACTGTTTTTGCCCACTCATGGCTTGTAAAACATTCAGTCCAATGTCATCAAAAATGAAATACAAACATCATTACAGACTATGAACGAGCTGCCAGTTGAGGCCAATGAATATATTTTAGACATTTGCAATTGAGCGGTTTTCCAGAACCATCCTCTTTGATTTAGGACTTGAAATTTACCCATGGCGGTGCCAGAGTCTGCCTTAATTCTGGTCCCCCCCGGTACATCTCTAAGCAAGAGTCCCAGTGATATCTACCAAATCAGCATGGCAGGCAATTGTCTTGGTTGATACAATGCAAGCATTTGTAGATGACATAGAACATGCTATAGGGAACCATTAACTGACTTACCTATGCAATACAGATATAGCTATGCAATACAGATATTTTACACTTCTGGTTCCTATACTCTTCTCTTTTGAAATTGAGATTCCAATGTTAACAACATAGTATAAATTAATCAGGCATTCAAAGAAAACATTGGGGAAAACATCTGCAAAGTTTACAGAAGTTTTCTTCCAATAAACATCTTGGTTGCCTGCCAAAGAATTAAAAGTTCAACTTTTCAGAAGAGTTTCTGGGAAAAAAAAAAAAAAAAATCATTACTGTCCACGCTTTTCTTTTTTGTCAAATAAAAGCTTAGATATATACAGCTTCATAGCTCACTGATGCCAACATTGCAGTTATCATCTCTGAAACACTATCAACAGAAAAAGTAGACCAGAGTGAACAAATAAATGCATTAATATATCCTGAGTTTTCCTGATAGGTGTATATTTCTCTTAAAAATAGTTTTTGTTTTGTTTGTTTTATCTCTTCGGATTTCTGTGTTGGTAGCCAGACAAAAAATCAAAACACTCAATATACTCCAAGGGTGCAAAGTGAAACAGAGCAGGAGAATGGAAAGGAAGCATTCAGTTGTCTTTGGGTCATCTGTATCATCTGAGCCCTATTACCTTAGGAAACTAGTTCATGCCATTACTAATGTATCAGTCTATACAAGTTTCATTAGTAATGTGCAATGAGATTGCTTTCTTAAAGTTCATGTTGGCAAAGAAACACTCACACAGGCTAATATATAATTTGTCTTTCATTCAAATGACTATTAATTACATTTAATGACCAAATTTACTAGTCATTTTGTAGAAAGCAGGCTATTTGTAAAAATCTTGAGTCTTATATCCTCGCTAGCACTGACAAGCTCCTATTGTTGCAGCACATATTTTGTTATACTGACTTTATCTTTAAAGAATGAGGTGCAAGAATGAATTTATTTTACAGAATCTTCATTTTCACATTCTTCCCAGGAACCACATTTTAGTGTTATATTTATAGAAAATAAAAATGAAAAAATGCGAAACACACAAATACAAAACTTGAAAATTATAGCCACATATCAGTGTTACACATTATATTTTTTAGGATCTTATTTGGGTTTTTTGAACCCTTGAAATAGTGGCGTGTTTAATTGTGCTAATCAAGTTGAGCACAGATGGTTTCCAGTTTCACTGTACTCAAAATCTAAAAACTGTATAAAGATGCTGTTAACTCTTACGGCAGGAATGGCTTCACTGAAATTCTTTAATACATATTTTTCTGACATAATTAATGAGATATTTTGCAACTATATCATTAGAACAAACAATTATCTGCATAAACTCTCCCAATGCACATAGTTTATCGTAGTTTAGTTTTTAGCAGTGACTTGTTATTTCCCTGAGTAAGCTTCATTAAATTAATTGACCTAACTGGAACCACTCACAAAAGTCAATGTTTGCAGCACTGCAACAGTTGAGGATAACACAACTATTCCTCTCTACATTGAGCAAACTTAGAGTAAAAGATATAATTACTATAGCTTTTATAATGACAGCCTATATGCAAAAAGAATATAAAAATTCAAATTTTCTGAGTTTTGCTGAAGAAAATACTAAGGTAACAGTTTCAGCTTATTCAAAATATACACATATCAGCTAAACAGATACATTTCTACCCAGAGCCACTACTTACAAGGAAGATGGATGGTCTTTTGCTTGGTGTTCTGTCATATCCTCCTTCACATTTGCATTCTCCTATTTCAGACTTCTTGTGCCACCTTAGGCATGAGAAGTGACTTCATTACAACAGGTCTCAGTTTCCTTCCACTAAAATGTCACTGAAATCTTGGCCATGTGAAAAATATAATAGGCTTCTGCAAGAATTTTGCTGGGTTTGGATGGCTTGAATTCTAAAGCAAATGTAACACGAGTTCTAAACGCAACACAGGAGCTCGATATATGTATTCTAAATATGCAACAAACATCTAAGAAGCTGGTAATTAAAACAGAGAAATGAATGATTAAAAATGTTATAATAAATTTACAGACATTAAGCCCTATTGACCCAAGTTTGGCCATAGCTGTTTTTTGGCAAAGGAGACTTAAATTTTCCTAAATTTTCTCTTTATTATAAGAATAAATTTACTAACATCTGGGGCACATATTGTGCTACAAGTTGAAGTAGGAAAGAGAACCACAGAACTGTCATCTCCTTCATAGATAAGAAGCCAATTTCTCTGAGTAGATTGTCTTTCAGTGTTTAATTACTATAAACCCAAGCTTCAGATTTTCCAGCAAAATTCACAACTTTAAAGCATCAGTCATAGATATGTTTTTAAACATAATATGGAGGTCACTGCCAATAGGGGAGTCAAACATTTACACAGTCCAAAATGGTCTGGTTTCCATGAGACTGAATGGGAGACAATCAAAATTCAGAAAATCTCATCTCTGACTCTTCATCAGAGAAATATTCTTGGCAACAATCATTTTCTAAAGAACTGTCACATCAGTTTGGTGACAATACCTCTGCCATCTGCTCCTTTCATTTTGAAGGACCTGTGAGTGTCCCCAGTAGGAAATCACCTTTCTTTGCCTGCCAAAACTGTTTTATCTCCTCTGTATATCCCTTTATGTCTTCTTTTTCTTGTATGACTAATTTATGATCTATGTCCTTCTTGGGCAGCACCAGCCTCATTAAAATTGACTCCTGTTGCCTTGGCTGAATGTGGCTTCAATAGGAGAGCGATATGTGAGTGCACTGGTTGACCTGAACCTGACAGCTTAACTCCAGCCCAATCAGCTGTCAGATTTATATCAAAAAGTAGGAATGTTATAAGAAGGGGAATCTTTATCTACACTATTTAATTAGATATGTTTTAATAAAGACATGACCTACTGTCTCTCTTCCCACCTGCAAGCACCATAATTAAAGTTTATCTAATAGAATAGTAAGCTATTTTTGTTCTCCTGCCATTTGTAAAAATTGAATACAATACTGCAGGAACTTGAGAAGTTAAGAAATGAAAATATGTCAACCCTAACATTTACTTTATAAAAATCCATGTTTTTCATGTGAAAAAAGTGGCCAGAGTTAGGAATTTAAATCAGTAAAAAACAACTAAACAAAGGTAGCAACTATTCTAGAAGTTCTGGGTGGCCGCTTTGTCTTTTTATTCTAGTCAGTACGAACATTTCTTGCGTAGCAGCATTGAAACTCAACACATTTTGTTTATTTATCCACATATGGGTATTCAAGGTCCTCAATATCAAACCTACTTTTACAAGTTCTAAATGCCCAGAGCTTCCTACTTGTAGCAATACATAAACAAGCAAATAAACAAAAACACCACTTTCACTAAATTTGATTTAGTTTGCCAAATTTAATGAAGGTTTGATAAGTCCCTAAAATGCTTTGTTAGAAGAATAATCTATTCACAAATCCATACACAAAAAAAAAAAAAAACACACTGAAGTGAATGAGCAATCTCATCCGCAAATTAAGGATCTATGCTTTTATTTATTGTTTATAGAAAGGTGACGTAAATCATGTATGAGCTACTAACCAGAGGAAGAACAGCTCATGCCCCAAAGAACAGGAATAAAAATAAATTAAGGTGGTCACAAGCATAAGTTAGTGAAAAACAATGTTTTGTTTTGTTGAAAGAGATACCGTATGACAGCTGAAATAAAACCTAATGTCTCTAGTATAGATGGCCAATAACCTGCAGCTTTCATTCAAGACAGGCTTAGTTTTGTTCTTATGGTAGTGTCATTTAAGGAGACTAAAAGTCAGCATGTTACAAAGAAAAGGCGCTTGAACTTCTTCATATCCATTTAATGACATACTGTACGAATAACAATGATGAGATGAAGTCAACTGAAAAAAGACACGGATGAGTTACAAAAAGCCTGCAGGCAGGTACAATACCAGATACTCTGAGCATGTTTCAGGAAATACAGAATTTCATGCAGTTATTTCAAACAAAGTGATGGGAGAGAGTATGCCTTAGCAGACTGCCTCTAAAGGACTCAGCACAAAAACAGCATTCATAGTGACAGTCAATGTGCCACTTTAACTAAAAATTTTCCAGTAATTGAAATAATTTTAGGGATGGTATGCTTCAGCTCTCACATGCAAAAGAACTCTTAGTCTCTCATGATATTTGTGGGCATAAAAGCTAATCCTATCAAAATGTACCAACTGATATCACTGTTTATTCACTATGCTTAAATAGTTCTGAATGGATGGTAGTCTTCTTAGAAAGGACTGATCTGTAAAGATCAGCAACAGAGGGAACATAGATCAGAAGCTGAACCCAAGACAAAATCAGAAGCCTTAATGAAAAAAGTAATTATCAAACCCCAAGGTATAGGGTAGAGATTGTCTGTGAGACAAACAAAATTGCATTTTTACTCTACACGGCCCTGGTAAGGCTTCAGCTGAGAATTATCTCTGTTATGGGAAACCACACTGCTAGAAAGCTGTCAATCAGTTTGAAAGAGCCCAGAGAAGAACAGCAATCACTGATCTACAGTCTGTAATATGTGACAGTAAATGAAAGGAATAGCCATTGTTCAGTTTAGAGAAGACAAGACTGAGGAATGTAAAAGGCAATTACAATATAGTTGTTGCAAAGACTTAAGGAGAACCTCTGCAAGGAAGCACTTGAATCGGTAGTTTAGTCTGTTTTTTAAAAATCTAATTAGATGAACACGTTTCAGGAATTACACAGTACAGGCATTCTCTTCTGGAAGGATTGAGAGATGTCCAGAGATAGGCTGGAGGATCTTCTGGTACCCTTTCCTACGTTTCAATGATTCAGAGAGCAACTGTTTCTGACATATAAGGTGTTATTTAAATGGCAACTAGTCTCAGACAAAGTGAAATTTGAAGAAGTTGAACAGTGCAGATTTTCTCTCTCATTCTCTGTTCCCCTAAACTGTTAAAACAAGACCCCTCATTTTGACCTATCATACTGCTCATTTTGAAATGTATACACCATGTGGTAGATCAACTGCAGATTTGATCCTTCTCTTCAATGCCAAACACATTTTGCAATGTGTAATTGCGGTGCCCTAATCTGACACATTTATCTGTATGAGGAAAATTATTACTTCCTTTCAGTCCACTTCCACCCAAGGCTGCTGTCTTTTCATAGTTTCCTTCCTCCCAAAGCACCTTCCTATCTTTTAACAAACTATTCCTTCCAAAGCCTATTCCTATGGCTTTTAAGTAATGTCTTCACTTCTTTGCTCTCTGAAAATAGTGTAAGGAATTCAGAGTTGCTAATTACATTTTTGGTTAGGCTTCATTTCAACTTTGGGTTTCCTAAGTACAATGTACTAATCCACAGTATGGCAAAAGGACAGAAGCATTAAATGCAGCACTTGCACAAAACATCAAATAATATATATATATATATATATATATATATTTTATTTTCATGAGATGTGACTGCTTGAACACCTCCCTGCCAGCTTTGCTATTTCTCAGGAAAAAGATGCACTCGAGTTATTGCAGTAGTGCTACTGTGTTCAGTAACATCCCTGTTAAGTATTTGATTGTATTACAATAAAAAGAAAGAAACATAACTTCTTCTACAGGTTACAAATACACTAATACCTGCATAGTAGTGAAAAACAGCAAAGCTACCTTTCGAATACAGGCAGGATGAAACCAATGTCTATGGCTGAACTGAGACAATTAAGGTCCTATGTAATAGCTCAAAGGATAGCAGAATTTACTATGTTAAATAAAGATGCTAGTTCAGACTCTGAATTATTCAATTAGTTTTAAGGAAAAGAGGAGAAGAGTTATGTGACATTCATATTTGCATTTTGGATTATTCTGTGGAAGTCTAGACCTCCAAACGTATCCAGAAGACAATGGAGAATGGCACTGGATTTAAAAATCAAAAGCAAACCAGAATCCAAAACAACCTTCAGCTGAGCTAATGAATATTGTGACATAGAGCTAGTATGGCCACTTTTTTTTTTCTTTTTACTGAGTTGCCTCTTTGCAAAGAAAAAAAATCCGTGACCTTTCCAAATAACTGCAGTTAGGATTCTAAGTAAATGAAAACATCAAATGTCTTACTTTCAATTATCTATCTTTTCATTTTTCATCTTTTTGAACATTAGGTTGTCAAGTACAGGCTGCTGAAGAATTTCCATTACTCTTTAGAGGGAGTACTGACTTGTGGAAACTCACATTCAGTCTAGCTTTCTCTCTATGATTTGTTGTGAGGGGCCATCCTTCATCAACAAGGTTCTCTGCAATGTGATGAGTTAAGATACACTAGTGGAATAACAATAAAACAGTCATTATTTAAAGCAACCTTGAGAACTTAACACTTTTGTACTGGGGAGACATGGGTGGAAAGATGGACTCATTATCTCTACCCATTTGTAAACACTGAAAGACACACTCATCTTTAATCTTGATCAAATTAGCCACTGAGAACATGAGGGAGGCTACATTTATTTCCCTAGTGTATGTTCTATCATTTAGTATGTTTACTAAAAGCAAGAAGAGTAGCAAAGAGTTTAACCAGCAAAACCTTCAGGCAAACCACAAGCTTTCTTTGTACTATTCTCAGTTCTAAAAAATAGACCCTAGGCCTAGTACTAACATTGTTCAGTGTTGAACAGTCTTCAAGTCTTTCTACGAAGCAAACAGCTGCAGCTATTTTTAAAAGCAGGGCACAAAATACTGCATTGTTATGATTCTTTTACGACGACTTGTATTTTCTATGATAATACCTATCCCATGTAAAGTAATGGCTTACTTTCATTTATGGGATACATTTGATAGGAAACTATCGACATGTCATAGAATCCAAGACAATGCTTAAGCATATAATATTTTCATCATTCTGAGGAAACCTCTCTTTCTTTAACACTCACATTACCATCAAGAACATTAGAAGAAAGGTGATAAATGTAGCAGATCATACCGTGCTTTTCAGTACCCATGCCAACACACTTTAATTTAACAGCACTGCAAAAAGGGCCTGTTTAGCTGCCATAAAAACTGCGTGACTGTGTCCATTACAGTCATGTCCATTTTGACACTCTGTTTCTATGAGGGTATTCTCAGAAAAATTGTTTTTCTTTCACTGTAGTTAAACAAAGATCCAGTAAACACATTTTCAGCACTTAACAGCAACAAAAAATATGTTTATTTTTTATATTATTATTAGTCATATTAAGTCTTTGAAACTAAGTACAATTGAAAATAGACAACATTCATAATACAAGAAAAGCACCTTTTTCTAAGTATTCAGTGTATTAGTTTTTAATATGGTTTTGCTTTTGCTCCTCATTTCTTGTCCATGTCTTTCATTTTTAAGTGTAAACAGTACTATTTCCTCATTTACGATGGATTTTATAAAGGTGGATAATAATGGGCATCGACCACCTGTCCAATGGTCGATGCCCATTACAGACATCACAATACATTATAAAGTATCAGTTGCATAACTGTTGTGCTTCCAGGAAGATAACTTTCTAAGAATAACAACAGAACCCTTGCGCATTTGTTTTCCATTACTGAGGTAGTCACTGGAGCACATAAAAGCTCTAAACAAGAGTGAAAACTACTTGTGTTTCTTAATAATTTCCAACTTTGATCAATACAAGGAAGATGAGATGTTACTCTGGGCAGAGTTGTCCAAATTCCACTGCTAAGGATAACACACTGATGAAAGAGAGATAAGAAACTATTGCAAAGATACAACTAGATTAGAAATGTGTAAAAGGATATTACCAGTAATGTGAAAAAAGTTTTGAGATTGGAAATTATTATAAGTAGATATTTATATTATTATTAAGAAGTTTATATTATAAAGAAGTTTATTATAAAGAAGTTTAACATAGCTAAAAGAGGTTTCTTGGCATTTTGTTGTCACATTAAAAATGAAAATCTGGGCATTGCCTTCCCTTGAATGTTTCCATTTTTCCAAAGTTTAATTAGGAAATAATGCAATCATTATTAGAATTCGACGTATGATTCAGTATATTCAAAGGGGCTTAATATAAAAGCCCATAACTAAAGGGTTCTCCATACTCCAACAAAAGCTTCATGGCATCTAAATTGTATATTCTGTACATCTCAGAAGGGACTTTTAACCGTAATTGTATTTTTTTTCCCCACATGTTCATATAGATTATTTTTTTTTGCAAATGTTCATGTAGATTAAAAAAAAATACTCTAATGATGTAATCATTAAAAGTGCTGTAATATTGCTTGAAATTCATAGCTTAAAACCTTTCTCTTTAAAATCCCCTCCTCCAAGAACTTGAACTGTATCAGATTCTCTGCAAACCTCTACTGCATTTAAATTCTAAAGCATGATGTTTGAGCTATTTTGGCTCCTTAACACGTTTTGGTAATCAATAATATAAATTTCATGAAGATGTATTTTCATGAATATATTACATCTGTGCTGACAAGTCAGCTTTTCATTTTCTGTTGAACTGTGGCAATATACACCAACCTTTAGTAATACAAAACCTCACACACTTATGTAATAATACGTATTCTCAGATGTCATTGCTGTCAGAGACTGTTAGTATATGAAAACTGCTTTGAGATATCAGCGAGATAAATGGAAAAATGGAGAAAGCAGTAGGCTAAGCAATTTGCCCCAGGCCAGACATGAGGAAGAAGTGAAGTGAGCTTGACAAAGTCAAAGTCAAGAATTGAAACTTTGACTCTTCAGCTGCCATTTCTACAACTTGCCAGCTAGCCACAATTTACAGTTCATAACATTCTGGTGGAAGTTCAGTATCTTCTTTTATCTTTTTCCTGATTTTTCATTTGTTGGACAAACTAGAGAAATTAAGACCAGAAAAAAAAAAAAAAAAAAAAAAGAAAAAAAAAGTTATATTATTATATCTTATATTACCCTATCATAAATCATCTAAAATGTATTAATTAGTCCAAGTAAAGCCATTCCTGAATTTTCTCATTAACATCACTCTGTCACATCATAATCTTCTTTGCATTATTTTTCATCTACATTTGCTTCAAATGAAAGTCCTAAAGTCAAGATGCACTTGAGCTCCTATCTCCCCTTCCAGCTTTGCAGATTCAGTAAAGCTGAAAAGACCACTACGCATTTTGATTCTATAGATTTATGCAACTAAAGCCCAACACTTCAGAGCTGTTTCTATCACTCAGTGAGAAATGTTTATGACTTGGCTCAGCACTAGGCAGAACAATCACAGGATTGTCTTCCAGTGAGAGTGAGGAGAGGTAGATTATTGAAGCCACTTAGGGACATCATCAGCTTCTTCACAAATAGGGTGATTCAACAGAATGACAGCCATGTACTCCATTCACATCCCTGGTGTGTTCTTTGAGGAAGAAGCTGAGATTGCATTTTCTGTCAAAGATGTTTTATTGGAAGAGACAAGCAAGGGAGGTGTTAGGCCATTTGGAGGGGTCTGAAAGCAATACAGCATATTCAGTTAAAGAAGGAAAACTTGACCCTCCAATGACCCTAATGCTTACTCCTTTCGATGCAATAACGTATGCCACAATTCACCTGCTAAACTTTTTTCAAACAGAGCCACAAAAAGAATGTATTTTCTTAATGTCACTCAGGTGATTGGTCTATCTTGCAATTCGTTGTGACACTAAAACCAACAGATTAAACAGTAGGAAATAACACAGCAGCCACATTTCAAATACCTGTTACCCATTTCATCTGGGTTGTTGAACGCTTCTAGAATCACACATCTGCAATATATGTAATATCCAAAGAATTGCTGCTAAAATTAAAATTTTGCCTAACATGCTGCAGTGCTTTTCTCCTAAAAACAAACAAACAAACAAACAAACAAACAAAAAAAAAAAAAAAAAAAAAAAACTTTAGCAAAATAAAGCCTGTGCTTAAGCAGGACTTTTAGGGTGGAACTTGATTTTAGACCTCTACTCTCAAAAAAAAAAAAAAAAAAAAAAAAAGCATCTCCCATGCCTCCCTCTCTTTCCCCCCCCAAGTTACTAGCAATAACAAGCTCATGGAAATGCAACTAAGCAGTGCCAACTTAGCTTGATAAATACTGATATTATTGCTATTTTGAACAGTAGTTAACCTATACCTAAAGCAATAATTAATAATTTAACCTTCTGTTAACATTGTATGTGTAGGTTTGTTAGAAAAATAACTTTCAGATAATCGAAATCAGAAGAGCTCCAGGGAGAACTATAATCACTGAGTATCACAAAGGGAGAAAAATAATCAATACCAAGTTATGGTAAGTCTGTAAATCCAGGGTAAAATATTTAATAGAAGGACTGTCTTTACAATGTTCTTTCATACGCATTGCAAGGTGTATGATAGAAATCAAATGATTTTTAAACAATTATAACAGAATCTTACAAGAGAGAGAAGACAGTTAAAAAGCCATGTAAGCCTATTTCTAGATTTTCCTTCTACTATCTGCTAAGTTTAAAATGCAACTTGCATCTCTGTCATATTCTGTGATGCATTCACACTCAGCATCCTACTTGGCAGGCTGTCCAGACATCTCATCATACAGAATTTCCATACAGAGATTTCATCTTGAAATTTCATGACCTGTATTTCACGTCTTTTCCAATATATATTGCATGATTTTTCTTTATCCCCAACCCTGTTTTTCTCTAGTGGCTTACAACTCCAGTCTGAACACTGGAAGAAACCATATTGATTAGAGGAGACTGTAAAGAACAGTGGATATAATGTGTAGAGAGGAAAAAAAGAAAAAAAAAAAAAAAAAAGAAAAAATAATTCAAAAAATATGTTTTCTGTTATACTCATTAGCATCACACATTTAATTTTTACTAAGTTGTTAAAGAAATTGTGTTAAAAGAATGTAGTGACATAGTAGTGACATAGTAGGAGACAGATTTTTCGTTGTTTTAATCTCAAATATTGCTCTATACTATAAGCAGAAAAAAATAAAATTAAAAAAAAATAGTTTATATGAAATTACATAGAGGAAAAAAATGTAAAGGCAACACAGGGAAATGCAAAACTGCATTTTTCATAGAAAAAAACAGTAAGTGTGAAATATTAGATATTTTGGATATTTGGATATTTTAGCTAAAAGGGAGAGCAAATAGGCTAAGGGAGTAGAAATAATATTCTAGTATTTTATACTAAATGCTATTTTAGTATTTTATACTTTTTAGTATTTAGTATTTTATTTTAGTTGACTTAAGAAAATCACCGCTTCCATATAGTACACAAAGGAAAGTCATAATAATATTTTAACTTGGCGACTCTAAGCTGCTTCATTATATGTATGTGCTTCTATTTACCTCCTCAACCTGTTATTTTCTTTTTATGAAATGGATACAATGATGTTTGGAGTCTGTAACTCTACTCACAGGGCAACTCAACAGAATATGCTCACTTGGAAAATGTCAAGTTTCCAAGCAGAAAACAAATCAAAATCAAAAGCAAAAACAAATCAAACCTGATGGTTCTACTTCTAAAGAGAAAAGTTTAGAATGAGATGTTTGCAGAACAGACGGTATGAATTCGTAAGTGTGTTCTTATCGTTTCTGTATGTGGTTGAATGTGGGGGAAAATGTGTTTTATTTAAATGTATAATGACAATGAAAATGTAACAACAATATTTCTATATGCTTCTGAAAATGTTTTTCATCATTTCTAATTATTTTCAAATGAGGCAAATGCTAAGGACTAAATTAAATCACAACATTGTAGTTGTGATTTAAACTACCTCCTGGGAATCCTTCACAATAAAAGCTTATTACATAAAATATTATTTATCTCTCTACAATGCAGGTAGTGGAAATGATCCAATACTTTGGTATAAATGTGGCTGTCTGCAAATATTTGCTTTCCCAGGCTGACAGGGAAGGCTAAAAGATACATGTTCTAAGAAGACAATTGGTGCCTACTATTAGGTTTAGTTTTAGAAATGCAATCTACTTTCTCACCATTAATGCATAAGCTTGACAAACAACAGTCTCAACTTGAGGAATCTCAACTTCTGGTCACCAATTCAGTCATGGGAAAAAAATAATAATAAATAAACACTTAAGTAAACATCCTTCTTCCCCTTTTCCCAAGTTCATCTTAATGCAAACACCTCTGCTCTCCTCTTTATAGTCTCTGCTTGCCTTATTTTTGCTGCAGGTTACTGAATTCATCCCAAATCCACAGGGAGGTAGGATGTCAGGGTCATGTGCACAATATTTCTCTCAAATGCTCTTTGCTTCTTCCTGGTTTTCTCTGCCATACTCTGCTTTTAATTTCCTGCTGCTCTGTTTCTGAGCATCCCTGCCCTGTCAACGTGTCATCCATGGGCTGTAGTGTCTTGGAGATGTCTCTGCCCAACCTAGGACTGCCTCCTTCCAAAATCATGCCTCCAGTTTGATGCTTCAAACCGCTCAAGCTATCTGTTTCTTTGTTAAATGTATTTCTGCAGTGATACCAGCACAATAGATAACATTGTAGTTATTTTTGTGTCACCAAATGAATTAAACTCATCTTTAGGAGTGTAGGATAAAAGTTTTTCTCTACTTTATGGTTCCTAAGAATTGAAATTTGCATCCCTACTTCTGCAACATTTAAATATAGCAGTAGAAGAAATCCTGTGCACTGTTGTTTCTGACACATTCTACTTGTTGCTATTACCATGAGTAATGAAAGAGGGGGGGAATGACTGTGTCCAAATTTCTTATGATGCTTTTCACTGAAGAACCACACACACACACACACACACACAAATAATAAAACTCAACATACTCAATGTATTGTAGAATTTACTGAAATAAGTACAAAAGAGGTTTCTAGCAGCAAAACCAGAGTGGTGGCAGAAAGACACTTTTCAGAACTATACTGAACCCGAAGTCCATATGGCATTGCAAGAAGACTGAGTAGAATATGATTCCACAATAGTTTCCACTCCATAGGGTTTTTGCCAATTTAGAGCAAAATTTAAGTCCAAATTTACAGAAAAAAAATATTTTTCAGACCTTCAAACCTATCAACTTGTTGCATGTGGAAAAGACGCTGTTTATCTAGACATTTTCAGGAGATTGTGGGGGAAAAATCAATAAAAATGCATATTGAGTGCTGATGTGTGCATTTTGTAATCAAAAATGTGCATATGTAATCAAAAATCAGTGAAGACACTTGTGGGCTTTATAGCTAGCTATGTCTTTGTTTTCTTGTACTAATCTCAGTGTTGCAATTGAACTGTGACCCACACTTTATGTGCTATTCAAATCCCTTCATAATCAGCAGTTCACAGGATTTAAAAATGGAAGAGGGGATGAAGGGACCTGTTTGAAATTCATATACACATTTTTCTTCATGTTTGTCAAGAGATTTTGAAATGGCTTTCACTAACAAAAATAATAGCAAAAAATGAACTTGGCATTTTACTTATTTTTCAGTATTTGTAAGCTTTCTGCATATGTTTAATCTCTTTCATTATCTTGTACTGGGAGGTAGTTCATGAAAAAAAAAAATATCTTCCATGTTGCATCTAATATTTGGAGATTGTACCACCTGGAATCTATTTATTCAAACACACCTGGAACTGTTCCTCTTGTAGCACGTAATACAACTCAGCCTTGCCACTACTATGAATCATAATTTCTGGACTGTAGAGAAGATTGTTAACTTTTTTCCCAGTATGTTAGACACAAAATGTAGTAGAAAATGACTTAAAATTCATGGATAACATGGAGTTTCTCAACCTACTTGAACAGGTCTTTTTTTTCCCCTCCCCCTCTGAACATCTAAGGGCAGATTCCATAAAACATTTTGCGAAAGCATTTCAAGGTCAGTTATTTCAGGTTTGCCTTCTTAATTTTTTATTTTTATTTTTTCATTTATTGTGTATTTTTGTCCCTATTAGTAAACAAAAGCTTGCAGTAATCAAGATTTTGGCACTACTTACACTACACACACAGATCTATGCCAGTCTACAATACCTTCAAACCCCCAGTACAAAGTCTTAGTAGTAACCTATAACATTTAACATCAATTTTCTCACCATATTACCATGTCTGATTGTAATACAATTCAAGCATTTTGAAAGTTACTTAACTTTATATCCACAATTTCATGATCCCTGCTGCCATTAGACTTTACAAGTCTGACCAGGTCTTCCTCATTTGGAAGACACTGGAGTGTCTCTACTGATCGGCTTCCTTATCTCCTGTACCAAGAATTGTCCCTGATGCTTACCAGAGACCTGGACTCTGATAGTGTCTTTCCAGCAGATGTTCACATCCACAGCAAATCCACAGTTCAGATCTACAGCAAGGATCTGTGCTTGCAGTCATGCAACTTTCTCCAAAATAAGGCTTCATCTACTTTTTCGTCTTGATCAGAGTATCTACTGAAGATAACTAACAAAATGTCATGTGTTGTTCTGTCCTCTGTTTCTCAAACATATATTCTCTGCTGGCTCATCATCAATTCTAAAACAAAGCTCCTGGCTCTGTACTGGTCAAAGTACATCTCCTTTTCCTAACCATCCTAGTCCTTTCTAAAGAGTCTATATTCATCCATAGCAGCCCTCTAATTATGCAATCAGTCCTATCACCACTTGGTGATTCCAGTGTGGTCATACTTCTGCAATTGTGCATCATCCTGAGTGATTCCCATGCTACAGGCATTCATGCAACAAATGAATGAAGCTCAATAAAAGGAATTACAAAGTTCTTTCATTTAGGATGAAATAAGCCATCCTTGGAGAGGTTCAGAACTTAACTGAACAAGATCAGATCAGCTTCATGTAGGTTAGTCCCTGTGGGGCAGCTGGACAAGACTACCTCCAAAAGCCTTTTCCACCCTGAATTATTCTAGAATGCTATTCCATATCACTGCCGAGTTCATTAAAACTTGCTATCCAGAAAGACTTTACTATTTCTGCTTTGTAGCCTCATGAAAAATGCACTACTTTAAATGAGTTTCCTTCCCAAAAAACAGTGAGAGAAACTCATGAAATTCCAAATTTCCTGTGCAAAGTCACATAACCCACATTGATTCCTTATCTGCCTAAACCTTAGAAAAGAAACAAAAGTGTGAGGGGGGAAAATAAATCCAAACGAATGTAACTCCTTGTTATTCAAACACCTACTGTGTATTTCTTTAAAATCAAAGCAAAACAAAAAATAATTTTCATTGTACCCTTTTTTTCCTCAGGATTTCTTTTTCCTGTAAAGAGATAAAAGTAATAATGAAAATGCCAACATATATTTTAAGGTTTTGCTTTTCCATTTTTAGAGGGAAAAATGGTAGAGATATTTACCTATCTGGCAAGCAGTCACAAAATATTTTACATCCTGACAGACCTCAAAGCACTTCACAACTCTATAATAATAGAATCATTCCATTTACTACTGAACTGCAGCCAACTCAGAGACAGAACACAGCAGTGGTTTAACAGCACAGATGAACACTGTCAGCCCTTTTAAAGAGTAGGTAGATGTAAATATCTTACCCATTTAAAACCATAGGGTGCTTTGAGACAGAGTATAATTAGCCAAACCACTAAATAGCAAAGAAACCAGAAATAACATCCCTGTTCTTTGGAGGTGTATTCTGCAATCTTTACTGATAACTACTATATTAAAATCTCAAAATCTTCTATTTCTTTCTGTTTCTTTCATAGAATCACTAGGGTAATTTTACTATGGATACATTATATCAGATGTATTCCTATTCCATATACCCTAATATAGCAAGTATTAGGATACCTGTGAATCCTACTGTTCGATTTGAACAAGCTTGGGCAAAGTGAATTCCACCTACTGAACACATACTGAGTATCCCTTTGAAGGCCTGCACTTATATCCTGATCCGTGTTGGAAAAACCTATCGAGTTTGTTCTGATACTACCTCAGAAATATTTTACTTTTCCATAGACCTTCTTAATGTCTCTCAGTGAAGCCTAAGTGTTGTATACTCCTGGTATTCAAACATCTAGGGATCAATCTGTTGCTTAAATTTAAAAGTCTAATGCTATTTTATACATTCCAGATTATGTGAAAAATTGTCAGAAGCCTGGCAGATATAAAAGGATCTATGGGAGACTCATGCCCATCTGGAAAGGCAGCTGGATGCTAGATTTAGACAACTATATCAAGCTTCCATTGCACACTCCTAAAAAATAACAACAACCTGGTCCTATATACATACACCACTCCTTCCCTACAACTTCTGCCCATTTTATCTAGTCATACAAATAAATAGGAATGATTTTGGAAGTGCAAATATTAAAATTTATCTTGATTTAAAGACTGGAAAGTATGCCTACAAGTGTATTCATTAAAAGTTACAGATTTCATGAGCAAAGTTGTGGCTAAAAAAATGTCCCCTCAACTAATTAAGTCATCAGAACCCTAGTTTGCATTATAATTAGCCAGACAGAGTTTTGTAATTAGTAGGAATAAATTAATATTGTACTGATATTTGACATTATGTGACAGATGTTACCAACATTAGCTGGTAAATTTGGCTGATAAACATCACTGCTTAAAATTGAGTGCAATCAGACTGAAGATGTATTTGACGGTAGCCACAAGGACCAACATTTGAAATTAATTGTTCTACAAAAACATCTGAAGATGGATTATAACTAATTCAAGAAACAATATTATTAATCTCCTATTTCATGACAGTTTACAAATAAAATGTTTCTAATCTGATGATGATAAACACTGGAGAATTACTAGCAAGTCTACTGTTCAGACATGCAACCTAAGTCCTTAGGTTAAATGTGGTACAAAGAATGAAAGATAAAGTAGTTTAGTCTTTCATTGCCTAAGAAGACCTAAGAATCTTTTAAATTATTATTATTATTATTATCATTATCATTATTATTATTATTATCCTAGTGTAGCTAGTTTATCTGAGTCATTCAACAATACTTTTTTCTCCTATTTCTCGACCTAAATTTCTGCTTAATTTCATCAGGTATGTAATGAATTACATGAATTACCACATTGATAAGGTCAAGAGATTTGTTACCAGCTCATAGGCAAATACATACAAAAAGAAACAGTGCTACAGAAAGAACAGAGGATACAATAAAGAAGTAATTCCCACAGACTTTCTGTGTGTCAAATACAGACATAATCTATAAAAACTTTTTTTTCATTATGTTACATGAAGGATGGAACACTTTCTTAAATAGAGTGGATTCTACATACTTTCATACTCCTTCAATTTTACTAGAAATTCCTCAAATTCAAAATTGGAGTGATGAAAAACATAGATTTAGTAACAACATTCTGTCCTACCTTTGAAAAGTCTCCATAAAACAAGCGGACAGTTTTACAGAGATGCATTTAAAAACTGACAAGGAATACAAAGTGCAATAGCACACAGTTCTTAACAAGCACTTTAAAGTCTAAATAAATAACATAAAGACAAAATATTTAGGACTCGGAAAGTGACAGGAAAATTGAAAGGTGTACATATTTTGCTTCCCAAATGTAGTAGAAAGTATCAAGAAAGCATTATGATGAATCATAGGTAAGACATTAAAATGTCAATGGTGCAAAATTTACTGAAGTTATAAATTCAGCAAGTAGAAAGTAATTATTTTATACAGTGGTGAAGGATAACTAAATAAGAGAGCAAGAAGGCAGCAGTTAAGATCCTTGTTTGGAAGGGTCACTGAGAAACTTTATCAGGACTTCCAAACTAAGCCTCTTGAAAATTTTTGCACATGGCTAAAAGGCCATCATGTTTGCTGTAAACCATTTTGCGTCAAAGGCACAAGAAAGGTTCTATGGAAAGTCAAAACACTGTTTAGTAGATAAAATAAGTTTGTGCAATTAATGAGGCAGGAAAAAAAAAAAAAAAAAGCTGATTTGGAAAAACTTCTTGGGTACTGATTGTCTAGTTGTATTCTAGCAAAATTCTAGCTGAAGTATACAGCACTACACCGTACAACTACATTGCCCCGTTCAAAGTTCTCATCTGAAAGACATACATACTCTAAAGAATCTTTAGATCAGTACTTCCAGAGTATTTCAGCAATGCAAATATTTTATCTCTAGGCATTTCTTAATTTCCTATTCATATATTTAACAAAAAATATTTCCCATGATTATTCCAGTCAGGAATGGAGAGATCGGTGATGGAGAGACAGAGAATTAAATCTGGGCAAGCTAACTAGGATTTTGTACTTGATTTTCAAGTTGCTCTTAGACTGATTTGAAAAAAAATATATTATGCATATTTTTAATGTGCATAAAAAACTTTGGTGATTTAACTCTAGGGTAGTAACAGGTGAATTCGATAGTCACTTTCTGTGTAAACTCTGTCAAGTACCTCAGTGTCACAGAACCCTAATTATTGTCCTATTTGAAAGTGAAAAGAATAATGTTAAGCTACTTTAATTTCTTTAGATAATATTTTAAACGCACAGTGTTGCTAAAATGATCACAGACAACATAGTGACTGCTGAGTGCACTAGCTATTATGTGCAGGAATACTGTTCAATATAACCTATTCTCAGTTGTAGAAAAAACATGTGTAACCAAGTAAACTGAGTTTCTGGACGTCTCCCCCCCCCTCGAAGGCTGTATTTAGGGAGCAATGCACCACAAACTCAAATACTCAAAGAATTGTTTTTCCCTTTGAGAAATGAATACATAACAATTAATTCTTAACACAGAAATTGGAACTAACTTTGATGTGGTACAGAGAATAAAACAGCAGTAAAACAAGAAAACCAAAACAGCAACCACCTACTATCAAAGGCAATTTTTATGTTTTGGGGAAATTTTTAATTAGGAGAGATCTCAGTGCTGGAGCAGTACCCCAGCAGACTGAACAATGCAAAGCAGCATAAAAAGTCCCGAGTGTCCTGTTTTCAGTAAAGACTTGCTCCTGGAAAACAGCAGGAAAGAGGATTCTTCCATCCTTTGGAACTCTTGATGCAGCATGCACTGTTCACTGGGGCCACAGAGCTCCTCTCTTCCCCTAGGAACAGCATCTGTGTTTGTACTTTTATCTTCTGTGCAAACACATAGAGACACAGACTCACACAGTAACTGTTCCAATATTCTGACCCAATTCTAGAAAGACTTTCCATAAGGATTAAATGGTTTCTAATTAAAATCTAGTCTTCCTTTTTTCATTGCTTATCTCAATTTGGTTTTGGGTTAAGGCAAATTCCACTGAAAATATTTTTCCTTTGGAAACATATTCTGTTTCCCTAGAAACACTGTATGGTTTATTAGATTATTTGGTCTACAGACTATGTATATTCTGTTTTTTTTTGTTTTTTTTTTTTTTTTTTTTTTTTTTTCTTCCCTAATGGAGTTTTTTATTTTTATTTTTTCCTCATCATTATTATTAATCTTCAAGGCCTCTCTCCACAGGATTAAGGCAGGAAATAAATCGCTGTTCCATGCATACACTGCTTTCTGGGTCTAAAAGTGCATTCCAGAATTAGAACAATGAACTTCATTTGCTAATCCTTATCCACCTGAGCAATGTTTACTCAGCTATCTAATTTTTGCAGTGTTACTATATATACACAAAACAAAGGTATAAAAGGTAAAGAAACTGCAAATCTTTTCAAGAAAAATCTTGAAATAATTGCTAGCTCAAAGAGGAAAAAATTTGAAAAATTCAAAAACAAGGGAAAAGATCTACTGTTTATGTGTATCTTACTTCTTCATGTATTTTAGTTTCCAAATTGAACATGTTAGAGGCACAGCAATTTGTAAATCATGCCAGAATTTATAGAAAGAGTGTAAGACCAAACTTATCCCTTTTAACAAACGATAAAATAAATACATAAATAAAATCTAGGATAATCATTCTTTCTACACTGGATCTTGACTGACTTTATAATCATTAAATCATTAATCTCGTTAACTTCATTAGCTATCAAATTAACACAAAAAATAACTGAAATGCAGCAGATAGCCAATATGAGTTACATTATAATCATGCTTTACCAGTGGTCTTTTGGTACTTGTAAATATCTGAAAACACCTACAATGCCAGACATTTATTATTCTCCTGTTTAGGTTTAGATAACAAACTACAAATTCAAATACCATATGCAAAACAGTGCAACAGATATACAAATATTGTATACCAACAAGAGATGGGTGTGCTTTTAATTTGAATCAGTTTCAAAATTTTGAATGATTATGCATAGCACAAATTCACTAGAGGCAAAAATGTGTGTGCTGCTGAAACCAACAGAGTGCACAAGAAAGTCAGTTCTTGTTCAGTGAAAGGCCCAAAGTGAAATTTTGTTCAAATTAAACTCTCAAAAGAACAGTGCAAATTGTATAAAACAGTACAGAAGTATTATTAGAAGAATATAAGCAACATACTGAATAGCTCTAGGCTATCCATCAACTATTTACCTTGTTTTCCTCATTTATACAGAACAAGCATCTGTAATCATCTGGTGACTGTAGTGTTTTTAAATAGCAAATCAAACTGGAGAGATAAAGAATACTTGCTATTAAATGCCCATAAATTCTGTGGTAAACTGGTTGTGGAAACAGAACAACTTTAGCTTATAAACAAGGAACAGGCTTGAGGTTTGCTGACAATTTCAAAATGCCTGAATTGCATTTGTGTACACTGTACCTAATCTACAGATAGAGAATGGATTATAGTCTTTGGTATTGTCACGCAATAGCTTTCACTAGCACTAAAATCATTACAGAAGAAAAGGAAGACAATTTCAGAACTCCTGAACCTAACAAAAGAGAGAAAATTATAAAGCATGCACATCTCTGCCTGTGTATGAAGCATCACTCATTTATGTCATGGGCAAAAAGCATAGACCATCTCCTTTCTAGGTAACAAGCAGTTTGTTGTGCATATTTCAGTATTTAAAGAACTTAAACAACGGGGTTCCATTTCAAATAAAATACTTATTCTTCTTTTGTAATATGAAAGAATCTTTTACAGAAAGATCTTTGTTTGAAATATGACATTGGTAGATCTGTCTTTTCTTCTGTCCTTTCAAATTAACTAAAACCAGTAAAAGTTTTAATTCTCAGGTACTGTTGAATTCAAGTACCTTTTCATCAGATTTCAGGTTAGCTCAAGTATGCTAAGCAAGGCAGACCATGACATCTTAACCACATTCTGTTCTCCATTATTCCACAGAAAATACCAAGGCAGACAGCCATAGCGCTGGAACTTAAAAACTCATTTTTTTTTCTCTTTGAAATTTCAGCAATTCAATAGCCCTCAAAAGAACATGAAGAACAAAATTAGAACAAAATTAGCTCATAGGATGAAATTTTACACGTACATTCTGAAGTGAATTATTAATAGATTAAATTAAAATTTCAGTGTCTGTATATAATTCAGCCTGGTGTAAAAAACAGTGCTCAGATTTGCTTATAAACCTCTGCAAGTAGAAGTAAGGAAACAAAAATTCCTAGCACTGAATTGAAACTGCTTTTCCCTTTTATGAATATATTTCAGTGGTTACCATATGAGTATACTCCTGTTCTATTAATCACTAGTTTACTCTCCAGTGTTTGTGTGTTGTTGAAGATCTTACCCTGAGGAACAGCTAACTTTCAGTTTTGGATAACAGATTTGCTGTAGCATAATATTTTATTTATTTATATATATATATATTTTACGATTTATTTATTTATTTATTTACAATTTTTTACAATTATTTACCAGCAAAGTCTTTAAAGTGTGACACTTTCTGAAATACAATTTACAGGCTAATCAACAGGCTATACAGATTTCTACCATTAAACTCCATAATGATTTTATTTAACATAAGTTACATGGACATCTAGAATAAAATAAAGTTATAGACGTGTACTATACGCTCCCTATATGCTCCCTATATGGAATAGAGATCCACTGCTCCACAGGCTTCACCATATTCTCTTTTCAAACCTTGCCTTGATGATTGAATCACAGAGGACTGTAAGACCATTTACTTTTCCCTACAGTCTGTCTATGAAGAACTTCTCCTGGAGTTTTACAATCATCAGCAGATACACTTTTAATTTGGTCCCACCTGTACTGATATTTTCAAAAAGAGCATTCTGCAGAACAGCTGTTTTATACTACTGTTTCTAGCCTTTCTTTTGCAGTTATTCTACACAACACCAGGTGACTGCATGCAAAAATGAAGAAAAATAATATTTATTTCAGAAAAGCAGACAGAGGAAAAGATTTTCCATATCAAGATGCCAGGAGTTTGAGGAGAAGAGGCAAATAGACAATGGAAATATATCACAGAACGCAGAGGTCAACAGATCCAGCTTCTAACTGCCAAGCAATTAGAAGCAAGTCATATTAACAGAAGCTGTAAAGCATCATGTTAAGAATTATTAGATTTCTCCTTTTTTTCCCCAGAAAGTTAGTTTTCTGCTAGCAAGAATATAGAATTTCTTTTTAAAATATTCAATGTAAATTCATGTTTATTTTCTCCATTTAGTCATCTGCCAGAACTGTGCTTTAATAGTTTTCTTCCTGCTCTGGCACTTGTGTCTTCATGCTTTTAGAGAAAATAAGCACATTCTCCTCTTTCTCATTTTTCTACTTTAAATATGCTATTCTTTTCCAGATCTCCCTTGTAACACTAAGGTTCTGAGTATTATAGATGCTATTGTTTGCTCTAATTTAAAATCATCACTTGACTATGGAGCAAACTAAAGAAAATTCAACAGTAAAAATGCATTACAGAATTTGTATTTTCCTACCTCCACTGGAAATTCCTCCTTAACTGCCCAGAATACTATCAGATTAAATTTTCCCTTGGTGACCCGGTAATCACCCAATCTCCCAATCTCACCCAATGAAGTAAGTTTTCAAAATCACGGCCCTATTTATAAAAGCCAGTGTAAACTGAGACAAACAGTAATGAAGAAAAGAAATGGACACATGCAATATCTGTCCACCGGATATTTTTTAAGTAAACAGATCAAATTTTAATAAGCAATGGAATTTCTAATGTTTTTACTCTTACGAACACGACATAACTGGGCTTTACTACATCAAGCAATGTAGCCATATTTCAGTTTGTAATGTTACCTTTGTCTGCCTCATCAATAAGTGAATAGCAATCTCATAAATGATAGAGAAATATTTTATAATAATTACCTGATATAGATAATCTTCAAAAGACAAGTGGAAAGTTTTATATGGTGGAAAATAATCCACAAACCAGGATTCTTTTAAATTGCTTTATAGGAAATTGTATGGTACTACAAAGTAAAAGTTTTATTCAACAACGATGAGACTGTCGGTTAGCTACTACAACCTACAGCGAATTTAGGTTGCTACATATCAAAAAATGTGTGTGATTCAAGAGTTAGGAAGAACAATTTGAATCCCAAGGTTGCTCTCTGGGTCTACTTTAGCTAAAGGAAAATATTTTTATGCGTTTTTAGTTATTTCTGTGAAGTGCATTTTAGGGTAGCAAGCACTTTGTTAACAGACAGATACATTTGAGTGAGAAGATGACCAAAGAACAATATCATAAATAGCACAAAGTTCATTTTGTGGACTGTGTAGACCCAGAAGCCAAGACGTAGAATGCATTAATGTAACATTTCCTCTAATTAAAAAACCTCAATCATAGTTAAATGCCTCTGACACAAACTGATTTGGAAAGCATGAACTCATCTCTCCAGGGCTTCTAATACTACCCATTGGGGGTTTGGGGGTGGGGAGGGAGAAGGGGCAAGTAGCCTTTTTGAAGGAAAAAGCAGATCTATTCATCTATTCTCAGGCAAATAATGTAAACATGATAAAAGCAAAGGATACTTATCAGTTGTCACAGACTTTTTTTCTCAAGTTTATTAATAGTGAGGTATTTTTGGTCCCTCCACTTCACAATTTCACTGCTTTGTTAACAGCTTTAAGTCAAGTTTATACAATACCTTGTAAGTAACATCAAGAGATGAAACCAGAACCAGGCTTAAATCCAACACAGAAGTGCCTGACATGTAGCTAGCTAGTTTTGCATACCCCATATATTGCCACAACAGAGCTGTCACTCCCCAATACTCTGCATGGGAGATGGCATGGGAAACAAGGTGTAGGAAGCCTCTGGGAAGCTGTCAGATCTCTGCTCAAATATCAGCCATGTTGCTCTGAATATACTCAACATAAGGCTTTTCATGTTTCCGTTTTGCTTGGCTTGTTTCTCTGATCAGGTTTTTCAAGTGAAAGACACAGTGCTTAGAGAAAGGTGCCAGTGGTCTGAAATTGAAAATAGGGGGGAATACATTTCTCTCACCTATAAAATGTCACAAAAATAACTGCCTTTTCCTGTGCACCCATTAAAATCAATGGAGTTGAACTGTTAGTGGCTCCACGTTGCCATCTTATCCACCCCCAAGGTCTTCCAAATGGAGTATTTGTTTTCAGAGCCACAAAAACAAATGTGGAACCTAACACTTTAGACACTACAAACCTAAACTGCTAAAACAGGAGCTGCTAGAAAATATTTGGGGGATAGGGCACACTGTTTTATTCTATACAAGAAACATCATTAATAAATAGGTTCAATTCTAAAAACGGAAAAAGTACGTTGTTACATACACCTGTATTATTTAGCAAGTTCCATGTCTCTGTAAGTTTTATTGTTTAAATTTTTACAAAATATAAATTTAATTATATTTGTAAATTTATATTTTACAAAATATAAATTTAATTAAGAATATCTTGGCACTGTATTGTTTGATAGTATCCCATGATGATTTCTCAGTTGGTTAGATCAAGTCTCATCTTCTCCTTTGGTTCACTATAATTAAATTGATATTTAATCCTTCTTTCTGATATCCCAAATAAAAACAACTTGAAGCATCTGAAGAAATGCAATGTCTGCTACTTCTGTGTAAAAAACACTAGGCAGCCTAGGCCACATATAAGGCTGGATGGGCCAGTAATCTATCTGCTATTCTGAAAATCAGATTCAATAATGAATTTCCTGAGAAACTAGATAACTTAAAGGTGGTACTCCTCCATTATCTGAAGCTGTTGACAGGTAATTTTTTTTAGTATATGTTCTTATGAAAGTAACAGTTTCTGAAATATATATTCTCTTTCTTCCGTTCTGTCTGAAGATGATTAAGTGATAGCAAATCACCTCCCCTTTTTATAAAACAAATGCATTGGGTACCCCTGGTCTCTTGATGTTGATTGCATTGAAAATTTTGAACAATTGCTTTGAACAATGTAAACATAAGATCTGTTCTTATTAGAGATGCGTTTTTTCCAGCTGTCACATTGAGATAGCACTTGAAGAAACAGACACTTCCTCAGGCCACCCGGGGCTACCAACTCCACAAATTCAGATTAATTTGCCAGCCAACCACGTCTCTCTCTTTTATTATTATTTTTTCCTTACATCAAACTATTATTTTTCTGGAAGTGTTATTTCTGCCTGGACATTAGAATAAAAAAAGACTATAATAATATAAAAGACTATAAAAGCACTAGTCCATTTTAAAAACAAAAATTCACCATGGTATATTCTGAAATGTTTTGTTCAGTTATATTTTAAAAGAGCAGCACTACCAATGTATTCCATCTACTCTAGGGATATTGGTTAATGTTGTTAAAACAGTTTTCAGCAGGATATAAGCCTTATTCTCTTCATTCTTGTATCGTCTGTGATTTATTAATCATAGTAATATGATAATAGTACTATGAATAGCAGCTAAAAGGACCACCTTCCCAAAGCTAAGTAGTTTTACACTATCAGAGTTTTAGAAATCTGTTTTCTAATCCATTTTTTTTTCTCACCCTTTTTAGTAGTTATTTACAGTTTGTCACAAATAGATGAGACATTTGCTGACAGCAAAGCCTTCAGTACTTTGTATTAACCTGTCTTCAGCTGCAAAAGAAGATGAATATAAATAAAATTCACATGCTTATTCAGCCAAAAACTCTTCAGTTTTTGTTTTTGACTGTGGAGTGGCTGTGGAGCTAACCTTCCAATGACACCAATAGGTACTGCTATAACTGTATTCAAAGATGATAAAACCAAGTAACAGTAATATAAGCTGTCATTATGGGAATTCCTCTTTTAAAAACACAGTACAATTATGTTTCAAATTTTTGTATTACTTTTCACTGATACTACAGAAAACTGTGTCTTTTTTTTTTTTTTTTTTTTTTTTTTTTTTTTTTTTAAAACTGTTTCCTGAGAATAGTGTTTGTCTTCCTCCAGAGTTTTTAACCAGTATTCACAGTTTTGGACCCTGTTCCTTTTAGGCTTCATTCTCAATAACATTACACCTTTACAACAAATCACATCAGCTGTAAACAGCTGATGAAGACTGGAACTTTGGAGTTTTCTAAGGTTAACTAAAGGTCTAGATCTGTACTGTGGATGAGCTACTATAAATAGCAGCAAAAATATATATATATATATTTTTTTTTTGACAGCATTGAATTTTCTTAAGATTTTCAAGACTTTTTTGACAGTGTGTCCAGACTGAAGACTTATTCTCAGTAAGACTGCATGTGTATTGTTTCATAGCCTTATTCTTCCAATTCTTTACACTTATGTGGAGGAAAAAAATAAATTCAAAAGCAGAGAAAAGGAAATTTAAACCATGAAAAGTGTTATTTGTATCAATAAAAATAAAGATATGAAATTATTTAGGAAAGAACAAACAAGGTAATTCAATAAAAGAATATAAGGCTGGAAGGGATCTCCTATGTCATATGGTTCTGTTCTATCCTACCACAGTAAACCATATTGAGTACAAAATCTACACATCAATAATTAATTTTATTTATTTATTTGGTCATATCAGTGTTTTCAACAAGCTGTTCCTAACCCTGACCAAACCTTTTGGTCTGACAGTTAGAAATGTTCCTCACTTTTATGACCTAGACTTATTTAAAGCCATTATATATTAACTTGTAATTGTGTCAGCATTGTTTCTTAGCTCTTCTCTAATAGTTTACCTCCCACTATAGCTTAATTCTCCTTTCTCTTTCCCAGAAAAAAAATAAAAAACGAACCAAGTTCTTTTAGATTCCTAACACATATCCTACTGTATATCAGATGTCTTTTCCTCTATTTACTTAAGTGACCTAACTCTGTGAATGAGACAACTAAAATTGGTTTTCATTGATTGTGACAGGCACAACCATAAAATATACTATATATGATGTCACCAATGTCCTGTAAAAATCTTCCTTATACACTACCTGACTACCTGACACTTTCTCTCTCACAACTGACTAAAAACTTTAGCAAAAGCTTTTACTTGCTATCACCCTAGTACAGGACTTGCATTTTATGTTAATAAATTCCAACCCATTTCTGTCTCTCCAATCTGTAAAATCACAGGATTATTTCTATATATTAATTCAGTCTCTCTGAATAGATGGAAAATTTCTCTAATTTTGTGCCATCATCACATGACTAGAACGCTGACTAGGATATTATTATGAAAAAATTATTAACAGTATTACAAACAATTATTCTCAAAGACCAGTTCTGAGGAGCTCAAATCATAACTTACTTCCATACTTATGCTTTCATTGAAAAAAGTCCTTTCCTTGTCCTCCTTAAATTTCATCTGTTCAACATAAAGTAAGGCAACTATTGCTATTCTGTCTAGGGGATTACACTCTATGACCACATTTTTAAAATATATAAATTGGCAAGATGCCTAATTGAACCACAGAACTAAATAATTTCTGATTCAATAACTTCTGGGGAATATATCTGTTGATTCTCAGACCTTGTCCATTAGTAGCAGTACTTTTTCACCGGTGTCCATATGTAAAGTTAAATTCTTCTGTTAGGACACAATTCCCACTCATACTTAGCCTTCTAATAGCTTTAATAACTAACTAATAACTACATAAGTTAACCAACAGTTAATTAACTTTGTCCATCTACCCTGTAATGTTTTGTAAGGCAAATGCCTATATAATTATACAATTATATATATATATAATAATTTTTATATATACTATATATATACATATATGATTATTATACATTATATAATTATTATACATTATATAATTACATATAATTATACAAACATATAACATACAAGATAATTATACAATTATCCTGTATATTAAAGGAAGCTATACAAATGTATACATATCTCCCTCTAAACTTCTGATACCTTTGTCCTTTTCACTTTAAAGTCCTTTTAAGTCATTCGGACCTTAATCCTAAAGGATGCACAGCTAAGTAATTTAATAAAGATATTTCAAAGTATATGTAATTAATCATATTATTACATCATTTCTCATTTTCCCATTACTTAGTCTTCTCATCCAATTAAAAAAAAAAAAGTCTGCAAAACAAGCAATTATTAAAACTGTAAACCATCAACATATTGCATGTCACTGAAACATTCTTTTCACCTGATGTTTGGCAAATTAGGGAGTGCTGCCTCCAGAAAGAAGGTGATTCTGAGAAATAACACTCAGGAGAATGATCTGGAACTCCGTTACCAGCTATGACAGACAGAAGTACATGTCATGATGTCAGAAGTACATGTCAGTCTGTCAGAAGCAAAGCATTATCTCAGACCTTGAAAATTAGGTGCACTGTTTTTCTTTTTTTTTCCAGTTTTGTAATTGAGTACCCTCACAGCAGTAATAGTAGTCTCAGCATGGTCTGACAAGTGGAGAGGCATTTTTTCCCTTGGGCAGCAAGAAATCTACAGTAGCACAGTGTGCAGACACATTTCCAGACTGCTTGCCATCCAAAGCCTCAAGAGTTAACAGCATTTCCTCCTCAATCTTGAAACTACTCAGTTGCTCCTGATTAAGAGGTTGTGATGCTAATGTTTGTGTGACAGAAGAGGAACAACCTCCTCAGCAGGCATAGACCAGTGCCTAAAACCATTTGGAAAGTGATGAGTCTGAAGATAGTAATACAATTACAGCCTCATTTTTCCTCCTACAGCACCACAGGTTTGCCTTTGCCAGTTACTGACGGATATTTTCAAAGCAAGATATTTCTGCGAGCTCTGCAAAGCCACTTAATGAGTGGTGAAAGTTGATAATAGAAATAATTGTTACATATACTGCTCCAAAACTGACAGAAGAAACACCTACGAGCATTATAATCCTATACTCTTTTCCAGAAAATAAAAAGATATATAAGAGCTTTCAGGTTGTTCAATTGTGCACTATCATCTTCCTTTTAGCATAATAATGGTTGTGTATCCCTATAATTAAAGATAATTATAGACCATGAAATTTGTACAGCGATTAACCAAAACCAAGATGAAGCTCTGTGTTGCCAAGACAAAGACATCCATCACTGAAGTTTATGTTCCTTGAATAAATTTTTCCCTCTCCTATATAGAATTTTCTTCCATTCTATTATTGCTGCCTTCTTCATTACAGTATTTCTGTGACTCCAAACTAGGCAAAACCACGTGATTTTGTAAAGGCATGTTAACTCTCATCCATTATTTTATCTCTAATATCATAAGGAAATAAAAACATGTTATAATGACAATCTAACCAAAGAGACACATTTCTCCCTAATTCCTAGGATGCTGGTGTTTGATTTATGTCCTAAAACAGTAAGTGTTACTATTTTAAAATTGTTACAGATCTGCTCTCAACTAATTGTGGATAGTCTCATTATTCAATTTATGTATTTTAATCCCTTTTTGAATACCTGCCTTCCCTAATTTCTTGTAATTATACAGATTATTCAGGTCACATATGCACAAAATATAATGCTATTTCCCTCTTGAAGCTATATTCTCCATTCAATTTAACATCTGTTACTAACACTGCACATTTACTTCTTCTGATACATTAGCTTTTGGAAGGGGATATTTTGGATAACTTTGTGGGGAAAAAAAAAAAAAAAAGACATTTTATCAAGGTTTTCCATATAAGAGCATGGACACTTCCAAAATAGCTTACTATTTAACAAGGTAGAACTCTGAATACTTAAGAGAAGGATTTAAATTAGGTATACTGTACACTTGCAAAGAGATAAAATACATAGTCCAGGGGACCAGAAAAAAATGCAAGGGAAAGGTTTCAGAAAGCAACAGAAGATGTAAACACACTAAAGTGATACTGCCACTCCAATTCCTTTGTATGTTTCAAGAATGAAATGCAATGAAATATATAATTTAATTTCTTTTAGATAATGGATTTCAGAAACTTGAATTCAAAAATAAAAATGAAATGTCATGAAGAGAGGTTCAAATATCAACAGCTAATTTATCTTCTGTTTGTACTGCAGGTTAAAAGCCATGACCTTTAACAGGCATTCATGTAATCAAACAATAAGCAATGTATTCTAACATACTCAGAAATATGCAGTTATCCTCATAGGTTTTAATTTGAAGACGTGTTTATTTCATTTTGGCAGGAAGTGTTAGAAAAGTTTGGCCTAAATTCAGAGGATATTTTTTGGATAAACCTTCATCACAGAACTGCTTTATTTATATTTCAGTTTCCAGCCCCTCTGTGGAGAATGCCATTGGACACTGAAATTAGAAAACTGAACAATGTGTGACTTTCTCCATATGACTGTGAGGGGAGAACATACTCATTTACCTTTTCTGGGGGGAAGGAGAAGGGACTGTAAATGTCTGTTAAACAACATCTACTAATACTAACAAATACTAAATTGTATTTGTGTGTTTCTAATCATGTACATGTGGCTTGTCACACTGTACTCTCAATAACAGAAGTAATTTAAGATTGCATGATTACTTTTTTATTATGATTAGTATGTTTCTCCTTTGTTTCTAATGTTCACAACAGTACTTATTTGAAAAGGTCAGAAATACCACTGAAAAGGAAGAGTAAGCTGAATTTGCAAGAATTAATTTAAGTACCATCTTTGTCCACTTTAAATACTGAAAAAAAAAAAAAAATCAGCGATTAAATTATTCCATTAGAAATATTTTAATAACTCACTTTGTTCAACTGAAGAAAGGAAGAGAAAATGCCAAGCTCATGCTGAAATGGAAGAAGTTTGTCATTTCTATTCTTTTTCAAGATGAAGGATGGAAAGGGTCATTCATTTCACATTGCCATCTCTTGAAGTTCTCAAAAATAAAAACAAATTCAGCTGCAATCCAAGAAGCATAAGCGGTCATCCAAGAAACTGACAGTCTCTTTGGGGAATGAAAAATGACTGTCAGCATGAGAGACAGTGGGTGAAGAGATAAATCCCTAGCTGTTCTTAGTTTGCCTGTCATTATTTACTTCTAAGGTCTGACTAGTTTGGGGAGATGTCAAGGGAGCAGCTGTCAGGCTGAAGGCAACAGGACTGGGAAAACAATGTAAAATTCCTATTAGAATCATGATTGATCATAACGTGTACCATGCAATCAGAAAAGTGTAACAAGTAGACAAAGCAAAAAAAAAGTAGTAGTCATGCTCTCACAGTTAAAATCTTAGCACAAGGATAAACAAATTGTCTAATTCAGAGTTGGCAACAAATACTATGCTAAAATGAAATCACACTGGAAATTAAGATTTCTTAAATCTCAGCTCTCTTCTTTGAGGAAATTTCATGTATGATAAACTTTTACAGAATCTAAAAAACTTATTTAAATTCTTAATATCTTTGTAGTGGAGCCAGAGAAGAGAGAAGTTAAATATTTGATTGAGATGCACATATCAAGTCTTCGTGTTTCCCTACAATTCTTCGTCCACATATTTAGTAAAAAAGTATCAGTACAATCTTTATTTATTTATTTATTTATAAGTTGAAAATGAGGAATAATGAGGACAATAAATATCACAAAGCTATAAATGAAATCTACCACTGAGATGAGAATGTATTATCATAGAACCATGGAATATCCCGACTTGGAAGGGACCCATAAAGATCATTGAGTCCAACTCCTGTCACTGCACAGGTCTACCCAAAACTTCAGACCATGTGACTAAGTGCACAATCCAAACACTGACAGGCTTGGTGCCATGACTATGTCCCTGGGGAGCCCAATCCAGTGCATGACCATCCTCTCAGTGAAGAACCTCTTCATGATATCCAGCCTGAACCTCCCCTGTCACAGATTGACACCATTCCCTTGGGTCATTAAAGAGAACAGATCAGCACCTGCCCCTCCACACCCTCTCATGAGGAAGCTGCAGACCATGATGAAGTCTCCCCTCAGCCTCTTTTCCAGGCTGAACAGACCTAGTAACCTCAGCCGTTCCTTGTACATCTTCTCCCCTAGGCCCTTCACCATCTTTGTAGCCCTTCTCTGGATGCTCTCTAACAGGTTCACATATTTCACATATGCTTTTCTATTTCATAGTCTTAAAGGGGACAAGTCTTTTACTGATAAATTGTACCTCAACTGATCAACTAGTGACATGTCTCTTCCTTGAGAGTAGGGCTGAATTCAATATATCAATTTATTTATCAATTCATTTGATTTCTGCAGTATGAAGTGGACCAAGTGCTCTCACATGAAGAGTTTTTTCTTGGTTCAGGCCTCCATTATCTGGGATATTAAACTGAGGGTTTATTTCGAACAGTTAATTCAAGATGGTTAATTAACTACTTACAACCTAGCATAGCAGAAATGTAGTATATGCATATAAAAAAAAAATATATGTAAGCTTTTTGGACGATAAACTCTTTGAAGCTGTGATACAACTGCTGAAAATTGTCTCAGTTTTCAGTACAATAAACTTGAATTGTTTAATATTTAATAGCTTCTTCCACCACTGACAATATTTGATAACTTCTTTCCACCACTGAAGAAATTTAAGCATGGAATTATTCATTTTCAAACATCACAATTTCCTTTCCATTACATTAGTAAAACATGAACTTTTCAAAGATAAAATGAAAAAGATCTCTGAAAATACCTGTCAATATCTTACAGCTTTACATTAAAAGAAAAATTAGGAACTAAAAAAAAAAAAAAAAAAAAAAGGTAAAATTATGTACTTGTTTCTGTGTGATACCCACCTCCTGACATTCTAATCACTACTGTTTTTTTTTTTTTTAAATTTAAATTTACTTTTTTTAAAAAATTCTCACTGTGGTGTAGGCTTCACTGATATACTTTAAAAGTTACTGAGCATGTGCAAAAATAATAGGCTGATTATTGACATAACTCGTTAACAAATTGCTGTCACATATTTTAAATGTAGCTGGTTATTTCCATAACCATTCAAGATTTCATTGCAACAGGACTGTAACCTCTTTTTTTTTTTTTTTTTTTTTGGCTCCTTCAGGCATTATGTCTGAAAGCATAGATAGAAATGTTGCATTCCTACCCTGAATCTTCAGTCAACTTCCCTCAACTATTAAAAATATGCAGTCTATAGGACATACTTAATTCATTTGTAAGTTTAATGGAAAGGAATATAGCAAATATGTTCAGGGAGTACATATAAATATTGAACAGTTTACCCTATCAGTAGCAAAATGGTAGTGTTTTTATTATCTCTTGACAATAGTTCTTGGAGTAATTTTAAAGGTTTTCTTAAAACTGATCGCAACAGATTAATTCTTGCTTACAGGAACCAAACAAGGAAAAGAATTATTTAATGTTCAAGCAGTTGGTGCCTGAACACAACACAGCAGCTACCAGCAACTCTTAACCATGTTACAGCCATTAAACATTCTTCTCTATCAGATTAGGATTAGTAGTCTAATCAATGTGAAAATAAGTAAAAAAAAAAAAAAAAAAAAAAAAAAAAAAAAAAAAAACAGGCAAATGCATCAGGATAAATTACTTGCAAATGCAATTTAGATAAAAAGCCACCAAATTTTTATCTAAATTTTTATTTAGATTAAATTTTATTTAGATTAATTTTTTAAATTTATCTAATTTTTTATCTAAAATTTGCATTTTAGATAAAAAGCCACAAAATGACAAATGATCTAAGAAAATCAAAAAATCCAGATTAATCTTCCCAAGGATTAAAATTTATTAGAAAATGTCCTGAATGTGAGACTGTTATCAATGACGTTACACTGTAAACCAGACATAGTATATTAAAGAAAGACAGAGTAATAATAAATGAGAATTTATTTTAAAGGTTACTTATATTTCCTTGGGAAAACCTAGGACTTTACAGTTTTGCATATATGCAGTTTACCAGATAGACAGAAATGTCTCCCTTTCTAATTCTCAAAATTGCTGTTAACAAAAAATGGACAATTCTAGAACTGATCTCCCTGTTGTTGTTGTTGTTTTTCTCATTTTGCTTATATTTATAACAAATTTACTCTAAATTGTTAATGGAGGTCAGCTTTTATTTCTCTAGTGTTCAGATAATATTCACTCATTGTGATCTTTGAGTGAGCCTTTTACCAGTAAAAATCTCCTCAGCAGACAGAAATTGAATTGTACAGGTTTTTTTTTTCTCAACAATAGAAGACAAGCTTTGTGTCTCTCCTGTGAAAATCAGGCTCCTATTCCATAGCTTCTGTCTGAAAAACAAAAGTTCCCCTTCTAACTGAATAGCTCTGGAGCCCAGCAAACCTTACTGGGAAAGAAACACAACTGTTGGCTCTTTCATCTATTTTTTATTTGAAAAATAACATTATCCCACTTGGTAAAAACAAAATAATAATAATAATAAATAATAAACTGCAAAGCACTTGTCATATATTGTTTTTTTAGATATAGATGTTACATTCTACAAAATTTGTAGAACACTAATCTGTTAGTTCTTTAAATGACCCTACTGCTCCTGTAGCATTTCATGGATGAATCACAGTGCTAGCTTATCGGTATATTGAGATATCAATTCGTTCCCTTAAGTATATTTGACTGCATCTACCATGCTGTTTATCAGAACCCCCCACCCACCACCACCTTTGAGGGTTAAAACTCTCCTTGACTGTCAGCCTCTTATGGTTTCAACATACCACTTTAGACACTAAATTGTTAACTTAGACTTCATGCACATACTGCATGAATTTTGTTTGTTTGTTTTGTCTGTTTTTTAATCTAGTAAAGAACCTGTGTCTCTCAGTGTATGAAATTACCTTGATGCAGAGTCTTCATACCTGTTTGAATACAATAACAAAAAGTTTACAGCATCTGTTCAAATGCTGAGGAATATTACACAAACAACTAATGATGTATTTTTCTTCCTATGCTGCATATAAACAAATGATTGGGGCACTTAATAAAGCTACGCTGCTATCAGAAGTAAAGATATTGATGGGATGGTATTCTCTACAGACAGGCAAAAGTTCCCATCTATGGTCCCTCCTGGCCTTAAACCATCACTTGACTCTATAACAGAATTGTTTACTGCAAACTGAACAAGTCACATTTAACCTCAACAAACAGTCAAATTTACAGGGAAATGTACCCCACAGTCTTTCTGAACCTGTGTTCAAAAAGAATGTGATTAATCAAACAAGCTTTATGTTAATTAGTCTAGATGAAATCATCTTCTGTGCTTCTGCAGTAATCATAGGGTGAATGAATGTATAGAACTAAAGAGCAAAATATAAATCCCACAACACCAGTATAGCAAGATACATCAAGTCTTTTTTTGTTCAGATAATATCAAGCAAATTGTTAGTGTTTTACAAATAATTATCTACGAAGCATTGTGCAAACCAAGAATATAGACAAAATGTCAATAAAGTTAAGGCGTCAACATTCTGTAAAGCATGTGTGACTCATTCTGTATATCTTAAATATTTTTTTCAGGAATGTGTTTTTCCTGAAGAGAGTAAAATCTCAATTTTCTAATAATCAGTTACTCTGATCAAAGACAGCAAAGGATAACAAGGCCTTTCCAGAAGTGAAATTGCAACAAACACTATGAATGACGAGTAAAGGAGGTGAATATAGTTTTCTTTCTGGCTATGTTGTGTAATACATTGCCATCAGCAGAACATCAAGCAGATACATCAAGCAGAATTTCATCCTTTTGAGTGGTAAACCATGATGTAATGTCATTAGATTTTTTCAGTCCATTTTATATGTTTATGAGCCTTCCAGTTATATGTATTAGAGAGACTTTTGCACTTTGCTGGTCTTTCAGATATGTTTATGAGAATGAAATAGAATAGAAAGTCATGTTCAGAACACCATGAAAGAATTCCTGTGAAATGGAGGAGGAGTTAATGACATAGAAATTGAGTCAATATGGTAGCAAAGCTATTTTGTATTGTTCCTTAAAGTGCTTTGGGACTTATGAGGACAATAACATCAAGAAAATAGAAAGCAAAATGTAAGGATTATAAAAATATCATTCTGGCTTAACTAGAACAGATATAGAAACATTCATTCTCCTTTTTGCTGCTGATTCATAGCATGCATTGAGGAGTAACAAACAAACATTTGCTGTAGCCTGGCAGAAAGGGCACAGAGAGTGCAAGAAGTCTGGGCTTGCTGCTCGTATTTCTGATCCCTTTTCACCTCCTCTGGCTGAATGCTTCTGTGGCAGTTTGAAAAGTGGCTCCAAATGGTACCAATATAGTAAATGGGAAATGAGCAATGTTTTCTCTCTCTCTCTCTTTTTTTTTTTTTCCTTCACATTTTATATTTTTATTTAGGGAACGTCAATTAATTAGAATTTGCCATTTTAACACCACTATTTTTACCAATCTTTTCACTGGGATATTGTCATTAAAAGGCATGTACTGTAATTGGAGCATAAAACATGGGCATTTATCCAAGCTAACAGCTAGTGACAAAAAGAGAAAGAGCTCATATTCTAAACTATTTTCCAATGGAGATACAGAGACTATGAAGGTTCTGCAAAATCCAGCCTTTTGATAAGTGACCAGTCTTTTGGTAAGCTTTTCTCCTTTAGGACTCTGAAACAGGACTGTTCTCTGAAACAGGACCTTTCGCTTAGGAGGAATCACAAGATCCTCAAGAAGATTTCTCCAAACCCTATTTTTCAGATGTTACTTATTTTTTTTTTTTTTTTTGTAATCTTTGTTTTTCCAAACCAAACCTCCCAAAATTCATAGAAGAATAGTAATTTGCATATTTTAAGATCTTGAATACAATTAAAAATGAGGAAAAAAAATCAAAGAGGGTCTAAAAATTTAAATCACTGTTGGCTAGCATCACATCTGCATTCAGATGTCCATTTTCCACAACTCAGATCAAGGAAAGGGAACAGAATATTCTGCTTCTCTAGCAGCGTCATTATTCTGATTTTGTTATGCTCTATTTTACTGCTTTTACTTAATTCAGTCCCACATGCTCCTGACAGCAGCCTCCCATGATGTAAAAACATCTTCTCTCCCTCAGAATTTGGTCACTCAAAGCTCACCAGCTGACTGAAAAGGGCTGCCACAGGCCAGTACACAGCAATACAGAGATTTCTGCACTAGGCCTGGCCAAGGAGGTTTCCGAGAATTACACATTTAGTGCCTTGAGACAGCCTGTGGGAGCTCTCTAATTCTTTTGTCATTTTGATCATGTTTGGAGAAAGGAAGTGATCCATTGTCAGGCTCACAGTGTGCAACAGCAGGAATGTCTAAGCTACACTGATGGCCTGATTCATTTCAGACATGTTTAGGGTGACAACACTGTATTCTTCATGTTTGATAGTATTCGCAGCTTGCTCTAGTCACAAGCCTAACCACGACTTCAGAGCTACAGCATATGAAGCTGTATTTCAGTGTGAGTGTTAAAACAGTTTGTAGTACTTGTTGTGCTAACTGAACATCTCATGAAATTTCAAGTATTTCCCATTTTAATTCACATCTATCTTTCTCTGTGTATTTACTGCATATTTATGGAAATAAATGCAAGATAACCTCCAGAAATCTATGCTTTATTTATCAATCATCTACCTTATTCATTAGCCAACTGTTTGTGCTTTACTATGCATTTTTAACTATACCACTTAGTAATGAATTTACTTCACTGGAATTTATTTTAATTTTCCAAATGAACTTTTAAGCAGCTGCTATTTCACGTAGTATGCATTTTGTGAAAAATAGACAAGAGGAAATAGCTCTTATTTTCGTCTCATACTATCCTCATTACAGTGGAAGTCAATGTAAGGAAAGCATATCGCTTCTTCAGGCAGAAGTATGTGGTCATGCCCATACCATGCCTTAAAGTATTGTTTTTTCATGTTACAAGACATGCTGCCATAAAAAAATAAATAATAATAATAAATGCATGCATAGAGGTGGATGCAGACCACCACTACTGAGCATAAATGTAGAGAGAGAAACATTTTTGATTCCAAGCAGTATCCAGAGGGACACAAAAGCACAAAACAGAATCGAGAAGAGAACAGGAGCTTGTGCATCAGAGAGAGAGGGGGAGAGAACAAGAGAGTATTGGTAAATAAATGTCAGAACTCTGAACAGATTTGGAATTCAGTTTAGTGAGGAAAGAAATAAGCTGAGTTTTATTTTAGCCAAACAGCATTATCCATGCTTAATTACTTGTTCCTTACATTTTAAGTATTTCCATTTATAGAATCGATGGTTATCTAACAGAACTGACAATGAATACTGGAACTGAGGGGATGTATCTCTATGAAATCTAAATTTAGATTATATAGAGAGTTATAAAGCTAAATCAGCCAACAAATCAGCCAAAGATCTCATCTTTGAGGGAAGCATATCTGCTAAAAAACTGTACACAATAAATGGCAAACTATATTATTGTATGAAGCTCATACCTTTATCATGGTGTTAAAGAGTAGAATATCAGAAATAAGTTGTTATGGTCACACAAATGCAGAAATTAGGGTGGAAATTATTCTCAGGGACAATGCAGGTTTTAGAGAAGGGAACCATGGCTGGAACTTTTGCTGTCCATCCCTCATGACATAGATACAACTTGTGATATCATCTTTGCCACTTTGCTTGAATAACTACTACAGGACATACCTCATAAGAATATGAGAATCACAAAAGTAACAGATTTTTTATTCTTTATTTTTTTAAATGAAGCAGTTTGGGACATTTACCAAGCAGCAGAATTGTAGCAGACTGAAGCTTCAACAGACACAGGTAATGGCAGGATTCCAATAAAAACAACTGCAGCCACAACAAAGCACCAAGGCAACAGCTGGCTTGACATCAGTACCTTAAAACTAGGGAATTTCAAGCATCACTTCTTGGTATGGGTGAAAAGTGTGACTCTTATGTGTTTTTGTTATACAGCTTTAAAAGCACTGTAATACTATCAAAATTTTCATTTAAAAACAAGATCACTTTTATCACACACATTTTATACTGACATATACTTCACTTTTATCATGACATATGCTTCATCTCAAAACAAGCTGCAGCTGTTCAGGGTGGAACATGGAGAAGCCACTGCTAGCTGTGTGGGGCTGAGCTGCAGGCCATGCAGCAGCGGCAGCAGCCCTGTGCCTCCAGCCAAGCTGTGGTCACAACAAATTTGAATACAAGGGAGCAGCAGCAAGCTCTAACACAGTGGTCCAAGTCTGTAAACAAGCAGGAAATTACTGTTTAACAGAAACGAGCCCATAATAAATATATACAAAAGCATAAGATTTTCTTAATCTTCAGTCACTCATTATAGCTTTTAATTCTTTGGTCCAAGAGATGACAGGACCATATATCAGAAACAGTCCACAGCTAAATATTCCTTCTAGCTTCTCTGCAAAACCAAGGGCCCTCAGACTGTTGAAAATTCAAGTACAAAGCTATCACTCTGGTATTTTAAAAGGAAAACATGAAGAGTATGTCAATTGTATACTTTGATATTTCATCTTCAGGAGGAGGATAAAAACTTTTGTGTATATATAAATGCTTTAAGGATATTGTGAAAAAAGCCTGACATTTGCCAACATTCTGGGTATAACTTGGGACATTTCAGCTAATTAATCAATATCAATCATGCCGTATCTACCAGAAACATTTCAAATTTACAATTGGTGATGCACAGGATATATTCTTATTTTTGCTGTAAAGTGACCTTCAAATTGATGACAAAACATATTTCATGGTAACTTCACTGTCAGACATCTGCAGTCTGAAAACTGAGAGAATACAAATGAGTCAACAGAACTTTCAGTTTGTGAATAGGCTGTATTTAATATATGACACATGGTATACATGATACACAGTGTACTTACAAGGTTGCTGAGGATAACAGGATCTAAGGAATGCAAATAATTTTAATATCATTAAAATTGAGGTAATTTAAAAATGTAAATAAATATTGCTGCATCTTCCACTGTGTTTAGTATGCATGTAGGATTACAATAAACAAACCAAATTAAATGTGGTCTTGATGCAATTTAATCAAATACCTTTTTTAATGTCTTGCTGCTCTGGGTGTGTGGAAGGAATTAGATATCTATTAATATTAGCTGTATTTTGTATGAAACAATATGAGAGCTTGAAACATGACATAGTTTTCTTATAAACCAAATAAATCAATAAACACATAAAAATCCTTTGGTAATCTGGTAAGTATGTTTGTTTTTATTTATCTGGTTTTTATTTTTTTCTTTGGACAGGAAGCTACAAATGCACCACTAATTTAAACATCATTTTTCCATCATCTGAATGCTCTTCTCATATCCATACACATAAGTAGATTAGATCACAGTGAGAGTACAAGAGCAACAGAGTCATACTGCCATTACTTTTGCTATATCAGGTTTAGAAGTATTCACTTTAAATGATGGATGGGGAAAAACAACTTGAAAAATTTACATCTTACTTTAAGAGGCTACTGAAAATATATTTTACATGACCTGCATAAAGCTTTCAGAAAACGCAGTACATTTTCTTTCTAAAAGAACAGTATCAGTAGAATGCCTCCAAAAGCTTCAAATTTTACCACTGACAATTGCATGCTGCCAGACCAGAACTTGCTTGCAAACTCAGAACGTAAGAATTAGTGAGCCAAATACAAAATATCAAGAAGACCTTTGGTGTCACACTTCAAGAAAGAGGAAGATTTTGAAAAGAAAAACAAACAAAAAACAAAAAAAATACATCAAAACTTGACTGAAGCAACACAAAGATGATGTCAAATGGCATTACAGGTGCCTACCTGACAGCATACATTCAACAAGGCAAGAAAACTGGTTCTGTTTTAAACTAGCTCTGCATAACTAGAAAAGCCACTCTGGGAATATATAGCACGCCATAATAAAAAGTCGTGATTTTTTTTCTCCACAGTTTATACCTCGAAGCACAAAAGAAAAAGCATCTTTCAACATTCATTCACCTACTGTACACAGGATGCCACAATAATTTATGCCATGGGCAAAACTTGAAAAAATAAGTGTACTGGTATATCACAAACTAGAGGAGATTTCCTATACTGACAAGTGCTATCAATCTGTCAAGCAAAATGTGCTTTCCACAAAGGATGGTATTTCCTGTTTAACTTTTAAATATCTAAAGAAAGATATTGAAATCTGAGATTGCACTGTATACTTTCCTTATAATATGTGGGGAAAAAAAAATTAAAAAAGTACCTCTGTAGTACAATTCATCATATCTACCTTAAAAAACTCACATAAGAAACACCTTTAGAGAAGTCAGCTTATATCCTCTCATACATATCCTGCCTAGTTAGATCTTAGATAGCTAAATTAACCAAGATGAATGTAACCCTAAATGCCTTAGAAACTATTAGTCCTGCTAATTCTTTTACAACATAATAATTACCCACAACTTGGTTTCAAGGGTCTAACTGGTAAACCCTTATGCAATGAATCAAGGAAGAGATGTAGGTCTCATCTCAGTTATTTGCAGTTGATTACATAAATCTCGTGTTGCTTCAGTGAGTCCTGACCACGCTCAAATGAAAACTACTGTTATGACTGGGAAAGAAAACAAAGTTGTTCATTTAGCAACCTACTTGGGCGAACTGGAGAGAAGCTTTTGTAGTTTTGTGGGAAGAAAAAGCAATTTTTATGTTGCACTAGAAGTGCAGAAAGCTGCTCTCAAGTTTTTCATCTTTGCATGAAAGGAAATTTATGTTCAAAGTCACAAAATATATGAACTTTTTTTTTTTTTTTTTTTCAGGAAAGACTACAGAGTCAGTGGACAGCTAAGAACTTACAGGTCCTCCTGTGGGCACCTCTACTGAAGAGTTTAAGAAGAGTGTGGTTAAAGTACTGTGATACAAAAGCAAGCCATTAATAGAGCCAATCAGGTAGGAAACCTCTTCTTCAGACAACATTCTTAAATAATATTCTTTAAAAAAAAATTGCCACTCTTCTTGAAAAATAGATGCTTTCTCTCTCATATACCTCACAGAAATCTTTAATACATAGATAATTACAATCTGTGTAATTTTTCAGGATGAAAATCAAGGATGTTGCCTTGATTACTTTGGATGGGGAAAAGAAAAACCACGGCCTCTCTTCAAACCCATAATATGATGCTATTCCTTTTGACATTTTTTTATGAGCTTCTTGGAATCCAGTGACAGCAACAGATTTGGCCAGTATTCTGTGAACATTTTAATTTCAGAGTGACATTTTAGTGTTTGTGTGTTTTGCTGCTGAATTTATTAGAATTTAGAGTTATACAGATACAGCTGATAAAAGCATTAATCAAAGCAGGCTCCACAGAACCTGCAAACAATAGATGAAGTGTCTACACAAAATATGATAGATGATGGTATAAAAAATAGAAAAAAACCCTCCAAAATAACAGAGAAAAGGACCTAAAGCAGACACTTAGTGAACATAAAGTGACTTAATGGTTTGTGATAAGGATAGAATGTACATGTCCAAATAAGGGTAGAAGTAGAGTCTAATAATTTTTGATCACTGTATAAAAAGACCTGTCAGAATCCATGCATTCTTTGTATGGGTCTTGGGTAGCCTGCATAACATTGTTCTAATACTGTATCGACACACACGGAACATTAGCATCTTGTGTGTGAGATCATGAGTGTGACAGGGCCATACCTTGTATGTATACCCACTAAATGGGGAGGAGCCGTTGCCTCTGAACCCAGCCTGTGGTATGTTTTGAAACAAGAATGGTGCTGAAGTTTCCAGACTACAGAGCAATAGACCTCTGGCTATGATTCAAAAAAACTGACTCACAGTACCAATAGGTTTGCTTTCTCTGACAAGGGATGAAATTTAAAAGGGATATTAAAAATTGTCACAGCCAGACTAGAAGCAGAATAAAAAAATAAAAAATATATTTATTAAATTACATTCATTTCTCAACATCACTGCCAACAAAGTTAAGCTCTCTTGTTCTATTTGTAAAGCAGGTCAGGGAAACCAAAAAGACATTCACAGAAGCTGACTGAAAGCCCCCATGTGTAATATAAGCAGATCACAAAGACTGGTTACTAGGAAGAAGCTTTATAAAGATGTTCAGTTGAGACTTTACTCATAGCACCTACACAGAGGTTGTCTCATGTAGAATGTGTTTACCTGGGCACACACTACAAATTCCTCAACTTCAGACCACAGCTGAAACTGATGAAACATCAATGATTTAAAATAACTTAAGATTCCACCTCTTTTGCTCCAAAGGAAAAAGTTTAACTTAGTACTTTAGCCCTATGTATTAATAATCAGTAGCTTCCTTATAATTTAAAATGCTTATTATGCCTTTCAAATGATATTCTTACTGTGCAACCCACAGTTCCCTCCCTCACACGTCTGCTTAAATAGGAAGAAAAATTCATTCATAATAATAAATTTAGACCAAAACCAAAAACAACAACATTGTGCACACTTGCAAGTACGCATCCATACAGTAGTTGCAAGGGAACATATAATTATTCTCATAAAATGCATGCCTGAAATTGAATTTTTATTTCAAATTAGTTTGTAAAGAGTATGATTTGTCTAATATGTTATTAGAACCTCTTCAGATGAAAGGAGAAAAATGGATTAATAACAAAGAGCATACTGATTGAAATCTAATTTCTGTTATCACAGCTAAATGCTATTTTTGCATGCAAGCTGAAGCTGTGTATTTTGTGATACAGTCCCATAACATATTGTCATTCATTTCTGTGTTCTTTAAGAGCCATTTTCTATTGAACTGAAAATAACGGTGCCTCATGTAACTATGCAATATAAATGCTTTCAGTTAACAGTCAATTCTCAAACAAGAGAAAGAAATAATTATTCCTGAACAGTATTTTCAGGTGAAGAATACTACCCACATAAAACACCTTTAAAAATAATATACGCCTGATTATCAGCACTACTCAGATGATTAATCTTTCCCTCAAAGCACATATCAATCCCTAGCAAAGAATTTCAATTACATGAAATAATTCCATGTATATTTCATGAATATTTTGTAAAAACAATCTGAGTTCTTTGCATTCGGAAGTAGTTTAGAAAATGAAAGACACTGAAGACAGTAAGCAGCCAAAAGAGGTGGGCTGTTGTGATAAAAAACTGAGGACAAATATTTTAGTTTTATTTTAGTTTCAGCCAATTCATATTTTCTGATGAGAAAAAAAAAATATATTGAATTTAGATCAGTTCTCATCAGCAGCATCACTCTGTTGCTACCAGAATCCCTTCAACTGCTGAATGCACTGAAAATTATGTGCCAATGCACGTGTGTTTAGTTACCTTGTTAGGTGCTATCCTGAGGCACTTAGAATGAATACTGGGTGAAGTGCATCTTCTGCTATCATTTTACACAAACAGAGACTAGGAGCAAGTACCTTCCAGAAAGTAAGCAGTGAAAGGAATTAAAAGTACCATAAAATTACAAGGACTATAATAGCAGGAAACATAAATGATGGGACATCATATAAGGAAAAGCAAAGCTTCTTGCTGAGCTTCAGCCAATAGCTACACGGTCAAGTTAGTCCAAGTGGGATCTAACTTTTAGCCTGAAAAATAAAACAGTACTAATCCATTTAATTTTTATTTCAAATCGATCTATCTCAAAAGCTAATGAGCACATCAAGTAAAAGAATTCACCTTTCCAATGTATTGATGAAATATTTATTTTCTTTCCCTAACAATGAAGGAATTGATTTTAAATCATGTAATCAGGATACTAAAAGTATTTATGAACAACAAAAACTTCTATAGATGCTCATAACAGGTGCCCAGTGACTTTAGTTTTCCCCCAATGTAATCCTGCGAGAAGTTACAAACATCGTTGTAAACTTTGTAGCTAAAATGAGAATTTTGACACCATTTTCCCAAGACTTCCAATTTCTTTGACCAGAGGACCACTTTTACATCATCTTATTCAGTCTTACCAGAAAATACAGACATACTGCAGTTCTAATTGCAGAGCATTTAGATCCTGATTTGGGATCCCCAACACTACAGTTGAACAATCAGATTGAAACCATTTTTTCCTTCAATTAATAAATTATTTGCAAAATACCATCTTTTATTAAGTAATTTATTATTCAGGGTTGTCAGAAAAGTTTACACAAATGAAGGCAAGCTGCCTGGCTGTATGGTAAAAGCCTAAGGGTGAGGTTTGCTCATCAATATATATGACACCATCTCAGCTGATAGCATTTCTACTCTTGCCGCAACTTCTAGGAAAGCTGCAGTCCAGGAATCATATGCTGAAAATACTGAGTAATAAAATGCTTAAAATCCTGCTTTTGCATGACTGCACAGCTATTTGAATGACAGATATACAGACCTCAAATACTGAAGACAATAAAACCATCCCCACAAATGTTTGTGGGCAGAGGAGACAAACAAAACCAAAAACTCAGTTGAATCAATTAGCCTTTCTAAAGTCAAATGAGACAGCGATTCAAGCGACATCCATCTCAAGAACTAAAGGATTATTTAGTGGACCTTAATCAGGCAAGACATGCAATGAAATTAAACAAGCAGATTAAAATTAAAAATTGTCATCCCCTTAGCAATATCAGAAACAATATTGTTACCAGACAAAACAATGCTATGTGCACATCGTGGTGAGAAGGAATAAATAGCCTTTTTCTCTTTCCCTTGGGTACTAGTGCATTAAGTCTGAGAAGGTAATTAATGTTACTACACATTACTATGAATTTAATCAGAATTTATGTCTTTGTCTGCCATTGCGTAGTCTTGTTTTTCAAGTTCCTAAAAAAGGACTGCTATTTTGGGGAAAGGTAACAAAGATAGAGGTTTATCTAGTGTCACGTCATTCTGCTGACAAGGTAGGCCATGCATCATCAGCTTTCCTTTTTTTTTTTTTTTTTTTTTGAGCTTTACTTATCAATTACTATTAATCCTGATTTGTGTTGCCATGGATTTTCCTGAGCAAAGGTTATGAATGCATAGCAGAGCCTGATGGAGATTAATGTGCAGAATAAAACAAAGGGACAAAAATACCTTCAGAAAAGTATGACCTCAGACATGATCTGTCATATTACCTTATTTGCTGCTACGATAAAAATAAATTAAGAATCTCCAACCAACAGTTTCTTTGTTAAAACTGAATCATAATCACTAGATAAACTGAAATTTTAATCAGCATTACAGTAAATGTATTATACTTACATGTTGTTCACAGTATTCAATGGAGCATCGGCCTGCTTGCTTTCCAATTCAATAAATAATCATGGTTTCTTGCAATAAAGAAATTCATTTCTGGAAAGACAAAACAGGAGGTTAAATGTTTTTTAATAGTTTTTTTCAGTAGTCATGCACTGTAAAGCAACATATGAAAATAAGGTCTCAGCTGGGAAATTACAAGTACATATTACAATTTCATTTAAAAAACTTCATAAGTCTTTATTTGTGAATGCAAATGCATTATTAATATTTTATGAGAGTCAAGAATACATTTCATATATAGGTGAAAAGTTACTTGAGCTGCAGGAAATTTATTTTTTCTGTTTTTTTTTGTTGTTGTTCTGCCAACAAGAAAGTTTATGCTTTTCAGGAAGTACGCATTCCCAGTTTCAACAAACAAGACATTTTACAAGCACAAGAAAGTAGAATATTGGCATCTTGGCTTAAACAAACAAACACACATTTTTCTTATTAAAATAAATAAATAAATAAATAAATAAATCCCTTGATTATTAATGGCAGAAGGATTTGAAAGAAATCCTCTAGATGATATTCCAGAATACCGCCCATTATCCCTTTTCAATATTTATTAATGAGAACACACGAAGAAAAGAAACAGGCTGAATAATAGACTCTAACAGTGAAATCAGTTTAACTGCAGAGCAGACTCTAAGAGAAAGAAGAATCTCTATAGCAAGCTATACTTATATATATAACTTATATATATATAAGTTTATGAGATCCAGTACATTCTTTCTGCTCTGACAGAAGCTTGAGTGAGCTCTACCATTTTCTCTAGGAGGAAATAAGACTGATTTAAAACATTTTTGCTTCCCATACTTGTAAACAAATATCCTCTAGTTTGGATAGTCAATGAATTTTCTTTCTTGCTATCAAAATATGGTAAGATTTCTAGTCAGTGTTGTAGAATATTCCTTGCTGTCAACAGAGAATTTCTATTATTATTATTATTATTGAGACCTTATTCCTGCAGATTCCTGAATAACTCATTTAAACCTTATGATGATATTCTTGTGTGTGTAGTTTGTTTTAAATTACTCTTTGTGACCCCCTGTAAATCCATCCTCAGCTATTCTACAGATGAGGATACTAAATGCTGAGAAAATTTGACTTAGAAGTTCTTATTAATTTTAACCCTGCCAGGTCTGAAAGAAAACATTACTCTAGTGTAGTAACAGAAAACTACTGAGGCTGATCTGCAGTGAGAGATTCTGTTAGATGGTATAGTAAGTCTGCTTCATGGCTAAAACCTCATCAACTATTTACAAGGAAACACGTGATGGCATGCAGGTGCTTGTGCAATGAATGCAGGTAGCAAGATCCAGCTCTCCAGTTTTGTCAGCCCTTCATGGAACAGCGATTCTGACATATGGTATTTATCTAGCCATAAAGAAAGGCAGACTGACTTTAAGCACACATGGCCAAATTCAGCTTGGCTTACAACATTAAATACACCAATATAGAAATGCAACAGTGTAACTTAAGGGACTGGAAACACACTAAAATAATTACCTTGTTCTGGTAATTTTCAAGTTTTAGGCACATATCAGTAATCTGAATTTTTAATAAATCTCACCTTTCAAGAATTCTGGAGTTAAGTATATGACATCAAATGTCATGAGCTTAAAAAGGTATAAAACAAAGAGTTGCCTTTACAGGCTGGTAATAGAGTATTGCACATTATTTTTCTCTGATAGTTCAGTCCTGCCAGCTACCTGGAGAACCATTTGCTCCTCTCAGAAGGTGTTCAGTGACTCTTATTACTTAACCAATTAAAAAGGGCTAATTTGTACTCTATTCCAATTGTGTGCTGAGGACAAGAATTCAGCATGATGACAAAGCTCAGATTTGGAAGCAATGGCACATACCTGTGAAGCACATTATAAAGCTAATGTATTGTAGTGGAACTCTTTAATACACCTCCTATGTGAAAAGAAAGTTACTAAGGCTGGCCAGTCTGTGCTGGCAAAAAGGAATAGGATTGCTTGCCTAAAAGCTGCAGCCTTGCTGGAAGTCATCTTCTATTTAAAAAAAAATATAAAAAAAATAAAAGAAGAAAAATGTAGAAACACCTCCTATCTCTCTCTGATGTTTCTGGTAATCACATATTAAAACTCATCCTCTGGAAGCAACTGTTAATATTGCAGAATCTCTTGCCTACTGAAAGGAGAACCAAATCCCTTGAATCAACACTCCCCTTCCAGAATTTGCCAAAGCAAATTGCCTCTTCTTCCCTTCCTTACTTCTATAGAAATATAGAAATATACATTTTATAGGTGGTGACATGGCAGGTAAAAACTAGTGCATGAAGCAATAATAAGAAAAACTATATATATATATATATAAAAAAAAAAAAAAAAAAAAAAAAGAAAATACTGGAGTAGAAATACTGTTTAATTTTTCTGTTTGGAATAGTTTGGAATATTCTCATTAACAGCTTGCCTGGTTTGACAATTTCTAGCTGTTGTTCAAAAGTCATATAAGGGTTCACAGGGAAAATAAACATTAGGCAAAACACTGTACAATCATCTCTAAATTTCTAAACTAGATAACTGTAGCCTTCCCCTCAAAATTTGTCACCTGTAAAAAACAAAAACAAAACCAAAAAAACCTTTCATATGCATCTTGCATCTCACCTCTCCTGACTGTTACAGACATGTCTCCACAGATTCAAGAAAAAAAAAATTATAATCTAAGAAGGTAGTGGGTTGATGCAGCCTCTCAACCTTCAGTGATATGCTTCAGTTTTGTTTCATTGACATGTACATGGCCACACAGTACTATCATTATCAAGTACTATCTAGCTGCTACAATCATCTACAAACTGTTAATATATAGTGTATGTAAGCAAAGATCACTAGAAAAAAAATACCAACTGTAAAGACTAAAAAAAAAGAACAGAAATTAAAACCAGAGAAATGTAAAATTTGGGGGAAAAAAACAAAACAAAACAAAACAAAACAAAACTGTTTATTGACATTTAAGAAGCAATCAGTATGAAGCATCATAGATTATAGTTCTGGGAAGTGGCAGAAAGTAATGGCTGTAGAAAAGAAATCTGCAGTAGAACATAGCCCTTTGAAGTACTTTGCCTCAAGGCTCACTGACCAAAACCATCACTACCAAATGTAAGGAGTTGGAACCTATGTGGTTATTACGTACAAGTATCTTTTCTGACAACTAAGTTTTAATTAACGTTTCTGCAAGTTTGGGGCTACAAATTAACAGTGGCATTCACAATTACAATAATAGCAGACATTTAATCATAATGACACATTATTGTTGTCATTATTTTTGTACTGTTATTGTACTATTATATTTTACACAAACATTAGTCAAAGCTGTTATAGTGATGTCTACACCACTGAAGGACTTCTGCTCAAAAAACTGTAGCTTAATGATAATGATTATATTTAGCAAAATATGTAAAATGTATCCATTATCAATACCCCAGAGCAATGCCACTTACTTTTCTTTATTAATATCCTAGAAATACAGGATTTCAGGAGAACTCAGCTCATTATGTGGCACATAAATTGATTTTCTAGAAAATACTCAAGGATCTTTAGATAAGCTTCTGATCCTTTGCCCCGGTTAGTCTTAGAAACTATCAGCAGAAAGCATCCATGACATTCTTATGCCATTCTTCTCCTATTCTTAAAATTGTTTTCCTAATGTCTTTAAAAGCAGCAAACAAAACCACTGTCTTCTTGTCTCACCTGCAGTGAGCATGAAAAGCATGAAAACCCCTGATCACAGCCCTCAGAGCAACAACCCGCTCCAACCTGGAAATTTTACCTTAATTTTTGCTCCTGCTACCAGACCTTCCATTACTTGTCAAAACTTTTCGAGTACACAGACATAAACAAAGTGCTCCATTCACTGTTAATTCAAGTGGAAACATTACTGCCAATGCCATACACATAATTTCTGTTACCTTTGTTTGTGGTTTTGTTTTCTTCATACTTAACCTCTTCAGCAGCAGTATAACACAGCAAACACAGTTACTTTAGAGACTGCTATGACCCACAGCCTACAATGCTGACCTTTTCCAGCCCCAGACCCTGCATGTTCAATGTTCCAACACTGACAATTCCCAGTTCCTTAACTTCTGAGGCAAAACATATGATAAAAAACTTATGTACAACTGTGTTAACCCATTTTCCACTGCTCTTGCTTGTATTTATTTTCTTTGCTATTAACTGTTGAAAATCAGTTTGTAATTCACTTTTTTTTTTTTTTTTTAAGATTGACAGAAATAAGGTTATTCAATACTTCAGTTTTCTCTATGACTTGTTATTTGATCATTTACCACAGTAACATCTTAAAATATTTTTCATATCTTCTTGCAATAGTTTTCTAAACCGATCATGTAGAGTGCCTTAGAACACTTTTGTTATAATTCTCGTTTTGCCCCAGCCTTTCCAATTTAATCCTGACATAGACATTGCTTCCATACACAGCTACAACTTCTATATGCTTTTAGTAAAGTTACTTTTTGATGTTCATATTCTTAAGAACTGAGGCTACCACACTCTTTTTGATATATAGGTATTATTTCATTTTTACCATGAAGACAACCCATAGCACTGCCATGCAAAGTAAATGAAGTTTCCTGAATAACAGTAGGAGAACTGAGTTGACTCAAGGCCAACCAATTAGCCCACAACAAAATTTGAAATGTAAGTCTGGATTGCAAGTGTTTAGTGCTAGTCAGTCACTGTAAATTAACTTAGAGGAGCAAAAAGTAATACCATAGAGGGGAGCCAAACAATGTTTATAATGAGCAAAAATAGGAAGAAGATATAACCACTGAGCATTCCCTGCTGTTAAAAAAGAAAAAGCTGAATTGTGTCTAATTTCTGCAGTGCGGGGAAAACAGAAGGGCCAATTAAGGACTGCTTCAGGTTCAATTTTCATCTGGAAAATAGATTAGCTTATCTGGATCTTATACAGCATTGCTTTTACATTTAGACTGAATTCTTTGCCTTCAAAATATTAGCATGCCAATACAGGAGAGTGGCATGGACACCTATTCAATCAAAATCCCTTTGGAAATTTAGAAAGTAGCAAGGAAGAGCCAACACAACAGCAGTACAAAACAATTCAACGTAGCTCTGGCTTTATTCAAATAGAAATATTGGAAGTTATACAGTGAAGCAGAATTAACTATAAGACCTAACATTTTAGTCAATATTTCTACTGCAAAAAAAGTCAAATAATAGATACCGTAATTAGTAAAAGCTCAGCTTTTTTTCATCCAGAAGAGAAGAAGGCACACTTAAGTCTTTTTTCTAAGGCACTGGTTCAATACAGAGTCATTGAAGAAGAGCAGTGCCTACAATTGCTGAGTTTATCTCCTTACTTGTTTGGCTGTGCATGTTCTACAACTGCAGTGTAAGGAGCAGTTAGTGAAGACTAAATGAAGACTGCTTTAAGCAGTGGTCTGAGCAGCACTTGAAGCTTCCAAGTGTGTTGTAGAGCTTGTGAGAGATGATAAATTATTGCAAGTGTTGCAACTGCAGGCACAGTTACAATATTAGGTGGTGATGCTTTGGGGTTTAAAGCTTGCCCTATTTCTTACAAATGAATTGAAAGGCTTAGGAATTTTTTTTTCTGCAACACCACTGGATAGACTTACTCTTTCTTAGTACAACCTCCTCCTCTCCACTTCCTAAAATAAATGCATTGAACAATGCCAAGTACTGCCCTGACAAGACATAATTTTTAGTTTAATCAGCCTATTTTCAGCATTTATCAATATGAAAGGCTGAAGAATATTTTCAGAACCCAGGAGGCTGCTTTCTCCCATTAAGAAACAAGCTGGTACACTGGATGTTGAGGGAATACTGCAAATAATGTAGGCTCTAGTTAATCTTTTCCCCATTTTAGCCAAATGCTTTACAATTCTCTTTTGAAAATTTCTATATTTCCTATATTTCAAAAGTCCAGGGTCAAAACTCTGAAGAGAAAGAAAAGGCAAAACCAAAATTCTACTTCATTTCTGGCAGTGTATCTGGGTTACTGTGGGAAAAAAATGCCATAGAGAAATGGGCCAGGAGTTTGTGAATGCTGGTTGAACTGAGAGGTATTTTATGTCAATGGACTTTAATGTGTCCTGACAAGAAACAATCAAAACGTACAGGTTAACACATGCAACATTCACTTCATTTTCTATGTCAACCTCATGAACTTTGCCATGTTACCTCATCTTCCAATTTAGTGAGGGAGAAATACAAGTTTCTGGAGATCACTGATGGTTAATAGGTAATATACTTGCATGCGGCTCAGAAAGAATAAGGTCAGAGCATAAGTATAAAGTGTTTACATGCTTTCAGGCCTGGAGTTGCAGCTCTGCATGTAATGAAGCTATAGCAAGTTTGGTTGCAATAGTTCTGAGTTCTCAAAAGCAAGTAGAAAGGAGAGCCTCACTGTATCAGTTAAAACAGAACTAAGGAAACAGTACACAAATTTTACATTTCAGTTCTGGAATGGTCTTGTACTTAACATGTAAGATGTTAATGCCTCTTTTATATTATATATATATATATGTATATATATATATATATATATAAACATAATTGGCAATTTCTTAAACTTAAGTGAATACTGCAAAGTGTTTATTTTCCAATAGGCCTTCAAATATTTATTACACCCCCTTTGTATAAAAATACTTGCATGAAGTTACACTGTTAAAATAGCAGACAACCTGGAAAGCAGACAACTTCCCAGGCAATATCATGGGAACTCAACGTCACTCATGCAAATCTGACGGATGGAGTATTTTAAAAATAAAAGAAATGACTGCAGGAACTGCAATAAAGTAAAAATGTGCTGTCAATTATAATAAAACCAGGAGACAAACCTCAGGCAGTAAGCCTTGTATCGATGTGTTCTTCAGATCTGATATGGGGATGGCTACTAGGCGATCTCTGTTAAACCCAAAGATAAAAACTACAGATTATTTTCAAAAAGTCCTAGCAGTTCCTGAGACAGATGCTTTTCCTAACAGTATCTAAAAGGCTATAACATTCAAGAAATCAATTATCAAATAGCAATTATAGGTCTATCGTACAATGTTTGGAACCATTTAACCTAATTATGCTCATACCGCTGTGTATAAGTGCCTGCAAAGAATTGCAAAGAGCTCTGAAGGTGAGCTGAAAGTGAACAGCAGGCTGTTTAAGGCTAGAGATCAGATGAGAATTATGACAGAAGATGTAGGGTGAATTTAGTCAAAAAGCAAGGGAAGTGATTTCATTATGTGAAAGACCTGAGAGACCTACAGGTCATAAAGTGAATTACCTAGCATTATGCTAAACACTTTCAGAATATCGGCTGGGAGTATTTATGTTTACAGGATGCAGCTCATTTGTGGAGAAGACAAGTTGTGATTTGTTCCCAATTTCTGACCATTCTTTTTACACATCCTATAGACCTGCAATTCTGATTCAGTCGAAAGCCCTCCCACTCTTCTCTCCTGGCATAATGGTCTTTCTCATTTTAAACTATCTTGTCTGAGTCATTATCTTATCCTGAATAAACAGTCCATTCTCCCACCCTTATTACAAGCTCTTAAGATAGCTGTAGGAATACAAATTATACATAAAGCTACATTTTCTCAGGGACTTTAGTACATGGGAAGTAACTTTCAAAGGTTATAGCCTAAAAATACCCCTTATCAGCAATTTCAAACCTGTAAAACAATGGAGCAAACAGTAAGACTCAACAAAAATACCACACAGCTTCAGTGAACAGCAAAAACTACAACAATATTCACACTGATTACAGAACAGATTCTACAAGATGTTCCTGACTGTTTTTAATGGAATTTTAAGATCAGCGAATTAAGAGAAAAAAAGGTTTTAATATAGCTGGATTTTAGGAAATCATTATCCAACAAAATTGTAACCTCAAAAAGAATCAAAATTAGTTTGGATAGTATTAACAAATAATAATGAAAGCATTGTTTTCTGCAAAGATTTACAATAGATTAGTATAGAAACTACAATTAATCTCTTCAATACAGACTTTAGTGTCAGGGGCCAAGCTAACATCACCAACAAAAAAGGATAAATAAATTCACATGCTTCTTCCACCTGATTTTAATTTGCAGGACAAAATACCACAGGCTTCTCTCTGTTTCTCTACTATGTGGAGAAAGAATATAATGGTCAAAGATAAGGATCTCATGTTACCAATTTCAGAGACATTTCAGTGAAGAATCCAGGCTAATAATTATATAGTTAATGGTTATTTGGATGATCCATTCCTTTGAATTTTGAGAAGAATAATCATTTATTCAAGGAAAACTTTTATTTTGAAAAATTGGTCATATTAAAGATTCAGTTTCTGGTCTAAACCACAGAGAAAATAATCACCATTCCTACTAATTTAAACTTTTGTACCCAGGATCTGGAAACAAACAATAGCAGGGTCTTGAACCTTAAACATTAGAAATCAGTATGCTGCTAATGAGCTATTGGCTTTTCTGCTTTTTTTTCTTTTCTTTCTTTGATTAAAGAATTGGAAAAATATAAGATCTTAAAAAAATAAAATAAAAACAAATCCACAATAGAAAAAAGCATGGTTTGGTCACTGAAATTGACACTAGATACAAAACTGTGATACTAATAATATACTTTCATCAACCCATGTACAGTCTTTCAGTGTCCGAGAAGAAAATAATAACGTCCAGAAGTTGTAACATCTTTTTAACCCTTAGGTCATTCCTTTATTAAAAAAATACAAATTCACAGAACATAAAGCAAAAGGACAGAACATAGAGCAAAATCTTCTGTGTTTTTCAAACCTGTTGATATATGTTGATATATGTTGATCTGTGGCATATTTTGAGAAGTCTACTACAGGACACTTGAATTATTTCAAGGTCTAGTGACAGATGCACTCTTTTTTTCCCTGTATACTATTACAGAATCACAGAATCACAGAATTTCTAGGTTGGAAGAGACCTCAAGATCATCGAGTCCAACCTCTGACCTAACGCTAGCAGTCCCCACTAAACCATATCCCTAAGCTCTACATCTAAACATCTTTTGAAGACTTCCAGGGATGGTGACTCCACCACTTCCCTGGGCAGCCTGTTCCAATGCCTCACAACCCTTTCAGTGAAGAAGTTCTTCCTAACATCTAACCTAAAACTCCCCTGGCTCAACTTAAGCCCATTCCCCCTCGTCCTGTCACCAGGCACGTGGGAGAACAAACCAACCCCCACCTCGCTACAGCCTCCCTTGAGGTACCTATAGAGAGCGATAAAGTCGCCCCTGAGCCTCCTCTTCTCCAGGCTGAACAAGCCCAGCTCCCTCAGCCGCTCCTCATAGGACTTGTTCTCCAGGCCCCTCACCAGCTTCGTCGCCCTTCTCTGAACCCGCTCAAGCACCTCGATGTCCTTCTTGTAGCGAGGGGCCCAAAACTGACCACAGTACTCGAGGTGCGGCCTCACCAGAGCCGAGTACAGGGGGACAATCACCTCCCTAGCCCTGCTGGTCACACTGTTCCTGATACAAGCCAGGATGCCGTTGGCCTTCTTGGCCACCTGAGCACACTGCTGGCTCATATTCAGCCGACTATCCACCATCACTCCCAGGTCCTTCTCTGCCTGGCAGCTCTCCAACCATTCCTCTCCCAGCCTGTAGCTCTGCTTGGGGTTATTGCGCCCCAGGTGCAGGACCCGGCACTTGGCCTTGTTGCACTTCATGCAGTTGACCTCAGCCCATCGGTGCAGCCTATCCAGATCCTCCTGCAGAGCTTTCCTACCCTCAAGCAGAGGGGTACTTTCTCAACGACACTTACTCACCATTTTCTCAACGACATTGCTTTTAAAATACCTTTAATTTCTAGATAAAATGAGCCTATTTAAAAAGAGGAAAATGAGATACAAATTCCAGTATTATAATGATGATTAAATGGAAGAACAACTCAAGTAAGGACTCAAGTAATGCTGCTAGAGTGAAAAATAAAAATAAAAGTGAACAGGAATTATTTGGTAATTGTTTTAAAATTAAAGAAACTGAAATAACACTTGTTTGTAATCATCAGTGTTGATTAATTTTTCTTTTTTTGGGGTGAAGAAATGAACTAGGGAAATTTGTCAGTTTGACGTACTGACAATTAAAGGGAATAAAAGTAAATGAGCGAAACAGAGGTATGGTCACCTTATGTGTACTGCATTTAATGCAGAAAATCTGAAAGATGAGGAAAGCCATAAGAATAGTTTTAGGAATTAATTGCATCTCTACAACAGATACTAGATTCTGTGTTTCTTTTCCTTCATACTGCCTAATGGGGTCAGGATGGAGAAATGCTGGTAAAAAGAATGGGAATTGACAGTAAAAGGTGAGACTAGAATTAGTGACAGTTGTCATTTCTCAGAAGGCAGGCATTGAAGCATTGTGGTTTTGAATATTGCTTTCTTACAATAACAGCAGTTACGATGAGAACAGAAAGTGTCAGACCACTTACAGTACAATAGTTGTAGCACAAGTAGTCAAATAGACAAATGTTTTAATCTCTGTAGTTTTAAGGTTACAGTATGCCAGTATTTCTCAGTGCCAAAACTGTAAGGGCATGAATTATGTATTGTCAGGAACTTTTTTTTTTTTTTTTTTTTTCCATAATGACTAACCTGTGTTCCTGGCAGTAGCAATACACAAGAGAAAACTGTGATCTTCTAAGACAAGCTCAAATTCTCTGAGTAGAGGCAACCAGTTTCAAGACCTTGACAAAGAGTTTTCTGACTCAAAGCTCAGGTACTGCAGCACAAAGACTTAAAACACACACCAGAGCTACAAAGGTGCAGTGACCAGCTGGTGAATACAACACAGGGGATGCCAATACATTTACTTCATACCTCATCCTTTGAGCTAACCTTTTAAAAGGTACCCAGAAGTTCTTCTTTATCTCCTGCTCATTACAAAAGTATTTATCTCCTCTTACATGGAAACCTATGGGCACTGATTTCGATACTGAGAAGAACCAGAAATATGTGTATTGGTGCTGTCTGGTCGTAAGGAGGGTGACTGAGCTCCAGTCACAGGGGGATGTTGCTGAGAGTCCTGTTCCAACTGTTCTGATAAGATTTGCTAGAACATAGCTCCAAACCCAACCAAGATCAAACCATCAGCTATGCAGGCTCTAGTTTGAGAAGGCTGGTCTTTTTTTAGTTTCTCTCTGCTTGACTCCAATCTTACCAATACTTACTGCTGACCCATACTGTTGGTTTCCTGTATCCACAAGTACTACAAAACAGAAGAATTAACTCAGCCGTAGCAAACACATCGTACAACAACTACATCATGCTTGCAACAATTTTCATGTTCTAATTTCTCTTGTTACTCTAAATCTTAAGCTGAAAGACAATGTTGTAGTCATCTGATCTGGCTGATTACATCACTCAATGATTATTGCATTTATACCAAGACTATAATGGAATGTACTTATTTCAAAGGAAAATCATTATCACTGCAAAGACACAAAACCATAACTTTTATACCTACACACTCATATCTGAAAACAGTAGAAGAAAAAACAAACAAACAAAAAACCACCTCCTTTCTAAAAAGGTATACTTTGAAATTTCAGACAACCACACAGAAAACTGATACATTTTCTACCAGTTCAGTGCTGGAGGCACAGAGGTTGTAAGCAAAGAACAGCACACCAGTACTAAGGACTTGCATGATTTGAGTGTAATCTCTCATGTGCATCTCTACATGCATTGCCTCTAAGCGAAGAAATGCCTACTCAAACTGGTAAGGACCGTAAACTGAACAGCATTTAAGCACTGAAGCAATCAGGAGAACAAAGCAACACTTGCTTCCTCCCACCAGACACCTTACTTATTTCAGCAATAGAGAGCATAAAACACTGTGAAGGAATCACTGTCCTCAACAACAAGGGGAATACAGCCAGTACATAGTTTGGTAGGAAATAAAAGGCAACAACAACAACAACAAAGCAAACTGGTTTTTTTTTTTTTTTTTTTTTTTTTTGTTTTTTAAGTGTATCTTCTCACACTAAGAATATATGAAGAAAAAACAGACATTTATAGAAATAACTCTTTACGAAGTTATAATAGAAGAATGAGACAAATGTCAGTTTAATAAGACCTAAAACCTCATGTTTCAAGACTGAAGTTAATTTCTATTAATTAAGAGCAATGGAGACAGCCAAGAACTCCGTGAAAGAGTACATAATTTCAACATTTCTTGCATGTTATTTTCAAGAACCTTTACCTGGCTACTCTCAAAGCTTGAATCGATGTGCTGTTCTGAGTAAACAACCAGGAAGTATTCTGAAGAATCCATCATAAGTGAATCATAAGTATGCATCAGTCATAATAAAATGTAATTTTCTAGGTAAATGTTAAAAATAACTGCATCTTTATACCAGAGTACTTACCAGGATTTCGAGTTCATTCATCATAATAAACTCCTTCAGCAGACAAAACAAAATTGCCAAGGAGCACAAACACCCCGATCTCTTCTCATCCAACACAAACGAGAAGAGAAGCAGCAAATGGAAGTGTTTGATTTTGGGAGGGATTCCTTAAGAAGAAATCAAAGCAGCACAGTCAGTTACAAAATGGATGGGCTGTATAGCATTCTATGGAGGTTATTGCTCCTGCAAACTGACCTAACTTTCCCAGTATTGAGAGACACCACATACCAGATGACCATGTGCTGCTGGCCTCAGCAGTGCAGCAACAACTAATTCATTACAAAAGGCTAGAACAGCTAGCCTGTGCTACTATCAGCTCCTGTGCTACTATCTCTCTGGTCGACACTGTCTCTAAGAATATATTTTCCTGTCTCTTGACTAGTACACTGATGGGATGAACATAAAAGTTATGAGAAATCTCAGTGTCCTGCAACCTAATAACTTTTACCACTGCTAAGATTTTTCTTGAGTCCACCTTAATTTATCATTTTTTAAATTTCCTTCTATGAAAATACATTAACAGTTCTTACTGGAAGCAAGTAACACTAACCTGTTTGAAGGTCAGGAAAAAGACTTTCAGCTTAATTTTATATCCCTAGTAACGGCTCCTTAGCCAGCTATATTGCTGATGGTAATTGACAGTCCCCAAAGAGCTGAATTTTCAGTTCTCTAGCTCTCTGTGAAATACCTTCCAATGCTTCCAATTAATTGAAGCAGAAATAGCTCCGACTATACCACTTTGGTTCCTGTCAAAACTATACTACTTGAAAAAATCCCACCAAAAAGGCACGTGATTTAGAATGAATACAGTATTACAGGAACAGAGCACACATTATGTACATTACAGAGAGCTTCGGAATGTGCTCTACCTTAAAGGGAGTCCACAAGAAGAATTTTCATGCAAGAAAAGCTGAGAACTAGAAGTGTAAAGAGAGAAAAAAAATCAGTAGAAGATCTAGGAGAGGTTGGAAGTGTTTCCATGATGATGATAAATTGGGATGCTTAGAAAAAGTGTCTTGAATTAAAAAAGACACAGCAGTCCTGGCATACAGAGAGCCACAGAGGTGATCATCTGGCAGAGGTCTGGAGCTTGCAGTCAGGCCCAGCAAATAACAGCAGATGACCACTGCTGACAACAAAAACTAAAAGCGAAAAAGAAAAGAGAAAAACCAAGCAATCTGGAGTTTGTCAAAGACTGCACAAAAGAGGTCTAATCCAACAAAGAGAGCAGCAGCTACTGAAAGCAGTCCAATCTGTTATATCCTGAAGAATGATTATGTCACATCCAGGATGCACATTAAATACTTAATCTGCACTGTCTGAAACCATATTTTTCACTCCACAGATAAGGTCCCAACTATACAATTCAAGACAACAAATACATAAAAGGAAAACCTTCTACTTATTTTCCTATAATTACCACAGATAACTAGTATTTTTTTCTAAAACCCTCAAATGATGGGGAAGAACAGCTCACAAAAGTACACAGCAGAAGCAAGAGATTTTTCCTAATCAAAAAGCAGGAGCGTTTCTGAATATGGAAGAAAAAGTAGTTCAGGAAAGAAGTAGTGAAAGATGACAGCACTGTGTATAACCTGTTTCTGGAACACTGTTACTTCTAAACAAACAGCAGGGAAATTTATTAGAAGATGACAGCTGTGGCACTGAATGGCTTTCTCTAACTTGATACAAGGTGCTCAGCAGCTCCACTTTGCATCTTCCCTAGCTTCCACATAATTACAACAGTGAAGTTCTGGGAAGAAAAAAAATACACATTTTTATTTCCTGTATCAGTCATTTTTTCCATGCAGCTTTGAGACAGTTTGAGTTATTTCACTAACACAAATTCTAACTTACTGTATAATTCTGACCAAGTCAGTGCTGCCACAGGGATGAAAGAGAGAAGTGAACTCCAGTAGAAGGTGCTTGGAAAGCACAGAGGTACCAGCTAACTTCCTTAAATGAAGGCAAACAACTAATTTAAAAAGCAGAATAATGCAACTAAAATGTGTAGGTTCTAAGCTAACTTTACAATATCAACCTACTGAAAACAGAACACAAACAGCATCCAAAAATACAGAATTCGCAATTAAAAAACAGTAACAGAAAATCATGTGTAAATTCTGTTTAAAAACAGAATTTTTTGTTAGTTTATTTACATACAGACACTGTTTAAAGGTGAAATACTTTGGTGTGTCACAGCATCCAATGATTAAAATGCAAGTCAGATGTAGAATATCTTTACTCTCAACTCTAGTAAGTATTCACTGTGCTCAGCAATTCCCTGCCCTCTAAAGTTAAAGAAAACACAAGAAAGATTCTTTTAAAGCACCCAAATGCATTAGGAATGTCAATGATTTTTTTAATACAAAAGATTCTGAAGACATAGAAGCATTTCATAAAATTTAAATGAGGAAAAAAGAAAAATAGAAAATTGGAACAATTCTCAGAAACTTCATTTTGACACTTATACAACCTTTCTAGCAAAATTTTACAAAATTGACTCAATTTTATTTGAATGTCACTTAGTATTCCAGTACGAAATTGTTCTGTCAAGGGAATCTACGAATAGAGAGAAATGTTTGGGGGAAAAAAAATAAAAAAAAAAAAAAAAAAAAAAGAAAAGAAAAGAAAAGAAAGAAAGAAAGAAAACTTAATGAGTTGCTGGATTCCTATTATATCTTTTTGAGTGACTATAAAGCTCATTATAATAGATGAATTTAATGCAAGACAGGAATTAAATTAAATACTTCTACCCAAGACTATATAAAAGGAAGCACCAGCCAGCTGAAATACTCGGAATACTTTTTTGTTAAAACCATCATCAGATTTGCTGAAAAGTATAGAAGCAGGTTGCTGGCAGTGATCATCTGTAAGAACTGCTCCATCAAGACCAGTCCCTGAAATCACAGCAATTAAAAGCACTGGATCTAAAAGGATGCACTGTATCATGTGACGTGACACCACGTCATGTCCCCCAATATGCTGTAGCAAACTTGAAACACAGAATAAATAGGAAAACTCGAAAAAAAAAATATCACAAAAGCATGAAAGATCAAATTTATGAAAAAACAGTAGTCTATAACATCAAAATGACTCTCGGAGGGAAAAAAATACTCTTCAGTAATTGAAGTAAACCTAAAATTAATACACCATATCTATTTGTATAAATTAAATTGGAAGACCCAAATATTATCCACTCCATCTAGAATTATATCACATTAATCACAAAATCTATTCTTTCTCTTTTTTTTTTAAAAAAAAAAAAAAAAAAAAAAAAAAAGAATTCATACAAAGATATCATCAGTCATTATACATTTCTCGGTATTGCTCATATACATTAACAAATGGTGCTAAGGAAAAAAAGAAATCAAGTTATGTTCTAAAGCCACTGTAATATTTATTTTAAGGTAATTTAGGTTTTATATTACCATGTTCTTCAATGGGAAATGAAAGGTGAGTAGAAAAAACAAAAATGACTGTTGATAGTATTTTTGACTGCTCATACCAATTTGCTAGCACAAATGCTTTCTTTATGCGTAATAGTTGATTGTTTCATGCTTATGTTTTCCAAAGACGTGAACTACCCTATAACATGAAGAACTGGAAATATAAAGACATTTTTACTAAAAAGAAAAAAAAAAAAAAAAAAAAAAGAGAAAGAGCGATGTTCATAGAATGTCATAGCACCTCTAAAAGGACAGACTGAAAAGGGCAGTAAGATAAGAGCAATAAGGACAGCAGTTCACCAAACTGATAGAATCTGCAGATTTGAGGCTTTAACTAAAAAGCCAGCCTTCCAATGTGATAGCATATATTAATCTATCCTGTTCAAGTAAAGGATAAAAGTGTTCTTACTCCTTTCAGCAACATCTCCTTAGAGAGTTCTGACAGCTTTGTTTCTAAGAACTGGAAATGTGATGAATTAAGTTGCTTATTAAAAGATGTGATCAAATATAGAAAGAAATTGGTAAATACAGCTCATTATGAACAAAAATTAAGTATTAATCATATATACTGTAAACAGATTTTTTTTTTGTGTGGTTTTCTACATAGTCATCTGTGTTTTACTCTGTTTCTCTTTCCTATACTACAAGTTATTCAAAGACTATACACCAGAACAATAAAACTGAACTAAAACATGACAACTAGTACAAGTAATGGGTATGAAATAGAAAACATCAAGTAACATCTTCCTCAAATTTTCTGTTATGATTTTAAGTCAACCCAGTAGAAATCCTGCAAGTAAGAACTATAACTACAATGTTCCACTGCATACTTAGAAACAAATGAAACTAAAAATTGCTACAAGAGCACTGTAATAAAGGGTCTATACATATTTTTGAAACTTCTTGCTCAATGAAATTATAAAAATAATTACAAGGAAAAAAAATAGGGCCATACCTTTCATTAACAAATATGTGTGTGTGTATCAACACATAAGACTCAAATCTAGAACTCAACAAAGCATTATAAACCCTAAAACTTGGCTAAATTATTTTCTAGTTATTCTATGCTGTTACCTCATTAGAACTTTGAAATTCAATACTGCACTTTCACAAGAAGTTCAATGGCAGTATGAAGCCATATAGTTCCCAAAACATTGCTGTCCGCTTTGATGTCAATAAATGCAACTCACATGAAAAATAACTGAAACTACATTTGCAACATTGTGAAAATTCCTCCACATTTATATAGTGAAATCACAAATGCTAAGACATTTCAGAGAATGAAATTAAAGGCAATTAATTATATGCTAATGTACACGTAAGAACCTTCATATGTTGTGTGGCATCGGCATCCTACAGAATCCCACTGACGTGCATAAGCATGATACTATGTGCAAGATAGAGACCATGCTGAGGAAGTCATAAGCAGATTGAACAAAAATATCAGTAGCAGACGTGTCCAAGATCATCACACGCACAGAAAAAAAAAAAAAAAAAAAAAAAAAATCTAATAAGCAAACTGAAGTCTTAACATTTATTTATTTATTTATTTATTTTCTGAATACAAGTGCAAGTTCCTGGCTGTTCGTGAGGCACATCATATAGCTCTCCAGAATTAGTCTCCATAGAGCAGAATTTGTCCCACATTAAACCTACCTATACAGCAGGAGGTTTTGTTTGTATGTTTTTGTATTTGTGTGTGCATAAACAGTAATTTTCTACATAGCTGACAGTTGTGGTGCTATACTAAGCAGAACCAAATAATGCAGGTTATGATGAGGAACAAGAAAGAAGTCTACACAGTCATGATGCAGCTAACTTTTAGCAGTTAGTCCCAAAACGCTTGTTTTTGGTTTTGCTTTTGAAACTATATTTTGCCATAAAATAAATTCTTTCTTTTTTGTCCCTAGCTGTGTAGCATGTTGTTTTAATATTGTATGTCAGGAATAATTGCTGACATACAGCCTTAAAGAATGTATGCCATGACCCTCACTGTTCGCTCAGGGAAGTCTGGCAGTATGCTCTGCTCTTCCAGATTTATGTGCAAGTATAACAGGAGAGAACATACAGACACTTAAGGATCTTCAGATCCCTTAAGTGTCCATCCACAGAGATAGGATCACAGAAGATCAATCTTTCAGATTGTGCTTTATATCAAAAAAAAAAAAAAAAAAAAGCAGAAAGAAAATTTCTTAGGTGCCAAAGTAGCCATAGTGCTTACAGGAAACTTCAATAAGCAGATGTGATAGTCCGCGTCACTTGTAAGGTGTATAAGGCTTATTAGCAGATTTAAGAATAAGTTTATGATGCACTAGCTTCTGATACAAACTTTCACATGAATACAGCACTAGGAGATACTCATGATTCATGACCAGATTACTGCAGACAGACATGTCACAATGTGGAATCTGAGGACTCTGTTCTCAAGTACTGACAAAAGATTCACCAAAAATTAAAATTCAAGTACTTGAAATGAAGTTTTAAACATGCTAGAGATTTTACACAGGGGGTACCAGACAATTCCATCTAAATCATGCATTAATCTATCTAAATAGAAAGAAACAAACTTCACTTTTGAGTCAAAACTGACATTTTCACTGAAATATATATATATTTTAATATGCAAGCAAGATAGTACAACTAGAGCAAAGTATGACAATATAGCACAACAAGAGAAAAGTAAAGCTTAATTTCCTTTGAGCAACTTAAATCCTAACCTATGATTTTGTTGGTGGTGATGGTCAGCGATAACATCTAAAACCAGAAGAACATAACCAGACGTCTAGATGTTGCACTGTGTTAGTAAAGCTAGTAAGAACTTTCACAGCTAGGACACTGATTTACAAAATAAGCTAGAAAAAAAAATATATGGATCCTAGGATACATTTCTACCTCAAAAATACGAAGCAACAACATCAAACCAGTTTTGTCCAAAGCACTGCATATATTGATATTTTTGTAATTCAAAGTATGGCAACTATTTCAAAACTTTGTGTAGAGATTTAGAAGTTTCTATTGTTGATATGTGCCTTATTGTCCTATCACAGAAAGGCATACATGCTTTACCAAAAATCTACCATAACGCATTTATATTTATGTATGGGTATAAAGGTATCAATTATTTATTCAACGAGTATATTACATGTTTTATATCTGTAGTGACTAAATAAAACTTAGACAATAGTAACAATCAGTGACCACACACAGCTCTAAATATGTGCATGAAGCTTTAATAACAGGAAAATCAAAGGAGGGTGGGGAGAAGGAGGTTATGGTCAAGTTAAATTTCCAAAATAGTTAATACTTGAAATATCCCTCTCATCAGAAGATATGATAATTTCAGGATAAACAAAATAAAAGCATGGTTAATTTAAAAGTAATGGCTAGGATAACAATAATAACAACAATAATCAGTCGCCACGACAAATAGCATTACTGAGTAGGAAATTAAATAAGTCAACGCTCTGGTCCTGAGACTCATTAACACTGCACGAACATTGGTTTGGAACAAAAACAATCCAACTCCCTCCCCCTGCCACACTTTCTAGAACAGAACAGGAATGAAAAAATACTGTAATACAATGTACTGTAAGGATTTTCATAGCATTTTTGCTGCATAAAGCATTACCAAATTAAATCTGGAGAAATTTCAAGTGGAAAATAAGAAGAATTGTATGATACGCTTGCATGAACATGCAGATTTCTTGGGGGTGGAGGTCTCAGTTTCATAAACAAATGTGCTTTTCACTTCCACATAGAATATCCCACAGTTAATGCTTTAGTTTTCATTTCTTAATGGCATTGGAAAGAGAGGTCGTGTTTTTAATTGGGGTTGGGGGAAGTGTTTTATTGTTGCTATGGCAGCAACAATCTTTTTTTGCTTTCTTTTGTCATACCCTACAGTTGGCCAATTTTAAGCTTTCAGAGTGGACAATCAAGCTTCCCCTCTTACACATCAATGACTTGTAAAAATAAAATAAAATAAAGGGGGGGGGATGAAAGGGGAGGATGAAATCACTTCAAAATAAATTTGCTTTAAACTACATGTAAGTACATTTTAGGCTTTTATATAGCAAACCACAGTAGCTGACTGGATCCAGTAGGATACGTTTCCACAGTTATGAGTAAATAAAACTTGTGATCCAAATAACCCTTACCTTAAGGTTAAAAAGAAAACAAACTGTACCATGTGGTAGGATTTCCAGTAGAGTGGAGGGTGATGTCTTTTTTTGTGCTGTCCCTTTTTACATCCCATTCCAAGATCTCCCATGAAATTTGAAGAGGCAAACTGCCAAGTCTGTTCTTTGCCACAAAAAGTCTTATGACTTCAATGAGAAGCAGCATGTCCACAAAGGAGTAGGGTCTGACACAAAATCTGTCTACATATAATATAATTATAAGGGATTTTCTACAAAAAAAAAAAAAAAAAAAAAAAAAAAAAAAGCAGAATTCGTTAGCTACTAGTACTGAAAACACAACTTTCTTTTCTTTCCCACTACAAGTCAGACACAAATTGTGTCTGTGTGGTGCCAGGTGCAAACTCAATGATCCTTGTAGGTCCCTTCCAACTTGGGATGTTCTATGATTCTATGAAACTGGACCAAGTCCAGTGAAAGCCACCAAGTTGGTCACGGCTGGGGGCTGCAGCACTTGCCCTGTGAGGAGAGGCTGGTGGAGCTGTGCTTGCTCAGCCAGGAGAAGAGATGGCTTTGGATGGAATGTTCCCACTTAGTATTAGTCCTGCTTCAGGTCATTTAAGACATTTTCAAAAATGCCTTTTTTATTTACTCTTCTTCATAGTTTGTGGTAATAATTAGAATATCTTGTGTATTACACAGCAGTTTCCTCTTAATGAGTTAGGCTGTATTATCTTCTGAACACTTCTTAAATATTGTGTTAAGAGAAAATTTAAGCTGTTGGCAAAAAAATGAAATCTTGCTGCTGAAACACTCTTTCATCTGCATTGCAAACTAGCAGCTAAGAGCACGTCTTCTTGAAAACAATATAGAGAGGCATGGAAATCCCACGAGCTTCAGGATGAGGTTATTCTTCCATAAAATCCACGAACCTGAGCCTGAAGCACAGCTTTGTGCCACATTAATGTTCTCATTACTTCCACAAACTTGCTAACAATTATGAAACATTAGAAATATTATTTCAAAGTCTCTCTTCGAGCTTGAAATTGTGTCTGTTGTGCTTTACAACTGCAGACTCCTAGTGATAGTTACATGAGATCTCAGTGATAAAATAGGCCTATGTGTGAAGGAGCTGCTAGAATTCACACGCAGAAACATGGGACCAAGAGTTATGATACACCAGAAAACACACCGACTATGCCACAGATCATCTGAATTGTTTCTCTTTCAAGACCAAGAAACTATGACAACTTGTTTGAATCAGAAGTTTAAAAAAAAAAATCCTATTTTTGAATTGAGTATTTTAAATATGCTCAATTTTGCTTATAACTACTTTTTTTAAATACCATTCTGAAAATATCAAAAATATATTGAGATAAAAACTGGCATGAGCACACATTATTACTATAAAGCAAACAACTTTAATAAAAGATATTCTAGGAAGAAGACCTTTATTGTTATCCACTTAATGCTAGCTTGCCTGAAATTGTTATCAAACTGCCTATAGAAAGTTATTCTTCTGTTCTAGCTACAGAAATTACTTTGATCTTTCTGTTGCAGTTTCTGTTGCATTGGGGTAATCACTCTGGCTGACAGCTCTGCCATTGGTAGGGCGGACATGTAATGATGACAAACAACTACTTTCTCCGTTACCATGTAGGTCTCACAAAATACAAGATGATCACATCTTGTATTGGCTGTATGTGACATGCTTCTAAGTGTGATCAAGACAGACCAGCTGCCTGCCTAGATATTTGCTTTTCTCCTCTCTTAGCAGCAGTGATAGTTGAACAGAGCAGTAAGATATTACCGGTGCTTTCCTGTCTTATTTTGTTTTTTTTTTTTATTTGTTGAAAGAGAATAGAGTTTCAAAATCTGACAAAACAAATCAGTTTGGTGGCTGCAATTCAGATCTCATTCAGGTAGCAACTGCATCAATAAAACCAACAAAATTCAGATATGTGATATTTTCCTTAGGAAACTGCATTATGATAAACAAAAGAAGCAGGTCCCTGCTCTCCCACTGAGGTTTCTTCACTTCACAACATTATAACACATCAATAGAGCTGTCTGAGCACCTGCCTGTTGTTATGGGCTATAAATCCCACAGAATTACCAACCACTCCAACTTCGTTTCAGTAAAGGTCTGTTACTGATTAAATGCTCTATGTTTCAAAGATTGCACCTTCAGTCAAAGACACATAGAAACAGCAAGGCTAACAAATCAGGCATGGAAAAGTTTTACAGACAATTTCTTAGGGTTCCTTATGCTCCTCAGGTCACTGATACCTTCAAAATATGTGAATTACCATGACTGGAAGACTGGAATCAGGGGGTGTTATTTTCTCCCAGGAGAACTCCTGCAAACTTTGAGCATATACCAGTACTAAAAGAGAAAAAATCTCTACTGTGCCATGATATATTCTACATGTCTTACTTCTAGCTTCAACCTTTTTCAGGTTTGAATTGTGGAGCCATAGTTGCCTTTTTTTTTTTTTTTTTTTTTTTAATAAAGAACAATCTAAGAATGATCTCTTTTTTTATGAACATGCTTGAAGATTATAATTATATTGCCTCTTAAACATCACGTTGAGAAATTCATCAGCCAATTTCTTAAGACTTCCACCAGTAACATTTCTGAGATTGCAAGACTTGCTTTAAACTCTTCTCCAAATTAAATCTCATGGATATCTAATCTGGACATGAATACAGTCTTAATAAAGACTTTAAAATGCCATGTGAAATCTTTGCTATTAAAATAAATTGTGAACAAATATAATGCTGTTGCCTACCTGTCATATACTAAATATAAAGAGTGGAAGGAAGGTAGAGATGTTCTCTCAAATACTGCTAAGTGGCTTGCATTAATTTCTAGTATTTCCCCAGCAATTACTTCAAGTGATCATACATACAGTTTTACGTTCAGTATTTCAGTAAAGATATGGTAGACAGTTTTACTTTTCTTTTTTTTAAACAATGCCTGTGCTATCAGAGGTTTGTATTCATAAATCAACTTCCACTTCAATATCACTCACTCACCTGCTATTTCCCCCTTCCCTGGTTTATTTATTTGTAATTTCACATGGAATCTCATACACATGTAGTATGAATTACCTCTACCAACACAAAGGATGTGTGTTGATGGTAAGGCAAGTACCTACTGGATTACAGCTAGAATACAAAGTTCAGCTGGACACTTGTGTTCTCTTTTAGAGCTTGTCTCTGATGGGGTCTGTTCCTAGAACTGTATGTAATTAACAAATGTCTCTGCAATACAAATATCTACTGAAGTTCAATTCTGACCTAACCTGCCCTGCCACATTAATTGAATTAAAGTGGTTCCCTGGAAGGACATTGTTTATTGACGAGATGACCTAACCAAATGTTAGCCTGGCAGGTATCCATAGTCAATATGAAGCCATATAGAAATCAGGGGGGAAGCAGTCAGCCTGAAATTTCCTTCCCAGTTTCTTTTGAAGTTAGGCTACTTCAGCTCTTAAGCCTTTTGAAACACTTGTAATACAATCCACACAAAGGTTTGGTAAATATTCTGTCATTTAGAAGCCTGCATCTGAATTTCCTGAAAAGCTAATGAATTCAGCTAGTAAATATATACGTTCACGCAGACGCTGATATTGCTAGGGCCTTCTCTAAGAAAAAAAGGTGCCTACGATGAAAACAGCAGTGGTGTAAGGGGTGATGCAATCAAGCTTGTAGGTGTTTTTTTTTTCTTTTGTCTTGCTTGTTTTTCTAGTCTTCTCAGGAAAAGACACAGGACTTAGATGAAAGTACCATGTCCATCCTGAAAACATGTGCCTGTGCAGAGATGCATCCAGAAAGGGTCTCTCTCCTTTGACCACAGGATGCTGTTTAACAACAACAGAATACAGCAAAAATATATTTAAGTGTCTTTGCTCAAGAAATTACAAGTTTGCTTATGTCCGAGAAAAGATAATAACAGAAAGCCTTAGATAAACACACAAATTATTCACTCAAAAATACTAGGAAGTGGAATATTCTCAGCAAGGAATGAAAAAGACAATGAATGTATCTAAGGTGATCACATACCAATCCAAAAAGTATTGGAAAGGTATTCAGGCCTCAGATAGGACCTAGTCTAGTCACTTAGCATTACAAAATGCAGCAGATTTGGTGACGAGACTGTGCGAGAGAAATTCTGCAGAGCCTCCAAAGAATAGTGCCTTGTGATAATGAAGAAATTGAATTAAATAGCTGGCTATTGGGAAAGAAATACTGTGTAACAGATTGCTGAGCAACATATAATTTCTTATGACAATTTTCTGATGTCTGTCTTATTTTATGATAATATTTGTACATAGCACAGGGGTAGAACCAGAGGAGGGCAAACTGTTTCTATGTTTGGGAACGAAAGAGAGATGAAGAGTTTAGGATTTAGAAATAAATTTGATTTCTCAGGAAAAATAAAAAATAAAAAAAATAAAACAATGAAATGAATAAGTGCTAGTGATTTCTTTCTATGACAAGATAAAAGGTTTTATGGAGATTTCGTATACTATCATTTGAGTTCAGGGCTTTGATACTGCCTCATCTGATATGCTCATAAACAGGGGAGAAAGCACAGCCTGGATGAAAATAGATTAGCACAGAGGCAAAGCTGCTTAGAGAATGATTCTCGGAAAGTTATTACCAATGCCTTCTCATCAAAATGAAACAATACATCTATTGAAGTTCTCTATTGATTCAGGCCTACTTAGTGTTTTCATTAATGATGAGGATGCTGAAATATAGAACATGACAGCCAGCTGGAAGGACACACCTAGAACTGGAAGTTATCTTGACGCTGTGGAACTATGCTTTGAAAAAACAGATTGAAGCAAATTGCCCTTAAATGTGGACAATGTTGTGAACCTAGAGCCAGTAACCTTCTACATAAATACAGCATGGAAAAAAAATGTTTCACAGAAAAGGATTTGTAAGTTTTTTATGGCTTGGGAGCTAAACATAATTTTATGCTGCTATAAAAGCAGTACACTACATATTTGGGATGTATCTGGCAATACTCAGCCTGTAAAAGTTAGGAAATTATCCTTTACTGTACTTATCAAGGTTAAAGCCTCACATAGAAGTGTCAAATTTCAGGCATTTCAGTGAAGATGAGGGTCAGCTGCAGGTAGTCCAGAGGAAACAACAGTAACAAAAATGGAAACTATGACTTGAGAAAAAGAAAGAAGGAAAAAATGAGAAAAGAGTGAGACAAGGTTATGATAAGTTTCCAAATACTGAAAGAGCTGCTGCAAAGAGGATAGCATGAATCAATTTTCAATGCCTAGGGATTACATGACCAACTGTAACAGACTTAAACTGCATCAAAAGGAAGAACCAAGTTAGTCCTAAGGAAAAAAACCTAACCGTGTGGAAAATAATACATTAAAATATAATATGGAAATCGGGATGGTTCTATCCCTGGAATAAGTCCCTTCAGAGAGACTTTGGCAGAGCACAGACATGGGCTGACAGAGACCTAATGAAGTCTGACAAGGGCAAATGCAATGTCCTGCCGCTGGGATGGAGTAACCCATGCCAAGTGACAGCCAGCACATTGAGGAAAGTGATTATTTCCCTCTACAACAGGGAAATAATCCCTCTACAACAGTGAGACTCCACTGTAGTGCATGCGTATTTCTTGTATAAGACATGCTGATGTACTGAAGTGAGTCAAATATTATTTGGCACCTGGAGCATGTGTTGTACAAGGAGAGGCAGATAGAGGCAGAGGTTCAGTCTTCAGAAGAGAAGGCTAATGGGGCATCTTGCTGCTGTCCTCACCGCCTCATGGGAGGGCGTCAAGAAGAGAGCCTGGCCCTCCTCAGCAGCGTGCAAGAACAGATGAAATGAAATGAACAAAAACTGCAACAAGGATAATCTCCTTAGATGTAAGGGAGGAAAAAAAAAAAAATCACCTGTCAGACATCGCATCTGGATGCCCAGAGAATTGTCACATCTCTAACTTTGGAGATTTTCAAAACCTGTGTGAACAAAGCCCTCAACCAATGAATCTAAGCTGGCCACACTGTGGACCTGTGAACTAAATGACCTCCATAGGTCAGAACATTCCACGGGTTAGAGTCCTTCTGAAACAGCATCTATCAGGAATGACATAAGTATACTTGACTGCAGTATCTTATGCCATGAGGGTGACTACATTACCTTGAACAATTCTGTCAGCAATATGATCCTGTAACTTTCCACCTTGCAGGAGTATTTTGAGGATTTATCAGTTGTGAGATGCTCAAACACTAAGCATGCATTTTCACAGAATGACAGAATAGCTGGAATTGGAAAGGACATCTGGAGATCATCCAAGTCCAACCCCTGGCCCAAAACACAGTCAACTACAGCAGTTTACTCAGGACTGTGTATATCTGGTCCTTAGTATTTGGAATATCTCCAGGGATGAAGGTAGTATCAAGAACAGATGACTGCTTGTAGCCAGTTTAGCCTGCTGTTTTGGAAGTTCAGATCTCACAGGGTCAGTCAAGTTTGCATAGCACATATTCCTACCAAATTCACAGGCATTTGAAGATACCAAATAAACATGCCACTGGAACTGTGGACCTATCTATAAACCAGGAAAATGCTTACAATGGCCTTAACTTATTTTTATTTTATTTTTATTTTAATATATATATATATTTATCGTCATCACTTGCAATAACTATCCAGGGAATTTGCTAGCTTTCCTTGGCACAGCTGGAAAATCTATCTCAATTTTGCCTTACACCATTCCTTTCCCTGTACTCGGCATGCGGTTATTTGTCATAAACAAATAAATTAGCCTTAACAGTTATGAGTACACAGACTGCTTTCAATTAGAGGTGGCACCTTCAGACCCTGTTCACTCAGCAGCAGAAGGACGGGAAAATATTTCTGTTATTGAACTCCTTGGCACTGCCTTGCTTGGGGATATTTATTTTAATAAACACAAGGTCGTTATGCTAGCATGAGGACACCACAGGTTCCCCCTAAGTGTTACTCTTTGATTACACGTTATCCATCTTGCTATTGTATCTCTGGCTGAATTTTGTCAGCCTCAACTGAGCAGCTCCTGTTAAAATTAGAAAAAAACCTCAAGGGAGGCCATTTTCATAAACAGAAGACTGTAATTCCAGACAGTTAGCAGACAGCTCCATATGCAGTAACAGCTCCAGCTACCTTTCTGCTGCTTGCACTATCAAGCACCTGTCACCTCACAGTACGCTGCAAGAGTTACAGCTAAGTCTGCATACTAAGGACAAGGTTGCTAATGTCTTATTCACTTTTTTTTTTTTTTTAAACACAAAATGAAATGTAGAAATGTAGATGATGATGGTCATTAAAGAGTTTTTTGTTGTTGTTTTGTTTTGTTTTGTTTTGTTTTGTTTCTTTACAGCTAGATACCTTAGAATAACATTCTGACTAAATCTAGAATGAACAATTACAGACTATTTTAAACAATCCTCTTTTAGTAGACTGATCAGTTGACCAGTCAATGACAAGGTTTTATGTATGTTTTGGGGTCCACTGCCCCACTACCACCAAGCACCAAATTGCTACAGTGCAGAACAACAAAAGCACTATGATGAAAAATTCATACACATTCTTACGAAACATGGTAAGGAAGATCACTGTACCCCCAGTGAAAACAGTTTCTTTGTTCTTTCTTTTCAATGCCAGTGAATGGAAAACTTAAGGTTCTTAAAAACATCTCAGAAAGATGGGAAGTCCTCTATCAGTGGTGAAACAACAAAATACATGTAGACTTTTTCAATATTTGGAATGAAAAGGGAAGAAAATAAATAGGACACTGAGTGAGGAGAAACAAACAAACAAAAACCTCCCAAGCCTTCAATTCCGTTAACAAATCACTTAATAAAAATTGAGCTTTTTTCTGAATACAGAGACACTGTTGCTCTGTATTTTAGAAAATATAAAGGAAGCCTTGTTATCGGTTTAGTGGATGAAATTATACTGGCCTAACAGATACAAGCTGTGATTGCCTTCACCTGTGTGTTTTATGCCACAAAGCACAATTCTGCTGTTTGGTTAATAATAATGTGCAGATAGAATACTGCTACTTCTGAGAATTTTTTTTATTTTTTATTTTTTTAATGACTAACCTAAGGAAGGTTTGGAGAAGAGATTATTTCAAGCTGAACAGCTGCAGTACAACATATGGCTATCTTCCTGTTTTACATTCACTTAAATAATGTAGTAGTTTAACTCAAATGATAGAAGAAGAGGGTTTATTTTTCCCCTCTTTAATACTTTGATTATTAATCAGAATATTTCTTCTATAATTAGAATTAAACTTCTAATATTTTTAGAAAACACGTACACCTTACCTGCATCTAGGACCTACTGTTGCATATGGGGACATTTTGGAAATCACATAGATAATGCATGTCTGTTTCTTCAGGATAAGAGAATGGCAAAAAATTCAGTCACAGCAATGTACAGGAATGCAAACACACTTATGCTCCCTACAAAAATGGGCAGTAATTTGGATGCTGCCAAAACTAATTAGTTTTCCTGTTAACTCTGCTTTTTATGTTAAAAAAAAAAAAAAAAAAAAAAAAAAAAAAAAGTGTAATTCAAGAAACAATTATTATTCACTTTCAGACTGCCAAACACTATGGAAATATATTTTCTTTGTTACAGCAATGAACTCAAGAGTATCTGTTTTCCTAAATATTTTCTAGTTGTTTCCTCAAGATAAATTACTTGCTCTGTGATTTTGGTGAAGACAGGCAACCAAACTCACATTTTCAAAACCCATCATTTTTCCTAAACACCCAGCTCAAAACCAGAATCACTTTATGCCTGGAAGACTGGATGAACATGGACAATTCAGTCACAGAAAAAGTTTCTTGGGGCTCTGTGCTAAAAAGCTACTTATACAAACAGGTTTAAGTGCATTTCTTTCAAAACTGAACATGTCCATTTAACTATGCTTACTGTTATGCTCATTTCACAGTGCCCAGAGCATCATCCAGAGCAAATACAAGCCTGTGGTGTTTGCCATCAATTCCTACTTCCACCTGGTATGTTTTTTACTTCTACCTGGTATTCAGGTCACTTTCTGTACTTAGAGCACCCTAGGTACAAATTGTCCTCTCAGTAACCCCAACCATACAAATTGCTTTGCAGTTTGCCTTATTAAAATCTCCTTTATTATCTGTTGTGAATTTTCCTTTGTGTCTGAAAATATTCATTATTAAAAATCTCTTCTGAGTCACTCTTACACCATATGTAAAGCAAAATTATCTTAGCATTTAGTGGCTTGTTGTGCCAATTTTGCACATCCTCCATCTCCACTATGTATTATGCAGATACAATCAATTTTTTTTTCCTTTTGTTTTTTGTCCTTCCAGTTCCCACAGGTCATTCAACTGTTCAACTGTTTTGTAAAACAAAACCTAGAAGACCTGAAAAATAATAACAAAAATATAAAAAAGAAGCAAGTGGTTATGTTAACATTCGTTTTTTAGATGTAAACATATTACTTTCTTTAGTTTGCTATAGGCTTTACTACAGATCATCACTACACACATGTTGAACCTGTCTGGAAACAGACACCCTTCTGGCAGACATGCTGCTTGGCATCTGAAAGTCCCACAGATGTATTTGTCCTTCAGCAAGGAAATGTCCTATTTCAGGTTCTGATTATTCTTTGCAGGGAGGGGAAAAGAGGAGGGAAGGAGAGCATGATTAACTCTTTTTGAACTGCTGTACTATAAAAAGAGAAGCCAGAAGCTTATATTAACTGGGATTAAAAATTAGAATTAAATGTTAAACTGTTCTATGTCTGTTCTTATAAACTGTTCAATAAAACATTTTTAATGCAGTATTAACCTATTCAACTACTTCATATTTGGAAACTAAAAAAAAATAGCTTTCTGAATGCTTAGATCACAAGCTTAAACAGTGGGCTTCATTTCTGATGATGCCATGACTGAAGTGCATCTCTCCAGTGAAAGTCTCCATCTCAAAAAGCAACGTAATGCCTTATTTCTTCCATCCTCCTCCTATTGTATACTATCACTCAGTCTTAACTAATGCCCATGCTCAGTCAATGATACCATGCATTTTCTTTGAGTAGATTTGCCCCAGGGATTAATTTAACCACATTTGGAAAAGACTTTAATATCATCAAGCACTAGGTGTTGCATAAGGAGAGGGAGGGGGCACCCATTGTTTAATAGAAGTTGGAGATTTAATAAAGAAATCCTTTGAGTAATCACATTCTCAAATACTGCTGTGCATTTTCATTTAATAGCTCCAAAAGTAATTATTATGTAGCTACCTCAGTGTTTTGGAAAACATAACATTCAGCTATTTTGTGATTGCATGTTATTTTTTCATATCAACCTTGACACTTCAAGAGGCCTTAAAATATAATGAAAAGATCAGAGATCCTGTGATTAAGCTGAAGAGAAGCTTGTGCTTTCAAAATTCAGCATTCAGCTACATCATTTAATAGCTCTTCAGAAAATTTTAGATTAAAAGACATTTAATAATAAGTATTTAATCAATCAGAAAAATGAACCATTCCCATTTCCTTTATTACACACTATTACATTCAAGCATCACCAAGAACCTCTTTTTGCATTGCTCTATAGAGCACATCACACATATCAACACAATAAACACAATATCAGCCTGGAGGTGTTCTACCAGAGGGGAAGCTCTGGTGGAACCATACCATCTCCTTCCTAAAAACAAGGAAGCAAGGCTCGAGCAAACTGCTTATGCTTTATGCCTTTCATAGCTCTTCCACACAAAGGATGCACAGACAATTATTTGAGGACACAATGCACACCACAAAAATTAGCTCGAAATTAGGACTTGACTAAAAAAAATCTGGATACACACATGTTCTCATAAACACACACACAAAAATTTATATTGCAATTCTAGCCTTTTTTTTTTTTTTTTTTTTTTTTTTTTTAGTTACATCTACCAATGTCTAATTCCACTTAGGTCTACACTAAGAAACATGGCATGGAGCTTGAATTAACCTCCATTGTTCCCAGCTGCACAACTTCCACAGAAAGACCTACTTCAGGCATCTCTACAGCAACCCAAAATCAAATCAGCAACCAAAAATGGTGTTTTCAACCCAGTATGATATTTTATGAATTAGCAGCAGTGTTAAAACTTGACATTTTCAGCATTGAAGTACAGACCCTTGGAAGACAGTAAGGAAATTACTTGAATAACTTGGAACTGCTGCAAGACAGTAATGCATTAACACAGAACCTAAGTATCACAGAGCATTGTTGAAATCTATTTGCTTAGTACCAGCTGAAGGAAAGACATCTCTCGCTAAAATTGGGACAGCAGAGGAATAGTATGAACTTCATTTCATTTCCGCCAATGCGCTCTTTTCAACCAGCAGGGTAGGCAGTAAGGGCAATGCTACTTGATGCTACTACTAGGCAAGTGTCACGGAGCAATTCACCTGCTACCAGTTCTTGGTCGTTCCAAGTCTCCTCCAGAGTACTGTGATAGGAAGTGACCTTTTCAGCCCCACAGAGCAGCTGTCAAAAGGTCTACAGATTTCACACAGGCTGTTATCTGTCTGTGACAGAGCTGAAAATTTAGTCAGGTATCAGGATATTAGGATGCCTGGCTGGCATCCTAACCTCTGGACAAACTCTCCATGACAGCAGAAACAACACAGTTGTTCATTGAACCAGACAGCAAAGGGTGAACACCACAAACATTTTGCAACTGCACTTAAAAATCCTTTATCTTTTTGTGAATCAAGAAGACACTGACCCTTCAAAAAGGCACACTTCTGTTCCCGTGGAGCATCCCAAGAGACAGGAACATATGTGCAGATGTGTGTAGCTGTCCTCACCTGCTCTAAGGGGAAACTGACTGTAGTAGACTGTAGTTGTTGGGGTTTTTCCAATACCCTGGAATCGGCAAAATTTGTTCAAACTATAAATCAAATGTCACCTCCTCATTATGGATGGGATTTCTACCTGTGTGCATTTGGGCACACAGGTAGAAATATGCTAAGACACTATGAGATGAAATGCTTTTATTTACCTTACAGGTGGTATACGATAGCTTCTTAATAGCTTGTTTGTGAAGTTAATCAATTTTGCTTTCCTTATTTAATTTTTTTTTTTTTCAATTATTGAATTGAAACAATCATCCTTCTGCACAACAGAAAATAAGATTGATATAAAGATAGTCTGTAATGCCACCAAGTCAATCTGAACCCCAACCCTTCGTCTTTTGCTGTCAATATAGTTAGTTTCCCAGTGAAAACAGCTGATACTGAAATTTCCCTCCTACAGCTCAGACATATACTACAGATGTAGTATGGGTTATGAGAATGTTTGGAATGGAATAAAATATATTAATCTTATATTACACTTTAATAATTTATGTCATGATTACTTCTTGGAAAAAAATTAAGACATTTAACCTGTAGAGTGGCAAGGACAAACCTCTGTCACTACTAGATCTTTAAATCTGGATCAATAAAGACAAATTTGATGTATTTTTACGTGTATTCTTGGTTCCACACACTGAGAAGCTGAATCTTCACACCTTCTATATGTTTATTTTTAATAACCTCTCTAACAGCTTAATCTACAGCCCTTGAAGTCAGTAAGAATCTCCTAGTAAAGGAAAGATAACCTCATATTTTGGCACAGACTATTCACAAGTGTACAATAAAGTCATTATAATGCAACACTAAACCTTAGACACATAAACAAGTTTAAAAGTCTAAACTTCCCTGAAACCACTGTGAATTTCCCTTTTGTATACGTTCAATTATTATTAACTCTAATTACATTACTGTCTTAAAATGCTCTTTAGGGAGACCTTCCTCTGTTATCAGCAGTTCTGAAAGTAACTGAAAACACTGTGTGGATGTTTATTTGTGAAGCACTTGATGCAGTTATCCTGTTGCTACAGGCAACGAGGCCTGTCTCTTTGATAGAGCTTGCTTTTAAATGGTTGCTAAATTTCACTTTTGCTTGCACTTTACACCACGCTGCACTCTGCTTCCTAAAAGCTGATGTGCTTTCCACAACAATCCATTGCTAATAAGAAATCTTCATTTTACACCTCTAAAGGAACATAGCAAAGAATACATGATCCAAAAAGAGAGGGATCGAGGCAAAAGAGATATTGCATTTCCCGGATTTGGCATCATGTAAAAGTATGAAGCAGAACTGAAAGTTTCTCATAACGGAACATGGGCTATTCTTCTTGAGATGATTCTCTTCGTTTCAGCATTTCTCTGTTAAACTGTGGATACCTAAATATTTGAGCTGAAATGTTTACCAGATCATTTGGACCAGCTATTAAATTCTTACAACCTTAAAATTCACTTGACAAGACAACAGGGAGTTCTTCAGGATTCAGGTCAATAGTTAAACACATCACTATTATCTCATAACAGGAGATAATTCTATATAAAGATTTTTAGAGAATCCCACATAAAACATTAAACATTGAATTATTATTATTATTATTTTTAATATTTATAGAGTCCTGATGGTATCATTTCTAAGGTTCATGGTATCATGAATTCTAAGGTTCTCAGCAATTAAAATGATGATCCAGTCTAAAGGTTGGAAAATTGAAGAAAAAAGCCTATTTATAGAACTGAACTTTTACCTTAATAACACAAGTTAGTTTAAAACCTATGAATACGCAGTACCTTCAGATTAAACCAGAATTTATTTCAAAACTTTCCTCTCCTATAACCACATTATGAACAATTCACATTTAATTTTAAATATTTGAAGTTTTCAAGGTGGTAAAATCTTTCCTAAGCAGTCACAGCTGAATTGAAAAGATTGCTAATTACTGGAGAAGAAATAATATTGGTGTTTGAGTTTCAAGCTACTTCTAGGTTTGTATTACATATCATTAATACAAATGAACAGCTTTAGATTTACTATTAGATTATTTAGATTTACTATTAGACTATTTAGATTTACTATTAGGTTTACTGTGTTCTTTCTACAGCCACTGTCTGAAAACACTGACAATGGTAGAAACAAGAAACTGTGTGTGCCCTATATCTATATCCCCACTCAGTGATTCAAGCAGTGTCATCTACAGGTGGCAATACTCCAAGACCAGAAAAATAACTCTGACAGGTCTGAACATCACCGTTAAGCACACAAACACATTGTCTCCAAAATAAAGCAATGGATAATAGGCTTCTGATAATTTTGGTGGGGGTTGTTTTTTTTTTTTGTTTATTTGTTTGTTTTTTTTTTTAATAATTTGTTTGCTTTTTAATATTTCTGCTGAATGGACTGTGACCTGGGATTTGCACTCCGGTGCCACAGAGTCGATGCATTTCAAATCTTCTTTTGATTTAACCAACTTGTATTTTGTTACAAATTACTAACAGCAAAACTAAGGAGCTTTAATGCCATCCATCCTTCTCACAGAAAATTATTTTATTAATACCTTAAGAAGTAAAAATGTTTTTAAATAAATTCCTAGGAAAATATGCTGTAAAAATAAACTTTTTCTTGAAAGATATGCCAACAATGCATGGCAATTCACATTTGAGATAGTGCCCTCTGGAGAGGATCCCTTCAGTTGAGCCCAGTTGGAGCCCAGTGCATGTCCTTGGGATACATGTCCTGACTAATTTCACAAATACAGAACTTAACAAAAATGGAGAAATAAAGATATTACACAATACCTAATTCAGGTAGTTAGAAGTTATGAGGCAGGCCTCAAAACACCTTGAAATTCATTAGCTGAGGGGAAGGGAGAAGGTATGGTAACTCTTCAGTCAGCCTCACCTTTATTTTGTCAAATTGATAATCTCACATGCATCTGAAAGTTCAACAGTAGCTCAGACCCAACTGTTATGAAAAGACAAATATACCACCCAAACTGAACTGCCTTTAACTAGAAGTAGGATAACAGTACTCGTAATGCCCAGATGAACTCGATACTGAAATGCCATGTATGCACAGCAGAGAACACTTAACCAGGAGTACAAAATACGACAAAGCAATGAGGACTGGTGAAATACATCGTATAAAATCACAGAGAAATGATCCAAGAACTAGGAACACTCAAGCAGTAACTGACCTTTTCTATGTGACATGTTACTGATATTAATTAGCAAGGCTACGAAAGTCTTTATGATGTGTGGAAATATCCTTCTTGTTTTACACTGAGAAAACTGAGTCATAACAGGTTAGAATCTGACTACAGTAGTATCAGAATAGCCCAGGTTATACTTTTATACTCAGGCTTCTTGTGCTATTATTACTTAACATTTGTTACCAAGCCCTTGCTTATACAACACAGATTTTAAAGGATAGTTTAAATACGAATAGTTCAAGTGAGGTGATCAGAAAAAGCAAGATGCTCTTCTGGACTGTGAATTTTATATAAAGTTGAACATGAAGATCCCTTTTCCTAGCCTGCATATTGAAGTATGTATTAACTATGGAAATTCAATGAAAGCATTAGCACATACTATTAACTTCAAGTTAATAAAGCTGCAGATGAGAATTCTAACCACTTATGGAAGAGGAATGATCATATATTTAAAACATGCCCTTCAAAGAAGCAACCTGATTTTAAAACAAAACAAAGAGCAAGATAAAGGGGAGAATAAAAGCTTTTACAGAAAGAGCTATGAATCACAGCAAGGACAGGAGGACACCGGTGGTGCTATGGATGACCCAAATGAAAGGTGCCCAGATGGCTTTGAGGTAAATACGAGTTAATTTCTGGCTACATAAGCTTACTTATCAATAGCAAGACATGGAGTGAGTAAGCCTACTGCACATCCATCATTCACATTTCTCCATTTAATTATAGACCTAAAATGCACTTACAATATGTCAAGCTGAAAAAGCTCTTGGCACGAACCAGATAGGAAAATCCATAAAAGATCAGACATGAGGAAATGCAAAAACATAAAGAGCTGGTGAAGTGTCTGTTCCTACCAAGTGTTTGTTTCCTTTTCTTTGGAGAAGGAAAACGCACCGTTTTGATTTAAAAAAAAATAAAATAAAATAAAAAAATCCACAAATACACAATTTCTGTTTTTCCTTATTATTATTGAAGACTAGTATTAAAAACAAAACAAAAAAAAAGCACACAGAACACTTAATCCTCCCTATTGCCCATGCAAGAGATGGGCAAACATACAGACTACATTTGTCTACAGTCTATAATACTTCTCTTTTTTGCTTCCTTGCCTTTTATCTTCTCCAGAATTACCATGAGTACACTTCCATAAAACTATGCAGATTAGAAGAGAATATTCTATCAAAGAATAAGATTGATTTTCTGGATTAGCCAGCAAAACCCCAAATAGTCAAATTACATTCAGAAATAGTAAAAATACAATTGAATACAAAGATATCTTAATAAATAAATTACATTCTTTCTCCACATTTTGGAATTTTACATAAATTCCCTTTGAGCAGTTAGACCCAAGCAATCTTCCCCTTTCTCACAAACTTCTGTACCCCCGGTGAACACAGAATGATTTTATGTGAGTCATAACATAGAACCATCATCCTTCTTCATCCTTTTCTTAAAGAACATTTTATTTTATTTTATTATAGTATAGAGAGAAACTCTTTATCAGGGAGTACAGTGATAGGAAAAGGGGTAATGAAGGAGGGTGGTGAGGCACTGAAACAGGTTGCACAGAGAAGCTGTGGATGCCCCATCCCTGGAGGTTTTCAAGGCCAGGTTGGAAGGGGCTTTGGCCAACCTGATCTATTGTGAGGTGTCTGTCCCTGACCAGCCCAGAGGGCTGGAACTAGCTGGTCTTTTAGGTCCCTTCCAACCCAAACCATTCTACGTATGTCTAATTTTTGTCTCAACATAGATGCTTTCATTTCTTTGATGCAAGATTTGTTAAGGTTTTATAAGATCTTTATTCCCATTCTAAATGAGTGGATCAGGGGAAGATGATCACGATAGAATTGGAAATAAAACAGATTTATTTATTTTTTTTAACAGGCACACACGGCAACAACAAAGTGAGAAAACTACATCCCTAGGGAATGTAAACCAGAAGAGAAAATGTGATTTGCAGAAAGAGAGATGCACAAAAATGTCCTTCTTCCAAAAGGACTTGATCTGATGCTCATCAAAACTGAAAACGTCGAGCCTGCAATTGTTCTGGAGTGATTAAGGATTCTTTCTGGGTGAAACCTGTAGTCACAAGGAGAAGGTCTAGAGGAGGAAGAACATATTGCAAAGATAAGCACTAGAGACCAGTAAGCTAACACTGACCGCCTGGGACATGAGGACACAGCCATCTGTCAGGCTCTTTGGAGAGGAATCAGAAGGACTGGGAAGAGAGCACCAGTCAATCTGTGGCATAGGCACCTACACATGAGACAGGTAAGACACAAGACACAATTTTTATATGCATGTTGCAGTTCAATAAGCGACCTGTTCATAATCAATCTTATTACTGTGAAAAGTGATTTTACTTAATGAGCACAGCAATACTTTTTCAAGGCTTATTTCAGATTAATCTGAAGAAATCAAAAGGAAGACTTCCAATTTTTCTTATTTTGATTTTTTCCTAACCTCAGCCACACTTGATTCAAGATGTTTTTTATGCAGAGGAAGAAAATTAAGATTGCAATCAATGATGCATTTTAATATGCAATACCCCATGTGTTCATGGAAAAAAAAAAAAAAAAGTTTAGTACAATACACCTCTGAGACTAACAGCACTTCCCTACAAGAATTATTGAAAATAATTTCCATCAGAAAACTCAGCATTTTATATGGATGCATTGTTTTGGGCAGAATTTCACACAGAACTATGTTCAAGTGAATCACTGCATATTCCCATTTAATTTCAATAATGTTAAAATATTGTTTCGATAAATTAGATATAAATCCTTAATATCTTCCCTGTATTGCCATTTTAGAATATTTGAATTCTATGCACTAAGAAATATATTTTCATATTTTCAAAAGAAATTCTTTAAAAAAAGAACCTCAACTTTTTAACCCATTGTGGATCTAAAACAAATGGCCAATCTGGAAGCAGAATTCCCCTTAGAAATACAATTCAAAGTTGTTTTAACTTCAACAGTTTGTTTGTGGATAAACATTGAGAAACCTAGGAAAATGATGATTGTGAGCCTATACAAGCATCAAACATGGGTCTTTCGGTACTGTTGCAGTCACTAACACTTTTCACCTTCAGTGGTGTCTGTATCAAACAATGTCAAGATGCAGTCAAGAAGAAATGCTACCAAATGTACTGCAAGACAAATTTGTGATGTACATTAGCTGTATTTTTGGCATGTATCACTCACTATTCTTATCTAAGTTAGTCTTTTACACATATAGGTGTTCACTGCTGAAGCTCTATTAGAAGAAACTCATACCTGCATTTTCAGGAAGAGTTAAGAGAGCATATTTACAACGTCTAATATTCTGTAGCAAACTGAAGAGACTAGTCTCCCTTGGGTGCCTACGTAGTTCTTAGTGAGCAAGAGACTTCTTCAGAGAACAATTCAGACCTCCTCCATCAAGTTTCTGCTCAGAGTCATCTGCTGAAAGAATCTTTCTCCTCTGAGGCACAGAAGACTTGTAAGATACTAAACTAATGTCTTTACGAACCAAATGCTCTGACTTAGAACAAAGAGCAGCAAATATCCTTTCTGCCACTTAAAATGTTCAAATTCCCACTCATAAAAGAAACAGATGGGCACAAGAATTGAAAGCCAAGTCAGGAGACAGACAATACCAGAGTTAAGAAACCTTCATCCACTCCAGCAGGACCAGGAGCTCACTACCAAGTCACATTTCCAAGTTCAGCACTGATTAGCTATAATGCAGAGGACAACTCCTTTAAGTCCTCTGAACCTGATTTCAGAGAACACATTTTGCTTTGTTTCTCCATCTGTAAATGGACAATTTTGTTTTCAGGTTATATCTGTCACTACAATATACATATGAAGGGATAGAAGTATACCCGGGTGGTGTTCAGGCTAATTGCTTAATAATTGTAAAGAACCTTCAGGCCATGAAGTGTACATTAAGTACTGCAAGCTCTTACCTCTTTTAAAAAGAAAGTTACTAGTGCTTGCAAAAGCAAAAATAACTCCATGTAATTAAACGACTCGGACCCCTGCTAACTCTGCAGCATACAAGTCTGTATACCAGTCAGAATCCAGTATGCTCAGGTCCAATCCTGCTGAGCTGTCCTCATTACAACAGAGCAAACAAACATGTTTTCTTTATGTTCTCTCAATAATTACATTTGCTCTGCCTCACTGAGGATCTCCTGCTAGCAATGAAAAGCGTGAAGTCTTTCAGTGGGTCAATCTCTAGCTGTTTTATTTTCATTTCAAACATAGCAGACACTTCCTTTTTTAACTTCCCAAAGCATCAACCAGTGTAGTTTCCCCTCTTAGGGCTGTTCAGTGACAATGAGCCAAATTTCATAACAACTGCAAGCTCAGCAAGCAATTAATCCTACTTTACCAATAAGCACAAAGTAAAATATCCTTTTCCTAAGACTTTGGATATTCTGTGACAATTATTACACCCAGAAGAGCTTGGAAGGTTCATAAAAGTTAATACAAGCATTTCTCTTTTTCTCTTGATCAATCAGCCGTATACCTCCCCTTCAGAAGCTGGCTGGCACAGAAGATTAAGATCTATTCCCTAAAATGGATATAGAAATAGATATTTAACGTGAGGCTTAAAACAAATGCCACTAACTCCAAGTATTGTGACTGATCCATAGCTCTGAAAATCAGAACTAATTGTCAACAAAAGGACAATGTTTTCAAGTACACAATTTATCTGGGCAGTTTTTCAAACATCAAAAACTCTACAGGTTAGAGAACAAATAGTCCATCTTCAACTCACACAGAGGGGCTGGACTGTAGGAGAACAATCTGAGCTTTCCAAGACCTGGAATTTGTTCCACAGGTGATCGAATATTATTACGCAACCCTACTATGCAAGAAACCACAAATACTGTAGAAACAAAAAGTAGCATGAAACAGATCTACAGAATGTATCATGAATTTGACCAAAAATATATATTTCTGAAAGAAACAAAACAAACTTTTTTTTTTTTTTTTTTTTTTTTTGTCTGTTGTACTCCATTTCAGTTCTCTGAAGAAACTTTGTGGATATTAACACATTTTCAAATCACATTTTTAGTTAAAAATAAAATAAAATTAAAAAAAATCCTACAAAACCCTTAAGAAGACTTCTGAATTGTATTGTCTCATACTGCACAAGGGCAAATAGTATAATTTATGAAGACTACAATGTCCCAATCCTCCTCACAAGGAATGAAAGAAAGGGGACTTCAGCACCAGCTTTACATAGAGTACAGAAATCATTTTGTTGTATCATTTTTATACCACAGAATAATGAGCACAGCTGTCTTTGCTCAAGTGGGATGGGAAAATAAATCCCAAGTAAGTGCATGAATTATTTGAAACTATAAATTTGAAGTGAAAATAGATAAACCTAACACTTAGATATTCTCACTGAGCTCCCCATTGGGAGACTGTTGGGATCCTCCCAGCAGGGATCTTGCAGCTGAAGAAGGGTAATTTCACTGCAAGGTAAAACAAAACTTGAAGAGAGAACACAAGGAAGCACATTCAAATGAAGGTAAGGCAAACTGAACAGCAAAATCATTTCATTACTTCCTGTAAAAATTAGCGGGGTCCGAGATACTCTGTTTAAACAATATCAAAACATTTATTTCATAGCCTTTTAGTGCAGCTTGCAGCTTAATAAAATCCAGTGTACTTGAATCCTTGCCTGTTTGATGTCTTTTCTAGACAGTTCCAGGAACTGAGCCTCAGCTTAGATTCCAGTGATCACACGTTAGTGGTAGGGCGAGCATCACTGAATGTACACACTGTCCAAGAACACTGACATGAATTAAAGCTTTCCTACTGGCATTAGCCATTTAAGACTCATCTTGTATTCTTACAACAAGCAAAGTCTGGCTTTAATAAACGATAAGGTAATGTATCTTCTCAAAGCAATTTTTACATAAGTAGCTATGCACAGAATAATAAGTCTTTGTTCCCCCATCAAAGGCAAAGGGGGATTGCAAGGAAGAGAAAAACAGTCTGCCCACCAACTCTTTGGCATCACACCAGCAAAGTTCTCACTATCACAGCCATACATTTGACCTTGGGAAAAGCTTAGTGTTGACTGGTACCAAAGGGATTACTAAATACGCCATTTTTCCAACACAGTTTTCAATTACTTTGATGAGCAATTAAAATGCTAATTAAAAAACAATCCAAAACTCAGTACTCAGAAGGTTATGAAATAATAAGCTCTTCTACAGTCACTGCAACTGGAAGCGTTAAGAAGGTCACAATACAGCTGGAGCAGGAAGGTGCTAAAGAGAGGTGCTGTATTATGCTTGGGATTGTTTGTTTGTTTATTAAAGCAAAAAAGGTACTTTAAAAAACACATTGCCAGGTGTACTTAAGTGCTGGGTTAGACCAAAGGTTTATATAAACAACACGTTGGCAGATATTGGCTTCAAGGCAGAATTCATTACCCACATGAGACAGCTCAACTTGAAAGGAAAAAAAAAAAAAAAAGTATTGTCAGCTTGAGAGGCTCAGAGTGCATCAAGTCAAGTTGTAAAGTAATCATGAAGTTACCAAGCTCACATCTTTCAGTTATCAAGCCCACATCTGCAATTAAGAGTGCTACAAATTTGCTTTTACCTTGCTACTGAGATTCTCATAAAATTGTGGAAATTCAAAACTTTGCATCTGAAGAAAAACTCTAAACACTGCAAGTCACAACTAAATTACGAGAGGCAGTGGCTCTACTTTCATCACTGCTTTAAGATCTGTTCTGGGGATGAGGTGGTACACAGTAGAGGCTTAAAAGGAAAACAAAGTGCTAAACTGCTCATAAAAATTCTCTTTCTGTTGTTCATGCTCAAAAGAACAATTTTGAATTAAATTATCTGCAGACTAGAGTATATCAAGCTGTACCTAAAATAATAATAACAACAACAATAATAATAATAATAATAACAATAATAATAATCACTCCTTGCCATAGCACCTGGGAAGGCCTTAGAGAAACCATTCAGTTCCCACATACTGTGTGCTGCCAGTGCAAGAGAGGAGCCATGTCCTGCTCACATCCAACTCTTCCTCATATGAACAGCATTTCACCTGCTCTTCTGAAAATCTTATTGAGATCTTGCGCACATACCATGTCACACTTTCAGTCACAGTTATAAATATTTACCACACTTTTTTTTTTTTTTTTTTTTTTAAATGCCATTAAGTTGCATGTAATGCAGCACAGGGGATCAAAATCTCCAGTGCATTACAATGCACTGAATCTATCATGGGTGCTGCAACAAAGCAATTCTCCCTTAAACAATCTGTGACTGAAAAGGCATGATCATTAAAAAAAAAGAAGAAAGCAATAACGAAGCTTCAGTCTTCTAGGTATGCCAAAAGCCTGCTATGATTCCTTACCATCAAAAAAAGTTTCTTAAAAAACACTGGCACTGGTTCTTGTCATATATTCAACAACAGTTCCGCATTCTGTAAGAAATTCATGCAATTGACATCTATATTTCTGAGTGTAAAGATGGAGATCCTTTACATTGTTGGAAAGAACTGCATCAGTTCTCCTATCGAACTATGAAATAATTTTGCTTTTCTATCTTTTTCAAACAATTTCTCAGTTCATCCATTGGGGATGGAGGGAGGGGTGCAGGGATAGCAAAATGACTGTCAGAAGAACCAAACAATAAATGACAGAAGAAAAGCCTTCATGACAGAACATAATTGAGATCTCAAAAATGATCAGAAGAAAATCGTCACTGTTCTCTAGTGATGTGACTGCTGAAACTGCATCAGGCTGTATGGCTACCTGCACCCCAACGCAAGGCCCGGAGATTTTCATGACAGAGATCAGAAATCAAGCACTAAATTAATAGGCATTAATTTTCAATATCTTGGACCACATTCTACAGATTGATTATAAATACTGTATTAATTATTAAGGGAAGTTTTATCTTACCTTTAAGGAAAAAGAGTAAAAGACAGAAAAAGTTCTCAATCATTTGTCAGACAAGCTAATACTTTTTAATACTTTCTTCTCTGAAAAAATGCTTAAAGAAGGTCTAGCATGTTTTGTGTTATTTTTGTTCTTTTTGTTTCTCAAAAGGTTCCAGCCCCACATAGAAGCTAATTTTATACCTAAACATACATAAGGAATCACACTGAAGCAAACCATATACCAGCCCACAAAATTGGTGTCTGAACTCCAGATTTAAACCTCTAAACCATCTGTTAGTAAATATATATATACACACACACACACACAAATTCTTTGTTATACAGACTGAAAACTAGAACAGGTTACTGTACAGTCTACAAGGTGTTTTTTTTTTCATATTAAAAACATTATTCTATAATCTGAAAATTCAAATGAGAATTCTTGTATTATACATGTATGTTCTGCTTCAGAATATCAGTATGACTGTTTCTGATCTATAGATCTCCAGGGCTACACATGACAGCTGTTAAGAGGAGCTGATTATGCTGCAGGAAAGGAATAAACCTATCCTCTCCTCTGGAAACTGCCAGGTAAAATTTGATCTGCTAACTGTAATTACCAAGACTGGATTTTAGCCAAGACATTATGAACATTAACACTTGAAATTATATGATATAGATCAAATTAACATTTCAAAGAAACATTACTAAAACCATGCCATTAATTTTATTTGGATACATCTTCTGAAAAAAAAAAAAAGGAGTACTTTGTAATGTTATTAAAAATATTTCACTCATCACCAAAGCGTTTAAGGAAGTAGTATCGGCAAAAAGAAAGCGTAGCTGTAATCATGCTTAGGAAAAAAAAAATCCCTAAGGTGTTAGCTTTCTTCTCTCTTATTTCATTATAAATTCCCCTCTTAAGTCTGCTAAACCAGCTCCGTGTCTCCAGCATCATTTATATTTGCTCATTTCCCAGCAGGTTCTGGCTGTTCTAGGTATTTTCCTTAGCAGCCTGTCAGAGGATTCTCACTTTCTACACCATAAATCCCTGTAATGCATCCTATGAAGCATTGTGGTACCTGCTAGTAAGTTAGATCACATTTCTTAGTTGACACTGTGAAAGTGGTTTTACCCTAAATCAGAGGAATTGAGTAGAAGTAAGTAAATTATTACAATATTTAAGGAAAGCAGTGGTTACATCAACCTGGACAGTGTGTGACTTGCTAATAGTAATGCCAACATTTGATGAAGAACATGGAAGAAAATCAATGAAAGAACTGACCAGAATTCAATTTTTTAATCTGTGCTTTCATTATATCTATTAAGGAATGACATTATACATAAGCCAGCAATTATTGTTACAAATGCAACAATACTGAATACTTTCTTCTTAACAGTACTAAGGATTGAATGAATCCAGCTTCTACAGTAGCCTGATTTCTTATAACCTGAGTTTAAAAAAGAACTCTACCAATAGCTTTCAGCAGTATGAAACCTAAAAAACAGCAATAAGCTTGTTTTCATACAGTTGATGGCAGTATTCCACTTGAATGCACAAGTACTCGATTACCTGAAGCTTATTTAGATCTTCATCAAATATGATAACAATATTAAACTACTTGTTTTGATATCAACAGTTGGTTTAAGTGTACTGAAAATATTTCCTATCTTTTTTGTAGCTTTCTTTAGTGTTGTGTTTTTTTTTGTTGTTGTTTTTTGTTGTTGTTTTTTTTTTTTCACAATAATATTGAATTGGCTGTCCATCAACTATCATCAGAACAGTGAATAAAACTGTTAATACGCAGATTCTGTGAAGTGCATCACTCACACTAGGTCTACAGTTTCAAGGACAATATAATACTAATGTAGGAAAAATTTAGAAAAATACAAGTGGAAACAGTAGTTATGGAATCTGTAAATCTGAAAGAACTGAAAGGTTTTTCAAAACCAAATATAAAAAAAAGCACAATACCAGAGAAGAGGAGTGTTTTTTTCCCCTTTTAAATATTAAACTACATAACTGTTTTCTCAGAGATGGAACCCAACTGACTCCTCTGCAGTCTGCTACTAGTATTTTCCATTAGCTTTGTCTTACAAGAATGTATTTCTAATACAACTGATATTTAGTCTCAAGTTTAGACATAGACCTATCCAATAATATAACAAATACTTACTCCAAACCGTATCTATATTTCATGACCAGAATTTATTTGGTGTCACATCCCAGAAAAAAAAAAAAAAAAAAAAAAAAAAAACAGGAACAGACACAGACAACAAACACTAGTGAGCTCCAGAGGTCTGATGCTCAGGCTTGAGGTCTATAGTTATTTGGATTACAGCCACATATGTATCTTTGTCTTCTTTTTTTTTCTTTTTCTTTTTTTTTTTTTTTTTCTTTTACTACTATCAACATCCCAAAAGCTCTGCTGAGATATCAACAATAAAAAATGAGTTTTAAAGAAAAAAATAGGAGAGGGGTCACTGCAGAGGACTTATGAGCCATTTACCTCTGGAGTTGGAAGAAGAGAGGAAAAATAGTTGGAGGTGGAAAGCAGAAAAGAAGCAAACATGAGAGCATGGCTTTAGTAAATCCCCTTTCCTGCTTTCTTTTTACTGGAGAAACAAAACTCTGGAAAATAAAACATAGGCATCTCTGTCCACTGGGGTTTTAGACACTCCAGCTGATTGCTATTCTCACTCAAAATTGTTTCATTCCTGGAATACATCATTTGTGAGACCTTTTCCTTTTCTTCACATACCTTTTCTCTGTATTCCTTTATTTTTTAACTTTTCCTACCAAGTATTTTCTCTTATTTTCCAACCTAGCATTTTCTTCAATATTGTTTCAATACTGTTTCTTTTGCCGATATTTTTATATTGGATTCTGTAAGCCAGATTGTGGTTTTACAGCCAAAATATTTTGGTAATAGTAAAATAGACAGATGGCAGAGTTTGAAGTGTTTTAGTAATGATGGCCTTTTGCTAGCAGTCAGTACATGGAAGATGCAAAAGGTTGCCAAAACCTTCTCTCACAAACTTTTGAAACTATGTAAAAACACTGGAAAATCCTATAAAACATTAGGAATCTTCTTTGTACACCATTCAGAGGTGGAGAGAGAGTACTCTTCTTTGTGCATGTGTGAAAGGAAGGCAAAAGGTTGAGACTTGTCTTCATTGCAATGATTGTGAATAACCCAGGGAATCCTCTCAGTTTCTTCTCCACATTAAAATGTTTTGCTGTTATTGTTGTTTTGTTGTTGTTTTGTTTTGTCTTTTTTGTAAAAGCTGCTGCTTGTAGGCCATTCCCATGTTTTTACTACTTTATCACTTCTTATCAAGTGGACAAGGAAAAAAAAGACCAGCATGCCTGCTCTGTCTTTGAGGACATAAATAAAAACATGCAAAGCTCATGGGCAGAAAGACTTCAAAGTTAACCGTGTACCCACAATGTCAGAAGGAACCACCATGGGTGCAGCTTTAGAGGAGAATCTGACAAGTTGCTTTTCTTCATATTTTTATTCCCCTCAATATTCATCTCCTCAAAAACCTGAAACTATAAAGACCAACAGAAAAATGAGAAAAAGAAGCACATGGTAACACCATAAGGAGAGTAGGTGGAAATATTAAAATGGAGACATCCTTTATTTTATGATGTGTATTTCCTCATTGCACCTCCCAGATGCACCCTTCCATCTTTTCACTCTAATATTTCTGTGTAGTCACCCACATAATTTGTTTTTGTATTTTTCAATGTAAAAATGAAGCTTTCAGTTTGCTAATAGAAAACACAATTGTACCAGAAATTGCATGCTGACCCATATTTCATAATTTAATCTGAATCTGCACCTTTACTATTTCTATAGCGGGGCTTAACTTTGGGGAAAAAAACAATTGAGTGACCCATTTGCACACACACGATGAACAGTAAACTTCGCTACTGCCTCTTTTAGAATGTTCAAAGCTTTAAAAGAAAATCAATCTTGTGCTAATTGGCATGGTTGGTAATTGTCTGTGAGCTGAGACACAATTACTTAAAAACTGCACATAGCAGGGTTTGAACCTTTGTATTGCAATGAGCTTTTGCCACCTGTTTCAGCCTCCTCCCTACAGAGCACATGGGAAGCCACAGCACAGCAGCTCCAATGAAAACAGAAGAAAATAAAGAGTACCAAGGGAATGAAAGATTAACACCAAGCTTTCTGTTTGATCCAGTACTCTTATTTTACCAAGACTGGGTAGCATGCAGATACCCAGCTAAAGATCTGACTGAGGGTTCACAGTCACTTCTGCGAGTTTGCACATCCTGAGATCTCACAGAAGGCAAAGGTACTCCTCCCTCTGCATTCTGGTAGAAGGGTGGAAACTCAGTTCCCAGCTGACCCCATCTCCAGTTTCAACATGGAAGATTTCAGCAGGATCTAAGTAATAGAAGATTATGTTTCATCTCTGCATAGTGTCCCCTTCACAAGCTTTATTTACAACTGCCAATGTAGGGCCACGATGCACAACCTAATGTTGTCAGAGGTATTCTTTCTAAATTAAGCATATTTCAATTTTAATAATAAACTATGCTACCCCATCACATTCATCAGATATCCAGCTGACATATGAAAGTCATCACTATTCACTTTTTGCACCTTAAAAACTGTCTAAAGTCTCATTAGCTTTTGTACACACATACTTATGATTATTATTATTTTTTAAATCAATTTTACTTACTTTTATTATCACCAAGATGATAGTCTGAGAGTCAGGAGACAAAAGTGCAAGACTCCAAATGCAAATGGAATTTAAGACATTCGCTTTTAATATTACTATTCATCAAAATAATAGAAATATGGATAACAGACATAGATCAGAGCCACCTTTCACAAATCTGGATTTATTTGGCTACTGCAGGACATCATTTTTATACTTTTCCTGGCTATGAAATATGCACAATTACTACTTGCATAGTGGTGATTTTATTTAGATCTCCCCTCCCTAGATTGGCTTTGAATGTCATATGTGTTTTTTTTCCATGTTTTGTACAACTGATTTTTCTCAAAAGGCATCTGATGACACCATATTGATCTCTATTTCTTATCTTGCCTCCACAGCAGAGAAGGAATAATTTACCATTTTTCCTTTAACATAACGTCTCTGAAAACAGTCATATCCCTGATAATCTGTTATGCCTTAGGTTAGTTCTCAGAGAGGCCTATGGCAGTGTTACACACCTCAGAGTCAGCAGAATAGAAAAATATTCCTTTCTCATTTCTATTTATATCAATTCAGATGTTACATCAAATCATGCATTTATCATATGCCAGATAAAGTAGATCTAACAGATTTAGTAAACAATGAAGTGATAGGTAAATCTAGCTCTTATCCTCTTAATGGATATATATTAAATGAGAGTAGCAGGGGGAAGAAAAAGATGGAAAAGGTAAAAGAGTAAAGAATTGAATACAGCGTTCAGACAAGCAAGCTTATTCATGGTATGACTTAGGAATACAACGACTTCTATAAAGGAACTCTCAGTGGTGGGCCTGTCTTGTAAACTCTTCTTCCATCTGAAATTTCATGTATTCCTCTTCTCCTCTTCAGGACTCATCTTCTCTACCACTTAACCACTTCTCTACCACTTTACCTACACCCTTAGATTGGAGGTGTCCAGTTTTTTTGTTTTGTTTTAATAATTACATTTAGGCTACAACATTTAAAGAACTGCGTATGAAGAGAATTTAAATTAGGAAGTGAAAAATCTAACAGCTGGAAGTCAGAACAAGAGTCAACTCTACATTGCCACATTCACCTTTCACCAGATTAAAAAGTTCTCCATCATCTATTCAACACTAACAAGTGATGTACAGACCAGCTGTACCCCAAACAGTGAATAATAAATAACTGAAGAAAATAAATGGCTCATTTTCAATGGTTCATTTCACGTCATTTGATGAAAATTGTTTGCTAAAAATATCAGGTATTTACAAATAACTAGGACACTCACAGAAATAGGAGTATGCTAAAATGGAAAGGAAGAAACTGTTTCTAATTAATAATACAAGTAATTAATAGTTTAAATAGTCTGACCTGTCATGCATTTTATTCCAAGTGACCAGACTTGCTGAGTCTGAAGTCACCTGAAATGATGAATTCATGCCTTACAATACAAAAGGAAAACAGATAAGGAAGCAACAACAACATTCACACAGGACGTCAGAAGTTCAGGCGTTTGCAGTCATCTAATATGAAAAATTTCAAGGAGTTCAAAGGTGAGAAGAGAGATGGGCTTCAATCCTGTTGTGGTCTACGTTACATTATCTTGTGCATAATGACTTTTCCATTCTTCAGTTCACACATGTAATATAACCAAAGAAAAGAGTTTTTGCTACGTCTGTTGTTAATTCTGCATCTTAGTCTATTGAGTTCTAAAAACAAGCCAACTGTATATTGGATCAAAAAACTCCTTCTGGAAAAGACTTAATCTTCTGGTTGGTGCTGCTCACTTTCTAAACAGGCAGATCACAGCAGTCACCTGATGAAATTTCTGACCTGTTTCCTGTCCTGCTTTCAAAGTAGTGAACACTTCAAAGGAAGTTTTTCCATAGCATGATGGAGATACCAAAAGCATGTTGCTAAACAGAAGATGAATAATAAGAAGAAAGCAAGGAAGAAAAATATCTTTATAAACAATCGGTATGCATGCTGTAGTTATTTTGACATTAAATTAAGTAGTTCTAGGTCTGGTGTGAAAAATGATAAGTAAAACAAAATAATTTGTTAGGCATGGCAAGTTATTAGAGGAGCTTCCAAATCCAAGACATTAAATGCTATTATGTGTAAATGAAATGCTAAAGAATAGAATTAACAAATATGCCAAAGGGTAACTATTTCTCATTTCAAAAATAAAATGCAACATCGTAGAATTACAAATCAGCTTACATTTTATTTATAGCCTATACTGTACCATGAGAAAAGAATATAAGATCAATCATTCAGTTCATCCCAAATGCTCTAGCCCAGTTCAGACAGTAGTAGCCAGAAGTTGGTCTTACAAGAACAAATACAAGTAGTGAGAGGTCAAATCTGATACCTCCCTTGCTGTCTCCCAGCATCTAGCCATTCACACACAGCACAAAGAGATTTGAAGATTTTGAAGATTTAATTGATTAGGGGAATCAGAATTGAATATAAAATTTCCAAGACATGGACAACCTCTGGATTTATACAGTGACACAATGAGCTGTTTTCTAACTACTAACAGTAGTGTTTTTTGTTTGTTTGTTTGTTTGTTTTTTCCCTGTTTCTTTTCATTTACTACCTAACATGTTCTAGGGTGATATTTTATTGGACTTCCTAGTATAACCTCTCAATCCTGCTCATGAATAGTAACAATCATCTCAGAGTCTATAATTACATATTGTTTCATTATTAAAACTTACTCTTTCCTTGTGAATAATTTTACCTTTACCAACACCAAATTGAACTGGCCCATTCGTTTCATCTGTTAGTTGCACAGCCTCTACTACTGAAACCATTTGGTCTCTGAAATGACATTTCAGAGCATTCATCTAATTTAAGCCCTCAAAAGCTATTATTAACACTGAAAGACCAATCCTGGTCTGTATAAATTCCATAAAATCTCAAATTATTTTATTAAATGTGGAAATAAATAACTAGACTTAATATATTTTTGATTTAACATTTAAAATATTTGCAAATGTATAAGTCTCATATCTGTTGTCCAGAGATAAAAAAAGCTAAATCACAAGAGAAATCTCAGACACCCAGGAAGGGACCCCAACAGTCTAGATAGCTGTTGTAACTTGAAACCATGGCAATGTTAGACACAGAAGATAAAAATCAATCTCCAATTTAAATTCCACTGAAGCAGATACAGAAATGGTGTTCCAACATGCATTGAATAGCCTGTTTGCTCTTCAAAGGACTGATAAAAGTGCAGATTCATAATTATACCCAATCGTTTTTAGAACATATTTCCATAGCAGCAGTTGAATAGACCTTACCGGTAATGAAACTAATCAAAATCATTAGTAGAACTGGCAAAACAGCTTTGGGAGACCACCAGCAAACATGGAAAGTCAAGTATTTACAGGAACAGAGTAATTCATAGTAAGCCAGTTCCTTGTTACAACTCAGATTCTCGCAGGTCCATTGGATGTCAGCTGCATAACCCACTTGCATCTTTTCTTTTTGCACCTCTCTTAATATATTGATGTGTCTCTTGACATTCAAAGTATGCATACATGCCATCTTACACATTATTAACCGGGCACGTTCTTGAAAAAAAACAATTTTGGCAAGAACAGTAGACCTTCCAGTATTCAACTCCTACCCAGGGGTTAAAAAATATATAATACTTAATATTCATCTTAAACATAACAGAACCTCTTTTTATGATTTATCAATGCCCTGGAGCCAGGAGTTGTATTTCACATTGAAAACAAAATGCTGATCTAAGAGAAGAGACTGCAGATTTCACATTGTGGGAAAGAAGGAAATCAAGGAACAGAAAGGAACATAATCTAGCAAGTTAGATGACTAAATCTATGCCTAAAATAGCTCCACTGAAAGCAAAATGATTATTTTTAGTGAGGGTGAATTCAGACCAAAAATATCAGTTATTAAATTGTATTAGCAAACAGAGCTTTAGAGCAGGGAAAACTGTTTGAATCTATAGCAGGGGATGGAAATGAAGTTGATGTCTCTCAAGGCCGCTGCCTCACCTTTCTGTGAGGGACATATGTCTGTAACATCCCTGCTGGAGGGATTCTCATCTCCTTTCTGGATAAACAAAACAAGGGAAAGGACAAAGTATACTATAAAGAGATTAAGTGATGGAATTATGAAACATGGGAAAAAATATTGAAAACTCCTCACCAGGTCATCTTAGACCCAGCAGATCAGACAATAATTCCAGCAAATACATTGCCCTTCTCCTCCAGTTATATATCGGATGTATATATATAGGATTATACTAGGATGTGGTGAGAAATGTGTTGCCACATTCAAGGAAGAACAGGCAAGGTGTTCAAACCGCTTTTCCATGAAAAAAAAAAATAAAAAAAATGGTTGGGATAGAGATAATGATGCAGGTGGGGAAGAATCATTACTTTTACAAATGGTCCCAAGCTTGATATTTAATAGCTCTGCCACAAAAAGATCTCAAGGGAGTTTTGTATTCTGTATCAAGAGAGAGAAATAATGTATTTTCTGCTACCAGCAATATTTATAAACACTGATGATTGGGTGTATTTTATTTGTCTACAGAAATTACCATTCAATTAGAAAAAAATGGCAATGTCTTCTTGTTTTCAGAACTCACCCTGGTACAGACAAGGTTCCCAAATACCTCTATCTAAAATTCAATTATAATTGCAGGCTAAACTGTATTAAAAAGCCGTGGAAAAGCATAATGAAACGGCATGTAAAGTGTGATATCTGTCTGGAAAATTTGCATAGTATAAACAACAAGACAGAGGAACACTCGAATTACCTGTTTTTTTTTTGTTTTTTTTGTTTTTTTGTTTTTTTTTTTCTCCCCTCTCTGTAGAGGATAAATCATTAAAATAAGCTACACAGAACTCTGTTTGTAGACAGGACTAACTTGATAGTTCATTTATGAATTGGTCATCTGCCTAGCTGTTACTTGTGAGGAAAACAGCCTGCCGACTTAACTTCTGAGTCTATAAGGAAGAAAATTCAGAACTTTTCAGGGAGCACAAGAAACAGCTTGTAGTCACCACTCTACTGTAAAAGAAAATAAAAAAAAAAAAAAAAAAAAAAAAAAAAACACCTGCTAATGTAAAAACACAGCTTCACAGACACCTAGAAAATATTCTTCAAAGGAAATCACAAAAACCATAGAAGCATTAAGTTGCTCTTCACTATAATGTCACAGTATGTCCAACAGTTATTAGACCACTGCTATGTGTATATAAAGTTCAACTGCACAGTAGGGATTTATACATCAAAAAATCCCCTGCCAGTGCTACATTATGAGAAATATTATTTTCATTATCAAGGACCCTATAAAACTAGATACACAAAGATGAATACAGACTAAGCTGACAACTTTGGAAGCATATAACTTAGAAATGAGTGATCTGAATGGATAAAATCTCCAAGAATTATACACTTAGAGGAAGGGTAACACAATAGTCAAAATCCTACATTTAGTGAAAACAAACAAGTATAAAATCTAATTATTTTGGAAACTGAAGTCTTCAGCTAGGAACCAGAGACACCAAAACAGATTATTACTGTTTGATATAAATCTAAAATCTCACAAATAAGAGAGTTGGTGTCAAGAAAGGGTAAAACCATACTAGATAGAAAGGACCTGTTTTGAGCAACCCTTACTACTATCTGTGAAAGGCAAGAAGTCTTAAGTAGCAGCCTTGAAAGTATTATACTTCTATTTAGTGTTGAAAGTTCTTTGAATTTCCTTTTTGACTGCAACAGAAAAAAAGTATTTAAAAAATAAAATAATTAGCATAGTTTTCTAGACCTTCGTTGGCATTTGTGGCATTTTGTGTGCAGAATTTACAAACTAAATGTGAAATATACTAATAAACATATACACAATACAAATGCTAACAACTACTTATAATGTATTAACAAAATGCAGGTACTGAGCATAAATTTGGCTTTGTAGATATTTCAGTGTGCAGCTATCATTCTCCAGTGCAAGAAACATCTGTTTGTTGCATACTACTTGAATAAGATACCTGTGAAGGCATACATCTTGCTTCAGCTCCGTTCTGCTTTTACTGAAAAGTATCTCCAAGAACTCTAATATTAAATGAGATCAATCTCACTACATGAGATTACACTTACTGTAGATGATGAAATAAAGGTGCACAAAGGCTTTTAAATTTAGACACCACATTAAAAATGTAGGAGTCTTACAGGCTAAGTCACCAGAAATGCATCTGCACACTTTCACTAAATATCAGCTCTATGATTGTGCACTTATATAACATCATGTCATAAAATGGGTAGTCATCTGCTCCTCCGAATGGGGCCAGGTCACATGCTGTGACATTACGTAGTGCAAAGTTCAAGTGGAGGACTCAGGACAAACTGATGAGAAGAATTGCACTGCCTGACCTCTCAGATCAGCGTTCTTAGATTGCTCACAGGCAGCCTCAGCTAATGCTTTTCTTCTGCACATTCCTGCTAGCTAGACCACCTAGCAAAGGTATGGCTGCATGAATTCTCCACTGAATATGTGAGACAGGGAGGGCTTTCAGCACTTACTGTGGGATTGAGTTCTGGCCACATACACAGAATCAGGATGTGAAAGTAGCCCTTTACCCAACTGGGAGTTACTCCTAACTGTATCCATCCACTTACACCACTGGGTAATTTGAGGTGCTCTGGTTCAGGAGGAGGAAGGAAACAAACCACTGTAGTTGGTATTCTCAATATGCTGTAGGAGTTTACTCTAAAAACACACACTGCTTATTTGGTGTCTAAAGCAGAAGAGCGAGCCAACGCTAATGGTTGTTACTAATTAGATTTTTAAAGAGCTCACTGGGAATTTGTAGCTAAAAATTACTGTGCCAAACTCCAAAGATGTGGCCATATTTTAACTGCTTGACTGTGTGACTGAAGCAGACAAAAATAGTCTTAAAATGTGGCATAATTATTCAGTTGTGTTACTAGCTACTACTCAATGTTAATTATGCATTAAAAGCTAAGAGTGTTATTTATGACCACTTGGGGCAATATTTATTTATAATGTATAACCAGGCTTTCGGACAGAAGGCTGCTTTATATGTGCTCCATGACTTCAGGGGCAGAAAGGAGGTCCCCAGATTCTATTTCCTATATATAACACTAATTTTTTCTTGTATAATAAACATAAGCAGTCACTCGAGCTCATTGTCTGATCTAAGAAATGTTCAATCACCAGTTGAAAGAACAAGCTGACACGGAAACTTGCTGTGCAGCTGTCACCAACTCTGAACACTCCTGAGAAAAGATGATGTATGAAATACCTCCAACACCTTCCCTGCCACTGAATTTCACAAAAAGATACGTGAAACAATGCAATGAATTCATGCAGCCATCAGTCAATATGTGTCTTTCACTGTACAATTTCACAAAAGATGGGGTTTTAATGAAATCTGCTGAGTTCGATTTTTACCAAGAATTTTTTCTGGTCACTGTCAGCCATAACTAATGAACAGCTAAATTCCTGGAGAGAGTAGGGAAGGGGAGAGCGCAAAGGCTGCAAAGACTAACAGATGTGAACATTTGAGAGCATATGTTCAATACCATTTTCAAGGGCACCGCATCAAAACTATTAATGCATAGTAATCCAGCAGATAAATTCGGGCAGGAAGTAAGTGGGCAGGAATCACATTTAATACAATTGTGAGTTAGCAAGAACTGCACACGTTGCCAAGATACTGTTCATCCATGCAAAGACCAGGTAACTCATGAGAAATCTAGAATAAATGCAAATGAACCCAAAATAGCCATTTAGTTTTGTTCCACATACAACGGGAATTAATTTAAACCACAATTTAAATGGTTTTAGACTTACGTAGGCCAGTACTTTTGAACATAGCAAAACAAATGAGGACTCTGACAAAAGATATTAATAAATCCTTATTTCTGTTATGCTACAAACCCACACAATTTAGAACTGAAATAAACACATTTTCAACCAGCTTTCAGTTACAATTATCTCTGGTCACTTCTCAATTAGTTAAGCATGCTTCTCTTCTTGCCCATATGTATTCTTACAGAGGATATGAACTTGAAGGAATAGCTACTATTATTTATAAAGTTCATGCCACAGAGAGGAAAGCACACCCTTCCCTTTTCTTTAACAGAAGTCTTGGCACTTAAACTCTCTTCTAACCTCTCCCATCACACTTCTACCTCTGTCTTTCACTGGCAGGATTAGTTAATGACCTGTCAAAGGGCAAAGCACTCCACTCTTCTAGCGCTCCAGGCTTTACTAAAAGAGTAGCCAGACTTGCTTTTGCTAAGGTTATTCCAAAAGGACAGGGAAAAATGTATTCTTATTTTGACCCTGGCTGCTGGTTGTGAGAGTAACATAACCCTTTCCACTATGCTACTGTGAAACCTTCTCAGCAGACATCTAACCTCTTTTTTTTTTTTTTTTTTATTCCACAGAGGCAAAAAGACTACAAGAGGACAGCTGGGACAACATTCCGTTTTCTCATGGAAAAAAGTAAGAACTCAAAGGAAGCAGCTTGCAATACAGAGGAGAAAAATGTTATGCCACCAAACCCATCATACAGGAAACAGATTAGGAGAAGCTGGAGGAGGTACTAACTCAAAATCCTTGCTGGATATTTCATTGCCCACAGGATTTTTGAGGCACCTCAGAAAAAATTGCCAACATCGCAGTCTCTAGGACCTCCATCAGTACAACTCCCAGTCATGAGATTAACAGGCTTTTGCTAATAGCAGTTTAAATCTCCCTGCAGAACCACAGCTTCTGATCTATCACCCTGCAATCTGCATTTACTGCACACATCCTCTTTTTCATGTTTATATGAATAATTCCATTGACTTGTTGTTTTTTCCTTATCACTCCATACACAGAACCACAGACAATATTTCAATGTCGTTGCGAACTGCAAAAAAGGAGTGATAAAACCTCCAAATGAGATACTGTGAATATACAAAGTAAAAAAAGTATTACGATAAATGCAACCTCTGTGCCTAGTTGAGAGCCCAATTTTGAAAAGGTGTTACAAATGTAATTCTCATTAGATATGGCTGGAACTTCAACCTCAGCAGCCAAACCTGAAGACGTTTAAAAGATAGGTCACTAAAACATCGACAGAAGCGTGCTACTCAAATCCCTGATCTTGACAAAGCTGGATTAACGCAATGATCTGTATCATACACATCATTGACAGCAGGTAATGTATGAGTAAAAGTGTCATTCAAGAAGGCTTCCAAATTCTCCTGTTTAAAATTAGACTTCCAAACCCAAAGCATGTACCATAAGGAGCTATGCTACTTTTCATTCTGGAAGATGCAAAACACACAAAGCATTAAGACTGAAATATTTTTGCACTTGGATTGTCTCCCTGCTCTTCTGGATGATGAATGCTGGCAAAAGGGACAAAAACATTGCCCTACTACTAGCTATATAAAACTTTTATGGCAGCCATAATATACAAATCATTACATTAAAAGGACCACAGATCTATGTAATTTACAGCTCTGCTTCACCAGACATTCAAATTCCAGTTCAAACACAAAGCTTAATCCCACTCTTTAGCTGATCTTCCTACCAAGTATTTTAAAATGGAAATTTGACTTGAGGAATTTGAAGAATTAAACAGGTAAAGTAACTTTCTGTGAAATATAAAAGGTTTACAATTATCACCAGAAGACAGGGTGAAAATGAACATCAAGAATCAAGATGCTGAAGGAGCCTGGAAAGTTTCTCAAGAATTAAAAAAAGATGACAACTGGGGGCATAAATTGTTATATATTGTGTTAATAGAATTTTAACCAAAGAACATTTCCAAGATAAAGAGGACTCACAGAAAGAAAGAGAAAATAAACCATAAAATGACAAAATGTGTATTTCCTTTTCCTCCAAAGAAGGAAGCCAGCTGTTAGGACACATGTAAAGGACAGTTAGCCAAGAGAGCAGGAACCAAGGGACAAGGGAGTTTCTTAGTAGTAGAACAACAGAGTTTGCAGCATAGGACTTAGGTCTCATTTACACCTTACAACTGATTCTGCTGGGTCATTTGTAATTCAGAAACTAATTAGCACAAAGAGTATTTTAATGTTAACAAACAAGCAACAAGCTTGTTTTGAAGCAAACAAGCTTCAAAAAACAGGCTTGCTTAATTCTTTCTCCCAATGTCTCCCTGTTAGCTGTCTTCCCTTGGTATCTTATCAAATCTGTGCAGAGTTATTAAATTCCCGGTAAAACACCCCTACAGAAATATAAGCTATTCTTAATTGTTTCTGTCTAACACATGACTCACCTCAAAGACGTTTCAACACAGACCAGCCCTGCCTGTCATACAGCTGTCCTGTTATCACAACACAGTTTTCCTACACCTCTCCAAGTGCAGCCCACAGAGTGGCAGCTTCAATACTGCAAGGATCGCTTCAGGCCCCCTCCCAAATCCCTCTACCCCTGGATCCTGGGGAGAGAGGCGGGGAGGGGCTTCTCCATTGAATTTGGCTGACAAACCTCCTGCAATCCAGCACTGGCCTTAAAATGCTATGAGTGTCAAAACATGAGAGTTTGGTTATGTTTCCTTTAAATTCAGGCAAACTGCTGAATCTAGCAAGGCAGAGGGAAAAAAAATAATTTGAATTCAATTTCTACATGGATAGTGGAAGAATTTATTAGGCCATTCAGCCAGGGAGGTCCATACATGTTGTTTGTTGTTTGTTTTTTTCCCCCCTCCCAAATTGCAATACTTGTTTAAGCACTTATATTTCTCTACAGCAGGATAATATGTATTCTCTGAAGTCCTCCTGAAGGTGTTTATTTTTTTATTTTATTTTTAAAGTACAAAGTTGGCAATTACCTCGAGGAAGGACCAGTTTTCCAAAACTGATGCATGTTAAAGAGATTTCAGAAACACAGACAAAAGCAGACTACATTTCTATCTTAAGAATGGCGGTTATGATTATAAACAGGGTAGCCCTTTTCCTAAAGTCACTGCCATATTTAAGGTAGGACAAATTACTCTGCTTTGTTCTGCTGAGAGCATTAGGTAACAATCAAGTCATTCATTACTGGTTATTATCATATTTTTGAGACTAACTGCTGAAGGAATCTTCTGTCTTAAAATACAGAGGTTTGGCTAACTACTATGTAGGGTTTTTTTGTATGAAAAGAATTTTAGACCAAGCCACTAACACCACCTCCCTTTCTACCCAACCTTACATGGGGAAAGAACATAGACTCCGTGAGACAAGATGCTATCAGCTTCTCCTCACAGACAAGCTGCCCTTTCCATTCCATGCACGTACATGCATTCATCATCTCAGGACAACAAATTTCAGGCAACACATGCAAAACATATACTTAGGTCTCTGAAAAACAAATGAAAAACTTTTTTTCCCCCCCTAAATCATTATTTTTAAAGAATAAAATAGGCTCCCCCTGTTAACAACCTAACAGAAAAGAATGTTTAGGAACGTCTCAGGGCTCAGCATGTGTCAAATAGCAGAAAATGAAATCTCTCCAAGGGCACAAGGTAAACACACAGGCTGAAATTCACACACAGCCTTCACCACAGTTTTTGTGTCCTTGAGCTTTGCCACTTAAAAGTATTCACCACAGACACCCTGCCTAGAGAAAGGCACCTGACAGGAGCTATCAGAAGTACTCACAGGCCCTTTGTGACAGGACAGGACAGGACACAGCCACAGTGTTGATCAAGCTGCCTGGGTCAAAGCTAATAGTTTAGGATGGTCAGGAGATGCTGTAAGGTTCAGTTTTCTATGCAGTGTCCCTCCACAAGCACACGCTTCAAATTGTTTTGTTTTAAAAATTCATTAGAAGGAGGGGGGGCATTCCATCTGCTCCTGAATCAAAGCCTGACTTGAAGCAATAATGAAATTGAAGAGCTGAAAATTCTTCAAAAATAAAACGACGGTGGAGCTTATTCTGAATAACCCTCAAATGTAATTCAAATAAACAAAATGAAAACAACAGGCTGCATACTACAGGCAAAAGACAGCCCAGAGACTGCATAAGACATTTAGCTCACCATAAGAATTAAAAAGAAAAAAAAAAAAGCAATACGTACATTTTGAGCGAACAGCTGTGAGCAGCTGCCTCTCAGGTGGCCACCCCACGGGGCTTCTGTCCATGCAGTAGATGTGTTGGCCCACAGGTTGGTTGCACTTCTGTATCTTGGACCTTGCCCTCTATGGGGGATAGTCAACGGTAGACAGCTTGTCGAGGGCAAAAAGAAAAAGAAATACGCAAGCGGGGAGAGACAGACTGGGGTAGGGAACAAAATGAGAAGAATGGAGAGGAGGAGGTACTATAGCAGGAAGGCAAAGCCTGCAACCTAGATCAGCAAGAGTACTTAACAGCTGATCTCTGCATTTGAGTTGGAAGCCTTGACAACAACAGAAGCTATATTGACATTACAGCTTAAAAGCTGTAATGGTTGCACAAAGTACATTAGACTATGAGGACACTTGACAAGCGAACAGGTAATTCTCTCTCCTGTCCTTTCCCTGAAACTGCCAAAACTAAAGCTGTCATTCCTAAGCAGTAAAAAAAAAAAAAAAAAAAAAAAAAAAAAAAAAAAAAAAAAGAGAGAGATTTTTAAAAGGTTTCCTGGTACCAGAGCAGGCCACAAAACCATTTTTTTTTCCTTTCCAGTTCACACAGTTGTAGGCTCAGTGGGGAATCAAATGAGTAGATGATCTTGGAGACTAACTTAAGGCACTGTGACTGGTACAGACTGTTCTCTGCTGGTTTGTAAGGGAGAAAGAAAAAAAAAAATTAAAAGGAGAAATGAGTAGGGAAATCTTACCCTGTCTGCTGTGCCACTTCGCCAAAGATCACATGCAATGCCCGCCATGGCATTTCACTTTTTGAATATTTGATCATGGAAACCTTAAAACATTCTTTAGTTTCAGTTTTATGGTTTGTAATAGTAAAGATTAGTTCTAACTGGAAAAGAAAAAAAAAAGCCACCCTATTTGCCATGCACCCAATAAAAGCAAACAAAATGCTGCCTGCTGGTGTCCCACAAGGGTAAGCCAACCGAGGCCATCACCTCTGCTTGAGCTGACAACGCCCAGCTGTGACAGCCACTATGTGGATAGTGGCCACAGACACTATATTCTGTAACAAGGGTGAGTCCTACCACCTCTAAACAGTTTTCAGTTTTAACGTAGGTCATTCAGCAGTATATAGCACATCCACACACACACAAAGACAACAAAAAAACAGTCCTTTGGGTTTAATCCTACTGTGGGTTCCCAAAAGCAGCACCTTCCACCAACCAGGAGTATCACCTCTAATGTTCTTTTTCATACAAAATAGCTCTGTAAATGCAGAGCTTAATAGCTCCATTTTTCTTTCCTTAAAGGTAGTCTATCAAAAAATCTTTACTTACACTGTACACACACAATACAAACTTAACTTCTATTATGCATTTGATCAAGATTTAATCATTTGAATGGTAATGCAAAACACAGAAAAGACTTCCATGAACAAAGATATTAAACTTTACCCAGGCATAATCATCTGAAAAAACGTGATTCTGTTTTTCAGTTTGTCTTCATATTAAATCACTCTCTAATACTTTTATTCTGGCAAAATTACTGTGATTTCAGTTTCATTAAAGCTCAAGCCCAGCCAACCCTTCTTGGCTGTGGGAGGTGTCAGGGTGGGGGGAAAAAAAAGAGTGAAGTTGTTTAGCAGAGTATGTGATGACCACTTCAAAGCCATAAATCCTACTAAAGTACCTCAAAGAATAATGATCAGTCAGGACTTTAATCATCAGGAAAAGCTAGTTGAGAGAATAAGGAGGGTCCTAAGGGTAATAGCTGTAAAATGAAAGTGTCCACTGAGAGCATTTTTTTCATTACAGACAATTGAGCCATTTCTCAACCTTGTTTATCTTTAGCTTTTCCTTTTAGACCAGAGGGAGAGTAAGGGATATTATACCCATCTCCCTCCAGTGAAGTAGAAAGAAAAATGCTAGAAATGCTTGGAGATGAACAATGTTGTTTCCACAGATGCTGTTATGTGCCCTTTTTTGGGACAGGTTTTCAGGCTGTGCGCCAACCATTGGTCCCTTGAACATCTAGCATCTGGCTGAAATCCAGCTTCTGTCCTTAGCCCGGGATGCACGGCATACCTTGGATATCCTGCCATGCATTTGTGAGTACTGCAACACATAATATCATTACTCAGATTATCCCCAACAATCGCCTTGTTTCCTGAGTCTTGAGCTGATCCTTCATGCCATCTTTTGGCTTAAATGCACCCAGTCCCAGAAGAGCAAGGAAACGTGACAGACATGTAAGATCAGCCATATGGATCAGGTTTGTTACAGCTTCTAAAACCTCTTCACTATTTATTTTCTAATGCATAAAGAAAATAAGCTTTAAAATCCACAAAACAGAAATAATCTTCTGCTCCTATTTATTTGAATTTACAGAGCATTAGATCAGGTTTGATTGGATTCATGGTCCGCCTTTTGAACCAGAGATTGCCTCTAGCACAGCCCTGCTTCTGTGATGCTGTCTGGTCCAACCATTAACTCCCATTGTGCATACAGGCTGTAGGAATACTCTGTCTCCAGGGCTTCAGGCTTCTTGTTCCATTTAGAAGAGCTTGCCTTAATCCCTGCAGTCACCCAGTCCTGTTCCTGGAGATGTGACAAAAGCACCAACACGCCAACCCCTTTTTTCACCAAAGCAGCCATCAGTACAAAGTCTTCTGTAGCCACTGTGGTGGGTTGGCTCCTGCTGCCAAAACTAGAGCCATGATTCTGTACTACATTGGACAGCAATTTTCAGAACAATTTCTCGTCTTCAATCAGAATACACCCATTTCCCTAAAAACCCATCTCTGAAATCATGGTATATTACTGTCTTGTCTGTGAAGCAAACCTGACCTCCATGTCATGGTGTGACGTCCTGATTTAACACCCGCAAAGGTAAGGTCCTCAGGTGAATGCTCATGTGCAGTAAATACTGGTACTACAAAAGAGAATCTGGAGATTTTGTTTCCACTGAGTCCGGTAATAGCAATTTCACCTGAAATAATTTAGCACCATTTGGTTTCCTTTCTTCTCCCAGACAGTTTTTGCGTAATAAACACCTTTGTATTTATTCTTGAACTTTTCCATAAGTCAAATAGTTGAAATGATTATGAAATCTGTCTCTCCAACAAAATGCTCAGAGCTACAGATGCTAGCAGTTTTTATAAACTGTGGCTAAATTTTTCATGTAACTCTGTTGACTATTATTTCTTTGTAACTTGAACTAAAGTCTTGAAGACAAATTCAATCAACCAATTCATTTTATTGATTATAAACATAAAAGACCAGAACTGATCAACAGATTGAAAGTATATTTTATCAGCATTTGTTCTGTTACAGTTTTATAGCAAGTGGATAAAATGATAAGTATACAGCACCCAGTCTCTGGTTATTGTTGCAGTAGTACATCGATATGGAAGAGCATACACATGCTTTCCAGGATGTTTTTAATCCTACCTACTTATTTTAGGAACATGAATTGTAATGCATGAAACCAAATACTTTCATATTTGCCTGAAATTCTTATTAACATTTGAAAAAAATCAATATATAATATTTTTTTTTGTTGGCAAAAGAGAAAATCTATTATTTGATTTTAACTAAATCACAAAGCCAAAGGCCAGAATAATTTTAAATTACTCTTTTGGCAGAAAAACTACAACACAATGAGTGCAAAGCTTTCCACTTACTCGGGTTTGAGTGACCAGTTTACAGAATCACATCTATTTTGACACAGATATCATGTGGAAACCTCCCATAGCGGGATGGGGATAAGCAGCTGAAAAAAGGACAAGGGGACCTGCAGCACTACTCTAAATAATAATGAAAGATAAACCAGCTACATTTGGTAAAAGTGGCAGCTCATGAGCTATCATTTAACAGCCCATTAACAATTAGTCACTGTGCCATCTTTCTAGCATAAAAGCAGTCTTTTTCAGATTAAGAAAAAGAAAAGTTTCACATCTCTTAAGAAGAGAGAAAATAATCAGTAATTCTGTAGAGCCTCCACTGTGTGTTTGTACAGCACACAGAAAACACTGTTCTCTTAAAGGCAAACTAGAAAAGACGATATTGCAGTTCACAGAAGATTATGCAACATGCAGCAGCAATATTTTGTGTACAAAGTTATTTAGATTCAGGAAAGAATTTCAGAAGGACTTGAGAAGTGTTTTTTCAAGTATGATCTTTAAAAGAGAACTATCTCATTCTGGTTTAGACACAAAATGATGGCTGGCTATCCTCAGGGATCTGCCCTCTTAGATCATATTCTATCATCTAGCAAGTCATCAAATATATCTAGGTTACACAACACCCCATCTACCCACACGTTGGCCGAACAACTTTAAATATTTCATCGTATGGCTTTATATCCTGGCCCATTTCTTCGGGATATTTACAACATTAAAAAATCATTTGGCAGTAAACATTTTATAATAAACATTTTCCCCTCTCTCCAGTGCTGCTGAAGCCTGGCTGTTTCAGGGAAGAATGTTGGATCTTTCTCCCATCTCCCTGCCAAGCCAAAGATTTCCTCATTTTCTATGGTTTGTTTCTTCCCTGCTACTGGGGAAACTTTTGAACATTAAAGACAAATCCCACAGGCTACCATTTATTTATTTATTTATTTTTAATAGGCAGTACTTACTTCTTTCATTCCCTGTGCATTTAGGTCTAATTTCAAAGACTTCATGCCTAATAGCCTTCATGGCAAAGTACCTACATCTGCTTGCCCATCAGGCCACTGAGTTGGCTGTGTCCTAACAGCACTGTCCCACCGAAGAGACTCACCTTGAGCATTTCATTTGCAGCACATCTTTCCCCTTATAGGACAGGGAGGGAAGCTGCCTGTAGTCCTGCCAGTTTCTGAGCCAGGCAGGGACAAGGCACTGTAAACTACAGCATGGCAGGGAAGCATTAGCAAGAGCATAAACCCAAACAGAAGGAGCAAATCAACCCCTTTGGGTGTATGCATTCTCAAGAAGTTCGGTTCTGATTTTCAGCCTATGATCCTTGTGGGTGTGAGAATTTATGACAGCACTCAGAATAATACAGGTGGGAGAATTCAGTGGAAACATTCCAAATACAGGCCAAAAAAAGAGGTGTGGTTGCATAACAATTTTATTTGAACAACGACATGACATTTCTATTATTCATATATATATAGTCAATACCAAAATGTTTGTGTAAACAAAATAGCTGTTCAAGGAACTGTGTAACATCACTGGGCAACTACTTACATACCCAACATGCTCCCTTGTACCTCAGCTGAAGGGCACATACTAAATTAAGCACATTGATAGATTTATTAATTTTTGCAGTGCAAAATGCCTATCAAACACCTAAGATGGAAATAGCCACAAGTCATATCTTTCACTACGAGAAAGAAAAGAAAGATACTATTAAGTGTAAGAGAAATCTCATCAGAACAAGTGACATCTTATTCCTAAATTCTTCTTAATTCCTTAAAAATAATCCTGTATTCTCTTTCCCTCTCTGCGTCCAAACCAAGTACCAAATATAACTCCTATAGCAAATTACAAACAAAAACAAGGTGCATAAAATTAAAAATAAAATAAAAGTGTTTTTTGTTTTTGTTTTTGTTTTTGTTTTTTTTTCATTTATTTGTGGATAGCGTCATATTTTAGGTAAGGTAAAAGTTCCATAAATCCATCTGTGAAATAAATACAATGTACTGCTGCTGCAGCCAAGAGGTCACACCATCACTTAGTCTTGTAGCTAGAAGAGACTGAGGTCCTTGTTTCCATTTACTCCTTGCTAATCTGGTAATATAAACTGCCAATATGCATCCCAGAGGGAAATCCCTCACAAGCAGGACTCTGGGTATGGGCTGGCTGTCACACGAGGGACATGCACAAAGTGAAATGCCTTTCTGACATCCCAGACCTTGCCTCTCTCCCCCGTGTTGCAAAGCTGAGAAAAACAAAACAAAACAAAACAAAAACATGATGTTGTGATACTCTCAGAATAGAGATGAGCTCAGGAAGGGACCTTCAGACTCTGTAACCATTCACTTAACATGAACCAACAGCACAATTTTACGCAAAACCACTGAGAACTAGATCATTTTCTGTCAATGTGGCTATATAACTAAGTTGATCACAAGGTTCTCTCAGTGGAAAGTGTGGAAATATTGATACTACAGATGAGGATCAAGTTGATGATCAGAAAACTCTAGATACACTTCCCCACAGCCTGGAATGATTGGAAAAAGGAACTTGATTATTTCTCTGGCTGCTATGATAATGCTTTCCTAACTCACAAGCAACCACAGAAGAAAAAATTCTAGAGGTTGAGAAACATTTAGTCACCAAGTGTTTGAATATCATCCTAGCCTATCATCTAAAACAGACCAAAAGAAAAGTAGGTCCTCTCCTTTTTATAAACTCAGATAGGCACATAGAGTACATTGAATAGGCACATAGAATACATTGAACATATTTAAAGAAACACCTATTTTCCAGGGACTTTCCAACTCTCCTTAAGTCTTTAAAATGGACAGTTTCAAAAGCAAACAAATTCTACCACCATGCAATAAAAAAAAAAAAAAAAAAAAAAAAAAAAAAAAAAGTCAATTATTCACAAGACTACAGATAGTTGAGATGGAATTGGCCTTCCTTGGTAAGGTAAAGAAAACAAAACTAAATAAAATGAATCTGTAAAACAAATAGAAGTCTCAGTCAATGCAAACTCACTTGGCAGACATAAATACAGTTTTTATTGCTGTTGTGTGTGGGGACAGGGGAAAAGGGTACCTTTTTTTTTTTTTTTGTTCTGCTACTGCTGCTTGAAAAGATGACAGCCTAATAACATCCAGTGTTTCTGGTGCTTTTAGAAAGACCCTTATAGTTCAAACAGGTGAAAAGTTGAAATGAGAGGAACCAGACAACTTTTTTGCTTTCTTAAAGTTCCAATTCACTATCCTGTGACTGGAAAACTTTTTTGCAATTCCCCAGCAAGAAAGTTTTTAGGCCACCAAAAAGTCTGAGAGCCCCGTGCCAGCTCCTTAGCTAGCCTTCTGTGAAGGAGCAGGTTAGCAGAGACAGATGTCTTTGCATCAGACACGGGCTCCAGAAACGGAGGCCAAAAACATCCAGTTCTGTGGCTTTTTGAAGGGAAGACATTTAATTGCCATGCTGATTTGTTTTGAAAGCAAATCAGACTGTTAGAAATTGGCTTTCTTGTGAAGAGTGATGAGCTGACATATTACAGGCTGTTGAAGTTCACCAGTTATACAGGGAAAAAGATTGAAGTGCGTGTGTTGCAGATTGAAGTGTGCTTGTGGTTAGTATAGGACAGAATGAGAGAGCCAGAATGACCAGGAACAGCAGGCTACCTGCACTGTTGTCCTCACAAGGCTGATAAATGAGGAGAGCTTGTAATCTGATTAAATGGATTTGGAAAGTATTTCATGTTGTGGAGCACCAAGCAACAGAAATCTGTCTTCATCCCCATGCTGGTAACACCTGGTGAGGTTTTGGGGCTTCCAGTGACAGGAGAGAGCTGCTTAGCAGAAGGGTAGTTAGAGGGGGCACACACTGGAAATAATGTGTAATTGATTGTAGCTGACTGAAAACAAGTTAATGTTTTGAATGTTTTTTTAAAATCAAGGATGTCGTCGTTATTCCGCACAAGGTTTGGCTTTTCATTTTCATTCCTCCAATATCTGAGTAATGAAGATCATTAATCATGCAGGAATAAAAATAATAATAAAAAAAGAAAACAAACAAAAAACTCCTGGAAAGGAAGCAATAGCTACAAATATTGAGCGTAAGATAGAAACATTCAGGGTCTGCTGGCTCTGGAATTTAGAGTCTTCAAAGCAAGAAAGCTTGTCAAGAAGTGTAATGCTTTTAATACCATACAGAATGCTGTGAGCAAGGTGTGATGGATTATTGTGAATTAAAACTACAATTTTCAAGGTAAGAACTAACTATATCAGGAACATATTGCACACAATACTGCTGTAAGAGTCCCTACTTATCTTTTGACTAATTATCTGAGCTACCTGCCTTTTCCTTTTCATAAGGAGTAAAGCCAGAAGGAAGAACTTAAAGTATCATATGAAAAATATGGGAAAAAGAAAGAAGTGGCTATATTGGCTCAGTACACCTGTATTATAAGAATGAAGGTTAAGCTTGCTGATGCAAGCCAGTGAATTACTAATAACTGAAAAGTCGACATATGTGGGTCAAGACTTTGGGTTTTAGAACAGTAACAAACAACTGGAAAGCTTCCCATAATTTATCAAACTAACGCAAGTAAGCTCCTTCTCTCCAAGAAAAGTGGGTGGCTAGTGTGGGTACAGCATAACATTAAGCTTCTAGAAAGAGCTAATGCACATCATGTTACTATCTCCCTTTCTTTCAAACAAACATGTTAGTTTCAGCACTTCCAGAATCATTCCTGTTATATTTCTGTAAATATTTGATATGCTGTCACTGCATTGAAACTAATGCTGCCATCAAAATAACCAGTACTGTTTCAGCATAATGTTGTGTTCCCACACTCGGTGCTGTAGATCTGCTGTTTAGAACAGAAGCAAATCACAGCACAAACCAGTTTTGCCCTCTTTGTTCAACTCATGGCATAGTTGTCGCTGTTGCAGTCTCACAGTCAGTAAATGCAATTTCAGAGGTTCCAACTCTGTTCCAGCCACTCACTGATATTCTCAATACAGATTAGTAACCATTTAAGCAAATATTCATAGGAATGCACGTGACACAGCTTCTTACCTGGGAGTAACAAAGTAGGGGGAAAGAGAGGCTACCTCAAGAGCAGAATTACACTGAATTTACCAGAAAAATAAAAGATATCTGGGTTTTCAGTGTGCTACCACTACTCTAATAACAATAATCCAGAAAAACTGTAAAGTACAGAACTCCATTAGCAGAGATGAGCAAATAACTTTAATTACAAATATTTTTTAATGTTTTTTAATCTGTTCACATTCCCTTCATTTTTTTTCCAGTTGTGTATTCTGTTTAATGCATTTATTGCTGAGAACATTTGCAAAATTATGTTTAAATTCATTTAATTAAAATTTGTAAAATGCTCTAAGATTCATAAGCAGAGAGATTCTATTGAAGTATTCTAGCAAACATGAGAAAGATGAGAACTTAACTGAAGATTTTTGTCATTGATTTTAGTGGGCTTTGAATTAGTCCAAATTTCTACCTTGCTTAGAAATTACATGCTGAAGGAAATACTACTCCACTCTAATAGCTGCCACTAGTTGAACTGCAGTGTCAGCTGAGAAACGTCTCATGCTGTACATGGATTTAGGGATCTCTGTTATTTTGAAACATGAGTCAAATTTCATCTTCAAAGTATTAAGACTTCATCCAAGCTTAAGATTCTTCCCTTATCTTAATAGAGATAATTGATTTTTTTTTTTTTTTTAACTTTATTTTACACAAAGAATTCAGTGATAATGAATTCCCAAAGAATGCCCCTGCTGAAGTTAGAATTATTGGAAAATGATTGCAGAGATTACTTCTTTTTCTGAAATACATTGTTATAATTTAGAGTTGAGTGGAGCTTTCTAAATGCACATAGAAAATGTGACACTGCCAAAATTGACAGCATCAAGTGCAAATATAGAGAGCTACAGTTAAAAAAAAAAAAAAAAAAAAAAAAAAAAAAGCATGCAATTTACACTCTTAAGCTGGCTGCCCTCACTTTTCAGGAGTTACAAACCTCAGCTGCCACTAAATTGTCAAGTCCTAAAGCAGCCATGTTGTGGGACTGATCCCCACTGATCAGTGTGATTTGAATTTCTTGGTATTTGAAGAACATACTCTGCTTATGAATTAGAGTTGTTTTTTTTGTTTTGTTTTGTTTTGTTTTTTATAATTCTTTGTTTCTCAGGAGGCAATTTCAAATAGCTGTTTACACCACCTGGCAAGAACACTCACCCCAAAAAAATTAAAATAAATAAATAAATAAAAAACACAGTATTTTTTCCCTAGATTTCTGCTTCAGATGTGTCTTCCCTGACCTCCTATTTCAAATCCGTTGTCTTTGTTATTCAGCCTTAATTATCTAACTGTTATTATGCCCTGTCCTTCCCCTGAAACCCTCCATCTGTGACTACACATAAAATTTTCATTTCTTTCTCATATGCTTCCCAGTCATTCGTCATCCCATTTAGCATTTTACTAACTCTACCTCTGCACTGCCTTTAATACCATACAATTTCTGTACTTGAATTGCTTGCCTTTGCAATTTATATAGGACCAAACATACTATTAACTGTCTTGGTGACTATAAAAACTGTCTTTCAAAATATTTTTTTCAACAATGAGGCAAAAAATTGCCAAGTACTATATATGAGAAAAGAGGAGAGTGGTGGACTATACAACAGAGCTAGAGTACTATAAGCTTAAAAAGTCAGAGAATGGTTAGAGGTTTTTAAACCACTTGCATTAATTCAACATGAAATTTTGACAAACATGAAATGTACTCAGTGTATCGTAAACACATTATTACCTGTCCCCTGTGTGCATTAAAATTGTGTTCTGTCCTTCAATCCTGAGTATGTAAAATGCACATACAGTGACAGAATTCCTTTCTTTCACTGTGCTAGTTCAGAGAATCTACCTCATAAAAATATGCACTTAGCATGCTAACAGTGCACCCCGGGGATCACTAGCGGGTCCAATACTGTCCAACATCTCTTCATTAATGATCTAGATAATGGGGAGAACTGTAATAATGGTTCACCAGCACAATAGATTATTAATTTGGCCACAAAAAAAAAAAAAAAAAGTTGTCCCAGAAAAGCAGTATATGTTCAAAACACTTTAGATGCAAGGTATTTGAACAAAATTTCATTTCTCCATGCAATATGTACACACAATTTCTAATCTTGCACTGAAATTCCAATAAAGAATTTGAATCTTTTTGCACAACCTGAAGCAATTCCATGAATTGGTATAAATGTCCAAATCAAAGATCATTCATCTTAACCACTGAAATTAAAGACTTTTTTTTTTTTAGCGTCTTGCAAAATATTTTCCCCTGAAGAAAACCATAATTACATATTCATTTATCCATTTCATGCAATGTTTTTTCACTTGGTATGTGTAGAACCTGTGACATCAAATGTCTACAGAAAATTCTCAAGTATCAACATACACTGCTAGACAGCCCACAAGATACACAGCTTTAGGAAAGTGCTGAATTGGGATGCAGGAGGATATCTGTGCCCTTAAGTACATGTTTGCACACACTAATGCAACAACCACCACCTTCTTTTTAATATGTAAATTGTATTGGGAACATAGCTTAGCTGACTCCCTTGAAAACACATTACAATGTCAAGAAGCTGATAAAGTGTTAGACATTTTTGAAGCATCTCTGGCACTGGGAATAATGATATGGTCTCCATTCATAAGATTTTATAAAGGTATAATTTTAGAAGAATATGGAGAAGAATGAGGCATATAGCCAAGAAATGAATTTCTGTCTCAGATCCAAAACTGTGCTTTTGTGTTTTTTGTTTTTTTTTTTAAATTACAACTATTTCTCTACTGTCAGGGGAACAGCATGACCTCACCTTTGAGAATGAGACCAGAAAAAGGGAGAAAAGGAGAGTTAATTCCTGTAAAAGGGAAGAAAAAAAATAAAAAAATAAAGGGGGAGGTCCATCCCACAGTCATATACAGTCTCTCTCTAAAACTTGAATATTTGTTGTGGTTACCCTCTCTCCTTTCCTGCTCAGATAAGAAAAGGAAAATCCACAGTAACATGGGAGAAATGTATTATGTTCTACAAAAATCTTGTCCACTTGACAAAAGTGTTATGGTTTTCACTGTAACTCAATGAAAATTGCAACAGAATTCACTCTGAACTACTTTCATATTTACCTGGTCTTCACAGCTCATATTCTCCTGAAGGTCAGAGCCAAGTTTCAAAACGGTGATCTGTACACTGGGAACTCAACTTTTTGATCTGTGCATTGCTTTCCAGAGCATGGATGGTTAGAGAAACACTAATGTATTGACTGCCTTTTTTTTTTTTTTCTTTTTTTTTTTTTTTTTCATATGCAGTGTTTGTTAGCATTGTAGGGCAGAGGCTGAGAAGGGCAAACAGAGCACTGGCCAAAACCATAGCATAAAGGCTACTGACCACAGGATGAACAGCTGCTGACTGAAGTTCCATGATGAACTGATACAAGATTCAACCGTAAGGGTGACTGAACCAACTTTCAACACTATTTCTTGTGTCCTGAGACTCAGTGAACCAGGAACACAGGAATCTCATTGAAGCTCTGCCTTACCAGAGAATGGAGATCTATTCAGTACTGAACAAAAAAACAGCTGCTGGAAGTGATACTGAGTGCAAGAAATATTCAAGCAAAAATATAAGATGTAACTACTAAATTTACCATTCATTACATTCTTAATGGATGCAACAATTGCTAAGGCAGCAAAACTATGACTACTAGCAGTAATGTATTTGTTAGGTACATCTATCCATCTGCAGAGGCACATGAACAAAAATGGAAAAGCAGTCTTCTCCATTATCTCTTGAGAGCTATTAAGGGAAAACAAACTGTAAATATCCAATTGTAACAGATGCCAGGCCTCATGAATATATCAATTTTCATTCATGAACAGATATTTTGAACAGCCCAGTGGGAGTACGCACATTTCAATAAATATCCACATGCTCCAAAACCAGCAACATTTCTTATTTTTAAGAGGACTGCCACATTATAAAGATTATTACAAGAAAATACTCAAGGGAAAAAAAAAAAAAAAAAAAAAAAAAGCTTTCCTTTGCAATTAAACTTTCTTTGAAACTGAAACAAAAGACTTCCTGAAAAACGGACTTCTAAAGCTGTCAAAGTAGTGCTCTCTCCTAATACTCCTGCAACATTTAGCAAACATTTCTAACATTTGACTTTGCTCAAAAGCACAGAAACAACTTCGTTCTTCCTGCTTCCTTTCCAGGATCTTTTCTTACGCTATAATAAGACCAATGAATAAATAACACTTTGTATTAGAAATTGTGTGGGCTTTTGCTCTCACTCACCACATCTTTCCTCCATTCACCTGCCCACAAGAAGGTCTCTAAGAAAAGGTCAAGTTTCTTCTTTGAATATTAACAGTACGAGATTGATCACAAAAAAAAAAAAAAAAAAAAAAAGTGTTATGATACATCAAATTTCTCTTGATTCTACACAGCAGTTTTCATGAACCTGTCACCAGAAGAAGTTATTTCTAAGAATACTGTTTCCATAAACTCAGAGTTACTTGTCTGAAACAAATTCAGAAAAATTTCAACTAATCTTATAGTCAACAAGAAAAATGACATTCCAAATTCTTTTTCCCAAATGTATCACCTCCCTCTGAATTTGTTGTTGAGTGGTGAAAATTATTCCTAGTATTTCTGATTTTTTTCCATTATTTTCAACCCACAAATATTTGAAAACTTGTTCCAAAGCAAGAATAAATTCTTTTCAACTTGCTGCACATGGAAAAACTGACAGAAGAGGAACAACCAGATGAAATAGACAGAAGGAAAAAAGCTCTGACTCAACCGGAAAGAGAGAGAAAAGGTCTTTCTCTAACCTAAGAAGTGAAAAAGTAGAAAGATTAATCTAAAGGAGAAGAAGAAAATATGATTTAAGTCTCACTACTCAAACTCGAGCCAAGTGTGAGAGAAAGTAAAACGCCAAAAGACAGCAAAAAGAGCACACCAGCTATAGACACAATGAACAGTGGTGTGGTTGGGAAACCTAGCTGGAAAGAAGCAAGGACCATCAGATTTACAGTCAAGTCACCATATGAAAAAAAAAAAAAAAAATCTGACTCACAGTGAACCCATTATGCCAAAATATTTCTGGATTCAACTGGCACCTTTGAAATTTTTACCCTAAATGCTCCCAGCCTCTTATTGATAGGGAATTCATGAATTCCATATGTGCACTGTGTACATGCAGAAATTTTTACATATATATGTACATGGGAACTTGTAAACTCAATGTACTCGGCTGCCACCCCAACAGATGCTCCCCAAAACCCACATGAAAGTTCAAGATGCTTCATATACTCTTGCGAGTAAGACTTTGAAATTCAGGAACTCATGTAAAACAAGGCAGGCAGACAAATAACTACAGACAAAGATGATAATTTCTACTGTAAGTCAAAAATTATTTACTGAAACCTAAATTTGAATGTGGAATTCAAAGACTTAAAATTTACCTTCATGTGGCATATACTGACCATATAGAGTGCAAAAGAGTTCCTATGGGAGCCAAGGCCTTGTTTGCATCCTTAAAATAAGTTACTAGGAAAGAGCAAACCTTTCCTTGTAAATCACCAGTTATTCCCATGTGGGGAATATCATTACTGTAAGCAAGAACATTATATTACCAGTTTCCAATGCAGAGTAAAGTCAGCATGAGATTTTCTTATGAAGAAAAATTACCTCACACAGCAAAAAATACTTAGGGAAATGAAGTTTGCTGCATAAAAGGGACAGTGTGCAAATGGAAGAGAAGACTAACAAGTACTTCGGGATTTCACTTGAAATTGCTTGTAGCTGAAATAAATGAATAAACCTGTTACAAGGCATAATTTCTCTGAATCTGAAGAAACACCTGTGAATGGAAAAGCAAAAAAGGAAGAATAAGGAGTTTAAAGAACTATGGGAGCCTCTCTTTTTCCCCTTCTTTTCTCCTAGACACAAAGAACTTTCTACCCATTACAGCAGGAGAAAATAAAGCAAGATGAAGTCTTCCCACACAGCTTGCAGAAGCACTCAAAAGCTGGCAGTTTCAGTACATCCTCCTTACTGTCTCTCTAGCTGCAAATAGGAGCGTCAAAAGTGAAGAAACTTCTCTTTAAAAACAGTGGCAACTTTTATTGAAATAGAGGAACAGTGCAGAAAAATGCATCCTGACATCAAAGCTCAAAACCCAAATTGTTATATTTCATCTACAATTTGCATTATTTTCACCAATTAGCATTTAAGATGGGTCACTCTGAAGTAAGGCAAAAGTCAACCATGCTTTGCAACAATTGCTGTGCATAAGCAATCACCACCCACTTTTGAGTTGTGTGATTCTAATTAATGTAGATTCAAACCCTCATAAATGAAGAAAATTGCTTTAAATCTTAAACCAATCTTGACTGATCCAGAAATATATGGTAGAAGCTCAAAGTAAATGTCTGAGGCATTACTGGCTACGTGCATCTCACCATATCATCAGACTGCAGCAGGTTTTACTTCTCACACATTTTTTTTTTTTTTATCCCTAAACTGCTTTTTTTTTTTTTTTTTTTTTAAGTTTCTGATTTTCATTTCAGCATTTAGCTTCATTTTTGCTAATATGGTTCAATATTAATGTAACTGCTAGTTACAGAAAAAAAAAAAAAGGAAAAGCTAACTCTGCTCTAGTCATAATCAAGAACGGCAGAATACAGATGTGTGCCAACTTTATAACTTTATTACCAATATTTTTCAAGTGGTGTTTTCTAACAGTGACACCTGAAGCCCATTAGATAGCCAGTCATGTGTTCAGATTAAGTGCAACTAAATATGTATATATATATATTAAAAAAAAATCAACATACTGGCCTTACATATAACCATACACAAAGGCAAGCACATGAATAAGCATTCAAATATATTATAAACCATTCCACACCTCAGAACTGCATTTCTTCCATACAAGAAAGAAAATAAAATCTTTTCCACATCTGGGGGAAGAAATGCAAAAATAAAAAGTAAATTAGCTAGGTAGGCATTAAAGAAAAAAGACAGGAATAAACTGTGGGTATCCCACACACTCACCAGTCCAACAAATTGATTTACCAGTGTTGCTCTGATTAATAAATGTTTTTTACCCCCCTTATGGGAGCAGGTTACATCATAGAAAACCCTTTGGCCTCTGCCTTAATGCAAGAAACCACAGCCTTCTCCAGCCATCTGTATATGGCAAGGGAATTTCCACAAAAAGACCTGGAAACCAATACTGTTAACTGTCTAGAAAAGTGCATTTTTTATTGTGTTTTAAAGGACAGGTGGTCAAAATGTAGATAAAGTGAACATTTAAGAAAAATATGGGCAACTTTTTTTTTTTTTTTTTTTTAAACAGTGTATTTTCTGTGGTTACTTGGGTAAAGATAACTCCACAAGGAAATACAATTCAATTCAGAACAAGTGCTACGAGATGGATACAGGCAACTCCAGGTCACACGAGGGATAAGAGAAGAATCTGACAAAGAAAAATTGGAAAACTTACACTGATCGCCATGAATGTAATCAGTTGTCTTTTAATCTGTTGATTTGGGATTTCAGCTCATTCACCTAATTTTTTACTGATGCCAGTTCACTTAGAAAGGAAACTGGCAACGTATACAGCACTTTCAATTTTCACAATGCTGTTCACAGAACAAACCTATCCCTTTCTCCAGCCTCACATGGCAACACAAATATATTTAAGCAGCACCTAGAATTCTCCCTCTATCCCAGACTGCTGCAATGCCATCTAGTGATACTGGAACATATTATGCCTAAAAGTTTAAAAAAAAATAAAATAAAAATGGCTGCATGTTGACAGCATAACGCATTTATACTTCTAACAGGGGAAAAGACAGAACAATAAAAAAGCTGTCAAAGAGCAGCACACTGTAGACAGGGATTTGCTCACGTATGGTATTTACTGGTAGATCTCTAAGTGAAATGCAGTAAACCTAATACGTCCATTTTTATTTGTACCTATTGTGAGGTTAAAAGATTACCTACTCCATTACATCCTCAAACACCATTTCAAAGGATAAAATATTCGTGGGAACATGTCTCTGTTCTGAAAAGAACCAAAGAGTGCTATTGAAAATGCCAGTAACTACAATACTGAGCATTTTAAATCAAGACTTTTTAGCATTAAAAATAAGCTTCTATCCCAAAACTACGCTGACTGTATTTCACTGGGAAAACATTTTTTTTCCTTTTTCTCCATTTCCTTCTTATACTTCTGCTTTGTTCACTGTTATGTATCACAAGCAAAAAAGGAAAAGAAAAGCCAGATAAAAAAAAAAAATAAAAAACTGCAGTAGGGAAAAAAGAAGTAAAGACACCATAAAAGCTCCATATTTTCTGACTTGGTTTTCCATTAAGAGAACATTTATTGAAAATTGGAGCAAAACAAAGTACTACCTGTTCAGTTTATATTTTGTAGATCAAAATACTACTTCTGTAAGCTTTACTGTGGACCACAGTAGCAAGCAAAGTGAGTTTAAACTGTGCTGAGCCAACAGCTGGGAATTAAACACAGGTCAGAAATGCTGTTCTATGTTTTCCATTATTTTAACCCTTAAGATTGAAAAGACCACCTACCTTTCTCCTTGGAGTATTGTTTACATCTAGAAACTGAACATCAAGCAAAGCTCATTCACATTATTAACAATCAAATAGCTGAAAAGTGAAACCTTGGAAATCAGTGACACTGACCTCCTAAAAGGACTATGAGAAAAAAAAAACTTTGATTAATAGATTGCTGCATACAACTTCTTTTGAATGTCTCAGGATTCAGTTCTTTATATAACAACATGATAACACCCAGGCAAGGATGGAAAGAAAGCTGTAAGCAAACATGCAGAAGCTTCCTTGAAACCAGACATCGGAAACAGATAAAATTGCGTAGGGCAAAACAGAGTATAGAAAAGATACAGGCTTCCTCCTATGAATGCTGTTTTCTCACATAACCAGATGCTCTCTAGACCCTGAAACTAGTATAAGGTTTTGCTTTATTATTCTTATAAATAACTCTCTAATTACTGTGTTTCGTTACTTATGTCCTCAGCACATAGTATTCTGACATTGCCTTGAAATAAAACATTCTACAGGAAGGTACCATCTACCTCACTTACACAACCTGCACTGAATACATTTATTGCTATCCAAATACATTTGATATTAAAAACAACCTGCTGGATGACTCAAGAAGCTGGGGGAAGGCGAAGAGGTGTCTGAGTCACAGAGATAATTCAACATTGTGCAGGCAGATCTTCTGTTTTATTAACTAGAACTGTGTAGGATTTAATGATCTGAATGAACCTTGCCTTCATGAAATGAACTCAAATGTCTTCCTGAAGTGGGAACGTACACACATCTGTCAAAAGGTAATCATGACTGTATGCGTACCACATATATTGCATGCAGGCGTAGGTTGCCTATCTTCTGACAATTAACCAAAAATTCAAAAGCTACAAACACCAATTTGGTGGTAAGGGGAAGAACCAGCTGTGTGCTCACATTTGCTTGAGATACATTAAACCAGAGTAACAGGAAAAGAGAGTATGGAAAAAAAAAAAAAAAGCAGGGGAGAGGGGGTTGTATATAACAACAGGGTTAGGGAGCCAGTCCATAATGAGGTACTTGTTATCAATGGATTGAAGCAGGCTGTGGGGGAAGAAAGATGTTTGATTTCACTAAAAAGTTACTATTGCAACTATACTTTAAAAATATTCTTCACTGGTATGATTCTAATGATCTCAAGGGATTTGGGAAATCTTGTGGCTAAGCGACAAAATTATACATGTGTGCTTACTGAGAAGTTAACAAGTTTTGTTATTTGTAAGTTGAACAAACACAGAGCGAGTCCATACAGCTAAATGCACAGGGTTTTTTGGTTGTTTTTCCCTGAAGATTTAATGTCTTTCTTTTGAGAGAAAGTCATCACAACCAATATTTGATAGCTTCAATGATTTTAAAAATTGCATTAAAAATTATACTTCTAAGCCTGAAGTTGATGTCAAACTCATGATTTATGGATGACAGTGTCTAGAGAACTGACGCAGCTTCTTCATAAAATGTTAATGATAAACCGTACCTCTTGCCCAAAACTACTTCTTCAGTAAAGCAGTTATTCATAATGCAAACACAGCAAGGTATCTACAATTTAGAATGAAAAGCTGGAGGAGCAGGGCAAGAAGATCCATTGCCAGAAAGAAAACATTCCTTTTAAGATGCTGGACTGAGCCTCAAAGAGCTTACTTCACACACATGACACGCGATTATTTATTATTTTGACAGCTTCAACACTTACTGTTTTTGTTCCTGACCAGAAAAGCAGAAACCGTAATGTGCTGATCAAAGCACAGTTGTCTCAAGGCCCACAGGTAACACACCTCCTTTTGGAAAGACTGGTCAAAAAACGGAGGAAATTTTTTTTGTACAGTAATAACCTCTGTAGGCTCAGAGCATCAGAAAAAATGATGCTTCCATTACTGTAACATAGCCTAGTATCATCCAAAACAATCCTTCAGTTCTACTCACAAGAAGCAAGACAACATATAGAATTAAAAACTAACTTTTGACACTTAATTGCACAGTAATTGCCACAATGACTGACAGTAAGTCACCATAATAAAAGCTGCCTCAGTTGAAACATACAGAACTACCTCATTTCTTCAGGTTCCGTTTCAGAATAATTGTGGTTCTGCTAACTTCAGTTATATTTCAGTCTACCAGATTCTGTTGTTACTTGACATTCACCTAAAACACCTAAGACTGTTGACATAAAACCTTCTATCCACTTGTGATACCCATGCAAAAGTAAATATCTAGTTTGACTATGTATAACAAAGTAAAGGATACAAGAATAAACAGAAAAAAAAAAAAAAAAAAAAAGCTAAATAGTACCTACCATGATATTCTTTAACTTAAAATTTCAAAAAAAAAATCAATACAAAGTCAATAGAATTCAAGAGACAGATATATAAAAATTATTAAATATATGGGAGTAATCTTATACAAAAATACAAGAATAAAGTCTGGATAGAAGAGTATTTGTTCCAGGTAGAAAATTAATAATAGACAGTTACACCAGCATACTTCCTCCTTGCCTCCTGCTCCAAAACAAACCACCTTTCCACCGGCAATAGATCCATTCCAGATGGATCAGGATTATACATAAAGGCATATACATTGCATACAACCTATGCCTGCATGCAATATATGTGGTACGCATACTGTCATGATTACCTTTTGACAGATGTGTGTACGTTCCCACTTTAGGAAGACATCATCCTTATACATAAAGGATTGGACCACCATGGACTACCATGAACCTGCCTCCCTGGCTGGAGTTGTGCCAGCAGTGGCAATTTTTGTAAATAACTGGGTGGAGGAAGGGGTAGGGCAGCACTTGAATGGGTGCTCCTTCTACTCCTTTATGTGGGTTGGAATAACATGCATGTGCAACGCACACACACACACACACTATAGGTTCATTGGATGGTATAGTTTTCTTCTAAACGCAGAAAAATGTGGTACAAATCACACCATATCACACAACTCATTAGCATTACATTGTGTTGCTTTTTTAATGGCAAGCACTGAACAAGCAGTAATAGGAATACACCACTTCTTATCAGGATAAGCAATTTTATATGAATATATGTAAATCTTTTGGATTAAAAAAAAAAAAAAAAAGAAAAAAAAGATTATGTGGGAGAAGCATGGCAGCCCCGTGGTCCCTTTACTCTTTGCACCTCAAAGGAGAAACTGATTGTGAGCAAGGCCATGCAGAAGCTTTTTTGCAGAAGGAACAAAGCTGCTCCTTGGAGCTCGACGGACAGCACACTCATCACCTGCTGCAAGCCAGGGAATGCACAGCTCTGGCAGAGCCTTGCAGGGAGCACACTACCAAGCATATACAGCACTTTAACTATATAGAATCTATAGCTTCACTCATGGGTTGTCCCAAGACACGTTTTCAACATGCAGAAATGTAACTATTCCTCTTGATGAGATTGGTTTACACGAAACAAAAACAATAAAGGCAGAACAAAGGATGAATGAGCACAATTATTACTGTGATAGGAATGATGACTCAGATTAGTTTGTTGATAAACAACAAAAGCTTGATTGCTGAACTCATTGTGTCTTCACTTTCTTTACTGAATTTGTTCAGGGGCTGTTTAGCTTAAATCAATTTATTAGGAAATGAACCAATTATTTGTTTAAATCAATGCAACTTTCAAGCCTTAGTGAACAACTTTCTGGTAGTCTAAGGAGAAAAGGGTGAAAAACCTTTCACTGCTAATAGGTCTGCTAACTCTAAAATCATAGCTATACAAACAGTGAATGAAAAAGATATTTTATAATGTCATGAAATTATTTCAATCCACATGAGACATTGGCTTATGTGAGAGAATTACACAAGCATCAATAAACCCAAGATATTAGTTATGGGATCAGATACAACATCAAGTTCTGAACCAAGCATGAGTTGCCAAAGTCCTTATCTGCCAATAAAAGTGTCCAATTGGAAAGCTTTGGAGAAGCAGGCTTTAAAGGGTAACCCTAGTAGTGCCACCAAGATACAAGGTGGCATCCATTCCAAAAGATATCAATGACTGAGACTGTTCTTTTCGGCAACAGATGCTGGAAAGGAAGCTGTAAAGCCCCAAAACACTTCAAACCTAATAAAAGCATGCAGTGAAATAGGATTTTTCTCTGTCTCTTGAATGCAACGATTGAAAATTACTAGCAGCTCATGCCTGCTAGCCCAGAAGGCTCTTAAAACTCAATTTGTAAACCCAGCATATTTCTTTAATTTCAGAGACTTTGGATCTGGTTGTACCCACCAAGGATGTATATTATAGAACATCTGCCTTTCACTTTGTCCTCTTATACCAAAAACTCCTACCAGCAACTCTCAAGTCTCACTAGTTAATTAATACTTAACTAGCTAAGGAACAGCAGCCTTGGAACTAAATAGTGTACTGGCTGCAGATAACTTCAGCTGAAAAAAAAGTGATTTCCTTCCCCGCCCTCCCATGCTTTTTCACACCAGCTAAAACTTAACGCATAACTCTCTTCCTGAGAGCATGAATAATCAAAGCTAAAGAACGCAAGGCCAGAAAATCTACCCAATATATCCCAAGTATAACTTCTGTTCAAATTCTGAATGTAAATGAGTTTGCATTAAAAAAAGTCATCCTACAACTACTACATTTTTCAAGAAGCCTCCACATGCCACAGTGAAGACAAACTGAAAAAAAAGGTCATCATGAAGGAAGCAACAATAACCCTTGGTTTACCTTTACTTTCACAGTCAGCTTCCACCAACAGTAACTTTGTCACTGAAACTTCCCCAAAATTTAATCTGAAAAATATCCCTCCTCTCCTATCCAGTCTCTCTCATTTCCTCCACCTCATAATGTGGTTATTCTACATGATTCATAACTGTCCTGTGATTACTGCAACATCTATTACGGCAACTGAGCTGTGCCGAGAAACAGTCAGCTTACCAGAGGTCCTATTTGCTGTTGCCTGATATTTACCTAATTATTTTGTCTTCCTTGAAATTGGGATTGCTCAAATGAGCAGAATCCGAACCTGTTAAGTAGGAATTTGAAAAAAACAGTCCACTTCTCACCTCTGTTTACAGAGTCATTGCTCTTTCTACCCTGCTCCTTTCCCTGCACACGCTAAGCAAAATATGTTTTTAAGGATTTGTCATCGTATCATTGTCCGTGGTTGAAAACCAACACGTACGAAATGTGGTTACAAGGCTCCTGTTGTGCTTGTTTCTCCCAGAGCAGTACATAACACATAATCAATGTGCAAGTGTTTTGTGCCTCAGAAACAAATAGTGTTTTAAAAATATTCGTTCTTCCTGGAAAAGAATTTTACATTTCACAGATAGAGGAATTAATAATGAATGGATCAATTACTTGTCCAAAGCAATACAGTGGCAAATTCAGTAGAAGCACCCAAGTACTCTGTTATATTTATTAGGCCATACACTTCAATATCAACAGTTAGTATCAACAGAAACTCCTTTTGCAACTTTTTCCGTTTAATGAATCTTTCTGATCAAGCGGTGCTTGCATGTCCCATTACAAAGAGAATAGATTATTTCTTCTCTGCTAATGGATTGCAATCTTGATCTGAAATGACAGTACTCAACTAACAGTCAGGGGTTTGGATTGCTTGCCATCTGTTCATTCATGTATAATTTCAAAGGGAAAAACCATCAACTAAGCTAAATGAACAATTTTGTGATTTGAACTTTTTAGGTCATTTATCTCTAAAGGTTTAAAAAATTTGGCTATAGCAGCTAAAACATTTTTATCATCAAATGCACAACAAAAGCAATACTTGTTTTCCACACAGTTTCAAATCCTGAATCTAGGGACCTTTTCTAGATGCTCAGTATCTGCAGCTCCCACTGATTTCACAGGAACAGTGAGTGGTCAACATCTTTTGACTTCTTAGAAGATAAAAATGGTTCTATCAAACCAAGTAACAGCCTGGTAAGCTACAGAGGTCTGCTCATCAAATTGTAATGAGGGTATTGCTATATATATGTTTTTCAGAGTTTTACCTGCCCACTTACACATTCTTTTTATTATCTGTTTCTAGAATACTTTCTTTTTAGCTATAGGCACTATTAAAAAAGGCTTAAAAACAAGATGACAGACTACAAATACATTTTATCTCCTCTACTCTTTGGTAGTTTGTTCCTCTACTCTTACTCCATGACTTACAGAAAGAACTTATTGAAGATAATAAATAAAAGGATAACAACTTGAGAAAATTTTCTGGACAATGCTTGTGAGTGTTCAAATGCAGATAGTAAACATACTGATTCTGACTTTGTACTCAATGGGAACTCTGAAATACAGCAGCAATAGTTAAAGAGCAGTAGGGCATTCTAGAGCCTACCTCCATTACTGGGCAATGACACTTATGTGAAGATGCTCAGCAGAATTAAGTACTGCACATTTATTAGTACATTCTGGCTTATCAATCCAGTCGTAAATGAGAGTTGTATGGGTGGCAATTATTCAGAAACAACTAGAATTTAAAAAGGAGTTACTGACAAGGGAAAATTTAAGGACAGACTTATATTGGAGAAAAATTTCAGAAGCAATCGGTACTATTTCTTCAGGATCAATTTTTCTTTAGATTAAAGGGTCTGAAAAAATGAGAAGTAGTAACACTAAGAGTGATTCTAGAGCAAATATTTAGATTTAATTAAAGAAAATTAAAACACAGGAGTCATAAACTAATGATTCAGTCTTTAACTGATCAACACAGCACCAATTAAAAGGCTTCGGTTTGTTTGGTTTCAAAATTAAACTCCACAAATTAAATGGGAGTCAATAATTCAGTAAAGCCACAAAGACACGTTTTGAATGTGTTGGGAAAAAAAAAAAAAAAAAAAAAAGATTTTAAGTAAGAGTATTTGGAAATACAATCAGTCAAGGAATTCAGTGGGACTTTCAAGACTGGAGTGAGGGTGAAAGTGTGGGAATTTATACTCATAATAGGTTTGTTAATTAGTTTTTATAGGCAGGCTAGATAGGTCAGGGAATGCTGGATTTTAGGTGCTTTTCTGTTCGTTCTTCCAAGCTTACCTGTGTGAAGCTGTGTATTAGTATCACGAAGTCAGGACCTTGCTTAGTGACTTTGGATATCGTACTTAGCTTGGCTATACTGAGGAAGGTAACCACTTAAGAAACACCACAAACACTATTTCTGTGGTTGGCATTTTAGTAACAGTAAGATCAAAGCATGCCATAGAGTAAACAACCTCTCTCTAATACCTCTTTTGGAAACAACCCAAGCATTCAGGCACATAGTTTAATCATGCTGCCCAGAAGCTGAAATTCAGACATGCTTGATTAGGTGGTTTCATTCAGAACAAACTCTGTTCACAAAATCAGAGATTATACAGAAATAAATTTTGCAAATCAATTGGCAATCAAAGTAAAATGGGAAGGGTGTCCAGGAGGCTTTATTTCACTATCTGACTGAATGAAGGAAGATTTTGCTTAACTGTTTCTATTTCCCCTGTACCTTAGAAGCCCTATCCTGGGAGCTCACTGCCCCAATTCATTATATTTCCACTTCAATATTACAGCCTGACATCTTTGACCATTAAAAAACATTTATCACTATAAATTGTGAAGCAATGCAAAATGAAGCAATGATCCATCTCCAACTTGGTAACGAGAATGGCTGGAAGAAATAACGATGGTCAGACTGCAGTTGAAATGCCTGAGACTCAAATAATCAAAGGAGTGTGTTATTCCCTTTAACTGGACTACCCTGCCTCCCTCTTGGGGTAGTTAGGGATGAACACTCAAGAGTGTTTTGGATTCAGTTATAAAATGTAAAGCAGTACAACCATGAAGTAGCTACTTAACCCCACTATTCATAACATTTTATTTTTTTTTTGATAAGCAGCACAAAAGCACTTTATTTCAGTACTTCATTACTTCAATTTATTTATAAAATTGAAATGTGGTCAGAGTTCACATATCCAAATGGAGAAAAGCAGTGGAAGTTCCCTTCTTTCAGAAAAGGAGAAATGTTCAAATATAAGCTCAGATACTGACAGATCTCCCTGCATTTAATGTATGGTGGAGGAAATGCTCTTTCCTTCACAGGCAGTATTTCTTTTTATTTTGCTACTGTAAACATCCTTTAATTCTAAGGATGATATGTAGGTTATGTTCTTTCCCTCATCCTCATTTGTTTTCTTTAACTCTCTCAAAACAGCAACCACCTCCATTTATAAATCAAAGTACACTGCTATGTAACTATTTCCATTTTCATTACAATGTTTGTTGTTTTTTGTTTTGTTTTCAATAAGCACCCTGGATATAACTATAATGGACAACGAAGAAGAAACTGTAGAATAAGTATTCACTTTCCATACTTCTTGAGGATTATTTTCCCCATACTGTTCTAACTCAGCCTTCTTAGAATTGCTGCTTCCTCATCATTCTTTTTCTGTCCAAGCTTTTCAAGCAATATAGTTCAATCTGTTGCAATACAAGCAATACAGTTCAATCAGGCATCAAGTGATGCCTGGCTGTCTCAGGCCTGAATTAAGGTGTTTTTCTCTTCTATTTGAATTATTTTAACGCGTCTTGCAGCTAACACATGCCATTTCCAAATGCCCTCCCAAATCTAAAAGAATAGCAAGAATCTTCCATTCACAGAAAGCCTTTTTTTTTTTTTTTTTTTCCACAAAAAATAAAAAAGAGCAATACTGGATTCTAAATATATAAAGCATATCAAGTTATATCTCTGTCATTTGCATCTTTTATCCGCATTTCATTTAAAACTAAGTGGTATTAACATCTAGATTAATTTGCAATGAATGTAAAGCTATTGCCAAGTAAATCAAGTTTTGGCAATTCAAAAGCTCATTTGATACTCAGTAAGCACATAGTTTTCGTATGGAAATAGACCGATTTCAGTACACCATTGGGGAAAGTAGGATTTCCTCTCCATTCATCTTGCAAGGCAGCACTGCACCAATTATTACCATTGATGCATTTGGTTAGAACACAAAGCACCTCTAGAATACAGTCATTGTTATAGAAAGCACGTATGGGATTGCACATGTGGCTGGCATCCACCCAATATACCAAGGAACCATCCTGCGAGGAAGGCTGCCACTGGCAATTGTGCTAACAAAATAAAAAAGGTAATATCTGTAATTCCTACAGACCTATGTAGACAATTTTGTGTTTACTTTTAGAATTAGGAAATATGCCAAGGGATTGGGTTTGGGTTTGGTTTTGCTGTTGTAGTCAAGGACATATCACAACTTATTATTTCTTTTCACAAAGCTCAAAATTTTGTTATGAGCTGATCACATGCTTAGTCAGGCTAAGGAGGTGAATTTCTTTCCAGAAGCAGGTTTATAAAACTCTCAGGTGATACAAGCAGGACTGCCTATCTTGACCAGAAACTACAACATGGTCAGTGTAGACAGTGTTGCCCCTGGTACAAAAAATCATGATCTGATTCATTGGTCTCTGACAGCTCAATGTAGCCTAAAAGGCACCCTTCTGAAATAAGAGACTGAGGATTTTGGTGAAGGCAATTTTCCCTCTGGATGCAGTATTTTAATGTGGTCAAGGGTATTATATGTGTATACTATGTTTTCACTATTCTTGACTTGTGAAAACAAGGTATGGAAAAAAAAAAGGAAGAGAGCATTCATAAACTCACTTCAGATGTTTGTTCTACCTACTTGAGTGCCAAGATGAGGAAACCATAGCTTTCACTTGCTTGATTTTTAAGTTAAAGATGATTCATCATGAGCCCTTCATCCAGGCTCCCCCTCCAAAAAAAAAAAACCACAGCATATTTTACTAACACGATTATTAAAATGTTATTTCATTGGTTATTAAATGCTATTTAATACTTATGTATAACCTGATGGATACTTGACCCAACCTGAATTTTCTGCCAGTCATGGATGTTCTCCTGGCTAGATTATGAAGGCATTGGCAAAGGGTCTTCCTTAACCAGCAAATATTTAGCTGTCTTCTAGTTTCTAATGTAGGATCTTATGGTAATACATTAACACAAATACAACTGGAATGTAATTTGTTTGACTGAATGAATTCCAAAATACTTTTTGTAAAACTCAGGTTATCTAGGCAACAGAAAAAAAATTATATATATCTATTTAAGCTTCTCTATGTGATATTTAAGCTTTTATCTCTGCTCCATTTCTGAACAGGTCCTTGTTTGTAAGTCACCTCAAAGTAATCCCTTTGTTCATTCCCATATTTTTTATTTTTTTTTTTACCTCAATGAGCTACTGAAGCTTTTCGTAAAATAAATTGTCTGAAAGAAATACATGTAAACTGCACAGCAGATTTCACAATAAGTGTCTCTGATCTTCATATGCCTTCAGTTTCCATCTTTATAGGCACGAAATGTTTGCTATAAGCAAGTAGGCAGTAAGAACACCAGCAGAACCAGAATCCAGGTACTGTGATTCTAATTACTGCGAGGATCAAAGTAGAAGCTTTACTTGTGGGTAAAGACAGGCTTTCATCTTTCATGGAAAACACATTATTGGACTGTTGTCTTTTCATGCTTTTATCACCCAGTGATGTAAGTTACTTTTTAAGCTCTTTAGATCAGGAACTGGAGCTTTAATATTACATGCCACCTAGAACTGCTGTCTGACATGCAAATGTTAATATAACAACAATTGACCCCGTAGGCACCTAAAAATTCTGAGCTATCACTGGCTGTCAAAATGAGTCAGTACTACAATCAAACTTGTCATACAAAATATTTTAGAATTGTTTCGTCATATTGCAAAATATAGTTTTGTTTTGTTTTTCATCTCTTTTCCTCATTAGAGCTCTAGGTTCCTTCCTCCTATTTAAACCTGACTTTGGAAAATGTCTGTAAGAATTTCATTTACATTTTCTGAGCCTCCTTAACTCTCATGGATAAGTTTCGCTCAATTTTGTATTAGAATAAGTGGATACTATGTGTTATATATTGAGATCTTATGCAGCTACACAACTCTATAGCATTATTTGTAAACAGAAAGCAGATTCTTTTCAACAGGTACATGCCATAGTTTTTGCAAATGACTATAGCTGTCATCAAGCTAAAGTATCAATCCTGTTGGATGAAAACCAGAACAAATTAAGAATAATGAATATGCCAGGCAGAGTTTAGATGATCTTGCTTATCAGCACATCAATGTCTGGAAGCATTCTGTAGGTCTGATCCAATTCTTTAAACAGTCTATTTTCCCCTCCATCCCAAAAAGACAATAGAAATTCCTCACCAGGTTGAAAATCTGCCCTGAGACCATACTGTGTGAAGAACAAAACTTTAAAAACCCATCAGGCAGTACTTTCATTCAAAATCAATTTTTTAAAAATCAGGCTAGTAGACATCATGAACTCTTCACTACACTTCAATAGAAGTAAAGCTTTGCTTTGAATACGTAAGGCAAAAATGTCCAATTATTCTTGGACATTGGAGATTGTTTTGCATGTTTTACATTTAAGAAAGAAAAATCTAAGGTTCATCACTGTAAGGATTAGGAAACCGAAACTGTTTCACATCTGCAATTACTATATATATAAATATAAAATATTTCTTCTATGCTTTATTCTATCCTTTATGATATTTTCTGCATGCACAGAAAAGTTTATACTTGTTTTTCTTTTAATACTTTCCCTGTTGATAAAAAAGGGCTAGCAATGGAGTTCTCCAAGAGAAAATAGGGTCAAACTCTTTCCCTTTAGCTGCTCTTTCAGCATGCCTTAATGTTCTCCTCAAAGCTCTACCATCTTAAATTACCAAGAACTTTTCAGACTTTCTTCCTCAAACATTCTTCAAAGATGAATACTGAGAAAGTTCTAGTTGTCTGTACAGGAATGAACCCCAAAATCTTAAAATGCTTAGCAAAAGCTATCAAATAACCCCCCCCTTTTTTTTTTCATTTTTTTTCACTGGTTGATACACTCTGAAAGTCTCAGAAAAGGTTCCCCTATCCTTAAAAGTATTTAACTTTCTTAAAAGTCTCTGAAGGGAAAAAAAAAAAAATAATCATAAAACTTTTATCCAGATTGGCACTTTTTTCCCCAGTTCCAAAGATCCACAGTTTATATTTAGGTATGACAGAAGAAAAGACATAAAGGTATCTTGCTTCAGGTTGTTGGATAGCTTACATTTTTTTTTTTCTCTCTAATATATATTTTGAAATAAAGTCAAGCCTGCCTTCTAGCAGGACTTATTCAAGATTTATCTTAGTTACTAAAGACACTGCAATTACTAAAGACTATCTGATGACTTCTAAGAGATGAATGAGGGGCTTTAGACCAGTTCATAACACGCAAATACATTCCCCACTGGCAATTGCAGCAGGGAGCCCCAGGACCCCTTTACTACTCATCTGGGGCACCAGTCCCTTCCCAGATCAACACAAAAGCAGCATACAGAAATCACATTTTCCAGCTCTGCTTCTCAGTGACCTTTTCCTGACAAAAGCTTTGAATGAGGTTTCCATCCTCGCTCTGCATCCCCTGTCAGACACTTAAAACATTTTTGTCTGAAATTTTGGATTATTTTGTTCTTTCAGCTCTTGTCATTCTGAGATCCCATTTGCATTTAATATTCTTCTATTCATTACTCCAGCAACACATCATTTACCTCTCCAATGTTCACTGGGATTTTCATAGATGCAAGAAACTGCAGTCATTGTCTCTCCCTACTTCAAATTTGTCTCCTCTTCAAAATGAAGTCTTGGCATATCTGTCTGATGTATGTGAGACCTACAGGGCAAGTTCAACACAACCGAAGCACAGCTTCTGGTCTTCCTTCCCAAGCATTATTTTAGCTCTTTACTCTTAGTCCTTCATATTAACAGATCAATCTCCAAAGCTGGGAGCAGAAACTATAAGACTGCTACACAGATAAGCCAGCTACCTCTCATGTAGCACATGCTACCACACGCTTAATTCATTACATGATTCATCCTTCCTTGTCTTTCCTCTTAATGCTATATCCCACGTGCTAGAAAGAGGCTATCCGCATACTAGAGTTGACTAATTTTATTACATTTCCAACTGTGCCCATTTATTATTTTTTCTATGCTGTCCTCCCCTTCTCTTTTGGAGGGTACTCCTCATAAGCACTCCCTACATCATTTCATTAGTGAGTTTGACATTCCTCTTTGCAAATGCACGATGGCATCTATCAATTTGTTTTGTATAAAGAAAATGCACTGATAACAGGCCACTGTGTGCTTATACCATACCTAACAGCCAGACCAACAGCAACCCATACTTCTTTTGCATTTCACCACAAGCGTTATGTATTTGCACTATGAATTCTTGGTAGCAATGCCAAACAATTTTTGTATGGAACTTCACATGTAAACTTCTAATGTAAACATCACGATACATTCATTTGTTGGAAAAAGTGATTTCTAATAAAACAACATCACAAAATGAAGATCTGTAATGTGATTGCATAACTTCAATTTTGTGCAAAATAGAACTATCCAAAAGAGAGAAAAAAAAAAAAAAAAAGCTATTATTTAGCTATATTCTTTCATTAGATCTGAATCAGAGTATGGGCCTCACTATTCCTCTAGTCTGAGTTCTCTGAATACTCACTGAATCACTGAAATGTTGATTTCTAGCCATGTAATTGGCCCTTTTAGATACGTAAGAAAGAAATATATTAGACATTTATCGGTATAATATTTGAGTTTATTTCCTGCACCTAATAATTGTATGCCATTTTGTCTATAGTATAATGAGATGAGACACCACATAATTAAAATGCTCCATTTTAATGCTTTTTGTTTTATTTTTAAATCCTTCACGTTGCATTGCCCTTCACTTTACTTTTTACACTTACCCAGCAGTGAGCCTTAAGAGCTGGAATTTAAATCTTTTATTTCTGTCTACTTACTGGTCTTCATAAACACACTAACCTAGCAATGCACAACGCATATCAAATGTAACTTCAGCTTTTGCCCATAATGGCCAAACAGCTGAAACCCTGCTGTAGTCTTTTCATTCTGGCATTTTATTTATTCTTAAGGACATATCAGCTTTACAATCAGTTTAGAAAATGCATCTCTGACCCAGACCCAAAGGAATTTACTAAGCCACCTTTATATGTGGAAAAAATAGGTACTTCAACAAAAAGCATAATTTACAGTTTTCCATCTTTTAGACAATCAAATGCCACATAATTAAGTTGGAAAACAAATCAGACCTGCAACTGCCCTTACTGCCACTCTTGGATCACACATTTTTGAAAAGGAAGTAGCTACAACTCTAATTATAAGAGGGGTTTTATCAATTTGTGAAATATTATTAACATTTACCACCATGTGGAATCTGCTTTTTCTATCTCCTTCCCACAGTGTTCATCTTTCTTAGGATTTACACTCCAGAGAGACCACACCACATTTAAATTGGTGACTGAGTGTTCCATCCCCCTCCCCAGCACCTCAAAATATTAAATTTCCTTTGCTTTCCTGCCAAGACAAGAAAAATGCAAGACTCACATCTAGGCACTGTTTTTTGTGCTGAGCGGTAGCTTGCTCCTCAAGTAGTTTTGAATATTTTTCAAGAACAGAGTTTGTGAGCAACATTTTATTTACAATTTGTGAAGTTTTGAAGGAAAGGCAAGAGCAATGCGAATATCACAAGTGAAGGGAAGCGGTATGACACGAACAAGTTGAACGAAGTTGAACATACACTTATTACAAATTTATGCAAGGAAACCATGACTTGTAGAAAGAAATGTTAAGACACTTCATATCATTTTGATCACATTTCTAGTTCTGCTGCAGACCAAGTGCGTGATCTTTTGTAAATTCTGTAAACATCAATTTTCAAGAGCTTGGTATGAGGATACACAGTTCCAGTTGAACAGAAAATGATGCTTAAAAATTCTGAATCCCTGCCTATCAGTGTTCTCACTGTGTTAAGTAACTGAAGCATCTTTTATTCTTTCCAAGATCTGACATAGTCCAGTGATGAAAATCTTATGAAAGCTTAAAAGTAAATAAATAGTAAATTGGAAATAAATACACCAAAGCTATGTGATGCTATATTACTCTTAATTTAATCACAGAACTAGTTACCTCAGCAAGCAAAATAAACATTTTCTCAGAACTATTCCAATGGAAAGAAATGAATGAAAATATTAAAATAATCATGCTTCTGTGTCTGTGCTTATATACTACTTGGATACCATAAAAGCATCTTAGAATAATGTTGTTTACCCAATTTCATTCCACTACATTGAGTTCTTCAAAGAATACTCAATATCAATCTGGCTACACTTAGACTGAATTGGTGGCATGGGGTATGGAGGAGCACTAACAGTAACTACATTCAGTGAATTTTGAATTCAGCATCAGAAAAAAACACTTATGCTGCTTAGTGTTTATGTAACACTGTAGTGGGTTTTCATGCCAAGGTTTTGGTAGTGGGGGGCCATAGGGGTTGCTTCTGTGAGAAGAATCCAGGAGCTGCCCCATGTTAGATAAGGGCCTTGCTGCTGGTCAGAGCTGAGCCAATGAAGCAATATTTTTTGTGCCTCTATAAAAGTATATTTAAAGAAAGGAAGAGAAAAAAAAAAAAAGCGCAACATCAGCTGGGAGAGAGAGAAGTGAGAAGCTGCCCAGCAGACAACAAGGTCAATGTAGATGGAGGGCAGGAGGTGCTCCAGGCACAGAGCAGAAGTTCTACTGCAGCCTGTGGAGAGGCCCCTGGTAGAGCAGGCTGTCCCCCTGCAGCCCGTGGGTCCCACATGGAGCAGATCTCCACGCTGCAGCCTGTGGAGGAGCCCCCGATCAAGCAGGTGAATGTGGCCTGGAGGAGGTTGCAGCAGGAGGAGCAGGCTCCAGGCCAGAGCTGCAGTCCTTGGAGAGATGCCCACACAGGAGCTGGGGGCCTGGGGGGAGCTGCCACCCGTGGGGGACCCGTGCTGGAGCAGTTTGCTCCTGATGGATGGACCCCATGGTATGGAGCCGTGTGGGAGCAGTTCAAAGAGCTGCTACCTGTGGGAAGCCCAGGCTGGATCAGTTCTGGAAAGACAGCATCCTGTGGGAGGGACCCCACATGGAGCAGGGGAAGAGTGACTGAGACGGAGCTGTGGAGACAAAGTGGCAGGGACTGACCACAGCCCCCATACCCCATTCCCCTGTTCTGCTCAGAGGGAGAAGGTGGGGGAAAGGTTTTTGGTTTCTTTCCTTTGTTTCTCACTTCTCTAGCTTGTTAGTAACAGTCAATAAATTTTACTGTCTCCCTACTCCGAGACAGTTTTGCCCATCATGACAAATGTTGAGCGATCTCCCTGTCCTTATCTCAAACCTTGATCCCTTTGTATTGTATTGTCTCCCCCTTTCCCCTTGAGGATGGGGAGAGAGTGGCTGTGGTGGAGCTCAGCTGCCCACCCAAGTAAAACAACCAAAAATGTTGATTCCAGGACCTAGACGAAGAAAAGAGAGAAAAAGCACTGGCTTTTTAGGAGACAGTTCTCTGACATCAAGGTGAATATTCAGAGCCAATGGGAATAAGTTAGGCCCAAGCAACGAAGAAATGGAAATGAAGGAGTAACAAGAGAGGAAATAAGAAGGAAGATGAGGACTTTGAGGACTTTTTGAGGAATGCTACCTTCAGAAGATGAAGAGAATTAAAATTATTTCTATCACTCACAGAAAAATGGCTAAGTACAGACAAGTGAATTCCTTCCATTAGGGAATGTGCTGGTTAATGAAATCTCAGAAAATCTGTTCAGCTCAAGCTGCAGCAATTGCAAATGACAATTGTAAATAAATATGTCTCACATTCAATTTTTGAGTAAGAGATTTCCTATTTGTTTAGCGGTAGTTAGGGGTACTAGGCTGGCAGCGTTAAGTCTCCCACCAGCCCACGTCAAGACAGCCTGGATGCTGATGTGACCATTTGAAGTGTCAGAAGGCTGGGTGCTGCCCACACTACAATTTAAACCACTGTGAGGTATCTCTTGCTCAGCAGGGTTATGACTGTTCTCCACAGATAGATGCGATTCCTCTGTGTTCGGTTAGATTTGTAAACAAATTCTGCTGACATAATGTAAATTATTTTTTTTATTCCTCTCTATAGTAGAAACAAGGATGCCCTCCTCCTCAACACTCCTTTCAGATCCTTATTATCCCTGTATGCTAGAGATTTGCTGATAAGCAACACATCTACCAAAAGCAAGTATTGGAAAAAGTTAGCCTGAGTTCAATTAATATTCAATTTAGAATTTAATTAAATTGGTAATCTGAAATAGAAAATTGGAACATTTTAAATATTGATTATTGTTTTCTTTACAAAATAGGTTTTGAGACAACGTATTTTGCATTATGAGACTTTTAAAAACCATTTAATTCATGCGTAACAGAACTTATTTGAATTTTACCAAATTAAAAGGAAAATAGATTGTGAAGATAAATAAAAATACTTTCTTAAAAAAGAGTTTACACCATGTCTCAGCTTAGGGATAAGTGCAGAACTGTTTTGGATGATCCTGAAACAATCTTTTTCCTTCAAATATTTTTCAGTTATGCTGTCAGACATTTCTTTCTTGCTCTGCTCTACTACTACTGTATTGTACTGACCTTCTCTTACCAAACTGTAGTAGGGGAGCTACCAAGAGACTGTTTGAGCAAGCTGTTAGAAAAGAGAAGAAAGCAGCAAAAAGCAAATAAACAGTTACTCTCCTGACACCTGTGGTCCTAAAAATGAAATAATGGAACAGACAGAAGTATGTTCTGTCCTGGAACCTCTACTTTATCACTTTGGGCTTTCTGATATTTTTGACAAGGTGTTCATCATCTCTCAATATTGATATAAATATCAATGAGAATTATACATCTAAACAAAGAATTACAGAGATTAAAAAAAAAAAAAAAAGTTTTTCTATGACATAAAGATGATGGCCAATCTTAATGTTTTTGAAGGCTGAGATGCTCCTAACATACTAGGTTGTAACTGCAACCAGGGAGTAGAAACTCAGAAAGAAGCTGCTGAAAAATACAGAACAAGTTATCAACAAAGCAAGAAGAATCTGCTAAGTAGGGAAAGTCAAATCAGTCCCAAGAAATTTACACAGGATAGATTACAATCTGTCATGACAGAGAATACAAAATGATCCAAGAAAAACACCTAGACAGAAAATCTGTGAAACCCCAAAGTCAAAGTCCCCACAAGCAGCACATGGCACTACACATGCTGTAACAAACAGTGCCAACAAAAACAATGCTCTTCTGTACCGTGCGTGCAACCCACTCACCTTGTGCTTTACAAACATCAGTCCCACCCCCGACGCTTAGGCATCAGAGCCCTAAGCCAGTATGTGTCACCAAACCCCTCTTTTCATTGATCTTCCAAGAAATATCTACCTCCTCCTCTAAATCTGTTCTCTCATCTCTATATATCAGTGTTGTCAACAGTCATACACAAAAACATACCTTAACTACTTTATCAGTCTCAATCATTTTACAAGAAATATGCAGTGCTTAATTTTCTGTTGAATTGTACCTTTTGCAGTCATTTCTCCTAACACCAGGTTGGTATAAATCGCTACTTTGATCACTGGGGAATTTTTCACGTTATTGTTAGTTATTCATGTTATTTGTAGTTGTACCACAAAGAAAAATGGCTAATCAGCCAACTATGAAAGTGAATATTATATACTGTGTTAAAGGTTAAAATTGTACAACCAGGATCTATTGTGTATTAGGTCATTATAATGCCCACTTCAGTAAGAACCCCATTTTGTAACAAGAGAGAAGTGTTGCAGGATTGACACCAGTGTATGCTCAAAAGCATTTGCTGGAGCCACAGGGGGAAAAAACAACACAAAACAAAAACAAAAACAACAACACTTCACAGAGCAGGAAGACATTCATAGAACAATTTGAAAAATACTGCACTACAGCTTTGAAATGTGGAAATTCCCACCCAAGTAGCTGCGACCATGTTTTTAGGAAAAAAAAAAAAAAGATGTGCTAGACAGATAACGGACAGAAAGCTGAACTAAAACTGATGCATGAGGGGATATGAGATAGAATGTGAAAAGACCTCCCCCTAAAGCAGGAATACAACATATGGCCAAATGTTTTCTGGACATTAAAAATTCTTTTTTTGTAGCTCTGCAAAAATGTTTTATCTACCTTCACTCCATGAGAAATGAGATCTCAAAATGAAGCATTTATGTCTAAAATTTGTTCTAAAATAATCATTATTTTAAGAAATTCTACCATTTTGTGGCATTTACTGCCATGATAAAATCTTGGAATCTTGGGACCAACCAAAATATCCTTAAACCCCCAATATTCTTTTACTCAACAAATCCATTAAATAGGTCATGCATTTCTGTGAGGCTTGAGAGCTTCTCTTAAGTATCCCTTGCCCTCCACCCAGAAATAGCTTTAATTTGTAAGAATGCTTCACTTAAGCATTCACATAATATGAAGCATTTCTTTCTCCTCTTTATTTCAATTTCCTTACATAAAAAATACATAATTTTCATCATGAATGAATTCAGTTTTTTATGCCGATGACAAATTATTAAAACAATCATTATCTCCTCCAAAAAATATATATATATTGTAAGGTCATAAAGTGAAGAGAGCTAAGATCACGGATTGCAATCCCTCCTCTCAGCCCCCACTGCAACTTTTATCACAGTAGCCTTACATGTAGGCTACTACATGCTAATAGTGTAATAAAGATTTATTACACATCTTCTACTGTGTTGCTTTAGTTTCTGAATATATACGCTAAGGAAAATTAAGTAATAGACATCTTAAATTTATATCAATTAGTTTAGGCATACTAAAAAACTTGAACTCTGGACACAAAAATATACAATAAGTTCATACGAAAATAGTTCATACAATAAGGACATTCTTAAAATCTGCCTTGATTGAAATTCTTCAAAACAAACTGATGTCTTCTGCAATATATCTCTAAGAACTATGAGATACTGTATAGAAGACCGCTGAAAAGGAAGAGAGAGGGAACCATAAACAAGCCAGAACCCTTAGATGACAGAATAGCAAGTTAATGTAATATTTTCTCTGTTTGCATTCACTTTTTATACTGTGCCACTCTCTCAGGCATCCTAAGTTTTAGTTTACAGAAAATGCTGTTTCTTCACTTCTACTACTGCTCTGTTTTTCTTTCCCTGGTCCAGACTTTCTTAGTTTAATAAAAGCGGTTGAGACTGTCAGGTTCCAGTCTGAGATCTTTTTACTCCTACTATTTTCCTCCCCAAAGTTCGTATGAAAATCACAAATATACTAACTAAGTTTGAAAGGTTAAATTCAAAACCAAAATTGAGAAAAGCAGTAAGTTTTCTAGTACGTACTAAAATCTTAAGGAGGAACATGTTGCTGTGTTTCTAGAACTGGAGAAGCAATTCAGGAAATTGCTAAAACTGCAACGCTCTTAACAGGTGCCTTGTGTCTATGGTGCAGCTCACTAGGCCACACCACACACAATGTGCTTAGGAGGACTACTACCAAAAGAGGCCCGGTTTTAAACACCAAAGCATGTCATGTAGGCAGTGTAACAAATGTGACATCACTGTTTCATGCTTGATGCTATTATGGTCATTCATCCTATTCCAGATCACCCCAATGAAGACAGAGAAGTGAACTCGTAGTAGGTGGCTTTGCAGGCAGTAGGCTGCTTTGCAGGCAGTAGGCCTTAGACGCTAGTAACGCACAGTCTGTGACAAAACTCATTAATGATTAGTTAAGCAAAGACATGCTCTGTGAAACAAAGACACACTAAGTAAATAGCTAGCAAGAAGATAATTCTCTGAATACTGAGAGAAGATTCAGAAACATGACATTTGAGTGTCTCCTCAAACTTGATTCAGACTGTGCAAACCCCTTGTATTTAAACGATTCACCCTAGAGTGAACCACACCTCAAAGGGACAAGTGCAAAAGTTATGCTTTAGTGAAGCAAACAAGACCTCACATTTTCTTTGTCTACTATTAGATTTTATTAGCACACAAGAGAGCACTTCCAAAATTCAGAGGGCTTGCACTAATCATTGCGCCCTGAAAGACACAAATGAAGGAAAATAAAAGCTTCCCCTAGAAAGATTTGTGTGCTTGTTGGCTTCTTCCCCCCCAAACTGAAACCTGGTGTAGAGCACAGTCCTACAAGCAGCTGTATTGCTATGTTGATTATAACAATCTGCAGAAGCAGCAAAGAGGGATGTCAGGATACTTTCCATCCCATGTTACAGGGAGGCCTGTACTCTAAGCCACCCAAGGCAGGACTGTAAAACACTCAGGTTTTGTTTGTCTGCTTTTTCTAACGGATCATGCAGAATTCTGAAGGGGAAGGGGTACATTTTTGGTAATGGGGAGTGGCTGTGATCGGAGAAAGCAGCATGTTCATGTGAACATCAACCACCATGCAACGTGTCTGAACAGAAGGTAATGAGACCCTGACGCTCAATGGAGCTGTGCTGAATACAGCAGTATTTCTTTACTAGAAATGTAAAGTTTGTCAGATTTAGAAATATTATCCACAAATCAGAGCTGAAATTCAGTAGCAGAACAAGTTTGGGACTGCTTCTTTCTAAAGTGGGGAACTCCATAGTCAACTTCCTTCATTAGTTCTATGTAAAACAAACTCAAGAAAATATAAATTACCTTCCCCCTGCCATTTCCTGCGACATTTATTATTACTGTTTTATAGGGGTGTTTTTATTGTATTTTTGTTTGTATTTATTTTCTTCTAATGGTTGAAGCTGGGTCTATGTACCTCATTTATCTTGCTCTACAAAACTTCCTTCTGGTTTGTTTGGATAAACCATAAGGAGACAGCAAATGAGGCTGGGGACTTTGCAATGACTGACAGCTAAAAATTACTTAATAGACAGTTCCTTAAGTGTAGCATTCCTCATTCTGCCTCTTCATTAAACCAGTCAGAACATAGTTAAGCTGCCTTTTTTTTTTTTTTTTTTTTTTAGGCTCCTCATTACTATATTTTTGTTCATTTTCTCTGTAATAGCATGTATGTTATAAACAACATTTTTCACCCTACATGTATATTTGTTTTTCCCTAAAGCAAATTAAGTATTACAGTGGAAAGATTCTAGACAGCAGCCTAAAATTTAGCTAGTAAAAATTTAAAAGTTAAGCTTAAATTAAGCTCCAAAATTCACATTTAAGGCACCTACAAAAACATGCGAGTGTCATAATAATGAGCAGTATTAAATCTACTATAATGGCAGCTGCTGACTAAGAAGTTGCAAATGCTACGCCAACTTCTTACCTGTTTAAAAAGGGATGTTAGGCAATTAGTTTTTTTGAAGTCTTTGTCACAGTACTATATCATTAATTACCACCCACTTACGTAGGTATTCTTCATTAAACTACAAAATGGATTAAACATTCTTGCCCAACATCAGTCACCTGTTTTCAGAGGAAGATGAATACAGATCCCACATTATTGTCTTAATGGAGAACACAAACTTGTATAGATGTGTGGTCAACTATCAATATCCATCTTTATTAAACCCATGAGAAGGAGCAAACCAATAGGATTTTAACATTTAATCAGTCTCAATACCACCTACTCCACATGCACCCTCAGAGCGGTGAAATACCTCTCCTAAATGTTTCCCCCATTCTAAGGTGAATTGTTATAAAGAGGTAAACAGCCCTTAACCACCAGTAATCAGATGGCGTAAAATCAGCCTAGGTGAAGGACATGATTCACATCACTGCCCTAAATTTCAAGTTACAGAGTCATAATATCCAAAAGATATTTATTTTCATTAATGAGAATGCTCTGCTAACAGGAAAAGCTGATGGAAACTGAACCCCAGGCTGGGTGACACCCAGAGATCCAGGCATGCACCCAGCCACCAAACAATGGAAAACAATGGAAACAAAACAATGGAAGATTTGGCTATCCTACAGCAGCAAGACATTTATGATTTATCTACAATACCTCATCTCCTGCGTTACCTAATCACTTCTTATGTATTTCATACCTAGTATACATTTTCTTTCCTCTTTCCACTTCACACTTTTTTTTTTTTTTTTTTTTTTTTTTTTTTTTTTTTTAGGTAAGTGTTCTTTATAAATATCAAGAAAATTTTACATTCAAAGCCTGTCTTCACCAGCACCCAACATTTCTCCCAAGATGATGTTAGGTGTGAGTATGTTAATTACCACTCACACACTGGATTGGAGGAATCAGCAGCTTTTCTACTACTTTAATTACTCGTAAATATTTTTACCACCACGTTATCTAGGACATGGATTAGGGTCTCAATGTGCTAAATGCTATGCAGCAGAGAGACGTCCCCTGGAATAAAGTGTTTCTTTTAAGCACGCACTGAGACAGCACATGGATACAGGCCAGCAACTGAAAAATAAGCCTTTCAAACAGTATTTTGATATTTTGGTATCTCAGCATATCACTGGTCTGAGACAACAGAATTCACACACACACACAGCAGAAATCCAAGAAAAGCTACTGAGGAAACTGGCAGTGTATCCATTACCATGTTGCAATGGCCAACATAACACTCACTTTCTTTGTGTAAACTTCTGAAGAAACATCTCTTGTATTTGTAAATGGTGAATTCAGGTGAGAGATGAATCCAGGCAGCTCTGTAACAGCAAACACCAACATAACAGCATATTTTGTGCAATGCAGAGTTGGCTACACCTGTGTTTCTGTGAGGCACAAACAGCACACTGATGTGCAGAAACAACAAGATGTGCTAGACTTGTAAGTGGGCTGCAATCCTTTTCTCCTACGGTCAAACCCAACTTGCCATGGTGATGCTCTTGTTTATGACAACCTCAAATACCTGCTTGTGCACATCATGATGCTGATGCTTACATACACACCCAAGCACTACTTCAATTTCCAGCATACTCACTGCTCACGCAAGGAGCACTACCACAAATCACCTTCAAAGTAGCGAAACGTTACCTGCAGTATCCAAGTGTTTTTCAGCTATGTAAAGCTTGGGAAAAAACATTAGGTTTGCTTAATCGATTTCACAGATAGAAGCTACCTCATAAACTTAAAACATGTAGTCCAAAGAAATGTATATATTGTTATTATTATTTTTTTATTAAACCTCTACCAGAAGTTCACTGCTACTTGAGAAAGCTTGTGGTCACAATGCTTAGATGCTCAGAATTAGTTATAGGGTTGAGGGGTATTATTTTCACTTTTTCAAGTGTTCCCACTGCTGAATCAATACATAGAGCACAGATAAACAGAATGGCTGAGGCTGGAAGTCACCCCTGGAGGTACCTGGTACACCTGACAGGCACTCGGCAATTACACCCTGCAAAATTAGCCCTTTTAGACACTAAAATAAGTGAAGGAGATGCCAGTGCTTCACTCAGCCCCTTTGTTCATCACTCATGTTTCAAGACATGATCCCAGCATGACACCTAGTGGCAGCAGCACATTTAACCCCATCAGTGCCTCTACAGCAGTGCTGTTTCCAATAGTCACACTTTTTATTATTATTATTTTTCGTTTTTTAAGTTTATTCTAGCTTACTTGCAGTTTCTTGGATACACTAAGAAATAAAAGTCTGAGTACTCTCAAAAGTAGTGAACAGCTTTGTTTTCTTCACTTTTAGCCAGAACTAACTGAGACATATCGACAGCCTTTCTAAAATGCTAAATTCTGGATGAGTCTAATATCCACCAAGTCATCTGTTCATATTTTTTGTCATTCGTTTCTAACCAACGTCTAAGGGATAGGAATTTCCCACTAAATGACCTTAAAAAGTCTATCAATCCCTCTAATTTTAATACTATGTACGCCCTTTCTAAATATTGCTTTGCCTCTGTAACTTGAAATGAGACCTAAAAAAAATTTGTAGGCAACTAATTACCACTGTCTTTCTAAGTTGGGAAACCTCTGCTCTTTCCAGCCTTGGGCTTAAGTGTCTGCACTACTGGGACGGCCAACCAGGTACAGCTCTCCTCCAAGCCCCCCGTCTTTTCCTTCCACCAACACTTATCAAAAATCAGTAGGTCAAGGTAAAATACCAATATGATTTAGAGATCCAAGTTTCTATTTAGATGATAGGGATGAGGGTCTGTGATTTAATTACTCATCCCACTTGGAAGGTTAAAGGTGCTGACGTAGCTAGGATTTCAGCAGCTACTTGCGGAAAATTACAAAAGCACCATAAGAAGTTAAACAGTGTAAAGTAACAAAATTGGACAATTTAAAAAGGAACGCTATCTTTAGTTTTGAGCTCTCAAATAGCAAAGTACATTGGGATGGAATTTCCATCTGAATATGGGTTGTGAATTTATAAGTTAATTCAGTATTCCTAAAGCATAAACCTCTATCCTGTCTCTGCAAAGAAGGGCAATGCCTCTTTAGTGTTACACAAGAAAACAAGTCCATTATTATTTGTATCAGTACCTAAACTACAGTTTGGATGCTTGGTTGACAGAAGCAGGAAATATCTGACAGTTCTCACCAGAACACAGGTTTTGGGGGGTGTTTTTTGTTTGTTTGCCTTTATTATTATTATTATTTGCTTGCTTAAAATAAGAAATACCAGCAAGCAAATCCAGCAACCAATAATAAGCCAGAATAAATTTTCAGGTGATAGTCTGATAGATATTTCAATGAACTAACTGATTGAACAGCCTCAGGGAACCTCAGACTATCAAGACTCGATCACAAAGTATTCAGGCAGAAAAGACAACAAATTTAACATCTTGTATTTAACCACCCCTTACAAAAGCATTATTGTATAGCCATATTTACAGCCCCTAGGCTGACAGCTTTCTTTTCATTTGGAACTAGAATGTTGTTGTTGTTGTTTTCCCCACTTCTGATTGCAACTAGACTGAAATTGCAAAGAAAATGACAGCAAATTTGACAGTTTCAATTCTGAGCAAAGGTTTTAGGAGTTCCTATTTTTATTGTAATTTATTACATAAAGAAGGATATAATCTATTAGTCTCTTCCTAGGGAATCAAAGCTTAAACTTCTTAAACAGATATTATTAGTGTAAATATATATTGCTATTGCCAAAAGAAGCCAGGCTGGTTTTTTTTTGGATTCTGGAAGAAAAAAATAAGTGATGCCATATACATGTGTATAAATATATATATATATATATATATTTTTTTTTTTTTCTCCAAATTCTTCATCATTTCATGAAAACACTGAAGAGCTTGTGACCACAGTTAGTCAACACTTTAGTCACTCGTCATATAAGCTAAACACCAATGTCAATAACAAGGTTCTGAACAAAAAAATAAATGACTTAGCACCTACAGTAAGTTAACTCTGAGTTGAAAAACATCCAAGGAAAAGATTCAGGTTTTGTTTTAAAACATAAATCACACATGCAGCCTACAAGAGAACAAATTATACATATATAAGCTATATTTTATATACAGACATTATAGGTATTATCTCTAACACATAGATGTTAGATAATTGATAAAGGCCTGATTACAATATATATATATATGTATATATATAGGAATGTATGTATATATATATATGTATATATATACATATCATATATATACGTGTATACACACACAGTCTCAAGATTGTCACCTTTTAAACATTAACAATATTGTCTTTTACAGCTTTATCTGCTTTGTTTCCCAACTGGTATGGTGGCATTCATTTTTAATCCTCTCACAGAAAAATAATTTACAGAATTAACACAGCAGTGTTATCTCTGTGATCAGTAAATTTGGTACCTCCATTAATTATAAGAATGAAAGAAGCTTCTTACACAAAAATTGTGAGTCATTTTCCTTTGACATGCAGCAACACTGCTCCTATCAGCTGTATGAACCAGCAAAAGGCTATTACAAACAGGTCTTATGCCTCCTTTTTTTTAAAAAAAAATAATAATACTATAACAGCAACAAAAAAACACAGTGGCACTAAAGCAAGGCTCATTAATTTCATTAATTTCCAGGTCAGAAGAGGATCTCATGTCACTATCTCTACAGCAGGCCAGGACTTTATACATAAACATATATATATAAACAACCACCAAATAAAAAACAACAACCAATTTCAAACTACTTATTCTCAAATTTAGGGAAATATATTCTTAGATTGCAGTTATGTCCTTAAGGCTTAAGGTTCCTTATTAGTATATGCAAATACACTAATGGAAAGGAAAAAAACAAACTAGAAATATTCTTGAAATAAACAGCATTTTGCTATTTTCCTCTTCATTAGTACCAAGCCTCCAGACACTAAGTCCATAAAATAAAAAATAACAAGTAAACTGCTTTTTGGTTTTAAGGGTGCTTTTTTTGTTTTGTTAGAACACTAGTATTTCAAGGCCCTTAAAAATTATCTGCTTGACTACACAGTTGTGTGCATCAGGCTTATTTACCCTAATCTACAACTTTCCCGTGTGGGAGTAGTAGGCTTAGAGAAACCCTGCACTGCCTCAGACTGGCTGTGTTCTGGAGCTAAGGTGGCTTCATTGCCCAAGGACTGACAGATGGATTCCCCTCTCAAAGGGCCTCCTCCAGGGACAAACACCCTTCTACAATCTTCAAGAGACGCTCAAGAAAAACAGGAACATGATCAGTCAATTTATTAGCAGTCTAGTGCTTGCACACAACCAGGAAACATTTGATATTGCAAGGCTTTTCAGTCTTACAAAGAACAACATAAAACACCTCAATAGCTGAAAGATGGAGTAATTAATACTCAGACCTTAAAAAAATAAAAGGAATGGTGCAAATTCACAGTAGTAAGTGAAGCTGTATGTTGAGATAGATTACCAGGGCAATAATAAATCATTTACAGCTTCACGCATTTAAAGCAAGGTTGGCTGTCTCTAAGGAAGATGCTACAAATGTTAGGCATACCAGATATGATCACTAAGAAATTCTATAAACTGGAGAGAGGATGGATATTAAATAGGTTTCTTAATCATCAAAGAAATGAAATACTAACAGACTTCCAGCTGCAGTATTGAGATCATTTTATGTTTGATAAGTATATTAAAAGAATTTTCAAGCAAGCTTCTTCTTATAAAAGTGAAAACTGACTTGTGACGCTAAAGGTTCCCATCCTGTTATATGCCAATGAATTAAAATTTATTCTTGCCTTTTCTTGAGAAACACAAAACAGTAATTATCAGAAAGCAACAATTTTGCTGCTATTTTATGGATATTGAAAATATTCATAGAGGTTCAAACAACTATTGAAATCCCCAGAGTGAAACATTCTGAACATGCAGGATCTACTTTGAAAGAATATGGATACCTAGAAAGAGTTTAGCAGAAAGGCAGGTAAGAGGGAAACAAACTAGGAGTACAAAAAAGCAGTGGAAGTCTCTTGCTTCAGGCTTCATATTAAGAATGTGAGAACAGCATAAGTACCTTGTATCCTAACCCTGAACAGTGGCCAAAGACTAATGTTTAAAGGTAAACAAATGAAAAAGAGACCAAAAAATTCTTCCCCTGAACGCTTTTCCTACAGCAGAGAAAAGGGAAGTCAGGAGTGAAATGCAAACCTCATTTTTGATCCAAAGACTTAAAAAACAAGATCTGCACAGTGCACAATATACATATATATAAACATATTTTGTTAAAGAACAAGTATGTATCTGCAGAAAGTAACATACAGTACATTTAAATCCTGATAAAACAGAACTGCTGACATGGGATAACTTGTGAAACAATAATCCCCAAGAAATTGGCCATTACCACCACTTAGGACTATTTTTAGTTAATTATTTTATCTGGTCGACCCCCTAATAAACTTGCTCAATAATTTCCTTAATTGGCTATTTTTAATTTATAATTTTAGCAAACTACTGAGCTGGCTAAGAAATATCTATTCAGATAAATTTCTTTTACTTGAAATTACTGCCAAGTGATTCTACCATCTGGACATTTACCTCCCTGTATCAAGTGAGTCACCACCACCAAAATACTTAATTAGTGTCACATGAGAAGTTGCTTGAAGAGAAAAAATAAGAAAACTAGAGTTAATTTTTCACAAGTCCCTAAGCAAAATATGAGGTTTAATTGCCATTTTCAGAAGTCCCTGTTCCTCTCATTTACTTTAACTGAAACATAAACACAGGCACTTACCTGAAGTATTAGAGCTTAAAGAACTGCCACCTTCAAGCTGTGCCACAGTAACTGGCAAAACTCACGTTCTTAAAGCAGACTGGCAGACTTCTCTCCAGTCTATCTGGATTCATAAAAGACTTTCTGAAGACACCGTCAGTCTCCCACATGCGCCAGCCATGGGCCAGAACTGACCTGCTTCACAGACTCAGCCAGTTAAACACAACAAAGCAGTTGGACTGCTTCGGGTACCTGCATCCCGAATATATTCCTTGGTTACTTAAACTAAGATGAGTGACTAAGTTCGGTGGATAAGGAGCCCTCCTGAATGATGTTCTGTTGACTGCAATTTTAGGGTGCAGCATCTGCCAGACTCTCAGAAGGGAGAGCATGGGTTTGTAACATCACCTGCTCCAGCATAAAGCAGCGCATTTTTCCTCCTTCACTGCAAAATCTAAGATAGGGTTCAGAAAGACATTTTCTCAAGGGAGAGATCTTTAATTCCCTAGTTTGAGAGGGTTTGTGCATTTTGAAAAATGGCAATTATTATATTTGTCCCCATGACAAAATAGGTAGGCATGCCACTCATCTGAATAGAAAAAGCAGCTCCTCTACATGCTCCTGGCTGGAATCTAGCTCAGCTCAGTAACAGTAATCAGGAAGGGATGCCTCCCTCCTTTTTTTTTCCACCTACACCTTGGCAGGGAGGGGAAGGAGGTGCTGTTGATGAGGTGTGGGTTTTTTTGTTTGTTGTTTGTTTTCCCCCAAGGAAGCTTCTTGTTGCAATCAAACTTCATTGTAATGACTGTTGCTACATTAGAGCTTCAGTTGACAGAAATTGCTGATTTCATTTAAGAGTAGCTTTTCCAGACCGTGGAGGAGGACACTGTCAGAGCAGCGACAAAGGAAGATTGAGTTGTTACAGACACAGCAGTACTTGCTTCAAGATAAAGGGGTCATCACCGAAACCTACTGAGGTGACTTTGTACAAGTATGCATTACCACCCAGTGAAAGCTGATGTGGAACATTTGGAAGTGACATTGCATAAGTCATCAGTTCCAGTTCTACACTACCTAGAATACACAAAACTTACCAGTAACAACCAAACTTTGCAAATACTGTTAAAGGCAAAAACTGGTATTTTGTGTTTATAGACAGTAACAGTGAAACTACTATACAATTTTTCTTTTCGAGCATTTTCATCGCTCAGGTAAGGCACTAAAACAACACTGAAGACAAAAGCTTAATATAAGTAATTATTAATTACAATACATAAAACTTTTGAAAGGCAGCCTTCTGATCCATGTAATAAAGTAGTCATTAATAGATAGGAATGTAATAATTATCTTAATTTATTATCATCTTTAATGAAATTATTCTGGCTTAAGATAAAAGATAAATTAAAACGTCCTAGAGGTGAATTGCCTCCATTATGGTCAACTGCTCAGAACAAGAGGTTTAGTAAGTTTCTATAGTATATATTGTGAAGACATATCAGTATAAAACTATTTCCAAAAACTCAGATCTGACAATGACAAAACATTAGAATTAGTGTGGAAATGAGTGAGACACTTTGGCTAGTTGCGAAGTTGAATCTGAAATTTCAAGATACATTAACCTCTGTTTTCAGTATCTATTTATCATTTAAACCTAGAACTTGGATATCCTGGGATATCCAGGAGAGATTAAAAGGAGATTAAAAACTCCTAGTTCATGGAGAAGAACACTGAAGCCTCTGGGGTAGCAGATCCTTAGCTATGCTGGATTTCGCAGCGCAGGGCTGCCAGACACCTCAGCCAGGGGGCCCCCAGGACCAGGCCTGCCCGGGGCCAGCAGCAGAGGCAGGAGCCAGAATCCCTGCTCATGGCCTGGTGCTGAGGTCTGAGAGGGGACTTGTGGGACAGTCAGGTCCCAGATCAGAAAAGCTTTCTTAACAAGGAATGAGGTAAAAATGCATCAGATTACAGTGGATCTCCTCTGTGATTTTATCACAGTTTATTGATAACCCACTGATGATCTGGAAGCTTAAAAGCCTTGAATGGCCATTTCCAGGTTAAACAGGCTCCTGGCTCTATGGCAGAATGGATAATTCCTGTGTTGGGGTTGAGTACTCCCCCCCCAACCCAGAAATACCAAAATCTGGCATGCTCTGGAGTCCGCGTCAGTCCTCCTGCACCTCCTGACCCTGAAATTTGCTGGGTGGGCAGCAAACTCAGACAACTCTCCTGTTTTTAATCACAAGTTCATCAAAATCCTTGTATTTCTATACAGTATGAATACAGAATCCACAGCTTTTTTTTTTTTTTTTTTTTTTTTCCTTACTAAAAACCTTCACAACAGAAAATTCTTACACAATTCAATAGCCAACCCTAACAGAAACAGGCATTCAGAAAACATCACCCCACATCCTGTACAGAAGCTAATAAGGAAAAAGCTGAAGAAATTTTAAGAAACAGAAAAGGTCCAAGATACAAGAAGGTGTTTTAGAGTTTGGAAAACACAAAAGGATTCTACTTTGAGAATACTGAATTATCTTTGCCCTTGCGCTTTTTTAAAGGAAATACAAGAGAAGAGACTAAATATCAAAGATACTGTGCCACCTGGGAATGTCAGCCAGGACTGTCCTTCATGTTTAAATTTTAGCCTTCCTGCATCATGCCCCATTGACTGCCCACACTTTCTGTGCTTAAAATCAGTCTGAAGAAACAATTTAACATCAGTATCTACAACAATAAGATCCAGATTAAAATTCAGGTAACAATTTAATCCAAACAGATTTTTCTTTACACAGCTGTTCAATATTATATAATTAAATTTGTCCTCTTTCCTTGTTTTCTTTTGTGACAAGTATCTGCAAGTCAGGGTTCCAGGCAGAAATGTGTGGGTTTTCATGCAGGATTCATCACTATAGTAACCAAGCACAAATCATCAAGTGTGAGAGTTTTTCCTGTTTCCTTTTTTTTTTTTTTCCCCCTCCCCTTTAAACTGACAGTGAAGTGGGGCACAGAGATGATGGTTGAGATTCTCAGAAGCTTCCACAGAATCCCAGTGATATTTGGGTGTATAACCCTTCCAGAATCCATCAAAAAGCCCCACATAAATAGAATCACATTGAATGTCTCTGCAATACTTCAAACACGTGACTATGATAAGAATAAGCGCTGTTCCTAAAATTTCACCAACAGGAAGCATGGGGGGGGGGGGGGGGGGGGGGGGGAAGGTTGTACTCACAGGTTTTCTAGCTTCATGTTTCAGATTAAAACTTGGATGATTTTGAGATAAGTCACAAAACATATCAAGGACCATCAGTCACTGGTTAAACAGATTACACAAAGCCTGAGCCCAAAAATTTGAATAAAAGCCAGGGATAAATATTGCCTGTCCTTTGTAATCATTTTGAGAAAACATTTTAAGCAAAAGGGCAGATTTTATTTTATTTTTTTTCCTGACGAGAAATATTTCTGAATGTGATGGTCCTCAAAACACATGCATAACTAAGCCACTGAAATCAGGATCCAAGAAAAGGTATTAACTGAAAGACCATATGCATATATATATATATATATACACACACTTATATGGATGTATATACATTTGTAAAAGATCAATGAGAGCCTCAGGCTGCTCTGTGATGAGCTGAAAGCCATTGCTTAGTTTGTCTTATAATAATGACAAAACACTTATTTAGTGTTTCTATTTATTCCTCAATCTGCAGTGTTATTTGGATCCTATTGTTCTTCAAACAACTATGAACACAGAAATCCAATAAAATTATTGTGGAATCTACAATATAATAAACAGCTCTCTGTTCATTTAATTGCAAATCTTCCTAAGAACATGCATAGCACTGAGGTGATGGAGCAGGTATCAGAAGGTTGCTGCAATCGGGCAGAGACTTCTCACTGTAGTTTGCAGCTCTGACAGTGCAGTTTGACATAACATGGTCCGAGAACTGAATGACCAAAATAACGCAAACAGGTTCTCTGAGTCTGATTCATTCAAATCAATTTTAAAATGGAAAACAGTGTAGATGAAATGAGTGTGTGGTAATCACAACTCAGTCAACATTTGTCAGCTAATACGATACAAACACTGGCGCAGAGAAACGGAGTTTTAACAATCATAACAGTAAGTTTCATCTTGAACCAAAATGAAATTTAATGTGCTCATACAGTCATTAAACACAAAGGTTTCAAATGCAAACATCAGAGAAATTGGTTTATCTCATTATTCAGTTTCCACCCTTTACTCAGTGTGTTTACTCCTGTGAGTTTATCAGCATGGAAAAAATCTAATAGTGTAGGAAAACATACATTTATTTGAGGAGGCAAGATGATGACTGGGTCAGTAGAAACGATCAGAAATAAAGGCGGAGCTGTTCAGTTCATGTTACCTAGTCCAGTCCTTCACCAAGCAACAAAATATTTTAAGAATCTCATGACCATTGGCTCATCTATAATGATATTACTTTGCCAGATCTGCTTGCTTCAAGCAAACAGCTACCCATATACTGAAAAAATCATTTTAAGTGACACCAGATCTTGCTTACAGGACTGAAATCTCACCTGAGATGACAAGACACAGTAACAATAGGACATACGCAGATCTAATGAAGATGCACTATAGCAGCAAAGCTACAGTGCTGCTTGTTCATGGCCTACAGATTTGCGTTTAATGAGTTGCTATAGAAATGTAGAAATGGTGTCAGTCTCCTGCACTCAACTCAAGTACTTTTCTCCTCTCTCAGTTCTCATGAATTTTTATAAATGGTATAAAATATTTCCTAATATGAAAGCCAGCAAAAAAAAAAAAACTGTTATACCAAAATGCTATTTAGTTTCTGTTTCATCTTGTGCACTATGAAGTAAATGAGGAAAACAAGGCAAAATACACTGTTATTGATTAAAGAAACCCGAGGATGGAGAGAGCACTCAATCTAGTCTGACTTCCTGTCTGTCACCGATCTGCTTTATACTATGTTCATTACTTTGCATCTGATGACGATTTAACTTGTATTTGACTAACGAATATTTTCTTGAAGGGATAATAAATAACATCAAAAGATGAGGAAATACACCTTCCATGACAGTTTATTCCAGCAGTTCATCATGTTAAGAAGTACCCATTTCTGATTTAAATTTGGCCAGCCCCAGCTTTCTAGGATAATTATCTCCTTTTATCTCCTTATAAAAGGAGGAAGCAGTTGCTCATTTTCCCAATGAGATGAGAAAGCCCTACAGTATTTTGTAACAAGGCATTTATTACAAGCAAGTAGTTTAGTGTTAGTTCCTCTCCTCCTAACAAAAATTTCCAACAATGATCATACTGACACTACTACCCAGAAAGTAAGAGACAATTAAAAAATTAAATGATGAAAAGAATGAAGCAAAATGATCAAAAGACTGCAAACACATTTAAAAATTATTATTAATAATAATAATAAAATAAATTTATTTAGAAACAGGAAAAGCTTACTTCTCTGGTTGGCCAAGATGAAAGATTAGTAACAACAACAACAAATAAAGGGCTCTTCCTTCCAGGAGGCCAATAGAGGAAAAAATCATCTATATAGATTACATGAGATTAGTGACACCTTAAAAACTGTCCTTTAGGAGAGTATTTGGTAAGGAAAAAGTTAGCAGTGCCTGGGTAGGAAGTTTCAGCTGATATGAGGACATGAAGACAAAATAACCCCTTCCTAGGAAGAAACCCATATACATGTACTTGCTGAAATGGTTTGGGAAGAACTGCTGAAAAAATAAAGAATTAAGAGCCTGCAGCCTGTTCCCCAAAGGCAGCAATTGACTAAGATGGCATTGGCTAATTAAAATGGATTCTCTTTTTTATACATAGAGGAGATACAGGAAGAGTAGATTGGGGTATAAGACTAATGGGGCAGAACAGCAATAGCTATGAAACAACTGTAAGGCTGAATTATCACCCCAAGGATCAACCCATAAGTATGCAGAGTTGTGTCACACTAAAAAAAAAAAAAAAAAAAAAAAAAAAAAGTCCTCTGTGTTCAGCCATAGGATTTTACTATCTCCAGCATTTTTGGAATTAAAAGCAAACAAAAGGCTTATTTTCTCTAGTAGCATCTTGGGAAAACAAACTTTACTCAGCATCAGGATATATAATAAGAAGAAATTCATGAAAACACTGACTCCATTAACAGCTAAACTGTCCCTGTAAATAAGCCAATTGCACTAGAGAATTTCTCTCTAAAACATGGAAAATGTCAGAATAACATCTTCTCCCCCCCCAGTGAAGAGAAGAGCTACCTAATGAGGATAGACCTAATTCACATCCACCGTGGCAGCTGTCTTACAAACAGATTCACTGACTCTCAATAACGTTTTTCAAACTAGTTTCCGTAGCAACTGCCACCTCATACTCCTGTCCCCAAAGCACAGAACATCTAATAAAATAATAATAATAGCAACAGTAACAACAATACTATCTCCTTCCACAATGTTTATCAGAGGAGTAGGCTAGATTTCTGCTGGGAAGCAAGGTTGATTCTTACAGTGGGAGATCAATCTATTGCAAACACATTATAATGTATTTTTTATTATTTATTTTGTTTTGTGGGATGGAAAACAGAAGCATGCAGCCCTCTAGAAAATTAAATCAGAGCGAACTGTCTTTTCAATTCAAACCATTTGCAGCCACGGTAGTAATGAATTTCAGGAAGGAAAGCAGAGAAACATATAAAAGAGAAAAAGGAAACACAGCAAGAACAATCAAATAAGCTATAAGTTTCACTTGTTGGTCAGGCTGTACCCATTAGGAATTGATTTAGGCAGTCCTCCTGACAGGTGTTGAAAGAACTGGGAAAACCTGTTAACTTTTCAAGTAAATGATGCCCACTATCAAGATCAGTGACATCTATTCTTTCTTTGGCAGCAGTGATAAAGGAGTGCAGTATTTCCTGGCTCTTCGAAAATTTCAGGAGAGCTGTAAAAACAGATTCTTCTGCTACAACTGCTTCAACAGAGCATATGATGTTAACCAAGTAGTACATTTGCTATAAAGCCTCGCAGAAATACCACTGTACAATACCATAATGGTACCACTGCTATCACCTCTTTCTATTCCCTCATGGATTATGCATGGCCCTTATAGCCTTCATTATGATTGTAAAACTGATGAAAGCCTATGCAAGTCTTCTCTCACAGTAGACAGATTAAAAACACATTCACAGATGTCTTAAAATGAACTTAAAGGGGAGATATTCTTGAGTTATTCCAAATAGATTGTGATATTGAATTACTCAGTTTATTTGCTCAGCTAATTCAGAAATTACTATTTAATATTTGAATATTGATTATTGATGTAAAATAAATATTCTCAGGTACAGCTTCAAGCTGGTGTGCACAACTACAGGACTACTAATGAGAACAGGCTACTTTTATAGAGAAGTTTGAATTTACATAATTCAGGAAACAACCTCCCTCCCCTTCCACTCACTTTTTAAAACAACCTAGCATAATACTTTGTATTCCAGTATTTGATGACAAATGTAGTTCACCTTGAAGCTGCAGGCTCAGAAACATTTAAGGTCAAAGACCCTAACTTGCTACAAATAAAATCCAAAAAAAGTTACTAGGATTCTTGAATGTGTAAGGCACGACCATTAAGTGGGGAAGTAATCTTTGTAATACTTCCTGTTGGTGTTTTAACTAGTGCTGCAGGCATTCAATCCTCCAGAAAATAAATAAATAAACAAATAAATTAATTAAAATTCACCAAGTAGACCAATAACCAAAAATTTAGTGGGGACTGAACAAGTCTTACATGTATAATGCAATGCTAGAGACCATTTGAAACCACTTTTCAACTTATTTTTGTATCAAATCTTTGTATACAGATGTATGCATGAAAAACATGCATTCATAAGGAAGTTTTCTGTTTTTACTAGCAAAACATAACTTTGAAAAATTAAGTCTTAAAACAATTTCCTCAAACTAAGGGAATTAACACTGAAATCATCAAAGCAGTGAAGGGACAGACTTCACCATTTACTTTCCCTGGAACTTAGGGACATAATCACCCTGTGAATCTGGGAACATCTTGCTGAGTTTGAGATATAAAAATGCCTGGACAGAGTGTGACAGATTAGTGAATCTATTCATTTTCTTAACTGCCTTGATAATTCTTTGCATCATCCTGGTTACGCTCACAATGCTAGCTTTGCATCCAGGTAAGCATCACTAATATTTCCACAGTTGGAGGCTTGTGTGTATATCCATGTGGGATACAGCTTTGATCATGCAGAGGAGCTGTTAAGTCACATACTTAAAAAATAAGTTAATCATCAGATTTGGTAAGAATACACCATCAGGAAAAGAGACTTTTTTCTTTATCTCAATTTGGAACATGATCATCAGTTAACTAACATACTGCAATTGCAAAGCCTTGCATAACAGTGATACCAAGTTCTCACCTGGTCTCTGCTCATCTCATGCAATAGATTTTGTTTCACTATAGTACGATAGCCCTCAGGAAAATAAAGCTATTGACTTCTCCATATGACCATCTGCACAGAATTTAATAGCCTATAACATAAAGTAAGATGAAATGGCCAACTAATCCCTTCCTGATTTAAACTACATAACTTCTGTGAAACACCACACTGTTAAAATAATACAGTGCATGGGATGGAAGCCCTAAACTGCTAGCTTCCCACACAGTTCTGAACACACAGCTCAGACAAGAGTAAAGATAAAATATAGCGTTGCAAATTATTGAGGAAAATGTAGCTTCTTAATCACACATGGAAAAGACTTCTAGAAAATTGAAAGCTGCAGTGAAGGGTGCAGGGGAGACGGGTGGAACCCAAGGGACAAGCTCAGGACAGCACCCCTTTATGTGACCCCTGCACACAGTTATTTAGTTTAAAGACTGTCTGTTAAAATATTCAGAGGTCAAATTTGCATATGCAGCCCAAGAAGCAATAATAAACAAGCTCCAAAGTAATCCTGCTCCTTAAGAAAGAGTGAGCATGTCTGAAGCAGCACGCTTTGGCTGACAGGCAGCATCAGCATGATGCTCCCTTTTAGCACACAGCTGCATTTTGTTTCTGGGGAATTCACTATCAGGTTCCAACACTCAGTGCCACCCCAGGAGGCTAAAACCTAGGTGACATATGCAGCACAGCCACTTTTGCAGAGCAGTATATACTGTGATGAGGTTCCGCATATCTTATTCCTTCCCCATTGTTAACAGTATGCACACATTTACAGACTCCCAACATACATGGGTTGCACTTGAACATATGCTTTTGTTGGTAACGAGGCTTCCCATGATGTTGCAGACTCAGTCTCGCTGCGATTGTGTTCCTAATGTTAAGCTTATGCAAGCTTGACACTGGCATCCACACAGTCTGCTACTGCTTTTTTTTTTTTTTTTTCTCCCCAGTCTTCCTCCCTCCAATTACGGTGAGGGAATGAAAAGAACAAGGGAAAGAAATGACAAGGCACAGGTTGGTTAAGTGGTGACTTGCCAAACCTTATCCAGTCACTGTACAGGAGCACCAGCAGTGTCTGGATACTTGTCTGTTTTGCCTCTACCACTGCTTTGTTACAAAACTTCAGGTAAGTCATTTACATCCCCGTACTTTTGTTGTATAATCTGCACAACTTAATGCTTATATTAACATTAATATTAAATGCTAATATTTAAGTTCATGCTACTATTAATGTTTATGTTGAAGATAATATTAACATTTTTATACAAAGCATTTGCAGATATACTGTAAAGATAGTTAATTATAAAAGCACAACTAAACTTTGCTCTAACATAGAACCGGTTTGTGACAAGTGACAATATATCCTTTATCTCCTTGTGCATGAACAGCACATTTTCTTAAGAAAAACGTTTTTTTTTTTTGTTTTTTTTTTTGTTTTTTTTTTACTGTTCTTAATAAGAGGACACTAAAAATCTAACAGGCAGCAATGTCACTTGGTTGCATTTTAACACTAAAACAGTAAATGGTTCCAAGATCACTGTTACTACTTCTTGAATAGATGACTTATCTTCACTGTCCCATCGCTAAGGCAGAAGTATATTGCTTTTTGTTTCTTGTTTGTTTTGTTTTTAAGGGAAGATAGAAAAAGATTTTCTTATGCAGATGATGTGGCAACCTGCATTTTACTTCAAAACCACTGCAGAAGGAAACCCAAACAAGAGGGGAGCCTGGCAGCAACTCTGTGCACCGTTTCAGCAGCAGCAGACGCACGGCTGCTCCGCACGGCTCTGGACCAGAGCGGCAGACGTGATGCTAACCCAACCAAACCACACACACACCCCAGCTAGCCGCGGCGCTCAGCCTGGCACGCTGCCTAACCATGTGCCAAGGCTGACTCCTGGCAGGAGACAAAGTGCTCTCGCTCTGGCTCAGCAGGCTGCAAGGGCATCACTGCCACAGAGCTAGCCAGGGGAGGAGGAGGAGGAAGAGGAGGAGGAGGAAGAGCAGAATTCCAGCTGCACTTGCTCACATAAGAGCTCCCTGTTCAGCAGCCTTGGAAACAGCCATGGCACCAAGTTCAGAGGAAGCCTGCACGGTGCCAAGTTGGCACCTGCTGGGGCCAAGAGGAAGCTGCTGGGGAAAAAAATACAGAAAGAAAAAAGTGGTGCAAAGAATCACTAGACAGAAGGAAGTTAAGTATCTAAAATAAGTCTGGAAAATGGTGACTAAGAACTGCTTTTGCCCTAAGACTGGTGTGGCTGGACATCCTAGGCTAAAATAACTGAGAAAATGCAGCTGCAGGTATTGGTCTTGCTGAAGGATACCAAGTAGGCAGAGCGCAGTTTGGTGTATGGCTACGCAAGGCAGATGGGAGGTTAATCTAATCACGGGAAGCAGTGCCAGAGATGCAGAACATGGTGTTCACCATCACATAAAGGAGACATTTCATTGGCAGCATTATCTTCAGGATAGGTATAAAACAGAAATAAAAGTCTTCCTATTTATTTGAAAGTTCAGCATTTAAGAGGTCTTCTCTAGCGCCCTAGACCAATTCAAGTACTATAATTAGGTGTCTTCTGCTCCTGCAGTCTGAGGCAGCTCATATTATAAGAACTTTATCACAAGCTGGATTTTTATTTTTTATTACACATGGTGGTAGCCAAAAGCAGGCTTGATATTTATAATCACAAAAATTAAACATGTATGAGCAATATAGCACTCATGTACCTGTTTACTCACAGAAATCTGTTTGACAACTGCAGTGTTTTAGCCAGCATGACTATTTGGAGATTTTGCTAATTTCAGCTGCAGGTTTTCTTAGCACTAATCCCAACCTTGAAACAGAAGAAAAACTTCAGGCCTTTGACTGGCAGAACCACAAAAGCCTGTTTTTAAAATAAACCCCAGTGGTCACTTCATTCTGTTCTGCAAGATGTTTTCTCAATTATTTCACTGGAGTTTACTAAATATTTTCCTTCCTTAGAGACTTACACATGCTTACTGCTACTATGAACAAAACTGCTAATATATATTAATATAAAAAATAAATTTGGCAATAGATTTTTCTTTTTCTCTGAGGAATTAATGATGTGAATCCTGATATTATGCATTTTGAGATGAGATAAAAAGAGATAATGTCTCTGCAAAGGAGATGGTTCTGGTGACTGTAAGCTTACTAATGTTCTTGAAAGAGTGGCACCTGCTACTGAAGATAAAGAACAACTGAATTTAGCTGGAGGTGGTGGAGGTGACAATGTCTAGCATGCCTGTTAGTTAGCAAAGCGAACCTAGCTAGAAGAACACTTTATGTGTTCCACTATATTCCACTTAAAATGTTTACCCTGAATATAAAGAAGAGTCCTTCATAATACTCCTTTATTTCTAATGACCTAACTGGGGGCAGGGTGATGAGAGACTGAGAGACAGATGTGTTGAGCTGCTGTTTTTGTTGTTGTTGTTGAAGAAAAAAAATTTTGATGGGAAAAAAAAGTATTTAGCCTGAAACAAAATATTGATTAGGGGTTGCATAAGTAGCCTTTATTATCATAATTATTTGCAATTAAATAAACTTACATTTTCCCCAACATTAAAAGCAGTTATATTCCAGACTTACACTGGAAGGTATAGTCTGTCCTAGCTGGAGTGCGAACTCTGCATCATTACAATGGTTACAAACTGCTAAGTTTATAGTCTGCAGACATCTTTGGACAGTACATGTGATAAGCAGCAACTAAAAGGAGAAAGATTTAGGTGAGGTTTGCATTATATAAGCTCAGGCTGTGATATTAGTTATAATTTTAGAAATAGCAATATTTCTATGTTTAGGATTTATGTGCAAAAGATGGCAATATAACCTCAGACTAATTTGAAAAAAAATCAGAAATACATGGGGAAAAAATATAAAAATATGCAGTTGTCTCTGGTTTGAAAATAACAGCTGCTAAGCAGTTGGAAGACATAACATAGAAGTTAAGGGAAATAAAAAATTGTAACATTAAATTTAAGAAAATAATTCAAAATTTTATGACAATATATTCAGTAAATACTATTAAGTAAATACCAGTTTACTTAAATCAATCTGTTAGATCAAATAGTTTCAATTAAAATGTTTGGTATTTAACGTTCCTACCATAGCACATGTGCAACAATTTGATACAAGGAACTGAAACGTGGATTGTATTGATCTCAACAGAGCACTCACTTGGAAGACACATTTCTACTCAACATGAATGAGGAGGCTGTATCCAGCACCCCACAGGAAGGGTTTATCCTCTAAGGTATTGGTGGTTCTGAAGTTTCTGTCTCTCCCCAAAATTTTGCCCTGCTGCTGGGATAATTTATCGGAAAAACTTAAGGAAAATTAATACACATCTTTGGAAAGCTATAGTTGCTAAACCACGTTTATAATCAAATTATGTCGCAGTAAAGTTGATCAAAGTTTCCTCTAGTAAATTTAGGCTTAACCAATTCTAAATTTAAAAAAAGGCTTCTGTATATTTAGGAAACTGACATTTCTGTACCCTACGCAGGTTTTGTTCTCACCTCTAAAGCAATCCTGTAATTTCATAGCAACTGTGTAAACTACTACTTTGAAATGGTGGGAGGAAAGGTCCCTTAGTTTTGTAGAAAGAAGTAAAGTAGGAAGGAGGGGATGCTCCCTTTATTCAGGATCCCAGAATTGCTTTGTAAGAAATGCACAACTCAAATTACTTGCATTTGGAGGTCATTTTCAAGCTGGATGCCATGCGTAAGCACAATGAAACTCACAGATTGTTCATGAAAACCTTCTATTACTCTTGACTATAAAAAAGCCAAAATTAATATATCCACTAAATTAAACCTGACGTGGTTTAAAATGCAAGTCAATCTGTTTTCAATTCTGCAATCATTCTTTCCTCCAATTTTATTAAACCAAGAGACAGAACAAACTTAAAATGCATTAACTTAGTTAAACAAAGCCTGATTTTATGATGCAAATGTCAGTCTTCACAGTTCAGCAAGTTCTTTCAGATGTTATATGACTTGTCTACATTACCCCAGCTGACAGATTTTTTTTTTCTTTATAGTTCTTTTTGGTATATATCAGGGTCTCTGCTTCTACCACCACCCACAGCTGTGCTGATCCAAACATTATCTGAAGTTGCACACATTTGCTTCAGAAGCAGCTCCCGCACACTGCAGGCAGACACATGGCAAACACCATGCTCTGAGCTGCTCCCAGGAGACATCCTGAGCAGCCCCCATGGAGAAGGTCTCACTGCACAGAAGCCATGGACAGAGACATGCATGGCGTGCAACCGGTACCCACCTGAGTCACTGTATATCAACTGCTCTTTGCATTTGTCTCCTGTCTGGGAACCAAGCATTACACCCCCTTTCTTTCTCCATTAGAGAAGAAAAAAACTCATGTGTAGATTAACTTGCTTTATTTTTCACTGGCTCGAAATGAGCAAATTAGTGAATTAGCGGAAGTTAAGAAAAAAATATATTTTTCAATTACTAGGAAGATATATATATATATATATATATATATAAAAACAATGAATAAATTAATTATTCAGAGCCAGTGAGTCATCTAAACCAAGCACTATTTTAGAGACACTGTCACAGGAAGGAAGAGTCATAAAAACTTCAGGCAGACTATACAACTCCAGGTATTGGTAGGGAAAATGAAAAAACCATGCCATTAAAATTCTGAAGATCCCCATGTGACTGTTTAAAGTAACTCCTAATAACTGAGTAAGAAATGCTTCTGGTCTCAGCCACACCAGAGCACTTTGACCCTTGCAACATACTGAGGCACCTCAATCAGCATCAGAGTTCAAAAAATGTCATTAATTTTTCTAATGAAAAGACAGATATGGGGACTTAGCTTTGCTGTAACACAAATCATAAAAGAGGAGAATATATTAAGTACGGCTAGTACGAAGCATGACTCAATGCCTTAGCTATGCTGCTGTCAAGCACAGGTAAGCAGTAAGCAGTAGATGGACTATTATAAATCACTCTGCATTAAAACAATTTAGAAAAAAAAAAAAAAAAAAAAAAGACAGTTCATGAAAATCCACAGATCTCTGATGCTATCTTGGATGGAGAGTTATCAAGAATTATGATTAACTACCAGTCGAACAAGCCACAAGTAAAATAACACCTTTCTTGTGTTCAAACTAAGCATTGAAATGTAAGGTTCTTTCAATGTAAACATTGAAATGACATCAAAAGCAGATGTGAAATAGAAAATATTTTCAACAGACATACACAAGCAATATGAGGGTGGAGAGGTCTCCAGCACCGTGTTGCTGGAGAGCAATTCTCTTTTTCCTCCCACTCCAGTCAGCCACAAGCCTACCTTGTCTTGCCTGCTTCAATGTCCTCGTAAAAACCTATGTAAATTATGAAGTACTGGTAAAATATAAAAATCGTCAGTATAAAATAATGACAAGAATAAGCTGTGCATGACCACTGCACGTGCATAGCTTTTCCACCAGAAATTGAATGGAAAAATGCAACAAATTATTTTTGTAGAATTCAGAAACTATTTTAGAGATAAAGATGTTCAGATAGCAATACGCTTCTTGTCTATTTATTCATCTTAAGTCTGCAGGTTTGGAAAATTATCCGTAACTATCCTCCTCCTCAATACTCCAGAGCAGAGCTATCTGTCACTATATGCAATTAAAGATGGAGCACAGATAATACTTTTATTACGATGGAGAATAAGTATTAAATACTTTCTATAATCACATTATTAAATGAGCTTACAAGTATTTTAACCTGAGCATTGAGAGAAAATAAAAATCACTTGACTACCGAGAAAGCACAATCAAACTTCCATTGCTTGTTCCCATTTTGAAAGGCAGTTTCTTGTATGCAGAGAGCACAGAGCTACCATCAACACCTATCTTTAGACAATCCACTACAAAGGAGTGAGCACAGGGAATACAGACAGCACCACTGAGCACAGCGTGCAGTGACACATGAGGAGGGGGGAACTGGCCACAGGCTGCACCTGTGCAACAGCCCTCGCATGGGGGATCCCCACCAACAGCAACCCATTAGAGCTGCCACTGCCAATTACACCTGCTTTGCATAAGGGTGCAGACTCAAACCTGTTAACCAAATTCTTCTCCTGGGTGAAATTAATCCTAGTTTTACCAAGCCTTTACATCTCAAACACCCAATGCGGCAGCATTTCTACATCTAAACAATTGCTTCAAACCCATTCTCTTTCTTTTTCTAACTTAAAGCCATTCAACCATTCGAAGAAACAGAAACAAAACACAACATTTAAGCTTAAAGTTCCTCACTTCAAAATATCACCTGGGATTTCCAAATTATAACACACAGGTATTACTTTGGAAGATACATTCAAAAGCTCATGAAAATTATGCATAATCAGTATAGCACCAGGACTACTTGTTACCAGTTTCTATTTTTTCAGGATATTAATGCTCTAAGCAACTGAAAAACAAGCAGGTGATACATCATAATTCCTATTGTTTGATAAAATCCAACATTTCAAATTACATTTTCATTTTCCATCAGGATTACCATTTAGCTATCATTTAGGTGGGACATTTTAAAAAATGCCAAAAATGCCAAGGCAAAGATCTTTGGATCAAAATAAAGAATTTATCATTCCCATTACCTGCTTCAGTCCAATTCTTTCGAATATCCTGAGTTGGAAGGAACCCATAAGGATCACAGAGTCCAACTCTTGGCTCTTCACATGACCACTCAAAAATCAGACCACATTTGAGAGCATTGTTCAAGCACTTCTTGGACAACAGGCTTGATGCTGTGACCACTTCCCTTGGGAGCCTGTCCCAGTGCCCAATCACCCTCTCAGTAAAGAATCTTTTCCTAACACCCAGCCTGACCCTTCCCTGTCCCAGCTCCATGCCATTCCCTCGGGTCCTGTCGCTGTCCCCAGAGAGCAGAGCTCAGCGCCTGCCCATCCACTCCCCTTGTGAGGGAGCCGCAGGCCGCCATGAGGCCTCCCCTCAGGCTTGCTCTGCTCTGGGCTGAACAATCCAAGCGATATCAGCCGCTCCTCATGTGTCTTGCCTTCAGAGTCCTCCTTTGGACACTTTCTATTAATAGTTTTACATTCTTGTCAGGTAATGCCTGAAACTGCACACAGTACTCAAAATGAGGCTGCACCAGCGTAGAGCAGGACAATCACTTCCCTCAACCAGCTTGCCATGCTGTGCCTGATGCCCCCCAGGATACAGTCAGCCCTTTTGGCTGCTAGGGCACACTGGTGACTCACATTCAGCTTGCCGTTGACCAGAACGCCCAGATCCCTTTCTGTGGGGCTGCACTCCTGCCTCTTGTCTCCCTGTGCATATAGCCAAAGTTGCCTCATCCCAGGTGCAGAATCTGGTACTTGCTTCTGTTAAACTTCATGTGGTTGACAATTGCCCAGCCCTCTAATCTGTAAAACCGTCTCTGCAAGTCCTCTCTGCCCTTCACAGAGACCACAGCTCCTCCTGATTTAATGTCATCCACAAACGTAGTATACCTTCAAGTCCTGTGCCCAAGTTATTTATGAAAACACTGAAGAGAACTGGTCCTAAAACGAAGCCCTGCAGAACCTGAATGGTGACTGGCTGCCAGCCTGATGACCCTCTTTACTATAACCCTTTGAGCCCAGTACATTTCAGACTGTATGGAGTCCACCCGAGTTGCTGCTGTGTCCCATGATCTATTCCACTGTGCTGGCCAGCCTGCATTTCAGCTGCATCTCCCATAAAATGACAAAGCTGCTCATCTAGAGGTTACACTGGTGCATATAGTTCTGGATGTAGTCCAGCCAGAGAGTCTAGTCCATGCACATACTCCTCTAAGGCATTGCAGCAGTTTAGAGGAAACATATCAGTGAGCTGACCAAGTTAATTCAATTCAATAAAATGTGAATGCTATGTTTCAAGTCTACTGTGCCCATTTTTTTTTTTTAATTTTTATTTTTTTTTTTCCAGAGGAGGAGAGGAGGCAGTAGAGTTTATTATGCTTTTCTAACATAAGGAAATTAAGCAAAATTATCTATTGGCATATCCATGCAGAAAAGCTAATAAGCAAGTCAACATCTTCAGTTAGTATTTGGGAAGCTATGGATGTTGGAACAGGAGTTCTATGAAGGAAACTATGCTAAGCATCTGATACTCAAGTCTACTGAGACCAAAGCTGGATCCATTCTGAAACACACAGGTTAGTCAAAACATGCATGAAGAAGCTTACAGGGACAAGCGTGAAAAAAATAAATGGCATATAGTGTTAGATCCGTTCTTGAATAACATTCAATTTAGATAAAATTACTTCAAAAACTCCAAATTTATGTTTTCTCCAGTGCCAAAAAATAGTCCAAAAACTTTGGCAGCACTTCACATTATGCATACAGCTGAGTATTTGTTTGGAAGAATAGTGGTGGATAGCAGTTCAGATAGAACCCCTCAGTAGCATCACTGGGAAATGTTGTATATTCAACAACAAAAAGTTGATGTGATATTTAAATACCAAGCTGTCTTAATGTTCTATATCTTAATGATCTATAATGTTGTGAATCTTGAAGTTTTTAACCCATAGTCTTTACCTTTTCTGAACCACTAAGTAGATAAAAACAACATAAACATTTTTGCCATGAAAGCATTAGAATAAAATTCTGTGTTTAGAATTTAATCCATCAGCTATCTAGTAGCTAAAAAAAAAAAAACAACTGGACTGTTACTGAAGCTAGCCCTGCTAATAAGCAGCCTGACATGCTTAGTTCTCCCACTGTCATGGCTAACTGAAACTACTGCTTTTCTTACACTGATGATTAAATAACAAATACAGCATTATAACAGGGTAAGATAATGTAGAAGCCCATAGTGAATTACTTTTCTGAAAAGTAGCAGTTAATCCTACATGGAGTTCACATAACATACTAGAAATGTACATAGAGTTCATAGATGTTCATAAACACAATAGTAAGAGAAATACAAAGCTTATTAGGATAGCTCATGACCATTCCAATACTTCCCATGTTTCCCCATGCAGATTTTACTCTAGATATTCACTTGGACCTAACAGACACTGCAGAGTAATTTCAAGATTTGCACAGAAAAGCACACTGCAATTCTGAAGAAATTTCAGCTCATTTCCTCTGAGATGTGCCCCCCATGTGTACTCCAGCAGCCATTTTCTGCTTTGATTGCTTTTTACCCCATTATCTTACCATACAGTACTACTTTTTAGGCTCCCTTTCTAATCAGTTCACTAATGAACCATCCTGGCTTCCCATATCACAAGAAGTAAGGTCAGCCAGTTCCTCTTGTGCCACTACCTAATACGTGCTAAACAACAACTTTGGCTGCAACAGAAAATCTCTAATTGCTAGTGAGTTTGTAAACATGTTTGTTACAGACAAAATCTAAGCTTCTGTGAGCTCATTTTCTGTATATTCCCAGCTCCTCATGATATACTGCTTCTTTCCTTTATTGGTATCTTTCATAAACAAAGTGTTATATTCACATATATACCAGAGATAGAGGTCAACTGGAACATAGTTCTATCATCAATATCATTTCTCTAGCCTATGCTTTGGGTATGTGGCAATGTTTCCCTGACTTATCTCAAAAAAATACAAAAGGGACAACAGAGATATTTCTTAAAGAAGACTATCTCCCAAGAAAGCTCATGCACAACAAGTGAAAAGTGAGTGCTTGGAAGAAAGCAATCTGACAGGCATGTAACTCTCTGTAACAAATATGCCAGGGCACTTAAGACACTGCTATGGAAGTCTTTGTGACATTAATATGGAAGGTTTTTAAAAATACACACCAAAAAGAGATCTAGCTGCTGTTACCTGAAAATTTATTAGAAGTACTTAATGGTAGCAAGCTATTTTGTTTAAAACATCCCAAGTAGCTCATTTAAAAGTAACCGCCACAATACACAAGATATTCTGAGTTAGTGTCTACCCATGAAGGTAATGATACAGACAAGAAGCCGGTTTTGTCAAAAGGATGGTTTATAGTTGATAAAGACAATCATAAAAGATCTGCCCTAAACAGTACAACCTATTTTAGAGGACGTGCCAGACAGTATGATGTAACAATACCATGGTTCAGGTGAATTTGTGAAGAGGATGATGAAGGAAGAAGGAAGAGACTGCACTCAGGAGCTTTTATTTTATTTATTTTTAAAACAACAGGAAAAAAAAAAAAAGCATGGGACAAGAACAAGAATGTACATTTGCAGTAGGGGTAAGCATCTCAGCGTTAGGCCAACTAGTTATAATTCTTGGGGCATAAACCCTAAAGGAGAAGAGAGATCTGAATTTGTTTAGCCAGGCTAAAGAAACGCAAAAAGGCAATTTAATACCTGCCTACAGCTGCTTGAATGAGAGTTAGAAAAGATGGCTGAGATGCTTTTCTCCATAGCATGTGATGCTACAATGAAAACCTGTCATCACAGCTCACAGCTTGGACAGTTCAGGGAAAAGCAATCCCAGCAGGAAAGCAGGGCAGTGTGGGGACAGCTGCTGCAATCTCCATCCTTGAAATTGCTCTGCACAGCAATAGTTTTGACTTGAATTAGATTTTGAGAGCTCCATTTTAACCCAAATAAGGTTAAAGGAAAAGATAGAACAGCAGAAAGCAAATGGTGTAACATATATACACATACCTGTCTTAGAATCACAGAATCATTTAGGTTGGAAAGGACCTTCAAGATCATCAAATCCAACCATCTATGACTAATACCATTGTGTGTATACACATACATACATACATATATATATATATATATACACACACACACCCCTAAAATGCATTGGTATTAAGACAAATGTGAAATTATACAGACATTATTTCCACAGGTAGGTAAGATACACCAGTGACTTGATGTGACAATTTATAGAAAGATTTGGGATGCGTCTGGTTAATATATACTTGGACTTCAGTATAATTCAGTGAGAAATTCTTAAAATTAATACATAGGAACTAGTGTCCAGTTTTAGTACTTGATTTACTGATATTGGAAACAAAAAATTTTAAAACCTTTCTTGATTTTCTGCTTCACTGGGTGTATAAAACTACCTCATTCTCCCACCCCTATTTTTTAAAAATACCTTTTTTTAAATGACACTAAGATCTCAGTCTAAAGCAGAAAATCTATAGCATTGATTGAAAGAAAGCTATGGAATATTATGGCAAACATCCTCACGCTCATCAATAGCAGGAAAGGAATGATGGAAATGACGTTAAAAAAAAACAAAAAAAAAACCAAAAAAAAAAACAGTGAAAGTATTCTAATTCAAAAGGACACCATGAAATATTTTATAGTAACAAGTATCTAACATCCATATTGACCTTAGTTGATTTCATTGGGTTTAATGACCCATTAGGCACAGTTAATAGCCCAGAGCTTTGCTCTAAGCAATCAAATAAAAGTGCATTAATAGACAGAAGCATTCTGTCATTTAGCATTCACAAATAATTTTTGTTCAGAACTTAGTCACTGCTAACTCTCTGAAGTTTCTTCAGCTGAAGTTTATTCAGAAAATTCAGCTTTCCTTGCTAAGTATCCTCCACGAGTTACATCAGTCACAAAATACAGGCCAACTGGATAGAACCCTGGAAGACCACTAAAATTAAATTATTTATTTTGCAAAAACACTTCAAAACTTTTCAAACAGAGTACCTTTATCTTGGCAGCCATTATGATGTATAAGAACAACAACTGGAAAAAAACAAAAAACCAACACACTATTAGTAACTAGCTCAAATCAAAATAATTTCTAGATGCAGTTCTCAGAAAAAGAAGGATCAGCTACCTTGAGCTCAGTTCTGTGCCTGACTGTAACCCTTAGCCCAGGGCTCAGCTCTCCAAAGCCTGTTTAGTACATTAAAAATGTGTGACCTTGGGTTACTTTTGATGAGAAAGTTATTTCAAGATGTGAGGAAGTTCAAGAGCTAAGACCATGAAAATAAAAAATTAAGGGAAATAAGTGTAGTTTTTGATACTGTGATCCTTATCACCTCAAAATATTAAAAATATTGACATTAAAAAGTTAAGAGTATAAAATGGAAATGGAAGACAATGGAAGATTGGCTTGTTTCAAGGAAAAATAAATGCTGACTTCCTCGCTTCACTGATAAGTGCTGGCAGCAGCACTAATCAGCTGCTCCACCATGGTCTAAAAGCATAACAATGTTAATTACTTATGGTTCATATTAGCCAATTTGCTGACCTTATATATATTCTGTACCTTTACAGGTGGTAAAAAGCCTGAATCCAAAGAGGAGGTATTCCACAAGCATAAAGACATTTTAAAGGCCACACGGATGCAACCATATGAGCTGAAATTACATCACTGGTTGCCCTGCATAGGATGACGTGAATGCCCTCCACAGTACAAAATAGCTTTACAAAACTACTCTGTTGGGTGTCCTCAATGATTGTGGTAAGAAAAATAAATAAATATTATAGCAGAAAAAAATTCAACTGAATTATTTAATCTTTACAACAGCTAGATACTTAAGTCCTTGAGTTTAGAGCAAGATGGTTCTCATTGTGCAATTTTTAATTTAAAACATGAATTACAAGATTTGAGCATTCGACCTCTTGAAGATGGCTGACATTTCCTCACTCTCAATACCCATACAACAAATGAAGGCCTCGATACCTGATACATATACACAAAAATAATTTAAAAAGCTATCATATGGAGTGAAAAGCAAATACAGTTCAAGCATAAAAACTAGGAAGGACTTAGTAGGATTGGCTTTATATTTGGAAACATCAGTATCTAATTCCAGATGTATCTATTAATTCATATTTCATGCATAGTATTTAGAAAGATTTGATTCAAAGGAAAAAGAGAGGTGATGGTAAGGAGGCTTGGGGTTCTGCTTGACTGCTCCAGGTCTCTGCATGTTTTCAGGCAGCAGCCAAGAACAAATTTTTCAGAAGGGTTTCAAAAGCTCCAGGGATTTAAACCTTATCACAAGCAAACTGCCTCCCTGGTCACGTCTTTCCAGCCTTTTTGAACTGGACCACTGAGAAAAAGTCAACATGGAATATCCAACATATCTGAGACAACGATGTTATAATGATTGCCCTGTAAAATAATGAAATTCTCACTTTTGTACTTCTTCATCTAACCCAAGATACCCATTCTCAGGCATCCCAAACCAGTTGTCAATGCCAAACATTAGTAACTACAATTACCTCTGCATAGACAACAATACTAGTTTAACGTACTTGAAAACTCCCGAGTTCAGTCTTACTCTTCATGGAGTAACAGCAATTACAGTTCTCTCTTTTCTGTCAGTTTACACAGTGACATACAGCCATTTTATTGGTATTGTTACTTACCATTACACTTCAACGGTTCTTTCATGTATTGAAAAGATTGCTTTAGACTCTCTAATCCACATATCTAAGAATAATTCAGGAATATCTATTAGACTTGAAAATACAAATAACTAAAATCACTCAGTCGTTACTGCATTCAACAGGTGAATGCATGATACGACAAATGGATCTAACAGAACACTTTATGAGCATACAACAAAGTCAACATTCACTGAGTGCTTATGGTTTTTTGCGAACATGCTGAGAACAGTTAAGTATAGTTCTTTAAATACATACAGTCAGTACAGCTGCTGCTTCTCAGCTGTGGTAATCACAGACAACAACTTTTTGAAAGATTTTCAAAACCAAAAATTCTTTGTATTCTGCTTGTTTAATGTAATGCCAGCATTCTCAATTTGCAGAGGCTAATTTTGTCTTTGACTCCTCTCAGCAAGAGCATGCCTAATAGACAGGAGGGAGAAAAAAATGAAAAGTGTCTGGCTGCTGGTAATGGAATGGTTTTGCATGTAAGCTGACTTGCTCTTTAGAGACCCTTGGACTGATTAACCAAGTAGCAAATTGCTAAGTAGGAGTCCAGGTACTGTGTCCTTGAAATTATATGTAGCAAACCGTTCATCTGTGGAAATTAAAGGCTAGGGATAATGGTTATATCTAGAAAATGGGAGAAACTAAAGTTCCAAAAAGTACTTCTTAATGTACTAGAAGTATATTTGATGAATATAGCCAGTAAAAGCAGAGAAAATCTGTACTCTTCTGTTAGAAATAGCCAAATACTTGCCTAACAAATACGAAACTTGTTATCCTGTGAGTCTGAAACAAACACTATTACATATCTATTAAAGAATTTTCTATAAACATAAGCATGTACTTATCTCAGAATATTAACCCTGTAAAAGCAACCGGAGATAGAAAAATAAAGCACAGGATATGAGGAATGCATTCCGAAATGGCAGAACATCCTGCAGTCACTACAATGGCATAGTTCTTCTTGTGCTGTCACAGCTCTTAACTTCATACTCTTCCATTAAGAGACGTTTCGCTTATTTGCAGATTTACAGGTTCAGCTCATGCTTTTTCATGCAAAGTTGTCTACATATTAAAAAATGTTATGTTAAGAGAAAAGTTCATTAGAACCTGTCTTTAAAATTCAGTGTCATTAAGACAGTATTGAATGACTAATTCTAGAAAGTAAGTTAAAAAAAAAAAAAAAAAGTAATAGCTGGCACAGTGGGTCTTTACCAAGGGTTTTTAACCAACTTGTGAAAACTTGCTTGTTTCTGAAAACAGGAATGTTTTCCTTTCATTAACATTGAAAATTTACACATATTTGGCATTGGGGGGTTTCTTTTGTCCTTGAAACATAGGAGTAAAGGAATACATCAACTAAGAATAAATCTCATTGTCAGCTCAAACTAATCACTTCTGAACATAGCAGTAACAACGTATATTCAGTAACCCAGCAGACAGAGCAAAGCATCAGCTCTGAACACTAAATTGCAAATAAATTTTAAAAATGACAATGGGAATTTGAGAGCACAAATGAGCATTTATTCTTCAAATAGAAGAGACAGAAAACAATTATTTCCGTGCAACACAAAACTGAGGTGAGACATGACACTGAGTGTTGCATGCAGACTCCACAAGGAAAGAGAGGAAAGAAGGGGTGATGTTGCATGCCCATGGCCCTGGCCAGCCATCCCAGGTCACTCAATCTGATCCTAACTCATAACTACAAGCCTGGCCTGGGAGAGTCCCCACATGTCCCAGCCTCAACCATGAATTTTCCAGAAGTAAGAACAACTATCCAAAAAAACATTTTCTGGAAAGATCAAATCACATTGCCAGACTGATATTGAGACACACAGAACTCAAAGGACCAGAAAACTCACAGCTAACTCTTGCATTAAGGATGTTGGACAAAATCCTCCAAGGTTAAACTTAAAAACACACTTTTTGGATAAGGTTTCCTCAAGTAAAGATGGGTTTGAGGGCATGATTTTACTCAAGTTATTCTAACCAAACGTTCTCAAAATCTTAGGTGCACTCATCACCTATCACTCTGCTAAAAAAAATAAAATAAAAAAAATAGCAGTCCATTAGTCTTAAGCAGCTTGTGAGGATGTTTCTGTTTCACATGAATAAATTTAATTAGTACTGGGGGTGGCAGAGCTCCATTACAAAGGATGAAGGAGAAGAGTAAAATTATCCAACTGCAATAAGAACTATATCTTTTAAACAGCACTCTAAGTTTGTATTAAAAAAAACAAACAAACAAACAAAAACCAGACATATGGTCTGAGGTGCTCATTCTAAAAATGGGTGAAGCCACGGAGACTAAATCAACCTGTGTAATCATAACCTACACAGTCTGGAGCCAACTGTAGTACCCAGCAGATATCTCAGGAATGCTGTGTTGCTTGTTACTTTAAATTTCAATGTGCTGTTGCAAGTTGAGAGCATTTAAAGAGAAATAAAAATGGCCTTTTTGGCATGATGCTCTGCATTTTATATTGGTATGAAAAGTCATTGTCTTTTCTATTTGCTTTTTTACTAAGCAGTTGTGTTCACTACAGAAACATTAACCAACTCTATTCTATCCAAAAAGGCAAAAAATAAAAAAAATAAAAAAAAAATCTGCCTACAATAGGTACTGCTTACGCTTGCATTGACACCGTGTGTGGCACCTTTTATTCCTCCCATGAAACGATTTCATACAGGCTAGCTGTATCTGCTTTACATTGTTAGCGATTCTAATTATAGATATAAAACAGTTCTCTATCATAGACCACAAGGAAAGAGAGCTCCATTTCTCTGAAATTTCAGCCAGAACAGCTCTGGAGTTTTTAAACCAGATGTAACAGGCCTAAACTTGCTTTCAAAAGCCACAAATTGCACTTTGTGCTTACTTGTGCATAAAAGCCAGCCTAGAGGTACATTGACACTCATCTCACATTGTGCCATAAGAATGTGCAATTCAAACATGCTCAGAAAAGCTGCAGTATTATTTAAGAGAAAAAGATAACTATAAGGCTTGAGCAATCAGTGCAATCATATGCATTGTTTACATTACATTTAAAAAAAAAAAAAAAAAAGAAACACGAGAAAAGTGGGCCTACTGCCCCCAGTGCTACTGAGAAAATCCTTGGCAAGTGAAGGAACAGAAGCTATTTAAATGAGCAGGAAAAACCCCTACAGGAATTTAACCATAAGAAGTTTTAAAAAGAATGATCAATTGGCTATTGCAAGGAACACAGCAGAGCATATTATCATAAGACAACCACTAACGAAGTAAGGTTCTTTATTTATACTTTCTCTCATGAATAAAGAGTAGTTTGCTTTTTATACACACATACATGCATACGCTCAAAACTATACAGATACATACATGTATTTACAAACAAAATGCAACAAATTTGACCATAGACCCATACATACATGTATAGAAGAACACCCCAAATGCCGTAAATTCAGTTCTATTTTCAACCTTGAAATTGTGTCTAATGTACTTTTCTTGACTGGTACATGAAAACTAAGTCTGAGCTTCCTGAATTCACACTATTGAAATAACCAACATATGTTTGATCAGAATTGAGTTTGTGATTAAGCCTTTCTCCTTTCCCCCAGTAACCGTGCTTACGCTCAAGCAAAAATAAATAAAGTCTTAAGCAAAACAAAAAGCCCTGCAACATTAGTCATTACTAAGTTAATTATTCTAGCTATTTCCAGAAGGCCTCTCTAACATTTGCTGGTGCATGAATTTCCAATACTGTCTGAGCACTGTTGGCACTAGCTCCACTCAAACTGTCATTCTTAAATAATTTTACAGATGGGTCAGCCCATGAGTCTAAGATTCCAGGACACTCAAGAAATGCTTGCTGTGAAGGCTACTTAGTTTATAGGGCCTTAGTTGTACTTATCTCAAGCACAACAGAGTTATTCCAGTTAACGAATTCAAACAGTGAAAGCTACCAAGACAGTAACAACTATAAGATCTCATTAAATTTACTCACTCAGTCTTAACAGACATAATTTCACAGATCCAAGGTGTGATAGTTTCAGAGATTGTGACAGTGATTTTGTTTACTTGGCTGTCTTGAGAAACTAGTCTGCCTCATCTCTGAAAACTGACTAGTGATAGCACACAGCCAGCAGCATTTTGCTCTACCTAATGCAGTTATCTCTAGCGGTAACTGCAAGCAGTTTTCCAGAAAAAAAGAAAGAGAAAAAAAAAGTAATAAAAAAATTAATGCATGCATCCCATTTCCAGGCAATACTTTCCAAAGTTTCAACTATTTTCAGCTGGCACAGTTCCTGAAATTAATGTGATAGCAATATATCAAGCAGATGTCATTGAACTATGTTCTATGAACTCATCCAGTCTACTACTGATTTTTTTTTTTCTTAAGCTTAGGAACAAACTTACAACAACAACAAAAAATCAGCATCCATAACAATCTTCAGTAGGGAGTTCTACAGGTTTCTCATCTCTTGCATAAATGCATCCTCATTTTGTTCTGAAATGAAAAACTGCTAGGTTTCCAGTACTACCTAAACATCGTAGAAGAAAAGAACTATTGAACTGAGATAGGCTCTCACCACAGTATTTTCATAGACCACTATGATAGTCCTCCCCAGTATTAACCACCTCTTACAAAGAGTAAAATAGTCCCAGATTGCTTAGTCACACCCTGTACAGAACTTGATCCACACCTCTCATCATTGCCATCCTACCCTCCTTTTCTACAGCATTCATTTTTTTTCAGAAGCACACAGTATTCAGATATGCAGGCATACAAGAAATTACAGAAAAATACAGTGATATCCTAAAATTCTACATTATTCTACATTAATCTCTTCATCTTTCTTCAGCAAACCTAAACAGTTTCAAGGTATTGCAGTGACCTCATTCCTGAACAGTCATGGTCAGCTCAGAGCCCTTCATTTTCAGTTCTGAAGCTGTGAGTTGCAAAAACTCCAAATTTACATTTATGACTGATCTCCACCTGCCATTGACTGCCCTGGAGCTGTCATGTACATCCATAGCTCTTCTCTACCAACCCACCTCCTCCATTATCCTGCATAACTACAGCTTTATCAGAAAACTTTGTCACATCACTGCTCATCCCCTCACCAAGCATCTTTTATGAATGACAGCACAACTACCACAGCGCAGCCCCTGGAACACCCCATCAGCACAGCTGCTGGCTTCCTTCCACAGAAGTCCCCTATAAAATATTTGAGATTGTGTCCCTAGAAAATATGGCATCAAAACCATGCCACTTCATTTTTGCAGTGAAAGTTTCTTCCTCTTCTTTTCTGGGAAGAAGGGGAAAGGGTGCAATTGAAAAGTAGAAATAAACGTAGGAATCCATCATTCAGAATTTATTATTTTATTTTATTTTTTTTTTTTACAAACCAGATAACTGACTAGAGACAAAGGAGACCAATGACATAATTTTGCAGCAAGCTTATAGTGTTTTCCTTGGAACAGAAATGCAGATAGTGGTAACTGACCTGATCCAAGTCACTTTTCAGATTCTCAGAAATGCCTCCTTTCATGAAAGTCAGGAGAGCTTTTCTTATAACTATTTTCAGTCTTGGAAGACAGGAGCCCCAGGACAGTTAAAGAAATTTTAACCCAGTACAGAGTTATCTGATGTAATAATAGGAAACACATTAGAAATGGCCATAGATTAACAAAACTGACTCAACTCCCTACAGATAGTAACACTCAGCATAGTTTATCTGCCAGTCAAGCTATTAACATTTCCAAAATTTTGTCTGCCTACTAGTACACACCTTCTAATAAATCCACAATATTTGAAAGTTATGAAGGACAATCCAGAACAAGGAGAAAAGTTACATCATTTAATAACCCTAGAACACAGTTCCAATTTTAAGTAATGACATCCTTTTCATAGAAAAGACTCCTTCAGAAGAGAGCAAATAAAGTCTTATCTTTCACATAGATTGAAAAATGTTCTGTAACAGTACACTACATTTCTGTCTTACCTGGATTCTGCTGTCCATCCTGCCTATTTCTGCTGCCTCCCTGGGAAACGGCACAGGAAATTAATTGCATAGACTTAAAATAATTTATTCAACCTCAAAAGAGGGAGACAGTGTGAAAGGCAACACTACTTGCCAAGGGCAGAATCCACTAGTCTAGCTGCTAGTAAGTGGCTGGCAATAATGAATAGGAGTCCCAATCCCACTGCAAAAGACCTGTGCCTTCTCCTCACCATAATCCGTCTTTTTTATTGAAAAAAAAAAAAAAAAAAAAAAAAAAAAAAAAAAAAAAAAAAAGGAAGATATAATGAATTTTAAAACATATTCTCTCAAAATCTTCAGAGTTGTGGATTTGAAAATATCAAGTAGTACATTTGAAGGTATCAGTTATTCTTCGGTTTGTGCAAATAACAAAGGGTTGCATTAAGTCTCAAATAAATGCAAAAAAAAATTCTTGAATATATCCTGTACTGCTCAATAAAATAATATCCAAGTTAAATGTAATGCTCTACTTGAGTGAATTAGACAGTTAAAGATCAATCATGGGGATGGAGAGAAAGAAATCTATTCAATGCCCTTTTTTCTAATCCAGTAATTGTTCAGTCATAGTTGTCTTTAACCGTAAGACTCAATGTTTTTTATTCATGGCAATATAAAATACTCAGAGATGACTTTTTTTTTCCCATACAATACTTTAGTTGCCTGCCGTCAGGTTGTCATTTCACAGCAGATCTTCAGAATTTTTTCATTATTATATTTTAATTTCATTACCTATGATTTAAAGTTCAATTTCAACCACATCATCAGAGCAGCTTTCCTACAGCTATGGGATCTCCATATATTTTTAATACAAGCTATTCATCAGCACTTCTTTGTAATTAGGCAAAATGTTCCAAGAAGCTAATAAGAGCAAGGAAGATACGCTATCACATATCTTGATCTGACATTACACAACAGAGTACCATTAAGAAAAGAAAAAGATAGAAAGACGAAGATGATAGTGACAATAGTGAGATGGTTCTCAAAGACAGCAAAACTCATTTTAGCAATGCTGTGATTTATTCTCAACTGTTCTCAATTCCCTGTTCTCAAGCTCCTTGGCTTTCTTCCTACGGACTTATGGTAGAAACAGGTTTTTAGAAGTGCGATTATAATAAAATCATTTGGTATCAGGTTCTAAGCTTAAGGATGCATTAGGAAGGACAAAACGAGTTGCTTCAGAAGAGGGGGGAAAAAAAAAAAAAAAAGCAAGAAAATTTGTAGAATAGAGTCCGAGAGGCTGAGCCAAGGTAATAGAATACAAGGATAAGAGTTTGAATTTGTTCTATGGTACAATTACTGAGATAGAGATGTAACTTGGTCATTATTACAGTGTAGTCTAGAAGTCTCTATAGCAAACTGTACTGTATCGGATACCTACAAGAAAAAAATACAACTTGTTGAAACAGTGCAATTTACTGCCAGAAGAAATAACTTTACAAGACTGAAACAAAAAAAAAAAAAAAAGTCAGAGATCAGAATTAGTGAACTGTATTTATAATTATTCTCATGGCATTAACGTACTTATCTGAGAATAAATCAAATAGCCTCCTCAAACTAGTGAAACTCAAACCTCCGTGGTGCAGAAAATTAAAGAATAGTCTGAAATGGATTTGGACTGCCTCCTCCTTTAAGTCATCAGGTCTCAAGTAGAAATAGGGTAGTAAATTTCTGTTAGCATTACACCACGTCCTGATTCGCTACTTGGATTCATCTCGTTGGACTCTAATTTATGAATATGTAGACAGAGTATAAATATTCATTTCAGGTCTGAAAACATTCAGACCATGCAAGCATTCCTAACTAAGGAGGAATGAAACATGAAACAGTGCTACAGAAGTGTTTTGAAAATAATATACCCACCATGTCTGTGAAGACTAAAGAATGGAGTGTTTGAGTCCCTGAAATAAACTACATGGTCATTGTACTGAGACTCAAAAAAAAAAAAAAAAAAACAAACAAAAGAAAACCCACCCCAATATATGTAATATAAAAATCTTGCACTTCATTGTCTCTTCTTGCATGGAAAAGGTAAATATTATTGCTAATCTTAATGGGTGCTAACCATTTTACAGAATCAGAACTTCAGAAGTCACAAGTTTTACATAGTTTAGTGTAGAAGGATGAACTCTGGTAAAGAAATCTGGTTACATATGTTAACAGCTAATACTAAGCTGTGATAAACTAGATTGCAAAAAAAAATCTGATTTTAGCAATTTTTAGAAGGCCTCTCTAAAATTAGAGAGCAAGACAAAAATCTTACAGATGTATTTTGAGCTTTTCAACAGAATTCCCACATATGCTGATACATGAAGTATAGGGAAAACTTAGTAAGCAGACATATATTTGCACACTAACTTGTATTCGGTGGTATTCAAACTTCAAATGCCAAATCTTTCTTAGAGCCTGGCATAAGAACTAGAAAAGAGCCCCTTTCAAAACATAACTACAGTTATCAATTATATGAAAACCAGACCAAGTTGCTTGCAGTTACTTTTTCTTGACATTTGTTTTGTCTGTCTGGACTCCAGTTCAGACCACCAGATTTTTCCAGATTGGTTCTTCAGATTTTCCTCATTGGTTTTCTGCCTTACAGTAATGACTGGCATTCACAGACAGTACTGAAGATCATGACTAGAGGAATCAATTTTCATTGACAAATTTTAATGTGGTTGTGTTGTTGTTGTTATTTGTTTTAGTATAGAAATAAATGTATTTAAAAATTTGTCTCAAGACGATTTTAGACATTTTCAATGAAGTTACTACATAGTTTTAACAAACCTACCATCGACACTGTTGGAACAAGAATTAAATCCAAGATTGACCTAAAAACATTCCAACCAAAGTTACGCCAAGTTAAAGAACCAGTTCTGGGTGGGGAGACGTGATTAAGCATGCTCAGACTCAACGTACAATCTTGGGAGTCAGCCAACTTATATGTGGAAATTAAATCATGTGATAAGTAGCCTTGTCCCTGGCTCACCTAAATATCCTAAATCATTCTCAGCACCCTATCAAGTGTAATCACCTTCAATGAGAACTACAGGTACAAGATGAAATCTCTCTTCTGCAGAGTAAACAATTTCTTAAAACCTTATATAGTAAGAAGGATTGTGTCTAATGAGATGCTACATATTATCATAGCTTCCTATGAAGAAACGGTTGGCATATTAGGATTCTGGAAATGAAAATGCAGAATTTCTCTGGCCTCCTTATGTTACCTCCCATCAATAAGAGAGAATGCAGTAGCAATTTGGAAATCTTTCTGAAAAAAAAAAAAACAAAACAAACAAACAAACAAAAACTTTATTTTCGTCCTGTAATTTAAGACTAAGAAAACATCCATATACAGCAAATAGTAAGATTATGCTCTTAGTGGTGATTTACCTTTGATTCTTTATTAGATAGATAGTTTTCCCCCTTCCCTTTTGGACCCATTGAGATATTTGGCATTTCTCTTACCCCATTCAATTTCACTACTCAGATTGTTCTTCATTCCCCATCTCAATCAATTTACATGTTTTTCAGATTGCTTTCTTCTTACAATTACTGCTCCAAGCCTTAGGTGGGTGGCTTATAATCAACATATCTTGTAATTGAAACAACTCTGTAGCAAGAAAGCTTGCTAGAATTAACAACAAAGTGCAATGGATTGTAAATTTATTAGAGGTCAGGGTCTCTCACACTAGCGCTTTTAATTCGTATTATAAGAAACAAGTTTGAAATCATGCATTTTTTTTTTCCATTAAACCTTCCATCAGGCTTTTCAGAGCCAAGTATGCATCCTTTCACTCACTGAAATACACATGATCAACACTTGGTAACACAGCATTCTGAAAAACAAAAGCACTTTTCTCATGGTTTGTCTCACATCTTTCTCTAGCCTAATGTAAAAGTGAAATATATATATACATACACATAATGTACCTATTTAGTAACTAAGCAGACTTTGAATCCATTTGCTCCATTACACAGACTCATTGTCTTTTTTTAAGCCATGAGAGAACACCACTGCTAGCAGGGACAAAGTCAAGTTGGTTATATTGTGTACTGGGGACTCAAGTATTTCAACAATGCAGCACTCCACCTGCCTGCTCCATTACCATTATGCCTCAGTTATGTTATTTGCCTTACACATGGATTTTTTTTTTTTTCCCGTGTTTTGATCTAGCTTAGCAACCCAAGACCTGTAACTTTTATTATTATTTTTTATTTTGCATAGATAAAGCGTATGAAAACCTTTTATTCACTACATAATAACAATTCAATAACTCTTCCAAGGCCTGCATTTTTTTATTATTATTATTTCTTTTTATTTTTGCCAAGGACCACTTAAAGGAGGCAACAAACCTTCACTATGTCTTCTGGTGTTGGTATGTCTTCTTCACAACATGTAAATTGAAGAATGAATGCTACCTGTACCCTAAAAAGCCAGGAAAATATGGGCTCTCACACAGGAACTGAGCATCTGAGATACTGGTGAAGTCTAGCAAAAAATCTACTTGTGGTCCAAACTGAAATCCATTATTTGAAAAATCCTCCTCTGCAATAATAAAAATGTACTCTGTAGGTTTCTATTTCTAAAATACAGTATACCACAGTATATTGTTTCAGTTAAGCACAAACAACTGAAAATGCCAAGTGTTTCAGAGCTAGGTATTATCAGAATCAAGAACACTTTTCACTTAAAAATTAACTGATAGAAATAATAACCACAGAATGAAATCTTGTTTAAATCTTTATTATCCCATTCTTCAGGATTTTAAAATAGTCAATCTTAGAGCTATGTTATAATTTCATTTAGATTAATATACAAACCTGTTTTGCTCTTAGTAGCAGATGTTCCAGGAACAAAAAGCAAGGACAGTGACACCCACCCTAGGCATTTCTCGTTTGTACCAAACAAGGAAAAATCCAGTCTTCCTGCTCAGTTTTTGTTTTCATATATACTCCTTTCTCAGGTGTGCAGAGACACCTAGAGCCACGTAGTCTGAGACAAACTGCCAATACAGTGTCTTTCCTCAGAAACAGCAAGAAGGAAGCTGAAAAGTGCTTATGTTATACTTGTCCTCACAGCAACCTGCTGGCCATCCAAATTATGAGACGTGCGTTAGGAAAGATCAGCATTACTTCAGGTGCACAGATCCATTACACTTCATATCAGCAACAGCTCAGGCACAGGGGTCATCCTTCCCTTCCACTCAAAGGATCTCTGCAGTCTGCCCCAGAGACAGGCTGCATTCAACACCAAGATGAAGTTACAAGCCTAATAGTCAGCATTTGTGGCCCCACCACTGTGTCCAGCTTTCCTGCTATTTTCACAAGTCATACAGCACAAACTTGGGTGTTGATGCAATGGAGTATTTGAGGTAGAAAACAAATATTTCTCTTCTTCCACAAATTGTAGTATAATTCGTGTTAGAGAAATCAGGGGCTTTTTGCAAGTACTCATAATCTAATAATGCAAATTAGACTAGATTAAAAAAAAAAGATAAAAACAGCATGCAAGAATCAGCTCACTTGTTAACGTATGTCACATGAAGCCTACTTCGGTCCCATGGAAAAAAAGTGAAACTATATGTGATCATAAAAAAGGATGTGTTCATATCGGAATGCCTAGATTTTGACTCAAAGAATAATTAACATACGCTGTTGCTTTTAATATCAGTACTTTTTTTCTCTTATAAGATTTTGTAAAATGGTTCTGCTATTAATCATATGAATGTTATTACCTAAACTTTTTTTTTTTGAAGTAGTAGAGGATATACAAGGTTTCATTTTTCATTTGCTTTCATGTGTCAAGGGCAGACAGTACAACATAAAAATACAATATGATCCATGAGTATTTATGGTGGTACATGCTTCATAATTTATCCTTACAAAGTTACTACAGCACAAAATAGAATTAACAAGGTCAAGGGTAATTGAGCTGATATGTCATTGCATACTAATTTTTAAAGGTTTAAAATAGTATAACAGCTCATTCAAAAAGTTCATATTTGGATCTTCCACAACAGACAGAGGAGTGCACACCTGAATGGGGGTTGTTTTGAAATCTTTACATATGGAAGGGGGGGGGGGGGGGGACCTTCAACCCCTCCGCACCCCCTTTTAAAACCAAACGCTCTCAGGCCTACTTCTCTGGTCACAGCTGCAGAACTTGTACTGGTTCCAAACCAGCTCCTGCAGGAGCTTTAGGCTAATGGCTTCACCTCCTCAGCTCAGTGATCCTGTCTGCAAGACGGGGTATGTAACCAAACATCACCTTACAAGTGTTCTTCTAGATATCTGTGGAGCACGATGAAGATAAAAAGCTTAATTACTTAACTACATGTTATGATGTTAAGAAATATTCCTAGCTGAATGATTCCTAGAGGAACACCAACTAAAATAACAACCTTTGATTTTAACAACTGTTAACAAGGAGTAAGTTGCCAGACCGTGAAATAGGACTTTGTAACACATAGGTAACTTTATTCCCTTTTTTCATCCTTCTTTCCAGAGTATAGAGTTTTACATCCTACTTTTCCAATCTGATTTCTAAGCAGTCAGCTTCAGCACAAGAGGCTTGCACCTCATGGAGGGCAGCAGAGACAAGAAAATGTTGAGTCCGGCCGCTGTTGCTGTTACTTTAGCTCCTGTGATCGAGTAGAAGAACGGTACACTCAGTAAGTTTCCTTTGTTAGTTTTATTCTGTATGTATACACTAGAAATAGTAAAATAATCTATGTTTGGAAAGACAAAGAATTTTCCATGTCTGGCATACTTTATTACTCACTAAAGAGCATCCATCAAACCCTGAGCATTGGTCTATTAAAAATAAATTAAAAATAGAAGATAACACCATTCAAAATACTTTAATACTGTTTGCAGTAGTAAGACACGACTGCAAGTGGATCTGGCAACTGAATATAAATATTGGAGTGGAATTATTTGTGCAACACAGAACGGTGAGGAAACTTGAAAGAATAAATTTTTGAGCTTGCTTCACAGAAGACGGTCACAGAAAAGCCATCCCACTGTTGCATTCAAAATCCTGGCCAGACAACCCACATAAAACAAAGTCGTTCTCTTAATTTCTCTGTCAAGTTTAATTTCAATAAAATTTTATCATAGTCTGTGTAAACCCTGTTGGTTCTATCCCTGGTCAGTTCCTCACAGCTTCCTAATAATTGTCAGTTGGGTTTGTGGACTTGAACAGAAAATAAATTCATTCATTTATTTTACAACATCAAGGTTACAAACAGTATCTTCAAATTCTGTACTGAATACCCAAAGGCTTACAAGAGAGTGTCATTATTTTATTATCATAAATTTGATTTCATCCTTCTGTGAGAAAATTCAGTAAACAAATAATTTAGAAATGAAAGAATTAGTTTAAGAAGAACATGTATCCCAGAAACAAACTGCAACACGGGCTGTTGAAACAGACTAAACATGTTTGTCCTTTGGCTTTAATAAGTGCAACTGCACTTGTAATTTCCCAATAATTTGATATTCAAACATGTTCAGAAAGACCCAATCAAACAAGGGTTTATCCTCAAGGGGAACTGCCGCTCTGCTGAGGAAATGAAGCAAATCAAAGCTTTCAAAAGCAGATGCATTTTGGAGGCAGCAGAGTGAGGGGTGTACCCTCCTCCTCCTCATACACAGAGAGAGGTGTGGGAGGTTGACGTCGCAGAAAAATGCTGAGATTTTATTTAACTAAAAGTTAAAACCATCAGTTTGTTTGCAAACTGAAGGCGTCTTGTTAAAAAGCATGACACGTCCAAGGCTTTATGAAAACATTTTCTTGTATTTGCAGTGAGGAGAAGTCAAGTTATCTCAGATTCCCCACTGCTGAATGAACCAAGTCATTAAACTGGCATTTGCATTGAAAGGCTTTTCACAGGGCTTTCTGTCAGGCCTTTCAAGCAGGAATGAAATGAATGAGGGCCAGCTTACAAATGATGCATTGTTGAATGTATGTGGGAGCAAACAGCCACCATTGTGAGTGCAGGTGGGAAAGAAAAATGAATAGACAAGGAAGCTTATGGAGACGGAGAATCTCATTATTGATGGACTATGTGCATGTCTTTAATGAAGTTTTAAGACAGCAAGACACAGTAAAAGATGGATTTTTCCCTTGATCCTCATCTTCAGAAATTAAGTTCATAGAATATGCGATGCTGAAACATCTCAAAGATTGTATTTGCTTCTCTTTCATCATTATAATACTAATTAAGATCCAGAAAGACTCTTCCTTTAACAATCTCAAAGCACTTTTCAGAACTCAACTCTATCTCCTACAGAAAAACCCTCACAGCTCCTCATTCAGAGGAAGAAAGTGAGGCTTAAGCTACCCGTAGCATGCAAGAATGAAAACTTAAATCCTGGGGTTTTTACCTCCACTCATTTAAGAGCAGAACTGCACATTAAAGAGAAATGAAGATTAAAGTAAGATGCAACGACTGCCCTAACACTAGTTTAAACAAACAGCAAAAATCATCAGAAGCAACAGATGCTTCAATAATACCACATGGAAAATACTATCTGTGTCACAATATTTCTCTGTAAGTGGTCCCAGATAGTCTTTCACCATATTCTTCACAGCTGCTTCATCACTTCTCTCCTGTTGTCTGGTGGGAGCATTTATACATTTAAGGGTCTTCCACCCTTAAAGGCACTCCCAATCTCATTTGAAAACATTTCTTGGTGATTGTTTTCCTCCCTCCTCCTTTTCGTTTTCTGCTTAGGCAGTATCTTTGACTTAGTTTCAACATCACCTAATATTAGTCTCTTTCAACTCAAATTTTTAAGCCACTCCAGGTCACAATTTAACATGAAAATGCTTAATTATACATATTTTTAAACTTAGAAACTGTATCTCCCATTCTTAAGAAAGAATCTTAATGTATCTCCCATCGTTACCTTCACTTAATTCTTAGAATCTGCCCATGTTTCTCTATGTCTCCAGAGATCTTGAATACTTTCCAGCTTTCCTCAGGCTAATAATCATATTAATGAGCATGGGACCAGGAACTGAGACCCAATAGGTTATAGCAAATATACACTTGCAATAACATTTTGAAATGACCAAGCATTTCCGATGGAATCAACATGTAGTATTACCTCTGTAATATTGCATTTGAAGTGTGACAGCAACATCCTAAAAAGGCTTCCAACAGCCTAGTGATGTTTTTCTGCCATAATACATGTAATACACAGTCACCTGAGCTACCACCATTTTAACTTGCACCAAAAGTACCATCAGAGCTGCAGCAGCACACGACCCCAGACAGGAAGCCCCATGAAGAGCTGAACACTTGACCCAACTTTTGCTCCCACTAGAAGAACCAGTGAATCCCTGAAATCAAAGGGCTCTTTTAGACCTAAAGTCACAAAAGTAGCATATGCTGTGAATCCCAGTCTCAGATAAGCACCTAGGGTATCTGAAGAGGATTCAGACATACCTCTGCATACCTTGCATGCCTCAGTTTTGAAATAATTATGAATCACATTTACTGCTGATCTCCGTGCATTTTGGATTACGCAAATCTCATCTGGGATTAACAAGTGAGTAAGAGCCTTCCAATTTATAGAAGTTCAAACAAAGCACATTCAGATATGCTTGGAATTCGATTAAAAATACAAAGATAGCTTAACTGTTTTTATTAAAAACAGAATTGTATTGATTAGAAATAATTATATTACCTCTTTACATTTAAGTCACAAGTATTGAGTCAGGCATTCATTCACTCATCGTGCTTCTTAATTATTTTTACAACACAATTGGCCTTCTTCTAGAATTCCCATAACATATCAAGATTTATGACATATCAATATTACAGATGACCTATCCAGGTAAGTTTTAAAATAGATGCAAGAAATTCAGTCCAAATATCTTGCTGGAACTCAAAGAATAAGAACAGATACAGTCTACTAGGAAACTGGTAAATAATTGATTATCTGTTAACTACATAAATTGGCCCTTTTCCAAAGCAAATATTTAAGACATTCATCTAACTGAATTATTATTGACAATACTACCGGTACCACAGTTAGATTTATATTTTCCTATATTTACTTTTATCCCTAAGACATACGTTTATATATATATAAAATATATTTCACATTTAAGAATTTCTTTACTTCATCCTTATCTTTATCACTTTGAGATACCTCAGTGTCATTTTATATTATCATTTATCATCTATAGTTCCTAGAAAAGAAGTACCTTAAGACTTATTTTCAAATAGTTTAATTTTCCCTAGTAATCTATAGAACAGACTTCATAATTATCATACTTATAAAATATTCTAAAAATATTTCCCAAGCATCCATTATAAGCTTCTAAATTCCCTCTCCTAGTTTAAGAATCTCATCTGCTTTCAACTGTATCTAGCTACATTAAAAACCTGATATAGTTTATATTGTTGGTGTTTGTTTTCGCATGTAAGTGGCAATCCTATTAGGCAAAATAATTTTGAGTTCTGTTGTGTTTCAGTCTGACAAATTTATACTTAGTGTAAATTTATACTTAGTATAAATTTGTATAAATACTCAGCTCCCTATTCTAGATATAAAATTTATGAACATGGAATTTTTTAGTCTGTAGAAATACCTATCGATTTATTTTTATTTTTCGCCTGTTTCAGTTTGTTGTTGTGGTGTGGTTTTCTTGAAGGAAAGTGGGAGAGACGTAGGGAATGTTACAATATAGGGAGAACCACACACTACTGGCAGCATTACAGCACTGGCATATTTAAGTTAAACTGAAACTGTCTAGGCCATTTTTCTCCCATCATTTTGTAAATGGCTAAGAATTGAATATTCAATTTTCTTTGTGATTTGGCAATTTATTGAAGAATAATAAATACCACAGTTATGTTAGCTCATATGTTAGCTCATGAACATGCAAGTATTCTAGATCATTTGCTCCTCAGTTACCAGAAATCTGAAAGTAACTTTTTTTTTTTTTTAATGGGAGTACAACTCGCTTTTCACTCAATCATTCTTAATAAGGTCATGAATATTTATTTTAACATTTCAATTCCAGAGACTGAAATAGCCATATTTTAGTTACCATTTCATAAAGTTTAAATTTGGAAGTGAGCAATTTCAATTAATCTTCAAAATAATAACAAGAATCATTAAGTTCTTGACACTGAGTTTGACTATTACATGATTCCTCTTTGTACTCTAGCACCCTGATCACTGCCTTTCTTAGTCTTGATTCTTTGCTTAATAAAACACTTATTTACTTCATTCCACACACCCTTAGCACTTCAGTAATGAGTTTAAAGAGCTTCTGATTTGTCAAGATTACTTCCATGGGAAAAAATAAATAAATAAAAAATCCCCAGGAGTTGCAAGGCACCGTTTTTCCACCAAAGAGAAACTGAAATATGTTAACACCCTGAGTGCACTTGCCATTGATTTTCTATTCACAGAACAAGAGAGATCCAGAACCTCTTGAACAATTTTCTCCCATTCTCTCCTGAGTTTTTCTTCTTTTAGTATTATTTTTAATCAGCTTCCATTTAATCTCACCCATTAGCTTTAAGAAATCCCTTTAAGAAATCCCTGTTTTTTGAGCAAGCTGTATTTCACAACCATAAGACATAAATTTCTTCTTCTGTCTACCACTTTCTTGATAAAGATTTTTTGTTCACCTGAGTATAAAATTTCAGAAGAGGATTTTCCATCTTCTGGGCATATACATGTATATTGATATAACAGGTGTTACATACCAAGAGACCATATACAAGACTATAATAGACAACTACTATACAGGACATCAATTAAAGTAACCCATAGCCCTGAAAAAAATGCTGACCCATGCCCCCACAAAAGTACAAGAAATTTGGAAAAAATGGCAGATCAAAAGTCATTATCTTCATTTGTGCTATAACTGTACTGGCTCAGACCTGTACCTGAAGAACAAACTTGACTTCTCTTCCAAATGTTCTTCAGTTTGCTTCCCAAGAAATTCACCTGGTCAATTCTGCTCATCCAAAAACTACTTGGCAACTAATCTTTGTATTCAGCCCTTTGTGCCATAACTTTTTATGAACTGGTAGAAAATCATTTTGTTATGCCTAGTTTCAGCCCAAACAGCTAGCATCACAGCATCACTGTTTTGTCTGTATTCCTCAAGGTAAGTCTTCAGCAAGGTCCAACTCCAAAGACCATACATTGACATTTTGTAAAACAGTGTTTTAATATCTAAAGCCTACACCTCTACATAAAGCTGAATTTCATAAAAATATCAAAATTTAAGCTCTTCATTTCTAAGCTCAAACATACCCATTTTTCTTGCTCTTGATATATTATGTATTTCAGACAGATATTACTCATGGATTTTATTATACTCCTTCAGCTCATGCACATACACACCCCATTTATCTGTAACCTCTGTTGTTAGGCATTCTCAATTATTTTTATTTTTCAGCTTAAATGAAGGGTTTTGTTTCTTACTACATAGCCCACAAAGTTAGAAAAAAGCCTCCAACATTCATATCATCTGCTCTTTAAACTGTACCTTTCACCTCAGAATCACAGGGACAAGCTCTGAAAAGAAAAAAAAAAAAAAAGGGTGAATAAAATGTTAAATTCTGTCAGGTTAACAAGTCACTAAACTGCAAAGATCCAACAGCACTGAGTGTAGATCTCTTCAACAACAGTTAATAGCAATTTCCTAGAAGCAACACCTGGGAACCCACAGACTTGACAGTCTGACAGAAGATACAGAAAGGATGGAAAGGCGACAAAATAGAAAGGACTTCATTACCAATGCTGCCATCTGTTTTTAGTGCATCATATGTGGTTTAAATAAGAAGTAGCTAAGATCACATATTTATTAGAACATATGTTGATGATACACCATGCACCAGTTACCCAGGTGCTATCAACCACTCACTGAGACGATGTGGCTCTTACAAAATGAGGGGGACCAAGCAGCAATGGCTCTTGAGCACCTACAGACCAAAAGCTGTCACCTATATTTAGGTGCAGGTATGACCTGCAAAGCCAAAAACCACTGCATCTCAGAATAAATACAGAAACGGGATGCAAGCTGCCTTTAAAAGTGGGTTCACAACCCCCTTAAGCCAACTGAAGTGTAGGTTATTGCAGGCAAAGTACTAAGTGTAGACACATGCAGTAAAACAGGTCAGTTTGCTGCAGATCACTGACCAGGTCACTCTTCCATTAGATTAGCTAATTAATCTGATTATTCTTGCAGCCATGTAAATGTAGCACAACACAAAATCAACAGTAGAAACATAGCTAGAAGGAAAAAGACCACCCTTCAGCAGCAGTCAATCTTTACCCAAGCATGTAACTGGTGTCATTTGCCACTTCAAGCCAGTGCAAAACCTGTACAGTAGCAAATCAAATCACTGCCTCACGCTTCTGCCCTACCAGTTCTTGTGCATCATTCAGACACCGCAGCATACGCTCCATCCGAGAGTTAACCAAGCAAAACAAGCCACTGTACCTGCCGCTTGTTCAACAAGTGGACATATAAGGAGGTCCCCTTACTTGTGGGCAAGAGAGGCTCACAAGGATACATCCCTCTCCTTTCCTCTGTGCTCATTGAGTGAGTACAGAACAGGAACCCTGAGGCAGTACTGAAACCCCAGCATCAAGCCATCCTGGTGATTATGATCTTCCTTGCAAAATCATTATAAAACATTCATGGATTATATTTATCTTCTGAAAGGGACATTTTTAGCATCATAAACACTGTGGTTCATTACAGTTGCCATGACCCCGCTACAATTAACCTTGTTTACATTTCCACTACGCAGGATCTTTTTTTTTTTTTTTTTTTTTTTAAACAGTGAAGCCTGTTATTCAGGGTAATACAAAGCTATTTTAAAAATTGTAAAACAGTCACTGTGTATAAAGTTAAGGTTTTTTAACCATTTGTTTTAAAATCCTATTTCAAAATTTGTCCTTGTCAGTATAAAGGGTGCAATAAAGATCATTCCAGCCACAATAACAAGCAGCTTCAGAGGATAACAGAGTCAGACACCAGTATTACACATGAAAGTGCATCAGACTAAGATGAGCTCCCCTAAACACTTATCAACTTTGTCTTGTTTAATTTTTTTTTTGTCTAAACCAATCATTTCATTTGCTATTTGCTATTTCAAATCAAAGGTCCACATTCGTAAGCCATCACATCTCTTTGTACCACAAGGACTGGTGAACTAAGGTTTGTTTTTATAGTTAAACTATTAATTGATAAAAAAAAAAAAAAAGTTATTTAATATGAGCTCTGTGTTCTGAACATTGCTCTGATTCCTATTTACCAGTAATTTAGAGGAGTTGATTCTGTAAGCTCTTCAACATAGCATTTTACTTCACAAGTACACTGCTTGGAGTCAATGGAACCAATCAATTGCAAAATCAGGCACAGCAGTTTTGTTGAGAATTAAGTTATCTGCAACATTAAACCATGGTGCGAGAAGTGGTAAATTCCTTGCTAATGGAAATGGCCACTTTACTTGTACTGTGGAGAGAACACTAACGCTGAGACTTGTTTACATGTGCTATGAGACGGCAAAGCAGCCAGATTTTGACCTAACTTTTTCAAGGTTGCTTTCTTCCTTTTTTTTTTTTTTTTTTTTTTTTTTTAAACTTACACATGCGGCTTATATTAACCATTTGTGATACTGAAATATCACAACATCAACTTCATGCTCAAGCTATTCCTTACCTGTTTTAATTACTATATTTAAAAGAATAAGTTCCTGCTGTAAGAAAAGAGATGAAAATTGGAATTCTTTAAAACTCTGCTGTGACTCTCTGCAGCGCTTGATGTAGATGAAGCAGAAGCAGCAATGTACAGAAGGACCTGGCAAATGACTACATTACACCATTCACCGAATGGAAGAAAAGTTAATTTCATCATACAGGGTCAGCTGTCTCATTGGCAGTGCTTTTTTGGTTTTATTCCATCTGGAGTATGGTAATTCCTGTTCTTTTTCTCTTTTTGTCACGTATTACCAGTGACTAAATTATGTTGTTAGACATATGCAGGTGGCTCTCATTGGCATCAGTAGACACAAGCTTTCATCTGAGGGAAATGCTGGTTTTTATGAACAGCAAAACACATTCATTGGTCTTAAGTTAAGAAACAGGTGTGGCACACATCAGTGTTCAGACAGATCTGTGATACGTGAAGTACACAAAATAGATTTCAGAACAAGAACACGCGCCTTTTCTGTGGCAGATGCAAACTGTGGTGAGTCCAGCTAAACTAAAGCAATTATTTGCCCAATGAAGCAATGCAAGCTTGCTCCAGCTGTTAACAATCCACAAAGCATACTCAAAGCAGTGGTTTTGTAACTTATCAGGGGAGAAGCAGATCACAAAGAGTTATGCTCTCCCTGGCAAATGCTCAGATCCACCAGCACAGCTGAGAAATAAAGATGAATCCAAACAAAGCAGTGGGGCATCAGGTCTTGCAGAGCTGAGTGCAGGGACACAGGGTGGTGAAGCGAGCTCCCAGAGCTCTATCTTCAGGCTCTATCTGCCGGAGCCTGAAGTCACTGTGGCCCTTTGCAGATCAATTGTCTGTCCCACAACACTTCTTGATCAAGGCTTTGGTTAATTCTTGAAATTTGACTCATCTGCCTGTGTTTTGCATACCAACAGTCACTAGCATACACTCAAATTTCTTACATATCTGCACACACGCTGTAGGTGTGATGCCATGACATATTTGCAGATTACACTGCTGATCATAATAGCTAGCAAGGGCAAAAAAGTTATTTGCATAAAGCAGCCTTGTCAGTGTGCAGATCCTAAGGGCAATTTATGACCACAGAGGCCAAGCTTGTCCTCCTTTGTAGGAGATAAAGTTGAGCAAGTATTTAACCAGGTCAAAAGCAACCGACCTCATTAAATTCCACACACATGCACCACTTCTTTCTCTCCCTGTTTCTTGCTTATTCTCTCAGAATACGCTTTCTGGAAAAAGAATAAGGTATGCTCACTTCATGGGATATGCATCAATCATATTTTATTTTTAGAAGGTCAGCTAATATTTACAAGGTTTCAGATGAAGCTGCTGTTTTACTTTGTGAGATGTCTGTCTGCAGCAAGTCTCAAAGCAAAACAAACAATTATGAAACCTCAGCCTGTGCTCCACAAACACTCCCAGCCACCCTTTCCTGGAACCCTGTACTTTCCTGGGCCTTGTACATTTAGTGGTACATCAATGCTCCAGTGCTCTATCATGTACTTCTTCCACAGGAAATTTTGTGATCATAAGAATGATCATGTGAACAAATCCAGCTAAGAACTAGCCATAATATAGAGAAAAAACAGACAATATAATCTTATCTTCTTTACAATTCTTCTAACACACCCAAGCTAGAAAAAAAAAAATTGCTACTCCAACCTTGAATAGACAGTATTTTACTGCCCATACTGCCAGCCCAGCATCAAGTTTCTGCCCATATATTTTCCTTTCCTTATATTCCCATTGTTTTAATTTCTGATTTTCCTAAACAGCAAACCCAGCAAGTCCTGTCCATCTCACCCCTAACATATCAACATATTTTATTAAATACAAAATACATTTAGTTTTATGTGCTCTATTTTTAGTAGCTTTTTCAAGCAGATGCCAGTACGGATCCAGATGAGTGATGCATACCATTGACCCTGCCCATGGTCTAAAGTTATTTCCCATTTACCCAAATAAAATGGAACAGGGATCGAGAAAGACTACAATAACAGCCTATTAAATTAAAACAAAGCTTCTGCATAACATTTGGTGCCACCCCCACAGGTATGTAGATTTCCCAGTGGCTTACTACACTTACAACAATTATGGTCATACCCATTTTCATCAAAACTGAAGATTGTTTCTGGCCCGTAGGTTCTCTGCCATCCTTTCAATTTTCTTGACTATGTCATGTGCCCGCCCCCTCAATAGTATTCCCCATCTCTACAAATTTCTGCAGAAGAAATCCATTTTGTAAAGCTTCCCCCAGCCAAACTTCTCTGTAGGACAATAGGTCAGACCTAAGCCCTTCTGTCTTTCCTAAACATTCACGCTGTTGATTGCACAGCTTTTGTTTTAAGGTCTCCAGTTGAGCCTAATACAGCAGTAGGTTTTTCTGTTGTATTAACCATTCGGAAAAACAACAAAAATACCTGTAAGTTTAAATGACTGTTTCCAGTCAATTTACATGATTACTCTAAGAATCCCTATATTTATATTAACTAACCATCTTTCCGAACAGGCCATCTATAGAAGAAAAAAAAAAAAAAAAAAAAAAAGCAGCAGAAATGCAGGAACAAATGGGGAAGAAAAACATTAGTTGATACAATTGAATACTTTCACAGTAAGATTAATTATTTGTATTATAAAAAAAGATCCAACACCAGCAATATTTACCTTTCGGGATAGGCCTAAACACAGATCTGATGAGTAAACAAAATCCTCTCCTTCTAGCTTGACTGCCAAATGCAAGGGTTGTCCCCCTCATACCCAAACTTCCACTAGGTCTTTTTTTTTTATCCTTAGGCAGTATAGGGAAACAAGACCTCAGATGCTGTTCATTTAACTGCTAAGATGAGCAAACAGCAATAATCGAGTAATGAGTTGGAAGCAGTGTCCACAGCAACATTTTGTACCTATTATGTACCTATCTATGAAAGGAAGGACAGTAACAATCAAAGCATTTATGTTCCCACTATTGGAACACAAGAGAAGGGAGGTCATCAAGCAGCCCACTGCAGTCTGTAATGTGCTTTAACAAACAGTACTGTATCAAACATCACTGGGACTCTTCCCATTAACTCAAAGGCCAAGATAAGGCTTTAATAAAATATATAAAGGAATGCTCTTAGCCACCACAATCTCCTCTGATGAATTGGCAGCTAAATCTTCTACTGGTTCTCACTGCCACTCTGCCATTAGTTCAGTACCGTCAAGTGAGGCAGCTGGACTCTGTTCTGACTCATGCAGCTTCATATCTAATTAAGTTTCATTTATAGAATCGAACTCCTCCAGTGGTTATAACCTTGCAGAAAACAGTCATTGACTTGTAGAAGTCTTTTTACCGGTATTTGTGACAAAGAAAAATACCTACTTTTATTCTGTCAGTTTTCAAGGCAAATTTATGCTACTAGGTCATTCTCCACAGTCATTCTGTGATATGGAATTATTCTTTAATATGTAGCTTCAACTCTTTCCCAGAGATTTATTTTGGCAGCACAGGTGGCCCATGCTTTCTATATTCAGCAGCTCTTATGCTGATAATGGAAGAGTTGCTGGAAGCCTTTAATGGAAGAGGTAAAGTTACACTCACTTTCTGAAATACTGCATCAAGTACCCAGTTCACCAGAAATAAGAAGGTAATGATTTATGCTTACATTTTTTTTTAAACACACAAATTAGTACTCATCTACATTACTGGAGACAGAGTTTAAAACTAGTTTTCTAATATAATACTAAGTGGAATTGTTCATTTTTACACTTGTGAACACAAACAAGCCATAAGTACTTTTTTGGTGAGAACAGTCCCCCCCCCCCCCCCCCAAGTAATTAAAACAAATGCTACTGCCACAGCATTTTCTAACTTTCTAATTCGCATTCCTGAATATTTTAACCAAAAAACAATAGAAAATAAAATGGTGACTAAATGTGTATGCTATTTTATATATAAAGAAATAAGTCAAAGTATATTATATTATAGAAATAGAGAGTAAGGGGAGAGTTAAAAAATGGTAAATAGCCAACTTTATTTATTTATTTTAAATCAGAAGAGCCACAGTCTCTGGTGTGCTCTTATTTTCATAACTACATAGGGAAACTAGATGATGAAAAAGCTTCAGACTTCTCAAATTCTGGAATAATCAATACTTTATAAAAGAGGTTTACCAGAGCATTCAACTCAAAGCCAATTTTAATAAAGCTGTTTGTCACCAAGGAGGTCATTAACTGAATGTAGCTATTAAAGAATTTGATTTTTAATATTCAATTGCAACAGTGTAAAAAATTAGGAAAATAATTCTTGAATTATTATTTGTTCCTACATCCTCGCTGATGAAGATATACACAAGTAAAATATTTCTTTTTTTTTAGTTTGAGTTTCCCCGTCTTCAAAAGAAAGGTGCCTACACTAAAGCAGAAACGTTGTGAGAACAAATTGATCTACACAGAGCTTCGGACATCTTCATTTCAAACCTCTCAATACGTCCTGCTAGATAAATCTTATTATCCTTTTCTAAATATAAATAAGTGTTAAATCAGAAAATCTACTAATATTTGAAATCATTTGAATACAGGATAGGTTGCTTTATTACTTTTTTAAATTCTCTGTAGAATATTAGCTAAACATCAAATATAATTTGTGGTAATAAAAGGACTTAGTATCTCAAAATCATATACTTAACATATTAACACCATAATCCTTTTAGATCCCAGGCTATACATAGACATTAAAGTCATCTGCTAATTAATCACAGATTAATGACAACACACAAATCTGACTGAGCTGGAAGACCAGCCAGTACAGTCACATATCACTTATCACCTTTTTGCAGTCAGTTCCAAGTGACGCAGACTCTCATTAAGACAGGGAGAAGTTAAATGTAAAAACTATGTGTTGACTGACATGTACAAGCAAAAATACTACGTCTAAATACATTCATGATTTCTCTTCAAAAAGTTTTAGTTAGGTCATGACATGATAGATCTTCATGCAAACAATATGAACTGAGTCAGGAATTTGCAAATTCATACTCTTGGAAGATACTGTGGGTTTTGTTTATGTTTTATTACCACTACACAATTGTGACTGCAACATGTCTGGCATTAATAAATTCCTGCTGCTTGATGCAGGCTAATGAGACCTAGTGCCCTCTTTAATATTTCAAATAAGTTATGTCTTATGGTTGAGTCAATAAGAAATATCCAGAGGCACTACGAACACTGAACTATTGCAACAGGTTGTATGAGGGCCCATTTACTTGGCTTCCCCAGTGTCTCTGAGGAAATCACTCCCTTCTGTGTCATTATTTTCCTGTTTTAGCTTTATTTCAGGGTCTTCATTCTTTACAATACAACATATTAGAACAGCACCTTTTCAATGTTTAAACTATGAATACTAGTAGCCTAGCAGCATCATTTTATAAATTAGATATAGCATTGAATTAAATAAGCTGTTTTAACAAGCAAACTAGAGAGTCTGAGAGTGAGTATTAAAAGTTTACCATATTACAGGTATTAGGGTGAGACATATATTGGGAGATTTTAGTAAAACATTAATTACAGGAAATGAAAGAATATCTAACAGTGGATAGCGACTTTGAAGATCTGTATTGGCATAGCTGCTTTGAAGATAATTTAGGCATGTCCTGATGCAACTCTGAGATGTTGCTTCTAAAATATAACTGTTGGCATTGACAATAGTCCAGAAATGCCTGGAGCGCACAGAGCTCTCAGGAGAGCACCAGCACCTCCTCAACAAACATCAAAGCTGATGTATCTGGCAGCCAGAGCTTAGGGTTTTAGCTTTGCTGGAAGTACAGGATGATTCTCTGGGAAAGGGACCTGGGCATTATCAAGGGCAGAGTTCATGGGGTTTCTTCCGCTGAGAAGATGGAAGCATCTATCAAGGCACTGCCAGCACAAGGGCTATCAAAAGCACCAGCCATGTTTTCCTTGGAGGCGCTGTGCTCATTACCAGCTTGTGATGGTACAATCATTAAACACTGTCACCTACTTTTGATCCAGCACAACAACATTTATCCCTACCTACAGAAGAAATGTAGCTGACCACTTGAGGTGGATTCCTCGGGAACTGTTACAGGCTGGTGCACACACTTACTAGCCGTGGGTGTATTTCAAGAAGGGGGAAGCTGTTCAGGTTGCAGTCCTGTTGGGCTGAAAGTTGACTTCTACAGACATGCTGCATTAGCCACCACTGCTGGGGGAACCTCTATTTCATAAACAGTAGGGTGAGACTGCTTATATTTGACATCATTTTGGACAGTAACAGGTATGTTGCCGTTATACTAGCAGCAGTGAGCACCTACTAAACTACTGGTGGCAGAAGGGATGGTGAGATGAGTTAAGATGACTAGAACATCAAAAATTATTTCATATTTTGGGGGTGGGGTTGCTTGTGTGGTTTTTTAGCTGTTGTGTTTTTTTGTTTTAGAGAAAGAGACAGTACTCCTGTAATAAAAGGGGTAATATTACCCTGAAGATACCTTGAGTATTTCTGACAGTTCTAAAAAGCAAGCCAACATACCAATGAATCCCCAAACCCCTTTTGCCAGATCTGCTTACACCACCAGTTGAGACAGAAGAGTAAGATAAGCAGCTTGACCATCTATGTACTAAAGATGCATCAGTACTTCAGAAGACTGTTCTTATCAGCACCAGCAGAACATCACTGGTGCTTCTGAAGCAAAGACCTCATGCACTCAAATTAAAAAGAACACCCAGCAAGACATAATTAATATTCAAGTGGCAGACACAGCCATAGGCAAACTCAAACAGCACCACTAGCAACAGCATAAGTATTGTGTAACATCATTACACTACTTACAGCATAACCAGCAACACGTGTTTCTAACCCAGATACGCATAAGTACCAGGAACTGTAAAGGGGCAAACAGACTTCTGGTAGATTTGCAAAAATGGGATTCAGTAAGACAAGTACAAGTACTAAAATCTGCAAAGTAACAAAGGATGTGAGATCTATGAAAAATGTTCTGCTAGAGAACTTTGGATTCGCTGTTCAAACAGGGAAGATGTTTGGTGAAACCAGAGTAAGTCCCCAAAATGAAATCAAAAGCAAATGTACATCAAAAGCTAATGAAATCGCATTGTTTTAAAGCAGAAGTACTAAAATTCCTGATAGAGTTTCAACTTCTTGATGGGGGAAACACTAGCAAAAAGTTCCTTCTTCAGTTTGAGGCCAAGTCAACAAAGAGTTAAGAAATAACTTATTCTGTATGGAAAAACATTCATCTTCATTTGTACTCCAGCAGAAAGGAAAAATACACACTCTGTAGCCTGACAGATGTTAGAGTCCTTGGTCAGGCTGTGACAGATCCAGATTTAAAGCACTGCTTTGTCTCAATCAGAGCACAGATTGCTTGGATTCTCTCAGAAATCCCAAGCCAATAAACTACCCAATAGACTGAAAACAGACTTGATATTTTTCTCAAAGCTGCTGACAAAGATGAAAGTAAAAGTAACAGGTCTGCATGAAAACTTTTGACTTAACAGAAAGTTTATCTGTAAGTTCATACAATTTGTAAATGAAAGCAGAAGCATTAGGTACTGATCACTAAAGAAAATAAGTGATTCATGGTTTCTCTCTCTCAATGTTGTTGGTACAAAGAAAAAGTTTCAGACCAGTTAAAGAATCAGTTTGTTCCTTACATGAAGCTGTCATCATCTGAAGTCTGTGTAGGATATTTAGTGTACTTGATAATCTATAGTGTATACACTGAAAAATAGGTATACTCTAAAGTTATACACAGAGATAATTCAATAGCCAGTTTACTTAACTTTTAAGTTTAGTAGTAAAATTTTAACAGCCTCCCAGGATAACTCCACAAATTAATTACAAGACCTTTCTACCCTTCCCACATGCAATGAGTTGCCATGTAATAGTCCAGATGAGAATTAATATTACGAAGCGTAACACAGTGAGAATTACTACTGAAAACGGAGTAAGTTTTCTTGTAAAGGACAGAACCACACTGAAATGTACTCTTACTAAAAACCCTTTCTTGCTATGAGGTGACCTGCCTTAAACCCATTAGGCAGTAGGACCTGGCAGAACAGCACAAGCACATTTCCAAGCCACCTCTCATTGCAGTGAAGGAGCTAAACTGAATGCCAACATGAGGATAACTAAGTCAGTGGAGCTACATCCATGTACATTATGACATGTGTACATTATACGTGACACATGACCTTACGTTAAGCAAACTGGAAGACCAAGGGACTCCCCCTTCCACACTCCTTGATACTTTCCACTTGTCACTTGCAAGGACAAGTCACTTTTGGCCCCTTTGCAATATTTTTATTTTATACATATATATATGTATATATCTCCATCCTCCAGGGCAAAAACTTCACTATAGCACAGTGAACACATGAAGTCACTGCCAACATGCACAAATGTCTTTTGTCAGGTATGATTCGGGGGAAAACTGATGGGCAGGCACAGGCAAAGAAAGAAACCTTGTGCGCTTCAATGAATATTCATTACATCCTCTAATTTATTATCATGTTTACAGCCAAAACTGCCAAGCAAATTACATTCTACATAAGATCCCGAGGGGGTTTTCATTTCCACAGCTTGGACTGGTACCAAAATAAAGCACATTAGAGAAATTGCAATGAGAGTCATTAATATTTAATGGACTAGTAACAGCAGTGCTCCTCATCACAAAGAGGCAGGGCAGGGGACGGATGGGAAGGATCACTCAGAACTTCGCTCCACAAAATCCTTTTCATTAAGCAGGCTGAATTCAAGCAGAAAATGGTCCAGGTGGCAAAAAAAAAAAAAAAAAAAAAAAAACACACACCCAATGATATTGCAAATTAGCAACTAAATTTTTTCCCCCAGGAAATAATGGACAGTGAACAGAAGAAAATAACATTACAGAAGCAGCACAAAGAATTTGAAACTGCCCATGTATCAGAAAGTATCAAGTGGAGGAAATCTGAAATAATCAGTGTTCGGCAAGTGTAAACAAGTCAGTCAAGACGACAACTGACTTTTCCCGTTCCCAGCACAGGAAAAGCTTCAACCTGCCATGCCAAGGGGATGGAATCAGAACACAGGCATCCAGCAGCAAGCAGGCCTTTGCCACACAAATGGCAAGAATTCCTAACATTTTCCCTAGTGATTCAAGATGGACAGCAGAAACCACATAGTCAGGGGTAAGGGATGCATCTTCTCAAAAACTTATTTTCTAAAGAAAGAAAGCATTAAAAACTGTAAATAAAAAAAAAGGAAAAATACTACTGCACCCACAATCCTTTCATCTTCTTGTAAATAAAGCTGCACTTTCAGACTGCAGTTGCAGCTAAGACATATCCTCTGAGCACAGGTGAAGGATGATGAAGGCCATCACATTGCAAACAACCTCCCTTTCCATAAAAAGGCTCCATTCCTACAGGGCTCTCAGGCATGTGTGGTCTAATTATTTGGGTGGTCCTTTAGGGACCCAGGAGTTGGACTTGATGATACTTGTGGGTCCCTTCCAACTCAGGATATTCTATGACTGTCTCTGTATTACGGTCTTTGCCCCTCTTCCACTGTTTCTGCGTTGGTATTTTAAACAATGGGATCATTCCGACTGCTTGATCCCATGCAGACAAGTTCTGGCATGGTGGTTTGATGCCTTCCTCATTCAATCTCCCAATCACTAGATTTCCATAATACATTCAAATCACTTGAGATACCATTTCCAGTTTTCACCCACCATTTTTCATTTCCCCGTCTACCTTGTATCTCCCTAAGGAAAGGGTACAAGTTTGGAGCTGTAGGTACCTACCTGCCTGCTGGACACCCTTCTCTCTGTTAATGCCACCCTCTACAGTAGGTAAATTCTCCCCAGTAAATGGAAAGACTGGGGTTTCATCTAATAATGAGTAACGGTTTTAGCCTACCACAGAAAATGTAAAACCTTCACAAACCCTGTTTCTCAGGGCATTAGACACATCTCAGAGAGCTAAAGATTGGGAACAGCAGGAGACACTCTTAATGGCAATGCTTCCTTGCTTCCAAATGCTTCCAAACGATATCTTCTAGGATGGCACAGCGCAGAATTCACATCATGTTTTTCTTATCTTCTCATATGGCTGTTAATATCTTGTTTATTATGTCATTTTCCAGGCTGCTTAGAAGATTTCACAGCTGGTATGGCTGCCAGTGGAGCTCACAAAGGCGGCTACAAAATGCACACAGGTCACTGCAAGTTAAGCAATACAGATCCCTGGCATCCTTTTGTCATACATTTCACTCCCCACAAGACCAAAGTTTCAAATCCTAAGGAAGAGAAAGGAGAACTGGAAAAAAAGATGCTTTGCCAAGTAAGAATGCATTAGCATAAATAGGCAAGAGATGACAAAAAATAATTTCTTCTTTCGCAGAGGAGACTAAACTCTGCAAGTTCCCTGGGGTTTACAAACCCCAGGCAGTACTGCTGCCTGCCTTCATTCCCAGTCAGAAAGCTTTCATGCTTTACAAACATTAAAAAGCATGCAGTATGGAGACAATTAAAAGATACCAGAGACTCAAACCTGTGACTCCCCTAAACCATGAGCTGGAAAACAGGTGCTCGCTGGAGATACTCTGTGGGAAAGAAACAGGTGGCAGTGGACAGACATCAGGCAGCACAGGCATCAGCATTCAGCTTATGCTTCCTGCACCCAGCCAAAAAATATGAATAATGCAGGAAAATGAGAAAATTTAAGACAGAGGATTAGACCATTCATCTTCAACCTTATAATTATCTATCTTTCTGACTAATAGTTTTGGAGAAGGGAAAAGAGCTGGCGAATAAATGCACCTAGCTTCTCAGCCTCACATACAGAGGCACAAATTAAGTAACTCAAATCCTGGAGAATGATCTTGTGCTGTGATGAAGATACATTGAACCGGGTAGAAGAGGTGTCAGACAGCTACTGCATCTGATTAGAATTGATTATTAGAGCACATTACAGGGAACATGACTAGTCTTTCAGAAATATACTGATTTCCCATGGAAAAAGCCATCAATATATCAAATTCTCAGATTGTGATTGATCAGCAGAAAATTAGTATAAAGAAAAATTACCCTTCAGAGTGAGGTTTTCATTTGTCATTTACTTTAGATAGGCACAGCACAGGAGGAATGTTTGCATATAAAATGTTCCTGGACCAGCAGTACATTCTTGGGAGGGCTAGACAGAAGTTAGGTCAAGGTTAAGATTAGGAAAAGCATTTGAGAATAGGTGTCAACTACAAGTCTCTTCCAGCTCCGCTTTTAGCTGTGATTGAGGGCAGCATGATGTAGCCTGAGGCTGATACAGAAGGGGACAAACCAGCCAGGACTTGCTACTGCTTGACAGGTAACTACACAGGGAAGGCTGACTGAGCTCAGCCTCAACTGAGTATGTGTGTAGGACAAACCATGATTAACACCCAAAGTCAAACCTGACAGCAGCTATTACATAGTAAATTACACAGAAATATAATGCAAAATTACCAGGCATCTCTCTTAATCAAGCCTCTCTCCTGAACAGTGATCAACACTAATCCCATTGTCATGCTATTATATTAGTAGGCTCAATAAGCTTTCAATTCCCCCATGCCATTTGCATGTACAAAGCTGATGGCTCCTGGCCATTTGGCACATCAAAACTATAGGGACAGAATTCAGACTTTTCCTACAGGTCCTGACCACTAAATCTGTCAGAAAGGAAATCTTAACAGTATATCCCTCAACGCATGCAGCTGAGAAACCATTCAGCCTTCTCCACAGATAGCAGCAGCAGAGCACACAGAGCTAGCACCAATATGACAATCTGCATTATACTTGCTGTGTATTTACACCAGAGTGCTTAAGCAAGCAAAATGATTGCAGCCACACCACTTAGTTGGCTAAACCCAAAGTAAAATTTATGCAAACAAGTGTTGTTTAAGGGAGACTTCACTCCAAATTGAAATCTTATTATTTTGTCTGGTTACATGCCAAAAAGATGCTGCAATATATTTGGAAAAAAAAAAATGAAGAATATTCTGTAGTTAATACTAATGTGAACTTGAATAAAACACACCTAATCTCTGAATGCTAAACATTCATAGCTCACAGATGCTTGTTTTGCTGCTTATGTTTTTTTCTTCTGTTTTGTTTTTAATCCAAGTTACTCAAAATAATATTTAAGTGTGCTACAGAAGCGGCTTCTAATAAGAGGAAAATTGTCAAAAGTTTCTGCTGGAAAAATAAGCTCGTAATAAGAAAATAAGAATAATTAGACTGGAAATGATCAACTTTTCTGATTTTAAAACACCAGAAATATATTTTTAATTATTTCTGTGATGAAAAGGTCACCAACAGTTAACAATGTGGATACTAGATACTTGACATCTGTGTTTACACCTTTAAGAAACCAGTTGCAAGGCAATAGTTAGCCTGCAAATAAGAACAATTTATTAATATACTATCCAACTCAATTAACTTAGACAACTACAATTTCTATTTCTAGAGATATTTACCACCAAAAATAGGATTCACCATACCATAAAGTTAAGCATGTAAAAAAAAAAAAAAAAGGTAGTATAAATCATTTGGCAAATGACTACATTCCGTACATAGCCTCTGATGGAACAGAAAGAAGCATTACAGCTTAGGGCATGCTAAACTTGGAGCTAGGTACATTTATATGGCACAAATCATGCCATGGAATAGCAATTTCAGTACTGATCGGCAGTTTCCTTCTTCAGGCCTTTTGCAGCAGAACAGTTGTGTTATACGTGCATAACCTTACACCTCTCCAGAAGAGGAAAGCAGTTCAGTCATAACCAAGGCATAGCTTGCCTGAAGTGAATCAAGCTGGAGTAACCAGCTTGTATAAGAGGCACTTGGTTTAAACATTTTTTCTTAACTGCTTTAGAAAAAGCTTGTCTGATCCCCAGATCTTAAAATTCAGGAACATCTCCATGTTAACGCATCACGCTAGGCTTCATGTGTACAATGAAGCTTTGTGCAGCCATTGTAACTCAGATTCAAATATTAGCAAATTACAAAAGACACTTGGCATCATCCCATTCTGAAGCTTTGGACAACAAATGCTCTGTAGTCAAATAACACCAGCCTTAGGTCCCTGCCTAGCGCAATACAATTTCTGCTATCAGGTATTCCAGCACTCACCAGAAATTCAGTGTTCTCTCTTTTAATTCTACTCTCCATGCTCATTTTTTGCTTCCAAGGTTCAGTTGGACCATAAGAGAAAAGTACCTAACAGCACCTAAGAGCCAAAAGTTAAATCACTTCTCTTGTTCCGGACAGGGTTATGAAAGAACAAAAAAGCCCAACCCAACATTTAAAACCCTGCAGAGAAAGGAAAAGTTGGGCTGGGATTGTTCACTGGTGTCAGGGCAATGGGCAACTAGCCCCAGTGATCCCTAGCATGTTTAAGGTCTCTCATCTTTTCACAGCTTATCAATGGAGAAGTGTCAAATATGCATTTGTAGCCTTCAAAAAAGAGAAACTTGTGAGTGTTTCAGATAAGCCACCAGTAGCAGGTCTCTGAAGGTGCTGTGCTGCACCGCTCAGCAAATGAAAGAAAACCCACATAAGGCAGACAGACACTTCCCATCCTTGGGATGGCTTTCTTCTTTTCCTCTGTTCTTTGGGCAGTCAGTCCATGCAACACTGCAACTGACAGCACTGAAGCCCACAGCTTATACACTCAGCACCTAAGGAACCATAAAAGGACAATGAAGGTGTTCTCAGAGCATGCTGCTGGCTGAGGCTGGCTATGTTTGTAATGACTGAGGCTGCAAACACACAAGTGTGGTGAAGCAAGTTTGCTGAGCCCCAGCTTGCTCTTGCCAGATACACATTTATGTAATGCCAAGCATTCTCAGTGCCAGATTAACAATACAAATCATTCAAATTTTCTAAGCTTACAGAAGTCTGAGAAAAGACAAAGGCAGCCACAGAAATCAACCTCCCTTATCCTTGGAGAAAGCTCCTTTCCTGCGTCCTGGAAGTTATAACCATCAGGAAGCTCCTGCTGGTTTTTGTTGGCATTATAGCATTTATTTATTTATTTATTTATTTTTTGACAAGGAAAAGCCACCCAGCTTGTCAAGACAGTCCCTCCATAAGTCATTACTGTGAATGAAGGACTACAAATAAAAAACAAAAACAAACAAAAAAAATATGTACCACCCAGAAGGAAAAAAGGCATGTCGAGAACAGAAATCCACTTAAGATAATGGCTGAGACCAACAAGAAAGTGGAAAAAAAAGCACTATGAAGAAGGGTCTAAAGAATATTTCATTTATTAGTCAGAATAAACTGAAGTTGGAGCAAGCTGAATGAGTTTTTTTCTTTGTTTTTTTGTTGTTTTTTTTTTTTTTTTTTAAGCTATAAATCATCATGAAAAGTACTTAGTTCCCCTAGATACTAAGTCAGAGCCAGATTATAGCCAAATGTGGGCAGACTGGTTTAAATTAGACAGGATTGGAAAGGGAGGAAGAAAAAGGACAGTACATAGAGTTTGAGAGCGTTCAATCAACTTGGCTTTTATTCTCTTGGTTCCAGTTCGGAAAGTACTGAAACAAAAAAATCTGTATATAACATCTACTGTGCTCAGTCCTGCATAAACAACACAAAGTCCTAATACTGCTGCAAAAGCGTTTTCTTAAAGTATTTAACATTATCTCCATTGAAGTTTTCTTATATTTCCATCATCACTCCAAGGTATTTAACTCATTTTCTTGTACAAAAAAGTCCCAGCACTGAGCCATTCCCTTCCTTTCAGATGGATCTATGACAGTTCCCTTGGCTGATGACAGCCAGAACACTTACAGACAACTGTCCAGCTAATTTGGGGCTGTTTCCAGAATACTGATTTTTAAGCCCAAGAGGAAGAAACATGCAAGGCAAATTCTCAACACTTACTGTAGACATTAACAGAGACAGTTCTGCCAATATGCAGTAGTTTAACTGCAACAGCAGAGCAAGCACAATTCAGTGCAGCTCCGTCCTAAAACTACCAGCCAGATAATGGGTGCCATCCAGCCTGAGAAACATACAGAGGAGGAAGAATAATAAAAGGATAAAAATGCACCTTCCAAAGAAGCCTGGCTTTTCCTCCTGAAAGTAAACTGGAAAGAAACCTGAAAGTGAGCTCTTACCATAGAAAAAAAACTTTGAGTGGAAGATATTTCACTTGTAATTGCATCATGCACCAAAAAGGGCACATCACAAAATTGTCCTGAGAGGTTGGTCTGTTGCCTATTCAGTCACAGAATCATCTAGGTTGGAAGAGACATCCAAGATCGAGTCCAACCTCTGACCTAACACTAACAAGTCCTCCACTAAACCATATCGCCAAGAGGAGCAGACATCTTCAGTGAAAGTTTTCACTGAAGAAGGGTAGAAAACTGTTCGTAAATATTTAAATATTAAAATTACTTTCATTTCACTGAAGTACTATGTAAACACAGTTAATTTCACTCCCCCCCCCCCCCCTTTTTTTTTTGGTCATGAAGACTTGAGGTAGGGGATTGAAAAGCTTCACCTTCCTCCCAAAAAGCATTAAAACTATTCAGTTTGCTCAAGGAAGAACAAGTTATTCAGATGATTCACATTTGTATGGTTTTTAGAGTTGCACATAAACACTTGGTGGTCAAGCAAGGATTAATCTAAGGATTAATCTCAACATCTAAAAAAATTGAGCAGCTGTTTTTGAATACACTTCTTAAATCCCTATTTCAAGATTTTTTATTTTATTTATTTATTTATTTTTACAAAAGTACTTCACAACCCACCCGTGTGCAGCACTAGGTACAAATCACTCCTTTTCTTATCTTTCCAAATGAACATCAAACTAAAATCTTTTTTTTTTTTTCATTTAATTGCTGTACCTCCCAAGCACTGACTGTGCCTAGGACACAGCTGTTACATATACCTGTATCACAAAAATACCCAAGAGCTTTAAAATCACATCAACAGAAATTCAGACATCGATTACAAGGCTCTCTTTTGCACACCTACATCCCTTACACATCCAAGGGATAAGAAAGCCCCATAAAATATTTAAAAAAGGTGAGAGGCATTAACACATTCTCCCCCATAAACACTTCCAAAAAAAAAAGCAAAAACCACCACTGATGCAGGCCGAATGCATGCTTAAATCAGCCTTTAGCAGTGTAGTTACAGCAGTGACATCACTAGGAGCAAGAACTGCTCTGTCACAATGATTTCTCAGCTTCCAGCAGACTGCTCTTTCCCAGGACAGCAGAACCCAGAGCCCAGCCAGCTGCAAGCACACAGGCACCTGCCCCAGCCAGGCTCTGCATGGCAGCCCCAGCTCTCCAGATCCCCTCAGAGCAGCTTGCCAGAGGGGAGGGCACTCACTCACATGCAGTCTCCTCTCCTGCATCTGCAAAACCCACAGCCAGCCTAACATCCACAGCTGCTGGTACCTCTGCTCAGGCAACCAGAGGGCATTTGCCATGCCTCAATCAAAAGTCTGCATGTATTTAATCAGCGAAAACACTGTTCAAATTACAACAAAAGCAAAGGCTTTCAAACCAATCAGCTTCCAACAGATACTAGGTCCTCATTATTAAAAGGGACAAGTGCTAGGAGTTACAGGAGTCCTCTCCCCATGCTCCTAGACAGTCTTGCCTCCTTGGAGCATAAACCCTAGGGAATTTATAGCACCTTTTGCATTACTTTAGATCCTAAAAATAATGGATAGCCTTAATGTAGAAAAGCGAGATATCCTTAAAACACAAGCTTGCATATACGGCATGACTTCCAAAACTAAGTTCCTCTCCTTACTTTCTCTTAACTTATAGGAGAACTTGATGTTGTCCTACAGATGAAAAGGAGCAAGCACAACAAAGATCTGCTAATCTGATACAGAATGCTGGTGCAACTCCTGTTTTAAACCCATAAAGATTCAACAACTAACAGCAGGACACAAAGATTTTTATTCAGCAAGATCTTAGCTCATTCAGACCGTTACTCACGCTGACCCACTCACATCTCACATTGCCGGAGAGCAAGTTTGCTGCTGACACTCGCTGTGGGGATTCAGACACCCACAGCTGGCACCCTGGGAGTTTTCTCCGCCATTCACACCGCAGAAGAGAGTTTCTATCGGGTTGCATTGATAAGGCCAAAAGGCTTGTTTGGAAGGACTCTTCTCAGCTGCTCAAGCATGAATGGGTATAAATATTTATGAGGATAAAAAAGCATATCAAAATCTAGTGGAGTTGCAAGTGCGTATGGCCTTTCAAACACCCTGCGAGACAAGCTTAAACCACACTGTTTACAATATATTAACATAGGTTGTGCTGTGTTTCTCAATTCATTAGCTACAGAAAGCTACAAAAGCTGGTATGCTTTCACTTCTGCACAACAAAAGTGTCAGGGAAAGTTAATAGTGCTTACATAAGCACAAACATCCTTACTGAAAGGCTTAAAATAAACACATTTGGAGATGTTGCCCTAGTACCAAACTCATTGGTTTCAGAAGGGCTGAAAACTGTGCTGCAGGTACCTTTGTGAGGATATACCAGCTGGGATTTGAAAAACAGGCAACAGCAATGCCATTATAAAAGTCTTTAAAGAAACTTATTTCATGGTATGCTGAATACCTTACTAAAGGAATACACCACAGGAGGGGTAAACAGTAACTTTGCTCCTCAAGATCTCTGGGTTTGAGTCTCAGTTTTGTTTGATAGTACGCTTGGTTCACACAACTACAGAAGAGATGTCAGGAAGTGAAACCAGGTTTCCCAACTCCTGACAAACCCTGGATGATGCTGCCTCCTCAACACCAATATTCTAAAAGCAAACAGTAGTAGGACGCGAAAGTCTCAGCAAGGCATTCGGGATGCATATTACACTTCAACCATTCACATTTCTGAAGCACCTTGGCAGAAATATAACAATATCACCACCTTTTATCAGCAGAGCTATTGTCAGCCAGAAATTCACAAAACTGTTTTAAAATATTTGTAATAGAACATAAGCAAATTTCACCCATGCCTTAAATATGGCCACTTTCAATAAAGGTATGAAATACTTATGACATAAAATTATTAAAGACTTATAGGAAATTAGAAAAAAATATTTATATTATGAAGGTACTTCTGAAACTATACATGGGAAAATTCAGTGGAAACCTTTAACTACTAAAACAAGATGCATCACATTTTGCCATGTTTGCTCTTTCTAAATTAGAGAATATGCACTTAAGACTGCCTTGAAGACCTTGGTCCAATATTAGCTCAGGAGAAATGCTTCAGTGGCATTTCCCTTATAACAGAAGTTCCCTGAGAACAAAATAATTCAACGTATTAATTCACGCTAGAAGCATTTTTAGTCTTTACTTGTACTGCATCCAGCTTCATCCATAGGCATATCCTCTTAACTTCCCATTTTCCTTTTCCACCTCTCACACATACAAAAGAGTCATCTTAGCACCTTTCTACCTCCCATCAGTATTCATTTTCCAATCTCTTTAATTCATCAGGTCTCCTTTTCAGAAGAAAAACAACTCATCTGCAAGCCCCCTTCCAGTTGCATGTTCCCCCTCCCCATCAGTGTAATGAAGCGTAGCGCCAGAGTAACACCGTGCTGCTCAACCCGCTAAAGCATTCTGGGCAATAAGTCTGGTATGAAAAATACCTTACTCAGTGTTTCACACCAACTTAGACAGCTCCTGCTGAGCTTGCAAGATTTTATGGAAATAGTACACAGTAGTGCTGCTGCAGGCTGCTGAAGTCAAACTGTTATTTCAAGAAAGATTTTATTTGATATCTCCCCTTAAACATTTCAATCCTCAGTCTCACTTCCACAGGATTACTACACAAATGCAGAGTAGCTGCTTCCTTAACATTGCTAGCTGAGCTGGTTTTATGACTTTTGCTCATGCTGATATCCTAACAGAATGCAGTAACCATCAGAGATTATCCACCTGCAAATTATATGTAAACCCAGCTCTAATTTCAGCAAAAGATTGGAGGCAGATGAAGCCAAGGGGCTTTGGGGATAACTCTACCCATTAACAGGAATATTAGAGAGCATACCAGCAAGCAACTGTTGTCTCAAAATCACTTATTTAAACTGGGTTGATATTAAGGTTCTCTGCTATCATTTAATAGCACTGTATCATTGTGTAAAAGAATTCAAACAAGAAAAACAACTGCCAGGATTTTTCCCTCAAAGTTAGGGCAATACACCTAATTAAGAGATAAGCAGTCAATTAAAATTGCACTGAAGAAATGCAGAAAAACAACAGGGAAAGGGTTTTGGGACAAAAAGGAAACATACAATGCAATTCAGCAACCAGGACTTTACATTAAGAAGAAAGCAAATATGAAGAATGAAATCACTGCACTTAAAGTCAAAACAAAGCCAAAGCACTACACAGCATAGAGATAAAACACCTTCCATCCACACGTTACAAAAACAGATGTGATCATTAGGGCAAGCACTCCGAGTGGGAGAGAGATGCTATTAAGGTTGTCTGCTCAAATTTAACTCGCTCCTAGAGATCACCACATCAGTGCAGGAGCCAGTAACCTGCAGCCTCAATACCCAAAGCTACACCTGCATTGGCAGGCAGCACAGCCAAACTGCAGGCAGTTTCACTGAAAAGTCAGGCTTTGTACTCCACGACCAATCTGAGATAAGTGAAAGCAAGGCAAGTGAGAATGATTGAGGCATTAGTATCAACAGCACACTCTTGATGTAAGCCAACTCACTAGTGTAGGTACACCCCTTGTAAAAGGCATGTACACAGGTCGACTGACACATAGCCAGCATACGCGGAGCCAGAGGTCAAAGCAGCATGAGACCGGATGCTTTTCACAGCCACCAACTTGCATGCACAAGCTACTGGGAGGATCTCACGTTCTTCTCCACCTGGGTAATACCAAATCACACAAGTGCAGTCTGGAATTTTTTCAGGAATAAATGGGACTCAGAAGTGCTGATGCATATAGTGACCATCTCCATTATGCCTTTATCAAATTAATTTTCCATGGGTTATTTTCGCCATGGAGAAGTGTCAACTGGTCAACAGTATGACCAGGGAACTTTCCACTGACCAAATATTTTTTTTTCTAGAAAGTTATATCCTATTTTTCTATTCTTAACCTCATTACACACTTTAAAGTCCATCACTGAGTTTTCCGTAGGAGATCTGCAGTTCTCAGTACACAAAAGTCCTCTCAGACTTATCAGTGAATGCCACAAATCATCATCTTCCAAGCTAGTCACTTCATTTATACTGAACTGAGCTTCCTGGCACTACTAATGCCTCCTCTGACTTTATAAGCATGAAGTCCTTCCCTCCACCCCCCACCATTTATTTCACTGCTTCTTTTTCCTTTTTCAGAAAGCAATATGACACATGCTACAGGGCTGTTGAAATTGAAATGGGAAGTGCAAGGAAAGGATCAATGAAAGGATCCTCAAAGCCATCCAAAGAGAAAGGAGGCAATTGTCAGCATCTCTGCTGTGTTCAGTGAGGCAAATGAGAAGTTATCTAGGTCAAAGAAAAAGGGTATACTGAAGACCCAATACAGAAGGTGAAGAACATGAGCAGTAACTTAACCAAAAAATCTACTTTGGTTGCCTCTAGTTGCATTGAACGTGGTGTTCTTTATGGAAACCAGGAACACTGCAGTTGCAGTAAAGTGACAGAATAATACCAAGCAATAACGATATTAAATCCATGTTGCTCTAATTATTCTCAGCATGCGATCTGGTTCTCTCCTCAGTCTTGCTGTCTAAAAACAGCTGGGCTTCCTTCATTCCAGCAGAGTAGAGCATGAAGGCAGAAGTCACCTTTCATTTCTCTCTCATTCACTGGGTCGCTGAACAGGAGGATACCTTTGAGTGGTGATATAGGCAGGGAAGAAGTCATAAGGCAAGTACTTCAGCTTTAAAAAAAAAAAAAAAAAAAAAGTTTTGAAGCATTACCTTCAGCCCTGCACTACGATGAACAGTGCAATAATACACAGCAAAAGCTTAGCAAGAAAATGAGACGGCATGACTGATGAACAGACTGAAGTCACCAAAGCAAACTGACACAGTACTGGATTTATTAACATTTTCCAGACAGAAGACAATCCGGGATATCAGTGTGCCTATTTCCACTAACTTCCAAGCTTTCATCAAAGCTTGCCCTTCCAGAAGTGGATTTCTACTTTTCCTACGGGTCCTCTTCAATACATTTGCATTGATACTCAAGCTGTTTTTCAGTCAGGATTTACTTGTACATCTGTTGCATGCATTTTCATGAAACTTCTATAAATTAGTACCTTTGATCTCTCTACTTTTAAACTCAATTACTACCAGTGCTGACCAACCAAAAGACTGAGAACCAGAAACATGCAGAACAGCTTGGGAACTTAAGAAATCGGGATTTAAAAATTGATTTTTTAATGAATTCATTAAAACAAAACTGAATGCTGTTTTAGCCAAACTGACTATAGCCTAGTGGCAGAAAAATCCATAAAATCACAAGGAGAAAACAGAGCAATCCATCCCTTCTTCCACTTTTTTTTTTTTTTCCACAAAAACTGAAAATGACAAAAAAAGCCCCAATATTTGAGGATTTTTTTTGTCAATTATGTTTTTGATGGGAACAGAAGAGAAAAAAATACAAGGGGAGGATAGAAAAATAGAGCTTTATACGACTACTGCTGGCACAGAAGTCAGTGCTGTGCTTATTATGTTGTCGATGGCACAAGATGCATCTAATTTTAATGAAGTATAATTCCTGTTAGCTATAACATGAGTACAAAGGGATTAAGTGAAAATACCAACAAGTATAAAGATTAGTAAAAACAGTACCTTACTTCAAAAAAATGCCTTGCATATATTAGTGTCTACTACTCCCCATGGCTTCACTTATTTTACTATAACTTTCCTCTAAAAAATGCACACAATACTTCTGCATTTACGTTTCCTTGCCTTATTTGCTCCCTCTCAAAAATGTGATAATATCAATAGATACTTCAAAGCTACAACAGGCTAAACAACCTGAGCTGAGCAGCTAAACTAAACTTGCATGCTTTCCAACTTTCAGGAATTCCATTCTCTCAAGTTAGCTTCTCCATTAATACATGTGTTTGCAGAGAAACACATTCTTTATCCAGTATATATTCTCTACACCTCCCATCTATAAATCCCTGTTGACAAAGAATGCACGCAGCCTCACAGGCAACATGGTTATCCCCTGCTTGCCCACTGTAGCAGTTTACTCAAGACAGCAGCAGCTGTTAGAGGGGAGGATGGATCCATTTCCACTTTAATTTGATACAATTATTTAAGTGGCTTAGGCATTTCTGAAGCTATCACCTTCAGCTTCCAGGCTACTTGCACAGGTGCTTATCTTCTTCTTAAGCACCTTTTAAAGAGCAGGCTCTTAATTCCTATGAAGCAGCGATGACATTTTGAATGGCTAGATAGTAAATCTATCCTCTTTAAATAAGCAGGATGCATTTAGTAAGTAATCACAGCTTGTCTGGCACAAGCTCCCATCTAGTTGTCCCCACAGCATTTTCTTGCAGACTAACTTCAACAGTTAGTCATAAAAAAAATCCATTTGGTAGGGTACAGATCCAATCTGATACACTGCTTGGCACACTGATCAGATCCAGATCAGAGTTTGTGTGTTAGGGAAATAAGTTTAGACAAGATGTCTGAGTAGCACACAAAAATAGCTACCGAGCCACAAACTGAAAGCTAACACCATTAAACGTATCATAGCTCAGATGCTAGAATTATAAACTTAATATTTCAAGCAAACAAGTTAAACAAGACTTGGAAGTATTACTGATGCCACTTCTCAGGCTGAACACAACTTCCCCAGATGACAGCTGGAACAGAAGTTGATTGAGATGCCACCTACACATCCAGCACTAAAACTTGCAGGTATCTGTAGCAACACATCAGTATTACTGACACTGAAGTACCACCACGACCTTCACATCACAGCCACTACAAATTCTTCAGAACACTGGAGGAAGAGGTAGCAGCCTGCAAAGCTGTGCCTCTGCAACATCTGGTTAGGGTGGGCAAGGCCATGAAGACATGCTATTTTGAGATTCATGTGTAATTTTAAGTTGACTGCAACTTGTGTGAACTTCTGTACTTTGAATGTTAAGTACTATGAAACAACCCTATAGACAGCTATCTAGATAAAGGTAAAAAGAAGTAAAAAGATGTTAAAAGTTGATTGATTGACATATTTCTCTTTAGTAGAACATTTGGTGGAAATAAATTAGGCTTTTCTGGCATGTTTAGGTAAAACAAAACTAGTGGATGGTTAAAGTGGATGCTTTTATGAACAATGTGTTACCTACCTAATTTCACCAAGACTTCCCAGTTACAGAGTTAAACATTGGAAGCTGGAATTAAGATTTGATCTCCAGTGCAGTTTTCCATGGGCAAGGTAAGAAAACATTTATTTCAGTAGTATAAGCATGTAAGTTAGCAAATACTAGGTGGAAGAACCTACCTGTATGCACAGCATACATGCACACACACTCGCACACAACGTATACAATATATTGGCTCTTGTGTTGTGCACAAATTGCTGTCTGTGATCATGCAGTACATACAGGCAATGTACAAAATTGCTCATTAGGAAAACCAAAAGTGAATAAAAATTTAGCGACAAATGAACAACAGTAAAGTCATTAGCATACAAACACTGGAAAGTTTAATTAGTTACTTTTCCCTTACAATTACCCACATTGATTTAACAGTGTTCAGGATGTTGAACCTTGATCAGACATGTGCTGTAATCATGTATGCAGAGGGCGATTAATTGGAAACACTTATTTGTTACAGTATGACAATTAACTCAATGCTTTGTGAACATCTCTAAAGGCGTTAACCCCTGACACAAGTACTCCAGTCAACTAAAATATATTTTTAAATTAACACTCATGACAAAGTGTCATGTGTTATATTATGGTCGTAACAAAGGATGCTTCAAGTAGACTCATGTACCAGTGGAGTTAGGTGAGTGTACAGCAGTAACAAACACTGAACCTTACTTGTTTTTCCATATGTGCCCAAGAATTGAAACATCTCGAAATTGAATCAAGGCTTCTTATAAACAAGTAAAGAGCATTTCCATTTTCAGATTCCTGAAGGCTGTAGACATAAGTTGCCTAATAAGTTTCCTTCACAGGGTAAGTAACAAGAAAATTTCATCTTCCTATTACATCAGACATCCTTTAGGACACTTATCTTGTACATTGACTATGTATTCCCCAGTTCTTCACAGCTGCGAGTAAAATGAAATGAAAATCCATTCGAAGTATTTACAGATAAAATACTTGAAAATTATGGCAGAAGTGATATAGCATTAAAGAATAAAAAAAAAAAAAAAAGTTTCAGCACTCCTTCACAGAGCTCCTTCTTTGCCTATGGAAGTTTTGCTTTGCACCATACATTCACGTTCTTTCCAAACTCCTGGGTTTTGATTTGGTTGGTGCATGTGTATATGTTTTAAGTATATTTCTATGATACTGAAGTACTGAGACTGGCAACATGCATGTATCAAAGCGCCAAAAACATACTGTTGTCATTTATTCTTCATGCATATTATCATTAATAATTGCAAAAAGAAGAGATAGAACACCCATGGGTATCAAAAATGACATCTGAGAATAATCTGTAATTTGCCACTATAGCTTTTGGCATGCAAATGTCAACACATCCTAAAAAAGTGATGTGTAAGCTACCAACACATTTCAGAGACATCTAACAATAAGCACATTCCTGCTAAGATTATTACATTATTTTTACATTTTTCATCAAAAACTATTCTTCCATAAGCAGAGAAAAATAATCAAGCAGGGGAGCCTGATAAAAATCAAGAACATCAATTATTCAAATGAAATACTGATAGTTCTCTTCCAGATACGATCCCTTCCAGTGACTATCTTACCTAGCATTTTTGCATTTGGTAGTTTGTGATAAAGATGAGTAAAACTAAAAACTGTTCCTATCCAAAACATCAGCTATCACAAGCAGTCTTAACAAAAAAGTCTAGAATATTTTTTCCACCACAGTACTGAACTAATTAACTCAGCCCCAGAGAGCCTTTCCAGGACAACTTGTAGATAAACCAGGTTAATTCAGAAGCTTGAACTACCATTGCTTCTGCAAAGCAGATTCTGTAAGAACAGGAAAGAATTTGTTATTCAGGATCTTTACATGTTTTCATCACAACCAGCTATTCCACAAAAAGAGAAAAAGGAAAAACTCCCAGGAGACAAGCAGGATACTTTTGGAGAAACTATTTTTAAGGATGCAGATGCATGCAAGCAAGCAGATTTAACAGCCCCACTACCCATAATCGAAATACTCTGCCACTGGCCAAAAAAATTGATGAAAGTATGCTGATAGCACTGGAAAACACATTCTCACATTTCATATGCAAGAAAATATCATAGATTTAAGCTGCTGATGTTGTACCTTTTCAGCCATTTTAACATCTGTAATGCACACAGCTGATGTTCACTGAATTCCTCAGTGCATATTTATCCAGTACCCTGCAACACACAGTCCTAGCGAACAAATAGCACACGCTCCTGTTGTGTGCTAAATTCATTACAGGGAATAATGGAGCACAATATCGCTTGAATTCTGTTGCCCCAGGCTGCTCACATCATAAACTGTAGGAGTTATGTCAGAGGCCTGAAATGGAATTGAAGCCATAATTGATGCATATTTTGACTGCTAAAGGAACACATTACAGGAGCCTTTCTTCTCACTTTAGAGTCTGTTGGAGAACACTACACTTCTAAGATAATCCAGTACTTTCTTTTTAGGATGCTCTGCATGTTCCCTGCAGCATTTTATGTACGAAATAGTACGTACAACAAAAATTTGTGTTGACAAAACGGCCAAAAAGATGCAGCTCAACCAAATAACATCTGACAAAATCAGACATGCAACATACGCGACTGCACCACCCAAACAACTGATGCGACTGGGACACACTTGAAGGTGTCCCGTGACTGAACAAAGAAAGTATGTTTGAAGTCTTTTATTTCTTACCAAAATCACCCCCTTCACCAAAAGACACTTCAGATAAAAGCTAAATACCACACACCCCATCTTTGTGAACAAATTACAATACTGCTTCATCATATACACTTCTTTCCTGAGGATTTTTCATCACCTGCACATATATTTGCCAACACAAAAACTAATATTTGTTTGTCCAGTCTTATCATCCTTACAATCACCACACTTGGGGATAACACTTCTAAAAAAATTTACTTTCTTTAATCAAATCCTGTAGCAGTTTCTTGTGTTTAATATCAAAGCTATCTTATCCTCTTGTAGTGTCTCTGAAAGTTTGCCTTAAAGGCCCACAGAAACAAAACCACATCATAAAAGAAGGGGAAAAATACGTATAAATCAAGTTTCCCTAGTTCTCCAACTTTGAAAGGAACAATTTAATCTCATTTATTCCATTTTGTTTTTTGAAGAGGGTGGAATACTCTCTACTGTTGTCTCCTAGCCATTTCCTTGAATATTTTTTTTGACTGTTATTAAAAGGTTCAGAGAAAAAACTTGAGATTTTGAAGCTTTTTCTATTTCATCAGGACATAGAATTTATTAGGTTTTCCATAGGAGTTGCATTAAAATGCTATTCCCCCCTTCCCCCCCCACACACACACTCTCTTCATTAAGTGAAGGTTATCTTTACTTGCCAAAAAGCAGAAATTAGCACAGCCAAATGAAATACTCTACATTTCTTGTTTTATTTCATCTTGTAATACCTTATGAGCTGTTATAACCTCAGTATTCTTGATAACTTTATTCTTCCCTATTTAAGAGGCTCCTCACAATTCCCTCATTACAGCCTTGATGTTGCATCCTTGAAGCCAATGGTAGCTTTTCACCAAGACGAGAATAAAATCCAGCTTCTCTGTTGCTTTGACTTTTTCCACCCTAGCCCCTCTGAAATGGAGATGAAAAAGAAATACAAAAAAAAAAAAAAGAAAATACTGTATATATCCTCAGCTGAAACATCAATAGCATATTTCTAGTGTATTCTCTTCCTTTCTTATTAGAAGTCTATTGTCAAGTGGATTTTTTTTCCTCGATTGTTTTGACCACAGCTGAACAGTAGGCAGATGTTTTCATTAAGCCAATAACAATGAAGCCCAGGACTGCGTGAAAGAAAAGCAGCATTTAATTTAGAATCTATCAATGTGCTTCAACATTTCAAACTGCTCTTTTTAAAGTTCATTACCTTGCACTTCTCCATATTGGATTAGCTTTGTAACAACTTCCTAAAGCTCTTTAAAAGCCTCTTTTAGCTTGAAAAAGACTCAAACATAGCAGTTGTATCATTCTCCAAGTATTTGCCACTTCAAAAGCTTGTTGTCACTTTTGTCCTTTCTTTCATTTTCCTCATTCAGAATAAACTTAATAGTAAAACTTTTGCTTTTTTTTTTTTTTTTTTTTTTCCTATTTTCAAATATTTAGTAATGGGAAAATTAAAATTAACAAATCCTAATTAGTATTTTTGACAGTATGCCTCACTATATTGCACTCTGGTACAACACAATGCTAGCAGCTTGTTTTAAAATATTTTATTTAAATTGTTTTAAAATATTTAAAATATTTTCAAGAATCACAGAATCACAGAATCACAGAATTTTCTAGGTTGGAAGAGACCTCAAGGTCATCGAGTCAGTCCAAACAAGCTACCACACCTCAGTTCTGCTTTCTTTACTATATTGATGCTGACTGGAAGAATGAGGTTACTAAAATATTCTCCTTGACAGAAACCACGCTGGTTGATTTGGAGCTTGTTGAATTAATACATCAGTTTCTTCATGATCCCCCAAGGTGTACAAAAGCTAGCAGTGGTCAGGGAAAGCAGCAGAGCTCGCTGAGCAAGGAAATCATGCTTTATTCTTCTGCTTTCCTGCTTTGCAAGCCTAGACACTGCACAAAGTTGAACTTTTTTGTGGAGCTGTTGCTTTTTTTGCTATTTGAAAACAGCATTCTGTGTTTCATTCATACAACTTCACGGCTCCTTCCCTAAGGAACAGACCACAGCTGAAGAAGAGTAACTAGGAAACGCATAATTTCTAAAGAAACAAGAGACAACAGGAGTGCCCTCCGGGTCCTGCAGAAATCTTACCACGCATTAGGTGAAACCACCATACATCGCAATCCAGCTCCTCAGCTGAGGAAACTGAGTGGGCTGTGAGAAGCAGTGAGGACAGAAAGTGATCTGAAATTGTCTAAAGAAGCTTTAACCAATGCTTTCAACACTGGCACCTTAGGTGTTTACAAACCCGTGCACTAGAGCAGCCTAGAGATGCTAACACAGATGGCGTGAGAGGCTGACCTGGCAGAACAACAAGCAGCTCTATGACAGGTAAGACTGATGCCACATCAGCTCTTGCTCCAGGATTTGCTTTGATCAAGGAGCTGCAAGTTCTTCAGAACGTGGAAAGAAGAGGTAGCAGCCTAGTAAAGCAGTGCCTCTGCAGCATCTGGTTAGGGTGCACAACACCATGAAGACAGATGCTATTCTGAGATTAACGTAGCTTTGTTGAAGTTGATTGAAAATTCTGCACAATTCTGCACTTCGAATTCTAAATGCAAAAAAAAAAAAAAAAAAAAAAAAACCACAAACCTGCAGTGACATCAAGCCTATTGACTGCATCAGGCTCACATAGGTGTTGATCAGAAAACAAATGGTCATACATATACACAATATTCAAATGAAATTAAATTGACCACATACAAAAAAGTGATTCTCAAAGTATCAGAAGGGAAAGTGAAGGGAAAGAGCAGAAATGAAGCTTTTCATGTTAATCTTGTGATGCCTAGAAGCAGGAAAATAAAATTTCAATGTCCTCTGACCTTGCGCAATTTCAGACATAATTACATTTGAGAAACGAACTTGAAAGCAATTCTGATGGTTGGAGAAAGGAATACAATAGTACAGAAACCTTGGCAATAGGCTACTTCTGAGATTTCATGCCCAGCATCCAGGTTAGGGCCCCCGCTCTGCCTCATTCAGGGCAGCAGTTTTCTTCTGCCAAAGCACTCCGCAGGAGGCAGAACAGGGGCCTGAATCTGAGGCTGGCACACTCCTCAGCAATCCCCTAACCCCCCCCAGAGAGCAAGAGAAACGCACAAACATTTCATGAAAAGCTTTAGTTTTGTTCTAAATTGCTGTGCATTAGATTTTCTGTAGGTTGGTCAGCTCGACGCAATATCAGCATTCAGTCACCAAACAAAATTGATTCTTTGCTAAGGGACTAATGTTAATGTATGTAGGAAAGTAACATGCTGTTGTGGGGGCGTGTGCTGGAATAAGCACATAAAAATTATACTGCATTGAAAAAAATCAAGAAGAAAAACTGCTTTCAGAGTTACAGACTATCCTTCAAGAAAAGCCAAACAATTTATGCCTGCAGCGGTACTGTAAGGCTTATATTTTAGCAGACAAAATTCCTCCAGATAATAAAACTGAGGCCCTGCAGGAAGGATCTATTTATCCTTTGTATACTCCACCATTGCTTATTGAGCCAAAAGAAGGTGACAAAACTTCAAAGTCTTTTTCTCACTCACAAATCTGAGGGGCTCTACTGATCAGATATGGCAGCTAAAGACTGGAAGAACAGATGGCTGACATATAGTGAATAATTTTTACATCAGCTAAACCTTCACTGTTTGATACAAACTATGCAGAACAATGCTCCTTTTAAAGCATCCCACTGGGCAGATAACAGTGAAGGATCAGACAATTAAACAAATGAACTCTCTATTGGCACCCAAAAAGCTGTTTGTCTGCTCCACAACTAACCATAAAGGCTGAGCTTGGAATTGTACACGGCCAGATACAAAGAGGCGGACTTCCACCTCTGATCTGAATCAAATAACACTGGCAAGCAGAAACTGGTGGAAACAGACCATAATATCCACTCTTCCTTGAAAATCCCACTTGTTCAAATGTTTCGATACCCTTAGAGGTGGAAAGCCTAGAGGCAGCCACACATCTTGCCCAAAGCAAGGCAAGCCTCTACTCTCAAAGCAGGGAATGAAGTTTTCACTCCAATTTCTCGCAGAATTCAAGTTTTAAAGAATGCTACAGGATTCACATCGGCCACAACCATTTCAGGGTTACATTTACTTCAGCCTTTGTGAGCCACGTTAAGTGCTGGAGCCTAAGATGAACAGTAGCCCCCTTGCACTAAGTTTTTAATATTCCTCCTCCAGAAGTTACCACAATGTCTTAGTCAAAAACCTCATGATGGCTTAACCCAGTGATACCACCTTCCTGCCCTTCTGCACAGGAAAGCAAACATTCAGAACAAACCAAGATTATTAATTTACATAAAATGTCATTGGCTTTAACCTCCATAGCTACAAAAAAAGAGACCCATGAAATCTGTCCCTATATTGGTCCCTGTTCATTGCTTTGGAAGTATTCAGAAAAAGACAACCATTCAGAAGTAGTTTATTTTACTTCATGTACACCATCATTGTCTTAAGTGATGGAGAGGAGGCTTAGAAGCCTCCTTCCAAGCTCTCTACATGCTGTTGGGCCTTTCCACTAGGACCCCAACATGACAGCCAGTGGGAAACAGTTCTGAAGCACTTTAAATCCAGATCCATCTCCATCGTAAGATATGAAGGTGGCTGCAAATTTTAGACATAAGCCATGAGCCATTTTTGAACACTTTCCAATTTCCTGGAAAGTCACTGCACTAGGTACATAGGAAGCACTGCAGTAACAACACAATTCATACTCAAGATTTAAAACCAGCCATTGCCAGAACACCATCTCTCTGCCACGTGTAGATGAAGACTTGCTGACAGTTTTTCCTAGTATTTAGCTATGGAAACCATATTCCTGAGGATGTGTTAACTGCAGCTCCAGAAGAATAGAAAGCAGTTTGCTTTGCTGAGAAATCACTTCATGATTATTCTGTTCTGAGCATCTGGCTTTATAGGAACCCTACAGTGCCGCCCAGCATACTAGATGGAAGTGTTTAAAAACAAGCCTAAGTATATATGAATTCCTACAAGCTGTGCAGCATCAGAAAAGTTCCTCTGCATTAAATTATAAAGGGAGAGTTTTCCAAAGAAATCCTACATAACTGCTGTTGTTGGCAGCCGACTTCATCAGCCAGGAACGCAGTGAACTACATGAAGACTCCATTCTCCTTTGCATTGCACACATGCTACCCCCTCCCTGCAGATGTGGTGCCCACTGTGCAGCCCTGGAGTTCACAGACACAGCTTGGGAGAATGGAGGAGGCGAAAGCAGGGGAAGAAGTAAAATAATAATACAGAAATCACATACTGATTTTTAAGTTTTAGGAACGATAAGACCTTGAACAATTCATTCACAAAGCAACAGTAGCAAGCTTTTTTAGCCTACAGATGATTTTACATTCATTTCTACATTCAACCTTAGGTTCCTGTTCTTAAAGGAACAAATAGCTTACAACAGTTTGTGTGTCTCAGAGGAAGCAATCCCAGATTGCAACTAGTGCCTGGAAAGCAGTAGGAGAGGAAGACACAGCAGGTGACCAGTCTATTTTACTTCCTTCCTCCCCATACATACAAATTTAACGTGACAAAGCCAAGGAAAAAGGTTTGAATGATTCACCGAGATCCTTTTTCTGCAAGGCGAACGTCTCCATGCTACCGTCGCTTCAGCAAAATATGGGAGGGGAACAAAAATAGATGTATAATAACCATTCAGGCAAAATGTGACATACAGAGACCAACTACTGATTAAATACAAGTTAGCTTTGGTTGTTGGAAGAAACTTGAAGGTATTTTTTGTTTTTAAACAGGGAACCAGTGACAGTGTTGCCTGAATACAAGATTTAACCAACACGGTGGGCTTTTAGGCTGTGTCAGCCCGCGTTTGGGTTTGTTACACTGCCTGCTTCCCTTGACCTCCAGTGCATTTATTTGGTCTGTAAAAGAGGATCAAACACAGCACTGCTGAAAGGGAAATTATGGCTGTCTGAGCTCTTAACCTATTGTAAAAACCTCTCCTTTGGAGCCAAGCTGTGAATACACATACAGCACTTCTACAGCAGTGATAAAAGATTCCTGGTGCATCACAAAGATGAAAAATGATTCTCAGTTGAGAGGGAAATTGCCAGAGGTGTCAGAAGACATGTTGCAGTGACGTAAACAGCGACACAAACATCAATTTCAATAATCTGACAGGGAAATGTTGCATACCTGAGCAGCTTAATTTGGTATAATCCCTCTTCTTTCACAAGAAACTTTTGTCCTTTGGGCTCTTCAAAAGCTATATCTCCATCCTTCTCTAAGCTCCCCTCCCCCAAAAGAAAGTTCCTAGACATTTCAGTCCAGCAGAAAGCTTTTCATTAATTATACTAAATAGAGTGATGATCTGGAAAGGTCATCCCAGCCTTTCAGCATGCCCTCTCTCCCAGCTAAGTACTTTTTAGCCACAATTGATTACCTTGTCTTTTAGGTTTGCATGATTCTGTCAAGCAGCAGTGCATGTGGCATCAATAACATTATTGATATTGTGATGAGCCACATCCTAACCTGGCACAGCTCCTCCTTTCCATGCACTGTGGTGCTAAATGGCAATATAGGTTAAGTCCTTTCTAGAGGTCTCTATACCCTGGAAAGGAAGAGAAGGCACTGGGGAGAACTAGCACAATATTCTCATCACCATATGATGTGGCATCACAGAAAGACTTCCCCTCAGTTAGGGTCAACTGCTCTCTCACCAAGTTCCTTTCATCAAGTGCTTCAAAACCTTGCTGCCCTACACTGTGCTGCATTAATTTAAAAAAAAAAAAAAAAAAAAAATATTAAACTGGATTACTAAAAAGAGGTAGCTGTAAACAAACTAAGTTTCTGGGGAGGGATCTTTGCTTATCTGCTTCAAAAGGCATGATTCCCACAAAAAAGATGCTCATTCATGATCAAAACCACATGCAAGCTTTAAAATTCATATTTGCCTTTTAATGGCATAACACAAAAGAAAAGCAAAGTCCACTTTCAAAAGGCAATAGCTACATCAATGTACAGTCTACACATTTTCATCAACTCCATGTCTACTAGAGATCAGTTCTCAATACAGGCTACTCATACATTACTACCACCAACAGCTCAGTTCCTAGTATCACACCAAAACCTTCCTGTCCTTCCCTGTTGCATATTTGACCATTACATTGGTCCACAAAGACATTGTAAACTACTGACTCAGGGCAAAAAAGGGCAGGGGGAGTCTCTGTACACTGAGGAAGTCAAAGAATCAGCTTCCCTGCATTGTCAGTTCAGCAAGGGACACAGACAAATGGTCGCCTTGTGCTGAGGCAACCAAGAAAATGCTTTTTCAAGTAAAAATATAAATTGGCCATGTCACTTTCTAAAGGCCTAAAATATTCCACTGGCATCAGTTCAAATTCCTTTTCAGTTAAGAAGTTTTTGCACAATAAATTCGCAATAGTGCTAGGTCAAAAATAAATAAATAAGCCCAGCCAGCTCCTCCTGCCCCCATTTCTCTCATCGTTACAGCATGCTCCTGGAACTTAAAAACTTCAGGGAAATGCAAATTCTTCTCGATGAATTATGCAAGAGGGAGGAAATACACGTGGGTATAGATATGACAGAAAAGTCTTGCAGCTGTTACAGAATGACAAGGTACAAAGACAGTGCTCTTCACTCTTTTGCAATTGAAGAAAAAAACAGTTAAATTGTACCTGTACAGAGGCTTTACATACAGCCTTAAGCAGCTCCACTTACAGCTTCACCACTGCAGAATGAGACACGTGAGTTTGGAGTTGTTGGTTGCAGGCTAAAAGAAGGCGACCTGGATACGCTGATACAAATCCCACTTAAGGTTACATTTGTCCTTCTCTGCAGACTCCGCAAATCTATGTCCTACTTCAGACCTTGTAAAAAGGAACAAACAAAAAGCCACACGCCACACTTATTCCCTGCCTGCTCAATGCCACACATGAGTCAAGTCACTAATCCCCACTGAAGCTGTTTGTTTCTACAAGGTCTTCGGACCATTGGCCTACACCAGATTGCAAAGTTGTTCTTGGCTCTGCATTTCTCCCAGCAGGTACCCAGCTGAGAGCAGTGAAGTCAGAAGTTCTACCATGGCCTAGACTAAAATTACAAAAAATAAGAAAATGAGTGCTCTCAGATTCTGTCAGAGGACAGGAGGTGACTTTCCAGTTTCATGAGGATGAACTTGACCTGAAGGCATAAGGAGATCAAGCAAGCCATGGAAAGCAACTTATTTACAATCACCTTGTTGCCCCCATTCCCTCAAGATGGAGGCATTTCTTTACTGTTATGCAAGAAACTTCATGGGGTCAAGGAGAAGACCTGCTGCAAGTGTGACAAAACAGCAGCATGAGTCTAAAGGAGTAAAAGCAGCATGTCAGCAACAACAAAAAAAAAAGTCACTAATCAGCATCAAAAAAGCTCATGAATCCCTAGAAGACACTGGTTAGTATTCTCTCTGGTGCAGCTGCTGTCTCTCTTGTTCTTTGCTGGGAATCATGAGGGCAGAAAGAGCTGTTTGCTTCCTTCCCTTTCACCCCCGGGGACTCCAGAGCTCTTCCCAGGCTCCCTGCAGCACAACACTTGACAGCCCCATGGAGCAGGGCCCTGCTCAGGAGGGCAGCCGCAGAGCAGCACCATCACTACGGCAGGGTGCTCGGGGAAGCAGCTTCAGGGGGAGCTACGAGCAAAACCCAAAAAGCAGACAAGGCCTTTCTGCCTTTCCAAGCAGAATATCAAGGTGGAAAAGGGCTTTGCCTCAGTTAATTAGCAGGTTTCTCAGCAGCTCCTTATTGTGTTCTTTCATCTTTCAGAGACACCATGTACCTCTGCATTCAAAGAGCACTTTTCAGGGAGCCGACTGCTGGATCACCTCAGGTGATGCAGTTTTAATGTATGTCCTGGAAACATTTGCAAAAGACTATTAACGAGAACCTGACTCCAGAAATAGATTTTTGCCTACCTCATTGTAATGTATTGTAAGGTATCTAATGTGTTAAATACTTTTCATACTCACTCTATTTTCTTATTTTATCTGTCTGAACAACTGTTGGCTCCCATCTCACATGAAAGCACAGGATCTCGCAGGAAGATTTTTTTTTTTCTATAATTGCACAGCATATAGCACAACAGGATTGTTTGTGTGTGGTTTTTTTTTTTTTTTTTTTTTTTCCTCTGAAAGGGAAGAACTAATGTAACTAAGTAAGTAGAAGACCAATAATGCATGTTATATGAAACAGACAACCAAACAGCAACACAACAGCAATAAGGATTCAGGAAAGAAAATGGAACACCTTTCAATTACATGTATGAAATTGAAACTAAGAAGTCTGAGGAAGCATTTCTCTAAGCTAGGATTCACATCAGGGGAAAGAAAAAAATAAAAGAATCCACAGCAGGATGATAATTGGAAATAGGAAAAGAGAAGTGTGACATGCAAAACAGACAAGGGCAGCGTGACAAGGTCTCTAAGCACTTCACAACCAGCAAACATTTCTGTAGACAGCCAAAGACACTAGTGAATGTTGTCTTCCCAGACCCAGCTTTACAGAAAGAAAAGCTGAGGCAGAGGTTTTTGTTTCAAGTAATGAAAACCTACTCACAAGTCAGAGAGAATATACACAGAATTTTTAGTTTCTAGCCCCAAGCCAAGGACAGCATTTGCCAACAGCTTAGATAAAAGACTCAGTTTCAACACTGCCTTTATTCATCTTACCATGCATCTAGCTGGTGTGACTGCCTAGGAAGGGAAGATGATCAAGATTCAACAACATTATGGAGACCTGATAAATCTCAGAAAGCAAGAGCTGCAAGCAACTGAATGCATATAGCTTATCAAACCCAACAGGGCACTTGGAGAAATATGCAAGTAGATTGCTTAGCTCCAGAAACTTGCAGAAGACTGTACAAGACTTTACAAGACTTGAGGTTTGCAAAAACTGGCATGATTCCTATCTTGTCCCATCTCTGTTCCACCACTTGGCCACTCTGGATTCAGAGACCAACTCAAGCCATGAGAAAACACCTCCACTCCACATCCTCCTGTCCAGTCAACACCCAGGACAAGGGCTCTGCAGTGGCTCTTTGTCTAAAGGGCAAACAAGGTAGGAGGTGAACACCGTACCTACACCTGAAAGCAACCTGTTAAGCGGCAAAAGCACCATAATATAGTATGTATACTTCCATTTTTAGGTTCATTTTAAAGACTGAGACCATGCTTATGCATAGTGTTCTTTGATTGATTTCTGCCTCCCAAGTAACTTCTTTAGCTGTTTTCCTCTGATAGCAGTGCCATCTACCCTCTGTTCTGGTATTCCTACCTTTTGTGTACCAGAACTTATCCCTACTCCCATACAGAAGCAGCCAATCCATTACGTGCTGGTTATGAAAAAGTACTTGGTTGCTGGAGGAAAGAGATCACATGGTTATAAAGATGACGACTTCACTTAATGAACCCCAAGGTACTAGGAAGAAATTAAGCCCTGAATACGAGCTCTTCACATGACTGTCCTTTAACAGCTTGCTCTTCAATCAAGTTCTGGGTGAAACGCCTGTTATCACAGCAGAATTAATCCCAAGTGAAACTAAACCCCTCAACATCTCCCAGTAATAGCCTGGCAGAATATGCAAAACTGTACCAGGCCTGGGAGTGTCAGTCTCTGGCAGAATTTTCCATGCTCTAATTAAAGAAGTATAATCTGTGAAATCATCAGGCACATGCTGATGGGAATGAGCGTGTTGCTACATGGATGAGGGACGCTGACAACATTCATGTTATCAGTTGCATTTCTAAGATTCAAGCACTACAAGCAACTTCTCAGAGACCTTTTGCTAGCTTGAAGCGAACAAGCAATTGGCCCACGGAGTCTTCATCATTGCAAGCCTAGAAAAGGTTAGACAGCTGCCAACAGCAACATAAGTATAGCTGGTCCTTCTGTGGACAGACGCATGGACTAGACAACATTTTGCCCTCCTTTCAAACCTACAGCTATACTAGGCTCTCCTTTGATTTGTTTACTGTTTGGCTTCAAAACGGGTTGGTCTCACTATCCATAAGCTCCATTTCACTGGAAATCCTACCAAAGATCAATATAAACCCTGATAATATGAGACCCTGCTAAATAGGTAAGTAGACGCAAGTCACAGAAAGCACTCCCTGAAGCTCTGTGCATTTAAGGTTTGTGAGTCTCTACTAGCAATGAATTCCAGTCTTTAATTGAGAGACAAAAAGACAACGTTATCCACGGTCAGTTTGGATGATCTCTCCAAAAGCAGAGTTAAATATGAACTATGGTTCACTGGAAGCTAACAAGCTAAAGGGAATCAGGGTGATGATCTTGTTATTTATTTATCAGTGCCTCAGGACTTGAAAGTAAAGCAACACCTGCTTGGATAAAAACTCAGCCCAGAGAGATGGGAATGATGTCCCAGCTATGTCACTGAGCCAGAATGTCTCTGGATCACAAACAATGCTTTGCCCAAAACATCACATAGATAAAACAGGGAAGGTAAACGCTAAATTCTAAATTATGTGATCACTGGATCTAAACAATGCCAGAAGGAACAAAGGCCTGAACTTTTAAAAGGCTCAGTTCACATTAATGTTTCCAAAGAAAAGGTCAGATTATCAAAAGTCCACTATCATGCATCCAAGCCTTTTGAAACAAATATAGCTATTAATGCCACAATAAGAATCAGTAAGTGTGGAGAACCTTTCAAAGTGACTTTTGTTTGCTTATCCAAAAGGGGAACACAAGGTCTAAGAAAATCCATCTCTAAGGTTCTCTTGACAATTGCTCTCAAGTCTGAAAGGCTGAAATGTGTCACACTTTCAAGCTCCATACAGCTGCTCTGAGCACACTTCAGTTAACTAATAATATCAATCAGTTAAAATATATTTTGTAGTTCTTGACAATGATCTAACTAAATACCCAAATGGTAAACTGCACATTTTATGATCCCTCTAAATTTATATATTGAAACTCATTGCAAATCACCTTCTTCCAAGCTAAAAAAAAAAAAAAAAAAAAAAATCGCAGAAAGGAGATAAATTTACCCTATGCCACAAAATAAAGGGATGACCAACGCGAAGATACTTACTTAAAAGCAACATACACAAAAACATAAAAAAGGGCTCTGGTACCTGCCTGCCAGCAACGCTCTGGTACCTCTGAACTTTGTTCCCTTAGGCTATATGGTAAAATGAAACCAAGTCTGAAAGTCTTCAGCCAAACTTACATCATTTTGGTGCATTTTTTTTTTTTAAGTACATTTCTTTGGATGTGAGCAACAGTAATGCAATAAAAGAATGCCAGAATACCTGCAGAAGACCAACCAGCTTTTTGCTCCCTCTCAGTAACGATATGCCTAGACAGGTAGGAGAAAAAGCTATTGACAGAATTTGACCCAGAATTGACAGCAGTCCAGACACTTCAATATCGATACTACATGTGCACGGCCTACTTATCAGAACTTGAGCCATCCACATTCCTTAAAGTTAAAGCATAAAACCAAGCAAGTGATTTTCACAACTTGAGTCATACCTGAACTACAAAAGCCTCATTTATCTATTGCTTGTCATCAAGAACTTAAATATTCACAGATTTTAAAACATAAATGAAAAGCTATTTACCGCTCCTCCAACTAAGGGACCTACAGATAGCCTCTAATCCATTTGGTTAGTCAATATCCATAAAGCTCTTCAAAGATAAAAAGCAATGTAATGTGCCAAGCATTACTACTGCGTAACCAGCAGCTCAAAAGCGTGTTGCCAAACTACAGCAATAAGCTTGTCCTTTTCAACCTGTTCATAATAATTATGGCTGTTAACAACAGATATTGTCCAGCTGAATGAACATGGCGAGACTTCAGCAAACAGCTCTCATCAATCTGACATTCTTAAAAACGTCCCTTGCTAAATGTCAAGTGAGATTTCTAGAGGGAAAACAGAAATGCCTTTCTTCCCTGAAAAGCACAAAGTTTATGCAGATAAGAAACAATGAGACGAAAGTGGAAGCTAAACTGTTTTCAAAAAAACTCTAAAATTATTGCCAGCTACACAGACTATTAATAATACAGATCTAATTCTAAACAGGAAAAGGGAACAATTACAGTGCTGGAGTCTGTATCTTTGGAATACAGAGCCTCTTTACATCCAAGGGAAAGAAACAGGAGAAGATAGTCATTTTTAACTCACCTCTCTGTTCTATTGCTTTAAGGAGTTGTAGGGAAGTGAATTGCCATGCAATCGGGTTGTTTCTTCATTCTTAAACATCTTCTAAGGAAAAAAGGCCTTAACTTGTGGCAGAGAAGTAAACCATGGCACAGCTTCATTAGGAATTTATCCTATATGCACTGTTTAAATACACAGAAGGATTATTCTGAAGTGGCATTTTTACTATGAAGTTAATTGAAACTCTGTGTTAACTGAAGTTAATTGAAACTTCTATCTCACAAAATACCCCATATCTCCTAGATGCTTTCCCATATGAGAAGGTAATACACAGGGAAGCACCATCTTTCTAGCAAGGTATGTAGTAGTCCAGAGATGTGACTAACCCAGACTTGCACATATCTTTATCGCTTTCTGTCTGGAATGTCAAGATTTACTCATTTTAAACACTAGGGTGCTGACAGAAATATTTTTCAAAAGGTTATGAAATGCTTTAAAGAGATAAATCACTAGTGTGCCTTATTAGCACCCATCTTCCCCCTTTCCCGTGTGTATTAGAAATAGGATCATTTCCATCATGTGAAAACATCTCATTACTAGTAACAGATGTATTATGGTCATATGCATATGGCTTTGATTTGTGCCATGGCCTTTGATATACATATATAGCTCTGGCATCAGCAGCCATTTACGCAGCTGCCACAAGGAGTAATGTGTTTTCAGAAAAGCAAAGGCTGCTGGTTCTTAAAATTCTGACAGTTGAAAGAAATCCAGAAGAGAAATAGGCCTGTTTCCATAATGCTTTTCAGGATAGCAAGATAGTCCTTCAGGTCTTCTAGGCTGCTATAAGCTTATAAAACTTCAAGGACATCTCCATTTTAGCTGCTTTATTTTTTTTTTTGAAAACTGGTGTCAAGGAAAGGAATACACTTAATTTCAAGGTTGAGTCTAAAATTAATCATGCCTCCATTAAAACAAGTAGAAGAAGTTTTTTTTTCATACTGCTGGACTCATAAACTAGTGAATTATAAAATCATTTAGTCTATCGGTAAAGCAAACCATTGAATTTCCTACTCCAATAATAGTTCTACACACTAGGCAAGTATAAGATACCATATTTAAGGGGTCGCGTTGATTAACACAAGAATGAAGAAAACAGTTATTCAAATTCAGTCACACATTCCTATACTGCTAGTGAGGTACACTAGAGGTATATAATCACGTTCCAAATCATTAGAAACTGAACATGACTGGAATTCTAATCAAAACTTGGGTATCGTTTTTATAGTCAGAACATCTATTTAGACACATTTTAGCTTGAGATAATTAAACTCACTCCAATTCAACATTTTACAGCTGTGGAATCTGCAAGTTTAGCTTTTTACTGTAGCACTTAGGTGAAGGGCTTCATTTAGTACAGAATTGAATATTTCAGATCTTCCAACTTTAAGACCTTTCGACTTGAAAAGAGCCTTGAAAACAAGGTCCAAGTACAAGTAATGGGATTATATACACCAGAATGTATATCAGTCCTGAAAACAGAACTTTTGAGCAGGTGATAGCAATTTCAGTGGGATTTTACTGACTCCCAAGAATAATTAATCCCATTAGCAATTCTAGCATAAGCAGCCAGCCAGACTTGTCCCTGAGCATCAACTTAACTCCAAAAGTCAAAGTCTGCAATTGCTCTACTCAAACTGCCAATACAATTAAACAACTTCAATAAAAAACAGAACAAAACAAAAAATAAAAAACATGTTTAATAAAGCAAAAGATGTGGCAAAACCCATGTACGCTTCAGACAATTCAACATGAACATACTCTAATTGCTCTTTCATTAAAAAATAAAGACAACTAAATCCCCCAATTTATCTGTAGCTTATCGTGTACACAGGATATTTTCTCCCACTTCTAAGCATACAAGGCTGCTAAATTGCTGTCTTGAGCATATCCGGACAAGTGTGAACTTCATTGGTATTCAACTATATTGAATTTGGTATTGGTATTGGTATTTCAACTATAGTTGAAATAGAAAGCTTTAAGGATGTGTATAATATACATTTGTTAACAAGCATTATAGAATAAGAAGTAATACTAAAGGAGAGCAAAACAACTTAGATTTATTGAAATTGTATGAAAAAGGTATGCACATGACAGGGTATGGTACCTTCAGGTGCTCATCCCAGATACACTTAGAACAGAGTTTAAATTGAATAATGGTCTCTCTCTCTCTCAAGGGAGAAACATTCACTGTGTGTCTAGAAACTAAACAAGACACACTGATTTAAAAGCACTTTGTGCATCCAAGGCACCGTCATTTACTTTCTGATGATCCATATTAACTAAATCCATCCTGGCAAAATAATCTTGTGGTAGAGCAAACAATGCAGAAAAGAATGGAGGCAAGAGGGAAATCTGCTCTTCCACATAGGAGAAAACTCAAAAATTCTTAGATTTGAAATATTTTCATTGCTCTGAGATGTAAATAACCATCATTTATCATTTTACATAGTTGCAAGACTACATTGTTTAGACTACATTCTTCATGGAACTAAGAGAACTTTTGCATTTCTCATACAGATAGGAACAAAGATGGCTTTTTCTAAGTCTGGACACACACAGACACCTGACCAGAGAGATCAAACCATTATTACAAAGTTTCCTGCCGTTTTCTCTACAGATTAAGGCTTTTTTTTTTGGCTGTCCAGTATTTGAAATAAGCTTAGATTTTTGTTCTGTTCAATTCCTTCCCTATACAGCAAACTGATTTCACTAAAGTCAAGTTACTTCCATCAGTGTCTCTTCTGAACAGTGTGCAATGCCCTCAATTTTAGGGCTTTTTAAAAAGAAAACCTTTTCAGGTTAAAAAAAAAAAAGCTAATGAAATTAAGCATCTGTACTAGAGAAGCTGTTATAAGAAAAAGGAGGAAAGTTCAGAGGTAATGAACATATTTTACCTGATTTTTATTGGATTGATGTACTTGCCTGTAAGCATATAGTCATGTCAGTTCACACAGCTAATGAAATAATTAGTTATTAGATCAAGTACCTCATGCTTGCTTAGGGGAATTGTTTTAATGAGGTAAGCAGTTCCACAGCAGGAAGCCATCCTTCAGAACCACGGTGGGCCCCGCAGTGGGATGACCCCAAGCTGCAGGGAGCAGGGCCCCACAGCAACAACCAACATCTGGGGGCTTGCTCCCCACCTCTCACCTGGCCTGAGGATGGGGTTAGGCAAGAGAAACTGTGCTGACGCACCCAGTGCTTTGAGCCCTCCTCCCTGCTGGTGATTTAGGGTTCCCAGGGCTTATACTGCACCAGGATAAACTGGAATTAGGATTGATGCTTAAGAGCAATGCATAAAGGAGTATCGGGTCACCGAGAACACAAACAAAAATTGATTTTTAAACCATCTACTTTCAATCAGGATAAAAAGTCAGTAAGGGTCCAGAAGAGACAGCAAATGGGAAAGAATGAAAGATTTCAAGTAGAGATAAGGCTCTTTGAAAGGGTGTCTTAATGCTTGGCTCCTGATACAATCTTTGAGAAAGGCGGCCCAGAGGAAACACCACTCAGATCTGCTCATGGGGTTGAAGATGCAAAGGACTCTGGTAAACAGGGCTTATGGCTAATTTGTGGGCATAAAAGGGTGGGAGGCTGGGGAAAGAAGAACATTGGTACCAACTCCTCAGTTAAGGCATGACCTTCTTTCCATAGACTGCAAGAAAAATAAAAGAAAAAATCATCCAACAATGCTGATAGTTGTTTACCTCAGATGTACAGAGGCAATTTTGCTTGAAACATTAAAACTTCCTGTTGAAGTAAAAGTGAGTCAATGTGAAAGAACACTTGAACCTTTTGAAGAAATACACATGCACCCATTTTCTAGCCACAGACATCAGAATAGGGTTGCAGTTCTATGGACTCTGCTATTTCCTGATCAAAATCTGGACAAGTTAGCATCGTACACTGCTAGAGAACAATTAGCGGCAACAGTGGTGTTAGTATTTATGAATATTTTAGATCAAAGCATGAAGTTACCTCAGGTTATCTCATAAAGCAAGCTGGCCCTAAGTATTTTGATGCAAACCTGGTTCTGAAAATGCCAGAAAATCCTATCAAGGCTAAACTGTTACGAAAAGCATTATTTAAATATTGGATATATACAGAAAATACTAGGGTTATCCTGAAGAATTAACAGCTTCTTTGCCTTACTCAATTAAAAGAAAAAAATCTGTATCTTAAAACTTTATAGAGGCAGAATACACACACGTGAATGCACATGTTCTTTCACTTTTGCCTTCACGTTTAAGAACTGAGAACTTCAAAAAATTTTCTAAGCTCTCATCTCATAAAAATCTTAAGAGCCAAATGCATTAATTCCCCCCAAAAAAACAAACAGAAGTCAAAGCCATCTTTCTGAACCTTCCATCCCCATTCCACACACTTGGAAACAACCTCTCCTGAATACGTCATGATATTCCTCTTATCCAACACTGACTCAACATTACTTCTTTAAGGCTACCAACAAGTTCATTTACCATTCTAAATCAACTTCTGTTGTTGTATTAGGAAAAAGTTACGGGGCAAGAAGTTATGCTGTTGTTCTACGCATCAATTCTATAGATAAAATCCCAAGTGTAAATATACTTGCTCCTTAAGGAACACATCAAAATAAAAAAATACTTTAAAAAAAAATACTTTTCTTCTTCTCAGTTTTCTACTTTGGGGCCTTCATATTAAATTGAGTAAAAAATTACATCCCAAACAATAAGTGCTTTGGGATGAGTCAGTAAGTCCTACAGGAGAGTGCTATTTTAATTGTTTTATTATACTCCATAAATTTACAAGTAATCATCACGTCATCCTATCACTCTTCCATGGAAGCCCATAATTTTCATATCCATTAAATGCCGTAGGGATTGTCTTCAGGGGGCAGAGTTTCCTCTAAATTCAAAACGTAGATTCATGCACTGCAACCTTATTTGCTTTACAACCTTATTTGCTTTAAAACTCTTGCCACAAGGGTCATTTTGCCACCAAATGTTACAAATATATCCTTTGCAGGAACCAGCTAGCTGGATTGCTGTATGGTCTCTAAGTCCTAATGCTGTTGCTATCTCCCACTGTTCTGAGTTCCACCTGTCAGTGTCCTCAGAGCAGTGTCAGCCCTCAGGCTTCACCACGTAACTACAGAGCAATTCAAGCAGCATGACGCCTGCTTGTGGTTTGTAATATTTATCTTTATTATTCAAACTGATCCCACACTTCTGTTTTGGTTGTTTCCTGCCCTCAAGGGAAACAAAATCAACCCTGTGATTCCAGAGCATGGTTTGTAACATGATGTATTAATATTAGCTCCAGTACCAACTACGACTTCACACCCACTGGGGACCACAAAACACTGGAAAGTAAGGCATGACCTCCGATACAGCAAGTCCACACTTCATGGCTGATTTAGTGAGTCAGCTCTTGCTTAATGCTTCTCAAATTATTCTTGGACTATACAGTGCAGAGGAAAATGAGTCAGAACTTGCTTGTGCGTTTGATCTCCACCTTCATAGAACCGCAGAACAGTTTGGGTTGGAAGGGACCTTAAAGATTACCTAGTTCCACCTAACCTGCCATGGGCAGGGATATCTCCTGCTAGAGCAGGTTGCTCAAAGCCCCATCCAACCTGACTTTTATACCTTCACCACTGCCATGCAAGCAAGCATATAAGAAAAATAATGGAGTTTACGATGGCAACATTAAGAAACAAAACCAGACCTAGCCTTGCTAATAGTCTTGATCCTCGTAACCTAAAAGGACACAAAGGCTCCCCCACTGTCTTGACTTTGTGGCCCCACTTTCATCTTTTCATCTAACACTGATGGCAGCCACAGTTCTAGCTGCAGATCAGTGCAGGTAGTTTGGCTGTAGGTGTCTCAAACACGATCCAATTCTCCTCTTATCTCTGTTCTGCAGTAACACAGTATAATCTTAAATCCATTTGGCCACTGAAGGTGATGCAGCAGACAGCAGCAAGGCAACATCACTGTCCTGATCCTCACTCCTGCCTGCAGAGGAGCGACTTAATAGAACAACTGTGACTTAAGGTCACAGGTTTCAGAATATCATATAACTGAACAACAGCCTTGACCCTTACTGCATTGCATTGACCATGCATCCAATTTTGTTCCAATGCTGAAGATTTAAACAGTACAATCTCAGAATGGAAACATTGCTTTGTATCATGAAACAACTGAATTCAACAATAAAACCAAAAAAAATGATTACTGCTTGAAGAGTGCCTGCAAGTAGAGACTGAAAGCCCAAGCAAATAAAAATATTTCTTCATTTTATGGAACTCAGGGCATTGAATATATATAATGAAATGTCATTAAAGATATTTGTTACTGTAATACAGAGAAAGTAAGTTAATCAGAAACAGCATAAGTGCCAGGAGTACACAAGGTGGTATACAGGAAAGCTTCTCATTTGTCCTGAAGGGTAGTAGCCATGCACTGAGGGAGCAATATACCAGCTTAATGTAATAGTTTAATAACAGCTTTAGTAGTTTATACAATATATAAATCTATACATTCTTTACCCTACAGAAAAACAGGTCAGAGAAAGCAAAAGCAAGACTAATCACAGAGTATCTGCATATCACTACAGTTGATCAAATATAAGACCCTACTTCTAACCACAGATGCTTCAGCTTTTATAACAGCAACAGTTACAGAAAGAGAGCATGTTCCCTCCAGAACAGTCAAAATGCCAGCCTAGAATTGAAGGCAGTGCATATCACCTATCCTACTGAGGGATAAGCAATATTCATAAGCATGGTAGAAAGAATAAACGATACAATTCAAAGACTTTCAATCTGGGACAAATCGAAAAGTAAGGGCAAAAAAGTTCAGGTTAACACATCCCCTATATGTTGACTCCTTCTCAATATTAACCTCAAGCTATAAAGAACAAAATTGAGATCCTAGAGAAGTATAGACAAAATAGAAGACAGAAGAGCTTAAGTAGGAAACCTTAGGATTTGATGTTTGGAAGAAATACAATTTTACAGTATTCCTCTTCTTGCCTAAAGCGTATTTATTGCAGGTCTTTGCTTTTACCAGCTGTATTAGTTTTTTAGTAGGTATTACTTCTTAAGACAGTTTCCCTAAAAACTAGGCACCTATTTGTTTTTAGAAACTGAAGCAATTAAAGCATTTCCTTCCCTTTGTAACGTTAAAAATTCAAATGAAGTATTACAGTAACAGGGCAACTTGCAGTCCCGTTATAAACAATGATATAAAGCATGTGTAACCTTAAATTCTTAATGTTTTCTTGTGTCACTAAACTCAAAAATAACACCAGAACCTTTTGAGGAAGATGCACTCTTTTTCCTCCAATGACCTTTTCTCCAGTGCTTCTTGTACTGACTTAAATAATTAAACGTGCCTAAGCCTGAAGTGATTGCACAACTGCACCTACATTTAAAAAAGGTAGGTAGACAGTATTTTGTAGTACAACTGCAGGACAACTACTCAAATTGACATCTTCATTTGAATTACCTACTCATTTACATTGCCTGAAGATCTGGACAAGAACATGAAAGTGACCAACTACAATTAAAATGGAAAAAAAGACTGTCAGCAACATTCAAAAGTGACAGAATTTTAAGTGGTTCATGCTCGGGCATAGTTTCTGATAAAAGCAACATTCTTCTTGTCCAGTAGATGCTTAGTCTGGACTAAATACTCTTAGGAAATTACTCATGATACATTTCTAGATAGATGTTATTCCCTCAAGTATTCATAGATTGAGGGAAATCATAGCTTTCCAAAATGCATTTCCTCTTCCTCAATGTTAAAACACTGCTCATTCCCACTAGCAAGTGAAACGCTTATGAATGTCAAAGTAGTAGCCTTATCCAGTTCAACTTCTTTTGGATCCCCAAAGCCATCATTTTAACTATAACATTTTTCTCCTGAGGTTTTCCTACTCATACCTGACCGCATAAAAATAAATGTCAGGGAGAGGAGAGAAGCATAATTCCGGCTGACCACACTAGAAGTAGTGGCTCATTCAAACCAGCTCATCTCCAGCCACAGACAAGAAGCCAGATTAGAGATTAAATAACTTGAGCTTCTCCACTGCTATACCCACATCCCAAAAGCTCCACTTAAATTCCAGATGGAGTAATCATTCAAACTCATATGAGTCACAGCAAAATATTTATGCAATTTCCAGTTTTCAAAAGTATTTTGGACAGTCCTCTTACTAAGCTTCCTGTCTCTCTGCATACCATCAGGATCAGTAGAGCACACAACTCATGAAGGCACCCACAGGATCAAGGAAATTCTACCCTCTGTTACTAAGTGTCTAATCTAACATCACCCATACAGGAAAACATGACAATTAGCAACACTTGCCTGGTGGTGAATATTGCCCTTGACAGGAAACAAAGTTCAGATGTAAGTAGAAATGCAAAGACCCACGTCTGTAAAAGTAGCACAAACCTAAGGCAATAATCTCCAGCTTTTGATGGTTCATGTATTACAAAGTGGTATCCCCAAACCACATTGAGTCCAATAGCCCTGGAGGCAGGTGTAGACCTCCTCCATTCATCTAACTGAAAAGAAAGATCTTGCATCTCCGCCTACTTCAGTAAAAGAAAGAATATAAGAAGAATTAAAACAGATTAAGAGACTCTTTTAGGCAGCTTAAGACCCTTAAGCACACATTCCCAAGCCAAGTATTTTTAATATAACAAGTCTTCTAGTTACCTCTCTCAACTGTCACTGTTTTCAGTATTGTATAAAGCTGCTTAAACTGCAAAGCTGATTGTCAAGGGAATCCCAGTTTGAACAGATCTTTTGTGGTCTGAAGGGCTGTGACTCCTGTATAAGGAGGACATCAGGTTATTCCATCAAGCCCTGACTATCAATGACAAAGGAGAAAAAAAAAAAAAAAAAGAAAGCTAAGAAGTCAGGCTATGCTGCCTTATTACCCAGCTAAATTCCATGGCAGTTGCACGGCAGTACAGTGCCAAGAAGGACTAAGACAATCCCTGCTCCCCTGAGGCCACTTTGTTTTCCAGTAAGCAATACAGACACTCGCTGCAGGTCACAGAAAAACAAGAGGTGCCTCTGAGTAGCTCTGCTACACACAGCCCATTCTGTTACAAGTATCCACTGGTGTTTCAGTCAAAAAAAAACAACACATTGCTCAGGCTCATATGAAACTTGAAGTGGAGAATGGATGCACAGTATTTACTGCCTGACAACCAGATTACATTAATCCAGTTCATCCAAATTATTTGCATATTCTAGAGCCAGTAGAGCCATTCATGAATTTTTGTCACAATCTTCAAAGCTTACAGAACTAAGTTTTTCAATGAATCATGTGGGTGTTTCTGAAACACGAAAAAAATTAGAACCTCAAACATTCTAAGGACTACTTCATGAATTCTTAAAGTCTTAATACTTGGTTTTCCAGAAACAAATTAAAATACCTATCCATTAGATTACTTATTACCTCCTTTATAATATGATTTTTCAGCGTAACCATCATTTAATTTACATGTTATCTCTGGATATCTAGGCTTTTGCATACTTAAGTTAACCTCCTCTGAATGCCTCAGAGTCTTCCTGAGTTCAGCTGATCCAAATCTTAACTATTGTGAACCAATTTCTCACTCCCATAGCCGTCCCAATAACCCCATCTCAACTTAGGTTTTGTGCATGCCTATGTCACTTCTGACTTGATAAAGCTGCTTCTTTTCTTTCACCTTCATCCCTCTCTAGTTCACGTGCTCTCTTCTCCCAGGCATGGTCTAAACTACATATTGCATCTCATTTGTTTTCAGAACGAGACTGCACTTCCACCTGAGAGGAATGATTGCACAGTTTAGCAGATAAAGAACATGACTTGAATGTTTACAACCCTGGCAGCATTTCCAGGAACATATATTCTTCCTCCATATTTATTCTTACTCAGTATACATTCATTTGCTTAAGGACCTGTACCTTGAATTTCTTAAGTTCAAGGCTCAACTCTTTAAGCTTTTTCAAGATATAAATCCCTCGTAAAGTTCTGATAATGCCACTCCTGTTACTAGCCTTGCTTTACCTACCTTGCTGAAAGCAGAAGTGCAGACTTGGGACCTGAGTGGTATTTCTGCAGTGTAGGTGTGAGATGCTCAAAGGAGCAAAATTTGACCATAATCACTCTGTAACCCAGTCTTCCTCACGGAAACTGCTGAAACACATTTTCATCACATGCAAAAGCAAATTTTTTTTTTCCAATGCATCCCTCACTTGTACCCTTACAACAGTATAATTCTACTTTTATTTTCAGGGTAATCTCTTCATAATTTTCCCTTCCTACTCTGAGTCTACCCATTCCACTCTATACAGCTTTTTCTATTGAATCTTCTGCTTTCCAGAAGCTGGTTACTCTTCCAGGTTCAGTTAGGAAAGAAAATCTCAGGTAGACCTTTTTGTTTCTGAGTGCCTCATTTTCTTCCAGGACTCACTCAGTCAGGGTTTACTGAGAATTCATTGGTTTACATGAAATGCACAGTTACTATAGTGAGTAGCTCCAGAGAAAAGCCTGTAAATAAAAATATGTTGAAGCAAATGCAGCCTCAGTATGAGTCTCTGTAGAAGGGGCTAATCTCAGCACATTCACCTTCTTTGTCCCCTTAACTAAAAACTGCATGATGTTGTCAAGAGCACTTTAACAGTGAAGAGCAAAGCAGAGGAAAGGAAATCACATTACATCAGCAAACCAGTAGCACCCTTGGCTTTACCTAACAATACCAAAATGATGTCATACTGGTTTATATGATGATCCACCATGTATGCAGCATGGAAGCATTACTTTTCTCTCTCATTTGCCAATTTCTTTCTGGGACAGCTGAAAAGACAGGAAAGAAAGATAGTACATTGGTGGACAAATTAGAAAATGAAAAAAAAAATGCACTGAAAATATCCCTACTGCTTGATTGCCCCATGTTGCATCAATAAGTTTTTCTTCTGCAACTATAAAATAGCTCAATTTTAAAGCCCAAATGGAAATGAATCTGGCCAGGGATGTCAAGGGCAACAAGAAGGGCTTCTACAAGTACATCAGTGACAACAAGAAAACCAGTGAAAATGCAGGCCCCTCTGGTAATCGAAGTGGGTGACCATTTCCAGGCACATGAAGGAGAAGAAAGTCAACAGGAGTAGTGAGCATGGATTCACCATGGGAAACATATACTTGACTGATCTGATAAGCTTCTATAATGAAAAGGCCAGCCTGACAGATGAGAGTAAAGCAGTGGTTTTTGTCTTCCAGGACTTCGGTAAGGTCTTTGACACTGCCCCCATAAGATCCTTACAGAGAAGCTGACGAAGTATGGTCTGGATGAGCAGGTAGGGAGGTAAGTCAAGAACTAGCTGAACAGATAGACCCAGAGGGTAGTGGTCAAGGATGCAAAGTCTAGTTGGAGGCCAGGCGCAAGCAGAATACTCCAGGGGTCAATACTGGGTCTAGCCCTGTTTAACCTCTTCATTAACAACCTAGATGATGGAGAACAGTGCACCCTCCATAAATTCACAGACAACACAAAACTAGAGGGTGTAGCTAATTCACCAAAAAACCATGCTGTCATCCAGCACAACCTTGACAAGCTGTCAGACAAGAACCTCAAAGTTCAACAAGGAAAACTAGAAGTCCCTCACTTGGGGAAGAACAACTCCAGGCACCAGTACATGCTGCGGGCCACCCAGCTGCAAAGCCACTTCTCAGCAGAGGACCTAGGAAGCCTGGTGGACACCAACTCAGTTGAGTCAGCAGTGTGCTTTGCCACTAAGAAAGCTGCAATAAACAAAGCATCACCAGCAGGGCAAGAGAGGTGACTTACTCAGCAAAGGTGAGGCCACACCTGGAGTACTGTGTAGAGTTCTGTCTGTCTCTTCCCCACCCCACCCCCCAGTCCCAATTTATTCCACTTCCACCTCACTTCCACATCTTTTACCTCACACTAATTCAGGTATTTCAGAAGAGATAAACTACAACAAATATAATCCTGGTTTTACTCTTATAAACATGACAAGTAACAGGACCGGACCAGACAGCCTCTAATTACTGCTGGACTTGATGAGCACTTGACATAAATCTAACCTACAAAAACAACATCCTAAATTGTCAAAGAGCTAGAAAACTAACAGGCCTAATGGAAAGCCTCCTTACCACAGGATACAAGCTCAAAGCTACAACAAAAATACAGCAACAGAAGTCCTTTGTATTTGCAGTTACGGGTGCGTGAGTCCTGGTTTAAGCATGCTTTTGTTTTATACTGATGTCTCTAAAAGCCTTTGCAATGCACAAACAGAATTGATGACTAGTTGAGAATATTCAGCAAATTAGAAAATAACTGTTGTCCATACAAAAAGTTTCTTCAATACACACTGGCAAGAGACCAAGATGCCTTGCTACATTTCTGCCTGCACAGTATATGTTCTAAGAATGTCCCCAGTTTCTGAAGGAATTTCTGCCCACCACTCACCTCCAGCATCAGTAGTATTCTGCCACATGTAACCCCCATAAATTGATCAGCAAGAGCTCTTACACCTCAGCATTTCTGCAAAGCACCAGCCTGAACAACAACAGCCTCTAGAAGCAGACTCCTGTGTAGGTGTGTCAAGCTCTCCTTGTTTCTGAGCACTTTTACACCAAGTCACACGCACACCCCACCCCAAACATGATCTTTTGGATTTGTTTCATAAAAACATTAGGAACTCATTCTACTAAAAAGATGCCTTCCTATTTATCTCAGTCTATGGAAGTCCAGATAACACCACAAAGACTATCTTCCCTAAACAATCTGAGTAACTGTCTTTTTAAAAAGACAAGAATTTAAGCAATTTCACGAACAATTTTCACATTTCCACATGGGAACATTGGAAATAGGAACCTAATTGGTTTTAATCTGCTGATTAAGATTTGAATGTATTTAACTCCATTGTTTGCCAGACCAGGAACTGGCTTTTGTGTTCTGAGCCTTTCATTCCTAACCTTATCCTTTGACGCTGAATGGAAATGAACAGGAAGGAGAACAGTGTGGAAAAACAGCAGCTTGGCTGCAGTCAACTAACTTGTCAATTGAAAGGTTATTACTTGTAGCTTCATATTTTCTTAAGTAGCTAAAAGCAGTAAAATTTACTTACTACCAGTTCTCTTGAAGTACGAGATTTAAGAACACTACTCAAGGGAATTTCCTGGTGATTACACCATTTGCAATTAGAGAAGTACAAATTCCTAAGTAGAGTCTGTTTACTGACAGACTACTCTTTTCTGGTTCATTATTTCAAAGGCAGGCCCAGTATCATCACATTAGTGTAAGGTAATATTGCAGACCAACACAATGAGTCAGCAATCAAAACGACGTGTTCTGCCATCCCACGGAGATTGTGCTTTTGCTTCTAGTCCTGGGATTGCTGTCACATCTCCTCTCTCCCATCCTCCCCCTGCTGCACAGTGCTGCAGAGCTCCAGGACTGACTTACCAGTTGTCAGCCCAGCTTGTTTCAGAAGGAGGAAGGAATTCATGTGTAAAGTACCCCGGGTCTCAGAAACACAGAAGCATGTGCTGGAGGAGCTTAGTGCCTGGTCAGCTGACTTTAGCAATGAGAAAAGGAAGCTGCTCAACTAACTGGAACTAAATGAAAAAGAAATTTCAGTTTTTTTTCATCTACCACTTATTCTTAAAACAACATTTAGATAATGAAGCTCAAGAGCCTCTGTACCTACAATTCCTGCTCATCACAACAGCTTTGCAGGCCTTCCCTTTATATTTCAGCAAGATGCTGGAATACAAAATGCAAAGTGGAGTGAGCTCACACAAGCACCTGAGCCATACACAGAAGAATACATCCTCCACGCTAGGCAAGAGTGAAGGCGTTTGGGGTGTTAGGCTATGAAACAGGATTAAAATGGAAGGGTCACCAAGATGGAACACTGAAGTGAAACACTTGACTTTCCACAGTTCTTTTTAACTGCACATTTAAAAAAGAAAAAGAGTCCAACTGCTGCTAAAGCCTGTTCACACATAAAAACCTGGCAGGACTGAGTATTATCCATTCCCATTACTGCCATAAGAATATAAATGGTATTTGAAACCAGAACTAAATCACGTGATATAACATGCTATATTATAAGGGGGAAGAAGCGCTAGATTTCCTCTTCAGTGAACATGTTAATATGTACAATAAAAACCATTTGCATTAGTCTGCAGTATAAGCAGATAGTAAATACTATACCCACAAAAATCCACAGTAGTCCCACTTCTGCAAGGTTTGATGATCAAAGAGATGGATGAAAATGACATCTGGACACCATATCAAAAGAGCAGTGACATCCTTTCTGTTAATGCGTACAGATGACTACCTTTCCCACTTAGCTTAGGGCATACAACACTACTAAATCACATCCAACACACCAGAACACACAGAATTACTAGTGGAACAAACATGTTGTCTTCTCCCCCAGATTATAAAAGTTGCTTCATTTCATTTCCCTCCTGCTTCATCCAATGTCTCTGCTTTGACACCCTGCGTTATACTTGAATTCTAAAAATGGGGCAAGGCTCTTAAGAGCTTCACCCTCCCCTTCCCCCCCCAGTAAAAATAAAAATAAAAATCAGCACATGGGGACTGTTCCCCATCATTAAAAGAGCTCACTATCTAGCAAAATAGATGCATGTGCTACATGTGATGGGGCTTGAAGAAAGTACGATGAGGGAAAACTATGGCAAACTGCATGCTGCCCAGGAAGAGATTTCTTTGTCATAATCATACAGTAAAAACACGTGCAATACAGAGCATCACTTCCAGAAAATGAGGGGAAACACACCTATAACCAGTTTTTCTTTCTTCCTTAAGCCCTCTTTAAAGCTATTATGCAAAAACTGATGGGAAGCAGAGGGACTGACTGACAGGATGCAATAATGTAAAGTGATTTGATTACTCTGAAGCAGAGCCTTTTCATTAAGTTTTTAGCCTTGCAACACAGGATCTATTACAAGAAGGCTCATTACACTTTTTTTGTACCAAATGGATTAAAGGTTCATCCTACTTGATGTGTCCTTCACAAATCTTATGTAATTCCCTTTTTCTTTATATACATTACACATGTATACATATAAGCCCCTCTAGCATCCGATTTAGTAGAACTATTTTAATCTATGTATTTTTACACAAAGTAATCAGCTATGCAGCAGTCTTCCAAATAGATACCATATCCTTCAATATTAGTCATTCACATTCATATAATTGAGAAGAAGTGAGTGCCTAACAATTCCATTTGGAGAAGCAAGCATCTTTGAAATGTATTTACAGATGGTTTTCTCACCTCCTTGGGAATGCTAAGTACTATCAGTGCAGCAATAAAAAAAAGCTCAACTACAAGAGCTCCGATTCTATTGTAATGCAATGGTATTTTATTTCTATTAAATAATGAAAAGACAGGAGAGAAGGCTGCAACAGTCATACTGTACCCACAGAACCAACATGCTGGGGAGTCAGGGGAAAAGAGCCAGGTTTAAACACTGAGCAGTATCACAGTCATATGAATGAAAGATCAAGAAATATTGGAGAGCCATAAACCCTGCTGGGTGAGACATTTACTCTGGCTGCTTTAATGCCTGCTAGGCACTTCCATCCCCAAAATTAAGGGCTCCACAAAAACTCATTTATGATTGGTGCTCTGTTCCAGAATGAGTTATTGTTTAGCTCTACATATCTCAAATTCTATAGCCATTAAAAAAGGGGGGCTGGGGGATGAAGAAGCATTCAAAAGGTTAATGAGAAACAAACAGCTGAACTTCACATAAGTGATGCACAAATCCTGTTTCCATTCTGCTACCTTCTACTTCCACTCACAGCAGCAGAAGCAGCATTTTACTTACATATTCATCATTCCAGAGCTGAGTGAAATGCAGAGAAAAAATAGACAAGATTTATGAAAATATGGAGACTTCGACTGACCACATTACATGAGCTTTATTTCTTGCCTATTCTAGATCCTTTCCAAATATTTTAAGCTGGTCTGATGATAACAAAAAACCTCCCAATAAATTCTAATACCTTTGAAATGAAAGGAGCTTTCTAGTGCTATTCAAGTAATGTTTTCCAGCACTATTATCATTATTCTACAAGCTTTTTTGCTGTGCAAACAGCAGGGAAAAGAAAAAGGATAAGAAGACAAAAACAGGACACAAATCATAAGCACAGAATTTACAAACACCACACTCCATGCCACCTGCTACTCATGTTTCATCTTTTTTTTCAAGCCCAAACAAACAAACACAATCAGGCTAAGAGACAGAGGGGTAGACAAACCCCTGGACTTACCTTTTTTATGGTCCCTCTGCAAACTTCTCCAAAAGAAATGTAAATTCCTCTAGCTGCACTTGATTCGTCTTGCTTTTCTCTCTCTCGAGTCACACAGAAGCAAAACAATTAGTTTTCAGAGGTTCCATTTACTGCTCTTCCATCCCCAGCAAAATGCGTCCAGGAGACTATGCCAAAAGTAAGCCCAGAACTCAAAGGCAATTGGAAGAGGGCGCGTGGGGGGTTGCTGAAGGACCAGATTGCAAAAATTCAGTAGCTTGAGCACAGAAATATCCTACTGTACAATATACCTGGCTTCTTGCTCACCAAAAAACTGTAGTGCAAACTGTCAGTAGTAGCCTCCAATAGCTGCTGTGTGTGCTGCAGATGGTATGTCTCACTGTTACCTTCCCAGATGGGTAGAGGATTCAGAGAGCAGCAAAACCAGGGGGTCGCCTCCAAACCAGGTGGATTGCCAGCCACTCATTCGCTCAGTCCAATTAATCAAGACAAGAACAGCTCAGTCACCAGAGGTATCTCCTTCCAGGGTGCACAGGATTATGGCAAGGTTATTAATCTTGCTTTGCTGCATCCCCCCACCCCCTACATTCAGCAGCCTGCACCGAGATGATTGCCAGCTCTGTCTCTGTCCCTGTTCTACTGCATTTTGCTCAGCCCTCTGTTGCTGCAAGTGAAACACAGAGGAGGGAGGAATACTAATAAGGTGGTTAGCTACAGTTTCTTTAAGGCATTCTACATACTGCCTGAGCACGTATATGTGCATGTGTGCGCACATGCATTTTCTGTGGGGCAATGTGGATTTCTTTGTGGCTGAAATGGGACCTGTTTCTACATCAAAGTCTGAATTAATCTGGATTATCACTTAATGAATATCAGAGCCAGCAATTGTATTTTTCTTCAGATAAGAGGAGGGTACTAAATGCTCTAGCAGATTAGAAAGGCAGTAATGGTTACTGGGGGGAAGCACAGGGTTGTGCAGAAACCACACCATGCCCTGAACAGTGCATTTGGTTATAAAATGTGTTCCAAAGCAACTCAGGCACTGTTTTAGAAGTCATTCTTTTATCCTGTATCAGTCAGATTTTTAAAATCAGCATTATCCATCTCTAGATTAGACAGCAAAGTCAAATATTTTTAGAAAAGAAAATTTCTGGCAGGAAAACGGAAATTTAGGAAGTTGGCTGAGGCAAACATCCAACGCTGCATTTATGAAGGTGTTTGAAATTCTCTCCTTTTAACAAGAACTGTTCTTCTGAAAGCTTTCACTTATGAGACGAGTTTGGTGTTCTCAGTCCACCACCCAGAACAGACTTGCCACATATTCCTAAGCAGTTGGTGTGCACTGGTACATTAACCTGGGTATTATTGCGGCAGGTAGAAGTCCTTGCTGTAATTCACTCCCATGAAGTACGAATGCAGTTTTACCATCTTTGCTCTCCTGCAGATACTCCAGACCTTCTGCAGCAGGTTCAGGATGCAGGGCATCCACAATTCCAACTTTCTGCAGCAAATGACATTTTCACACTCCTTCAGGAAACTAAAAGAAAAAAAATAAGACACTCTTCAGAAGCATGTTTATTTATTTATTTATTTTAAACCATAGTAAGTTATACCTTACTGTGGGACTGATAACTCTTTATCAACCTGCAGCTTAGTTCAGGGGTCTGAGTAACCAATACACTTGACAGAGCTCCCTATTCAATGAGCTACATGAAATGAGTTCGGTGCTTCATTTCACAAAAAGAGCTACCACAGCAAAATCTAGCAAATAAACTGTTTGAATGAGCAGAGATGGAAGTGCTGGTGTAAATTTAGGCAGCCCATCCATGGGCTAACTGGCAAGAAAGCTTGTATGTACCAACCATGCCAGTATTACTGTTACTTTAGCTTAGAGAACTGCAATCTAATATGGCACTGTTACCACAAAATAAGAGCCTTCTGGTAAGCACACACTGCAGTTTTGACAGCCAGTGAACTTTAAAAAGAAAAAAAGGCACAAAAAGGCTGGATCTCCATGGTATCTGAAAAGGGAAATATAGGGCACTGTAGGGAACTGTTTCAGAAGATGGAAGATCAGCCCTGTTCCACTAATCACATGTACTCACTTGGGCTGTTGTGCATTGTTTCAGCTTAACCTACAATAGAATTTAAATCTAAAATGATTTATTTATTTGGAAGCCACAGAACTAACAGGAGACACTGTAAATTGTATTTTTTTCTTCATTTTTGCTGCAGCTGTTTTTCTTCTCTCCTTCAGAAGTCTCCTCCTATTCCCAACACTGCATGATACCTTGTCTTTCCATTTGAGCTCCATAAGCCAAGAAAACAGTATTCTCATTCATCACGAATGTAACTGAGCCTATCCACACAGGAATGTGAACAGATAGGAGCTTGGACACTGAAGACCCATCTAGCCAAAATTTTTGTCTCTGTTAGTCACCGTCACAGAGAAACCTGTGATCAAGGGAGGCAGACAGTGCTATTTCCACAGTACACTGTTCTGACCCTCGATTTTCCATGCCAAGAGGAATTGTGAAGTCAGAGACAGGAACAGCTACCTTGAGTACACTACTCACAGCTTCACAGGCTTCTCTCATACCCTGCCTGGGCTTTTCCTTTACACTGAGGAGCCCTAATAGATTCACCTGTCCTTCATATTAAAGTTACTCTACTTATTTGAACACTTGTCACATATCTTTTCCACCTCATGCAGTACCCCAAATTCCACAGGCATGCCACAAACTTACAGCACCACGTTGATACTTTGTTTTGAGAAAGCATCACCCAGAAAGCGTGAAGTTTCTGCTTTCTAAGAAAGCAGCATGAATGCTTTGGCTACTTTCAGATTATTAGCTTTAGTAGTGATGTAACATTTATAGTTCTAACTAGGCAACTAAGCGTCTAATGAAAAGACCTCATGTCTAGACCAAAGTTCCCTGTCTGCAGTCTTTCCCACTTCCTTAAAGTTGTTTTTTCCAGGTGCAGTCACAGTCTGAGTGCCTTTTTTTTTCCTTAAATTACAGAAATAATTCATCCAGTTAACACATCTCATGTTTACGATCTCTGGGATCTGAACAACAGCAGACAGAATTAAAGTGACTTGCATTCTAATTTCCATTCTGCAGATTACGTGTTAAGGAACTGGGGAAAAACAAAAATTAAGTGCCATTCAGAGAATACATTACTGATAGCAGCATCCTCCAAGTACTGCTCACCATAATCCTACAGGTAGAGGCAAGGCCCTCTGTCCTACCTCATCTGTAGTTAAGTCTGTGTTACAACTATACCACCCACTAATGACTTCCACATTAATCAAAATGAATGAACATCCCTTGCATTTCCAAGGATTGGTTGTTTCTTCATTTGTTTATGGAGAAGTAACAATTTGGACAAATCAGCTCATCAATCCACAAACTACTGGAGTCTTACAGACATCTTTGTTTATACTCCCACATGATGCTTAAAGACAGTTTACAAGCACAATACCAACCAAGCAAATACACCACCCCCTGCCCAAACATCTTCAGCTCCCTCTCCATTTGGCTCCAGCCTAGCTCAGCTGTACGTGCTGACCCATCAGTCTCACACCTCTCAATACCAATGTCTGAAATTCAGCACAAGTTAATCACCAGTTCTTACTGCTCTAAGTCCTTACTAAGGAAAGCACCGACCTAGTACAAAATAAGAAAATACTGAAGCAAAACACTATCAAAACCTTTTTTATTAGCCCATTTTGATTTAGGTAACTCTAAATCTATATGAAATTTGTAATCCGAACCTCAATTTCTTCCTCTTAATTTTCAGTGACTTGATCACGACAAGTCACACCTAATATTAGTTTCCAAGCCAAGTTAGATATTAGCAAGACCACAGAAAGAGATGATTCATGTTCATACAGGCAGGCAGAGCTCATCAGGTACAATGTAAGGGGTTACTACTTCCAGCTGACAACACTACCCACATGGACACACTAATGGCAATCATCAGAAGCAAACACACACCGGTTTCTCAGCCACTCTTTTCCCCACCAGTCCTAACTTAAGCCCAGCATTAAGAGATGGTGGAAAGTCCCGTGCTGGCCTCTGAACTGTAGAACTGAGAAGCAGCCCTACTGCCTTCTCCTGCTTCTCCCAGAGGGCAGCAGCAGCTCTTCCATAAGGAAGCCCAGCTCCTGCTGCCCCAGTGACTGAGGCACCTCCACACCTGGACCACACAGCACTACATGGACTACACAGCACTACCCGGACTAGGAGCACTACACCTGCTCTCCAGTAAACAGTTCTCCCAGAAGTTATACAACCTACTCAAAACCACAAGGGTTTTCAGAAGACACAGTGAAAGACATGAAGCCATGAGGAAGATGCAGAGAAGCAAGAGAATGTATTAACTGGAGGGGAAAAAAATACTGAACTCCTAAAAAGTTTGCAGCATTTACATTCAAGACAAATGAAACATTTCTACTGCACTAAGCATTTTGTAGAAAGTATTGGGTCAGGGTCTATCTATTCCTGTTACAATAAGCACAACAGTAATAATAATCTCCTCCTAAACCTCTTTGCCAGGAAGTACAGAACTACAGCAAACACATTGTGTTCTTGATATCTTAAGCTCCCAGCCACAGTCCAGTGAGCAACATAAGCAAGCTCCTATGAGTAGAGACACACACTAGGCATTATAATTAGCATTCATCACCCTAAAATACAGGTAGCTGCATCACAAAGTGACACTTAAAAAAAACAACTTTTTGATCAAATTGAGCAGTTTTCATTGTAGATATTTTTAGTTCTAGAGACATACTATCAGGCTCAAATTTTCTTCTTAAAAAATGTACTGTAATTCAGTGCCTCAAGTTTGGATTTCAGACTAATCCTGGCACGCTAAATACAAATCATAGCTACCTTGATTTTGTGCTATTTGGCTGCTATTATTTGAAGACAGATTTAACAACACCTATACCAGACTTGGGCAGAAACCTCAACTTTTTTGGAAGTCAAACGGTAAAATTTTGTATTTCCCTGCATTCTTCCCTTTAGGAGAAAAAAACAAAAACAAAAACAGATGTCTAAAGCCTTATTTGAAAGTGTTAAAGAAAGGCTACTTAAGAAGCACATAGACCATTACAGAAAAACAAAACAAAAAGTCTTCGCACATCAAGCCTATATATATACATATATATACACACACAAATATATATTATATGGTAAGTGTATATAGCTGCTACCTGCCAACCAAATAAATTACATTTTTTACCCCTCTTCTCAACAGACAGGAGAAATTCTTCAAGGGTAGGGACATGGCCTCTGTTTGCCCTGTCTTTCCTCTTTCACAGGCATCAGCATGCAGCCACTGCTGTGAGCAGAACACTCCAATGCACAGACCCTCAGCTTGAGCTGCTATGAGCCCTCTGCTTACAATTGCTTGCATTTTCCTGTGGCAACCATCGTTTCTCCTCCCCTCTGTAGAGAAGGGCTGCAAGAGTGAAAGGGTGGGATACATTTAATTAAAATCTAAGTTACTCAAAACATTTGTTTGGATTTTACTCACACCACTGAGCACTTACTAAAAACAGCTGGGTTGTTGAAGTATACATCCAAGCTTTAGTACCGCATCACTGTTTAAGAAACAAGATGGTTACTAAACTGAAGCTAAATACCTTGGATTGATTTAGGTTATACAGAAGAAGCATTGATTGCAAGAAAAATTAGGGTATTTCACTGTTACATTTCTGTTCCCCAGATTTTTATGTTTTAAGCAGCAAGAAGATTTTTAATTCGATTTTTAGTTGGCCATAAATCTCTCCATGACCTTTAACTTAACATACATTAAAAAAAAAAATAAAAAAAAAAAATTGGAAGCTGACTACATCTCAAAAAATATTTTGAGTCCTAAATGCTTTATTTCTCCAGAAGCAATTGCTATTCTCTCTGTACCCCTAATGCCCATCAGCAGAGTTTTATTATTTACACTGACTCAGGTTTTACTGACTGCAATTAAGATCATCTTAGTGGGATAGTTTCATCAATATTCCAGCTCTTGAGAGACTGCTGTTTTTTCCTTCCAGCCCCAATTCCTGGTTTCCTTTTAAGTCTCACTTGCATACATAGGAACTCAGCAAGCCACCTAGACTCAGTGACACATAGGTCACTAAAGGAAGATAAATACCAGAATGACAGGAAAATTAGCTTTATTTTAACAAAATGGTGTACTGTGTGTTTTTTTCTGCACACTGACTACCAAGGTCAGTTAAGAGAGGTCAAAATGTCTTATATTTATGACTGTAAAATATTGTAGATATTGTAAAACACGTTTCCAAAAAGTTCCAAGTGGACACACCGTTTGTTACAGTTTGTTTGCATGCAAAAACATACATATATCATAGAACAGTTCAGTTGGAGGGTACCTACAGATATTGTCAAGTTCAAACTGCCTGTCCTCTTCTGGGCTAACCAAGAAGTACAGCATGCTACTAAAGAGCATCGTCTAACTGCACTGGGCATCAATCATCTCACCAGGAAGCCTGTTCCAGTGTCTGACCACCCTCAAAGTAAAGACATTTTTCCCCAATGTCCCATCTGAACCTCCCCTTGTGCAGATTTGTGTTGTTCTTTGCATCCTGCCATCAGTTCTCAAGAAGCAGAGGCTGGCGCCTCTCTCTCAGAAGACTACAGAGAGCAACAAGGTTGCTCACAGCCTCCCCTGCTCCAGAACAGACCACCCAAGTGTCTCCACACTCTCCTCATAGCACATGCCTCCAGCCCTTCTACCAGCTTTGTTGCCCTCCTCTGGATGCTTTCAAGGACCTTAAAAGTCTTTTTGTTGTAAAGCCCAGAACTGCACACAATATCCAAGGTGAGGCCACAACACGAAATACAGTGGGGAATCACCTGTTTTGACCAGTTACTGTTCACTTTTTTTTTTGTGACGGAATCAAGACAAGAATCACAAATTAAAAAAAAAAAAAAAAAAAATCAGGTTTCACAAGAACAAAAAGACCTGAGACTTTTTTAAGTCTTAAAACTTTGAGTTTTACCTATAGTCCAAGCTCTGTGATATCGAACCCGATCCTTCACATATCAGTGTTGTTGAAATATAGTATCCAAATAGATCCTAAGAAATATAAAATCTACTTCAGCATAAAAACAAAGAGGCAGCTAACCCTCTCAGAGAAAGAAGTGAACTGAACTTTGTACACAACTGCACTCATAAGACTTTAAGGGTTAGTTCACTCCATGAAGAAGAAAGTTGTCACATTAACCGGGAAAATGTAAAGAAGAAAATCTAGTTACATGTTTTGCTTGAGGAAGTAATTAGATTGTTACCTTTGCAGTTACCTCATGAAATTTGGAGTTCTATTCATGTCCATCTCTCATCAAGCTCATTTCTCAGTTACTGCTCTCTAACATACATTTACCAGCTTATAGTCTCATCTGAGCAATAGTGCCTCCATCTTATGCCTTCCACTTATCGTGGAAGACTGTATCTGAGATATTTTAAGCTCTGGAGAAGTTAATGCAGTAAAGATCCACTGCTGAGCTTTATTATCTCAAAAAATGGATATGCTGATAGCCTTTATTACAGTCTTTGACAACTTATTTTCTGTTAAACTTTTTTTTTTTTTTGTCAGTCCTTATACCAGAGTCCCTCACGTGCAATGAAGCATTTACTGTACAAGAATTTCTTTTACTGTTCTTACTAACACCTACATATCACCATGGGCAACAGACAGGAAAAGATTAGCTTTTCTTATGCTAAATTTTAACCCTACAGATAATAATACTAAAAAGAAAAAAGAAGAGCAGAACAGTTTGGACTTGAAGTTAAGACAGTTCGATACACACGCACAGTCCAAACCAGTGCAGCACTTCTGAGTACATTTTAGTACCAGTAATTTTAACAACATTAAGATATGTACAGATGCATCTTTCTGTTTAGTAACAGAAGAAATAGCATTTATTTATCCTAAAAGACAGCATTCCTTTCTATTTTGAGTATAGTTATACACATCTACACATGAGCTTGTCCTTCGAGATTCTTTTCACAGTTAAGAAGAGTCAGTACTTCAGAGCATTATTCATTTGTTCTGTTTTAGATACCTACCTTTGAGAGGAGATTGGATCCTCCAATGCCCAAGGAATGCTCACATGACCAGCTCAGACCTACATATAACGCATGGGATTATATTTGGTGCTAGCAGATTGTTAACAGGGGATAATCTGCAACCATTCACCTTACAGAAAGTATCCCACCACAGACGTTGCTTCACTAATAGACAAGCTCCCTCTAGACTGAGAGGTCTATTTCCTGGTGGTGCCAACAGAAAAGAGTATTTCTGTAAGGTTTAACTGAGAATATATACATATATGTGTGTATGTGTATATATGTATTTAAGAAGCTAATTGCCTATTCTTCGTAATGCTACCTCTATTCTTTGCCAGTCTCAGAGCAGGAACGTCATCTTCCACTGCTTGACAGTTTTTGGTCTGCCCCTACTTGGCCTGGTTGATCCAGGGATAAAGGTTTCCCTGTACTGTGATCAATACACAGACTCACATCCTATTTCCACCTCAATCACCTGTATGCCCTAGAGTCTACTGCAGTTACTGAAAGCACACTTATGAGAACCTTAAGAGGTTCACCAAATATATTTTGGACACGTAATGAAAACTGAAGAAATTGGATATGAGCTACCTCTATTAGCTGCCATTGTGGTGAGCTTGTTCTTTCTGAAATAGGTGAAAGAAACAAAGGAAACAGCAGGGATAGGAAGGAAGAAGTTATTACTGAAAAACTTTTCTATATATTCTGAGAAAGAAGAGTAACATTATCTTTGAAGGAACACAATACACACAAGATAATTTTGATTGGAGCAGTAGGACAGAAATCCAAAGGAGAAAGCACACTGAGTTTGAAAACCTGTAACTAAAATGAAACCCCCAAAATACACATTTCAGCATCACATGAACAGAAGGCTGAAGGATTAAGCAACAGACGATGAACAAGTAGACTGTAGAAGTTACCATACATGAGAGGAAGTAAGCACCTTCAATAACTTGAAGAATACATCCTTGATTAGAATATCTAAAAATAACCCAACTAATAATTACCTCCTCCCATAGCACACTACTCCAGGGAGTGCTCATTATAAACAAGTTGTAGCAACCATAAGATTTACTGGGGTTCAATGGTTCCCCAGTTATTACTATTGGCAATTTGTTAAAGGACATTAGCCCAAGAACAAACAAATACAAGCTACTCAAAATTTAACTTGAACTGCAAGTAATTTGTGTGGGACAAACAGTTTTTGTTAAGCTGCCTTGAGTAATTCACCAGTAAGAAGAGAAAGCCTTCTTAAACTTGATTTGGGCCTATCAGATGGAAACAGAATACTGCCAGATAACATAGCTCTTTGAGGCAGATATATACCCACCATAAAAACAAAATAACAACAGGCTAGCATCTAATATGGAGCTGAACATTATTTTACATGATGAAGAAGTCTTGACAAAAAATCATTAAATGAATTTAAGGTTAAAAAAATAGATTATGAAGTACAAAACCCGTGTGATAATTTTGATCATTTGCAGCTTTAGAATTGTGATTCATAGACAACCCTGTAAAGCATTTTTGGATTACACATTTGCTGTCAAGTACCTCCTTCAGGCTAAATGTTTCAAGAAAATTAATTCAGAAACTTCAGAAAGTGAAAATTACAGTAAAAATACTTTGATTTGCTAAGGACAGCATTACAGCTAACCCACTGAATTTTTCTAGCATACTTACACTTTGGAACAAGATTTCAGTTTGGCAGTTAGCTCTCTGCAGCATCAGAAAACTTCTGTCAGTTATTATTTTGGAAGAATTGTAAGCTTGTAAAACAAACATGCAAAACTTAAAAAACCTACGTACATTCAGTTCACACTCTCAACAGCGAGTTACTATGACTTGGCAGCTAGGCTACTCGACTATAGGTCAGACTAGCCAATAACAATGCTCAGGCCAAAGGTACAGGGTTGGGGAGAATTCACAGAAAAGAATTACAGGAAAACATGGCTGAATCTGCCCTGATAGCTGTGATGGAAAGAACCCATGAGCGCCATGGGACTCAGTCAGTCCTCCAGGAGTCAGAAGGCACAGGCACGACCTCCTCCCAGAAAGGAACCCATGGCCCTTGCTGCCTACATGCTGAACCCAGCCAATGCCCTCTCACAGGAAGGAGGCGCATTTTCCTGCCTAGCGTTTCCTCACTATTATTTTTAGCACCACATTCTATAAGATAATAGCAGAGCTATACATGGTGTTTGAATGTTAAATAGTTACGTTCAAAAAGGGGGTCCAGAAAGAATAAAGTTCCCTTGAGTTTAGGAGCTTATGAAGCACTAACAGGGAGGATTTAACAAACACATCTTCTTAATTTCTGTACGTCAGCCCATTAGATAGTTAAAAGCAACTTAAACACAACATCACACACGCATTCCTCACCAGTCCTCCCGCATTCAGTCTCCCCTCAGGCATGTCAGCTGTCTCCTCAGGAAACATCTTTCCAAGGTCCTTTTCTTCAGACCCCAGAAAGCACACAACCCTTCTACCAAAACTGAGACATACCACCACAGAAAACAAATAAACAAACAAAAAACTGTTACCTCAACTCCTTTTCATCCCTGCAAGCTTCTAACACTACTCCTACCCGCCCAGACTGCATCAGGAAAAGTGCTTGTGTCCCACCCACCACAACCCCACACACCTGTGCTCATCCCACACTGCTGGGACTCCTCACACCATGGTGCTAAAATTCACGTATTGTTTTTGTTTGTTTGTTTGTTTTTTAAATATGAAATGTTCTGAGCTTCTGTTCCATATGTACCATGGGGGTCATGTTACCACCTTATTAGAGAAGAGCAGAGGAAAATAACAGAGGAACATTAATATTCATGAAGCTCTCAGATAGTTTAAGAATAAACCCCATGAAAAGGCATCTTGCTTAATAACTGTGTTCCCAGGAAAGCATTTGAAGCACTCACAGTAAATAAGACATGAGGTCAGGCACCTCAAAAGCCCAAGTCTGAGAGCACATTGAACAAGCAGGAGGCATGCATTCACTGGGACCCAAGCACGCACAGGGCTTCTGCAGCTCCAGCCACAGGGAGGCCTCTGCGGACCTAGGGCTATCCATGCCGTTCGGGGTCACAGCATTCATTATGAATTGTCCATTTCCTCTGTTTACACACAGACCTGCCCTTGTTTCCTGTACGTGGTGTGTGCTGCTGTGAGAGGGCTGTAACACTTAGCTGGTACATGATTTTATTTTGGCCTGTAAGACACACTACCATAAAATTATATTTATCAACTGTTCCTGTGAACCTACATATAAATGCTTTCATTCTCATGTAAGCAAAGCATGTAACTAATCAGGTTAAGCTTGTGCCTTCATGGGTTCAATTGTTATCCTTTAAATGTGAACACCTGGACTCAGGTGCTCAGAGCATCAAAACACTGAGGGCTTACACATGTGGAGGTTTTACCACACTTTAATGAGTTACTGAGTGCAGCTGAGCTGAAGCATTTTAACCCATTACAAATGAAAGGTAAAATACCTTAGCCAAAAGTTTCTTCTGTAGAGAGTCACATAAATAAAAAGTAAAAATAAAATTGTTTTGCATCTACTATAGTTTGCTAATATGGTACAACTGTGTGTACCTGAGTCCTACCCTCCGCTGCCTGCACCACACTGAGGGCAAACTGTCTTTGAACAGATGTCTTTTTGGTTTGAGTATTTTCTTCAGAAAAAGTTTCATAATCAAAATGTCAGCATAGAAATCAGGGTAATTTAGAAAAACTTAGAGCTTTTAGATGGCTTTATAGGCATAGCAGGGGAAGGAACATATTTAATTTTACAGATCAGAGGACTTCATTGAAGAATAACCCTGAATGCAAAGGTTAGCATTAGCATTACTTTTGATGGTCTCTAACCCAAGCAAGGTTGCTTATTCATTGTCATGCTTCAAAATGAAGAAAAAATCTCTGCAGAAATCTCTAAATGTGGGATAACAACCCTGAGGGGAGCATAATAATAAAAATCATTAAAAAAAAACAAAAAAAAAAACACCTCTATACTCAGTTGATAGGATTCAAATCAGAAAGATTGAATTTCTCATTAATAAAGGAAATATGCTTGCCATTTCACAGAAGAAAAATACTTGCTATATATGTTTAATGTTATGCTTTTAAGAGGCATTTGAACAAGCTGTTGCCTTGGACATACTGACCTGGATCTTAAATTTTCAAAACTTGTTACCAGTAATCAACAGGCTGAACTCTACTTCTGAGAGTTAGGTGAGAGATTATTTTCCCCAGTATATATACATAAAAAAAAAATAAAAATAAAAAAAATAGCCCTCCAGAAAGAAGAGTTGTGCTCTTCAACTAAATGTGATTAATGTGATTATGACTATATTTTCATTGGAAAAAAAATCTTTCATATTTTTTGAAGCAGCATTTTTCGGAATTGTACATGGTGCAGTCTTTAGTCTGTTAACTAATCAAAATTCAGTCCCACATATGCTCTCACAAAACTAAACTGACTACAGTGATATAAATACCTTGTATCACTTTGTCTTCATTAGGATTTCAGGTTCTCTGGCCAAATTTACTTTTGCAATAGAAAATGCAGCCCATGTAGCAGTTTTGGAAAAGAAATTAGCAAGAACCAAGAGGAAACAAATCTGCAGAGCGAGCATTTCCATTGGAGCAGAAAATTAGACTGTAGCTACAACTTCCACCACTCTCACTCTTCCAAACACAAAACAAACGAACAAGAAACAAAATTGCCCCAGCCCCCTGCACCACCCATCAACACCCAGAGGAACTGGGGTGAACTGGGTGTAACAGAAAACAAACCCAAGGGAAGGGTTCTTTCCTTCAGTATTTCTTTTGTTGTGCACATTTTCCTTCCTTCTGATTACTCAAATCAGCAATTAGAAGACAGCAGTAAGATATGGTAAAAATTCTTCAAGTTAAGACCATTTTGCTCATGGAAAGATGCGTTAGTCTGTACCTCACAATCAGTCCATATTAACCTGCCTGCAGCTTGCTGTGAATTGGCCACCATGATCACTGCTCAAACACTGCATTGTCTACATTGATTTTATAGATGATATATTCTTTGTAAAAGAAGCACTGAGTAGCTCTTTCTCGAAAGCTCATATATTACATTTTTTAAACCTGCTATTTAAATTACTCTTTAAAAGATTATTTTTCTTAGTGCTGACTATTTAGAAAGGCATATTTTCCCTAAACAAACTCATCCCTGATCTATGTTTAATTCACAATTACTGGCATTTCTGAAATGAGGGAACACCTACAATTCATGGCCTCATTGAGCTATTCCAGGTTTAAGAGGGAGCTGATTTCTCATCTGTCACTCATCATCACCATTAAACTCTGTTTGAGTGTCTTCATTGATTCCACATCTGGAATTTTGCATACTAAGTAAATTTTATTACAAAAATCAGGTTCTGCTCTCCAGTGTAACAGCTAGAAAATAGCATATAAGAGGTAAGGAAACCATTTCAGCTGTAGACTCGCTTCACTAATAAAATTCAAAGTCTTGCAGACTTCCTGGGGGATTACTGTTCAGATCAAGTGTGTTTTGGCAGACTCATGCATTTAATCACCCCCAAAGAACCAAACTCTACCATAAAGTATACTTCTCCCTGCTATCTGGAGCCAGAAATAGCAAAGAAAAAGAAAATTCCAGAGAGATTTATTTTCAGTCCAGAGTTGTAGAAGACTAGATTGCAGTACAGAGGGATTTATACTACTTATTATTATAACAGTCAAAGACATTCAGATAGCCATCAAAGTGGATCTTTGCTGTACATTAGCCCAAGAAAGCATTTTATTTCTCTGTCTAGTCAAGAAGAATGTATATGTACACTGTATAAAAATGTATATGTACACTGGATAAAAATCAACTGGAAATGCATAAAATGCAGTGCTTTCTGCACCTATTTTTCATCTATTAATTTTAATTTTCTGGTCCTAAATTTCTGTAAGCAGCTTAAAAATATTACCTTGCTGTCTTGAAAACAGACAGATATTAGTGACTGACAATGTCTAGGTAAGAGCTGGGACCTGGTGAGCTTGAATAATTAAAATAAGTTTCAGAGTACTTTGTAGGACATTCAGGTAAAAAAAAAAAAAAAAAAAAAAGTTGGGTTTTCCAATGCCCAGTTCCTCACTTATGCACAAAACTATCCATGTTGTAGTTTCACTCCATTGCAATGCTATCAGCACCATAGCATCTGTTTGCAGAGACAAAGGCCTAGCTTATCAAAGGTTTTCAGGCATGTAATTAGTTGCCTAACTCTCAATAAAATTAATGGGATATAAACACATAAGGAGGATAAGGGACTTTACCTACGGCCCACTCCCTAAGGAATCCAGGTACAAAGAACAGTCATTATAATTATCAGTCAGATGATAAATGTCCAGGTAAGAAACATAATGGCCTTACGATGCGAAAGTGAAGTCCTTTAAGTACATTTTCTTTATGTGAATGACAAAAAGTACATATGTAGCAGTAAAACCTGTCCAGAGTTATACAGACTTTCCTCTTGAAAGCAACTTGATTTAACACTGCAAGAGCAAGCAGTTACCTCTAGGATCTCCTATGCCTGCCAGTGACCCTGTCCCTGTCAGAGGGACATCAGAAGCATGACGGTGGATTAGATGAGCATTTTGGTCTGACCAAGCACAGCTGTTCTTGACCTTCATTTTCTTTCAGTGTTTGATATACCAATCTGCATGAAGCTTCCTATGCACCCAAGGCTCTATATTTGAGCATGAAAGGGCCTAGGGTCTAAAGGAGAGTTTGCTTAAAGCAGACTTCAGCCATGATAGACTTCTAGGACAGGAGACACTCAGGAAGATGTATCAATTCACTCTAAGGTGCATTGCTCTGTTTTTCGTTATTATCACAGGTACTGCTGAACTGTTTGTTGTTGAATTAATCTAAATCCTAAATCATCTTAAAAAAGATCAGAGTGTTCAGCCCTACACCTCATTTTTTGCCAATATTTTCCATGAAGCTCTGTAACATCCACGTTTACAGACACAAAGTAGTATTTTTGTCTTTGTATTGCTCCCATGTCTAATGCTTCTTATTTGCAAATGGCAAGCTCCCTACAAAGCAGTAGGCTTAAGTTTGGCAAATTGTCACCCTTCAGTTTATCCCACACCTTCTGACACTAAGGTCCTATCTTCATCAGATATATTTCAATTCCTACTTTACTCGCAGAAGATAGAAGTACTTATATTCCACCCAATAAACAGGTTTTCAACTTCTTTATGCTTACAATATATTTCAGCTTACTTTCCTCCAGCTCTTTCAATTGCCCTAATTATCTTGCTGTTGTGCCAAGAGCTCCTACATCTATCGCTCCCAGTCACCATTATAGTTGGGCATCGCTGTGTAAACTATCTACTCTATTGCTCCAGAGAGCTTAAGGAACTGACTCAGGGAACCGCCTCTCACAGCCAAGTGCATTACTAAATAATCCTCTCTCTTATCTTTCTACTCAACTTTTATATGCAATTTTTATATGCCACTGCTAGCTGTACTCCTTGCTTCTCATAATCCCTGTGTTATGCAATGCTGGTTTTACACAATAGATATCTAAAGGCACTACACTTCTCTTACAATTGGTATCAAGTATCATGCACACCATTCAACAGATCTTGATAACTTCAAGTATCTAAAAAAAAAAAAAAACATAAAACTTTTTTTTTTTTTCTTTTTAATTTTTCCTCTTTGGTGCGGACTCCTACTTGGCGCACAAGTCCTGTTGTACCCTGTAACCAGTATCCTGGTTTTGACTTTAAAATGTCATGGTACCTTTACAAAAGCTACAGATGGATTTGAAGCACTCTGTTCACACTCCTCTGTTACCACTAGCCTGTTAATTTGATGAGCTGGCTTAATCATTTTTCTTATAGTGACAAGTAAAGTTACCTGTCTGCCTTTAATGTACACACTCTGCAAACCATTAAGGGAGGAGTTGTAAACAGTCCCAACAAATCTCTGTAATAACTCATGTACATAAAGTTACTCATGGATGTAATGATTTGTAGAAAGAAGACCATATTTTATAGACGAGCACCATTTTATAGAATGCCTGGAACTGTTTTCAGCCATGGGATGTGAAACTATATCAATACATTATTGTTTTTTAAAGAGTTGAAAAGTGAAAGAAAATTACCGTAAATCAGATAGATTGTTTCTGAAGGCCATTATTTCAAACTTATTTAACCACTGAATCAGATGGCTCTGACAGGATGCTGAGTAGAAAGCTTTCTTTTTCAGGCTGTCCTTAATGTTTCACAGGTAATTCCAAGCATATTGTTTTAAATTATCAAATGTATCTCCAAAAGGAACAGCAAGTTTTCTTCTTTGAGTTGGTCAATAAAAAAAAATGATGAGTTTCATTTAGTGGAAGAGGAGGAGCCTTTGTTATTTCTCTTGTATTCCTCTTTTATATTGCTTTCTTGGTCTCCCTTACATACATATGAATGCACACATAATCAGGTAGACAGAAGGCTTTGTTCTATCCTGCTGCCCTTCAGCAGGCTCTTTCAGTACTCTTCCAATACCAGAAGCATTTATTGATTTCTACATACAACCTATAGTCTTAAAATTGTTTCTATTAATAGCTGGCAACAGTTGTCTTGAGGTAAAGGATTTAGGACTGAAAATATTGTTCAGTTCTCTTCCTGGTATTATTAACTCAGCATGTGTAATTTCTTAAGGTATCTCTTCTAGTTTTAACTTTTCCCAACAGTATTTTCCCACCACTGGGTTGCTATTAGAGTTAATTCCTTATGCCTTGATCCAAAGCACAGGGAAGTCTGTGGAAAGACTCCCATCAACTTCAGTGGGTTTTTAGTATATGCTTAATACTTTTTAAAGTGTTTTGTAATCCTTTAGTTAACAGATTACATTGAAATTAAAAAAAAAAAAAAAAAAAGGCAATATAATTTGGTTTCCCATACTCTCTTATTGATGTCTCATGCTATATATCAAAGAATGAACTCATAAAACAAAGGAAGATTTACAAAAAAAAAAAAAAGCACAAGACTAGAATCTATTACTTTCTCTATAACATGTCAGTATTAAATCACAGAGGAAATATAGCAATTATGTTAGCAAAGGATAGCTGTTGGTTTTTACACGCCAAACAGTTTGATAGCTTGACAGTTTGCTTTGCATTATCCATGAACTATGCTAATATTTACTTAAGTAAATATTTAGCTAGCTCAGAAAAAAAACTTTTGTTATATCATAATTAGAAATTACTGGGAAAATATTGGGGGAAAAAAAGCATACTGACTTACATAGCAAGAAGTAGTCTGAGATGTATAATTCCCCAAACAGTCAATCTTCTTGGGACCTTCATAATATAATGTTTGCAATGGTGAAACTGACATACTGATAAATATAGCCAGGAATAGTGTGTGCGTGCATATATGTATATATATGAGTTTTTTAAGACCAGTATTTTCACAATATTGTTACAAATAATATAGAGTAAGGGATTGGAGAAGGTTCCAGGCCTATGGGCAGTGGGTGGGTGTCCAGGCAAGGCTGAGCAGGGCCATCAAAGCCTATGGGTGCCCTCAGAGCACTGGAACTCAACATCTAAGAGGGAAGAATTACAGTCTTCAACCTGTCCCATGCAAAAGGGATGGTGGAATTGTAAAATTTCTTTTTTAAATATCTTTTAAAAATTCTTTTCCTTGCAAAAGGAAAAGAAATAGCTTTTGACCAGGAGTATTCTTCTTACTTATGCTTCTAGCTTGTGTAGGCATATCTGAGCTACTCTGAACCCGTTAAGAAAAGGGAGCGAGGAGAGGAAGTTTGCTGATGATCGTAAATAATTCATGTAAACTGGCTTCTGCAGGCAGAGCAGTCCTAGCAGCATGAAGCTTAGCTTGGGCTAAGAGCCCAAGCATTAACTCAGCTTGGATAATTTTACAGCAAGCACTCATTTCTCAGCTTCCACAGCTAAAGTGGCCATCAGTAACAAAGCAAGTGTGCTCGACGCTAACACAGGATTATTGGGGCTGAACTGCATTAACAAGAGCATACATGAGTTTGTGATTCTTAATCGGAGTCAAGGAAGTAGTTCTAGTGTTTATTTTTTTAGCTCAGATACTACCCACTCCTTAATGTTTTAGGGCTTATTGACCATTTCCAGACCATCTATGCCTTATCTACCTTAAAAAATGAAACCAGTGACTAGCGCTGAGCATGTTCTTAGGACAAATAAACTGCAGCATGTCATGGCTATGTAGAACATACCTGGATCTATAGCTCCTGTCCTTCCTTGTCTCTGCCTCTAATATTGCATTGCATGTGCATTCTGGTATTGCTTGAAGTAGAAGTAGCTGTGCACCTGCACAGCCATGACTGTCTCTTCCCATTTGGATTAAGCAGCATTCCTGCCAGATGTATGGCTTTCCAGCAGCCCTCAGGCCTGTCTCTAGCTATGAGATTTCTGCAGTTAGGAAATATTCTTTCTTTTTTCTCAAGAAAAGAAATATAACACTGCTGAAGTTGTTATAAAAGCCAAAGAATTATATATTCTCATTGGTAAATGTTTCTTCACAGAGGAGAAGCTTTTGAAGTGATGATTGCATTAAATAAATAATAATAATAAAATTAAAAAAAAAAAAAAAAAAAAAAGAGAAGCTACTTGAATTGTACTCCACACTAAGAAATTACTCTTTTATAGACAAAACTCAGATTTTGTGCTCTTTTTTCTTTGGAGAAGACACATATTGGCACTGTATATTCCACTGATGCAGTTCTGTTTATTTGCAGAGACCATGAACCTCACCACAAAAGGAAGCAATTAACAAGAGGCAATTTATTTGCTCCCTCTTTCAAAGCAGGAACATTCAGGAGCTCTTTTACTTTCCCACTTGACCTTTTCAGGACCAGATTACCAGCCTTTTTCTTACTCTCTCCATGGCTCTCTGCTGTATTTTCTATTTGCCTCACCCAATGACTGGTACTCACAGCATCCAGAGACTATCCAAACTCTCTTTTTATATGCTACTTGTTATACAGTGCATTCTTGATAGTCTTATATAAGCTCTTTGGCTATGTGCACATGAATATGCTACAAAGCTCTTGGGTTTTCAGTTTTAAAGAGTATTAAGCCTGTGTTCTTCTCAATTTTTTGTTCATAAAATCTACTTATAACACAGGTATTTTTTCTAGCTTTTAAAATTTTCTAGCTCTTCTGTAGACTTTTGGTTGGGTAAAAAATCCAGGCCTATTCTAAAAACTCTGATGCTGAAAGAGGAATCGAGTTTTCATAGTTACTTAATTCTCTCCTCTACAATTTCTACTCACTGCTTACAAATAGTTTATAATGTTCTTCTTTTAAGTAGCTTGTCCTGTTATTCAGTGTCTCTGTCATTAGATTACTTTTACAGTTTTCTGATATATTATTCAATCCTTAACCTTACAGTAATGTTTCATTTTAACCTTCTCTTAAATCACTTACCATTTTTTTATGCCTACCACCTGTATGGTATTTTTTCCAAAAGTATCTGTTCTTTGCCCTCCTGCCAAAATGATGTTCCATTGCCAGTCCCCAGGACATACAGTATTAATATGAATTTTGGAGCAGATTGTTGCTTGAATTTCTTATTAGTAGTCCATCTCCTTTGAGTTTTTCTTTTTTTCTTTTTAACTGCTCCCTACATTTTTTCAACAGTTTTAAGTAACTAGAAGTACAAATACAATTGCAGAGTGCTACAGAGGTAGGAGAAAGCAAACAAACATTTTTGAAATTGGACAGAAGTCTGGAAATCTCAAAGTGATGTGAGTCTGGAACATTCAAAAGGCAATTTTGTAGAAAAGATGCTGTATCTGAATTTTTGTTGTTGTTTCTGTTATTTGACTTTAACACTGATTTTTGCAAGTCTACAGTGTGATTTGGGCATCCACGTAGTGTCAAGACTCTGGTTAACAGCTTTGGTTCAAAAAAAAAAAAAAAAAAAGCCAAAATTATAGTTTTAGTTTCACGTGAGAGGAAAATGCTTACTTCCAGACACAGGCAAGCTAAATTACTTTGAAAATCCATGAATGAGGTAAATATTAATTTCAGAATAACCTCTCCATAACACAGTAATTGAAAATTCACTTTGCATGTAAAAGTTCCTCTTGTATTACTTATCATTTTAAGGTATTAAGGAATATGGGTCCTGTAAAAGGTGATATACAAAACAAAGTACTATTATTCTAGTAGTATTTCATATAATCTCCATCTGAACAAGTGTTTCTGATGTTCAGTCTACATCCTAACTCTTTAAAATTTTGGTTTCAAAGTAAAAACAGATCCTTATCTGCTCTCTTCTGAAAACTATTTAATTATTTGCAATCTTTAATTAAGTCTTATCATATTTCCCTTATTGTAACTCTGTGAAAATGTATAAAAGGAGAATGCTTTTTTTTTTTTTTTTTTTCTGTATTTTTTTCTAAATGGAAAAGCATTATTCATGTGTGCACCTACTATAGCCAAATACATGAATGGATAATTTCCATTAGTTTTTTTAAAGGTAAAGGTCAGGGGTATCATGTTGAAATTGTTGATATGATAAAGAGGACTTATAATAAAACAATGCAGCAGTATCCATTCTTACATGTTACTATGATTGGTGAGACAATAAGATGTCTAGTTTATATCTGAAGTATCCATCTCCACCTGAAGTGGCTACCATTACTTGTGTACCTTGTTCTCATAGATACAACTTTGACCTCCTGTATTGTTCTGCCAAGACTGACAGGTGTTTGAGTGTTACAGAACAGCCACAGGCTTGGTGAGGAACTGCCACTGTGGTTCATCACAAGAGTTTGGGCCTCAATGAAAGGTTTGAGGACTACAAGTATGGGAAAAGCCTCCTCTGAGGTACTTCTTCCTCAGTTAGGACAGTTGTTTGAAGCCAGTTAGCTTGGAAAATGATTGTTTCTTAAACTAAGGTCAGTGTTACATTCACTTAATGTTAAGAAAGGATGAACACCCCGTGGATTGTTCTCAAAAGGAAATTGCTGATGAATAGTGAAAGAAGCAGATGGCAGCACAGTGTCCCCTGCCCCCCACTGTGTTCTGGGCTTGACCTGTTTTGTTACTATGAAAATGTCAGCAACATTTTCCACTGAATTATGAATTAGAAGAAAAATCATCCTTTACTACCTTCTACATGTCATTAGAATAATTTAGCAGAAATACAATTGTTTTATCCTTGTTACACAGCACAGGATATTGGTGCCATCAGTGTTCAAAGCAACTTTATAATGCTGTAAATAAAGAATAAGCACAGGTAACACAGAACAAAATGCATTATAGAGGGGTTCAGAAGAGGGGAAAAAATGTGTGTTTCCAGGGCAGTTGAGCAGATGAATTAGCATCTACAAAACACTTCTGTAGCGTATGCAGTTCTGCACGTTCCCACCAGAGGGGGAAAGAAGCTACACCACGGCGAGATATTTGCATATAAAACTTAGTGCTCTGTCCTGTGAAGGAGGAGGGAAGCACTGGTTAGAATAAAAATTCAGGCCAGGGGAACAAAATTCCTTCATTTGCCTTGTGCCAAAGGAAAGGAAAATATGTTAACTTTGGTCATGTATGAACAGAACTGAGGACCTGGTATGTATGTATGATATAGACTTGAAATAAGCATTTGAAAGCTACTGGCAGAAATAAATTTCTTGTGAGTACTAAAGGGTTACCTAGCTCTACTAAGTTATGCACAAGTTCTTCATCCATGTGTGCATTCTCCCCAACAGTGTGCTTCCAAAATTCTTCTTTGGCCATTTCCAAAGTAAAATTCTCTTGCACCACATATACATGTATAAACGCATTAGTCTTAGACTATAGTCTGTTGTTGCCTCCAATGGAATCATATTATATATTCCTTCTATACTTTCTTCCTTCAAAACCCACCAATGCTTCAATACCCTCCTCTTATTTCCAGGCCCAGTATGTCTCAAGGTATTATTAGAATACTCCCTTCCTCAAGCATTGCTAGGTAGGTTTTAAATTCCCAAAGCCTTTTCTCAGCAAACAGTGGGACCAGTGCAAAAAAACATCCGGTGTAACTACTCAGGGGTGATTCCTTAACTATTTAGGAGATTGAAAGGGGGAAAGTATGTCCCTGATTCCAGATCAATAATAACTGCATTTCTTTCATGTTCAAGAGAAATAAAGTGTTCTTACAATTGTTTGGTGAATATATCTCCAATTTTTATCTTTTCTTTTTGCTCAATTATAATTACATTCTGTGTTCTAAAGCACAACTGTGAATATTAAACACTGTGGCAAAATTTACATTGCTCCTTTCTCAATCCCTGAAAAGCAGAAAGGATTATTCCAAATGCATCCGGAGTGACACATGTGGCAATATTTGTGTTTTAGTGATCAGAACCTGATAATACTGACTTTAAAATGCCACAAAATGTGCTCTTACATAAGCTCTCCTAAACATACCTGGGTGAATGCATTCAAATCCTGACCTGTGACAAGATTAAAAACATCATATTCACGTTACGTGTGACCAGAAGAAAAATAAATAAATGGCTACAGTAGAAAAAGTGTCATGTTTTTTATGCCTCTTAGGTATCAAGACAATCTCAATCCTCTAAACTGAAAAAAAATGTTTCATTTTTGATAACCAAGTAATACCCACCTGGAGACCTAAAGAAATTCTTGTTTTTGTATCTGGTCTCCTGGAAAACTTTAAACACATACATGCACATAACACTGCACAGCCACTCTTAATGTTTTCAGCAGGGTTCACTCCAGGGATCCTAAAAGGTAAATTGGCTTCCTGTTTCTTTCCAGCACACCTGCTATTCTTCAAGCCAGTTCAAGACCTCATACCAATAAATGGCAATTGACACATATGGTAACACTATTATCTTCCCAACATCCAGATGAGGGTACTAGCGTTTTATGTGGTGAAGTAAGTTTCTAAAATAGAATGGAAGGAAGCAAAAAAACCATATACCCTCTTCTAACTAGAAGAAAAATGAAAATAAATGGGGCAGAAGTGTTTGTGTGTGTGTGTGTGTTTCCTAAACATACTGATGAGAATGCCTCAGTTACCAGGCAAAACGCAGCTTTGTCTCCCTCCTAATCTGTCTAACAAAACCCCATCTAATTCTTAGATGGCATTTGTTTCTTCAGTTTCTAATCAGCACTTCTATCTGAGGCTTTACCACAAGCTTTTTCCTTTTTTAGGCAAGTACCTGACTTACAGTTCTGTGATAGCAGTCCTTGTTTAGCTCAGCAGGTCTTATGATGTCTGTGCACAGCAAACCTGTTCCCTTCAGGACCATGACATATTAATCAATGGCTAAATTGCCCCTGCCTTAAGCCAAAAATATTTTGCTTAGAATAAAAACATTTCTGGGGAAAAAGAGATTAAAAATCTCTCCATTAGACCATCTAGACTACAAAGAGTACCATCCTCTGGATATCAGTAGTCCCAAATTATTTAGGCTTTCTCTGAAAAATTTCTCTATGTCAGCATATTTTGCAGACAGTCTGTAATATCTCACCTCATTTCATAAGTCTTTTGGCTCTTTAGCATTCAGCTGATAGATGTTCCCAGACTTGGAAAGCAAACCAGCAGTGGCATTTTCACTAGAGACTGGAATGTATCTGAGGTTGTTCTGATTTCCCACAGTCTCTCAAAATACCAGGACAATATACAGAGTCGGAGAAGATCCAATATACAGTATCTATCTCTGACACAGTCACACAAAGCCAACAACGTTCATAAGAATTGCTGTCTCTCAGCATTTCTAACATTATCATGTATAGCTCTGCTTCTCTCGTACAGGGGCTAGCTGTAAAAAGGATGGAGATAAACACAGCACATGGATTCTGTTTATTCAGTATGGAAACTTATCTAGAGTGACTGATAAAAGCACAAATAAACTAAAATACAGGTATACATGTATATTCCATTGCCTCTAGACAGAGCTGTTGGTGTGCATCGGGTGATTGCATTAGCTCTATTTAATTTGGATCAATCAGTAGAGCAGAGATTATAAGGAACAATTGTATTTTGCGGTAATTTCTAAAACAAGCAGGCAAACAGAAAAGCTGCTGGTTGTTCCAGTTCACTTGCATCCAAGTGAATGTCACTGCCCTTCCTCACTCATTTTACTATTTGCTTCCATAGTATGGATGTAGCAGGATAAGCCTAGCATCCCACAGTATCACTCTGTAGGTTTGCAACCCCCTCCACATCCTCACATCTTTCAACTCTAAGATATCCTAGGCCAACCTGCTCACTGAGAATTTTGGCATATAAAATCATCCTAACTTTTTCCTGGGTAACTTCTCTGTCACCAGACTGAGTTACCTGTGAAAAGACAAACCTAAATCCTCACTTAGAAGTTTTTTAGACCAGGTCTGAATGCATAATTTAACACAGATAAATTGAGAAATGCAGGACTCAGAAAAACAGTCATAGTTATACCTTACCTCCTTAAAGGGTGTATCCAGTATTAGGAATACCAGGTGTATGGAATTAATGCAGTTCCACAAATGGATTTTGTCTCTGTCCTATAAAATCAACACTCTAGGAGCTAAAGAGGGCAGGTCCCTAATTGCCTTTGTAAGAGTCCTAGAATAAATATTATAGTCAGGAGCTTTAGCACCTCACCTTCAAGGGGCTGAAACTCTCCACCTAGTGTCTGTGGGTTTGCTGCAGAAAGCCATCAAGTAGCTTTTCTGATTCTGCTGTGGATATTGTGCTTCCTGAAAACACAAAGACAAATTGTACCGTTCATCCGAATTTGGTTCTCCTAAGATGCATTGTAGAACTAAGCTATGGTATGGACATACATTACTCGTGATGCTCTGTAAGCTGAACTTCCAAAAAAATTCAAAATACATTATACGTACACCTGTATCACCTAAATTTAGCTGCTTGGCTTCTGCCTCCCATCTCTGAGTACTTTCAACATTACTACACTTTTGTAATACCTAATGCAACTACAACTGGAGGAAAATAGAGTGGCAGAAATTGGCCCAGTGGATATACTAGATGGATCTGATAATAACAAACTTAACCTCTGTAGTTTTAAAAGTTCAAATACCTTTCATGTTCATTGACAGATGTCCTGCCTGTTTCTGATTGGGAAAAGGTGATGAATTAACCCTGAAAAGATGCAGTTTCTTCCCTCTCAGTATTCTATCTTAAGACATGAATGCAGAATTTCACTAAAACTCATTATCCTTCACTATGGTCTTTAAAGAAACAGGGTATTTCACAGGGTTTACTTGAAATTTAAAATGTAATTTTTTGGAATGTGCATTTGTTTATAACAAGAAAATAACATAATTTCAACCCTTCAGAATGCAGCAACCAATAATTTACTAAATTGCAGAAACATGCTTTTCCCAGAGGATCATTGTCCCTGGCCTTCAAGGAGAATGACTTTCACTTTTTGATACAGGGCAATACCATGTTGTATTGGGTTCAAAGACATTCTTAACAAACTGACTTGGCCCTCTACAGATCCAAAGTACACCAGTCTGGAGGAACCAGACCAAATAATCTCTAGCCTCTAGAGCTTTTCATCTCAGTCCACAGGGGAAACAAACAAACAAACAAACAAACAAACCAAAAAAAAAAACAAACAAACAAATAAATAAATAATAGAAAACAGAGTAACCGAAATATAATGAGACAGGTCAAAAGCAGTCTGGAGTGTAAGCAGTGTCTTGGATCAGTGTTCCCTGTCTTTCTGCACATAACCTACTGTAAATGGGATCAGCTAGCAACGAAGAGTGATTAGTGGAATACAGTAGGCAAATATTGATAATATCTATTTTTGCTATAAAGCATCTAATAAATGTAACTTTTTTCCCCTAGCTAAATTCTGCAAGTGAAACAAATGTTATTGTGCTAGTGTTTATACAACAGTCCCAAATAGTATTAGCTTAGAATTGTAATGAAACACATTATCCTTCATTATAATCTTTAAAGAAATAGGATTTTTTTTTTAATGAAATAGTTTAATAACAGAACATTAAGATTTTGCAATGTGTTTTTCTTTGGTGGAATTAAATAGAATGTTTTCATCCTTTAAAATTAAGTGCATAATTATCTTATTTTTAGGACCACCAACTGTGATCAAGCTAATAGCAATGGAATTGGTGAAATAGGATACAACGTTTTAATTCATGGGTTTACCTTTTGTTTTTTATTTTCCTGTTGCAGATACATGTTTAAGTGTATGAAACCTCTTTTTATTTATTTGTTTGTTTGCTTGCTTGCTTTTTTTTTCCATAATGGATACGGTCATTATATTTGTTTCACAGATAATCAGCCCTACAGCATTTTTTATGACACTTCTAGTTACATAAACACTGGAAACAACCTGCAAAGAGATATAATAAAATATGTAGCGTAACTAGCTACTGAGAATTTCAGATGTTCAGAATACATGTATTTCTCCAGGTATTTAGCATGTTTGTGTATCTATGGAAAGCCTGATTAATTTAGATCAATTAACTTAGATACTGTAAGTCCATGAGAATACCCTATGTAAATATAATGAATGATTTCTGTAAGTAAATGCCTCTGTGAAATAAATTATTCGACTGTTCTGGCAGACAGCTTGTCCTTTATCCAATGCTTCAGTGAAAATTAGAAGAAAATGCAACCAGAATAGTCTTGTAACATAACATATGTAAATCTTTTCTGAGCTATTTGGTGGCAACTTAAATGCCCTTAAGCATACAGACTGATGGTCTTGGTAATTATTTTTCTAGCCATTTGGGATCATCTAATCATTCCTTAAATTTTGCATCAGTAGCACCTGTACTCTTGCATCAGCTCACACTTCTGTGCTGCTTTTGGGACTATGGGCAAAACTAGCTGCTGATGTAACTCCAAATTTCACTTCAGAGAACATGTGCAGAGACAGTACTTGCTTCAGTAGAGATGTTATCCATATATGAACAATGAATATCAACAACTCACTTCCTGCGCACAGACTTAAGTAGAGAGTTGCTTTGTACTGCTAAAGAAATGCCAGTATTTTCTGCTCCTCATTTATATATCCATTAAGTACATCTGAATGGCACTTAGGGAATACACGAGCTATAGAAATTGAGCTCGTGCAATGAATCTAAATACAAATTAATTCATTTATCATGAGTCAGATATCTTAACAGGTAAGTATTTTCCTATATCTCTCAGCCTCCTTTCACTTTCTTGCCATTGTTATAAGAGACAAGATAAATCCCAGAAACCTTATCAGTTACCAAACTTTCTTTTCATGTAACTGACAAAGAAAATAAAAATGATTGAGAATCAATTGTTCTTTGTAAAGCTCTTAAGAACTGTCTGCAGCCTTCCAGCAGTCTTATTCAGCTATGTGAGCAACAGCCAACTGTTGGCCTTTTGTTATTAATTAGTTTTAATTCATTTTCAATATGCCTTAACGTATACATTCAATACTGTAGAAAGCAGCATGGCTGTATTCCCACCTCTTTCCTCATAGACACCAAGTATCTTCACCACTGTCAGACCTGCAATGACCTTAAACAGCATGTTCCCAGCAGCTCATGGACTTCAGCAAAACTGTCACTGGCTACAAATCCCAGGTTCTTTAACACTTCTCTTAGGGAAAGCTTTATGGGCTACTAGCTGTAGCAGATCAGCACAGAGATTTGTCTATCGTGCCACAAGAGCTGGCCATGAGAGAGTGCCTGCCTGGAGGCCACTGAATGGTAACGCACTGACGCTCTCTCCCACCTCCTGGGGTTAGCAGCTTCCAGATTTCCTGAACCAGAATGTTATCCCTGTAGTTAATAAGCCCCTCATGGATCCTTCTTACATTCGTCTAATTTGTCTAATTGCTTTTTGACACTATGTAAATGTTTAAGCATCCACAGCACCCTATTGCAAGGAACGCTTCAGCTTAATTATGCATTGTGTGAAAACAGAGTCTGGTCTGCAAAGGGCAGACTTAGCACCTAAGGGACTTTCACAGTTAGCCTGGCCTTTTGAAAGGATTTAGGATGAATTTACTGTGATGGGCTCTTTATGATTAGAAATGCCACCTTGTACGTTATCTGGGAGTAAATATCTGCAAAGAATTTCCTGTAATGAGAGCTATAGGATGTAGACATGCTCCTGCATTGGAATTGGGTACTCCCTTAAGAGACAGTCTGGGGGACAAGAAGAGATACCAAGAGCAGGGGAAGTCCTGGGACTGAAGGGAAGGCAAGGCATGAGAAGAGGAATCTGAGCTGGCAATTTGTGTGTGAAAAATGAAACCGAGCTTGGCTCTGACTGCAGACTGGTATTAATCATCTGTGAGTTGGAGTAAAAGCAACCAGCATGCAAACTGTAACAGAAATAAACCCTATATTTGTTGTTATTTATGAAAGTTTGTCACATCTTTCTTCCCTTCCCTTCCCTTCCCTTCCCTTCCCTTCCCTTCCCTTCCCTTCCCTTCCCTTCCCTTCCCTTCCCTTCCCTTCCCTTCCCTTCCCTTCCCTTCCCTTCCCTTCCCTTCCCTTCCCTTCCCTTCCCTTCCCTTCCCTTCCCTTCCCTTCCCTTCCCTTCCCTTCCCTTCCCTTCCCTTCTTTCTTTTCTTCTTTTTTTTTTTTTCTTTATTTCATTTCATTTCATTTCATTTCATTTCATTTCATTTCATTTCATTTCATTTTCTTTCTTCGTAACTGAAAAGACTATGTAAGGTATTGAGATTCTGCCTTAGAGGAGAGCTAGAAATAATGACCACATATAAATGGATTAAAGTGATGTATTTAAAAATGAGAAGGATTATTCTCTTGTTAAATTATTTAGGTCTGCTTATGAATATACATGCAAGTATAGACAGAGCTTATTTTTTTTACTAAAAGATTGGATGTCTTAAGAAAAAAAAAAAAAAGAAAGAAAAAACATATCAAATAAGGATGAAATTGAAATCCTTCTCATTTATTTAACTTGTCCCTTACTCTATAAAAAAACGTGACCACCCCATTTTGCATCTGTGACATTAAAGATGCTGGTTTCTTTAGTGAGCTCCAGACATTTTTTCACTTGAGTAACAGAAAATGAGATGGGATCCTTTCCTCAGATAAAAATATAATTCCACTGTGATTCAAACACATTGTAAAGATGACTGTATTTCCACACTGACAAAGCTGTGAGCCACAGTTAGATCACTAGTATATCTACATAGGCTGGTTATGCTGAGACAGTGACAGGTGTGGATTTTACCACATCCCAGCTCATAGTTAAGATCCAAACCTGAAGAATTTCAGGCTGAGTGACGCATAAACATATCCCAAAAAAGACAGGAGGGCAGTGGTAATCAAAATTATAATTTTAAAGGGTTTCTTTTCTAACTCCATGTCTCAATCCCTCAAAAAACGCCACTACTCACTCTAGTGATTGAAATATTCAATAAAATACATCTGAGCAGGAACATTTCAACCATTTCATTTGAGTAGGAGAGTGAGAAAAAAAATGAATAAAGCTTAGCCATTATAAAAAGACTATTTCAGTGATCTTCTGAGGAGTTTAAATGATGAAGCACCATTAATTGTAAAGCAGAAATACAAAGAAATAGCCATTCATATGTGTTCTAACTCACATACAATGTAAAAACAAATTGAAAATTGTCTTTCAGACTGTACAAAAATCAGTATGATACTACCTGACACCTTCTGACAAGAAATGTTCTCTTTTAACCACCATCTTGTATGTTGATTTATGACACCTTCAGTGTCATAAATTGCAGCACATTGTAGACCATATTATTTTGGTACCCGATAAAGATGTCAGAGATCCACCTACACTGGCATTGTTACACGGTATTTCAGAAATATAACTTACATCTCATCCCGAAACTGACACAGAGGAAGAGAATTTCTGAAGTAACATTTGCTTTATACCCTAAGAGCTGAAGAAGGGTTGAGTTCTCCTATGACCAACCAATCTTCCATGCAGTTTTAACTGAAGACAGGAAAGCTACTGAGCTGGTCATATGACATCTTCCATTCTTTGGCCATGAATGAACAGGGGGGTCACAGTATTAAATTTCTTTTACACCTTGGCAGAATATTCAGTACTTTTTAATTTTTTGCCTGCGCCATGTTGTGCCCATAGGAGGAGAGCAAGAGACAAGGATCATACATTGAAACAGAGAAGGCTCCAAATGAGTATAAGGGGGAAAAGGTCACATGGGTTTGCATGATTACATGCAATCTTTGTCTTGGAGATTTTCAAGACTTGAATAGGCAATGAAAGCAACCTGGTTTACATGCAGTGCTAATCTGCAATGAGTAGGAGACTGGATTACAGACTTCAGAAGGTCCCTTCCAACACAAAGTAGCCCTCTCACCATTTTGAGTATGACTTCATTTTTTCTTTTCAAATACTATATAAAAATGAGATAAATATATGTAACAGGAGCTGACAACTTTTTTTTTTTTTTTTTTTTTTTTTTGTCAGTGGATCAAGAAAGGTGTGTCAAGACTGGCTTTTGTGAGATCAATGGCATAAATCTCTATGAGTAATGTCAGGGTTAGGACTGCTAACTCTAACTACAAAAATGCATGTCCATGTTCATGTCCAAATACTAAACATCATTATGCATCAAAAGGGTGCCAAATTAAGCTACCAAGCTTTAAAGAAAGCATGTACTCATCCATAGCATTGACTACAAAGTCTGTCTGGAGCTGTTGGGAAAAGAATACTCCTTAGTCACCTAAGTTTAAAATACCTCAGCTTGTAAATATTTGTCCTATCCTGAGATTTAATATATGAATCTGAAAAATAACCATATTACCAAGGCTACAGAATGATTTATCAGACAGATGTTATGTTACATTATAAAACTCACTACCATGGTATTGTTAGTCTTCACATTGTATGTGTAAGTTTAGAGTGCAATTGCTTGGGAAGGTAAGATGCTGGAAAGACAGAGAAAGGAATTGACTTTTTCCTAACCTCTCTTTTCAGAGTCCACCTTGGGGATACATTTGTTTCCTGAAAACTAATCTAGGAGTAGTCTGAAACTACAAAATAATCATTTGCTTTTTGATGGCCACCTTTTTATATAAACAAAATAAATTGCATTTAGAAATTCTCCAGATTATTTGACAGCAAAAACAGTGTCACCCAAACAGAAACTGACCTGTGAATTTTTCAAGTAGAAAACCAGGAAGTTTTCCACAATTATGTGTGTTTTTATCGTGGTATAAATTTCCATTTGACTGCATTTTAAATTCCTTCAGATACATATTCTCATGCATCAGGTTCTTAAGCTTTTCTATCACAAATATTATGAAAAAGACATTTGAAGCTTGAATAATTACATTTTGTATGAAAGAAAATGTAAATGAGATTTTCATAAGCTCATTTTAAAAGCAACAGTTCGCATACATTATGCTGGATGTCAGTCTGACTCATTCAAGAGAGAAAAGGAATAACGTGTTATACAAGTAGTTATAATTACACAACTATATGGAGTTTTGAATTGTGTGTACTTAACAAGAGGTAAACTGTCATTCATTACCAAATCAATTTCTAATTTTCATTGAGATTTTTGATTATTATTTACCTGTTTTTCACAATTATCTTGCTAATATTGTTTGCAATGATATCATCAATGAGCAAATTATTTTCCACTGTGAAAAATAAAAGGTAGGATCTTCTTCAGAAAAATATGTTTAGAAATTTCACCATATCTTCAAAATATCCCTTAAATTAGTTATTAAATGAATTCTGTTGAACAGATGTTTTCAGGAAATTAAATAAGGAACGTAGAAAACAAACAAACAAACAAACAAACAAACAAAAAAAAACAGTATTTTATTTGGACAATGCAGATTCATGCAAAAAAAAAAAAAAAAAGTGTTTAATTGTTTTGGTAACATAAATAAGATTTAAAAAAAAAAAAAAAAAGAAAAAGGATGCAGTATTGAATTTAGTATTGCTTCATTTTATGCTGACTTCTCATTTATAATATTTTATTTCTTATGTCTACACTAATGAAACAGAACATCTTAATATTTGATGCTTTATCTTTTTTTTTTTTTAATATCTTTCTGTGAAGTATTTTGAAATGCCAGATTTTTCAGCTAGTTAAAGATGAAAACTATTTTAAAAATGTGAGAGTTTTCAGGCAAGTAGAATCTTGTTTTCCTCCCAAAGCTAGCAATAAAACCTGGTTAGGTGTTTACAGAATTTTGAGATTTTTTCTGCTCATCCTTCCATGCTCTCATGACCAAGGACTGGTCAGCGGTTCCATATGAGCAAAAAATCCTTCAGATGAAATGAAATTAAGTACCCTCAAGTCAAAAGAAACCATCAGAGGCTAGGCAAACATCTATATATTACCTTCTCCACTGCACACACAAATAGTTTTATGCAACTGATTTCCCCAGTATCTTAAAAGCTGAAGGAATGAATTTTTATGGAGAAAATGAAGTCTTCCAACATATAAAGATGATAGCCTTAATGAAAATCAAGCCAGAAGCATGCTCATGTAAATTAAGATGGCAAAACTAGATGATATTTTGAGTAAAAATAAATAAATAAAAGAGAGAGAGAAAAATATCTATATATTATTATAATATCTGGTTACTTTGGTCTTGAAAATCAGATACATAACTGGTATGCAATATTGATGAGGTTGGGACCGTTTCAGAAAGCACAAGACCCTTCCTTTTGTTCAAAGTAAAGAGTGCCAGTAATACTTCTCATAAATATTTCCTTACCCACTGGCAAGAAGCTATTTTTGGATGGATTAGAAGATTTTGTTAGAAAAAAACTACCGCTAAAAATCCTGCTAACAAAGTGACACCCAAGTGAGAAATATATGAGACAATCACTCATTTGAACTACTATTTTATGCTGAAATGATTTTTTTTTTTTCTCGCCCCAAGTTATATGTATGACTCTCTGCCCTATATATTATGTCATATTTTTTCCCAAAAGCCCTTCCCTCTTTTCTTTCCTAAGTGTTGACTGAGTTCCATGGGTTTCATGAACATGGATCGTGTCAATATAGGGGTTAAAAGATTAACTTCTTGCACCATATATTTGAACTAAGAAAGAGCATTCAAATAGCTGTTTGTTGGCTGTATGGACTAACGACTGGAACAGCAAGAACATGTTATATTAATGTAACTTCAAGAATAAACAGCTAAACAATTAAACATTGTTAAGACAACTTTAACAGGTATTTTAAACTGATTTTTGAAATTGTTGGGTGGGAAGGTTAAATTAATTGATATAACTAATTCATGTCACATAGTGTATTTATTTATATGATGATATAGTTATGCGATTAATAAACTATGAATAATTATCACTTTGAAGGTATTTCTAGCATGTTGGTGAAAAATGAAGTATAAATTTACCATACTGAATAATACAAAACATACCAAGTATTAAAGACTGAAATATATTACTTTCTCAGATATATAATTTTGGTCTAAAGATACATTCCTGAAGTTACAAAACAAAACAAAACAAAAAAAAACCAACACTGTTTCTAGAGAAATTTTGTTCATTATTTCTGCTTGGGTAATTCTTGATCACAGGTTATGCACCAGACATTAAAAGAGGATCTGTCAGTAGCTTGATCCTCTATGGCAGCCTTGCACAAAATACAGAAAGTTAGGGTCTCACGACAGCCAAACATACTTTCTTTAGCTTTCCCTATAATTCCTGCACTTTCACCTCCAGGATGTAATAAAGAGACTAGGTAACCATAATTCCTGGCCAAAATTCATACTGGGTAAGAAAATATGCTATTTGGTGGAGGTCAGGACTTCTGTGATATTTAGATGGCTTATTTAACTCAGAATATAAATGAATAATTTGGTTTGCAATGCTTAGTAGGACTTTTTTTTTTTCTTCCTTGTTTGTGAAAACAAGACAGTTACAGGCAGAATTCATGACTTCATTTAATTTTTTATTTATTTATTTCTCTTTTCTATATTTTCTTCCCTTTCATCTAACATTTAGGTACCGTGATAGTTCAAGCTCAATATAAATCAAATTAAGAGTGACCATGTCCTCTTTCTATTGCCTGTAGGTGTATTTATGCATTCCCTATTTTTTCAGCAATGTTGCCTCCATAATCACGAGGGAGTCATTTCACAGATATACATGTAGACTGGCAGAAAATGAATTCTGCAAAGAGAGAGCAGGAGTGTACAGCCACTGGAGGGACAGAACAACACTGCCATGCCAAATTGGCTCAAAGTATGGTGCTCTGGATGCCCAGTGCAAGTGAAAGTTGGAGGTATTTTTGTTAATGCACACAAAAATTGTAAATGGATTAAAATCTCTAAAAAGAAGTTTCGACCTCTTAATATTCTTAATTCTTCTCTCAGGGGAGAAATCCTTATCCTGGATTTATCTCAAGTTAAACAGGAGATTAAAAGTTGTACATCATTCCAAGTTCCTATATTTCACCATCCCTTTCTGTTTTCATTCACTATATACACTATACTTCATGCAGAAGTTGTTACAGAAATTTCTGAGTAGCTCTTGTATTTTTGATTTGAAGAATTAATTGAAATCTATTGAATTAGCAAGAGCTTAAATTGCTAACAAAATAAAGTAAAACACATTGATTCTTTCTTTAGAGAATTTTACTTTTTTTCTTCCCAAATTCTGTCAATAATCACCCAATCTTCTTTTAATATTACTGCAAAAATATCTAAAAATAGATCAATATGTAGCTTCTTCATGGAGCATTTCTGCTACGTGATAACCATTTAGAAGCAATGGTAAAGAATTTCTTCCTCAAACCTCATGGAGAGATAACTGACAAGGAAATGGTGAAAAACAAGAGCAGAAAACGAATTTGTAGGTAGGAGAGATTGAAGAGTAAAGGATGCTGTCTATTCAGGAGGATTTTTGATGTCATTCTCTGTGTTTGCCTATGAAAATTACCATAGAAGCACTGCCTAAGTCAGTCAGAAAATGACCATAGTTTTTGTAGCAGAGGAAGGAGGAACTGTTGTCACATTATCATAAGCTACTAGCATTTGGGGATGGAGAGCTCAGTAAGTAATCAGTAGAAAATCTATATATAAGCATTTAAAACATTTGCCATGGCTACCAGATTAAAAAATACTGCTATAATTTATTGAGATAAAAATGTGTTTTCTAGAATAAAAACTAGCTAAATGGCCTTCAAAAAACTTTCTCAGTATGAGATTCATATTCAAGAGTGGAGTTGCACCTTGGCTTAGTTATGGATTGACACTATGTCTCTGCTATGGTCCTCCTATTTAGTGTTTCTATCAGTGACAAGAAAGCAAGCATGAACTCAGGAATGAAAATTGCAAGTTGGAAAAAAAAAAAAAAAAGGCAAAAAATATTAAATAACATGAATAAAATACTGTCTCTAGCAGCCATTTCAGAACGAGCATACACTATTCTGTCTCAGATTGATTTAAACATACACCTGTGCAAGGCAAATAGTCTATGTTCATGCTGATGTTAACACCTATATCATTACTCAGCAGTTCTAAGCTGATACTAAATTAACTATCGAAGGTTTTGGGGAGGTCGTCTTTTTTTTTTTTTTTTTTTTTCTATACAAGTTTTTTTCTGAGTGGTTGAGTTGCTGATACATTGCTAAAGAACTAAGATAGAATTAATAAGTCAAGACTTGACAGAAAAACAGATACTTTATTCTACACTTCCCTATAATTTCTCTGAATCCTACCTATAAATCCTATGGGTTTGCTTAGGAGATTTTAAAGCTATGTCTAGAATTTTGATAACACCATCTATCTCATATTCAGTTTGAAACAGTTTCATAAAGTGTGAAGACTAAATTATCTGCTGTTTTGCCATTTGTAATCTGCCTCTGCACAGGGTGTATAAGATCTTGCCAGGTAGAGCAGCTGTATTTACTTTCTACTTAGTCTTTGCAAATGAGTTTAATTGTTCAGGGTGTAAAGTTGTAGAGAAATATGTGGTCTAGCTAGGAATCTTAGTGGAATTAATTTGTGTGCTCCACTGTTTCCTCCAGTACCCCCCAGCTCTCCCCGTGAAGATGTACTTCTGTATTGAAAACTGATGTAGTCATACCTTTTGAAAGAATGAAATAGTTCTGACATTTTAGAATCTGACTTGCCTGTGCTCTCTTTGAAGTCAGCAGCTACATTTCTATTGATTTGTCTGAAACACAGAAACTATGATAGTAGATTGCTGTTTCCCATGTAGTCAAGAGTCTGATCCCAGTGGGAAGCAACATCATACTTCAGCGTAATGTTCAAGAGACTTTGGAAGAAGCAGCTATGGAATTTCTGTTCATTCATGTTGGCTTATGTCCCAAATAAAAGAAGAAAGAATGAAAGAAAGAGAGTAAAAGAGAGAAAGAAAGGGAGAAAGGGAGAATGAATGAGAGAAAGAGAGAGAGAGAAAGAGAGAGAGAGAGACAGAAGGAGAGAGAGAGAGGAAGGACGGAAGGAAGGAAGGAAGGAAGGACGGAAGGACGGAAGGACGGAAGGAAGGAAGGAAGGAAGGAAGGAAGGAAGGAAGGAAGGAAGGAAGGAAGGAAGGAAGGAAGGAAGGAGGGAAGGGAGCTTGGCCATAAAATTTCTTTATTCCAAACCTTTATTTAAAAATCTTTGTTCCAAAATACTGTTTTTGTTATTTTGGAACTTCTCATTTTTTTCCATATAGGAAGCAAAATGAACATCACATGGGAGATGAGAACAGTCAAACTAAATCACAGAATTTTCTAGGTTGGAAGAGACCTCAAGGTCATCGAGTCCAACCTCTGACCTAACGCTAACAGTCTCCACTAAACCATTTCCCTAAGCTCTACATCTAAACGTCTTTTGAAGACTTCCAGGGATGGTGACTCCACCACTTCCCTGGGCAGCCTGTTCCAATGCCTCACAACCCTTTCAGTGAAGAAGTTCTTCCTAACATCTAACCTAAAACTCCCCTGGCTCAACTTAAGCCCATTCCCCCTCGTCCTGTCACCAGGCACGTGGGAGAACAGGCCAACCCCCACCTCGCTACAGCCTCCCTTGAGGTACCTATAAAGAGCGATAAAGAAGACAAATAAAGAATGTACCTACTGTGTTCCGAAGAAAACAAATAAAGAATGTACCTATTGTGTTCTGAATTCATTAGACAATCTGCAATTCATAAAGTGTAAACGTTAAATAAGATCCTTAGCAAAAAGACTGTTTATAGATGGGCAATAGCAAGGTAGTAGTTCCCAATTGAAATCACCCTAGCATAATCTAAACCATGATGTGATAAATACCTTTTAGAGACATTTTAAATAGGAGCTGGGTGAGACCCAACAATGCCAGGCAGTTAATTTATGACTTGACTGAAAGACCTTTCAAGAGAGGAATGTGTTTTCTTCACATAGATAGCCCAAAGCTTCACCTGCTAAAGAACAACAATATTTGCAGCAAAAAGGGAAAAGCATTCAAGTTCTCCGTGATTTGTACCATACTCCTTTACATCACTTCATCCCCCTAGCAAATGCTAACAAGCTGAAGCAGAGTTCTGTGAAGCATGGATCAGGAATTTCACTTTTAAAGGTAGCACCTAGTGGAAGAAATATAGCTTTTGGTATATAGCTTTTGGTACTTAGCCACTGCATCCTCTGGATTTTAGCAGCATTAGCAAGATCAGCACTCCCTCCAACCAAAAAAAAAAAAAAAAAAAAAGAAAAAGTAAAACAGCAACAACAAAAACACCTTATATAATGAGAGATATTTCAACTACACTAATTCCACCATTCATTTATTAGAGAAAAATGGGCACAGCGAAATAAGAGCTATTCAAATCACTCTTACATCAAAGCTTGAATAGGCAGTCAGAACAAGTTCCATTTAAAATGTAAGGGTGAATCAGCAATGAATAGAGACACATAAGACAATCTGCAACTGCTTCATTTAGATAAGGATCCTCAACTGTTTGAATGTCTCAGCAGTTTGGTTAAACTGGCATAGCATGGTCGTAACTGAAAGAGGTACATATCTTCTAAGAGGTGAACATTTGTAATGCTCTAGTATTCACAGCAACCCTGCACAGAAAAGTTTGATAGACTCTTGTATGTGTTTTGGACATGAAAGGTCCAATTCTTAAATCATACCATTGGAAATGACAAGTAATCTTCTTGAGTCTGGCTGAGTCTTACTGATGTCAAACCTGCAAAACAGATTGGACACCAGAAAAGAAAATCAAATACATAATCAAAAGAGTAAGCATCTGGCAGTATCAAAATGTCCACAGCTGATCTAGAATTAAATCAGGTACAGTAACTTTTTTTTCAGTGAAATGTAACATGCAGTAAGCAGATGGTCTGTGAACTGATGCCATTCTACAAAGATTTCTTTTTAAATGTATATTTTATTAAAAAAAAATATATCTGTGGTTCATCTTGGTGATTTAGTTTGAAATTAGATTCCATTTAGCATCATACTGCCAACAACTGCCTGCAAACAAAAGAGTTCTGAAATTTACAACAGCAACCCCCTGCTATAACATAAACACAAGAGTACCATCCAACCTATTACCTTATGAAGACAATAAACAAAGCCTAAACACAACTAATCTGCCACAGTCAAAAGACTGACTGAACAGATGGGCCTTCCACAGCCCCACAGAGGTTAGCGCAGTCTGAAGCTGCTGTGGGGATTTGCGAAGGCTGTTTACTGGCAACGTTTTACCACAAAATCTCATACTGAAAGCATTCAGGCAGAGAGGAAAAATGCTGGATTGGCTAAGATCATCTGAACTCTGGTGAATAATAATAACTGAGGTGGTCATACCCAGAGCTTGCCCTTAAACCTCCAACTGGGTATTAAAGTTTGCTGCTGAAATAATTTCTGTTAAGGTAAACTGCTGTTGCAATATCTCCTGTTTTGCATGACTCCATCCAACTGCTGCATTTCTGATATCCATCCTTAAAATACAGCTACCGCTATGGAAGATAACCCTTTGAAAAGAACTTTCATCCCATAGACCCCATGTGTGAAGATGGGGATGACTGATGCCAAAAGTCAGTTTTCCCTTTGCCAGCTCTGCCTGGAGTTAGATGATGTTTCCAGATATTCTGGAAACATCATCCAGATGATAGTTTCCAGATATTCTCTGGAAACTCTTTGGTATTATCACAAGCCTGAGAATTTTGACATTTGAATCTGTCTTATCCCCACATTCCTGAATGCTTTTGCTAGCAAGCTGCTGCAGAAGATTTCATTCAGACTTGTTCATTAGGCATGTTTTCTACTGGGACTGGTCCACAGACACAGAAGAATCGCAGACGAGACTGCCTTAGTGATAGCCTATACATCAGGCAATCACAAGGGTAAGGGGAGAATCAAGACCACCAGACAATGAATATTTGATTTTAAAGCATATGTCCAGTAGAACATTCAGAGACTGAAGTAATAGCAACAGGGGAATAATTTTGAAAATACTGGCTTCCATATTAAATGTAAGATCACTCAGCTAGTCAGTGGCAAGGGCAGGTAAGAAAACTCATTGCTCTTGTTTCTCAGCATGTGTTCAGCCCACTTGAAAATGATCAAAGCTGTGGGTTATGCAAACCACAAGGCCTTCAGACTGTAAAATGCAAATTCAGTTTGGATGCCAGAAATTGTATATATGTGCGATAATGTCTTTCCTCATTAAGCCTTTCCATGATTTTAGAGACAAAAAGGTCTGTAAGATGATTATTCCCCAGTGAAGGATGGTCTCTCTGTAATTTGGTTACAGTGTAACAGTGTGTGATCAGATTTAGAAAAGGAAAAAAAAATCTTATTATAATTTTTCAGAATGCATTTCCAAAAGGTCTTCATTCCTCTTCCTTCAAAAGATTACTGTCTGACCCCTTTCATACTGTGGTCAAGAATTTCTGATAGATTATGGCACTTAAATAAATATGAAGCTTGCCTTAGGCAGAATTGTGAAACACTGCATGCTCAATTATCTCTTGGCTTCTTACAGATTCTCAACAATCAAAGCTGGAAGAAGATCCAGGACTGTGGGCCATTTTGTCCATTATCTTGACAGAAAGAAGACTCCCAGTAAACTGCTCTCCATGTCTGTTACACAGTCAATCCAAATGATGTCTTACATGATGATAATACTAGAAAATATTTGTCGGTATTAACTATTCAGAGTGTTCAAACAAACTGATGGCCTAAATAATTGTCTCCTGTCCTTTAGGAGAATAAAATCCCTATATCAAAGATGATGAAAAACAAACAAACAAACAAACAAAACCCTAATGGTTTAAACCAGCAACAAGCTCTGTTTCCTTTAGTCTACACTTTATTTTATTATACTGTCCCGTCCGTAGTCATTTGCTTGCCAGAAAAGAGTCAAGTAGAAAAAGAAACCAAGCAAATACCAAGACCTCAAACCTTGCACATCCTGATGATCATTTATCTTTCTTCCATAGGAAGGAATTGCTGGCAGCCTACAGTGTTTTCCTCATGGAATTTATCACTATCGTTTTATACGACTTCGAACTGCACAGGGATCAATACAGCTACAGGCAAGAAAAATGTGAAGTCCCCAAACAGGATATCCCACACAGTTAATGGAAGATGCCTTCTGCAGCTAAAATAAAGACTGTGAAGAAACCCATTTATATCACACACTTTCCTATACTGTGGCTTTGAGTAAGATGTAATAAAGAAATTGTGGGGGAAAAAAAGACTGTGCGTCATTTCAACACTGCCTCCTAAATTCATTGTATATTGAAATGTTTAAAGTCTATTTAAGCTGGTCTAATAATTTTCCACACTCTAACAAAGTTTAAGATTCAAAGAAATAATACAAATTATTAAAAATCAATGTTTAAAAATTGTTAATTTTGCAGGCTGATAAATAAAATTAAGATTCCAACGCAGCAAAAATACTTCTTAGAGACAGAGGGGCAGTTTTTGACATCAAAAGGGGGATTTTTCATCCCATCAGAGGGGGATTTTTGACATCAATATGAAATTTGTACCACATATTCTGAGCATCTTGGAGATGCACATATAAACTATAATACGCTAGGTTCAGCTTTACTTAAAATGAAAACAACACTGGAACAGTTATTGTTTCTTTCTTTCATCACGTTAAGAGAAGAATGGCTTCATTGCTTTATTCTATTGTTTCTAAGAATGTGTTTTTTTTTTTTTTAAAAAAGCATTTTTAGTCCTTTTTTGTTATTAATGCAATTACACTCTTCGCAATATATGTATAGACAAATTTAATGTCAAAACGTACAAAGCCCTAAAGCTCTGTCTTCTTACCAGTGATCTGATCAGTTGAAAATTGGTACAAAGCACATCTTTCTTTAAAAGAACATGGAAAAAAAAATAATTCAAATTCTAAGAGGTAAAAGAGTTCATAAGTAAGTTTCAGGTACTATCCTAGACCTGGGTTCCACTGAAATTCACTTTAACTGTATTTTCAATTATTTTGATCCATGACATCTGCTGTAAATAAACCCAGCAAAGTCATTTTCAGATGAAAGTGTTTCTCTTGATGCAATTCATTTTTAAGTTGGGTCTCTTTAAATGCAAGGCTTTCAAGTTACCAGAATTTTCCACAGAATGCAATGTTTCTTCCTAGCTGGTTATGTCTTCACTAAAAACGTCTTAAAAGTCATACTTCGAATATCTGTCTCTGTAGTGACTCTTTTTCCTTTTGATATACAAATCAACATCCCACTGGGAACACTTCACATGGTTTTGGAACCCAGAAATCTCTTTGTCATTAAGGAGTTAACACAGTTCTAGGTTTTATTAGGAATAAAAAAAAGTCAAAAAAACCTTTACCTAAAACCAAGATTTGGTCCTGAAGAATTCAAGAATGTCTTTCTAATGTGATTACTTATGTTAATTATATTGTAATCACTCAATTTAATTTTCTTCTGGTTTCTATAATTATAACATTAAGAAGTTAATTATAAAGAAGTGGCATATATAATGTAATCTTAATTACAATGTGTTTAGAAATATGCTGATAGATATTTTGCATTTATAACAATTAGCAAATTTATCTTCATTGAAGACCTCCCCAGACCATCACTTTCATCCTCTGCTCACCAGTGAATCACACTTCTTACTGAGTTTCACCCTGTTCTATCCAATCCCACTTGCAAGCTGTGGCTCAGCAATGCCAAGCAGCATTTTTCAGCCCTGAAAGTCTTCCTTTCCAGGGACCTGAATTTAAAGAAAGCAGGGCTCTCATTCACTAAAGCCAATATCAGGTAAAACTATACGAAAGTGGTGATATTTACACTCTGTCTCTACCCTTCACATTTAATGAGGAAATGCTCTCAGGGTAAATCCCATGCCAAGACTTTGTGGACAACTTTAGAGTAGGAGCTATTTTCACTTGTCTGTCGTATGACAGATGAGAAGGTGGTACTCCTTCCTGCAGCAGGGAGCCCACTGTTAATTGTGTAGTTTGTTAGGATGCAGCCAAAGGCTGTTTTTTTTTTTTTTTTTTTTTTTTTTTCCTATAAGAAAACTTCCTTTCTTGTCAAGTCTCCCATCTCCACCACATCTTCCTCACCACTGCTGACAGCCTGGCTGCTCTGTACAGCACTGGCTGCAACTGCGTCTGCACTGGACATGGAGCCCCTTGCTTTGGTGCAAAAAAAAAAACTGGGGACTGCTTTTTCAACGATTACTCTAAAACCTCAGTGCCTGACCTGTTTGCCATTTGCATGTGCTATTTATGGAATAAATCATAGTCTAAATGTGCAAAGAAATAGCCTCTTTGTACCAAAAAATGCATGGAAAATGCATATGTCAGGATTCTCATCAATGTGTATACAAGGAAAAAGGAATATCTGCATTTGGAAGGAGGAAATTTACCCAGGAGATGCATACGAGATGCTACTCCCCTTGAGTGCAGGTGGACCTGCAGGGGAATGAATATCTCTGAATTTTAATATATACTTTCTCCTCTGCACTGTTATACCTCCTCTGTTAGTGCAGTCAAAGAAGACAAGAGTGACACCTACAATATGTCATCTGTGACTTCTTCTTTTGTATGTTGTCCAACACCAATATTGTCCTTTAGAAATTATTCTTTGCTGGAAGCAGAATGAAATCGTGAGTGACTTTTGTTGCTTGTAAGTCTTTCCAATGTGTAGTTTTGGGTAGCTGAACTCTTTCAAGCTGCTCCCCACACTTGGTGGAAGAATGGCCAGAAAGTGAGGCTGAGGAGTTCTGCATTATTTGAATGAAGGAAAAAGGGAACCAAACTTTGAATAGTAAGCTTAATAAGGAAATAGTGCAGAAAACACTTTTTTTGTCATGCTATTTTTGTTTATTTATTAAAAAAGTAAAAAACTGAACTTTTTATTTAAAAAAAAAAAAAAAGGTAACTTACTCTAGCCAGAGATTTATAATCTGAAGTTTTAAACAGTCATTACTTGATTTGTTCAGGTAATGACTTATTATTTTCTTATTCTCCTCAAGAAAATTCAATTCCCTGACCCAGGCTGCAGTCTCCAGGTTTGCCCCAGCAATTAGGAAGCTATAAAAATCAAAGACTTTTCATTATCGAAACCAACTCTGGTTTCACTTAGTAGTTATTCATTACCAGTGAAGTTAGAAACACTTTTAGAGAGAGCTGACAGACCTTTTGCTGTTAGGCTGACTGTCCACTTGCAGAGAAGAAAAAAGTATCTCATCTCCTTATACTCCTCAGGTGGTAAGTTACCACTGACAGGATGAGAAGAGATGTATCTCTCCTTTTCTGATCTTTGGCTTTATTCAGGATACAAACTAAGAAGAGGTAGAGCAATAACCTCCGTAAATCATGAGTGCCTTCAAAAATGTCAAGTAGCCCAACATGAAGAGGGTAAAAAATTAAGGGGATGATTTGGTGGTCCTGATGATTCATCATAGGACTGGATTAAATAGTGGCAAGGTTACGGTGACCCAGGACAGCATGCACTGATGTACTTTCACATTTCAAATAGAAGAAGGTCACTGTGGACGTGTGAGCTAGTGATGTGCTTCGCTCCAGAATGATCTCTGTTTAATTGTTAAACTTAGGTCTGGGAACTTCTTTTTCTCCATAACTGTGTGTATTCACATAAGCAATCTTTAAATAAAACTTATTGTCAACTTAAAAAAATCTGAAGGGTTATTTAAGGCATTAAATTCTATACAGAAGTTTAATCGATTTCTAAATAATAAATCAAGTGTGGGTGCTCTTAATAATCTTGGTGTAACACATTTCAATCCAGAAGCAGTACATAGTATTTATCTTCAATGAATAATAAATGAGACATTGGTATTGACTGAACAAATGATTAAATATTCCATCAGTAACAGAACATGGAAATAATTTTTAATTATTAATAAGCTACAGATTTTGCTTGTCAAGTGCAGTCATCTTTTGACATGAATGACTTATTTTCTTAGCTGTCATCACAGGGCAGATGAATACAAAAGACAATTAAGGCTAATATGGAACACCTAGTACACAGAGGTTCTACCACCTGTCTCTGAGGGGACAGAGCTGTTTCACAAGATACTAAGGGCTTTGGAGCCTGTCTTTCAGTGGGTCTTCAGTTCTGAAACTCTGTTGTAATCAGTATTCATATTTGTCAGAAAAAAGGCAGACACTAGGAGCCAGGAATACTGGTGCTCATCCAGGCAGCCAAAGAGAAGGTATGAGCTCTGAGGTTTCTTCTGCAGTTTTTGCACTGGCTGCTCTTCTCCTGTCTCACTAGATATTTTTATTTTTATTTTTTTCACAGTAACATTTCATGACAAATTCTGAAAAAACCTGGAGCAAAGGCACAACCAAAAATATCCCTAAACAAGGATATTTCCTCCACTGGCTACCTGGAAGCTTCTAAAACCAGCTGTGTGATACCTGAGCAGAACAACATGGTCTTTCGCTCTGCCTAAACCAATGAACCATTGGCACTACCCATCCTTCTTCCAAAGCCATACTGTGACACCACCAAAATCCACACTGGCACTATACAGACCCTCCCTCTTGTCCCACATCAAAGGTTTTTGCACAAAGAGAACTGAGACGTTTGGTGAAGCAGAAAACAACTTTGTGTGCTCTAGCCAGGAACTCCAGCTCCAGCTGTGGATGACCAAGGGCTCAGCACTCCAACCCGAGCCACAACACACAGCTGCCCCTTGATGCAGGTGGATCTATAAGATCTATTTTGCCTTGGCAAATCTTCACTTACAGTAAATAAAGATTTCATATGTGGCAATATGCTCTATTCATAAGTTGTTGGCACCTTCACTCAGAGCAAGTAACGAATACTTCACATTTGATGCTTTATACAGTGTCACGTAGCACAAGCCGAGTGCTGTGTAAAATCACCATTTGAAATGAAATTATTTTAACATCCCAAGCCTACAGCAACCTTTACTGCTCAGCTGTAACTAGCAACTGCCCAAAACACTGGTTAGTAGTCCTAAAATATATTTATGTTCAGAGAACAAGCCTGTACAAAACAGCAATTCCTTATTTCCATACATACATATTATATTACCTTTGTATTGTGTTCTGACTTTGTGACTGAACAAAATTCTCTCCCATTAGATTTGAAGGGCACAACCACAAAGCTAGAATTAACTGGATCTTATTTTACCTCATGAATTATTGAATTTTCTATCCAAGTCTCAAACACAAAGTCTTTATTAGAACTGGTGAAACTGTTTTCTTTTTCTTCTAGAGAATGGGTTTTTATTAAAAAAAGAAAACTTTTAACATGAATATGTCAATTTGACTGGCATTTTTTTAAAGCAAAGTGAAAAAGATCTTCATATGGGAAATTGCTTCACTTGTTTCACTCTAATATTTTTTTTTGTAACAACATATTCCTCTCTGTCTCTCTGTCCCTCTTTTTTTTTTTTTTTTTTTTTTTTTTTTTTTGGAAGTATCCATTTATTTTAGATTTTTTATTATTAAAAGTAGAAAGAAAACAAAATTTAACAGGACGAATTTATTTCAAATTGAAATTCTGGTTCCTATTAAACACTGTTCCCTACAATTAGTAACTGGAGAAAAATTACACAGAGAGAAAATAACTATATCACATATTTTCAGCATTCTATTCTTGGTATAATTGCACTCAAAGGTCTCATCTACCATCCTTTGAACACCAAAAGCCTGAGAGCACTACAGAGCATGCAAGGAAAGCAGGCAATATTGTCATAGGGATCACACATCAGAAAACTTGGTTCTGTTCCCAGGTCTGTCATCAGCTCTGAGCCTGACTATGTAGAGGACAGATGACTTCCCTGTGCCTACAGTTCCACAAATCTATCACAGAACTACTGATATCACTCTGCTTTTTAGAACTATTTTGAACTTACACATAGACCAGGCTTAAATTCTAAGTCTACTCTAAATTTTACCAAACAGGATGCATTAAACTTACCATTATTTTACTAAGCTAGGTTTAGTGAAAAATCCATAATTAAGCACTACACTAAGAGGCATAATACTTATTCTTTGAGGATTTGAGCTAAAATAACTATGAGCTATGGGACTGATGACATTCCAGAATTCATTTATAGTTATAAAGAATAGAGGCAGAAGAAAGAAGGTCATCACATCTCTGAATCCCTAGTTATTGTTCAGGATTTTTGTGTGATCCCATGCACAGGCTACAGACTCTGGAAATAGCTGCACAGAAAGATGTATTAAAAATGAACTTTCCCATCCATTTTCATTCTGCTTGCAGTTTTCATAAAACTCAGTCCATTGAACTTGTGCCAGAAAAATGGAATCAAGAAACTTCAACATCAGCTCATCTTTAAAGATTTATTTTTCTATATTTGTATAAATGTAGAACTGAAAAGGCTGAAGAACTGAACTGAAACTCTGATCTGTTAATCACAGAAGTGATGAGCCAGTCATTCCAGGCTGATTATACTCATAGGGGTCATTCCCTTATACATGTAGCAGATAAAGGCCATAGGAGGTATCCCTCCTTATATTTCTTGCCTCCCTAGGTTTACAGAGTACCCTATGTAGTGTTATGTTACTCATGATTTTCAGTCTCAAATTGAAAAAAATGAATTAGCACAACTTCCAGTTTGTTGACAAGCACAATAGTTTGAGTGAACAGTAATTTCCTCCATGCAAAGTGACTGTTTCAGGAATAACATTTGTATTTCACAGTGATATTCTGGATTAGTTCTAATTCTCATATAAAATGTTGAAAGGTGTTCTCTTAGGCAATCCTGAGGTCAAAGCAAAATTTTTGACATTGGTGTCACATATTTTAATTATTTTAGAGCTGCTTTGTTTGAAATAGTAATAAAGATAATCTGTCAAACTTTTTTGTTCTTGAGTTAAGAAAAAAGAAGTTGAAGTACAAGAAAAGTAATTTCTAGGAAATTATATAAATTGTATTAGGGTCATAAAGAAAGGATTGTTAAGAGATAAATATAAGGTTGATGAAAGGAGAAATTTTTAAACATGATGCGCAATTAACCTGTGGAACTTGCTGCCACAGGATATAATTGAGGTTAAGAGCTGAAACGGAACTTATAAAGGATTATACATGTACATGGATAACGAGAACTTAGAACATGATCAAAATTTGCAAGTATATAAACCTTCGCACATAAGGGCAAATGCTAGCTGCTAACAGGTAACAGCCTGAATGCTTCTAACAAGGTTCCATGACGACTAGATATATTCTGATTAAAACCTAGGTTTTTATCTTACTCATTCTACTGGAACACTACACTAATTTCCTTTAGTATTTGGCTTTTTTTTTTTTTTTTTTTTTCCTGCTGCCTGCACTGTTTATTTCCAGGGAGTGGTAAAAGCTTAGTTGTCCTAGTTTCTCCTAATATCCCCCTTGGTATGGAGAGAAAGAGTTCATTTTAATATATTCCTTCAAATCTAATTTGCAGCACTTTTAGAGTCCCTGTTGCATCATTATACTGATATCTAAATCTAATGCACATCGAAAAGAAAGTTGTCAGTAGCTGATAACAGCAGTGGGCAAGAAGGAGCAGTAATGTGGCCAGAGAGAGAAGTGACAAAGATGATACAGAAATGCAGTATCAAGAGAGAAAGGGGAGCTGAGAGAGAAGAAAAAAAAATTAATGGATCCTGGGAAAAAAGGAAATTTATGTGAAGGTCTGGGGTCATGGATACCTCAAAGGCTACCTTATGCTGAATGAATGAAGATGGGAATAAGTGTGGAGAAAAATCAGAAGAGAGACAATATGAAAAAGAAGGGAAAAAAAAAAAAAAAAAAAAAAAGGAAAGAAAAGAAAAGAAAAAAAAAAAAAACACTGTTTTTCTTTGTCTGTCTATCTGTCTCTCTCTCTCTCTCCCTCACACACAAAAGTACAGCAGTACAGCTACTGCCCTTGTTTCATCAAGAGAAATAGCTAGCAAGAAGTATTCAGTAGAAGGCTAAAATAAAGTAGTGAATAAATACATTTGTTTGCCTTTAAAAGAATTCAGAACCATGAGACAAGCAAATAGGAGTTGTTTCATCAAGGCAGATCAGACGTTGATGGATCTTGAGCAGCAGAAGACATTCTCACAGTGTCCACATCCCAGAATACTTCTGTGCTCCATGAATGAGACAGAATTATATATCATGTAATGATTGATGGCCCTTGGAAGCATTGCAGATGAAATTGTATTTCAGCCTTTTGTGGGGACATGGCAAATATTAGGCACTGCATTGTTAAAGAGTTATTAATATGAACAATGCGTATGGTCTTATAGCAATCTTTGTAAAGAATTTATTTTCAATGCATTTGCAACTACTGGAACTTTATATCATAGCTAATTAAATTGTCAACATTCTGGATGCCAAACAGAAACACATTTTGTATATGTTAGAAGCTTATGAACACCTGAAAGCACCACAAGACTGTTGACAGTGGTCACTGTTAGCCTGCAACATCTGCTTTTTTTCCTTGAAATTCCTAATTCCTGGACTAGTGTAAATATGTTGAATGTTCAGTTGTAATTTATAAAGCAAATTGTCCCTTATGTTTTCCAACAAGAGCTTGAGAAAAGAGATCCAACTGCCCTACACAGTGCTCAAAACCTAAAAGACTAACAAACCCAAACCTGCATTTTTCTATATAACAAACATGTTTTAAAAACAGTTTAATGTGAGGAAGATGAAGACTTCACTCTTGTGTTTTTGATAGGAAATACTGCATGGCTATAAAGCATTGGAGTTAGGATGAAAAGAGAAACAGAGAGTGCAAACTGGATGAATGCAGCACAACTCATTTTTGCCTGCTGGGCAGGGGTGTTTTCACAGGGAGTGACTGGGTGCCTGGAACATCTGTATGTGACAGCGTCCTTACAAGGAGAAAGCACTTCCTGTGGAAGTTTAGAAACTGAGGACTAAAAGAAGATGTCTTCAGTGCAGAAAGTTTGTATTTGAAGATATAATCTACATTTATCACATTTTTCACTTGCCATTAATTTAAATTCCCTTCGTGCATCTGTTCAGGAAATAATTAGGATTTTATGCTGCAGTAAATATGCTTGTTCATCCATTAGTGTAAAGCAGAAGATTAATTACATTACAATGGGAATCGGGACTAGTGTATTTGGATCTACAGTGATAATGGTGACAGCTGCACTACCCACAGTACTGTGCTTTGGTAAGCTTCAAAAAAAAAGTGTGGATAAGAAAATAATTAAGCTCCTGACAAGGCAGGGTTATCCCTGTTCTTGTTGTAGGTGTAGCCAGCCAGACAACAACAAGCACAGCAAAGGATCACACTAAAACAAAATAAATAAATAAAAAGCACATTGTTCAAAAAGTTCTGTTAATCAGTTATCCAGCTATTTTTATACACATACTTTGTGCATATGTATGATTCATACTCTGCATGAATCATTAAATTTTATATAAAAGCAACCTGAGCTCCCTTTAAATACCTGCGGTAAAATTCCAGGATGTACTAACACATTGTAAGGCTATATTAATTTGGCAATAAAGCCCCAGAAAGGTGAGAAAATCTTAACTGAAAATGACACTGCAAGACTGCAGCCGACAGCAAAGATAATGAGTTGGAGAAAAGAGAGGTAGGCAGCAGAAAAACACTGTAAAACTTCCCCCACATTGCTGTGTCTTGTTCAAGACAAAGAAGCAGTCTCAAGGTGGTTCTGGAAGTCCAAAATTGTCCAGAATTGGACAGTTGTTACAGGTTTTTACAGAAACTGAAAAAAAAAAAACACATGAGACTACTGCTTTTCCCCAGTTTAAGTGTCAGTAATTTAGGTTAAAATCTCCTAAATTCTGGGGCCCTGTGATGACATTTGTGAGGTTTGTCTAAACCCACTGCTAAATGCAGGCAAAACATTTAATTCAAACTAATCATTTCTGCTTAGCCAGGGTTTTCAAGAGATTAAAAACCAGGCATGTATCTGGATCGCGAGTATCATTCTAATGCATTATATCAAATAGGCTATTGATAAGGTGAATTTTAGCTTATCAAAAGCTATGATTTTTAGGGATGTTTTGCAATATAATGATTTAAAATCTAGTATAAATTGGCAAGATTCTTTCAGGCTTGGCAAATAGAAATCATCTGTTAGACTCAAAGTACATTTTGTCCTTGGCGGCTGCTTAGTAATTATGGCCCCATTGCCGTGACAAAAGATAAAGTATTTTTACTGCCACCATATTTGCTTGAATAATTTTTTGCAGCCAGTGCAAAATCTCTTTTTATTTGAATTTGTTGGATGACTCCCTTTGTGGCATGTAACTGGGGTCAAAAGCAAGGGTGGTACTGCTCAGATTCAAAACTAGCCATATACATGTATGCCACCTTTAAAGTAAAGAAATGGTTAAAAGAGGTGTGTGACATGCAATGGGAAATGCAACTATTTCACATTTAACATTTTTGTTTTGTTTTGTTTGATTGTTTTCTTCTGTTTGTTTAAGGATGATCAATGCTTACCTACACTAGAGTGAATGCAGTTAATAGAGACACCCCCCAAAATAATCATGAAATTCAAGTGTCCTTAATTGACCTAGTCCCACTTGAGTTTGGTGTGGTATACTAAGTCTAAACAAGAAGAGTTTATTTCAAGTAAGTAAAAAAGACACTAGATACAGGTTTCTATGAAGCACTTGCATAGCAAAATGTGAATAATATAATCTTACTATAAAATGTAATAATAATGTAATAGAATGCACTGTAATGTAATAATAATGTAATCTTACCATGCCTAGAATAGAGCAAAATAGTCCACACAAAAAATCATTGAACAATAACTAGCTGGCTGTCAGGGAAAAGAGGTTGGAAAGAGATCTTGATTTTCTAAGACTAGAATTACAGATACCCATAGAATTGCTGGGTAACAAGATCCACCCCAAAAGAGCATATCACTATTCCAGGTTGTATACTAAGGTATTTTTCATTCCTGTGCTGTAGTCACTCATTCATTCTGTAAATCATGTTTTGCAGTAGCTCCATTTCAATGCCTATCCAGGGTGTGTTGGGGGTTTAAATATCTTTGGTGATTCTCTATGTTATTATTCAGGATGCTAATATTGGCTAATCTTTCTCTACTTGATTATATTTATATGTCACCTCTCTCCCCTCTCTCCCGAGGAATGAAATTAGGAATGCTTTTTTCTTCCTCTATAACTATTTATGAACATCACTGCCAGACTTCCGTATGGCTTAAACAGAAGCGACCATACCTTTGCAGCACCAAAGTATGCTGCACATCCCTCCCTCCCCCCGACTTGTGTTGTAATATAACTTCTAATACTGTTGCTAAAGGAACAATACAAAAAGGAGGGGAAGGAGATCACAGATATCCGCTTTTGACAGTCCTTTAGTACTTTAAATAGTGTTATCTACTAGATCAGTACCCTACCAACGGGTTAGTAGAGGACAGAAATTGCTTTGCTTCTGGCACAAAAACGTAGCACCATTCCAAGAGCTTTGTGTAATGATGTAGACTAAAACAATGTTATTAGAAAAAAATAGTACAGTTGCAAGCATGAATTTAAGTACTCAGCAATTTTTCTCTCCATCTTCTCAGGGTACAGCTGTAAACTAATAGGGACTGTCCAAGAATTGTGGATCTACTGACTGGAAACACTGCACCTAATTACTTCACTGCATTAGGTTTGGCTATAAAACACTACTTCCAGGACATATCCAGAACTGTTATATCTACTGAAGAAATGGGTATTATGACAAGCTTGAGAGTTGTGACCATATGGAGAAAGGCACAAGAAGAGGTAGTGGAAGGGAATCTTCCTTCTTGCACTGCATTATTGTGATGCTTTTGAAGATTCATTATAACATAAACAAACAGATTTGTAGGATTAGTTTTCTTATGATTTATGGCCTAAGCTTACAAACTTTTCCTTGATCTTATTGTCAATAAAACATTATTTTATCATTTAAATTGCACTTTCTGTCTAACAGACCACTCCTGATTATGGCCCGGTAACTTGTGACTTCATTGAAGAGGTAAATAGACAATTTTTCTAACTAATGTTTTGCAGTGGTTAATTACCCTCATAGATAAAGATGCAGATCAGATCTCCAATTTTAATCCACAAATCATACAAACATCATTTCTTATTATGTATGCTTATACTATACTATACACCTTCTTTGATATCTAGTGCTTTTCTGTTTGTGAAGATGATTTACAGTTATTGAATACTTCTCTTTTTTTTTTTTTCCCTGATAAAATGGAATGTGTGAGCTCTTTTTCTCTCTCTGTTCCTTCAAGACCTCAAATTTTGTATTTTCTTCACTCTTTCCAATGGTTTGTCTCCCCCCCCCAAAAAAAAAGTATATTTAATTTCACTTTCTTTAATAGTAAACTAATAGTAAATACAATATTAAACTAATTTTCTTTCTAGCAGTTACTCATATATCCAAAGTTCATTTTCTTTTTTCCCTTTTGTGTAATAACATTATAGTAAGAAACTTACAACAATTCAAACAGATTTAAATTGCTGATTTTGGCCACTATTATCATGTTTTATTATCAAGTTTTAAGTACTAAACACATTGTCACAACCTCCTTCATATATTAAACTGTTTTGCATGCACTGAAAAAGACCAAAAATCATTTGAGAGACTGAGAGAGAATATTGGCTAAAATTCTGCAATAAAATTTCTCCTAAACTGTGCTTTTCATGATATCTGGTTAGTCATATCTGGCAGAGACATCTTCGAATGTTTCTACTATAGAAGCTGGAAAAAAATAAAAGAAAAGAAAAGAAAGAGAGAGAGATAATGTAATGCAGAATAATGGTTTTGCTGGAAAATACCTTTTCACAAATCTGCATGTAATCCTGACAGGAATATTCTCTCCTAAATTGTTTTCTGACAAGCGGACTGCTAAAGCAGAGAGGAGCTAACTTCCTTTTCTGGATGTCATTATCACCACAGGAGGTGTTGGCCACTGATGGAAATAAAGGCTGGTATGTCCAACCACAGCTTAGGATTCACATAGAAAAAAACAGCTGTATGTAGGATCTATGGATAGCATCAGGATGGAATAAAATATGGGTTGTGTTTTGTTTATGTTTGCTTGTTTGTTTGTTTTAAATATAGGATGTTTTGTTCATTTTCTTGAGCAATACATTAATATTATAACAATATAAAATTAATAACTGAGTAATTGAGCAATCATTAATACAAATATCTCAGAATAAGCTTGTGTGACTGTACTGTGTTATAGAGGAGGGCTCGAGCTTGTTGGAATTTTATGAATAATGTAGTAATCTTTAACTGGTTGACAAATACACTCATAGATAGGACAGAGGCCACCTGGACTTCATTTTATTTTTATGTGTTTTCCTCAACTCTTCCTTCTTCTTTATTTTCCGCTTCCTAGTTATTGTTCAGAGTTCTGCCTGCCTTCACCACTTGGATTTATTTATCAATATGTCCTGACCAGCTAAAGTGAATTTCACCTGCCAAGCCAATTCCTGTTTAAGAACTTCATGGAAAACTTAACTGAACAGTGGAACAACGCCTTCTATGCAGCCCTCTTGAATGTGGGATGACCAGGATACAATGTAGTCTGAACTGACAAAAATAAATCATAATTTATTACATAACTGAACAAAACTGCAGAATCTAGTCTATGACTCTTTCCCTGTTTTTCTACCCTATGACTTCTACATGTACAGTCTAATGAGAATATTTTTGCATTTCTGAATTCAAGATAAGACTTTGGTGAAAAGTCTCTGCACAGGGAAAGATCTACTGCTGTTATGTAAAACCTTACTGATCAAGAAATATTCTCAGGGTCTTCAAAGTTCAGATGCTCAGATAAATAGTTTTGGTTAACCATATTCCAAAGAGTTGCCATTTATCTCAGATCTTCCAGATCACAACTGTAGAACTCAGGTTAAGACACTGCTTTTACCTACTGCCTTACACTACAGAAGAAAGATCTGCTACTAAATATGATATTTTTGAAAAAGAATTATTGTGAGGTAGATGCAAAGTCATTTTTTTCCAATTGATTACACAAATAACATAATATTTGAGACAATTTCAGTTGTGTTTGCAATCCTGTTTATTAAAGGTGAAAGTTTTCACCCTCTGTAGATTAAGTATTACAGATTCTGCTTCAGTTGCTGTCTATGCCAAGAAGATGCTGTCTATGCCAAGAAGAGAGAAGGATAGGATTAGAAAGTATTTATCTCCTGCCTCCATTGCATGTATTCTGTCAGGGCACTTCCATACTAGTCAAATCCTTTTGCAATCTCACATGTAATTTTGATGGATTTTAACACTGCAGGAAATGTTTATTACTGATAATGCTTCCTGTAAAAGTTTATTTGAGGATCTTCAGTTCAAAACATCACAGCAGATTATATTATAGTTAGGTGTCATCTTCTGTATTAAATCCATTGCCACTAGATGGTGGTATGCACTACACCTGAGGAAAAGTGCACAAAGGGTCTGATTAATGTGTTCCTCCGCTGTTTGAACAGGAACTTTTTCATCCTTCACTTTCCAGCCTTCTTCTGTCTAACACTTTTCCTATCAGATGTTTATTTGCAAGGTTGATTGAGACAATTATAAATCTCAATTGAGATATTTCTCAATTTATTCACTGAGTTTGCATGACAATAAGATTTCATTTTGAGATAAATCTGAAAAGCCAAGAAGATGATGACAAATCCAAGAGAACTTGCATGCATGCAGTGGAAAAAAAAAAAAAAAAAAAAAAAAAAAAAAAAAAGGATAATGTGCAGTTTGGCTAGTGGTATCTATGAAGTGCAATAAGTGTTATTATATGTAAAAACTTATCTACATTTTCATATTAAAAATGATTCATTAAGTCATTAAGTACAAAAGATCCAGTGACTGATACTGTTTAATTACTAAGGTAGAACCAACATATTCAACTGTATTTTAGGAATTCATGTCTACAACGTTCCTTGGATATCAAAGATAAATTTTCTGCATCTTTTTTCTGCATCCAAGTTAAAGACAGACAAAGTTATATATAGCTGCGTAAAATGCCTATAATTTGGGACATGTATTTATCTGGCTGGCCAGACATTCTCCCCTCTTCCCCCCCTTATTGAAATAAGGTTTTTGAAGATGTTGAAATAAGGATATTGAAGATATGTAAAATGCCAGTCTTGTATTCTTTTCTACCAACATCCATCAGGAGTTTTAAAAAATTTGTATAGCAAATCAATAGTAGAATAAGAAATTGCAAGACTGAACCCCTAGTTATCACTGTTACATGGTGATGTTATGATTCCTCAGTGTACTAGTCCTCATATTTGTCTTCTTCTTCCCCTATTTTCCCTTGTTCCATCTCTGTTTCTGTCAAACTTCATCCAGTTATTTGGAACTGCTTCATGGCTCTGCCAACCCATGTAACAATTCTATACAACTCAGTAAAAGACAACAAAATTAAAGTCTGAGCTGCAGAGGAATGCTACCACAGCAATATAATAAAGCACAGAGATCCATAGTATAATGCACTTTCAATTCCAGAGAGCTATAACACAAGATGACAAGAAAAATGAAAGAAATCATCATTCTATTTTTAGAAAATGCAATGATAGTAAATCAATAATTCATTGAAGACCATTTAGACAAATGGCTTGTAATAGTAATAGTAAACCTGTTAAAAAATGTGTCATATATGCCACTATTTTTATTATTATTTTCAATCTCAAATTAATTATTTGAAATGAACAAGATACAAATCAATTATTGCAAATGACATTTGAAAAATGAGGAGCAAACCTTAATGGGAATGAAAACCTTTTATATTAATATAATGATGTTTAAGTCTCTTAACTTATTCCATGGTAGTCCCAGGAGAAAAAGTGTGTTTGGCATTTAGCCACAAGATGTGGTATGTCATATATTGATTGTGTATGACACAGTGCTTGCTCATTAGAAAATGGAAGGTAGAAGAAAGCTCAACATGGGGAGAAAAAAAAAAGAGTATAGTGATGCTGTTGCAGCATATGTGATGAACTTGCACCTTTGCAACTGGTATTTTCTTTAATTCCATAGGATAGATTTCTTTGTCCAGCCCTTCATCTTAATGGCACGCAATGTCTAGCTAAATTACTGTATTTTGACAGTTATTGACTTGTAGGAAACATGATGCAGTGTTGTAGCAACAAAGACAAGGCAGAAAAACTCTATATGCAATCATGTAGCAGAAGAGGATAATTTCATTTTGAAACAAAACCAATTTCAATAACTAACATTCACACTTGTATAACCAAATACCTACCAGCACTACACATGTGCATTCAAGTATCTGGTCCAGCAATCATGATACCAAGTGATACACACAGCATTTATTTATTTTTTTGTGGTAAGCATTATCTATTCTCCTATCCTGTAATATTGCTACAGAATTCACTGCTGTTTCAAATGACATAAAAATATGCCTCCAAGTTATTTCTCCTTGAAGTGTCAAAATATACCATGAGGAGCAAAAATGAATCGCCTCCTCCTGCTGCATCATACCTGACACCATATGATTAACCCCCTGTACAACAAGGGACAAAGGGGCAGCCAGGGGACATCAGTCAGCTATATTTCCAGTATCAGAATACTAACAGCCTGGTACTATTATACAGTATATACCAGTATAATTTAGTATATACCAGTATTATATAGTATATACCATTATGTGTTTTATATATATATATATATATATGTTATATATATATATATATATATATAATAGTATATACAAGTAATATATACCAGGACTGGTAATCTCAGGCCTTTAACCAACTACCACAGTTCCAAAACAAATAATGACATCTGTAATACCAGATGGGAAAAGCACAACTTGTGTATTGAATCCTCAAAGACAAGTAGTATTGTTCAGTAGTCAAAACACAGAAGCTGGGATTGGGTTTAGCAAGATTTGTTATCTGACAGAGATAGAGTAGATCTTTTAGATGTTACTAAGGGAAAAAATAGGGAAATGCTTTTGTGTTGTCCTGGTGATGCTTAGACTCAGATGAAGGGTGGTTTCACACTCTCTCGTTGCATTTGTTTGTAAGAGCATACAAATAGACATAAATGCTTACCAGGGCCAGGGAGGGGGTGACAGTTGTTTTTTTCAACTGAATGTAAACAAAGGGGGAAAGAATGAAATTTTGGAGCATGTACATGGAGAAAACTACACTTCTAATGATTTACACCATTTACAGCTGGGAGTTAGCTTGAATGGTTAATAAATCAAAAGGTAATTTCTAGAAAGAAGATGCACACATCCTTCATGCATTGATTTTGTTGACCTCCACTGAAAGCTGAAATATCCTGAAAGCTAAAATTGTACATTTTTGAATGCTTTTGTGAAACACTTTGTCAACATCCTTGCTTCCTCATCTCAACTAATGGCATAGAGGAATGGCATAAATTATTAAATTGGAACTTGGTTTGCTAAATAATTATGTTGTGCTTTTTTGTTTTTATCTTATTTAGTAAATGTTTCCCTAGCGTTCTTATTTGGGATGGTATTTTTGAAAGACTTGTATGCTCATTGAAGCTTTAGAAAGCATTTTAATTAAACATAAATCACTTTTGCTTGTGTGTACTTGTATCAGCCTTGTGGACAAAGATCTATGTGTGTCAAAACAAGTATAAAAAAGCATCATAAAATACTGAGGCTTGTCCACCATCTCTGACAAGGTGCCATTCTGATGTCTGTACAGTGGAAATCTGTAAAAGCCTGATTAGCTCCTCAAAAGTGTTCACTACCTGCCAAGGTCACAAGGATAGGAGAGCAATTGCAATAGCAAATGGGCAGCAGTTGAAAACAATGAGACAAAAATTGAGGAACAATGGGAGTTGCCAGGGATAGCATTAATCTGAAATATTGAAGTGAACCAGGATGCTATGTGTGCAGTTCAGGGTGGATAGAACAAGTTTTTTTTTTTTGTATTCTAGGCTCCAGGGAATCTTGAAAGCAACTGTAGAAATGAAAAATCAAGAGGTAGTTCACATCACCTTATCCTTTTTCTGTGAATTGCTTCCTATAGGTTTACATGTATATCTGCTACTTTGCCCTGGCTACTTGTGAATATCTCCCATAGGTCCACCACTGCTCCAGGGAACATTCCACAGTCTAAGAAAACTTCATCACTATACTGTGTTTGCTGAGGAAATACACTCTAATTTTTCTACCTTTTATGTTCAACCTTTGTGTTCGAGTTAATATTTCAGTATTGATCTTTTTTGATAATCAGTGTTTACATTTATCCAAATTCATTTTTGTTCTTTTGCACTGAAGATGGTTCAGGCCAAGGACTGCTTCTGGTGTTATGAAGATATGAACAACAAAAGCTGTTACCTATCAGCTAGCATCTGTCAGAAAGCAAACACCTTTGTAATACACACAAATACTAGTGGCCCAGATTTCAGATCAAAACGATTTGCTCTCCTTGAACATGAACTCTCTTCTCAGCCTGTTTCATGCTACTCTTTCTAGCTTACCAATAGAACACCAGCTTTTAATTTTTCCTTCAGTTTTCAGATAAAGCACCACACATTTTGTAACTGGGGCTTTTAATTCTTATTCAAGGTGGTGTGGATGGCACTGGAGAATTTTGTTCTTCCTTGACATTAGGACTGACTGTTGCAATAGGTGTCCCTTTTTAAACCTCTTTTGGACTTCTTAGAATTTTTACTGCATACAGAACTCAGACAGATAACATAAATAGCAATATTTTTTTCCCAAATAACTTTGGTTCAAAGGTATTGGTTACATCCTTTTTTTGCAATTTCACCATCTTTTAAGAATGAAAGGCGTGATGAAAATAACACAGTACATCATACAATCACATCCAGCACCTACACCACAGCTCATCAATAGAGTAATATCAATTATTCAGGTAGGTTCTACACAAAGTTGTCTGTATCTCTGTTATGAATGTACAGAATTCATATCCCATCTGTAAAAGAGAAAAGGCTATAACAAAGTTCACTTACTTTCATTTACTTGAAAGACAAAATACTGTTTGTTCCTCCATCAGAGATTTCTTTTTTTTCTGATTTATTTCTTAACATTTCTATTTAGGCACAGTCAGCTCCCTTTTTCCTTTTAATCTCCCTGATTTGTCTACATATTTTCTTTACTTGGATCTCTCACTTTCCACAAAGAATCTATACTGCAACTCAGAACTTAGCAGGGTTCATCCTCCATGCTGCTGTTCAGGGAATGGAAAGTTTTTGACAGAAGAACATGTGTTTCTATGTCTGAAGGATTCCTCTTTAAACTACACCTTGTTATTTCTTATTATGGCTCCCAGATTCTGCTGATTTGAGACACAAAGGAGAAATTCCAGAAGCATTAAAGAAGATCTATTTCTGCAATAAAAGAGATGTGATCTCTACTGTTTCTGTCTGTGAAACAGAAAAAAAAAAAAAAAAAAAAAAAGGCTAAGAACAAGTATTTTCTTAAAGGACCTGATGCTAGATAGGGGAGAAGAAAGGGAAAAAAAAATAAAAAAAAATAAAGACAAACTTAGTTAACACTTTACATAAGATCCCCAGCAATCAAATTCTGTGCATTCTCCCAAGATCTGCTTGCATGAAAATTTTCAATGAAGATGAAATTCATTATTTTTGGCTTCCTAAACAATTCTTAGAAGTCAACTTTTTCCTATAATTAATTGTTAATTATTTTAATTACAGCATAAACCTTTTCTGAAAGTACTTGAAAGAATGAGATCTAACTGAGAAATAGTTTGGTTTTCCAACACATTAATTGCTGGCTTTGTTTGGTCACAGTTTTTTGATGCCTGCTAAGAAGACCAGAGTTATCTCACTGAGGAGAAAATTAAGAAAATAAAATGAGACGATGAGAGCCATCACTTAGACAGGTTTTCAATGACTGAAACATAGATAAGAGAGTAAGGAGATCTGTGTTTTATGCTTAGCTGAGCTACCAGTTTCTGGTAAGCAATAGAAAATATAATTTAAACAAGCTTTTTATTTCTTGGGCATTATGAGATAGTTTGTCAAGGAGTGTAATGCTTTTTGAGATCACGTGATTCATAACTTTATAAAAGTGAAGAGTATAATTAGAGCTTCCAATGATTTTATAAGTGAAAATTAAACACCCTTTCTCATGACAAGCTTTTTTTTTTTTTTTTTTTTTTTTTTTTTTTGACTTGCTATGAGTTTGAAATGTTATTGAAATTGTTATGGATGTAGCCCAACCAAATACTCACAGGATTACATCCAACCCCATTGTACTTTAATGAGGATACCTCTTTTTATGTGGTTCACAGTTTCCTGGCTTTTATTTTCTGACATTTCTCACCAGTAAGCAGAGATTGCTTGAAGTGAAGCTGTTTATCCAATGGTTCCATTAATCTTATAGCAAAACCTGATTAAAAATTATATTTGCTATAATTACAATGATATTCATGCAGCTTGCTCTCAGACAAGCAGTGGAAGGTTGTTTTATGTTTGTTTGTTTGTTTTCCTGCCCTAGGGTACCAGGCTTATATTTCTACCTCCAAATAGAAAAGATTTTAAAACATGACTTTATGTATCTCTGTGGCTTCTGCAAATATGCTGGTTTCTGTTAAAAGAAAAATCCCCTTGAGCTACAGCTGCAGGTGCATTCAGAAGTAGTCTTGCTCAAAGCATTCCACCCTGTGAAATGTAGTTCATTGAGTAATTATACTGAGAAAAATTACTGGAAAGGCTTTACTCAACCTTTTTATTCATAATGTTAATTACAAGTACTACAGTTTTGCTAATCACTCAATTTCAGTTTACGTGGTGAATCCACATGCTTGGTATAATGCCTCTGTGATCTGAAAGTCTGCTGTCCCTCATGTGTACAAATGTGCAAGTGTATTCTGGCTTCTGGTTCTAAACATCTCAACAAGATCATGGATGTTAATATTGCATGAGCAATTGTAGACTTGGATGCTGATTACTATTACAGGACAAAAACAGGTGGAGTAGGAAAAAGCTTTTATGTACATAGAAGGTCATAAATAATGAATTGCAACAAAAATCATAGGAATGCTTTGTACAACATTAATGCTTTTTCCTCCTTCCAATTCAACAAACCCACATGCCAAAATAAAAAAGTCAGTTAAGCTTTGCAATGCCATCAAAGTCCACTCTGCACTCTAACAAAAGTAAAGAATTATTACAATAATTTTTTATATCTGGAGAGACTAAAGAGTCTCTGCTCTAACAAAGTGTCATTCCCTAACAGGGCTTCCTTTTAAGCTTCTGTTAGAAGGTACAGGATCCTGCAAAATATCATAGTGGGTGTTAGTTAAATTCTGGAAAACAAACAAACAAACAAAAATAATGATAATAATTTGAACATTCCAAGTGCATTTATTAAAAAAAAAAAAAAAAAAAAAAGTTTACTTTTGCATGGAAATTTTATACAGTATTTGCAGGTAACCTAAAACATCACGTAAAAACAGTGGAAGTTATGGTATCCCTGACTCAGATGTGTAGTCCTTTAATAGCAGATGAGATAAATTTTTGATTTACTACTTTATCTAATACTTTATCCAAAATATTCCATATACGTGATCTTTAAAACACTCAGCCTCTCCAGAAACATCTGAAGACTTCTTGAGTTACATAAACAAGTAATCAAATTAATTATAGAAGCACTGTCTGTTCAGCAAATGCTGCCATTTGAGAATTTCACTGTTGACTTTAAGAATCCTTTGTGATGTTTGAATGTGGAGTAGAGCAGTTGCCACTGTTAATTGCCATAGGGGACTGCTAGCAAAAGGAATGGGTGAAAATATTTCCTCAGTTTCTTCATTAAAAGGCTTCACCTAGAGTCAAATGGCCATTCATAAACCAAATGAGGCAATAACCTGGCCTTGCCCTGCAGATCAGATGAATCATGTGAAAGACAACTGTTTAAGAGAAGTACAGGAGAGTCAGAGAGAGAGGGGAAGGCAGAGACCCTGGCACCTTGACAAAGAGATTTAGGAAAGTACTGTAGTAACTGCTCTGTGACTGCTATGACTCTAATAAAGTAGTGATTTTGCTCAAGAACTTTACATCTCTCTCCAGATGACCACTAAACAATGCTTTGTTTAAAAATCCATTATCCTCAGATGATAACAAAACTTCTGTGAAGACTTTGGTTCTCTTTACTGAGACTGCTGGACCCACCAAATTAAGAAGCACAGGTCCACCCTTAGAGACAAAGTAGCTAGGGTTGCATGTCTTTACACAGGGGTGATGCAAAGGTGTAGCTGAACTGGGGTAACTCACGGAGGTGTTGAAAGGTTTGCGAATAGAACAGAACACACAGAGGTGCAAGTCCATGACATCCTGCAATATGTAGGATAAAATATTTAGCTCACGTTTGCTACAAGCATTTGACTTCAGGATCTTTCTTTGTTCCTATGGGTGAGTGCCTCTGGAAGGCTTGTAATAAACTTAGAACAGCTTCACTTTATGGTGTTCTTTGTCTGGACATACTGACCTTTTACAGCATCAAGCTGGACATTAATTTCATCCTTACAGCATGGCTAGGTGAGTCACAAGGGAAATCAGCACCAGTCAGGAAAAATACATTATTATTTTTCTGCAGTTCTAGCCCTGTGTTTCTTCATGCCAATTTCTGAATTGTAACTCCAATTTGACTGTTTTTCCAGTTAAAGAAGCCAGCGCTTTCACCTTTAAGTTAAATATTTTATCTTTAGGTAATTCCAGACTAAGAAAAAAACGAATGTGTCTGAACACCTAGAACTCAGTGCTGATGCTAGAGAAGGCCAGATCATCAAGTGGAATAGTACAGCAAGTCTTACTTTTCCTGTGATCTTTTTTTGCACCTTTCTCGGTAATAAAACTTGAGCCATAGCTAAGATGCTGTCTGCCAGAGAATACATGAGTTTTATAAATGAAGTTCTCAGTTTTGGACAAGTGAAAGCAAATCTTGATTTAAAAATAAATAAATAAAACAATTTAAGACACAAGACATCTCTCTCATCACACACTGAAAATTTGGAATTCATGGAGCCTGAATTTGCTCTGGATGTATTAACTTAAGAAATCCAATCTACTGTCCTCATGGTAGGAAAAACATTGCAGACCGATAATTTCACTGTAGATTTCTATGATTTATAACTTATTTGATTTACAACATGTGGGTTTAAAGATAGGCAGCCACCAAAATGAAAATCCCATTTTTTCCTCTATGTACTTCAGGAATATTAGCACACATTTCTGTCTACAAGTTTTACTTAAGTTTGTAAAGAACAGACATGTGCACAGCAACAAATAAGAAAGAATAAGAGTAGACAGAGGATTTTTTAACTCATCAGCAGTCCTGATGGATTGGGCTGTTGGTAGACTAACTGACCTTTAGAGGCCCCTTCTGACAAGTATTTCCCTGTTTTTGTGATGCAATTCTATTTCTTTCATTGAGTTTCCAGGATATTTTTTCTTACCAAAATTATAAGCCGGCATGGCCCCCAATATCTGTATTTAATGGAACTAAATTGCTAAAATTGCTACAAAAGGAAGATCATAAACAAGAAACCCAGGAATGAATTTTCTCTACCCACTTCTTGAAACAATTCTCCTATTTCTTTCTCTTCTATTTGAGGTTGTTTCAGCTGGGAAGTCTTGGGCAAAAGAACAGAAAGAAAAGCTCATCACTGTCAGCTGTCTTCACCACATCACTGGCTGCCAGCAAGAGTGCTTCCAAGTGACCAGATATAAGATGAAAAGAAGAATAAGGAAACTTAGCTAAGATGCAGAATATCATCAGTGGATATCTAGAAAAGATTATTAAGGCTTACTTGTAGCAAACACACTGTTTTTTAAAAAATACTCATAGCCCAAATATTTCTCTAAAGTTTTTAAAGGTCTGCTCCAGTTTTTAAAGGTTTACTCCAGAGTCCCAAAACATCAGGATGGGTACAGATATCTTTTTTTATGGGCCCAAACAGTGAGCTCCCTTATGATGGGCTCACTCAAAGGCCATCCTTTTTGGATGAGCTGAGGGTAATGTGTTAGAGGATAAATCCTCAACTAAATCCTCCAGAACCTCCTAGGACCAGAATATTCTCTTTCTTGCTAAATGAAGTTCTTGAAGCTCGGAGATAGGTGTGTTAGAATGGGTCTGAACTTGTAACAAGCTGCTGGTTTAGCTCTTGTCATGTCTCAGCAAGTGACATTCAGAACAGCTTTAGTCTTCCAAACAATTTCTTTCTTTGTTCACCCAAGTGTATCCTTCAGTTTTTGGAGACAATGGTTCTGAATTTCAAACTACTCATGAAGTTTCACTGTCATGACCATGACCCGTATATTTGTCTTCAGAGTTACTACAGGTTTGTCCTCTGTATATCATTACATATGTCCTATTAAATGGTACCTGGAGAAACCTAATCATTATAGCCCATTCTGAGTATTTAGGTGTTAAATCTAAGTCAATCAAATTTAAGGTGTTAAATCTAAGTCAATCAAAGTCTTTGAGGTGTTACACTACTAGGCTAGAGGAAAGGAAGAGAACAGTGGTAAATGATACCACTCACATTTGGTTTACCTTTCATTCCATTTTTAATACACTACTTCAGAATATGCTGATGGGATTGATTGGAAGAAAAATATATTTGTGAATAGCCATAAAGAACACTAAGCAATTTTACAAAGTTTTTCTTCTTACAATGTAACTGATACACATCTATTTAAACATTTAAACTTCATTTGTGCATATGAACATACCACTGTGAGGCAGATATTATCTTTATTATTTCATTAAAGCATCAGACTGAAGGAGAGGACTTCAGATATTGCAACATTTTCAAAAGCAGTAAGCATAAACATTTCATGTTTTGGAAATTAAGTTTGAGACATACTGATGTCTGGTTTTACTGTTTTTGCAATCCTGTGGTTCCTAATACTTGAAATCTTCTCTCTTAGTTATTTCTTGCCAGTCCCCCATAAGCAAGGTTATGTGAACTAAAGTGTCTGAGAAATCCCACAGGGACCTTTTCTAGGAGGAAGACTAAAAAATAATGATCATACATATGAATTTCTCGGTAAGGTCTTTTTCCACGCTTGTAGAATGCCCTTTGCAATGCACTCCTAAGAAGATTTAGATTGTTGTTGCACCACAGCCTGTGGTCAGGATTTTGTGAGACAGAATCTCACACCCACTTATTCCCAAAGATGCTAAAGAAAATGAAGATTAGGGTGAAGGTTAACTTTATTGTTATCGTAAGAACAACATTAGAAAGGTTGCAGGGCAGTGGGGTGACTATCCTTTCAGTAGAGTCAGTCTGTAACATCCCTGAAGCAGCAGAAAATGGACCTCTTGGCTATTATGTGGTACCATGTGCTATGAAAAGAAAGTACAAAATAAATTGCAAATACAGGAACATGAAGTGTTACATGCTGGAGTTTCAAAGGGTTTCTTGCATAGGCATTTATGCACTTATGAGGCTCTCAACTTACTAAGAACACAGAAGTGGAAAGCAATTGAAGTGTCTATGAAAGAGTTTTTAAAATTCATACCAGAAATTACTATAGATATAAAGGCGGCTATAATGCCCTTTTTCCACATTCTGCTAAGATGGAGTTCTTACTGCCTTAAGAATACATGTGACAGCCATTTTGCTAATATGGCTAATTCAAGTTCACCAGTTTAGGAATTTCTGCTTATTTTAAAAATAATCAGAAATTTTAAAAAAAACTGTTAACTCATAGACTTCCCAGATTAGAATTTCTCGTTTTTCCCCCTCTTTTATTAGATGCAGTTTGTGTGGGCTGCCTTCAGATCAGTCTACAGAGAGAGCTTTTGATTTCCCCAGTTCCTGAGAGGGCCCTGAGTCCCCTGACATGACAGCATGACTCCCCTGTGACCACAAAGCAGCAGAACGCACCATGGTGAAGTGGCTGCCACAGCTGCATGAAAAAAGCGGTGAGAGAAATGTTCAGTATTTCCATCTCCCCTCAAGAGAACATATCTACAAGACTGAAGTGCATGAGCTGTCAGGAAACGTTTCCTTATTTGTTTCATGTTAAGGAAGTGATGATGCTGTTGAAAGAAGGGCAAACAAGGTCTGATCCTGAAACTTTTATTTATACATATGCAAGCATACACATGTGCATGCATACATATGCAGACTTGTGAGCTCATGAGAAAGATTTCAAAATAGCTCTAGGTTTATTAACAAAGTGCATGAGGCTGAGTTCTATTCTGTAATCACTTGACTGCTATGCACGTCTACAGCAAGAACAGGAGTCTCATAGGGAAGGAAAGACTTTTGCATGGTTCAGAGCTTAACATAAGTTGTAGAAATGGACATTCAAAGTTGGAAAAATTATTTGGTTACTTGGCTTGCAGCTTTGCAAATAAAAGCTTTTTTTTTTTTTTTTTCCCCAAGTGTATTTTCAGCTGAGGTCAAAAAGCTGCCAGATTTTTCAAAAGAGTTCATTTTAAAAGTTCGTTGTTCAGATTTGCATTTTCCCACTCAAGTCTATTACATATCTGAGTTTGTAGGTGCCTATCCAGCTCCATAGTGTCCATCAGCTTCTGTAACTGTTATAAATGTTTTGGATGCCTTAAAATTTTCAGACCTTTTTTTTTTTTTTTCCCCTATAACCATGTCTTGCAGATGAATTAAGTATATTATTTGGTTTGTGGCAATTTTTTAATTGCAAATTAATTAGCTCCATCTGGTCTGTAATCTTCCACTTAGCAGGTAATAACTTTGGAAGCATCTGTTGCTTCTCGTACAGATAAGGCAGTACTGAGGATACTAATTCTTATCCCTTGAAGTTATCTGGTTAGACAGTGGTGATTTTTTGAGACTTTTTTTTTTTTTTTTTTTCCTCAAGTGAGAACTTCACTGCACTGAATTCTGAATGACTTCATTTGCCATAAGTGCTTTTGGCTCATTAGTTGCTGCTCTGCCTGCTGCTGATTAATGCAAGACATTTTCAAAGCTGGAGATGCTGGATTGTTGTATTTTTAATTTAAATTTGACTGTCTGATAAACCTGATTTATATGTGTTTTTCCTGTTGATAAAGAATCTTTGTTACTGTACCTGATGCTGAGACATGGTTGAAGCAAAAACAGATATACATTTCCTGAACAGAAATATTCTAGTCCACAAACAGCAAAGTTTTACAGCAATGTCTCATCAAAGACTTGGTAGAGTTCCTGAACAGAAGGCAAAGTGCCATGGGAAGAAAGTAGGTTTCTCTTTTGGCTTTAGTAATATGCCTATTTCTAAATCTCTGACACAAATTCAGACCTTCAGTAATCAAGTTTGTCAATTCTTTCAAAAATCATGTGCTGGATTTTCTGTAGAATTTTCCTTTACTTATGTCTTTAGAGATGCACCTATGCATATCTTTCAGAGTTGTTTCCTCTGTGTTTATAGATGCTTTTACAATTCTTTTGTCACTTGTATTGGTCATTGATAGTGACTCACTCTGTAGGTTTAGAGGCGGAATTTTGCACAGATGTTTAGGAGTTCCTTTCAAAGAACACTAAAACTTGCATTTATGGAGGCATATTTTCCACAAATCTGGCAAATATCCCTACTTTGCAATGCCACACCTATTTCTTAGTCCTTGTTTGATCTTGTTTTCAAACATACCTCAAGATAGTTCTGTTCTGAATAGGAATGGCTGTTCCTATTCTCAAAGCTGAGATTTGTTTTGAGGTCTGTGACATGAGTGAATAGGCTCACCTGATGGCTTCTCTCTTGCAAAGAAAAAAGCTTCCAAAATGCCATTCTTGCCAAGATTAAAGTGCTCTTTCCATTTCTTGAATGTCAATGGCTGGCACTGTCTTGGCCCTAGAAAAATGTATCATAAAACTTAAGTGCCTCTCCAGTGCCTTTGACATATATCAATAGAGAGATTAATTTATGTCCGTGTTGACTGTTCAACACTGAGAATCTTGGGAAACCAGACTGATGATTTAGGTGTCAAACAACCCTGTTTCCTATTTAGACTTAGTTACCCATGTACATTGGTGTGGTCTATAATAAAAGATGTCACCAGGAAATTTCAGAATTTGTGTTAGCTCTCTGCCAAATTCCTTTACAGGGGGTTCTTTTACCATAAAGTTCTCTAACGCCTTATTGGAAGTGTAGTCAGAAACAAAACTGCATTTAACATCACATATTTGTATTGGTTACATGATACACAGTGTATTGCTGGTGCAAGAGAATGCTTAAAATCCACTGACACTAGAGACTGCTGTTATCACCCAGATTTTACTTCAGGTCATAAATCTAGACTAAAGTGTGTGGGATCCAAATACCCACATCAGAAACCCCTTCGTTGCAATTGACATTACTTGGTTCCTCTAACATCATTCACCAGAATGACTAAGATTTAATAATGCGTTGAATTCCTTTCACTTCTTAGAAAGTAGTTTCTACCTCTATGAGGCAGGGCATGTTGGACAAGCTCACGCTTTTGTTTCTCATGCTATTGGCTTTGACCTTATTAATACAGCTGAAGTAGTCACAGTTCAGCACAGCCTGACTGTAACCCATGTCAGATCCACAGTTTAGCAGCATTTTAAAGCAAGCCTGGACATTTTTCTCTAATACGCAACAGTACTCTTTCCATTAATATATAGGCCTGGAAAAGAGCAAGGTCAAGACCCTGAACTTTAGAAGATCGAACTTCCAGACATTTCAAGAATTAGTGGATGAGATCTCCTGGAACACTGTCCTTAGGGACAAAGGAGTTGATCAGTGCTGGCAACTCTTTAAAGACACTTTTCTTAGAGCACAAGAGCTCGCCATCCCCATGGGTAGGAAAACGAACAGGGAGGGCAGAAAACCAGGATTGCAAGGACCTGCTGGGCAAACTGAGGCACAAGAAGGAAATGCACAGGCAGTGGAAGCAAGGACATGTTGCTCAGGAAGAGTACAGGGATGTTATCTGCATATGCAGGGATGGGATCAGGAAAGCCAAGGCACAGATGTGACTGAAGTTGGCAAAGGACGCAAAGAATAACAAGAAAGGATTCTTTAGTTATATTGGTCAGAAAAGAAAGGCCAGGGAGAATGTTCCCCCTCTGACAGACAAGACAGAAAAATTGGTAAGGACAGACATGGAGAAGGCTGAGCTACTCAACAACTTCTTTGCCTCAGTCTTCACTGGCAGTCAGGCTTCCCACATCTCTTGAGTTCCTGAACCTCTAGGCAGGGGCTGGAAGAGCAAAGTCTCTCTCACTATAAGTGAAAAGAAGGCTGGAGACCACCTGATGAAACTGACAGGTACAATTTTATGGGGCCTGATGAAATGCATCACAGGGTCCTGAAGAAACTGGCTGATGTAGTTGCCAAGCCTCTCCCTGTCGTATTTGAAAAGTTATGGCAGTCAGACAAAGTTTATACTGACTGGAAAAAGGGAAATACAACTCCCATTATTAAAAAGGGTTAGAAAGGAGGAGCCGGGGAACTACAGACTGGTAAGCCTAGGAAGGTTGCCTAGGCCTTGAAGGCTGATGGAACAGATTCTCCTGGAAGCAACGCTAAGGCAAGACAAGGAGGTGACCCAAGACAGCCAGCATGGCTTCACCAAGGGCAAACCATGCCTGACCAATCTGTGGGCCCTCTATGATGGAGTGACTGCATCAGCTGAGAAGGGAAGACTGACTGATGTCATCTACCTGGCCTTTGACACTGTCACACATGACCTCTTCATCTCTAAATTAGAGAGAAATTAATTTGAAGGGTGGACTATTTGTTAGATTTCAACTATTTAGAATTGTTTGGATGGCCACAGCCACAGAACTTCAGCCAACAGCTCTGCATCCAGGTGGAGGCCAGAGACAAATGGTATCCCTAAGGTATCCACCTTGGCACCAGTGCTGTTTAATAACATTATTGATGACATAGACAGTGGGATCAAGTGCACCCTCAGCAAATTTGCATATGACACCAAGCTGAGTGGTGCAGTTGATACACCAGAAGGAAGGGATGCCATCCACAGGGACCTGGACAAGCTTGAGAAGTGGGCCCATCTGAACCTAAGGAAATTCAACAAGTCTAAATGCAGGGTGTTGCACCTGGGCCAGGGCAATCCTGGACATGAGTACAGACTAGAAGAACTCATTGAGAGCAGCCCTGCAGAGAAGGACTTGGGGTTCTGGTGGATGATAAGCTCGGCATGAGTCAGCAGAGCGTGCTTGCATGATCATGAAAATAGCTCTGCTTAATTATTTGTGATTTTTATTTAGAGCAGCTTGACACTTGAAAAGATGTTGTAATCTTTTACCAGTACTGAGAGCTGATCAAAATTATCCCTTTCCTATTCAGTTAAAGCCTTGGATCAAGAAAACCAATACTCTGTTGCCTGTCTTATATGTATTTAACTGGTGGTCAAAATACGTTACAATTCTTGTGTGAAGTCATTCCTAATGAGAAAAGACTACATAAATGTCACAAAAATAAATATTTTCCTTAAGTGATACAATTTCTTTGGTAAACAGTCCACACAAAGCTGAAAAACTGATTTTCAGATAAAGCACATTCAGAATCAGAATCCAACCACAATCATGAACATTAAAGTATAAAGCCAGATATGCAAAACTGTAAGAAAGGGGTCCTCCCTGGTGTAAAACAAAACAAAACAAAACAAACAAACAAAAAGCAACCGCCAACAGCAAAAAAAAGCCCTCACTTGAGTCTGGCCAGGAAAAATTAAATTAGCTAAAGAGGGATTTGATCACAAACATTTCTGCTAGAAGATTTCCTGAGCAGGCTATTACTTGAATGAATAGCATTAATAGAGGTCAAAACTGAGGCTGTACACCATGCCAAGCAAATGTAAGAATGCTTTAGCTTTACTGAAAGTGATACCTGCAGTAACACATGCTCAGGGAATTCTAGAACACTCTCCCATTTCCCTCAGCAGGCAAAAGCATATTAATTAAAGACCATTTCCTTATCATAAGAATTATCAACCCAAGATATTGTGAAAGCAACATAAGAAAAGCCCGCAGAACACATTTAAGCAAGGTATCTGGGCAAATGTTTGTAGACTTGCTAAAAGCTGAAAAAAAAAAAAAGCCTAAATTTGTTCAGTGAGTATTTTTCAATTCAACTACTCGTAACCAAAACAGGCAGAAAAACTAGCATTTTTGAATCATTTGCAAACAACATGAAATTGGAGAGAGCAGCATTTTTGAAGAGGCAAGAAGAATGTTTAGTTCTTTCAGAAATATTCATAAATCAGCCTTTGTCAAGGAAAAACCAATAACCATGATTTCTATGGTAATGTAAATGTGGGCAGTACCTGAAATGAAAGAAAATTTGAATTTTGCCTCTCAGGAGATAACTCACTAATGCGTGGAAAAAAATCACTCTTTTTTCAGGGGTAAACTGTTTATGAAGGCAGTGTCTCAGACATTCAGTTATTCTGATCCGTTCTGAAAATTTTTTAAAGATGACTCTGTTTTGCACGTCTTCTTTGATAAATCACATTATCTCATGCTTGTAAGCCTTGCTCTTCCTTCCCAACTGGCTGCTTTGTTGCCTTTTCTTTTCATTGCATGATGTGTGAAAACAGGCTACTGCCTGTTCCTGGAAGCACAACCAGCTCCTTAGGATTCACTTGGATTTAATCACCCTTCAGAACAAAAACCATCCCTCCAGCTGCACTTGCAAACACAAGGTTGGGGGGCTATCCTGTTCACTGAAGGTATGTTCTATGTAGGTAAGACTGAATAAAACTAGGTCTCTCTAAACCGCAATGTTGTTTTCTCTCTGTAGAAGCAAGAGACCTGCATTTTCACCTGACTGAAATAGGTGATTGTAGAGCTTAGTTTCCATTGATGAACTCAACTATTAGGGAAGTTACTGGTAAACCTCATTACTTGGACTTCCTTTCTTTTGATTTAAATCTCTACCTCTATTCCCAGTTAGTATTTTTACTGCCTCTATGAATGTTCTTTTCCTTCACCTTTGGACCCTGCAAAGGCTCTAGTCTTTCCTTTGGAGAGTTTTCATTGTTACCAAAGAGATAACCTTAGACACTCAAGGATTTTAGCTTCTTTTGAAGTATGCTATTGTCGGCTCCCTTAGCACCTCTGGCTGAATGACTGAGCAGTTTGTCATGTCTCATCTAGTGATTCTGCACACGCTGAACATGCAATAATACTGTACTGTACTCTTAAGCAATTACAAAAATACAGCTAGCAGGCATGTCCTGCATTTCAAGTTGTGATATCTGGTGGAGCTTAAGGCTCATGTATCCATAACTGATTACTTTCTGATGTATATTTGACATCTGAAGGGCCCTAAAGAACTGCCAAGCTGGAAGGTGAGGTAGCTGGGTGAGATGTTCAGGGTGCAGTTCAGCGTGTGGCTTGTGAGACGAATGTAAATGACTGAAACTATTACGTGAAGAAAACTGTTGCTATTGAGAACAAATAACAGTTCAAGACATAGCTAATGGCTAGAAACCTGCAAGTTTACAATTAATCTACTGTATGAGATCAGGTTCTCTCTAGAGCACAAAAATATTATAAATAGAACTGAGAACCATGGCTGATGGCTCTTCTGCTACTAAGCAGTCCTAAAAATGCTATAGACCCTAAGGTAGGTTATAAAACTGCAATGGTTTATTGTACATATGTTCAGTAATATAACTGTGTGTCTGCTTAAATGCCAAACTTGTACAGAAACTGAGGACATCTCAGCAGAGATGCACTGTGCTATGCAAGTTTACTGAAAGCCCATGGCAAAATCCTGAGTTCATTCTCTAAGCTTATCAGAATGCCATAAACTGAGTGTCTGTCTCAAAACAGTACATCTCATTGAAGACAAAGATGCCTTGAAACAGTCTGAGACACATAACCACCCAAACAGTTTCCCTGGACACAGAAATGCTCTGCTCCTCAAAAACTGGGAGAGGTGACAGACTGTCTCTTACACCAGCTACCTCCCAGATTAGCTGAGATGGTGTGGTCAGCAGAGTGCTTCTGTATTTGATTTTCTGCATGAAAAGTTCTTTTTCTTCTGGAATTCAGGCTCGCAGCAGAAGACAAGAACAGGCTGCCTGTCCTGCAGCATATCTGGGGCTAGGACTAAGTCACAGCAGTCACCATTCTCCAGGTAGAGCAAAGGACAAAGAGGAGCTTTAGCTTTAGAGGTCACTTCAGTGGGTGTAGGCTAAGGGGGGAGGAAGAGGGACAGGATTAAACAGCAGATGCTGGGAGAAGCTTTTTGAGCATCATGGTTGGAGCAGCTGTGGCAACCCAAAGAGATAGTGAATAAACGGGAAAGGTCTTGTGAGTGAATAGAAAAAAAAAAAAAAAAAAAGAGAGAGAGAGAGAAGAGTTTGATACAGAGGAACAGAGGAAAAGAAGTTACTGAAAAAATACAGAGAGATTCAAAAATTATTTTAGAAGCTATGTATTAGAGACTGGTGTCACTGGTGTTTATATCAAGGAAACAAGCCTTGAGAGTAAGCTGGGATAAAAGATGAAAAGGATCTTCATCCTCTTCATTACAGTGATGAACAAAAACAGTGGAATTTCTCCATCATCACAGAATTTTTCACCTATAAACATTCTTCTTTCTAAGGGCTTTCACATAAGTGGTATACCAAATTCACTTCTGATGAAAATACTCTTTGCTGTCAACAAAGACAGTTTTACATTTTCCCTTTCCAGATATGGAGAACAGTTATTGACTTTCCAATACAGAACAGAACAGGTCATTAAAAATAAACACACACAAAAAGAAAAAAAAAAAAAAAAGGCACCATTGTTTCCAAGATGAAAGTCTCTTTCATTTAGTTCTTTGTTTATTGAGGGGTAGGGAAGGAGAGAACATTTCAAGAACTAAAGAGAATTGTCAGTTTCTTTGAAAGCCATTTTCATTCCTCCAAATACAGAACTGTGTGCAAGTGTCTTGCAAATAAAAAGCTGTTCTGAAAATTCCCAGAACCCAAAGGTGACTTAAAGAAACTGACATTCAGCAAGGACGAAAAACCCCCATCTTCCCCTTTGATCACTCAAGCCAGCTACCCTAGGCGAGTCTGGAGCTGCCACAAAGCTGCCTGGAGCCCTCAGCCAATACGCCAGATGTCACCCAGAGACAGAAGAAAGAAGGCAGATGAGGGGGAAGAAACTTTCAAGCTGGATTTTTGAGGCTGACATTCTACAGAGGAACATCAGAGGGTATAAACTCATCATCCTTGCCTATAGGAACAGAAAGTGAAGGAAGGAGAAAGGGACAAAACATTCAGAGGGACAGCTGGGAGCCTCAAGAGAAAGACAATTTCTGCAAATAGCTCCTTAATGTTTGGCTTATGTCTAGGTCAGGAGAGCAACCATAAAATGTCACCTTGTCACTATCTGCAGTCATCACAGAAGTTGTGAGTATTTGGACCCATTCACAATAGCCCTGCTTTCTTCCTGTGCAAGATTTACGTGTTTCTCTCTCATTTACTTCTCTCTTTCCTGTATCCATTTATTAAATTTCAGTGTCACTGCATTTATTCTCCACTGGCCACTTTCCACACTATTTAATTCATCACATCCCACTGCCCTGTAGCTGGAATCACAATAGTTTTGGTTGGAAAACAAAACAAAAAGTGCTTCAAATACACATGCCTCAGAAAAATAGACAGAACTGTCCCTGTCCCACCCTCTTTCCATACGTCCTTTAGAAAATTTTCAGAACATATATCATGATCCTAGAGCAAAATAAAACTTAAATAACATGGCTGAAAATGACACTTAAAAGAACTAATGCGTGCTCTGGAAACCTTCTACCACCCCTAATTTGTTTGATTCAGTGACTAGGAAAATCTATATCTAGAAATTGATGTCTAAGCTTGCTAAGTGTAACTACAAGTGACAGCTGTATTCAGAACACCCTCATTTCCTATGGGTTGTGGCTGAGATCACGTGAAATACACAATGCCTCCCCTCTCTACCAAGACCAACCAGAAGGTCCAGGAACTACTTTTTATGTGGCTAGAATGGGGTAAAAGAAGCAAGGCAGGAGAAGGGCCTTTTACAGTGAGAAAGGTCTTTTTCCAGGAAGTTCTACAACTCAGCACTACAAAAATCTCCTGTCAACTCAGATGCCAACATAGCTGCCAAAACAGCCCTGGGCAGCCCTAGAATTGGAGGGAATCAAGGCTGTATATGTTTCTTCCTCTGGTCTCTACACCAGAACATCCCCTTGGTTCTCCCTGTATTCAAATCTTAAAGAGCATAAACGGAAACACAGTGATCGTGGACTTCTAAAAGCTAGTAGTTTCTAAGTCAAGAAACAGAGTTGTGAATTATCCCTACTGCCTTAAAAATTCCCCATTCCAAATAAGAGACTAAACTTCCAGTAAGGCCCATGTACAAAAGCAGAAAAATATTAGATCTTTGACAGTCCTAAATCACACCTTTGTTATCCAAGTATTAAAAAAAAAAAATCATATTTCTACCAGCATGGATTGGCCAAGCCAAAACTTCTGCTTTTTAATTTTAGAATCTTACCTTTGCAGATGATGATTCACAGGGGGAGATATATATGTCTGTCTGGATAAAGCTTTTACCAGTCAAGAAGTTCCAGAATTTTTTGTTAAAGGTATACATTTGTATTCCACTTTCCTGCTGAGCATGTTGGATTATTTCACTCTTTCTTATCCTTGCATGTTATTTTAACTGAATAGAAGCAACAGCAGCAGCCACAGCAACGTCTCTTTCAGGAGCAGACTCTTGCTGGTATATTATGGCATCTCACTGAGCAGGCTATTAGGCTGGCTCATTGTAAAGTGCTGGTACTGCATGTGAGTATGTGTTACTTGCTAATTTCCCCACTTGGGACTCCAGCAATGAACAAGAACTCAGATTTCCCTCTCCTATCCCCAAATGCACTGTGTGGATGATGCAGTGTTTAAAAGGACCCTGATGGTGCTAATTGCTAATCCCACTAGATCTTCTTATTGAACTTGTTACAAAGGATTTTATACTGATGCTTCATAATTAAAGACAGCACAGGAGAAATCATCTTTTGTTTCCAACCCCTGTCTGACACTGTTCCATCCCCCAAATTGTCATTTTGGTTTAATGTCTTTAGATCTGTATTTTCATGCTAGCATAAAACAGTGTGTTGCTTGGGTTCCATTTTTTAAAAAGTGATGTGACCTATAAAACCAGTCCAATTTCTTTTTACAAAGGATAACTACAATAGCCTGATGTGACTGGCAGTTCATAATACTAGCCCCATTGCTCAATGGCTAAAGCAAAAGTGTGTTCCTGGAGTTCCTGCTCCTCTTTGCTGGAGCCTGCAAGAAGGGAGATATTGAGGGCAGATAAAAGAAGGAGGGTCAGTAAGAAGCAGGAAAAAAAAAAATAGTAAACTCCTCACTTCTGTAATATTATGTTTTCTTAAATAAGAATACAGTTTTATCAGTGCTGACAGCTACCTTGTCTTATTCTTCTCTGACTAGGCCCCTAAGCTCCTCCTTCAGCTCCCAGCTTTTTCCTGTTCTAAAGCTTTTCACTGAGTGGTGCTTTATCTAATGCTGTAACCATCGAATCTGAAATGCATATGCAAGCTTCAGCAGAAAACAAATCTCTGATGCTGAAGCAGAGTTTGCTGTGGGCAATATGCCCAAAAAGACCAACTTGTTTGAGCACTCCTTTGAGGTCACAGATGTAGTCTGTCTACAGGCCTGGCCTAGACTGAAGCCCACGCAGAGTTCCAAGTTGTCACCTCCCACCCGCAGCAAAGGCATACAAATGCTACGAGTACTGATGACTCGGTGGAAAGTTAGAAATGTAGTCATAACACTTCTGTCCTGGAGTCATTGAATCTTGGTAAAACAGGCTTTCTGGGATTCACTGTGTCGATTTGACTTGAGAAGTGCTCTCTTTCTCTTCTTTATTATGCTATCCATCCTACAGGCACTGATGTGTAGTCACATCTTGTAATAGATACTTGCAGCAAGATTTCCCTGTTGTGAGCATGGCTTTGTTTTGCCTTTTTTTTTTTTTTCCTTCTCCCTCAAGAACGGGTAGCTGCAACCACACTGGGTCATTAGTAGCATAATTTACCAGAATGAACCTCAAGAAGGAAAATTAATTTCCGCAGCGGGCAAAACTGTCCTTGGCAAGACCAGGGAGCAGGCAAACATAATTTATGACTGTGGACTCTTGGATTTGGACTCTGTGACTGGTAAAGTTCACCTGCCTTGACTTAAGACACCTTTGTGCTTATTTTTCACTTTTAATTACACTCATATCAAGGGGAGGTTTGCAAACAATAGAAAGAATTTAACTATAGTTCACTGTAAGGAAGTTCAGCACAATCTCTTGACTTTGAAGGAACTGTGAAGGAATTGCCTTTGAGCTATAATCTTCATTAGAGTCAGTCGCTAGTTTAACAGCTGTGTCACTACTCACTACATAGCTTTTGCAAAGCCCTTTTGTTTGAAATAGACAGAACGACAATGTGGATTTCAGTTTTCAGGTGTTCCTGAACCCAAGCTGTTCTTTACAGTCACTTTTCTTTCCTTAGTTTTTCGTTCTACTTAGCAGCCTTCCATCATTATTTCCTACCATCCTGTCAAAAAACGTGTTCTTAGCAAATTTAGGAGTGGCACAGCACTGTGTCTTCTTTTCTCTTACTCTTTCTCAGTAATCACTCCCTGAGTGGTGATTTTATAGTGCCAGGTGGAAAATCAGTGGAGCATTTTGGAGGAGTGAGCTGTATGTGAAAGACTTCTAATGATACACTCCACCAAGCCAGCTCCATTCCATCACAGTTGATGTATGAGCTCATACAAGAAAACTAACAAACGGTTTAAACTTTTTTCCTGAATCTGCACTTTTTTTCTAAAAAGTAATCTTAAACAAAGAGAGATGGAGAACTCCTCTTTATCTTACACTGCCTCCCTCCAGCTGCCAGGACTATGTTCCAGGCCATCTAATAACTATTTATTTTCTTGCTGAAAGAAATGTGATAATGCATTAATCTTTCCTATTTATACTCAATCTTTCATCTTGATAGCAAGTCAAAATACATTAAAGAGAAATACGGAGGCTTCATTGTGGACTTGTGGGAGCCTGGCACTTCAGAAAATTATAAAAATACGCACCTCTCCCTCTTGTCCTCAGAGAAACCCTCCTTGTAGCAGACAATGAAAAGAAGAGCTGGAGACAACAAGCAGGTGAAACATATGATTTATCCACTAATGCAATGCAGCCCTTTAATACTGCAGGCTGAAAACAGCAGCTGTTTAATTTCTTGCAAGCATTCTGAACACCTGTTTAGGACAGGAGGTGACTAAGACCAGCATATCTGGCTAAATGCAAGAAGGTTTATGTAAAAAGAATATAATTAACCAAGAGTTTGTCCAGACTAGGTCCTAACAAAGTGTACTAGTATGCAACTACTTGTGTACAAAATCCCTTGTTTTATTTAAAGCTTTTGTATAGCAAGAATGTTTTTGTTGCTTTTCATTGACAATCCTGTAAAATGTGACAGTTTATATGCTGATGCTTGAGGCTCTGCTTTTAGTGCAACATTGATCATTGTTAAAAATGGGAAATAGCAATGGCTAAGGCAATTGAGAGTATTTACTGAAAAGTTATCTGCATTACACAAATATCAGCATGACACTTTGACATTTCAGTGACAATATGCATGCAAAGAAAAGTAAGAAGTTGCTTAATTTACAAAGAAAATGAAGTATTTCATAAGTATGCTAAAGGAAACTACTATCATTTTTAATGGCTACCATACTATTAGGGGGCACAGTTTATTTTAAACTCTTTTACTTTACTGTAAAATACATGGCATAAGAAAAATTGAGTAATTGAGTCTTTTCTTGGGAAATTTTGTACAACTGGGATTGTCCATTTCATCATTCAGTGTTATATTTGATACGGAGATACTAAGTGTTTAGATGAGTAACTAATCAAATACAGGAGTCCAAAGTCTGAGTCTAAATGATAGCTGAAAAAATGAAACTGCCTCAGTCATTTATATAATTTCCTACTTAGTTTCTTATCTCCCCTCTTTGCTAATGGGTATTATTGTTTGGAAAAATATACACTTAAGCCTGATGTATAAAAGAGTCTTAAGACCTTGTAATAAATTTTCCATAAATTTCTTTCACATGCTGTCTCCTTGCCTCTTGTCAAGGTCTATCTCATTTACTAATCACGCTTTTGCACACATATGCAGTATATATATATATATATACCTTCTTTTGAAAGTCATTGCTGACATTAAGAAGCACACAAATGTAAAATTTGTGATACAGTTTACAAGATTTAGTGTGACTAAAAATAGGAATACATTAAAAAAAATAAATCAGCTACATTACCTGAAAGTTTTGATAGTATCATTCTTTTTTTCATATGAATAAGATTCATATTTGCATTTAGAATCAACAGAATGAACATTTTCATAATTAACAACTGTGGAACGATGCCAGCTTAGAGAGATGAAAATATTATTTTCACCTGCTTGTTCTTCTGGTCTAGGGGCAGCTGCCAGCTCGAGAAATGGGTCCCAAACAGTGACTCATGTTGCTGTGCTGTGCTTTGTTTCTTGTTCTCCTCTCTAAATATTCTAAAATAAATGTTCTGTTGGTCATTTTCTGAGACAGGATCTTGCTCTAGCCCAGGGTGGCACTCTATACTCTTCTGAAGGATCTGACATTAGTGCAGAGATTGAAATAGCAGGGGCCATTAGTTTGTTTGACAATACCTACACTATTAGCATGGAGGGCATGAGAGCAAAACAAAAGAAATTGCTTTTTTATAAAGGACACCATAACATTCAGTTTAGAACATTGCCTGTTAGGAAAAGACAGCCTGAAATTACATGTGGAAAAAAGACTAGTAAATAACCCTATTTGGTATTCTACTAATACAATATTTTGCTCTGAAGTGTTTCCTCATTGGAATAACCTTATGAGATACATCTGCCTTTCACTAAAATGCATTTCTAAACATTTTTTCTTCTTTGGTTTACTTTTAAGGCCCCAAGAGATGAAGCTTCTGCTGTTTCCCTTCGCAGTCTAGAAAGCCTCACTTTTAGGAAAATTCTGACACTATTCAGCTTAGATTTTTATTATTTTTTTCTTTCTTATCCTATTATCTACACTTTTACAACCCAACAATCATAACTCTTATTCTTTGTTGTTGTTTATACTCCAAATACTTTCAGGCTACTGTCTTACAGCATAAAACAATTTAGTTGGGAGTTTATATAGAGAGTAACCAAAAACTTTATTTCTGTATTCATTTTGAAGATGTTAGAATCATAAGTAACAATGAGTTAAAGTATTTGGATAGACATAACTGACAGGAAAACACTTGAAAACTCAGAAAGCAAGGTCAGAAGCAAAACAAGAAAAAAGTCTTAGAGTTTTTTTCCACATATAAGAGAAGTTAACCAGAAACACACATTGGTTAACTTGATACTCAAGTTTCAAGCCTAGGTTTATAAAAATATTTTTCATGTACAGCAGCTCAGGTAATTTGCATCAATACAACATCAGCATCTTTTTTTTTAGTCTGTATGTTTTTTTCTTGCAATCTACAACCCCCAAATATTTACACAGTTAAAAGAAACAGTGACAGAGTTAAATTATAGATAACAGCGGACAAACTATGAATTTAAAGGCAAGCCATGGAGAATGAGATGGCCAGACCTTCAGCTGTCATTAATTGACAGCCTTCAACTGATGTCATTGAGGCCTTATCCTTATTTCTTTACAGTTGTGATTAGAAAATCCAACAGTTGCTGAAAAAAATGTTGAAAAATAAGAAAGAAAAGTGACCATGTACCTCAGTAATGAGCAAGGCAGAACTGAAAGGATTCTTGAATGATCCCAGATGACATCAAGTACGTCTAAAATGAGAAATAGACAGAAATATCATATTTTCTTTTTCTTTTCATGAGCTTCTTGTGAATGAAGATATTATGATCCAATTCAACCAAAAAGAAAACTCAAATGTCAAATTATCATCAGTTTGTCCACAGCTGTTGAGTGCACGTCTCAGTAATTTTATATATATACATCACATGTGAACACACTCACACCCGATGGCTTAGCTAGCGTATGAAGCATGCAAAGCACAGAATGATTGATGTTATGTTAAAAATGTCTTTGCTGATCTTGCCAGAAATGGAGTTCTTGGACTGAGGCTGGCTGGAGTAGCCTGGCTTGTTCTCTCAGTGTGGGTAGATCATCCGTATCCACACAACATTACACTCGGCCTCTGAGATTCAGGTCCTCCAGAGCCCCATCCACCCAGCACCCTGATGGCCCTAGCGCAGAATGATTACCATCTCTGCATTTGGGGGTGTTTCTGTTGCTAAGTCCCAGAAATAAAGAGGCTCAAATGCAGGAAGCAGGGTGGTATTTTATAAACATGCTGAAGCTGTGTGCAGGAGTTTTGGGATCACATGGGAAAACTGTCCTACATAAAGGCAGGTAAAGTCAACACACTCCATGTTTGTGCTATCTTTCTGGGGCAGGTGCTGGACAAAGCCGTGAGTTGTACATTAATCTCTTATGTAGGAGCCAAGCTGACTCCCTCCAGAAGGAACCTGGGAACAGTCTGGTATACGTGCAGAAGAGACCAAGACTCTGGGTGGAGATAGGAAGAGAAATTGGAAGCAAACAAAACTTTTCTACTTTGCACTGGGCCATCTGAATTAAACATTAACTCCAAAGCAAGCTGAAGACCAACAACCCACTGCCTATACCCATCCTGCAGCATCATTTATTCAATATATAGCCTGTAGCTTCATGGATCACAAGAAAACAGACATTGCACATGTTTACTAGCATGATCCATTTTCAATTTTTCTACAACTTGGAAATAAATATATTTTTTTTAAATCAAAATTTACTTTGGATAATATTTTCAATAAATGCCATGGTCATGCAAAAGTACCTTTAAAACCTTAACATCACTGTGGTCAGTGTGTGATTCAACAGTGATAGGTGCATGTTTCTCAGGATGCAGAACTCTCCTCCTAAACTGGTGTCTGAATGAATTTGTCATGAGACAGCGAGGAGGAATCATTAATGTTCAGTGGAGCAAAAAGACAACAGTTCATGGTTACAAAATAAAAACCTTCCACTAATGAACTGGAATCCCGAACACCTCTCAAGTCAGAAACAGTTCCTCGGGGAAATGGATTTCAGCTGAAAAGCTAGTATATATGGTCACTTAGCTAGGCTGAAGTCTGAGACACTTTGGTTGGGCAGCCTGAGGATACTTGCTATCTTCTTCCACTGCCTTGAGGCTTCTTTCAATAAGTAACTGATTTCAGTTTTTCAGTCTGTCAGCACATAGTTTCTTTTGCCAGCAATGGAATGCAAATGGTGATTTTTATTCTGTCCTTGTAAAGAGTTTGGGACCTCACAGACATAAGTGTCTTTCTATCAAATTAAAAGAGAATCCTGAAGTTTGAAGCTATATTTTTACAATGTCAGGTGTTTTTTCTGTTAGTCTCAGAAAAGGTGGTTTGTACAAACCAGCTTGAAAATGCTGTAATTTACTGTCAAACCCTGAAAACTCTGTAGTTTACTGAAGGTAAAACAGCAAATCGGCTGTTAATTTAAATTCCTTGTAACTGTATGATATAAATACAGGATATATTGATGTATTATGTCTCCCATTAATACTTTTTTTTTTTTTTTTCTCTCAAAATGAGCATTCTTCTTTCTTTAATATTTTACCCTGATGACATAAAACAATTAATTAGGAGGAGGGTTCCAAACTTTATCCACATTTGGGGAGACAATGATTACAGTTTGAGAAGGTCGACAGCATTGGCAGCAGGTAATACTCCTGAAATGAGAAATTGATAGAGGGCAATCCTGGAACTAAGTATGCCTCTGCTAAAACCCTTTATGCTAAAAATGGACATGCAGTATCTTACTTTAAATTTCAACTACAAATAGAACTTGAGCATTTCTGTAAAGAATCCTCTGACTAAAAAAAAAAAAAAGCACAAAAAAAAAAAAAAAAGGGTATTAGGAGACTTTGATTTTCCTTCTTTTACTAATGCTCCATTAACCTCCAACATCTGTTCTCTCTGTGCACAGTCAGCAGCTCCAATAATCTCTCCGTTCTCTATCTTCTCTTCTAGCAGAAGTCATCTTTAATAAAGTTGTTCTCCTCTCTCTAACTCTTTCTTTACTCTACAACACCATTCTCATCTGTTAGTGCATGCCATGCCACCGGCACTCAGCAGTGCTGCCTAGGCATTGATTTTGCTTTGTTTCAGCACTTCTCCACCCTGAAGCAGTGCACTCACAGCTCCATTAGGAACTTTTTATGTGAACTGATATCTCCAGCATCATGTGTGAAAAGCTTTAGCAAACTTGAGGTGCACCCTAAGGCCATAGTCATGGATATTTGGCCAAATTTGTCACTAAATGGCAGTGGAAGCCAGAGACTTAGAAGCTCTTAAAGTAGTTTGTCTCATAACTTTTTTTTTCTTTTTTTTTCCCCCCAATGGTTTCTAGACTGCTGACAAAGCTATGTAAAAGTATTACTTCATCTGCCACCTAAATCTGTTTTCTTTGAAGCTGAAGGCAATAGTTAGCAGTTCACAGCACCACAGTGTACTACTGTAAGAGGAACGGAAGGATATAATGCATTATGTGCACTAGCAAATTGCACAGAAGTATAACATTTAAAACAAAACAAGACAAAACAAAACAAAACAAAAACAACGGCCTGGCTGGGCTATTTTGCCTACTATACTGTTCATGACTCCAGATCTGTATACTGTGTTCATTACTTTAATTAACTGTACTACCATACTTTTGACTGTACTACTAATGCTAATACAAGAATAATACTAGCTATTTCTATTCATGAAACTAAACAGCAACATTGAAGACACACTCAAATGTTGTATCTTCTACAGTTCAGAGGCAGCTGGTTCCTCAGGGATGGAAACACAAACTGTTTGTGTTTCTGAAGAAGAACTTTCTACTTTCTGGTAAAATCTGACATGTATTTCCTGTCCTGCCTTAATGAATTTACGTAAACTATATTAATATTATCTAAAACCTATAAGAAGTTAGGATTATCTTTTAAAATCTCATTTAATGTCAATGTAGGTAACATAGACGAAAAGAATTTCCTACAACTCTACTCTGTGCCTTTTTTTCCCAGTATCTTCTACAAAAATCTTCAGATACTCTTTCTGTATGGTTATCTGCTAGCTCTAAACTGTTAGGTCTGCAACTGTTAGCCTTAGACATATCCAATTCCCTGTACTCTCTGGATGATTCAGAAAGATGAGATACCAGTCTAGGATTTTCTGAAAGGCAATAAAAGAAAAATTAATCTGCCAGATGAAAATAATTCTTTGTTGTAATCATCCCTCTGAACTGCTACATTAAATGTATGCTGAATTCTGAGTGGAAAACATGTTTACACTGTGCTGAGATTAATGGCCACGGTAGTGCTATGTGCAGTAGTTCAGTACCCCTAACATTTCTAAAGGACTTTAATCATAGAATGGCTTGGGTTAGTAGGGACCTTAAAGATCCTCTGGTTCCAACCTCCTGCCATGGACAGGGTTGTCACCCACTAGATCAGGTTGCCCAGGGCCTTGCTTAGCCTGTAGTTGGATTCGGCCTTGCTGCAGGTGCATGCTAAGGGCAAGGCTTGGATCAGCCTGTCAGCACCCAGTTGGTGGGCCAGGAAGGTCAGAGAAGTTTGCTGTGAAGCTGAAGACAGCACTTCAGGCTGGGGTGCTGCCTGGAGCCACTCACATGCCTTAACTCCTGCATAAGACCAACACACTGAGCAGGCACGGGGCAGACCTTGGAATAGCCTTGACTGCTACCTGAGTAACTCACCTCATGCTAGCTGCTTAACACTAAAGCAAGGCCCAGTTCAAAATAGACCTTCTAGTTTGAATATAACCTTTTAGCTTTAAATCAGCAGATTTGCAAACTGAAGATGTTATGACTGGGACATTTCTCTTTCAAACAAAACACAGGAAGGTGAGCAGCAGTAGTATATGTGAAGACCGGCAATGACGGTGAGCCAGGAAGTGCTTGGCAGCTGATGAACCAGCTGAAGTGTAACTGCTGCCGTGGATGGAGGATGAATAAGACTTACAGTGTCTTCAGCACTTGTTACAGTATTCCCATGCTTTAAATTTATTTGTCTCTAAACCTCTTCCCTTTAAAGCTATGTAAATATTCTTCTGAGAAGGACTTGATGTTATTCAAAGCAGACTTAATGTGGGGATGTTTTTTGCCAGAAGAGGACCCACATTGCTCTGACTTGCTGAGATCCTTACCGGGTCTGCACTGTGCATAGTGAGTGGACGGCATCAATGGAAATCTGGCATGCTTTCCCCAATTAGTGCTGTAATGGTTTTGCTGATATCTAAAAACTATTCTTCATGTCCCTTGCATCAAAGGAGACAGTGGTAAAAAGCTTCCAGCCATCCACTACACATGGGAAAATAATGAGACTATGAAGAATATATAAATTAATTTTGGAGCGGTTTCCAAAGTAGTGAAAAATGATCCCAAACTCTGTGGTACATATTTGGGATACAAAATTTATATTCTTCATGACTGTTCACTATTTACTTAACATTAAATACCCATCTTTTTAAGTCTAAATGAGGTGCATAGCAAAGCACACTTCATACAAAAAGCTGATTATTGGTAACTGCTGGTTACCAAAGCCAAGTAAAGCTCACTCTGCACAAACTGAATTACTTCTCTATTGCTCTCCTCACCCGTCTCCCCACAATTATAAGTAGCTGTCCTGTGGCAGGGTGCTCATACCTTGTCACACCAGAGACCAGTGCTCTGAAGAGCTTTAAGGGACACCAGCTTAAACGTAGCTTTCAGCTCCATACATAGGTAAAACACCCCATGGCCACAGCCAAAGCACAGACTGGAAAAGAGAGAGTTGCTTCTTTAGTCCTAAATTGTGACTTAGATGATGTGAGGCAGCAACCACCTTCCTGGGGCATATGCCTGAGGCTGCTTGCCCACCCTGAGCACAGGGCTGCTCTTGCCCTTCGCTCCCACCACACCTGACATGACCACAGCCAGAGGCCACATCTTGGGCACACAGCCCACTTAGCTGGGCTGAGGAAGAAAATCTGTTTAATTGCAGTTGAAAATTAAAATTAATAATGCCTACAGTCCACCTTTGGACACTGAGAGAACAGACAGGGAACTGAGGTACATAGACCTCAAAAAAACCTTATATGGTTTTATGGAACTGGTTATATGGAGCCACCAATTCATTATTTTTTGTTTGTTTGTTTTTATTTTTTTTAAGATTTATTAAGGCTTTTCCATTGTGGGAAAAGTTCAGTCAGAAAAGTACTGTTTGGTACTGCCTTTCAGGAAGGTCTATGCAAATAATTGATTTTTAGTTCAGTAGCCAAATTTAAAACAAAAACAAAAACAAAAACAACAACAAAAAAGTTTTATCTGAGCCAAATATAGCCTTTTTTTTTTTTTTTTTTTTTCCTACATAGAGTTCTGCCCTCCCTGCTGTTAGGAATTCCAATCACTTTACAATAAGAATGTTTCATCTTTAGTATTGGCAAAACAACCCAAAATCCAAATGCTTCCTATTTCGTGGCCTTATCCTCCATTTGCATTATTTGATAATCAGATCAAATAGATGGGGAACAAATTTTAACATTGTAAATAGTCTGAAATAGTCTGGGGATGCTGATTCCAGCAAGTTTCCTATTAGCCAAAAGAAAAAAAAAAAAGAAGAAGATAAAATAAACCCCCAAATCACTTAGCTCTTTTTAAAGCAGTGTCTGTGAAAAGCCTCTGCTGTACAGTGGAGAGAAAGAAAGAAGTATCAGGGACAAGCCAATATGTCTATCCTCTGTGCCCTTATCAAAATGCCGATTGTATGCTGCAGATATGCATCCTTTCCCTTCACAACAAAGCAAGTTCTGAAGACACGGAATAGATCTGAATCATCAGGGGAAAGTGTATGTGAGTTAGGAAAAGAGGGAGGAAATATACTTAAAACAGCTTTTTAAAGTTTTCTCTATCTCATCTGAAGTTTCTCAGTAGCATTTTAAGGTCAGAAGAAAAGTTAGGAAAAAAAAGAAAAACATCTCACAGTGCCTTTAATAAAGTCTCCCTCAGCAACCAGCTTGTTTTCAACAAACTAGGTAAAACAAAAACCAGTTACGGAAATTGGCTTGAGCAGTCTAATATCATGGTTCCTTTAGCTTGTCTGCAATGAAGGAAAGGGAAGAGACACTTCTAGGATGCTGTTCCCCTTCCAAATTTGTGGAAATGGCTTTGATTTTCCAGCTCTAACAATCAGTGCTTGCTGCCTGTCACTTACATGAACTATTCATACTCTGACACGAGGCTTTTTTTTGGTGATGTTTAGGGAAGGGGACTGATCAAGTGTCATTGTAATTGCTGTGGGATTGGAGTGTGCAATGAAGATTAGAGGCGATGATGAGCCAGGATCTAGCACCATGACCAAACATCAAGGGGCCAATTCTGCTTTTGCCTTAAATTACCCTGTTAAAATCATTTGAACTGCTGAGTGTAAAATGCCATTAACACTTTCATAAGTACTACAAGCTTGCTTCATTAGATGATAGTCTAATGACGGATTTTTTATGAAATAAAATCACCTAGATCTTCTGAATTTATGTCAACAAAAGAAGAGTCAGCAAATACATTTTCTCAACTGAAAAAAAAAAAAAGCTGTAGAAATGTGCATTTCAAATATGTATGATGAATGTTAAGATGTCCTTCAAGAAAAACACATTTTTATCCTTTTTCCCAAAATTGCCCTTGGCAAAAATCTTTATTTTGGAAAGCTCTGGTAGAGGTTGGAACAGTAAGCCTGACAAATAAATGTGATGGATTCTTCAGAATCTTTCCTCCTTGAGAAAGAACAGCCTTCCAGAATATGAAAATTCCTTTGTCGATTAACATTTTTATTCCAAAATACTCTCCTTATGGCTATTACCACATAAAAATAATTATTTTATTTTTATGCTGCCCTGAAAAAATGAAATTATTTCTGATAATCAAGCTATTTCCTCAGGCCCTGAAAAAATCTGTCCTGAGTAACACACAACTGACAGGTGAAGAAGCAGAATTTAGCGATAAAAACTGTTTCATTACCTTCTAAAAGATTTCTGTTCTTTATTTGTGGCTCTTAGAAATGAAGTGACTGGACTCTGAGACATTACAAATATCTGCTAAGAGATATTATTTAAGCAAAGAGATAATTTTCTTCAGAGTAAACAGCTGAAGTGTTTAATTGATCCTGCATTTATTAGAAGATTGACATGGGAAACATCTTGCACAGCATGGAAAAATTACTGTTCTGCAAATATGTTGGCCCAACATAATGTAACACAGAAGTTAGAGAACAAGTTTGTAGTTCAGCTATACATGTTTCCAAATGCAAGCCACTTATCTCATCTTTCACTTCTTAATGTATAACTAGCTAACTGCTTTTGCTTATGAGAGGATTACTATTTGTAGCCATTACTACTAGTAATCATTACAAAAATAAAAATAATAATAATAATAAAATAAGAAATTAAAACTTATTTTCCTACTTGAAATGTGTTTTTGTGATGAATTAATAGCATTAATATTTGGATAAAGAAATGACTTTTTTCCCTTTCCTCTGATCTTCAGCTCATAAAATAATTTGAATTAGGTCAGTTTATGCTTGCAGAGTATGCTCCCGTTGCCTCTAAATTTGTCCCACAGATCTTTCCACACCCTGTTTAAATACTGCGCTACAAACATGCCCATGCTGCATACATCAGGGCTGGACTACTTCTAGAAAGAGAAGGGAATCAGGGAACAGAAAAACAATGCATTTTAACTTTTCTTTGGCTGTCTAGACAAGTTTTCCAAACCATCTCACCTGTTCACAGCATTTTAACCACTGATCTTGGTCCACATGGGGCCCTCTAAAGTCAGTATCAGGCTGTCTATTGACTGCAGTGGGTCTTGTTATATATCCCTGTGAGAAGCTGGTTTGTTAGACTCTTTGAAGGCTGCAAAACAAAATATGGATGCCACCATGAGAGCAACCTCCTTCATTTCTAAAATAAGAGACTTATAAAATATGCTTCAAAAGCTAACTGCTAGTAAGAAATCTAAGAATGGGCATAAAGTAAGGGAAGATTTTGTTTTCAATGTTTTATTTATTCTTGAGGGGACAGAAAGAAATCCTGCAGCCTTTGAAAATATCAGGGTAGAGCGATGGAACAAGATTAAGGTAATACTTCCTGAATTTGAAAAACAATGTTTGAACAGTCCTCTGGAGGATGTATTATAAGTTCTCAAAATTAAGCACTTTTTTAAAGAATGATTTTTAAAGTTTTATCTTCATCTTTCTTTCTTCTCATAATCACTGTCTACTTTTCATGCTTCTACAGAATCCTGAGGGCTTAACATACATATTCAGCTCACAGTAAATCTCATTATATTTCAATGCTAGGCATCCCATTGTTGTGCCAGCAAAACAGGCTACTTCTGTGAGCTTCTGTCTATTATGCTGTTTCCTAGTTCTGGATGTATATGGATCACTCCAATAGGAAAATATAGCAGTTCCTCCTGCAGATGTCTGTTTATTTACAGAAGTCAAAGTTTTCTATGCCAGCAACATAGCATGTTATGTGCCTAGGAAAAATTTTGGCAGAAGTGAAGAATTACAAAAAGCATCCAAAAAGGGGAAGTTTCTGTCCTGCACTTTGAAATGTGAACTCTCTGCTATCTATTCAATTTGCTCCAAGACTCAAATGTTTTCAATTGAAAAGAAAAGAAAAGAAAAGAAAAGAAAAGAAAAGAAAAGAAAAGAAAAGAAAAGAAAAGAAAAGAAAAGAAAAGAAAAGAAAAGAAAAGAAAAGAAAAGAAAAGAAAACCTGTAAATGGAGCACCAATCACCATAACTGGCAGCAAAGAATCATTAGGAATGACAAGTGGAGTATTTTTATAGTATACTTGGAGAATTCTTAAACATACATGATACTCCTCAGCCTTCTTTATTCCCCATGTAACTTCCAAGCCTTGCTGATGTGAGTGCACACTTTGTTACTTCCCCAGTGTAGCCCTTTGAATGGAAAAGGAACTTGAGGCTTTTTCTTCTACTCAAATGTTGCCTGGGTCATGGAGAGAGCAGCAGCAGAGCTGGGTCTGTCAGCCAGCAACCAAACACTAAAAAGGCACTTAGCTGGATAGTGGAGTTTGTCATCTGCACAGTAAACAGGCCACATATGTTGGTGCTATATCACCATAGTTAGACCAAAGTGCCATTCCTTGGGATCTGCAGGGTATAACTAATCAGATAGGCAGCAATAAGTGAGCTCCTGTGAACCTCAGAGCAGTGCAGTGAACTATCACACTGTGCAATGGACCTAACAGACTGTGCATTAAGGTAACTCACTAGGACCTGACGTAATGCAGGGACACTGGGAAAGTTGCAGTGAAATGCATATCAGCCAGAAAACAGACTTAAATAAAATGAAATGAGCTGCAGGACTGCTATGCAGTAAAGCTTGCAAAAGCGTGTTCACAGCAGATCACTGCAGTGTAAAATGGTAAACATATGAAAAAGGCAAATAGTTATGCGAGTGAGCTATATAAAATTTAAAAAGAGAAAGAAAAGAGAAAATAAAAAAAAAAAAAAAAAAAAGAAAATATGAGCATCTGTTAGCATAATGTCTCTTTCATAATTTGCTGATCCATGTAACGTTCTGTAGGTGGCAGTGTGTATAAACCATCTCTGAATTCATAGCGTGGTGCTTGGCTTCTTTGCATAAATAAGACAGCAATAGCTAAGCTAGCACAGGCAGACTTTGCCAGTAAGAAAACACATTTTGCATTTTTGAAAATAAACCTACTGAACATTCATGTGGCAAAGACCTCTTGGGATGTACCTGTTTTCTGAACTGCAGCTATGTTAGATCCTATTTCTCACTCCCCCTTTATGTATCACGACAGGCCTAATTAGAATTCAGCTGGAATACCCCTAATATTAATACTTTCATTTTATATAATGGCTTTTTGCAATGTGCCTACAAATGTTTTTAAACCTAAGAATTTTGAAATGTTTAGAGACATTTAAATCTATAAATGAAATTGTTTACAGGAGAGATGGACAGCAAAGGCCCTTCAGTTCTTTCCTATGCCAAATAAGAGCCCTTGTATAGTTCGGGTACAGGTCCAATGGTCATAATCTTTAAAGAATATGATAACCTCAAGGTTGGGTTTGGGGTCCCAACCAGCGGGCATGGGATCAGGCCAGCCATGAGCTGCAAGTGCTGGAGCTCAGGTGGGGCCCAGCACAGGGGCCTGGACCCAACGCCCTGCCCAAGCCTCCCTGCAGTGCTGCTGGGGAGCCTTGCCCCAAGGCCACTGCAAAAGGGGGCAGCTCCCAGCTACGCTGGCCCTGGGCCCCCCAGGGTAAATAACCCAGAGGGGTAAGTACTCAGGGTCCTGCCTGTCCAGAAGCAGTTGAGGAGTTCAGGTTTCATCCTGAGGATATTATAAGGAATATGAGATTAGATTGAGGCCTACCCATAGACCCCTACATGTATTCCACTGCATCGGCATACAAATGCATGCTCATACATGAGGATCACAGAATGGATCCTTACAGAAGATGGCAGAACGAATTCCATGAATGTTATTTTCTGTGACTCCTCAGAAAGACATTAGCAGATACAAAAATAATTCACATAGAGCTCTCAATGCATCATACTTTCCTCACACTATTTTTTTCCAGCAGACTCCACTTGCAAAGACATGCATTTCTGGCAAAACTCAATCCTACAGTATATCCCTTATTTTAAAATAAAAATATTTGCTCACCTTTAAAGTTGAGCAAATACAGAATATGTTGGTTTGAACTCTGTGTTTACTCCTTCCTCCAGTAAGCTGGATGCTAGAGAGCTGCATCCATTTTTTTATTTGAACTCTGAACGGTTCAAGGATGAATGAGACATGTTTGGCTCCTTGCTTCCTAGTTTGGCTCATCCTTACTCATAGATTAACACTGACTGCACACTGATTTAACAACGAGAACAGTGGCTCTGCACCACCAAACCAGCACTGATGAAACCCAAATAGTGTAAAATATCTACTTGTCCAATATAAACACATGCTATCAAGTACTTTTAAAGAAGACACCATTCACAAAATGCAGAATTTGTGCCTGAAATGAACTATAGCATTTTCTGATGATAACTGATTTCTACGCAGAGGCAGGGGACAATTCATCGGTTGTCGTATCACTTTATGTAGCATCTCCATCCCAGTCATGTCAAATTGTCAGACAACTAAAATGAAAACTTTCTGTGCTTGAAATATATACTTGAAAGAAAGTATTTTTCATTGCCAGCAAGCTGTTTTCTTTTCATTACACTTTTTGTTTGTTTGTTTGTTTAAAAAGTGAAAAGTCATTTAAAATAAAAAGATTAAATGAGGATTTTGAGCTTTATCAAGTGGAACAACTCCTAACGTTGATATATCCTGCCTATGAAACTAGGATGCAGACTCCCCAGAAAGGGATTTAACCTGAGACATGAGGCTTATGCCCTTTACTCACCTTGTGAAAAATACTCTGTCATTTTAGCACAATCCAGGCTTCAGCTTTCTGTTTCAGTTTAAAGTTGGCACATCCATCAACCCAATTCCTTACTGACATTCAGTCAAGGAAATGATACATTTCATGAAACTCAATCCAGATCCACCAACACTTCATGTGGTACTTGTTTTTCCCACACATTTGCACCCAAAGTTGCCCTCAGTTACAATGTGTTCTTGGGAGGTCATGCTTGCTGGTTTTGTGGGGAAGGGATGCAGCTTTCCCTTGTACTAGTACCGTCGTTGAGTTTAGTTGCTATGTTTCTATGGTTTACGGAGTTAAAAGTTACAAACATCACAGGCATCTTTTATTATTATTATTATTACTGCTGTTGTTTTATTGTGATAAGTAAGCATTCATCCAATCCAATAAACTCATTCAGTCCTAAAGTGCAGAGGAGAAAAAGGTTGATTTTTTTTTTTCTCTTAAGTTATTCATTACTTTTTTTCCTTTAACATCCAGCAGGAAAGGTTTTTAAGTATCTTTAGGTACAGCTCACAGAACACACCAAGCCTACTCAGTAGGATATTTTAACTAAAGAATCACAGACATATTTACGTAAGCATTCTGTTACGCATTCATTATATCAAATATTTATCAGAAATCCATTCTTTCTCCCACATGATTTACCCATAGATCACCTACTTGCTCTTTTTGTTCTTTTTTCCAGCAAACTTCCCAGTCCTATTCTACATAAATTTTAATTTTATATTGAAAATATATTCTCTGATTTACCCATATAATTATTCATTTATTAGGTCTCTAGTTGCTCACTCCTTCATATCTTTCTGACCACAGGGAGCTTTGCACAGGGAAAGTCCCAAAGTGGAGACTTGCTGGAGATGCTCTGCTGATACCTCTGGACAGTGTCCCCTTCTCCTGCTTCAGTTCAACTTATATCACCAATGAAGGGCATATTAGGAGACTGGTCAGAGGCATATTCATACTCTAACTACTTTGATTTCAGCTGAGGTTTTCTCACAGTTAATGTCAGACAACATTCAAAGTACTTTTGCTCTCCTAGGACACAGCTGTTCAGAGGTAAGCTCTGTGGTATCACGAATCCCTGATCTTAAGAAAGGTTTAGGTAAAACTTTCTTATGTTTGTGGAGCCTATGATCATTACTTATATATATATAAATAAAATATACATGAAGTAGAAATACAATTAGTTTTGCAGAATTGTACCCAGGACTTAGCAGGAAAACACTAGACGTATTAGTGAACTGTTTTTGCATTTCTTTCTGACTGTCAAGGTCTGTATCTACGTACTTAGTGCAGCATTTGTGTTTGCTTGGTTTTAACTGACACTATGCTCACCTGCTCACCTCCTTTGGAGCTGGCTCCTCGTAAGCATTTAAAAAAAAAAAAAATACTCAATGTTTTTCTCTATTCAGACTTTTTTTTTTTTTAAGTCTCGTTGTCATTCATTTTCTAATAGCCATCTGTTCATGTCACTTTCTGTTAAGTTGCTGGTTCAATCATAAATGCAACAACATTTTTAAAAAGACCCAATGTATATATTTCTATATTGCCAGTGGAATAAGATTTACAGAGGCCTTCTCTTTGTTTCCTGTTCAGAAAGGAAGTTTAGTGACTCCTATTAAGGCTCTGTGGAAATGTTAAACAATACTAAATATACAAAATAAAATAGAAACAGGCCTTAAGATTTTCAGTTAACATTGTGTGCCTGTACAAAGCAAACTGAAGTCTATTACCTGCCTATAGTGCTGACAGTTTAGGTTTGATTACTCTCATTTTTAAAGGACAGTGGATCTGGTTCCATGAGATTCCAGATTTCCACTGAAAACATAAAATTAGTGTTAGTTTTGGTAAGTAATAACTTAGGTAAATAATATATATTTTTCCAAGATTAAAACAGAATTAATCTCAACAAAACTCCCTATTTTCCAGTGGCATTCTTTTTATATTCAAACATTGTGCCAACTGCCTTGAAATTTTTATTGACTTTAAGAAGGAGTGGAGAGGGGATATAATCTTACTGTCTTTCTTTAGGGTTACCTGCATTTCAAGTTGGCTTTAGCACAGCTACTGAAAGATCAGATGTAACTGTGAAGATATGCACACACAGAAAGCATATATTTTAAAAACAGATTTATTTTTTTTTCACAGTAAAGATTTTATTGCCTTTTAAAACATGTCAATGAGAAGATATATAAAACTAAATGTATAATTGCAAGATGGCAAAAAAAAAAAAAAAATCAGAATTCATGGGCAATACACATGTATCAGATTTGTGGCCCTGCAATAATGTAAATATGCATGACTGAGACTTATTTCTAGTTATTTACACTGCCAGTTTTGTGTTAGTTTAGACACCTTTTTTTATTTAGATTAGAAGAAAGTGTTCTTAATTTTTTTCACCTCTCATGATTGAAAGTATCTGGCAAGTTGCATCTTAAAATTTTATGACTGCAGTAAAAATTTGAGTCCTACTTATATTTCTCCTGATTGACTTACAGGAAAAATAGAGCAGAGATGCATCTTTATATCAGTTAATCATCTGCATGCTCTGTCTTCATAATTTTTTTCATTAATACATGAATATAGTCTCCAGCTAGACTGAAATTCAATCTAAACTGTTTTTTGTTAAGAAATAGTTCCCTTCCTCTCTCTTCCACTCTGTAGGTAGTTCTTTCACACTGACAAAGCCTTTGTGATTGTTTTTGATAAACCATTAAATCAAGAACATTCATAGAAGATAGACTTCTGATAAAATCGATACATCTACTCAGAAGGATTTCAGATTTCTAATCAGAAACAGGTTCTCTATAAACTCATAAACAAGTGAAAAATCAGTACAACAGTCTTCTATACAAACTGGAAATTAGTTCTAAAATATAATTGCTTGTCTTGCAGAGCTTTGTATTGTGATGAAAGTTGTAGGTCTGGAAATCCAGCTAAGTACTGCTAGTGACTATAAAAGCCAAGGCTCAGGACCGGCCTGATCTGACTCAGAGAGGCAATAACCGATAACAAATGTTCAAATGCTCCAGCAAATGACCAAACAACTTGTTCGTCTGTGCAAAAGCTGTGATATACTCCACAGTCCTTTTCACATAGGAAGAAGTCTTTTTCTACCAAGATGATGTTGGCTATGCCATCTTGAATAATGTACTTTCTCACCCATGGCAAGGTGTACTTGGTAAGGATTATAGAAAACACATGCTCCACACAGACGATTCCTCTGGTTCATCCAATTTTTTGTTACCTCTAGGTCCAGGAAGATCAAATTATTTACATAAACTAGAAGAGATATACCCATTACCATGTAGGCACACTTATTCCCATAATATACCTATTACCCATGCAGGGTTGGTCCTTCCTCAGTTACTTGCAGCTTATGCCATGCTCTGGTTTTGTTTCACAAATAACATCCTCCATCAAACTGACAAGTACTTTTCTTTAACTTGCTCCCGTAATAAATCTCACCTCCTAAATGTGCTTTCATTAACAAAGACATGGGTGAGGCAGAAAGGCCTTCTATGTGGCAGAAGACACTTTAATTTTCTGTAGCTGTTGTGAAATGCTTTTATTTGTGTTTTACGTCAATTCAACCTAATGCATCTTATTATGACTGACAGGTCTGTAATGGGATTTTTTGCTATTGTCATCATGTTTCAGAAAAAAAAAGGGACAAGTTTTTACTGACAAATGTAAGCATTTGTCAGCATTGGACTTACAAAATGCTGTTTATCTTTCAGCAACTAGTTGGTTGCCAGACAAAAAATAACAATGGCAATGACAATTATGAAATTCATCCATTTTGAATTTTTCAATTTTCTGAAATTATTTTCTCTGTTTAGATCTTTAGCAAAATTCCTACTCATCTGGTTTGTGATAACAAATACATTTTCCACTTATACAAAGAAAGAGTAATGGTGTAAGGCTTTTTTAACTACCTTTGTTTACTTTTTTGATTCCACAGAGATGATTTGTCTTCTAGCTTATCATGCCTTCAAACAGTAAGCAATGTATTATGTATTATGTATTATATAGTTTAAATTTTATATCAAATTAAGCTGACATAACATAGAAAAAAAGTTTTGTTGGATGAAAATGATGATTAATATCTTGGGCATAGAAGATTAAAATGTGAAAATTAAAAAGACTCATATGTTTGGCTAAACTTTTAGGCTAGAGTCTTTCACCTAAAACTCAAAAAAAAAAAAATACATTCTTAGCTTGTACTTTTTGCAAATCAGAATGTTTTGCTTTTGAGCATGCAAAATGCTTTGGAGTTTGATAGTGTTTCTGATTAGAACTAATCATGCTGTTGAAAAAAAGTTGCTGGATTTGGACCAGTTTCTGAGGAAAATACACTTTTTTTTTTTTTTCTTTTTTTTTTAATATCTTGTTAGTTAAATTCCATGAATTCAACAGATTACCTAAGGACTGAAAGGCAGAATCAGGAAATGACTTTTACCAGTGGAGGTAAAAGTCCATTTTTTTCTTGCAAGCAAGTTGAAGCTACAATGGGAGAGAAGGGGAAATTCACAGAACTGCCATTTATGGTGAAATAGTTGTGTTAAACAAAGTATTTTTATTTCAGATCTGTCATTGTTTGCAGTTTTAAAAATCCCAAGAGTGTTTCTTTTATTATGAGTGGAGTGTCTAGGTGGTTGAAGGTTGCCCTACACTGCTGGAAAAAAAAAAAAAAAACAAAAAAACACAACACAGATGAGAAAAACATGGTTCTGTATCTTCATTGTGTGTTTTGTCTGCCAGCTTGTATTTCAAGGTACATTGCCCTTTGCTTGAAACAGTATAATTAAATGGGATTTGCCTGAGAAATGATAAGTGATATAAAAAAGTAATATACCAAATGGGAAAGTGCAAAATCCAATTGCAACAATTATTAGGAAGCTGTTAACTTCATTAGATAATCATAATCAGCAAATAACTAAACAAGTGATCAGTCAAATGCTTCATCTAAAAATGCAAGGGGTCTGAAAGGAGTGGAAGAGCCAGTTACAGTACATGAAGTATTTAATGCTGCTCCATTTCCAAAGATAAAAAAAAAAAAAAAGAAAGAAAAAAAAGAAAATAAATAAATAAATAAATAAAAAAAAAACACAAAAACAAAAACTAAACACCACAGAGGCTAATTCCAGACTCTCTGAAAATACTACCTTTTGCAGACTGGAGCTAGTTGACATGCAGTACACCAAAAGGATGCTGCGGTAAATGCACAAGCTGCATTCTGTATTACCATACAAAAGATTTCAGGAGACTAGGTATGAATTATGTTGGGAAAGAGCTAAGTATACAACATGTTTCCAGAAAGATGAAAATATCAGAATTCTTGCATTTTTGTCAACAGTGACAAGTCTGTTTTCATTTTAAAAAACTGCCAGAGAAAGATAAGGAAAGGATAAAGGAGGCACATCTCAAACTATCAGATTCTTCTATCAATAGCAGACAATAGCAGCTAGCTAGCAGTTGCACAAATGAAGTGGCTAGTTAATGCCTAAAAATACCTGCACGAGCTGCATGACACCACTCACGAATTTGTACAGCATTTAACTATCATAGTTTCTATTTGTGACATGAGTTGTAAACATATGAGCATGATGCTATTGTATATGCTTTACAGCTATAACCTTTGGACTTGGTTTTGGAGTAGATTTTGCCATGTGAAGATACAAGTGAAAGAAGGATGCACAAATGTTTGACAAGCTTTGCATGCAAAAGAAACAGGATTTCTTAGCATCAGCTATCAGGAAAAGGTTTTATAAGTGAGGCTACTCTAAAACTGTGAAAAGTTAATCCCCACCTGTCATCAAGACCTGATGTTGTACTGCAATAAGCTGAAAAGATGCCCAGACCCCGTTACAGATGCAGTGCTAACAAGGGGAAGTACAACTGCAACCCTCATTTATTTAGGAATATGTGATTTTCTGAAGGTTACCAATCTCCACAAACAGCACAAGTACATGTCCTTCCTATTGCATCTCATTCCCAGTTCATTACAGTTAAAATTTATTTCAGGAGAAACCTGCTGAACTGGTAGCTTCCACTGGCTTTATTTAAAACCTTAAAGACAAATGCAGATGCTATGAACTAATTTAATAAATGATTATAGAAGATAAAACCTCAGTTTACAGTACATTCCTAGTCATAATTAAAACAAGCAGCATGTGGACTTAGCTGGGGGAAGCCACGATTAGCATTCAGTGTTAGCACTGTTAAATGACAAACGTTTATCCCCGGCTTTTTTCCTACAACTCAAAAGCTTTTACAGTTCATGTAACATATTCAATTAAACATCAAAACCAAAATATCATACATAAGCCAGTGTCAGAAAAAAAGGGATAAGGTTTACAAGTGGAGGGTCTAATACTGATTTCTGTTACTCCAGGTTTTCATTACTGACTTGTGAGATTTATGAGACAATAAATTACAGCACATTTCTTTCATCTCATTGTTTTCTTCCTCAGAATCATATTTTCAAAAATTATTTCAATTGTATTACTTTGATATTTCCAGAGTTTGATGGATTGATTTTATTTATTTATTTATTTTTAATGGAAAGGGGATTCAGACTTAGTGAAATTTCAATTAAAAAAATAAAACATACAGGCAAAATCTTATGTTCATATTCAGTGATCCCATGCGGAAAAGAAACTAGAAATCTGCCCTTGATACACGTGTTTTAATTGGGGAAAAAAAAAAAAAAAAAAAAAAAGCCTCTATTCTGTACACTATTAGATGCTCAGTTTTAAGATCTGTTTTTATAAGTTGATACTTGCTCTATTTACAGGTAAAATAAGTTGATGCCACAAAGTTTTCCAAAATGAGTTCACCAAACTGGACAATACTAAAATGCTTCTGTTGTCTGTTCTTTATAGCTTCTTCATTTCTTGACATTTATCAAGAAACTGTATGTGACTGTTTGAATATCTATAATGTCTGGTAGAGCTGAGTGTTAACGCTTTGAGGAAACCATATTGCACTGGAATGTACACGTCAACTTATAGCAACTACCGATCCTGTAAAACTGTAATGATGGCAACCTTTTGCTCTAGAGAAAAGCCATCATGAAAGGTAAACAACCTGTTTTAATGTTATATTTTAAAGTAATTTGTTTCAAATACATTCATATTGTATGTCATACGATGGTGCAAAAGACCTAAAATCGAGAGGTCAAGAATTATTTTTTTAATGGAAAATTTTGAAATGTAGAGAATTAACTTTCATGCATGATAAAGTATGACTCTGAAAGGGCCTTGTCTCCTGTGGAATGGAATTTCATTGCCTTACAGTTTTTATCCTGTGAATACCGGATCCAAAGTATGTTATTTTAGCACGTGTTGTTCCTTCTGTCTAATTTGTTTTTTAGAACTTCAGGACTAGACATTATTCTGATGGTCACATGCTAAATAAATATCCTAGAAGAAACAGTTGTCCATTTAGCTGCCTCATAAACATACGTAAGTAAATTTTTGCTTTCTTGCCTTACAGAGACAAGCAAAGTATATTAGAGAAGATGAAGTTCATCTCCTTCTAGAAGGTTACTATTTGGCTGTTATTAATTCTGACTAGTAATGCATGGAGTGAGTCCATATCAGATGGCAATTTGCAAAGAACAGTGAAGAACAAAAAGAAATTGAATAAACCACCTATTTCAGTGCTTTCCCCCTGGTTTGCAATATTTGGTTGCTATTTACTAGGCCATCAAGCTCAATTAGGATCCTTCATAACAACCTGTCTGTCATATCTTGAAACCCCCGTATCTGTCACTGCAGCCTCCTCAGTGTCTTTTCAGTCTCTTCCCTAAGATATGTGAGTGGGTTTCAAAGTATTAGTGTTCATATTTACTGATGCTAATGTTTTCTTCTTCATTACACACAAAAATACTTGTTGGCTTCTTTATCCTGAAGTCCAGCTATGTTCCCCCTGGTATTTGGTACACTTTGCCTCAATTATTAGAATCAGCAGGAAGATGTGGGTTGCACGGAAGAAATCTAAGTTTTCATTACCTCTACAAGGGGTAGCAAAACCTGAAACTGGTACAGTGACAGGAACCAGCCTAGCTATGGTTGATTCACAAACAAACAAGATACCCTGAAATTAAGAGCAATGTTGCACTTGAATTAGGAATTGCATCATTACAGCTGGACTCCATACCAGACTTTGTATGCATACACGCAGGCAGCAATGAAATGAAGCAGAGCAGTCCAATGTAATGGTGTATGGAAGAGGCCACATCCTCAAAAAAGGTAGTTGTTAAAGGAACAGATTGCCTGAGTTAGCCAAAAGAAGTGGGATAACTTTTGAAGTGCAATTTTTCGATCCAATTCAGCTTTAAAAAATCTTTTTATTTTATTTTATTTATTTATTTATTTAACACATACAGCTTAGAAATACAGTAATAAAATTGATAACTGAAAAATAATTGTACAAGTCAGTGTCAGCAATGTCAGAATATGTATTTTTCTTTGGATGACATTACTGATATAAACAAACAATTTGTGGGATGTCAATGGAGTTCTGTGGACAGTAAGAGACATATAAGATACTGATTAAATTGCTAAAGCTACCTGAAGTTGTATGAGCAAAACGAATATTAAGTCACAAAAATATTACTGAATGTCTCCAAGGGATAATTAAGTACAAGTGTGTGAAAGCTGTACTGATATAAAAACTTGATGACAAAATTGGGAAGATAGGGAAGAAAAAGGAATGAAACCACTGAGATATAAGGCATCAGTGGGAAAGACAACTTGCAGTGGTAAAACGTGATGAAGCCTAATTGTTGGAAAAGAATGAGAAACTATGAAGCAGACAAGTAATAAGAGTTGCAGGATGTTAAAAATCTCCATTTCTTAAGATTTTACTGCAGCACTTTAAAAGGAATTGAAGTGGAAACTTTTAGTTCAGTCAGAAAATCTTATCACATACAATACTGCAAGCGAAGTAAGCTGTTAGAAAATGAGAAGATTTTTTTTTTCTCCTGAAAGTTGTAGCATAAGGAAGAGAAAAATACAGTGACAAATGAATAAAGTTTGACTGATTTTTTGGAAAGAAGTGTGAGGAAAAAAGGTGCCATATAGTCTTTTCACAACATAGATTGACAAAAATAAAGTTCGAGTCTAGCTGGGAGCTCAGAGTGAAGCAATTCAAAGTGTACATGGAGACATATGAGCCAGAAAAATACCTAACTGGAAAGCATCAAAAAGTAAAGGAATTCATAATTACTGATTAAAGCATTTAGCATGCTCATCTCAGAATAAAATGATATAAAAACAATAGAATATGTACCCAATTGGATGGTAGAAGATGTTAAATAAAAAAGCCTACAAAATAAAAGAACTGATAATAAAAAGCAGTGCTTATTGCCTATGATCTCTGAGCTCTTAATGGAATTATAATGCAGCAGACATTATTCAGAAAGAAAACACAGGAATGATGTTCATTCCTCAGGGTTTATGACTGTAATTCTTACTGGTCTCTTACTGGTTGGAAAAAGTAGAAGCAGGAGCCAAGAGTCACAGTCACTGTCAGGAATAGGGCGAAGCAGCTTCTAAGAAAGATCTAAGAAGATTTTCTTATAAGCACAGCTTGAGCAGTATTAGGAGCCAGACTAAAGACCTACAAGCAAGTCCAAGGAACTGGTGTATATCATGTCAAAGGACAAACACAGAGAGTATGGAACATGAGTGGGTCAAAATGCTAGAAAATACAAAAAGCAGGGTCTAAGAATATGAGCAAGTGCATAATACTCATTATTTGTGCTATGCTAGGATCTTCTTTGCACTGGCACTCCATAAATTCAAAATTCATTGTTACAATTACTGCTTCAGTAAAAAACCTTTACGGCGACCTGTAAAATACCGAGTAACAAAGGAAGTTTCTAAGCTCACTCCTAGGTGAAGATGGACTTGTGTTATGGGTTCTACCACAGCTTTCTTCTTCCTCATCCCTCACATCCTGGTTGCTGGAGAGAAACAGTAATAGTGTCACTTTGAATAATAATAGAAATGATAACCTTGCTGGAAGTATAAAGAAATTTGAGAAAAAATAATATAAAATCCAGACATCAAAACTGTTGTTGTAAGCACCCTCCATTCAGACTGCTGCCCATTTACCAGTATAGCAATGTATGCCATCTTCCTTCTGTGAAGAACCTGGTCTACTGTAAGGAAGGCTCGCAGCTTACTTTTTCTGTTTGGTGTCATCACAAGACAGCAGATTCTGTACACCATACAGCTTGTCCTTCTTCTGGGGAATTTGAAATAGGATCCCCTAGGACCAGTCAGGAGGGCGTTTTTGAAAACTATATATGTAAGCTTTCAGAAGAACCGTTTTTATTTTCCTTTGCTTGTTTCCACTACTCTGCAATCTTGCATGATTTTAAAATGAGAGGAAAGAGATGCAAGCTTCCTAGGACATCCTTGGACAAGACTGATGGCTCTGCACTTTTTTGCTCATTCCAGCTGCCTACCCATCATCGCTGAAACAATAAACACTAGAGACATATATAACCAAAAGGTGGTTGATTACCACTTTGAGTTTCAGCTCCTTGTTTAGAAAGACAAATCCAATTTCACCTGAGTGTGCTGACTGACATTAAGCTGTCTTCTGCAACATTTGTAAACAATTACCTAACCTTGGAAGTTCTGCCCTAAGGAAATGCAGAAAAACACAGCAAGGTACATTGGAATTTGTGAACTATTTCAGTGCTATTAAAACTACACAAAACATTTAGGCCCAATGTCTCTGCTTCTTACAGTGATTCTTCTTATTCTTGGAGTGGTTTTAATCAAATGTCCAAAGTAAATATATATAGCTTATGCAAACCATTATGATTCGATCTTATGGTGAGTGCCCATGTGAAAAGCTCTGCTCTGTTCCAACACTGGGTGCTATCCTGTAATTGGGAGTGCTGCACACAGCACATGAAGCATCATATGGACTCTGTATTCTCTCACAGAAAACTTATTTTCACCATTGTTTCACTAGCAATCTGAAATGAGTGTGATCTGGTTGAAAGCACAGGGTGATCACCAATGTATAATCTGAAATCAGGTTTACCCTAGGGCCACTTGCTGATCCTATTTAAACCAAGATAGGAAGAATCAAAATATCACTTTTTTTTTTTTTCTTTTTTTTCTTTTTTTTTTAATTTTATTTTAGAAAAACATTTGATGTAATTTGACAGTTATTTTTTTTTTCACGTTACAACTACGTCAGCACATTTATGATACCAAATGCTTACCGATAGATCGGACAGGGCTCCCCAGGTTTGTAGAAACCGGCTGTCAGATGCAGCTTGTACAGTTCTAATGAAAAACAGGTCCCTACATCTCCCAGAGCCAGATGCAGGCAACAAGAAACAGGTGGAGTACGTGGCCATCAGAGAGAGGAGAATCTGAGACTCCGTTTGGTACCTGTTGTGGAGCTCTGCTGTGGGATGCTCCTGGGGCACCTGTTCTGTCAGTTCCCAGGAGCTACACACACACATGTGTGCGCACACGTCTGCTGACATACATAAGACGGAAAAGTGCAAGAATGGAACTTGACTGACATTTCCCTTGGGAGAGCGAACATGTGGTGCTTGTGCTAAGATAGCTGTTGGCTATGATAGCGAGTTTTGAGAACTCTAGGATGTCATTTACAGGGCTGTCATTACTAGAATAATTGTAATTACTGGCACACACAACAAAGCCTTCAGAAAAGCAGAAAAATGTAAGTGCTTTGCTAGCAGCAAATCTACTGAAAGATGATGACAGGTCTTGAGCAGCTGTGGAGAAACTTGCTATAGATAAGTATGGCTACATAGCCTTTATCTGTTGGCTGTTTTTTGTTTTGTTTTCTTTTTTTTTTTTTTTTTTTTCTTTAATAGCAATACCTTTTATTTACATAGACTCTGTATGAACATATGAAAGAGAAGTTAACCAAAGATAAGGTGCACTATTCCATTTTTGCCTTCTCTGCTTCACAGCCTGGGAATCTGCAGTGTAGTGGATTAAAAGCAGAATTTTCCGAGATACCTAGTAGGCATGTGTACAGCACGAGCTGAGCATCACCCGGAGACTCTATATTAGTGCCAAATGAGCTGGCTTGGGAACTCTAAATAGTAAAGTAGCACTTAAAACCACCCCGTTAAGAGACAGAGCTAATTAATTTGAGCAGAACTCCGTGTTAACATGGCTATACTGCTACAAGGACCCAGGGCAGTTTCTCTGTATGACCCAGTGCTGTGGCTTGTTTTATGCTGTCTGTCCCACTGATTAGTTTGGTCACACTAGTACAGCCTGTCATTGTGCTATGTGGGCATATTTCAGAATACATCTTTTGAGATTAAGTTCAGACACTGTATAAAAAATTAAGCCAGATACCTCTGTAGAAGTGGGAATAAGGATTCCAGTTCTCCAGGAAAATCTGTGACTTTGGTGCTTCTCACTACCTCTCTTTAAATGTTATTTCAAATACACTGAATGTGGGGCCTCTAAGTCCTTGAGGAACTTCAGACTATTCAACACTGAACTTCAAAAACTATTACCCAGCTTGGAAAAGTAACCACATAACATTGTTTCCTGACAAAAGAGCTAGCTAAGGGAAAATGGAAAAACCTCTTTAATATTCACAACTAACAATACTTCTCAGTTCTCTGACTGGATCCTCACATGCAAACCCTCATCTATGTGTACAGCTCCATCAGTTTCCATCAGCATACGCTCACAGATTCAGACACATGATTAAGTAGCATTAGGAAAACATCAGTCCTAAGTGTGTAATTGCAACGTGCGTTTTCCCTCTGCAATGCATCTTAGCTAAGTTTAACTGTATTGCACCCTGCCCTGCCTAGACACATCAAGATATATACACACTTGCAGCAATACTACTTTCCTTAGGACTTCCAAGCATCTAGAAAAAGGTGTTTGACAAGTCATTTGCTCAAAAAAGAATGGGAGGGAGCATATGTTCGCTTGTAAATAATTCATGTTTTTTTTCCTTCTGTTCTTCAGCTAATTTGTGGTTGTTTGGAGATTTCCCCCCCCCCCTATTTAAAATGTGCAAATGCCTGACAAATCATCTCAGATGTTACATTATCTGGAACCTTGCCAAAGGATCACAAACAAAAGTTAATCTGCTTGTTGGTTCAATAATCCTTGGGTATAGCTGATAGGAAATCAAGGACGAGAGATAATAGTCTTTTGGCATCTTGACTTGCTCAGGGATATTGGTTAATGGGCTGAGATGTTAAATTCTATAGTACACAGAGTCTGTGATATGGTAGATAAAGTTAAAAACAGCTAATTACTGCAGAAGATCATATTGAGAGCTCAGTCACATTTTTTTTCATGGCGAGAGCTCCAGGGATCCTCCACATTGCTTTTTGCATTCACTGCTCAGCACATAAATCCAGCAATCCCTATCAAGGACTAGTTAAGCCAAGGGGAGAGCAAAGTGTTTCACAAAAGGTGCTAAGCCACTGTGTGGATTGTTTTGAACGTTCCACATATGATGATTTTGACTACTGAAAAGCCACAGCTTACCAAGGCTGGATTTTGAAAACTCTTTCATTACTGGTAGTCACCACAGAGAAGCAAAAGAATGAGCGTTCTAATCACCGATACTTCAAAAGTGTACTGTGAATTGCTCTGAGATACAGGAATGATTTATCTTAAAAGGAAAAATTTAGGGGAAGCTACCAAACCATGAAAAAAAAAATCTCTGAAGCTTATCACATGCTACAGAAAGTGAATGTTGAAGGATGACATGTAGCAGTGCAGCTCTGGCACTTGTAATTGCTTTCAAGATTGGTTAAAGAATGCTACATAAAAAGAAGGATATAAGTGTCTACTGTTTGTTGTAGGTGCAACACTGATAGTGGAAGCCTATTATGGAACTTTATTGTTGTGGTTATTACCATTTACATTGAAGTGCCATGTTGCGCTCAGAAAAACAGGAAAATATCCTAACAGCTTACATTTGGATGTTCTAATTGATTATACAGGAGATACAGCATTAGAGGTATTTTACGTGAGTGTTTACAGCAGAACAACAGTTGGAACATCAGACTAGTTTGGAATCACAAAAGTTTAGGTTGCAAAGGATGTGTGGAGGCTGTGGGGTTTTCAGTTAGCACAGACACCGGCTAAATCTGGTACCGAGTGCTCAGATATTCAGAAAAACAAACAAAAGCTGGTGCCCTTACCCTGTGTAATTGTCAGCCTCATCAGCTTCTTAATCAAGTTGAGTATCACAGAATTACCTGTATGTAACAACTATATAGACTGTTTTTTCAGGTTATTCTGCAGTGCTCTGTGCATTTAACTAATTGCCAAGCCCCATACTGAAGATTAGCCTCAGTGGAAAGTGTCTCTTCCTACCTGTGAAAGCTGTGGATGTGCATACAAAATATGGAATAGTGTATTTACAGCAAAAAATTCTGACAGATTTTGAAAATCTAGAACAGTATATTTACTGCACTGTGGTTTTAAAAATCTTGGAGACATAACATAAAACAGCACTAAAGGTTTTAAAAGTGAAGTGATTTTTTCTTTTCTTTTTTTTGGAGTGCTAATGTGGATCCAGCCTCTAGTCCTAACTACTCCCTCAACAAGTAAGCTAGTATAGAATGATCAAAACTGTGGTAGCACAAAAGTATTGTTATCCAATGGTATTCAAACTGTCTTTTAGTTACTAGCTACTTAATTTTTGACTAGTAATATACAGTGTTTTTGTTCAGTCAGAATATAAATTGGCAGAGATAAAATTTTAATATGGCACTCTCAAAGGAGAGTAACAGCTCATTTGAGTGTACGTATCATTTACATTTAGTAGTCAGAATGGAGCAAGGGGTAAATATTCCCATTGTAACTCCTGCCAGCGCCTCATCTGTACCAGGAAAACCAATCATCCATTCAGTAAATGGAATTCACAGAATCTCAAATATATACATTTGCTGGATAATTTTTTAAGAGAACACGAGCAATGGAAATTTAAGAATAAAGATGTGTAGCATTAGAATAAAAAAAAAAAAAAAAAAAAAAAAAAAAGAAATCAGTTGTACAATGGAGTGAAATAAATGAAAAAGAATTGTTTATCTTAATTGAGAGGAACAGAAATGTAGCTGTCTGCTGCTACCAGCAGTAAACAAACTGGTAGAGGCCTCAAAGCTCCAAGCAACATATAAGGAAGAGCCTTCTCATCCCAGAAATGGAATTTCAGGCCATGCCAATGAATTGAGAAATTAATGAGAAAGCAAAGAGGTTTTTAGGAATTCAGTGTGCCAGTATGAGGAAATGCTTAACCGAACACAGGATACCTCTGCACTTCAGTTCTACAAGTGGTGCCTGTGTTCAGCTTACTTGGCCACTGTGAGTTTCTGCAATCTGTGCTGGCCCCAGGGTCTGTGAAGGCTCTGCAAACTAAGCAGCAGAACTGTACTTGGTGTAGTGAAAAGACAAGAAATAGGAGGGGGGAGGAGGGGGAAAGAGAGAGAGAAAATCCAAATTATAAATATTAATATTACAGTATTGGCTCTGAGGTTTTTTTTGTGTACTGTGCACTACTAAGATAGGATCTGAAGTGCAGCTGCTGACCAAGTCTTCATGGGACAGAAGCTGAAAAAAATTTCCATCCACTGGGAAAAACAAACAAGATCTATCCTGCTAAAATAGCACGGTCTGCATGGCATGAATACCACTATGGTGCTGTCATCTCACTACAGCAGAAACTCTAGAGATACAGGTCATGAGTCACAATGGTAAATCTAAACCCTGATTTCCATAAAACACATAATCTAACCCTGCATAATCTGTACACTTTGATTTTTTTTCTATTTGATTAATGAGGAAAGTAACACATTTGCTTAATACACAGGGCCACTGAGATTAAGGGTAGAGTTGAGAGCCTTTATTTCAACATATTCTGCCTTTCAAAGTACTGTCTAAGGGGAGACTACTCCAACTGATTCATCTTCCGCTCCCTGAACTCTGATGAAAATGGGCCTGCCTTGTCTCATTACCTCTGCTTCAGCCCTCAGAGTCACCTCAGGGTAGTTATGACTGCTCTGCAATACATCATGAGAAATGGTTACTTACCCTCATGGGGCTCTGAACGATGGTGATAAAAGCCATGTCAGAACAGACAGTCATACATTGAGATGCCTAAGGTAGCTCTCCTTACTCTACCAAAAATAGAATGAAAAGGCAATAAGCTAACAACTACTGAAGAATTCTCTCTCCACTGTTCAACAGCTTTAAGGCACATTAATTGTTGCCTTTAGGTTTTCCTAGCTGCTGGCTTACCATTCCAATTAACCTGCCTAAACTTTTAATGATGGTATCACATGACAATGTAAACCATGTTTTTTCAGTTTTCAGCTTGTTCTAAACCTTGGGAGTGAGTAAAAGACATCCCTTTTGGCCCTTGAAGGCTCCATTTTTCTCCCTAGCAAGATCATTTAAATTACAATCCATTGTACCTAAACAGCACTGTTCCTGAGCTGAAAATAATCTCCTGGAGCACCAACAAAGGCTTGCTGAACCCATCACTAGCAGGAGGCACTTGGACTCATTCCTCTTTTAAATGCTGGGACCTGCAGCATTCTATCTGGCTCCTCTCGGACTGGATTTCATTCATTTCATTCTGTTCCTTGCTCTACTCTTTGTACGTCTAGGGATTTTAATAATATACCAAAAAGTTCCCATCAGGATATGGAATTGTGTCCCCTTATGGAGTATTCAAAAAATTTCATTCCGTAAAGGAGCTCCAAGAAAAATGTAAAAAGAGTAAACAGTAAGAATAACAATTGGGCTTTCTAATAGGTAAATACACAATCAGTTCTCTCTGATACCCCCTAGACATCATACTGATGTCATTAATAGATAGTTTATCTCCTTGCTAATCTTTTACTTAAAAAATCTTTTCTCTCCTTGCTGTCTCTGTTTAAGGACTTCCATTCTTCGATTCTAGATAGATGCTGGGGCACTCCAGACCTTTTTACTTAGTCACTGTGGAATGTGGAAGAACAAGGACAGCTGTTTGTACTCATTTTTGTAACAATAAATTTCTCTGAACATATTAGGATTCCTTCAAGATACAAATATCCTGATCAGGTTCTGTGCAACAGGGAGGTCATATGTTGTACTGACAGCTATGCCTAGAGCCTCTGGAGTGAGAAGATAGAAAAAAAGACAATTTCTTCAACATATGCATAAATTTTATTAGCATGGTCAATTGGCTACACTGATGGTAAGTCGATGATTAAACCTGACAAAGCACTAGCAGTAACTGTTTTGTCGAGACCATCCTTTTAACGGGAGAAAGATGTTACATGCATGACCAGAATTCTGTTAAAGTAGAATAGCATTTGTTAAGGACAACCTGACGTAAGGACAGTTAATCCAAAATGACTCTGGCTACACTTTTGTTGGCTTTTTGTAAAGTCATTATAAACCAACTACTCAGCTGTAGCTAGTAGAAATGGTTGCATGTCCACATGAGCCTCTGATTGATGAAAATAAAATGTAGGTTACAATGAAAAGAAATGTTTAAGTGTCTAGAATAGCTGCACGTGTTGTCATCCTCATCAGTTCAGAGAAGATGGTTTCAGTGAAAGAGCTAACTTTGCATATGTGGAGCTAAGAAAAGAACTTGCTAGCTATTTCACACCCAGCTGATACATATTCATTCCTGTGACCACGGCAGCCCTCAAGCTTCTCTAACATTAGATAATCAAGGCACAGAGCAGCACTAGAATTAGAGCTGTCAAAAAGTGCTAAAAGCACCTATTTGCACATGTCTTGACTTACCATACTCCCAAGTTCTGGACCATTCTGTGGGACTTCTAGTCTAAGCAAAGTTCTTGTGTTTTAACTCTCATACAAGTGAAAAAATATGAACAGTATATGGAAGATGGCTGCAACTAAGGGGATTTACAAAACTTATGTTCTATCAGTTTTTGAACCATGCTGCATTTAAAACATTTGCAAGGTTTTTTTTTTTTTTTTTTTTTTTTTTTTTTTTTTTTTGGTCATGTTTGCTTTGATATGAAAGAATTTACAAAATCCATTTATACTCCATTTGTCCTGCAACGTGGTTTTACACCTTGTCTTGACTGACAGTTCAAAAAATATATATTATTTTGGAACAAAAGAAGGAAAATCTTTTCATGAAATGGATGAACTATGTGACCTAGTTTCTTAGCATATAAAAATGAGGTGATTAACATCCTCCTACCTTCCTGAGGTGTTCCCAGACTTTATAGATCAATAATAAGCTATGGAAATATCAAATATTATTTGGGAAGCTATAATCCAGATAAAGCCACCCTATTATATATATATATACATATATATATATATATATATGAATGCTAGCTTATGTTTCTTTATCTGAAAGTTTTTAAGACTTCAGTATCTAAAGCCACAGTCTGTCCACATATGACTTCTATAAAGCCAGTGAGCCCCTTCAGAAATTAATGAGCTATTCCTAAAGATTTTTCCTTAGCAAATGCAAGGCTTCATTACTTTAAAAAGTGGCATTTTTTACTTCTGAAACTGACATATGTGAGGTAAAAATGCAGTAAAGACAATACACTTCAATTTTCCCAGAAAGTAAAATCACCAAGGTCAATCCCCAGATAGGAACAGAGAAGAGTATAGCTATATTACAAGAAAAAATAAGCTCTAAGCCTCTCATGTCTAAATTTTACACTGGGGAGTACTGCCAATGGAATGATCTTTATGACCTTGAAGAGTTAATGCTTGCATTACTTATAGCTGTTGACTAAATGTTCAGCTAATGCTAGCATCCAGAGGCTAATGTCAAGAAATCACAGATACATAAAGATATCTATTTTAAAAATCAAGCTCATTTTAGCTACAGAAAATCTGGAAAGACCAAATGTAATGTTTAGTTTTTAAACCAATCCTCTCTATGTCTGGGTATAAACTTAGTTGTAATAGAAAGCAAACAGAGAAAAAAAGACTTGCACAGTCCAACTTAATTACTGCTGTTACCATTAAATTATTTGAGGAAGTACTGACAGGTTTAACTAATGTTCAGATACCCGTCAAATGCAGTCCTTTAATTACACATATATTTTTCTTGAAAAACTTCAAGGCTCACTTGTAACCACTCTCTTTTTATTGAAATACACTGATATAATCTGTGTAGTCTCTAGTCTTCTTCAACTGCATGCAAGTCTCCTGAACTCATAGTCCACAAAAACCTTGGAGAATCCATTTAACTACTGCACATACTTTAGTCCTCCAACCTATTGACTGGCAAGGTAACATACATTTGCTTCCCAAGTCTTCTGTTGACTTGTTTTACACCTGCCTTGTAATCCCTGAATAAAATGGCCTCCTTTATGCAGAGGAGGTATCATCAATTTTCTAAAGAGCAGAGCTAAATTCTTCCGAGATCCAATTTATTTTCTGTACCAGAACACACTTAGGGAACTATTTTAACTCTTCTAGGAGTGATCTGCTAGTAATCTCCATAATGCACTTTAACACAGAGAAATTTCTGACCGTGTCCAAAGGGCTAAATCAAAAGTGGAGGCTCAGCTGCATCTTTGCATCATAAAAGTACAAACAAAACTCAAATTCTACCCTTTAGTCCTCTGGCCATTCAGGCAATTTTCCTTTCCTTCTCCCTTTAAACCCTTCCGGTCCTTGCAAACTCAGCTGGGAATATTGCTGGAGGAAAATGAAGGAAAGAGAGAAGATTCACTACATGGCTCTTGTCCCAAAGTTTGATCATTTTTATAGTATTAAAAAATAAAAGCACACCAATTCTTTATGGCATTCCTGTTAGAAGCTCCATTGCTTCTTTCACGTAATACTGCATTGTGAGTTATAAGTCTTGAGTGTAGCACCTGAAAGGATGGATCTAATAGTTTCACTTACAGCATCCTTTCAAAAACTAAAAGGGTAATGGTTCAGGTATTTCATGAAGACTCATTAGGCATCCTAAAACAGATAACAGCAGTAGAACAATTAGCTACATTCATCAAGATCATCTGAACAAATAAGGAACAGCATGCCAGTGGCATTTGTAGTAACATCAAAAGAGAATATAAATCTCTCCATACATAAGTGCAGAAGTCAGACTTTCATGCCTTTAGTGTTATAATTTCCTTTTACAGAATCATAGAATGATTTAGGTTGGAACAGACCCTAAAGAGCCACTAGTTCCAGCCCCCTTCCATGGGCACGGACACCATCAGCTACATCAGGTTGCTCAAATGTGTTCATTCCACACTGAGAAAAGTTGCTAGCATAGAGCTATGTCTTTCAATTCTGGAATCTAGCCAGGTTTGTTTGCGGTCAGGTGTTTCCTGGCCTAGCAATAGCAGAAAAAAAAAGAATTAACTACAATAAATCAATGATCCAGCAAAGGGGAAAAAAAAATATGCAAGTATACTGAAGAAAAACAGAACGTTAGCAATCAGGACCTGACAGCTGGAATCAGTTAAAAATGTTATTCATGAAACTTGCAGGTCTCCATATTTTCCTCCCTTTCTAAAACACAATGGTTAGGAATAGAAAATCAGTGTTAGCATTTGCAAGCTACAGCTCACCTTGTAGCAATTAAAAATATAATGTCTCCTGCATTGCACCTAATTAAAGGTGGACTAGGAAATGGAAATGCACTTAATGGCAGTGCCAGTTTTTTTTAAGGGCATCTGCCTGTACTGACAGCAGACACCAAGGTAAGAAAGTATTACACAGTCTATGCTGAAGTCCATGTTCACCACAGACTTCCTGCAAGACTGAACAAGTAAGTCACTATGCACTTCAGTTGCTCATCTGCGAAGTGAGGACCTGGGGTTTTCTCATCTCTCACAAATCTTCAGTATAATAGTTGGGGTCACATCAACAAAAAAACTCCTATGTACAACCAAATTAAGTTTCAGAATGGCAGGCTGAAATTATTCCCACCCCCTGCATATGTCAGATTCACAATTCCTTAATGTCCTGGAACAAATATTAAATTTACCTTTGAATTAAACTTTCTTAATGATAGGTCTGTAGTACTAACAGACTAATTATACATCTACCTTGCTTAATCTCAATAACGTTTTCCATGAAAAACCTACTAAGTTCATGACACCTCCAGCCATATTTGCCTTAAAATTATGAAAGCACAACTGGCTATTCCAAAGTAGCTCATCACCTTAGTAACCTCACTAGGAAAGCAATTTAATTTTCATAAAGATTACTTTTTTTTTTTTTTTTAATACAACTCAGTAGTTGGAGAGCAGTGCTAAAGCATTAATTCTAATGGTATTTATTTGCAAAGATAGCTGAGCAAGCTTAAAGTAGGATGCTCAGCTATCCCAATTATGTTAGTATGATTTGTGCTAAGTTATGTAGCTATCTTAAAACTCCATCTTAGTGGTTTTTTTAGCAGTACTGATCATCCACAACCAATTCAAGTAGCAATTGACTTGTTGTGACTTGCACAAGTCACATAGTGAATGAGTGTCAGAAATGAGAAAACAGTTCAGAGGTCACTAATCTCACCACAGTCCAATGATATTCAGAATGACAAAGTGAACATAAGATGCAATGCAAGTAGAATAAAGGGCACAAATACCTTTCTTATCAAAAAGGATAAATAGCCGCAGGAGAAGTATCAATCTTAAACAAAGCACTGTGGAGACATTCATGTGTGCACATTTACTTTAATTAGTAGGTGGCTATCTGCTGTTCTAACAGAAAAGAAACTTCAACAAAATAGAATGAACCTGCATGACTCCCTTGGCAAGTACAAAGCAGAATAACATTCTTTTTAAAAAGGATAGAAAGATCAGCACAAAGAAGGCAAAGACAACAAGCATAAAAAATGCACCCTCAATAAAATATGGGACTAAACTACGTGGTGGATATTGCACAAATAATCATTTGAGAATACAGACACTTCCACTGCATCAATAGCTCCAGAAGAATTACAGCAGGGAAGTGCTTGCTATTATACAGGTGACATCCCTCCTATTAAATATTTTTTCATTGGTTTTTATTTTTTAAACAGCAAAAAATCCCTCAATTATTGAAAACAAACAACAAAAAAAGCTTTTACTTGCTAGGAACTTTGGGTAATTGTATTGGAGATGTAATTTAATACTCTATGAATTCTTAACTTTATCATCTTTATTCTCAATATACTTCCTTATGACTTTGTCGTACTATAAAGATCACACTGTTTGGGAAAGAGCAGCTACACATGTACTAAATATCTCCAGTTCCAAAGGCAGAGCAGCCACTGCTCGCTCACTCCATTTCGGTATGAACTAGCCTGCCCATGTAAGGTGCACGAACTTGAGAACTTTGGCCTTGCCTTTTCTGCCTATAGCATCACATCATGAGAGATCCAGTTTGCTTGATTGCTTTTTGAACTTCACACTGTAAAGTAGAAGCACTACTTCCACATTCTGTTTCTAGTCTTTGTTCTTCTTGGTCTTGATTCAAGAATTCTAGTGCTTCAATTTACACCTCTGTAGGGAGTTTTAATATTCTTCTCCCATTTTTCTTATTTGGATGCCTTTTAAACCCAAAATGTTCACTACAATATGAATTGCTTCCATTGTCATCCATGGTGGATTCTGTCTGTGCTTGGGGTAAAACAATGAAACCAGCACTGTCTTCTCCCTGTAACGAGTGGCCCTAATGTTTGCCTTTCAAGGCCTAATGGGATGGGTGGAGACATCTGTTTGACACAGGCTCTTGAACTTCATTCAGGAATTACAAAGGGGAAGGATGAGCAGAGAGGTTGAGAGGAACAGTCCAAGGAGTGACTGTGAAATATACAGTTAACTTCATTTACTTGTGGTACACAGAATTATCCCTGTCAGTAGGGTTTACAAGCTCATAAGCAGCACCTGGAAGGGATCTGACAAGAAAAAAAGAAAAACAGTGAAGAAAAAACTTTGACTTTCAGGTTGACTCATGCAATTTGCCAAGAGTTAAGCACAATGGGAGCACTGGAATTGAGAACAAGTGCAATTGCATTTCTTCTTTTGAGAGGGGGGAGTTCCTACCTAGTGCCTGAGGAAATTAGAGAATGTAATGACGCCTCAGTGCCAAAAGGCCCCAAAAAGTATATGCACAGCAGGGATGGTGAGGGGAATCAATTGACTTAATCTGACTTTAATTAATTCCATAATGAGCATATAATTTCACCCTTCTGCAGTATGGAACATAGTAATTATGAGTACAAAGAATAAACCCAATAAAAATAAAGCAAAATTAGAACCATAATTTCCTTTCCCATACTGCTAAATGGAGAAGGAAAAACAAGGCAGAACTAGCCCACAGGTTTCTAGCTTGTGCCTGACTGAAAACAAAAACATAGCAAAAATCCCAACATAATTAGCTAAGCATACAGTACATTTTTCTAATTTAAACCTTTCCAGTTGTTTTGATTTTTATGAAAACATATTATTTCATTAGCCCCCAAAAACCTCACATTTCAGCCCTTGCTTAAAGCATCAGTAATGAGATGCAAAAGGCCTGTATATGCACAAAAATTGGAGAAAATATTTCAATATGAAAACATTTTAAAAGTTCTTAATAGTTGGGTCTTAAAAAGTTCTTAATAGTCTACAAGTTATGGGTGAGAGAGCAGAGTTGGCTAACTGAATATTCACCCAACCCTGCCAGACCTAGAAAGAATATAACCTTCAAGCATCTTATTCTTGTTGAATTTCTTAAGCCTGCATTGTTAAAAAAGAACAAAACAGGCACTCTTTCCAGACAACATGTGACCAGTTACATTACAATTTATTGTATTAAGGAACACATCAACACATGCCATGGTGTGTTTCCAGTGCCCAGCAGAGTAGTATTGCCCAGTGCAAGAGGCAGTGGGCGCAGCCTGGAAAAAGTTTAAGTTCCATCTAAAGATCAGGAAGCACTTCTGTACTGTTCATGTCATGGAGCACTGGCACAGGTTGCCCACAGAAGCTGTGGAGTCTCCCTCCTTGGAGATCTTCAAAAGCTGCCTGGACATGGTCCTGGGCAACCTGCTCTGGGTGGCACTGCTTGGGCAGGGGCTGGACCAGATGGACCCATAGGTCCCTGCCAGCCTTAACCATTCCATGGTTCTGTGCTTTCCTTCTTCATCCTTTATAGACTTCTCTTCTGGTCTTTCCCCCACCCACTGCTTATGGTAACCAGCACACTATTTTGCTCTGCTTCTTCAGGTTTCATGTATATTTAACAAGGATGCCTAAGCTCTGGACAATGTAGTGTGGATTCTGCTGGAATGGATCACTGATTCAGCTGTGCAACGCTATGAATAAATTCCCAGAGATGGTGTGAAGAGTCATGTGTGAAGAGTCAGATGCTATCTCCTGTATAAATTCACTGCATTATTACTAACTAATAAATGTCACCTGAAATATCACCAAGGAAGCAGAAAACCTTTCTAGCATGAAGTCATCTGTCAACCTGTGCAGTACTGTGAAAAATTCTGGTCATCTACGTAGTAGCTACTCCAATCTCTGCAGTAACAACTAGGACAGAAATCAGCCTTCACAAATCAGTTTACCTGTGGCAATGCTAACATCCTGCCAAGTCATAACAGTTTTTTTTCCTCAGCACAATTCTCCTTGTTCACAACTGTCTCACAAGTGAAGATATATTGATAGTTTTTGGTAAGACAGTTTTGATAGGCAACACCACAGTCCAATTCAGCAAAAAGGAAGAATACGTACACATTTGCAAATTTGTCCCAACATCCAGCAGATAAGTGAATGATTTCTCATGTCTCCATTAATCTCAGCTGTATTACTGTGCATTCTATATGAACATTAAGAAGCCATTTTTGCTAGCAAGAGTACTGAAAAATATTAGAAGAAGACACTGCAATAAGTTTAATCAAAAGTCCATAATCACTCATGGGTTTTTATTTTCTCAAAGGTGACAAATCTCTTTGGAGCTTTCAGTTTGCCATTAGGGAAAGGAGGGGAATACTCATTTCCTCAAAGCTACACTGCTTTGCTTTTGACCTAAAGGAATTATGTTGTCAAGAATTATAATGATGTGACAGCACTTTGCTTCTTCTGTATCTGGAGAAAAGAAAATGGACATAAGGAAAAAAAAAAAAAAAAAAGCACGCAAGAAAGCAAAAGAAGCAGAACTAGCTAACATACTGAAATCAGGAGATAAGGCGAATAGGTTAATGTATCTGCAAGACTTGCCTTGCTAGTGTGCAAAGGTTTGATTCTGTTTTCTGTGTTTGGAGAGGGTGAGAGCTATGCTTGTAGTTTTTTTTGGAACATTCACCACACAATAGCAGACACTGCTGTCACCTAGTTTGGGATATATTGAATCCAAGTGACACAGCTGACAAAAAGAGTTATGTGGTTTCATGAGCTTGTGTACTTTATTGCTCACATTAGTTCCTGGGAAAGAGAAAGAGGGATCTCAATGGGCTGTAAATCTTCACTGACACTCCTCATGATACTGTCTCCTTGTATTAGGGAAAGTGAAGGTGACATGCGGTACCTGTCTATCATGAGTATGGCCAGCTAGAGATGTTTCTGATGCTCAGCTGTCTGACACATATCGCAGCAGACAGCCAGAATCCAAGAGTGGACTGCAGAGAAGGCAATTGGCAGTACAGCCTCTCAAAGACATTTTCATTCTTGTTACCCACATTCCTGTAGAAAGCCAAGGAATGTCAGCTGAGGGAAAGGTTTTGAATTCTCCGCAGAGTACTACTAAAACAAAGGGGCTTGGACTGAAAATAATAATAATAATAATAATAATAATAATAATAATAATAATAATAATAATAATGAAAAATAAATATGAATACACCTTATTGTCCTCCTCTTTGCTCAAGCAATCTGAAAAGGCTGCTGAGAACTGCACAAATTGGCTCTATTTGAATTGCCTTGCAGTGGCAGATCTAACAGCTGCCAAGTCACAATGCTGCCTCCCACCAGTTGTCATGTTGTCAATGAGTATATGTGTCAGAAGGTGTAAGGTAGGCTGGTTTACCCACAACAGGGACATCATGAAGGCATCCGCCTACCACAGTGTGATGAGTTGTGGCTAGATCAGGCTAGTTCACAGGGACACAAATCTGCTGGTTCCTAAGCCTGCTGAGTCAGATCAGACTGCATTTAGAGGGTTTGGAGTTTCTCTGCTTTCCTTTGTTATTCTTGCAGTCTGGTGCTCTCATTCCCAACTGACTGCAAAACTGATGCAGATCGAAAAATAACAAGAAAAAGACACAAAAAGCACATTTCACCATTAGCAAGTTTGACAGCTACCTGTCATGAACCAGTGTCTCTGATGGCACAGAACATACTTGTGCCACTATATCCATATCTGACAGACAGTGCCATAGTTTTATTTCTGGTCTCAAGCGTCCTGGCTTAGAGTGAGTTAGTTTAGAAGGACTCAGACTGAGTAACTGCAGTGTTACCCAAACTCCTTTGTACTCAGGCACCAAAGTAAGCATCTAACTGTTAGTTTGTGGGCCTGGGAAAACTGCAATGATAAATTGCTGGAGGAACTAAAGACATACGTTATTTCTTATGACGCAAGACCTAGAGGTCCAGAGCAAAGACCTAACAAAGCAGGAAATTAAGAATGATAAAATTGTGTAGACCATAGTGTCATGTGAGATAGAATTGATTTTAAATGATTGGTCTCTCACACAACCCTGTTATCATTTTTTTATTTCCACTTCAGAAAGGGCTGTTTGACTACTGCGTTACTAATGCCATTAGCTCTGCTGCTGGAGTGCAGTCATGCAGATTCTGCATAAGGTTTCATACACATATGGAGTTACAAGCATGACAATTTGACATCTGCTTAATTTAAAGAATATTTAGAAGAGATTACACAAACCAGGCGAGTTTATCCATCTTTCTTTTAGAGATTAGATTTGTTAGGCAAAACCAAGAATACATGTATCCAGTGCATTGCAAACAGCTGTCACTTGTTTCAACAAGTCAGCATAGAGTTGTTTTTCTGATGCACTGTCTGCTTAAGCTGTCTATGACTGTATAAGTCTGCTGAAAATAAGCCAACTAATTACAAGCTATGTGCAATGCAGAGTTCTCACCTAGAAGATACGGTACCAAAGGAAATGCAGCTTTATATTTCTGTTTACCATAATAGACTGCAACAGTAGTGAGACCTCCAAGTTCTGTTTAGGATTGTTCAAAGTAATTTTCAAAAAAAAAAAAAAAAAAGTAATTGTTCAAAGTAAAGTCGTTCCTATAGTTCCTCTTTTTGCAGGGTTGAAAATGAGACACTACAGTCATCTTATTAGGATTACTGATGGAGCCAGGAATAGATCAACTCCTTAGACCCAATGGACTACCTTGGTCAGCATTACATTTCCATGTAAATTTCAATGTAAATTTGTTGACAAACCTCAGCCTTCAAAGTTCTACCCAGAGTAGCTGAGTCACAATATCAGGATGGTTGTCTAAAAAATGGATAAACCTTGTGTAGTCAGGGAAAATCAAGTTAAATAACTACCTGAGTACTTACAGTATATCCTGTTTCTGAACCTTTGCAGAAAAGGACATCAAAAGTACCTTCATTATCACTGTTTTGTATGACTAGTTTCACACAAGCTGAATTTCAGATAGTTTTAAATGATAGTCATTTTTTTTAAAAAAAAAAGTATGAAAGTCGTTAAAAAGGAACAGTTGCATTGCTTCACCACTTATGTCACGCAAATATATCTACTATTAATTAAGTATGCAACCACCTCAAAGTGTTAATGAACTTATTGTTGCATTTTCATTTACAAGATAAAGAAGTATCATCCCCATCTTACAGACATGATTCCACACCAGAAAAATTACATGACTTGCATATGTTTATCCATATGCAAGAGGAGGCAGATCAAGAAACTGCTCAGCTAGAGACTTTGCTGTGCTTGGAGTTCTAGAAAGACAAATCGGGGATCACAAAATGGGTTTCCACAGCACACTAAACTCCCTTACCCACCATCCACACTATTTTCCTCCTATGTTACATCTCTTTCACTCCTTCCAGCTTTCTGTTTTAAGTAAATTCTCACATAAATTAATGACCTCAACATATTTCTTTCTGTAGAGAGTAGAAAAGGAGCTCCTGAATGAAGCTAGCAACAGCAGCCTTGAGAGGGCTCACAGTGCAAACTCCAAACACATGACAAATGAAAAGGAGGTGAAATGTGGTGAAAACGCAGTATGTCTGTGATTCTCTTTAAACCAATTTGCTTGTCTCAGTGACTAATGTTACCTGTCTGCCAACAATGGTGGAAGTTTTCAAGTCCAGCTAAACTTTTGCTTTACTATTTTTTTGTTCCAATGCTGTACATAGCAACATTTTGATTTTATATTAAGGCTTAGGCAAGCAGTGCACAATATTACTTTGCATTCTTCATACTAGGTCAGTTGAAGTTCTTTCTACCCAAGAGACAGTCACATACACCCTGTCATTATACTTCTCAACTTGGAGCACTCAGTCATTTTCAGGAAAATCCTTACAGGAGAACACAGAACTAACTATTCTCTATGCTTTATGCTTGATCTGAGATTTGGGATATAACGGAACATATTCCAGGCATGCTTTCAACAGACTCACACAGGCTTTACTTTGTATAGTTACTGCATGTATATTTTATGTATATATAGCTATACAGTGGTGAATAATTCAAGGAGCTGGATACACTTATAACAAGGGAGATGTGATGTTCTCATTTGATCTGCTCTGGTAAAATTATTTTCCATCACAAAATTTACATCAATGATGTACATTTTAAATATTTAATACTATCATAGACATCTGCATGCATTTTCCTCTGAAAAGTACTTAATTGTATCACTTTAAAATGAAGCTGAAGCCAAAATTGTTTAAATTGTGTTTAACATAGGCTAGGCAATTGCAAAAAATAGATTTTTTTTTTTTTTTTTTCGGTATCCTGTATACACTGTATACTCCATGCACTTTTAAGTTCAAGCCCAGTTATAAGGACAGGCCTACAAAAATAACATTATGAAGCTCTCTATTTACTCAATGATTCTATGTGTAGTTTGTCTGAATCTAGAAGTCAGAAGATGCAGACAGACATACACACGTATACACACCTGTGTAATTAACTGCTGCAAATTCTGTACAAACATGTGGTTCTTTTTCTTCTATTCTCTCCAAAGTAATAACAAAATGGAATTCCATTTTGCTGAAAAATCATGAAACAGGAGATGAAACAGCAGAATCTCCCCCATGGAATTAAGAATCAATGTATTTGATATTAGTATTTGATACATTAATTGATATCTCTTTTCAGTAATCTGATAGGACTTTAAAAGCAACTAAAGACAGAGGGCTTGTAAGGTATCTGAAATCTGAATTCTTACTGGCTGTGTTTCCAGTTAGTCTGAGTCAGCTCTAGTCCAGAAACTATATTGAGCCATGTTAGCATAACACCCCAGCCAGAATATGCATTTCTTCTGAAGTCTTCTAACTGGGTATTTAAAGATTGTCATTGGGATACATTTGCTCAGATACTGCACTACATATGACTCCTGGATGAAAGTTACATAACATACATGTATATTCACTGACTTGTGAGCAGAACAAACCACCACAAGTGCATTTGTAAATGTAAATCTACACAGTTTCGTAGGATCAAATTAAAAGCATTCATTATATTCCTGTAAACTAAGCTGCATAAAACAGACAATGGAGTTGTATCAAGTGTCTGCTACAATACTGCTAGATCTTCTGGTTGTGTGATAATGCTACCCAGTATAGTTTAAAAACAAAAAGTGAGGAATATTTCCTGCATGGTTACTTCTCTAGTAAAAATTTACACCAATGCCATAAATGCTAAACAGGCTGAAGCTTTAGGTCCTTTATTCATGTAGTGGATATATTAAAAGCATTTCTATCAGAAATAGGTCTCACATTACAATATGTGCTTACTAACAGCGAGCCGTTTTCAATGGAGACAGAAGATAAATTAATACTACCAGCAATCAAAAGAATAATCTCCCTGTGCAAAACAAAAGTTACAAGGGCCTTTTGAGAGAAATCATTGTACAAGACAGTCATTTGGCCAGATTCTCCATGATCATAGTAAAGGCTAGCTCCTTATTGTACCTGGTATTTCACAGAACCAGAAGAGCAACACTGACTGCATCTCATCCCTTGAATCTGCAAGTCTTCCACTGCCTCTATATTTTACCTGTGCTGCCTATACACAGCCCTTCCTTTCTTCCTCATTATTGCAAACAGTGAAAATGTGTAATCACGCTTTCACAGAACAAAGGTCTTTCTCTGAAGTTACTAGAAGTACCAACACACAGAAAATTTTAGGCCCCAGCATAGCTGAAGTAAATAGCTACACAGACTCAGTACAACCCCCATGCCCCAGTACACAGACAGACAATGCTCTTGAAAACTACTAAGTGCTTAGTTAGAAATGACCTACAAACTAAACACAAAAAGTGCTGTTGAAGCACATAACACTTCTCCTAAATGTAGGAAGGTATTGTTCCAGAAGTTACACTTGTTGTTATCTGGTTTTAAAAGACCACAGAGATAAAAACCTTAAAGTTTTCTACTATCAAAAAGTTTCTATGGTTGGGAAGGTTCCTTGATATACAGGCTAGATCTTTATCCTAAATCTCTATTACTCCTATCTAATCCTCATTAAACTGTAATAGATAATTCCTCATGTACTTTGGTGTAGAGAGTATCTGTACATGGCTTATCTTTTAACCAGTCTATTTTGTATAGCCTCCTTTTATCTTTCTTCCTCAGTCTCATGTAACCATTCCACATTTCCTCCACAATGCTGACTGAAAAAGCCCCAGGCTCAAATGATTTCCATTGATGCAGTTGGCATGTGGATCAGGTGCATGACTTCCTTGGAAAATGTTAAAGAACTACTCTTTTCTGTCACCATCCCCAAGGTACCAAGAAATTCTTTAGAGTTCTTTAGGGAATGCCTCTTTGCTTCTTAATACATTCCACAGGGCTTCCATCCTTCATTGAAATTAATGTTTCAGACAAATATTAAACTACTATGCTTTGCTTAAAACAAACAAACAAATAAATAAATAATAATAAAACCAGTATTTTGTTTTGTTCATCAAAAAAATGATATATTTGCAAATTGTCCACCACCAACCACCACCTCATTGTCCTGAGGCACGATTGAAACAATATGGCTGGAGACATGAATCCAATCTGCAAGTGGAATATATATATCTAGGCACTTTATAAACAGAGAGAATAATTGCTAAAAGACAGAATGTCATATTAAACCTTTGAAGTTATTACAATTCACCCCCTTTCCTTCCAGAAAAAAAGGGGAAAAAACAAGTCACTGCCTCAGAAGTATTAAGTGCTGTTGGAACATGTTTGTTTCTCTCCAAGAATACTGTAGAACTAACACAACCAACTGCGTGGCTAAGGAAACAACCCAGTACAAGAGACATCAAATGAAACCGACTGGCTGAAGCCTTGGCTGCTGCTCCCTGTTACCCACTGTGTGTTCCCCCAGCCAGCACCCAGAGGCAGTACCAAGGCCCTGCTCACATCGGGCTGTGCAGCCCTGGGCAGGTGCAGGTCCCATGTGGGGCTGTGCAGGGTTCCTGGAGACAAGAGTGCCCTAACGCCTTCCTTAGCTCCTCTCAGTGCCAGCTTTCCTCTTCAGAAGATGACTATACTTACACAGTTTCAGAACCATGGACAAAAACAGCTCAGTAACTTTATTACATTCCACTTCAATAAGTTGCTGTCATTAATTAGAAAAACAAAAATTATTGCTAATGTGTTGTACACTAATAAACACCAGGGCAAAATTCCTTCCATCATCCTGCAGTCTTTATTATAATAGTAGTAATTTTAAATTTGCGTGTCCTTCCAAGCATGTAGAATTCAGCCACTTATGGTGGGAGAGGCTGGAAAACATCCAGCAAATAGCAGAATTATTCCATAATTAGGGAAGAAACAATTAGGTCAAGAGCAGATGGACAGAGTCCTACTATGTCTTGGCAACAAAAACAACAAATGAAAAAGGGTAAGAAAAGGCTTTGAAACACAGACCCAAGTTTTCCTGAAATATTCAGACTGAGTTTTCACTATTATCACTCTTTTGCCATCATTCTGGTGGGTTCACGAAGGCTGAGAACCTTACACATTTTCTGGTCTCTACATTTAACATTATAGGTGAAGAAAATCAAGTTTAAGAGCAAAAAATGACTGACACAAAATTAATGTCTCTTATTTGCTTTGTCTGCATGTCTTAATTCATTTGATTTCATCATCTATCATTAAAAATATCTGCATGAATTTTCATTATGGCAGAAGGTTGTTCCCTATGACCTCTGTTGCCTACGACAGTACAATACATTTCTTAAGGCTGCTACTGCTACTCTGCTACTGAATAATAACAGAAAGGCTCTTCTAGAAAGTCCACATGGGATAAAGTCAGCTACTCTCTCAGTAAACCTGTGGGAGAACACATATCCATTATTTATGCCTCATAAAACTGCCCAGAATTTCTGTTGCAAATATGTGGTAATTGTGTTTGGTAAATCCCAGTGGCAAAGTCTGTCCTTTCACAACTCCACAATGCACACACTATTCAATAGTCTGCATCTCCATATCACAAGCTATGTTAACAGCTGGAAAAGTCGTTAAAGATCTGCACTCCCTTCCCAGGCCATCAATGAGGCCTCTGTCCTAGCTTTGCATAATGTGGCCAGAAATATCATTGGATACGTAGCAATTTGAAGAGCCTCAAATTGTGCAGAAAGCTTGGAAAGATTCCAGGCAGCTGGAATAGCAAATGTAGTAGGAGTGAAAGATGCTGCATCAGACCCTCATGATGTGACAGGGTCATTTTTCATATTTTGTTTTTCATTTATGCAGGTGAAGCAAATGTTACCCTGTGGGAACTGTGCAGTTAAATAAGGTACATTTAGTAAAAGTTTTAGAAGTACCAGATGGAGAAAGACCAGAAGGTAGTAGTCACTCAACAGTATCAGAGAATGAGGACATAGCTTATTCTAAAGTGCCCCTCTAACAGTTTTATTCCTAAGGTGACTCAGGCAACTCCACAGGAAATCAAAGGATGTAAGCTTTTTTCCAATACAGTTGTATTTGGCAAGCAAAAGGCTGTCACTTTAAAAATTCAGGAAAAATGTACCTCTTTTTTTTTTTTTTTTAAGAGAATATTAAGAGACAACTAGGCATACAAGTGGGGAAAAAGAATTTGATACTCACTGAAAGAAACAGCTGATGGAGAGGTGTACTCAGGCATCAGAAAAAAAAACTTCTGTAAGTGAGGCCAGGCTCTGTAAAAAATAAAATAAAAATCAAGCATCAGGCACAAGCATACCAACTGACATACAGAGATAGGGAGAATCAGATGATTTTTTTTCCAGGCTCCATCACTGAGGTTGCATACCTGTGCCCAAGAGAGAAACTCTTGACAGAATGGGCAAAAGGAGGAAACAGGAATTGGCAAGAAGAAAGCAACAGGTACAGGTATCTTGGTTATGGAAGAACTCATAGCTAAAGTACATTTCTTTCTAGTGAGAAGTAATGGAGAGGTATAATTAAACCTCAAAGGCCTTTTTTTTTTTTGTCTTGTGCAATTTTTTTTTGAGTAGAAAACAAGCTTTTATGCTGCCCCATGACACTTTTACGTTTGCTATAGCTACAAACACAAAGACACAGCACTGATTTGTTCTTCTGTTTTATGAGAGGAGGCACCTTAATATTCACTGGGGACAAAGCACTGACCAAAAAAAAAAAAAAAATAGGAAAAGGAAAAGGAAAAGTTGTCATTTCTATACTTAAAGGGATAAGGAAAAATATTATCAGGAATTGCAGGGTTTTATTTCAAATGATCAGCTGAAGCACTCTGCCTTGCCTATGAATATGTGCATTTGTATGAATAGCAGCTGCTTGCTAGCTTTCATGTGGGGAAAAATTGCTAGGGGTGCTCACTGCTCACACAAAGTGATGCAAAAGAGCTAAAACAGAATTCAAGTAAGTTATGTGTAAATTAGGTTTTAAATGCTGTGAATGCTTGATTCTACAATCAGCAGCAGTACAACAGGAGTATTTGTTTTTGTGGTAGGAATTTTCATGCGTTTGGGATGACCACCACATGTTACTTCCTAGTTAACTGTATAAAAAGCCTTTCAAGAAGCATGTTAGCATCCCATTTTCTCTAAGGTGAAGCACGTTTCACAACACAGGAATCTCACATTGCAACAGCCTTTCGTGTTACACAACTTCCTTTCCAAATCCAAGAATCACATAACCAGTTAGGAAGGCAGAGACACCTCTTTCCTGGAGGGAAGCAACTGTTAAACTGCACATCACCACACAACGTTTTACCTCAGCAGAGATCTTCTACAACTGATATAAAACATTGGCCCTATTCATACCAATACAGTGTCATAACGTGTGGCCTTTGGGGATCAGGATTGCACACTCAAAATTACTCAGAGCACACAGTGGTCCTTCCAGCTACATGTTTTCTGTGGGTGCATCAATCCAGGGCAGCCTGGCATCATACCTCTAATCCTTTTCCCATTTTATTTTTTGTTGTTGTTGTTGGAAGGGGACCCAGAAAAACACTTCCTCTCCTCTTTCTTTGTGCCCTGGTTTCTGTGAGAGGAATGCCAGGGCTATAGACTGTACTGACAAGTGGGAGACAGAAGTCCCAGACTGCAGAGCCTTGCACTTGCACACTTTACATGCAGCCCTCAGTAATTTGAACATGTGTTGAATCAGGTCCTTTTAGGACACCTTTGCACATGAATCTTGTCCTTTTTCCTCTTCATTCACACACTGTACGAACATTTCTCAAAATGGTGATAAATAATACTGGTCCTGAAGTCAAGACAAAAGACAACTTTAAAAGTCTCTCTCTTCTCAGTACAAAAAGAAATTTTGTACAAAATATTTTTATTTTTCAAAGAAGTCAAACAAACCAAAGCTACCTTCAAAAAGAGTTATAATTTCAGAAATTATATTAATTATATTATATTTATTGTAATATATTACATGTTATACATGTATATTAAATATATTTTATTTATTATAATATTTCAGAAAATAAATTCAGAATTTCAGGAAAACAGTCTTTATATTATCTCAAAGATAAGACCTGAATTTTAAACTGTTCCTCTTGCTGTCTTTAGGGGTTTATTTTTAAGTACACATAGTTACAAGAGAATCTATGGGATGCTATTCCCCATTTGTGATTTATCCTGTAACATTTACACTATTCTTTTTTGCTTTCACTACAGCTAAATGAATGCAGTAATTATTTAATTTTGCTTTTCTGTTGCATTTCCTCTTTGTGTTTATTATTTTTATTATTGCTTTATTTATTTATTTGTTTATTTATTTGCTTCAGGAAACGGTTTAGCAACTTTGGGAATTAGAGAAATAGCTTAGACGGTTCTTTCAGCTGTGCATAGATGCAGCATCAAAAGGATATTATCACTGAATAATGTTGCCAGAAGGAGAATACTATTTACAGACCCTCTGGTCCTCTAACACTGTAATGATAAGAAATGTCACTGTGGCATATTGTGCTGAATAATAAACATTCCCTACCTAACCACTTTTAAAGTGCAAGGTGCTGGAGCTGCTAGTTATCATTAGGAAGGAAAAAGACATTCTGCTCTTGCTTCTTGGGAATGCACTGAAAATCTTCCTGCTAATTATATCTATAGTGGAGCAAAGAGTAGAAAGTTCTCATAATATCTACATTGGGTGTATGAAATATAGCTTGTCCACTGTAATTAAACAAGTTTTAAATATAACCCACTTTAATAACAGAAACGAATTAAAAATTAAATTAGTTAATATTGCTGTGTGACATCACTAAATAAATTGCTCACTTAAAAAGGAAAAAAAAAAAACGATAGGAAAAGTGGTCTGCCTTTACTGGGATCCCTCCGTGTTCTTGATGGCGATCAGAACAAAAGCATTCTGCATGCAAACAAATATACCTGCAGGAAACCTTTTTGGCCTTTCCAGCATGGTCTTGCCTACACTGAAAGCTATAATAGCTTTGTAGGCAGGCTAATAAACTGTCAAGTTATCTTGATAAAACTCTCGCTTCTTCTAGTATGTTTTTGTTTGCTTTTCCAGTTTAGTTTGTACTACTTTGGGAGCACCCTAAACCCTAAACTACAGTGCCTGTACAGCAGATAAACCTGACTGTGAATGACTTATGATGCCGCAGTGGAGACACAATTTTAATAGGGTCACAATTCTTAGTACATATTATATGAAATTACACCAAAGGTAATCCATTCTGATATCATCATCACATGGATCACCGCATCACCAGTCAGTTACTTTGTCACACATATGAAACTTGCAGCTGCAACAAAAGTCCTCTGCAATGGTCTCATAAATGTTATTGTTTTGCTAGTTCCTGTTTTTCTTCCTTGGTTTGGATTGTGACTGCACACCTCTCCCCTGTCTGGATTCTGTCCCAGAGCTGATACCAAGCTATTTGCCTAATTCCTCTATCCTAGCAGTGTTTCTCTCTCTGCTTGTGGACTTGAAGAGGGTAGAGGGTTGACAAAAAGACCTAAACTGAAGATGGAGATGAAGGCATTCTGCCAAAGCTGCCTTGCATGGGAGTTGGTACAATGGATGGAGCTCACCAGATGCAGTTCTGAGTCCAGCCAGGGCACTGTTTAATTTCATAACTGCAATTGAGCCAGTTGTATATTTCATAAATACAAACCCTGACTTTGTTTGCTGCCAGTATCTGCTTTTTTTATATTCCTTTTTTCTTGTTTATGTTTTTCCATTTATTCAAAGACAGCACCATAGAGCAAAAATTCCTTATTAACATCACTCACACAAACTCATTTTTCCACAAACATGATATTAAAGCAACAGAACACAGACAAATAGGAATTCAATAGGGTGTAGATATACTCCCACTTGTGTAAAACAAAGGTATGTTCATAGTTCTTTGAAATATGGAGGGGTTTTTTGTTTTGTTTTGATTTTCTGTTCAGAGATTATACAAGCATTTGTATAAGCAATACACCCACAGTGAATGCAATTTTCTGTTTCTGTCCATTGTCATATGCACAGCTTGGAAGTTAACTTTACTTCAGTTTAATTACACAAATGTATGTGAAAGTGAGCTCAAGAGGAGAAGGTGGAACATGAATAATATAAACCCATATGAAAATATGAATTAAAATTTGTGGGAAATTTATTTGCATTATTGGCTCAGCTCTGTTTAGCACAGAAGTCATTCCTGAATACCCCTAATCACTGTTTTGTGAAGATAATTATTTTTCTTACCAAAATAATACACTGCTTGATATCCTGTCATATTTCACACTTCATTTTGCATTTATTGAGGTAATAAATATGAGGCAAATTAGAAAAAAATCTAAGAAAAACTATGATTTGGGGTGGCAGGAAAGGTAATATTTTTCTGAAGAAAATTTATTACAAGAACTTGGGCAAATTCAGAGTTTGACTTTAGGCATCCTAGAGAGAACATTATCTGAAGGAGTCATCTGAAAGTACTTCTAAATGAAGTAGGACGAAGGCCTTTAGCTGGCTGTTATTCTGAAAGGTTTCCTGGGATGCGGAGAATGACAGGCTAGAAGTGTCTAAGAGAAGGGAATATAAGTTTGAAGTGTTCCCAAAAAACTTACTCCAATTCATGGGATGAAACTGAGTTTAGACAGGCTTAGGTACATTACTGAGAAAATCATCACAACTATGTGAGGAAGTGTGAAGAAGACTCTCCCAGAGAAAGGATGGAAGTTTTATCATTTGGGTGCATAAACATAGATATAGAAAACATTGAAAATCTCTTAAATGAATGGAGAATAAACAGGGAGGCTAATGAAAAAAAAAAAAAAAAAAATATATATATATATATATATATATATACATGTATATATATACATGTATATATATTCCTAAGGAAAAACATCTTTGCTTAGGGAGTTAGGCTGTCTGAAAGTGAACATAGCATATCTGATTCCTGAATGGAAACAACTGCATGATCTCAAGAGGTCTCTGCCAGCCTAAAAATTCTGGGATTTGGGGACTTTAATCCTTCTCTGTGGACGTACATTTTACTTTGGAGATTCAGTAGGACACTTTGCTGTATCATGGAAAATAAGTTATGATCATTGAGTCACATGGAGAATTAAACACCAACATAAATCTCTACCTAACTGCTCTTGCATGAAAGAAGACTATAAATAGCCACTAGAGGATTAAAATAGGAACTTGGGTGAATCTTAAGCAAAAAGTGTTTTTTTTTTGTTTTGTTTTGTTTTGTTTTTCTTTACAGAAGTTAAAATCACAGTAGCTCATTTTATTTTCCATCATTTCTATGGATACAAATGAAGCATGGGAAATTGGTCATTTAGAATTACTGTCTCTAAATACTCGAGCCACACTTTGGCATGACATTAGGGATAGTCTTTATAAAAGCTCTGAGTGCACCAGCAGGGTCTAATTGCCCTGACCAGCCTGTATCAACTTGCTTCTTCTGCCTTCCTGTGCAACCTTCTCTCTTCTACCTTCACAAAGTGTGGGATTTAGCTGCCTCTGTTACAGGTCTGTTTGACTACCTGGCACCTTGAAGCAGGCTCCTGTGAAAACAGCTAAGATGTGAGAGAGGTGAGAAGCCCCATTTGGGTCCCCCATCTGCGTACCCTTTGCCTTGAGTACTGCACTTTGGCTCATGCCCTGGCCTTTGGCCCCTGCCTGAGCTACGCTGTAGGTACGCCATGCCTGGCCAGGGACCTTGCCAGTCCTGCTTTTGCTTTGTTGACACAATTCCCTGAAGAGATGCTGGATCCCCGTGGGACAGTGCCCTTGTCAGGGAGGTCTCTGTCCTGCCTTGCTGTTAGCTCACCTTCCCTTGTGGGCCAGCCCTCTTGCTGCTCCCTTGTTGGTCTTGCGATGAACACAAAAAAAGCAAAAGAAATCTAGGAATTAGACGTATGTCTTTGTTAAATTGTGCATTTCCAGAAGAGTTAAGTATCATTACAGGTAATGTTAGTTAATGCTGAGTTATTCCAAAGTCTGGTATTTTGATTCCAAAATTTTTGGCCAAAAATTTTGAAAGAAGTGAGATTCCTTCTTCCATTCATTTTCTATACTGTAACATGTACTCTTACTAGCTAAACAGATGGTATTTTATATTTTCAGAGGTTCTAGTTGAAGGCTAAAATTACTCTTGTTCATGGAAAGTAAGTAAGCACTTTGAAGTCCATAGAATCACAAAGGAATCCTATAAATGGAGTGTATGGTATAATCACAGCCATTAAATAACTATGTAGAAAGTTCACAGATTCATCTACTTTTTCAGGAAACCTAAAGTCATTCCTTCTTAATTTGATTAACTGTTTAAATTATGTATTAGACAAAGAGATTTTATTGGTTTTGATGTATTTTAACTGCAAGGGTTTGAGGTAATTAGAAGGTTTTGTTGAACAGCACCATAAAAATTAAACGCATTCTTATTAAACTGTTACCTCCAGTGCTATCTACTGAAAGCTTGATAGGGATATTTTCATGAATCTCCCTGTAGGCTTCCAATTGACAATGAATCACAGTGCTATTTCCCTAGCTAAAAGATTCCTGCAAACTTCCACTGTTTGGCAATAGATTTTATTGTGGTTATCGCATCCATCTGAAGATAGCACCAGCTTTAGATAATTACAATACTTTGTTGTACTATATCTTTCACACTGTTCCTAGTGTTTCTCCCTCACTAATCAGTTCTGCAGTTTAATTATCGTGAGAGCTTTATTTACTGTAAAATAAGTCCTGCTGCCTTGTCAGGAAGGCAAAGTTTGCTTTCTTCCAAGGAAATATCCATGACATCTATCTACCACACACCTTACAGTTCTTTACAGGTAAATCCTGTCAATATGTATATATGTCTCTTGCCTTTTCTGTCTCTGCAGCTACTTGTGTTTGCTGTCTTTAAAGCCTTTGGTCTGTTCTCCATTTTTCTCTCATTGGTTCTTCCTTTGTAAATGACCACAAGAGCTGGGAAAAATGCAGTACACTTGGCGGTCCATTTTGTTTCAAATCAGCATTTGAAAGAAAAGTTCTTCCACAAGGTCTTGCCTGCTTATCATTGTAATGCAAACAATGGAGCAAAAGCACAGTTTCTTGGCAGCCGTTGGCTATATAAACCATACACAAACTGTAATCATAACTAAAGTTACACATTTGCTAAAGAGCGTAGCTTGTATATTTTGTGTTCTTAATTGCCCACAATTAAGATAGCAAATGTGAACGCTTTTGTGATAGTAGAAAAAGACAAATGAAGAAAATACTGTATGTAATTGTCTGCTCTGTCCCTGGACAGAGTTTTAATCAGATTGGTCCCATAGAGAAAGTATATCCTTATATGCAAATGCATACTATCTGCTTTCCTACAGTCACCTGCTGAGAAAGAGTTAATTTGTCCTCAGACAGCTCTCTTGGAGCAAAGGAAGAAGGCATCTTGATGCACCTCCTACATGGTAAGCAATGCACCATGTAAATAAATAAATCCCAAACAGTGTGCTGTAGTCCATTTGACTAATAAAACCACAATCAGCTAATGACAAGGGAAATAGACCTACCAGAAAACAAGCTGATCCAATTTTTCTGGATGTAAGACTAATTAGATAACAAGGTCTCTCAAGCCTGGTAAATCATAGCACAGCCTGGAATTCTTATTGGTGGCCACAGGGTAACTGTATAATGATTCATTAAATTGTAATGTTTTCAGATCTAATAATTCCTCCCAATCTGTTCTCCTCTCCCCTCTGCTGTGTATAAGCATCCTGTTACCATGTCTCTTCTGAAGAGTGAGACTCTAGATATTAGCATATGAAAGTGCACTGGGATTGATTCTACCTGTTGCAGGGAAATGAAACCACTTTATTAAAAGAAGGGATTTATGAATTTGGCCAAGCATAGCTGCTTTGCTGCACATATCTGACACAGAGGTGATCACCCTCCCCACCCTGCTTCCTTTGCTTCAGTGCAAGATGGATGGAAACGATATAGAAAAGGATGTGATAATCTCTCAGATAAAAGGAAAAAAGTTTCCAGAGGACCACTGAAAAATGAAATTTGTACCTATGAAGATTCACTCTGCGACTTGTTCCTTCCAATAGTACCAGTAGACAGTCAATGAGTTTTACTTTTTATATTAAGAAACATTGCAGTACAGCAAGTCTTCAATTATGTTTGCTAGAATAGACAGATATTTTGATACATTTTAGAGAAGCTGTATGGCCTTAGAATCCTCCATAATTTTTGGTCTGAATCTTTTTGAAATATGTTAAGTAAACAAAACACTGAAAATTATCCGTACATAGGAAGTCTGATCCCCATGTTTTCAGACTAAATCTGCATCTGCATTCATCCTCAAATATTCATACAGGTAGTGCAATAGGAACACTCACAGTGTTGCACAAGCAATATTTAGATCAGATTTAGGATTTCAGATTCAAAAAATTAAATTGAAGGAGGATTATTATAGACATAGTTTCAGAAATACAGAAACTGAAACAAAGAGGGGTGTGATCATCTATTCAGGGATTAAAAGCAGAATTCAGGTTTCTTGAGCAGACCTAGTTGAATAGTTGTCTGCCCTGCAAGAAAATTTTACTTCTAGGAAGGAAGGAAGGAAGGAAGGAAGGAAGGAAGGAAGGAAGGAAGGAGGAAAGAAAGAAAGAAAGAAAGAAAGAAAGAAAGAAAGAAAGAAAGAAAGAAAGAAAGAAAGAAAGAAAGAAAGAAAGAAAGAAAGAAAGAAAGAAAGAGGAAATTATTAGGATTTCCAACTATGAAGAAATAAATTTTAAAGCAGAATTATAGAAATATTTCACTAGAAGCTATGCTTAAAAAAAAAAAAAAAAAAAAAAAACAAAAACAAGAACCAGAAAGAAGCGATGTGGGAAGTCAAAATCCTGTCTCTAATCTCAACTATAGCTCCTAAGGCTTCTAATTTTGAAGCTCCTTCCCCATCCCTAATGGTAAGCAAAAGGAGTAAAAGCTCTGCCTGCAAGAAGCCCTGAGATAGTAGTTGGGTATCAGATGAGATGGAATATATGAAAATCTTGAGGTCTCCATATCCAGAGTAAAGCCTATCCCAAAATACAGATCACATCCTAAATGCAGAAAACCTAATAAAAACCTAATAACCTGCAAAGCCTCATCTCAGGCTGACCTCTGACCAATTTTAGTTGCTTTCCCAAAGGCTTTGGACTCTTGACACACACCTAGAGCTCAAGTTTCCCAGATGAACATGAGCCACAAAAACTAGAATACCATCTGCAATGTAGTAACCAGACTTCCATGCAAATTTTCAGGAATTTTATTCTTGTTGTTTTTGATGAACATTTCTTCATTTCTATAAATCAAAATTTCTGGTTAAAACATATTCTGTCAGAGTGGAACTATCTTTGCTCTTGACTCCTTGTTCTTTAGATATCATGACATTGCTTATGCAGTCTCAGAAGTTAATCTTAAGTGCTTGGTTGTTTTGGAATACACACATCATTTGTATAGACAGTCTAAATATATTATCATTCAAACTGGAAAAATCTCCAATATATGGGAAAAAAGTCTTGATTAAAATAAAAATTTAACATCTTGAAGATGAAAAAGTGTTAATCACTTGAGAGAAAATTATTGCATAGTAAATATCCCTGGACATTAATGCAATAGGATTTCTTGTCCTTCTATATTTCTGCAGAAATTCACGGACTGTCCTTCATACATAAATTATATGAGTCAAAGATTGGTTCTATTTTCTTCAGTTGTACTTGAGTATTTCTGAGTGCCGTGTTTTAATCTTAAAAAAAAAAAGCATGAACATTTTTACCTATGTTGGTAGTCACCTTTAACTACAATATTACCATAGCAGGTTCTCAGTGCAGTAATCTGTGGCATCAGGAGCTATACCACAGACTGAGATGAAATTTTTATTACTGAAATATCAACTACATGTATCTGGCCCTTAATTTTCATGAAGGAGCTGTGTTGTTTTCAGACATGAGGTAGGCAGCCTCTAGGTGAGAGAACATGTTTCAAAATTGAATTCAAACTACATGAAGTGATATTATCATCTAAAAAGAAGGGCTCATGTGAATTAGAAGTTAAACCTGTACTGAATATAAGCCAGAGAGTAGAGGACAGAACTAAACATGTTCAGGCCTCTTGTGATCTTGACAGCCTCATGCCATATTTGACATTTTACTCAACAGTTTGTATAGTTTGTTTTTTATTTAAAATAAATAAATAAATAAATGTATCCTTAACAAGGCTTTTTAACTTCTGATACTACCTGCAGCAGTATGTTGGTCTTGTGCATGTGTAAAACTCCGGAACAGAACCACTGCTTCCTGTCAGCTGCTATTTCAAATCTCCCGTGCAGGACTACACAATTCAGAAGGGCTTACTATCATTTTTATGCATTAAAGAACATTAGAGAAAGCTATTGAAAGCTTTCTAGATTATGATAATTGTCTGCAGTCTCTGGCTACAGCTGAGGAATGGCATGAAATGTGTGCATCATGCCATTTAGATTTGAATCCCTTTAGTCTTTTAAAAATATTCACCCATTAAGGGTGAGAAACAGAGAGATGCAAAGACCAAGATCTTTTAAAAGTTACCAGGAGATAAGAAACTGGACTCAGTGGAATAAAACCATCTGCTCACATCTTATGTTCATACCTTATTTAACAAAGTTATTTAAAAATTTTTAAGAAAGAAAATTCAGTCTTTTGTCATGTCGGTAAAATTAGGTGCCTGTATTTCTGAATTTAGTACTGGTCTTAAAACACCTTTCCTGTAAAGATAATCTCTGAAATGGATCCTTAAGTATCTTAATTCTTACCCCTTGATAAGATTGATTTTTGATAATTGATTAATAATAGCTATAAGGTCTAGAAGTGTTGTAGTTCATTGTGCTATATTTTGTGCTAAACCATTTGATAAATTTATCGGATCTCATATTCATTGCTGTCCCTTTTTTCATGCTTTGATTATAATTTTGTTTTAAAAGAACTTCTTACTTCTGTTAGTTTTCTATGAATTCTGAAAGAGAACACAAACAAACAGGACTTCAGGGAAGTTCAGGCCCTCTGCTAAACTCTGAGGCTTACAGCCATTCTCTCTCTCTGTCTACCTCCTTTTCTTCTTTGACATTGCAACACTGTGATCACACTAAGTGTAACAGAAAAACAGTGATGTGGAGAATAGTATTGGCAAGGCCATGGCCCATCTTGAAGGGTATTATGTAAGCAGCACACTATGTAAGTCTCCGGAAATTGAAAGAGCATTGTTTAAAGACCTGTCTTTAAAATCAGGAGAGTGAGCAAGCTCTTTTTGTTTTTAAGCAAATACTATGTTTTCCTTTTAAACAATTACAACTCTCTTATATATAGTTGACTGAAATCCCCAGAACCAAAACAGTAAGTGCTACCAAATAAATATAATAAAATGGCAGAGTTGAGAGTATAAAAATTATTTTGAGCAGGAAATCTCTGCTGTGGTTTTACATGGAATATTATGGAGTTGACAGAGGAGTCTTTAATTTTATCTTTTTTTTTTTTTTTTTCTTTTTTTTCTTTTTTCTGTGAACTAGTGATTTTTTCACTGAAAAAACTCCTGTCACCAATAGTTTTGTAGATGGGAAATATAACTGTTAATACTTTACTTTTCATTCATAGTACAATGGAATGGTGCCTGAAGTTGATAATGCAGTAAATGACATAATCAAAAATATTTTTCTCTTCATCTGCCACTTTTCCAGCTTTAACAGTAGTAGTGTTTTTTTTGTTTGTTTGTTTGTTTTTGTTTTGTTTTGTTTTTGTTTTGTTTTCTTTTTATGTTCACCAAAAGGCTTTCTTTACTATGATGATGTTAGGGAACTGATTCAGAATGCTTGTATCCAAACTCAAGTCCTTTGTCTTACCTGGCCTTTGTGTTACCTGGCCCACAGTGGTCTTAGATGAAAACTTCTATGCTGAATGTAAAGGAAGAAAGGCCTTGGCTTCCTGCTCTGTATGCCAGTGCCTAAGCTAATGGATGACACATATATCTTCCTCTTTTTGGTAAATAAAACTAAGACTTTGGTTCTGATTAGATTTGTTTGCGTAATCCAGATTTTTGAAAACATTCTCAAAAGATTTATTTTAGTTCCACTGTGGGAATGAAGAAATTAAAATTTAAGACATTGTCATAAAATAGAATTCAGCTGTGTTTATAAGATGTTTATTTCACCTCTTTGCATCCTTCATTAGTCGTTCTTCACAGAAGGACTAAGACAATGAGTCACTATTCATATGGGACTTTGGAAGGTGTATAAATGTTACCTTTTATGGGAATAAAAAGAGTTTCTGAGTCCAGTTAGAAATGAATGCACTATTGTAATGAAAAAGACTTCAGTAGTGGGGGCATAATAACTGCAACTCTGAAGCAAATTTATCATTATGAAAAAATGCACCCACTCTTCCCAATAATTCTCTTTCATTAAGGCAATCTCTGGCATAATGCTGTTTTACCTTGGCAAATCTACCTATGTTTCCCACCTTCACAAATCTTGTTCCCCCAAGACAACTCTGTAATGAGAGTGAAGTGTTTTTATTATTGCTTTTGTTAATCATGCTGCCTGCATCCTGCAAAGTGCTTCTTATTCTAAACTGTGCCAGAATTATTAGGGAATTAATCAATACTTGTTACCAATCATGATCAGAGCTGTTAATCACAGTTGTAATTACCAATTGATTAATTAACGTAGCCCTGTTCAAAAGACAAGAGTCATTAAATTTCCAGTACACATAACTTTAAATTCAGGCCAATATCTACAAAGTTCTACAATTATTTTTCAACTCCCATAATTTATTGCATACTGTGTTTTATTATTAACTTCTATTTATTGTATTTTTTTCCAGTAACCCAAACTGGATTCCTAATCTATACATAGCTCTACACTGCATGTCTACTCTAACTATAGTAATTCATTACAATTCCTAATAATAAATGATGATGAGGTCAATGAAAACCCGACTGTACACGTTTAGGGACCTTGCCTCGAGTTATCCTTTCAGTATGATAAATGCCCTAGCCAAAGAACAACATTTGGGTGTATTCCAGAGGGCTGATATACCAAAGTTATTTACTTCCTTCTGCTAGCAGATGCAATTTATATTAGCTTAATGGCATTTCATTCTATTAAGTTAGGTAGTGGCTTATTTTTACTGGACAGTGCGTACTATCCAGCTGCTAATTCATTGACCTTTTTCCCCTATTGTTACAAGTAAAAGAATTTGAATCCATTGCTTGACATTTTAACAAAGGAAAAGGAGCCAAGCTACCAGTTACAAGTAAGACACTTTTTTTTTTTTTTTTTTCACATTATTACTTATTAGATTTCTAAAAGAAAAATCACCAACCTGCCTTCTGCTCTCAATACTCCATTCAAATTGCTTGTACTAAAATTCAAAGGTCAATCATAAGGCCTTGTTTCATCTGCCTCCATTTTGACACATATTACTACTACACCTTACTTTTTTTTTTTCTCCTTTAAAGCTAATTTTGGTGGTGTCGCATTGCCTTTGTTAAGAGAAAGCACATCATAACACAACTTCTGTCAGACAATCACTTTCTTATTCCATCTTTCTCCTGACTTGTGAAAGAGGCAATGCAACCAGCAGACTACTACAGCCTTTGTGTGAGCTCAATCACTGTCGGAAGCAAAGTCAAGGCTTCAGTAAGGCACCAGCCCCTATCAGTCTGGATTTCTTTTATACTCTGGAAAGTTCATGTGGGACCTATTATGTTCATATATAATCATAGAGTTTCTCCTTACAATCTGGAATTTGGTTTTCATGGCACCATCTGAATTAAATTTTGTTTCTTCAGTCCCTCACTGCTTTAGTGTTCAACTTTGAATAGGCCCTCTAAGGTCTAATATTGTAGGTTCTTATTCAAGAGATTAGTCCTATAATTCTCTGCAGCTACTTGTATGAGAAATGGGTTAATGTCAGCAAAACACAAATTATCTGTATTGAGTGCCTCAGAATAGTTCATTATAACTAAAATCTGTATCCAGCTGCTGCAGCCCATGTGGAGCTCCTGCCGTAGGACAGTCAGTAGGCCTCTGGGTTTCCTTCTCCTACCTGTGAAACTTTGGTCCCATTGCCAAACACCAGTTCACATCTCCAGACCACACCTCTTCGGCACAGAGGTTTTTTATGACTAGAATATGCCTCAGTCAGGGCTGAGCCCAATTTCCCTGGGAGCTTCTCTAAGGCTCTCTGAGGCTTTGGGGCCAGTACCTGAATGGAGGAATGGTTAAGTGAAATAGGACACGTGGATGTTGGGCAGTTAAGAGGCAATGGGCTAGTAAAGTACCGTACTCAACTCACATGAGTCTGACACATACACAGCTGGCTGAGAGCCAATCAGGCTCAAGGACACGATGCCCTTGAGCGATGGGGAAAGTCCCTAAGGCGGGATGGTGGCTAAAAGAAGGAGGAACTACCTGAAAAGAGCGGGAAATGTTAGCCAATCCTGAGCTTAGTTTTTGCAATATGTATGAGTTGATTATGTTCGAACTAGATAAAAGGCGACTGAGCTATCCATTAAAGTTGAAGTTCATTGTTCACTCATATTGAGCGTCTGTGTCTTCCTTCCGTCGACAACATACCTGACTGTGGATCCCACCTGTGAGCCAGCCCTGTTGGCCTGAGCTTGGGCCTGCCCGGTCACTGCAGATTTGTCAGTCTATCAGGGCTGTCTAAGCCCAGCTACCTGGGACTGCTCTGCCCGTGGTGACGTGGCAGGGAGGGAGTGCTCCATGGGGTGATGGCACAGCCCTGCCTGCCCAGTGCCACCCACCTCTTGCCCCTTGCCTCATACCAGGGCCCTCTGCCCCTGCCACTCCCCAGCAGCGCAAGTGTCCTCATTTTTATTGTCTTCTTACACATGCCAGCCTTCATTTGAGACAGTGCATAACCCAGGCAGCTGTAAGAATACTAAACGACCTCACTCATTTCTCTCATAACCTACCTTTGTCTTCGGATTTCGGAATACAACCTTTTTTTTTTTGGCAGGTTGAGTTCACCCTGCTGCTTTTCTGCTAATGACAACTCTCCACTCTGCAACGACATTTTCTTTCTCCTATTTCCTCTCCCCATCCTGCTCTCTCCTTTATAATAACCAGTTCCTGTCTGACATCTGATGCAATCACTGTTCTTTTACCTGATTACCATCTCCTGATAATGTTTAGTAAGGGGAAACTGGTATGCCAATGGCTATGATCATCTCTTTCTGAAAGAACACAGTATTTGAATTACCATCATCAGTTGTACAGCTCATATTTTATTATCCCCATGCAAAGTTCAAGGAATTTTGCTATCAGTTCCTATGACTTTTCAATGTAAGAAAATAATATTGGTGAAAATTAGCCCAGTATTTAAAATAGTGTGTTGTACTGCCAATCCTGCCTGGTACTCAAATGGAAATAACACTCAGCACATACACATATCTGCCTGTCCTAGTCACTCTGAGAAATCAAAACAGTCTCAACTAATAATTATGTCCAAAATATTTTGATGGAATATATTGCTTTAACAAATTTTAAAATCTATTACATAGAACCAGAGAAAGACTTATTTCACTGATTACTTCAGGTACTCTACATTTTTCATATGCTAAATACTGTTTCACTGTCCAATGAACACCAATTTGAAATAAATTATCCTTATACATATTAGTAATACTTTGGTATTTTACCCTAGTTAGAATACTCAAGTATTTTATGGTGATTTAAAGATATTTACCTGTACCTAGACTTTATATTTCCATATGCATCTCTTCATATAAAGATATATTCCCACAAACTGAGAAAGTATACCGTGATTTCAAAGTTAGAGAATTTTTTATTTTTGTTTTTCCAGATGTATGTACATAATCATACAGCATGTTTTCCTCTTAACTTTTCAACTGGATAAAGCATGGCACAGAAAGTACAAATCATTGAAAATGTAATGACTGAATCACTAGAATTTCTAGATATACATTACATGCATATTAAAAGCAAATACCCTTAGCATGGATAATGGGATCTTACAAAGAATACCCAAGGCATTAGGGACTATTAACCAAGAGCTCAGCAGCTCTGCAAGATCTCTGTAAGGTGAGTTCTGAAGCTGGGCTATGTCTGTTCTGCTCATTGGATCTCTGTTTCTGCCACTGCTGCCCATCCTAAGTGCTGTCATTACAGTTTGCAACTTGCTAAGCCATGCAAATTTCAGTGCTCCTGGGAGCAGAATAATAAAGGTTATGCATTGTTAAGAGCATTGCTGATTCAACTCCCATTTCCCTCAGTAAAATTTTATACTGGATGTTCATTCAGCCTCACAGGGACAAATAAAAGGGGATGTTTTCAAACACTATCCATCTAAAGGATGAGGTGTCATTGTCTCTTGGCAAGTGACTTCTTCAATGGCAGAGTAGTTTGATTTGCAACAGTTATAAAACAGCTATTTCTGACCCTAGAGCATAGCAGAGTTAATTGTAGTAGTAAGCAGTTTGGAGCAACTAATATTATGATGCTTTAGTTGGCATAAGAAAGAAGAGATTTGTCAAAATATACTAACCCAGCTTCCCCAAATCCTACTTTATTTTCAGATTCAACAGGAAAATTCTTCTTGTTTTGTAATGATAGGGATAAAAATGTAATAAAGGGAAGGTGTGTCTCATTTTGTCTGTATATACTTGTCCTGGAGGCCATATTTTGGTTCCAAAGAGCATTAGCTAACAGGCCAAACATGGTGTGCAGTCTTTCAGATAAAGAACACGTTTTTGTTATTTTCACAAGAACTGCAAGTCACAGAATGACAGCCTTCTGGCAAGGCTAGAGAAGACTTTCAAGGCTAACTGTGTATTGAATTAACCTCCCTGCTTCTCTTACCTGCTGCTCACTTTATCTTTTGTTATCAGTAAATAGAGATATTAGTGACTTAAGACAGCTTTTTTCTTTCTCCAGTTGGCAGCCCTCTTGAATTGTTAAATAAAAAATGAAATGTCATTGATAAGAATACATGATTCATGTTTGTATGCTTTATGATTGAACATCAGAGAACATTTAATACTGAAGTGCAAAGCAGAACAATAGATATTAGATTCTTGAAAAATTTTCAGCAACTTAGATTCTTGAAAAATTTTCAGCAACTCACTTTCTCCATCCCCGACTGTATTTAATGGTTCCCATGGTGGTTGCTACCTACAAGTTGACCTAAGCTCATCTTGGGGGTTACACTTCATCACATTCTGCATACAAAACTGAAATATCTGAGCTTTAGCAAGGGTTTTCTCTACTGCCCTCTCTATTTAAAATACTCAGTGTGACATTAACACTGGGGTCAGATGGATCATTATTTATTGTCTACATCTCAACTTGGTACCCATATGATGGCTAAGTAAAGAAAAAAGGATACAGAAAATTGAAATGAACTTTTGTTTCTATCAAGTCACAAATGTAAAACTAGTTGGCTGAAAGATGGAGAGGATAAGACAGCTCCTGTTTGCTTTGTTACTGCTTAAATTAACTTTTTGTTCTCTCTGCATGTTAACTACCCTTCCCTCCTCTCTGTTTTGCCACAAGTCTAGAAGCAATATGCCTCTGGACTGCATCACGTACCCCTCACAGTAGTATATGGTGTATTATACTGCTTCTAAGAAGCAGTGACAATTACTGCGTATACAGCTTCAAGAGAGCTCAAGACACCATGCAATTTTTGCTAGTGAATAAAACATCAAAAACTTCAGTTTATGAACCAAGCCTCTCTATTGGTCTTGGCTGATGTCTGCCTAGTGGAGTAAGAGTTATGGGAGGGAAAAATAATCTTCCTCGTTTTCCTGCTTAAGGGATATTTTGTTCCAGAGCAAGGGAATGTCAATAAAAAAGAAAGCTATTTTTACCACTGTCATATACCAGAGCATGGCACTTTATGTTTTGTTAATTTGTATGACTGAGTTTTGACAGGGCTCTTCAGCTCTATTTTATGAATAATATGGACAATATCACATATTTCATCCAGATTCTAAATTCTTGTCTACAGTTAGCAGAACAAAATTGCCATCATTGATAGATGAAAACGAGGGCAGAATCTTTGCCTCCATTTGAGAACACAGAGTCTAACCAATGAAGCAATGGATGTCCAGATTTAATGTAGGTCTGAGCATTTTTCTTTCACATCGATTCCAAGTAATTAGTAGTGTCTCTAAAAATGAAGCACAAGGTCTCCTCTCTAGCAGCTAAACTGTTAAAGTCAGCAACTATTTTGATAAACTTTGGCACTGATGACTTTCTCAGGCTGTCATCAATCCATTAGATATCCTTATGCATATTTAAAAGTTCCATTTACCTTTTCGTACACTATATTTTTTAGTATTCTCTATCAGTATAAATAGGAGGATGTGAAGAGAAAAAAGTGTTTTAGAACTAATGCTTCAGAAACTATCAGAGGAGACTTATGTCAATTTTTAAATCAGAAGGGTTGAGAAAGATTTTTATGCAAGAATCTCCAATTTTAGAACATGTGGTTTGTCTGCCTCTGCAGTAAGAAGACTCTTTTTTAATGGTCTGCTGCAGTATCACAAAGTAAATGTAAAGGTCTGTAAAAATAAAAATGGTTAAACTTGAAGTATAAAAATATAGTGGTTAAACTCGTAATAAATACTGGAATACCTATTTAATATAATTATACTCTGGCAGCTGCTGTAATATCTGTACTGACAGAGCTTGGGGTCATTGAGGATGCTCTTGATATTCACAATATAGTAATTTATCTCACAGAAATAAAAATGTTACTAGCTTGAACTGCTAAGAAAAAAAAAAAAAAAAAAGCCAAACCACTCCCATAAAACTTCCACAAGGATTAAATCGTGGCCAGGTAAGGAAACCAAAACAAAATTCTGCATTTGTTACTGTCTTCCCTACTTAGTAGGGTTTACATACAAGTTCAGACCTCCTTAGGAACCTTCCTACTGCAGGCTCCCTTAAGTATGGCATGAGGTTTCAGCAGATGCACACTTTCTCAGTCTGATGGTAAAAACTAAAAATTTCCAAGCCACAGGTATTGAAGATGGAGCACTGTGTGTGGCTTGGTATACTGCCCCTACCATTCTCCAAAAAGAGTTTCCATCACATAGCTCTGTACAACTGATTTCTGACAGAAGACACCTGAGCAGAAAGGACAGATATTCTGTATGGGCTTTAATGTACTGAAAGTATAAACAAAAATAAACAAACAAAAATTTGCAGTGGAATGTCTGTGACCAACTTATCAAGCTATTCTGAGTGTTTATGTAACTTTCCTATACAAACAAACAAAAAATCCTTTCTTCATGGCATGTAAAGGAATAAAGGTTGGAATTATTTGCACAAGGTGTACTTGCTTCTGAGCAGCTTCTGCTCTCTCCTCTGTACACACACTGCCACACCAAGGCAAGGCTAACTAATAATGCTTTTGAGAGAGAGGGAGCAGACTTTTCCAAGTTGCTGAAAAGGAAAGCTTTCCATAAAAAACTGACAAGTACAGTACTCTTAAGATAGACCCAGTTGGTGCCTTAAGTCTTGTAATAGCTAACAAAGCAAACTGTTGCAAATGTGTAAAGGACCTAGCATTATTAAATGAAACTGAAAAAGCCAGTGACCTATGTACTTCCATGCATGAAATAGCTGTCAAGACCTTGTATTTCTTAGAAATTTTCCCAGCTATTCCATGAAGCTCCCTATGGAAGAACTAAGTCCTGTATATGCCACAAAGATTCTATTTGCTGCAATGAGAGAGGAAGCAAAGTAGAATCTGGGAAACAAATATATTCCTAAAAAGATTTATTCTAAATTCTCGAGACACTGGAAAGCTAATTTCTTCAACACAGACAATCAAAACTTCTTAGTATCAAGTTAAATCTGAACTCTATCAAGCAATAACAAACTTCTGTGAGGACTCAATATCTGCTTGTGAAAATGAATTATTGACAATATATCCCTGTATCAATGTGGAAAAAGGATTATAGTTCCAATATTTAATCACTGTTGGCTGGGACAAGATTTTCCTGTAACTTCATGCAGCCGTACTGACAAGACAAAAATGAACCTGCTAAATTTGTTTACATGATTTTAAACCAGGTAACAACTTCCATTCCCTGTGGTCTTGGTTGTGCCTTCTGTAAGAGTTGGACACAGAAAATGAAGAAACCTCAGCAGGAGAATATATTATACATAAAGAAATAAATCGGAGTAAGGGAAAAAATGGAAGTCTCTCATACTTCACACTTTTTCTGCAGTACAATTGACTTGCAGTCAATGGAGGAAACTAAGGAAGTTATAACCTCTCTCACCTGTATTTCCCAGGATTAGCTGGTCATTTGAGGCCTTTATCGTTTACCATTTTTCTCATGACAGGTTCATGAAATTTCCTGAGTAATGCTGAGTAATGCTGTCTCTACTGTACGCTTCCTGAAACAGCCTATGTTGTTCAGTTGAGCTACATTTTGCTATTCTTTGGGTACTCTGGGGAAATGTATTAGGATAACAAACACTCTACAAATGCTCTAGTGCATGATGACACCTCCAAGACAGGAATGACTTGATTTCAGCCATGGAACTTGAAATGATCCTTTTCTCATGACAGATGAAAATAAAGACAGAAACAGAATTTAAAACAACAACAACAACAACAACAACATAGACAGCATATTACAAGATTTTAAGTAAACAGTATATTGTTTTATCAGGCCATGGATACTAGATACTAGAAAGGGGGAAAAAAGCCATATTTAACCTTCTTCAAACTGAAGTATAAAATGCCTCTTCCTCTTTCTCTGTATCCAGTTGACTAGCTATTGATACAAATATAGACTGCAGAGCCTGTCCTTGGGAAAGAAGTGTTAGCTGTACAAGCATGGCAGCTCATGATCCTCCACCTTGGTTTTTTGCTGACTGGGTCTTTCAAAATCAGCATTGATTATGAATACGGTATGACTGACTCCCGAACTTGATTTTGAGGCATCTTGTGACATTGCTTCACTGGAGAGTTGTAAGAATCCTCATGTCTCTAAATGCTGCCCAGCCAAGTCCTATAGTCTGGCTTCCTAGAGAAGCCCAACATTCCTGCAACTTGGTTGTGATGTGAACATGTTTTCCTGAGCTTTTCTGTAAATTGCTGCCCAGGATGTCCCCTGACAAATTGCTATTCTGTACAAAGAAAATAGCAGTCCCTGATAACAAGCAACAAACTGTCAATGCTTCTTTTGTTATTCACTGTCGCACCATTAATCACAATGAAAATTCCTCTGACATTGTTCAAGATCAGTAACGAATGTTTACTTCTATAGGAGAAAGCTTGGTGACACTACTAGAACACAATGTGTATTTTTTTAAGGCTCTCCACTGTAATACATCTCAGATGTAGTCTGCCTATTTAGGGAGAGAGTTAGTGCTGAAAATCTTAGGGTAAACACTATGCCCATTAGCTTTGAAAAATCATTAATATCCAATTTTCAAAAGCACTCTTTCATTCTTGTTTGTCCAACAAAAAGTAAAATTCAAGACAAATGATCAGAAGCACCCGACAATCATAGCTGCTAAACATTTTTCTCTACTAATCTCAGCCTGATATCTCAGTTTGCTCACCTGTAAAACAGAAACAATGAGTTAGCAAGTGTACTGGAGTCAATGGGATTACTGCACTATCTGAATTATAATGGGTTTGCTGTCTGACAGCATTTTTCATTAATATCTAGACTATCTGAAAGCCAGTCAGGCTGGGCAAGTCACTTAGGGCATATTCTATGTCTTTACATATCTCTTTCTCTTTCTATCTGCATGCACATATACTTAGCAGTTAGATCCTCTGCTGCTTAAAGAAAATGAAGGTACATGGCTCCCTACAATTCCATATTAGTGAATAAAAAAGAGATAACTGAATGATAAAGTAGCAACAGTAATTGTTCAAATTATTTATTACTACTATAAGTCTTTCATTTATCTTTATGTATAGGACTGTCAGCTTTTTTCCCCTCACTAGAAGGAAAGAAAAAGCAAGACTTGGTGCTTGCTCTTCCAAAGAACTGTGCAAAGATTAACTAAAAGCAGATGGAAAATAATGATAGAAGGAAAAGGCCACATAAAATCAAGATTTAATGCAGCTTTAAATATAGCTTGCTCCTAAGAAAGTATAAGATTAGAAAGGAATTTGCACTAAGGCCCTCAATATGTTATCATTTATTGCCCTTCAGTGGGAGTGTAAATGTATATGACAAATACCACTGTACTGATCTGGTAGTGTTATACTCTCCCTTTGCATTGGTGTGAAGTACCACCAAATTAGACAGTATTGAATCCAGTTTATTACAGATAAAGACAGCAGTCTTACAACTGTGGTGAGTGGAAAAGTTATTTCTAAGAGAAACTTTCTAGTGTCTAATGCCCCAAAACCCAGGATGAATCAGTACCAGGAAAAGTATTTGTACCTTATTTCCCTGTTGGTTTCTGAAGGTAACTCAAAGTCAAGCTATAGCTCAAGAGCTTGTAAGCACTGTTATTAAAAAACAAAGTCCAAAATTCAGGGAAAAAACACCGACAATTGAGCTTCACTGCTCTACTGCCCTTCTCCACACACAGGTCAGAGAACTATGAAAGCTGCAACAGCTGGCAGGAAGCACTGTCTCATGCAAAAGAGAGAGAGCTTGTGGCACCCCCTTAGTAATGATGGACTCATTATCATATTTCCCATGCATTCAATTTCTCCAACAATTTTTTTCCCTTTGAACAAAAGACAAGGTGGAATCAGCCCCTGACACATCTGGAGCATCCCTTCATCAATAAAACTATTTTAGTAACATGCCATAACTAATCTTCATATTCACTACTCCTGAATTTTGAAAATCTGGATCCAGATTAAGTCCAGCTGGCTGCTCAGGCCATCATCTGCTGAGAAAAAATGTCTGGAGACAGAAGTTTGGCTGTCAGCATGGCTCACTTTGTTATGCATTTAGCAACACTGTGAATAATTTGCAGCTTCACCTAACTTCTCAGTCCCAAGCAGATTCTCAGTGTACCCCCAGGGAAGCTGTTGAGATTGCTAATATTATAGCCTTGACAAAGACAAATAAGCCTCTTTCATTCACTGCTATTTTTGGCAATGAACTTTCATCTCCATCTTCCAACCTTCTGAATCATGCCTTCAAATATTTTGGTGAATATTTATTTTAAAAGTCAATGATTTCAGAGAATTTTGTTTCTGAGAGTCAGACAAGACAGTGCAGAGAATGTCACAAAACTGAGATTCAAGAATGGCTGTTTTCAGAAACTTGGCTGAAGATGGGTATTCTCTGTTCACGAGGAATCTGACACTGTTTAATGTGCTGTTTAAATAGCCTGACCTCAACAGAACAGTAAAGCCGAAGAGTCAGCAAACTCAGAGATGCACAAGGTTCAGTCAGGCAAATGCCTGGAGCACATCTTTTATTAAACAAGGAAAGGTAGAACCATTCTACCATGTTCTGACGGTTCAGACACATGCTACAAGTGTTACGAGGCCCATTGCAAATTACTATTTCCACGTTCATATCATCTCCTATTATCTCTGCTCAGTCACTGTGAGGCGGCCTAATCTATTCCTCACCACACAGACCATTTTATTCTAACTACTAAATAGCATTTCCCATTTGGGTTCTGATATCCAGCAACTGGCTCATTCACTTAAAGACAGATTTGCATACCTTACTAAAAACTGACATTTTGCAGCCAGGGAATTTAATTGCTCTCCCAGCCTGAAAGATTAACCCACTGGTTGCATGTATGTGTGTCTGCTTGTATGTACGTTTCGGTGTTACTTAAGGCAATTGTATGAGCAACAATCATTAACTGTTGCAGAGAATGGATGATCAGTTGTCATGATAATGATTTTAACACTTCTTATACTGCTGAAGTACTACTAAAATCAGTCTATGTGCTCTAAGTTGCAAAGCACTTACACAGTTGCTTAACATAAAGCAGTTAGTTTTTCAGTGGGACTGATCTATGGCTAACTTAGCTTTATGTTAGTGTTAGGGAGTTACTAGTTAGTGATGACTGACACTTCTTTCCTCTTATGAGGCTATGAGAATAAGGTGAGGACACCTAGAAAGTTGTCCAAAAATAAAAACAAAAAAAAATCTAAGTATCATTTGCAATAATAAGGTTAACAGATATAAAGACCGACATGTTTCTTGTTACCATGCCTAATGGACACTGGAGCATATTGAAAATTTATTTTGAACTTGCTGTTAGTTGTTAATTAATTGGTCTTCATGCATAAACTCATTGACATCCAACTTTGCGTCTCATTTTCAAACATGTCTGCAACCTGTTATGGTTCTCCTAAATCAGCACATAACACACTGCATGTGTACACTTATAACAAGCTGTTAAAGTGATCATATGCAAATTGTGACTTCAGGTCAGAACTGATTTTTGTTATAAGTAATGGCCAGTTTTCCGTTTCAAAATTATGATTTCATGGAAAAGGGGGGCCACCACCAGTATTTCCAGCAAAACTTGCAAACTGGTCACCTCCCTATCAGGCAAAGCAAGCTATAACATTTATTTTGGGGTCAGTAGTCACAGTTCCTCAGAAGAATATTTCTATCTAAAATAAATCCCACATCTTCATTCCAATGGAGGGCTTCCAGTTAGATTAACACAGCAATTCAGATAGCTTAATGTTTTAGAAATAGGGCACATTTCAACATTATCAATTCAAAATATGTACATAACCTTTTGTTTCACAAAAAAAAATCTGATATTTTAACATTTTAGCTTGATATTTGAATTAAAATAAATGTGGAAATAAGAAATTTTCTCATGGGAGACATAGATTTTTTTTGTATTTTATTTCTTAGCTGTTAAAGATAAACATGAACTGCAGGGAACACTTAGAAATGTGCTTCAGAAATAACTTCTGTGCAGGCCAGAAAATAAGCACCTACTCCAATGTTGGGCATGCTCAGCCTATAACTCATAGGTTATATGAGTTATATGAGGTTATAGGAGGTCAACTAGGTCTACTTACCTGGCTCTCCACCTGTTCTTGAATGTCATTCTTCTTGGGATGCCTTCTGGCAGCAGGCTTTAGGCTAGACAAATTATTCTGATGGTGACAGCTGGCTCCTGATTGCCTTTTTCATCATTCTCAGCTGTATTGATCATGTGTTACACACTTTCAAGTGCTCAGACAAGTCTCTGGGGAAAAAATGGTGGCCAAGAACAGGCCACTTGTCACTGCCAGAATCATGAATCCATGAGCAGTTCCTTATGCCTGTGCTCCAAATTGCCTGTGGGACAAAGAACAGGCAGAAGTGCAACCCTGAAAACCCCTCCTGTTGGAGGAAGACACTAGCCATCCACTTTCCTTGGACACTATCATAGTAATTTGTGCTCCAGCCTTATGTAGTGGATGTTCTTAAGCCTGATACTTTGGTTCATCCCAGTCCTCAGCAGACTTAACTTGAAAAATTTCATGCAAGATGAAACTTCATCAGCTAAAATTAATAAGAAGCAGAACACAGAAAGGTTAAAGCTTCATAAATGGCTATATAGTATTTTTCAGCAGGTAAGTCTGTTCCAAAGTAACTGGAAGCAAAAGGGATGCCTTTTACGAGTTTCTGCTATGAAAAGGCAGACATGCCACAAACATTCTAATCCTGTCCATTTGTACAAGAAGTTCAGTCAATTGTATTACAAACACAGTGTTGTTAAAATGTGTGTGTCTCACAGGTGGCACCTTGCTGCCACCTGAATGCATGCACCTGATGCATGCACCTTGCATGCATCCCTGAATCCAGGAGTGCAAACCTTTTTAAGCATGATATAAAGTCAGCAGATGTTGTAGTAAAACATCATCCAGTATCAGATGTCACTTAGGGCTGGAGACATGGAAATACTTCTCTCATATTCCAGCAGTGGTCTTCCTGGAAAAAAAATCTTGAAAGCAGGAAGTGATGAGATACAGCTTTTCACTTCTTTACATGCAGTCCTGCCTGGATGTTATTACAAGTATGGTAAATTCACCACCAGAGGCAATGAAGTAATCAATTTCAAGCTGCTATTTGGTCTTCCCAGTCAGATCTTATGTGCACAGAACTGTTTAGATTGAGAGATGTGTTTTTAATGACTGGTGTGGGCCTTTAATTATGTTAACCAAAAAATGATTTTATTATAGTAACGGAGCAAACAAAAGCTGCTTCTTGTTTTTATGATTGAAACTTCTTTCAAGACTTTAATAGCAGGTCACCTCCCCAAGGGTGCACTGACTTTATTTTGATTTCTTTTTGTTTAGTGCAGAGTGAAAGTAATTTACTCACCCACGAAGCAAGAATTTTTGGAGCAAGTAATGTTCTACTTGTAGAGGGAAGCTGATTCACAGAAAGCAAGGATCCACCAAAATCTCCTCCAATTTGAACTGACTCTTAAAATATTTATCACTGAAGAAATTGAAGAATGCTTTCTTTTTAACCATATTTCAATCTTTCATCAGCTTTCTAACTTCACATGATTTGTGCTAATAATATCTCACAGATATTATCTCCCATGGTATTTTAACATCTACTTCCCTTACAAAGGATTTTGTAGAGGAAAATATGTAGAGGAATGTAGAAGAAAATCCCATACTTAGGGTCTTGTTTGTAAACTTAAACAGAAAAGAGAAGCAGAGTTGAAAAAAATTATAAAAATAAACAGTGATGACACTCAAATGGCTATGTTTAGGGCATCATAGTTAACAATTATTGGAAATGAAATACATGCCATTGCACAGGTCAGATTGATCAGACTGAGGCACATTGCATTGTCAGGATTATTTTCTGAGGCTTTAGTATGCAATCCAGAGGCCTTGACCTTTATTAACAAATGAAAGGAAGCATATTCCAGTAAAATATGAGACTGAATTATATATATATACATACACATATATAAAGCCTCTGTTCTAAAAAGAGGGAAAGGGAAGATTGATGAAGATAGAGATAAAATTATATTTGTCTTTAGGGATGAACTTCAGCTGAATTGGCTGTGTGAAGGAAAAAAAAAAAAAAAAAAAAAAAAAAAAAAAAAGAAAGAAAGAAAGAAAGAAAGAAAGAAAGAAAGAAAGAAAGAAAGAAAGAAAGAAAAGACCACTTTTTTTTTTTCTCAAAATAATCTTCTTGTGGGAAGGATAGAATTATTTTTGAAAGCCATAAAGGAAGATACCCTTTTTGCAGTGCTACAGGAAAATTAGATCACAGTGGTCTTAAGATTACAGGATATGGACAAAGCTGGCTTGCTTTACTGTAGAGCAGTGCAATGTCACAAGATGTTAATGTAGCATCATGACAGGCATCTCATTTTTGTTTGGCATGTGCTCTAATATGAATCACAGTATTCATGTTGGATTCCTCAGAGTTCAACATGACAGATTCAGACACTGATTCATGCTCTTATCTGAAAGCTTTACAACTGCAATTTCATGTCAGGTTGAGAAAGAAGAGGGCCTGAGGTTGGGCAAAAGTACAGAAGCCCCAGTCAAAACACTGCAAAAAGAAAAAGAAAAGAAAGAATAAACAATTGGAAAAAGGCAAACAGCATTCATGCCTCCCAGGGCTTGCAAAGATGAGTCAAGGACTTTTATTCTTCTCAAAACACTTGTCTTTCATTCCATGAAGAAAATCCAAGCAATCACAGGAAAAGTTATCACTGTAAAAATCACATCATAACACTTTTTTTTTTTACTAATATAAAAAATAAAATGTTGCATTTCCTTTGGTAAATGGAATGTTCACAAATAGTTTGAAATAGCTGGTTCAAGTAGAAATGAATAATTTTGCCTGGGTCATGATGTGACAGTAAATGTTTGTTGCATGCATACATAAAGGAATGATCAGAGACAGATTTTATAACATAGCAGAACAATTTATCTGCCTCATAGACTCATGAATATTTGAACTGAGATTTTGTGACTCAGTAAGCAGCCTGAAATCTCAATTTCCTGTCATTTTCTCCAGTAATAGTGAAGTTCTGATGCTTACTTTCATAAGGAAGTAAATCCAAGTGTTAAGAATTGTATCCTCATATGATAAATATATACATTTATGGGGCAGAAGAGATGCAACGGAGTCTGGACTTGAATTTTATCCTGAAGTCTTTGAGAAATGAACTTTTGGTATTGAAGGATGCAGAACTGTGAGGCAAGAGCTACAAATATGGAGTGCTCTGGTAGCTGCCATTTGCTCATTCTTGTACACTGTGAATACCTTAAACCACTCACCTCTTCCCTCAGCAAAAGTGGATGTGGAGGGGAGGAGAGAGAAAAAGGCAGGAAATGGATGGTATATACAACAGTGGCGATGAAAAGTGATCTAACATATGGATTACTTATCTGAACAAACTCTGCTCTGCTTTAAATAGTGTTTATTAATTTCCATGACAAATTAATTGTTGCAGTCCTCACCACAGTGATTTATAATCTATTCTGTATAAGAAATAAATTGTATCATACCAAAAATACAACCCATGAAATTCTAAATACCTCTGCATAAACACTGGATAGATAAGTGGTGTTTTGTTGTTGTTGTTTTTGTTTGTTGTTTGTTTTCCTCTACTGCTGGTAGCTTTTCTATATAGACCAAGATCTCAACTCTGAGGTAGAAGTTAATTTTGGAGATGTGCAAGGTGCTAGACTTGTATTTTCTTAAACAAAAATGAGAAGAGGCAAAAGAGAAACACATAAACAAATAGTCTTACAGAGTTCATTTTCCCATAATGGCTATTTATAAAACGTAAAAAGAAATAAGACGGTGTAGTCTAATGTTTGCTGTTATCACTCAAGTTATGAGGATTAAATTATCCCTTTAGTTAAACATATGATCCTTTTGCATTTTAACCTCATCCTCTTACTTTTATTTTTCAGTTCTAACACAGAGGTAATTGCCTGTCACTGCTGAGTAGCGTAGCATTCGGAAACAAAAAATGAGTCCCACAAGCTTTAGCAATTTCAGCTCTTCACTCTTCAGGCACTGTGATGAACTACTGCTGATAAACTACACAAGCGGTCCAAACACAGTGATCTTAGAAAGGATCCTACGTACAAACAAAACCTACAAACAAAAGCTTCGAAACTTATTTTTGTTTACACTTTAGCTCATTGGCTTCTAGCCTTATAGCAGTAGGCTCCAATCTGTGTTAATTATCTTGGTTTCAACTGTAGTCTGTAGTAAGACAAGCACTGTTTCAGGTTATAGAGGGAGATGGCTAGAAACCTCACAACAATTAAAAGAAAAAAATAATCACCCTCAATCCACTGTCTTCCATTTTCTCTATCATTGCAGTATTCACACCTTTATTCATGCTTTTGTTGCAATATTTTCTAGAATCAAGAGTTACTGCATGTAGGACAGATGTGTAACAGTCCTTGTCCAAGACACCTTACAAGCTAAATACTGGATAAAGGACAGGAAACAGTACACGGAGTGAGGATGATTTTGGCAGGGCAAGTAACAGTACCGTGATTGGGCAATTTAATAATCATCTGCTAGGCTTCAAAGTTAACACCCTGCTGAGACATTTATGTTTCTCTAAGCTCTCACTTCTGGCCATGTGCCCACACAGAAAGACATTGCTACAGCAGGTTATAATTGGCTTACAAAGGAAGTTTTTCCTTTGCAGTCTGTGGCCTTGAGATTTCATTTTTGTAATAAAACAGCCAAAAGCTACCCTGAATGTAGGATTCTGAAATATAAGGCAGCCTCCATAAACAGCCAGTTCATCACACTGCCTTTCGCCAGCCTATTTTGATGAACATAGGCAGACTTAAAAATAAAATAAAATAATAAAAAGAAAATAAAAAAGAAAAACAGGATGGTACTTTAATCTTTCAGAATGTAAGGCAGTGGAGAAATCAAAATGTCAGAGATGTAACACCTGACTGGAAAACATGTGATCCATTAAAATGTCTTTATGGTAACTACATTACATACATAATCTGAAATGCATATTACAGAAGACTTCAGCAAAACTGTTGGAAATGAAGGAAACTTCTGCACTGGGAACTGTGCAGACTTGCAGCTATTCACAGCTCCAGGTCCGTTAGGAATGCTCTCAGCAGGATAAATCAATGGCACACAAGAACATGGCTGCTGATATCTTTGGCTGCAGAAGCCCCCATATTTCTCCCATTGCAAATGAGTTATCTCCCCACATTCTCCAAAAGGCAAAGTCATGTACTGTTGTGTTTGAAAAGCCATTAATGATGTCCATAAAAATTCTTGCAAAGCTATAAATATGAGTGTAGATGAGTGTAGAGTCTGAAAGTGCTAACAACGAGATGATCAGAAGGCCATTTTTCTCCACATTTAGTGTTTGAACAAAAGATTGAAACAAACCGTCAAGTTTCTCCTTAATTCTCTATTTTTTTACTTACATATTTTGGTCACATTTTGAAATTATGCTAAATGTAGCAAGAAGCAAAAAAATGAAAATAATTTCTACTCTTATAAAAATATATATATGGGGCTCTAATCATACACTTGAAAGTGCAGACATTTACCTTCACAATTGTGATTATGATTTCAGACTGTTATGTGCCCTTCTCCCCTTCTCACAAAATTCTTTCCAAATTCTATTTTTTTTGTGTGTGTAAACAGCATTGGACAAATATAGTGTGTAAGTATGGAAACTTATTACCAGTATACTGTAGAAATTGAAATGCCAGTTGCCATGACATATATAATGGCCTCCAGTCTCCCTTCTACTGTTTGCACTGGTTATTCTCTCTGGTATTTTTGAAACTGGAGAACTACATTTCCTGGGATTGTAGTTTATTTTTATTCCATATAATTAATTTTAGATTGGGTGTTCTGGTACAAGACTAAAAAATGGGTTAAATAGGAGATTTGTACTATTCCAAAGCTAATTTTTCAGATGAATTACCACTAAATTAAATATTTCTAAATCTCACTTTGGAAATAAACATTTTTATCTGTTTTTATCTGTCTTCTTGTTCCTGCCAAACTTGAATGTGTTTGGATCATACTGGAATTTTTCAGACTACAAGGATTGTAACTTTGTTATATGTGTATATGGCATTGTAGTTTTTAGGGAAGTGCTAAGCATATTAATTTTCAATGAACTAGAAAATCTTAATGTTGACAAAGCTAAATGCATTTTAGCACAGAAACCCTGCTTATGTCCTAATTCTAACACTGACCTTTGGTAAAACTGTCTGCACCCAATATGTAAAATGGGCCGGCAATATTTACCTGTGTCACACAGCTGTTGTTTTCACCAGTAGCAAAGATTCATCTAGGGATGGTTTAGAAATGGAAAGAGATTAATCTGTCCTAAGTAGATACGTTCTGTTGTAGTGTGTATTGAGCTCACAGAAAGACAGGCAGTCTTCCTTCTAGCCTCTTTGCATCCATCAAGTAGCCTTTTCCATGTTTTTGTGACAGCAACTTTGTGTTTATGTATTTATTCTCATAACACCAATAATACAGGGAATGATAGTAACCTCCTTTTAATGGAAGGTAGTTGCATAAGCAGTGAAAAGAATGAAAGAAAGAGGTTCTGAATCCCATCTGAATGTCCCAAAACACAAGAGCATGGGCACTACCAACCTCTTTCACAATGCCCTTTTCATTTCAGAGCAAGCTCTTCTAAAATACTCCTACTAGTAGGTGGTAAGCAATTCTTAAAAACTGCCAGAGCAAAACATATAACACATTTTTTGTTGTATAATTATCACTCAATATCATTCACTGATTAGCAAAGCAGACACACATTAGGCACCATTCAGTCTGAACACAGTAAGTTAGCTTTAGTTGTACTAACAGCAGTCAGACTTTGCTAATCAAGCCTACTTGGTTTCTCTCCATTTGAAATACATCTCAGAAGCTTTACTCTGGTTTTCTTTTCCTATTTACAGAGCTCTGAAGAGTGAAAACTGGCAGCTTGTTCTCAGGTGGGCTGGTCAGTCTTCCTCTATTTGTATAATTCATCTATATCCATAATGGCACATTGTAAAACTACAAAAAGAAAAAGAAAACAAACAAACAAACAAAACACAACCTTTTTTTTGTTTTTTGTTTTGTTTTGTTTTTAAAGCAGACCTACAAGAAGAAATCATTGCACATGATTTTACCTATAATCTTTCTGGTTGGGATTTTTCCTTTTTTTTTTTTTTTTTTTTTTTATGAGAAGAAATAAACTAAAGATATTGCAACATATTTCAGACTGTGAGCTTTTAAAAAGTATCATTATCCTCATTTTTCTCCAGTCATAGATGTAGAGCAGCCCACAGGTGCTGTGTAGGGTATTTTGCAGCCTCATTTATTTAGAAATTAATCTCACCTGGCAAAGTAAAATGTATTTGCTGTTCCCAGCAGTGATGACCTAAAAAGTCAGCATTAAACAGTATTTGTTAGACATTTTATAATGTAATCAGGCCTCCTTATTGATGCTCACTGCTGAGAAGGGCAGAAAGGTTCTCCCAGAGAGAGCAGCAGAAACTCAGTTTCAGCAAATCACTTAAGCAGGTGCTTAATTTAAATATGTGTTTCAATTTAAGCAGCTGCTTATATTCTGTCAAGGTAAACTGGTCTCAAAAATGTACCTCAGTGCTGTGCTAGCTGGGCCACTGCTCTGATCAGTGTCTAAATTTGAAAACACTCAGATTTGGGGTTTTCTCTCAAGATCAGTGAGAATTTCAGAGCCCCTACTTGCATGTTAACATATCTGCAATGAATGAGAATGTTTACTTCTTCCATATTGTGTCTCACTGGCTGATGAAGAAAATACAGTCTAACAATAGAAAAGATAAATCAAAAGTGAAGCCTTATCTCTTCCATATTAAGAAATGCTACGTCAGGATGTGCTTTCCTTCATCAGGAAAGGTGAATAACCTTGCTTGTGAAGAAGACCAGTTGTGCAGAAGGGCAGCAATCCAACAGGCAGTCACATTCCTACCACTGAGTCACAGCTGAGCTTGAAAATAAATGTTCTCCTTCCTTGGGAGCAGGAAAGGCCCCTCAGCCTTTCCATCAGAGCATGTGGTTGAACCATGCCACCCCGCCCAGACGTCACTGCAAGTAACCACATCTGGGCTGGTAGAACAATCCTTTTCTCATCAGTCACTTTGAACTAGAAAAACAGCTTTTTAATATAATTTTCTAACCTCTGTGCTGGCTGTCAGAGTTACTGCACTTCTGTGACTATTGAAGAACTTCTGTTTACCAAATTCTCAGTTCTAAATGTCTCAGATAAATTGATAGGAGTTCCTCCTGAATGGTAAGGGTACAATTAATGCTGGAAAGTGTGATAAATATGCATAGTAAACCATGTCTCTGCAACAAGGAGTTTTGCATATTTACGTGCCTAATTAGGTAAATAAAAATCACCTTTATGAAAGAAAAACAGAGATGGAGGAAGGGAAAAGAAATGTTTTGGGCATTTTTCATCAATAAATAAATATGCAGGGTTTTAGAGGTGTGGTTTGCACACTTGGTTTTATTCCCAATGTCACAATGCTTTTTTCTGTTTCATTGAGTAATTTAACCTCCAGAAATAAATGTGGGCTTCTAGACACAGATGCCAAGGATGGTCAGACAAACAGATGATAAAAAAGCCACCGTCCTTCTGTTTTGGTCCTCCTTCACAAAGGATTTACTTATAACCAGAATGATCAGGTTCCGAATTTGCAGAGCATTTGGGGATTTGGGGAGATGAAAGGCATTACTCAAATGTTAGCTATTACCATTGCAGAAGGCAATCTTTACTATCACAGTATGGGTAAGTGCTATAATTAGTGGCAGATAGCATTGCTACTGTTATTCATTTGTACTACTGACAGTTCTGAAATTATCTTGAGGGGAAGTGCAGAAATTATTTCAGAATCTTTTCCTGATTCTGATCCTTAATTAGTTGAGTGTATAATCCCTTAGCGACATATACTCTTTTACCTAAAAATTTACAGTAGTCAGTGTTTACATGAACGCCAGCATTTTGTTTTTATGTGCAGTGGGACACTAAACATGACATTTGGGACCTTTATACTTTTACTTTCTTTTCAACTTCCAGATTCAAGCTGCTACTGTCTTTTCCACAAATATGTCTCTTGTCTGCTGAGCAAAGCACATTCATTTATTTATAACTGAGAAGACTGCAAAAATGTTAAAGAACACTTCACAAACTCAGTTTACTTTTTAATTATTTCTTTCTGAAATGTTGGTATACATGGTTTTTGTATTTGAATATTAAACTTGGCATTTCCATGTTTATTCACCTGCAAGCAATGCCCATTTACCATATGGAATTTACATACCAGAAATGCTCACCCTGCCTGAGAAAAAATGTCACCCATCCAGCACTAAACTGAAAAAAAAAAGAAAAAAAAAAAGAAGAAAAAAAAAAAACCACCAACCTTGGTATTACATAAGCAACTGTGATCTGCATCAAAGTCCGCATGACTGGCAACTGTGGATTTAACAAGTTTGTAGAGAATATAACACATTTTGTCTAAGTGGTGATTCATGAGTAGGGCACTTAATTCAGCAAATAAATTATTTACTGTGAAAAAATGTCTTACAGTTAATTATTTCTGATAACAGAATGAAGAATAAAATCCAGTGGGTACCTTCTTCTCTCTTGGTGCTATAGCAATAATAGCAGTTAAACTATTTCATCAGCAGTTCAGCACCAGATAGTCAGGATTTGTAAGAAATGGTGGGTTTTGAATGCTCAACTTTATGATCTATTTACTTGAAGACTTAACTAACTTCTGAACCTGATAGGGCTGACATATTCATAAAATTGCAAGGGATGAAGGCATATCCTTTCTCTTTAAATAAACCAAATTATTTTTGAAGAAATTCTTTTTATTTCCTGAGGGGTTTGATTCTGACTTTTCTGTGCAACATGTGAATCAGTATTCTGCATAGCATGCATTGTACTGTAATAACTGCACAGATCTAAACCAAAGGAAAATACCAGTTGAATAATTACTGTGAAATACTCGATTATTTCCTACTGAACTCTGGACAGATCATTTAATCTGCTTTGATGTTTGTCTTACAACATTTTAAGATAAAATTATTTATTTCAGTTGTATGAAAGATGAAAATACAAACATGTGAGGCTTTTTCAAACCTTTTGTTTGTTTGTTTTTTAACATAATTAATCATTAATATGTTAAGGTATTGATAGATACTTGGAATTGATGGATATAAATATTGATAATATTTACAGAAGTTGGTGAAGTTGTGCAAGTCCATCTTAATCTACTGATCTATCTTTACCACTTTAAGGATTGTCGCTTGCAAACTTTATCAGCTTTGGTGGTTTTTTTGTTTGTTTGTTTGTTTGTTTGTTTGTTTGTTTTTTAAGATACTAAGTGATATAACTTCCCTGTTTAATCACAAGACATTTTGTAAAGAAGTCCCTGTTGTCACAGGCTTAGGCTATACACCCATACAGAACACCCAAGCTAGCCATAATTTTTGACACATCTATGAATGGAACAGAGACTTGCTCTTTTTCCTTTAGTAGCACTACAGAAATTTACCTGTAATTTTCAGACTTTGTCATAAATAAGGTTTCCTTGCTTTATGAACACCTTTCTTTCTTGCTTGTTTCTGTGCTTTTGCAGATTGCCTAGAATGATCTACTTAAAACTTTGTATTCAGGTTATCACTTAATATTCAAGAATCATGTCCTTTTTCCCAAGCCATTTACTTGAGCATGACTCAAATAACATATATATATAGAAGGTAAGGCCATGATGGAACCACACATGATGGAGATGGCAGGAGTTGCATTCCTGCCATGTTACATGCTGCCTATCTTTGCTCAGCCCAAAATACACCATGAATCTATCTGTATCGTGTTCTAAAATCATTTTCTATAGGTTCTTCCATCACAAACTACTGTTTAAGGTTCCTGCTTCTCATGCTTTGCCCTGCAACTGAAGCCACACTTTGGGATGTCTTTCATGCACATCTGTATTGTGTGTCTCAGGAATTTCTAAACTTCAGTTAACTGTGTAGTTAACTGAAGCAGATGGCATAAACGTACCATGTGCATTTTCCCAGACTGACTCTGAGTTAAATCTCTTTTCCTATTTCTAATCCTTTCAGGTGCCTTAATATCCTTGCAGAGTGCTCACAAGCATACAAAGTCATCAGCAACAGCAAATTTCATTAATAACAATGTTACCCCTTTGGTTCAGATTATTAATGAGGATGTTTAACAAGAACATGCACTAGATCCTGCACTACATTATTATTAATAACACCAATATATTTATTTAATACTTTGCAACTATTCTGCTTTTTATGACATACTTTATCTTCTCTATTAGACTGGCGTTCTTCTGTTGTGCAGCAAACAATCCAATCTGGTACTGCATATTATTAATTTGTGCTAACACTCCTATACACTAATCTTACTAATACCCTCCACATTTATTTATGTCACAAATCAAGCTGCCCAGCCTCCTTGAGTTCTTACTTTTCTGCAACATATATTCTGTTGCTTTGTTTCCATATCATGAATGGAAATTTATTTTGGGTTGACTTTACTGCTGGTTTAGCAAACATCATATTTTTTGCAATGTACCATAAACATTTTATTTTATGACATATCCATTATGACAAGTGTTAAAAGCACTTTGCTATGAAGGGTATCTCATTTTTTCAGCTATACTTTAT